>NC_142188.1:32726260-34147521 GCF_026936395.1 Plectropomus leopardus | reverse complement strand
ACAAAAATGCATTCCTATCAAAAAGTCAATATGAGAGCAGTCTGAGTTAGAACAGTCAAGTAGGTTTCATTCACAGGTATAATCCTTTCAGATGTAAATGTCTTCTTGGTGCAGTGTGTCCTTGATGAGCTGTAGCAGGGGGACAGTGACAAAAAGAGGGACTTCTAAAAACATCCCAATTTAGGACGACTTAAGCCTGCTCGGGCTTCAGATCAACTATAGATTTTTTTTTGTTCAAATCAAAGCTCTGCATTTTCAGTTTGTTACCATTGTGGACATAAGGAACAATTTCAACAACAGATAATGCTTTAAATATAACAAATGTGCAGCTGTGGCTCAGAGGTAGAGCAGGTCATTCTCTAATCAGAAGATCAACAGGGAAAAATACTGAACCCCAAAATGCTCCTGATGGCTGTTTCATTGGTGTGGAAATGTATATGACTGGTTATTGCAGATGGCAGCTTGTACAGTAGCTTTGGCCATCAGTGTGTGAATGTGTGTGTGAATGGATGATTGTAACATGCAGTGTGCTTTGAATGGACAGAAATCTAGAAAGACACAATACAAGTACAGTCCATTTACCATCCATTTTAATGTACATATGGGCATGTGATTACTGTTTTAAGACAGAAAAAAAATGTAAAACTATCATTTGAACTCTCTGTATTCATCATGGTTCTTCTTTTAAAACTGTCAGGATATCAAGATGGACAAAACCATCCAGGCATCAAACTACAGTGGGAGGAGAAAGACTCGATTCATTATTCCTGGCTATCTGAAGAAAGGAGATGAGGACTGGCCACAGGAGATGTGTCGGGTAAGAAGGCATAAGTTGAAAAATGTCTTTATCAATGTTCTCTGAAAAAACACTCAACGTGAAGAAGTCATCTTATGACAGTTTGAGGCTTCATAAAAAAATGAGCTGTGTGTTACTGAAAGTTGTAACTCTGAGTTGGGCTCTGGCCTTCAGAGCCAAAATAAAAAATTGAAACAAGCAACCCAATTACCAAAACAAATACATTGTATGTTTCTGCCAACCAGGATAATGTGACATTTGTAGCATAATGTAATGGGTGTATGGAGGACCCAGATGCAGTACAGTACTGGCAGTTGGTAATAACTTTTATTTAAACCAACACTAATGGAAAACAGGACACAGACTGAGAGTTCGTTCTTCGGGCTGTGAGCCCAAGCAATGTCTCTGGGAATCACACGAAGCGAAGACACGAAGCTCGTACCCACTGTGGCTGGTGTCGAGGAAACCCCGTAGCTCCGTGAGCCGACAACACGTGTGTGAGCGTTGTCGGGGATCGAGCGGAGGAGTGGTCGAGGGCAGGCAGGGGTTCAGTTACCGGGAAGTCCGTCCACAGAAACAACAGCACCAGCAGGGATCAGGCAGGAGAATCGTCAAAGCAGAGCAGAAAGGTCTTTACCAGGGAATCCGTCAGATATCCGGAATGCCGAAACTGAGCACGTGGTCGGGGACAGAAGGCAGGTAGGTTCACGAGGAGTCAGAACTCCTAGAACTCCTCGGACCCCATCGAAACAACGTCGTCGGCGTCATCCGAAGACGGGTCAACCCTCATCGGCGAGATGGGACCCCCCGTGCAGGACCCCAAACCAGACGGACCGGGAACTGGAGAAGGAGGAGGAGCAGAGACAGAAGACCCACCTTCAGGAGCGGCACGGGAGGGCTGATCAGGATGGTGACGGTGGAAGTCCCTAATCAGCTGGTCGTCGAGGATCTGCCGAGCCGGGACCCAGGACCGCTCCTCCGGGCCGTATCCCTCCCAGTCCACCAGGTATTGCAGACCTCGTCCCCGGCGACGAGAGCGAAGGAGGCGCCGAACGGTGTAAGCTGGGGCGCCCTCGATGAGACGAGGAGGAGGAGGAGGCCGGGTGGCGGGCTGCAGAGGGCTCTCCCTGACAGGCTTGAGCTTGGAGACGTGGAAGGTCGGTGGATGCGCATGGAGCGGGGCAGCTTGAGACGGACCGCGACCTCATTCACCACCTTCTCGACCGGGAAGGGACCAACAAACTTTGGAGCCAGCTTCCGGGACTCCACCCTCAGGGGAAGATCCTTGGTGGAGAGCCACACTTTCTGTCCCACCTGGTATGGAGGTGCCTGGGAGCGGCGGCGGTTGGCTGAGGAGGTGTAACGGGCGGCGGTTTTCAGGAGTGCAGACCGGGCTTGAGACCAGGTTCGGGGGCAGCGGCGGATGAAGTTCTCCACTGACGGGTAAGCAGTCTCTATTTCTTGGGCCGGGAACAGGGGAGGCTGGAAGCCGTACGCACACTGGAAAGGTGTGAGTCCGGTGGCAGAACTGACCAACGAGTTGTGGGCGTATTCCGCCCAAAGGAGCTGGGAGGACCAGGAAGTGGGTTGGCTGGATGCCATGCGGTGAAGAGTGGTCTCCATATGCTGGTTCATCCGCTCTGTCTGGCCGTTGGACTGGGGGTGGTATCCTGATGACAGGCTGGTGGACGCCCCCAGTAGGCGGCAGAACTCCTTCCAGAATGCAGACGTAAACTGAGGCCCTCGATCCGACACCACGTCAGTAGGCAGGCCGTGCAGACGGAAGACGTGGAGCAGCATCAGTTCTGCAGTCTCCTTGGCGGAGGGGAGCTTGGGCAGAGCAATGAAGTGGGCCATCTTGCTGAACCGGTCCACCACCGTCAGGATGGCAGTGTTGCCGTCTGACAGTGGCAGACCGGTGACAAAGTCCAAGGAGAGGTGTGACCAGGGGCGATGAGGGACCGGGAGGGGTTTCAGGAGGCCCGCAGGAGCTTGGTGAGGCATTTTACTCTGGTTGCAGACCGGGCAGGCATTAACAAAGTCTTTGGTGTCTTGGTCCAGAGTTGCCCACCAAAAGCGTCGCTGCAGGACCTCCCTGGTCCGAGCGACCCCTGGGTGACAGGTCAGACGGGATGCGTGGGCCCACTGCAGAACCTCAGACCTGAATTCTTGTGGCACAAACAGCCGGTTCTGTGGACAGGAACTGGGACCCGGCTGTTCCTCCAGCGCTGTCTTGATCCGCTCCTCCAATTCCCAGGTAAGGGCGGCCAGGAGACGGGAAGTTGGGAGAATGCTGTCAGAACGGGAAACCTCCTCATCCTCCCCCACCAGGAACTGCCGGGACAGCGCATCCGGTTTAATGTTCCGGGAACCAGGTCTGTAGGAGAGCATGAAGAGGAACCGGGCAAAGAGCAGGGCCCACCGGGCCTGGCGGGAATTCAGTCTTTTGGCTGACTTGATGTATTCAAGGTTCTTGTGGTCAGTCCAAACCAAGAACGGAACCTGGGTACCCTCCAGCCAGTGACGCCACTCCTCCAACGCCAGCTTCACCACCAGCAACTCCCGATTCCCAATGTCATAGTTCCGCTCGGCCGGGGATAGATGTCTTGAGAAGAAGGCACAGGGATGCAACTTCCCGTCGTCGGCCGAGCGTTGAGAAAGGACGGCCCCCACACCAACGTCTGAGGCGTCGACCTCCACCACCAACTGCTTCTCGGGGTCAGGGATGAGGAGGATAGGTGCCGAGCTGAAGCGTTTTTTCAGATGCAGGAAAGCTTCGTTTGCGGCCGGGGACCAGCGAAACGGGATCTTGGGTGAGGTGAGTGCAGAGAGAGGAGCTGCCACAGTGCTGTAGCCCCGGATGAATCTGCGATAGAAGTTCGCGAAGCCCAGGAAGCGCTGGAGTTGTTTACGTGAGTCAGGAACTGGCCAGGCGGAGACGGCAGAGACTTTGGCGGGATCCATCTCCATCCGGTTGTGCCCAATGATGTAACCCAGGAAGGAGACAGAGGCAGCGTGGAATTCACATTTCTCCGCCTTGACGAACAATGAATTCTGTAGCAGGCGTTGCAGGACTGTCTGGACATGATGGACATGGTCTTCTCGGGACTGGGAGAAAATCAAAATATCATCCAGGTAAACAAAAACAAACTTATTCAGAAAGTCCCTCAGTACATCGTTGATGAATGCCTGGAAGACGGCTGGAGCATTGGTGAGTCCAAATGGCATTACAAGGTATTCGTAATGCCCATTGGATGTGTTGAACGCCGTCTTCCACTCGTCTCCCTCTCGGATCCGGACCAGGTGATATGCATTGCGGAGGTCCAGCTTGGTAAAGATGGTGGCACCTTGCAACAGTTCAAAGGCAGAGGCGATGAGAGGGAGAGGATAATGGTTCTTTACCGTAATGTCATTCAGGCCCCTGTAATCAATGCAGGGCCGGAGAGAGCCATCCTTCTTCCCCACGAAGAAGAACCCTGCCCCGGCCGGAGACGAGGAAGGCCGGATGATGCCAGAAGCTAGAGAGTCTTTGATGTAGGTCTCCATGGCCTCCCTCTCTGGCCCGGAGAGGGAGTAGAGACGCTCCTTGGGTGGAGTAGAACCCGGAAGGAGGTCGATGGCACAGTCATAGGCTCGGTGAGGGGGAAGAGAAGTTGCCCGTGACTTGTTGAATACCTCCTTGAAGTCGTGGTATTCTGGCAGCACCATGGAGACATCCCGAGGAGAGCCGGAACCGAGGGATGGAGCGGGTTCGCTCGGTCATTTGAGGCAGATCTGATGACATGACGGACTCCAGTTCAGGATCGAATCAGTGGACCAGTCTGTGTGAGGGTTATGTCGGCGAAGCCAGGGATACCCCAGGATTAGGGGCAGGTTCGGGGACCTAAAAACGTGAAATTGAATTGTCTCGTGATGTCTCCCCGCTAATTGCATGGCGATGGGAGTGGTTTGATGAGTGACGGTCCCCAACAGATGACCATCCAAGGCGCTGGCTGGCACAGGACGAGGAAGGGGGACCTGTTGCACCCCTAGCTGACGAACGAGCTCCTCATCAATCAGGTTAACATCTGCCCCAGAGTCAATGAATGTGGCGAGGGTGTGGAGCCCCTCCTTGAGCTGGAGCTGGACATGGAACAGGGGACGAGGATTGGAGGCAGAGTTCCGGGATCGGCTCAGCAGAATGCCCCCTCTTACTGCTGAGCCCACCCTTTTACCGAGCAACTGGAGACGAAGTGTCCGGCTTGACCACAGTACAGACATAAGTTGCCCCGACGCCGTCTCTCCCGCTCCTCAGCTGTCAGCCGGGTGCGACCCACCTGCATGGGCTCAGTCCCCTGTACGGGGTTCGAGGGAGGACCGGAGGAAGGACCAGGCTGAACGGAGAGAGTCCGACGAGTCTCCCCCTCCCGGAGCCGTTCTCTTCTCCTCGCCAGGATTTGTCTGTCCAAATGAGTGGTGAGTTCGATCAAGCCATCTAATGAATGCGGAAGATTAAACAAAACCACTTCATCTTTAATGTATGGGGCGAGACCGTTCAGGTAAGCGTCACACTGGGCAGCTGGGTTCCAATCACTCAGGCGAGCCGTCGTTCGGAACTCAATGGCGAAGTCCGCGACGGATCGATTACCCTGCCGTTGATTCAGGAGCCCCCCAGTGGCGTCTGGACCCACAGGAATCGGACCAAAAACCTTGCGTAATTCCTCAGCAAAGGCATGGAACGACAAGCAGGCTGGCGTGCCCCTCTCCCACTCTGCCATCCCCCATAGGCGAGCTCGACCCGTGAGGTGGTTAATGGCGAAGGCAACTCTAGCTGCTTCTGAGGCGAAGGTGTGGGGTTGCAATGCAAACAGGATTGAACAGTTAGTTAGGAACGGATTGCAACCCTCAGGATCTCCAGCGTAGTGTTCAGGAGCCCCCACCCGGGGTTCGGGAGCGGCGATGGATGATGACGTAGGAGCTTGAGCGGGCTGGGCAGGAACCGGAGCTGGAGCGGCGTGCTGAGTCAGCGTGGTTGCCATCTGTTGTACCTGCGTGGCTAGCTGAGTTAGCGCCCGTTCCAACGCTGAAGCAGACTGGCGAGCCTCCGCCGTGTTCGAGGTGAGTTGAGCCTCATGCTGTTGAAGCATTCCCTCAACCTGGGCTAGGCGGGACTGAAGAGCACTGGAGTCTGCTGGGTCCATTTCTGGCCAGATCGTACTGTAATGGGTGTATGGAGGACCCAGATGCAGTACAGTACGCTTCACTGGCAGTTGGTAATAACTTTTATTTAAACCAACACGAATGGAAAACAGGACACAGACTGAGAGTTCGTTCTTCGGGCTGTGAGCCCAAGCAATGTCTCTGGGAATCACACGAAGCGAAGACACGAAGCTCGTACCCACTGTGGCTGGTGTCGAGGAAACCCCGTAGCTCCGTGAGCCGACAACAAGTGTGTGAGCGTTCTCGGGGATCGAGCGGAGGAGTGGTCGAGGGCAGGCAGGGGTTCGGTTACCGGGAAGTCCGTCCACGGAAACAACAGCACCAGCAGGGGTCAGGCAGGAGAATCGTCGAAGCAGAGCAGAAAGGTCTTTACCAGGGAATCCGTCAGATTTCCGGAATGCCGAAACTGAGCACGTGGTCAGGGACAGAAGGCAGGTAGGTTCACGAGGAGTCAGGCGAGGAGAGCAGGTCGGGGACAGGCAGAGTCGGCAACGGAGAATCTGTTTGGCGAGTGCTGGAAAGACATGCATACTGCAGAGGACGATCTGGCAATGTGTGTGTGAACAGGAGTGTCTTAAATACCGGGTTGATTGGTGATGAGCTGCAGCTGTGGGGAGAGCAGGCTGCAGCAGTGGGCGTGGCTAGGAGGTAGAGTAGGTAGGTAGAGCAGTGGAAAGTTTCTGGCAGGGAGGGGGAGGATGCCGGAACCATGACACACAATAGACAGTGGATATGTTCAAACTTTACATTTCAGCATTTGGTTAATGTGTAGTTAGGTTAAGGCACAAAACCCATGGTTAGGAAAAGATTATGTTTTGACTTAAAATACTTGGTGCAATAATCACATCTGGAAATTGTGCGATGACTGGCTTAAAAAACCTCTAGTTTTGTCGTTAGTTGGTCTCAAACCACTGTCACCATCCACCATCCCCTCCACTTCCTGATTACAAAGTCAACTCATAAACATATACTGTGGTGACTGCAGCTATAATCACTCTCTTTGTCTCGATACACGATGGTGTATTTTTAAT
The DNA here is from genome assembly GCF_026936395.1 of Plectropomus leopardus. Classification (NCBI taxonomy): domain Eukaryota; kingdom Metazoa; phylum Chordata; class Actinopteri; order Perciformes; family Serranidae; genus Plectropomus; species Plectropomus leopardus. Next base: position 34,140,495 of record NC_142188.1, on the reverse strand, counting down.
GTTTGTAGCCCTATGAATTAAAGGCCTTCTATGCTTTACAAACCATCTTGAGTGCCTGGACCTGGATCTTTTACAACATAGTTTCTTGGTCATAAGTTCCTACCTTTTATTGAAATATTCCTTTCCATGAGCACTGGTGGTTTGAGGGACACCAGAAGCGCTCCTGCTGCCTTCCTTTTTTACAACGTAAATTGAGCTTTAGTAATAATTGCTGAGAATCAATTTTGCATTTTTCAAATCAACTTACCACAAACTGGTTGCCACACAGTGAGGGTATGGGGCTCAGAGGCAGGTGTCCATACTGCCTGTTTGGTCATTGCTGGGGGTCAAAATTAGCGCCTCACAGTAATTTATTATGTTTTAGTGGTTACAACATAATATACAAGTTACCAACAGGTTTTGGGGTAATATTACAATTTCACACAATGCATTACTACCCTAAATAAATAGTTTCTTGTTTTATTTTTCATTCATCCACACCACACCACCATGTTACTATGGGCCATGTCATAAAGGGTGTCAGTGATCAGCACATCAGGGTGATGCATTGCTGTGTGTTATCATGTTCAGTGTATTTACACTTAATATACCTGCAACATCTGCAACATATCCTGTTTTGCTCTTGCATCTAAAGGCTGCTTGAAAGTGGCAGGGATAAGGGGACAGACTTCAGTAATTTTCCCCTTATACTGGTGATCTGCACTCTTGTGTGATGCCGCTGAATATCTGTTCATTCACATTTCCTACAACAGTGAAGCAATGCCGACACAGCGTCCCCTTTTTTTCTACACAACTCTTTCTCCAATGCTGTTGTAGCTTCCTGGCATACCTGGAACCGGCAGGTGGGTCTACCTGCTCCAGTGTAATAATTTGCTGGTCAAAGTAGCCAACTTGCACACCAATCCACTTGTTGTGCTAAATTGCTTTTTGCTTGCATTTGCTTATTATGTTTCATATGATAGGACTACAAATACTGTTCCCTGTCTTATTAGTTATCAGACACTAGGTGGGTTTCCATTGCAGATTTGTGCAAAACTTGTAAGAGTTAAGAAGATCCCAGTCTCTTCCTCCATCCACACATACCTAGTCATGTTTTTGAGAATGTCATGTGACTTTGTTGTACTATCTCTTCTCTCTACTTTTACTTTCTTCTCTGCCACCCGGTGTTGCACATCATATCAGCTATAAAAGCGGAAAAAAAAGTTTCCATTGCAGTTTTGCGAGATATAGCTTTTTCAAATCGCCTGAAACACCACCTCATATGAGCATACAAACTTTTTTGCAATAAACACTTTTTTTTTTAAAGTTGACATGTTTCCATTAGGCGTGTTTTGTATGCACAATTTTAATTTGCGCAATTTGAGGGTTAATGGAAACCCGCCTTATGCCCCTTTGTCCACCTGCCTGTACCTGTGTCCAAGGCCTTGAGGGTTTTTTGAAAGGTCTGGGCAATTTAACTGTTCTATATCATCACACTGAGGTTAATATAAGTTAGTGGTTTTCATACAGAGTAGTAATCACTGCAAATTGTGAATAAAACAGTAACAGTCAAAGGTGCTCATAAGACCCTACAGCAGTCTGTGGGATACCAATCCATATAATTAGTCATTCATTTCCTGTCACATTTCATTTGTCTATGGACCTTTCCATTCATATAGTGCAATTATTTTTTTCACCATTAAAAAATATTTCTAAGATCTGATATATAGTATTTTGTCATTTAAAAGTCTTGAGAAATTACCTGCGTCTTCACAACTACTGTATGATGAACACCCTGAGTACATTTCTGAATGATAGTGCACATACAGTTAAATTTACTAGCTAGGCTAAACGTTGTTTACTGGATGAAGGGAACCAAGTATTGCCTGTCTTTGCCCATTTGCAATAGTTCTCCAGTCACTATTAGATCTTTCCATTCAAGTGACAACTGATAATACTTCTCAAGAGTGATTGGGTGGCTGTGGCTCAGAGGTAGAGTGGGTTGTCCACTAATTGGAGGACAACCCACCAAATTGCTCCTAATGGTGTGTGATTGGTTTTTCATTAGCAGGTTGCACCTTATACGTGTAAAAGCACTTTGAGTAGTCAGAAGACTAGAAAAGTACTGTATAATTACAGTTTATCTACCATTAGTTCCTTGCTTTAGTCACCTGCTTTTGCTCTTTTGTTGATGTTTTTTTTTTTTTTTATCTTTCTTGGGTTTTCCTGTTTGAGATTTCATTCTAAATGCTCTGATTGTGAAAGCCCTTGTAGCCTTTATTTGGAAAATGGATACATGAATAAATCATTCTCATTTTCATATAAGGAGTAAGTATAAAATGATGATAAGCTTTAGGATATTGGATGAATTGACCGTTTAACCCTAAAGGTCATAACCTCTGTGTTGACCAACTTGTGGTTGTTTTTTAGGTTGTGCTGAAGCGGGAGAATGTGAACTGCATTGCTGTAGAGTGGAAGAAGGGTGTGAAGACTCTGTATGCCCAGGCTGCCAATAATGGCAGGGTGGTTGCTGCCCAGGTGGCGTCCATGATCAGTTTCCTCATGGTAAATACAGCACCCCATTACTATCACTGGCATACTATAGGCATGCTAATACCATGAATATTCCTTTTCAAAGAAAGTGACATAAGTGTAAATACCCATTGTTTCTGTCTGGTTCCTAATAAAGGGATAGCTTTTTTAATTAACTTTTTATAAAGCTAGTTTAGTTGTGTCCCCCTGTTTCCACTCTTTGTCTTGAGCTCTGTTCCATCTTGCTCCAAGTGAGACAGCATATAAGGATGTGTTTGTAAATATAATCTGAAGCTATACTGTAAAATGAGGGAGCTACTGTTCTATGTCTACATGAAATAACAAATGATGTTAAGCACACATTCCCTCCATTTGATGCTCTGTGGCCCCATCTCCCCATCGCCCACAGTGCACACTGCCTACATTCAAACTGCACTCCAAATTTAAGAACAGTCCAGCCTGTGCCAGAGTGTGCTTCGGCACTCAAAGTGAGGGTTTCTGAACACACCCTAAACATACTTCCCCAGCTGCTGGTTAGGATCTGTAGAGTAAATATTCCAACAGTTTAGTAATGTCCTCCCATAAAGTTGGGGGCACTTTTTAAAAAAGGTGACTCAGAGTAGAAGGAGTGCAGGGTGTATACATAGTTCATACACAGAATGTATGCTTCATCATGAGTGACACTTTCATGACTCTAAACAGCTGAGAATCAGTGTAATGACAGAAGCCTAAAAAAAAAAATAAAAAAATGACACAACAGTTTTGAGAGGCGAGGACAAAGCTGAGAGGATATTCTCTCATACAGACTGGTTGAAGAACATGCTGTATATGTTGTATGTATGACAGTTTGGTAGACACAGTATCTCTAAAGTTAACATACATTTTCCTTGATGCAGAGCACTTACAAGCATCAGGCTGATAAGTTCCATGTTATCGGACACAGCCTTGGAGCTCATGTTGCAGGAGATGTTGGTAACAGGACCGTTGGCCTTGCACGTATCACAGGTAAACCTGCTGCAGCACTCCCACTTCATGTCAGTGTTTGCTGAAGTCACTCACTGTGTAGAAACAAGAGTCTGTTACTGTACATTCTTTTAGACTCTAGTTTATATGACAACCCACCTAAACTGTAATTTGTGTTGGTATTTATTTTGTGTGATGTTTATCTATTACCACTGGCTGTGAACCAAATTGCCCCCCTGTGGATAACAAAGATACCTTAAACCTCATCCACTTATCTGGGGCTGGGTCATGCAGGGAGCAGGCTGAGCAATGTACTCCACACATCCTTCTCCCCAGGAACACTTTCCAGCATGGGTATCTAAAGGCATTACCAGGCCAGATGAGATATATAATCCCTCCAGTGTGTTCTGGGTCTGCCCTAGGGCCTCCTACCAGTTGGAGGTGCCAGGAACCTTCACCTTTTAACAGGTGATTGATGCTTCAACATATAGGACATTCTAATGTGTTTACCGTGGGTGTTGTCGCCATGCTTCCCTGAAAAATACACCAGTTGAAATGGAAAAAGTAAGAACAATCATCATGTCATTGTAAAGTAAATAATGACAGAATTCAACGCACCATCTCTGCTGTGACTGATCAGTCTAAATATGTTTATGTTTTTTCTTAATCACGTGTTTTTAAATATCTCATAGTTTTTTTCAGTGGACAGATAAAAGAGTGTAAATTATAAGGTTTCTGTTAAAAAAATGTACCATAAAATCTTGTGAAGATATTAATGTAAATACATGACATATTTATTATAGTCTGGCTCAGCTCCGCTGGCGGAGCTCACATTCCCGGAAGGTAAGTTGAAGTTAATGACATTAATTACCAGTGTTGAAATCACTGGACTCCACAGATGACTTGCTCAATTGTGTATGCTGACATTTGTGTCCAGCCCTGGAAAAAAACAGGAACAAGTCGCCCAGGGGCATTTTGAGTTATTTACAGATTGTGAAAGTGTAGTTTCTAAGCTTTCCAATATTGTCAAACACATGGAAATCTGAAAATATCTGAAGAATATGTGGCCATTTGAATGTAGGCATTCCTCACACTAGTTTTGGGAGAAATCCAGCCTCAAAGTTTCTGAAAGATTCTCACCTACCTGGGGAGCCAGGTAACAGTGGCTGCTCATTTGCATTATATTTACATAAATCCAACCCCCTACCGGTCTAGCTATCAGTGACATCTGTTAACCCACAGGACAGTCAATAATTTATTCATGTACCCATGGATGTGTTATTCTTGCATCCAAAGGTGTTATTCACCCATGGGTGTGTTATTCACACATTATTCAAGCATTTCACTCTCGTCGTTTCTTCAGTTTCATTTCTAGTTTCTAGTTCGGGTTCAGAATCAGAAGTGAGATTGGAGTTGGCATGACCAGAAGCATCTGGCTTCTTGAAGAAGTACTGCCAAAGATTTGCGCTGTAACAGCCCCAATTTAGTTCTTCTGCAATGTGTTTTTTCTGCTCCATCTTCAGTCAATGATGAAAACACACACAGCTTCCAGAAGTAACAGTGACAGTTACTAGCCTACTTTAAATGCAGGAGTGTCTGCTTAAGTAGCCATGTGGTTCCTCTTTAACATGCAGCTGATGGGCTGAAAAAAGGAACAAAAGTATGTGAATAGCCAAAGAAAGCCAATATGCTAATTTACTGCGGTATAACCACACCCCCAAAAAGGAACCGGCTTTTCCCCTAAAACAACCCAAATTCAGATACAAAGTTTATGTTTTTAAGGCCCCCAATACTGTTATGTGAAGCATGGAATGGCTTCTTCGTGATTTCAACCTGCATATTCTGCAAAAAAATGAAAATCACTAATCCAAAAAAAAAGAAAAAAAAAAGATTTTTCTTTGTTTACACGACTTGTGCCGGGCCGACTTGTTGCTGGCTTTCTGGTGGCGGGTCACATTTCAAATAAGATCATTCCACATAAAATGGAAAGTGAAGCCCTTTTGTTCTGCAGACAAAAGTCAGCTTGAGGGAACTCAGATTCCCATAATACCCTATTTTTCAAACCTATCCGTTAAAGCCCTGCATATTAAAAACACAGCTCCCATTTTGTTCGCTCTCTTTCTCCTCTTTCAACACTCTTCTCAACTGTAAAAAAGACTAGGCAAGTTAATGCTTGCAGCAGACTCTACATTTGAAAGATAACTCCACAAACAGCAACAGCAACAAAGTTGAGTTAGAGCTAAACTCCTTACTCTGCAAGGACAAAGAAAAACCATCCTCTTTTTGGCTGTACCTTTGGAATGCAGCACAGCAAAGACTGCCCTGGAACCACAAATCTTTCACACCAGGTTCATCCACAATGAATAACTGCAGAGTAACAAAAGAAGTGCACTACAGCATCTCTTTTTTACCCTCCATTCATGGACTAGTAACAGAAGAACTGGACCTGTTTAACCTCAACAACCTGTTTAACCGTAACACCGTAACAGTGCCAACTAAGCAAAATTGTATAACTTTTGTCAATGTACGTGTAACATTACTTAGTATATTTTATTGATTTCATCTCTTTTCAGGTTATTGGGTAACTGGCTTTGCAAAAACTACATTGATGTTATTAAGCTAATTCCTCTCATAGACCCAGGGTCTTGCATGCAACTTAACATCCTTTTTTACAAACCCGACACTATTATATGACATAGGTCACACGTAAACTCCAATTTCGCAAACATAACTTCACTCAGAGAGGGAACTCTAAGCTCCCATTTCACTTGTTGTTCCTCTGATCAGCTACATGTGCTCAGAAGATTCATTTAACTCCAATTCAGTTTTATTCAGTATTATTTTTGGAAATCACTTTGCTCACTACCATTGTTCTACAGTAGCCCAGAACGGACAAACAAGGCTCTAGATAAGACCATTTGCGTTTTCACATCAGCCACTACAGTTAAAAGCCCACCTGCCACTGGCAGTGCAAGAAAAATAACTGACTTGTAACGTGAAACTGCTTTATTCAGTGTTTTTAGTGGTTTAAATTACCACTGGAAAGGATAATTCTAATTCTAACCGAGAGAAATCTCAGCTGGTAGAATGTGCAATCCGCACTGCTTGATGCCACTAAATCCCCCTAAATCTTACACACTGAAACTTAGAGGGGCAAAAGGAATTCCTGTTTGACACAACATTTCATCTTGGCAACCATTTTATCCAAAGGCTGTTCTTCTTTGTTGCAGTCCATTATATTATTTAGGGTGCTGTGACAGTTGAGTTTCTACAATTCTGTTTGTCCTTGTACGTGTTTGATTGTTTGACAGTAATGTCTTACAAAATCATCTGCAGAAATGTTGTAAGATAGAATCCAGGCCCTTCCATGAATCCCTCTGTTATTCAATATCTTTCTTTCTCTGCTCAGGACTAGACCCAGCTGAACCTTACTTCCAGGACACTGATGTCTCTGTACGCCTGGACACCAGCGACGCCACCTTTGTGGATGTTATACACACTGATGGTCTTCCTTTCAACTCCAAACTTGGTACATATCATTCAGTACATTAACATGATGTCAGGAAAAGTGGAATTATCGTTTTAGTCCGTCTTAAACTGGACTAGTCCATCTGTAATGATAGTAAGTCAAACTTCTTGAAGTTGGACTAACACAGCAGTCCAGTTAAATGGCCTGATCGAGCTGTAACCGTAGCTCCACTTAAGCATTCAAATGCATTGACTGTTGATTACACTGAATGAGATCAAAGAGGGCATTTTTTGGTCAGTGTCTATACTTCTTCTACTTTCTAAAATTCCAGTCTAGTCTAGTCAAGTTGTAATAGATAAATACTGTGACAATGCATAAAAAATACCTAGGGACTTCAAAACAAAAATCCCTCAAATTACCACCCTAATGCTATTTTAAAAGTTGTATAATGAAGCTGAAAATAATGTAACTGAGGCATTAACATTTTCATCAAATTTAAGTAAAATCTGAAAAAATCTTCATCATCCTCTCAGGTCTGGGGATGTCACAGCCTGTGGGACACATTGATTTCTACCCCAATGGAGGAGAACTAATGCCTGGCTGCTCTGCCAACAAAGGCAGGCCCACTGACCTGGATGCCATCTGGCAGGGTGAGAGAAATCAGCACATCAACACATTTGATTTGACAAAATGGACACACAATTATCACTGTTATGATTTTAGTAGTTACATTTAGCCACATTTTTCTGCCACCCAGATATAGCAGTCAGATATAGACGTGTTGTCTATTTGGCTTTGGTTCCATTGTTGTGTCTAGGTGTTAATGTTGGTTTAACAGGACCTGCATAGCCTACTACCAGACATTGATTTTACCATTTCCCATGTCCATGTGGTCTGTCTGAACTAAAAAACTGTAACTAAGAGCAGCTTTTCAGTTCCCTGACAGTGAGTTTCTGATTAAATTGATCACTTAGTCTGAAAGTCAGAGCTCTCCAGCGACCCCCCTGTTCTGTAAAAATCACAAAGAAGATTAACATTTTTCACTTTTGCAAAAATACAATTCCTGTGACTAGGGCGCTTTTTGTCAAAACTCCACACAAAAAAACAACAATCAGACACACAAAATACAAAATATCTTACATCTCTTGCAAAAGTAAACACTACATTCAAAACTATATAAACTCTTCTAAAAATTATACTTTTGCATCAAAACTTTACACACAAAACCCAGTAATTAGATACTTCCACCACCAACTGCACACTGCTGTGTTTAATCTAAAACACGTTGAAGACTTCTACTTTTTTAATGATATCTGCTAAGTATAAAAACACTACTGCTATATGTCAGTTTCATTTATAGCATGCTGTAAAAATGAACACAAATGCAACTGGAAAACAAAACCAGTTTATTTTCAATACTCAACTGAAGAAGACATGAACAACTAAAACAAACAAAATACATTTACTGTCCATCCTGTCTCTGATGTGCATCTGGCACAGCACCTCATCAACATCACAAGCAAAATGTTTTCTCTGGCCAAACATCAGGGGAAGTATCATCTTGAGTGACGGATCTTTCTCCTCTTACTCGAACACCTCTTCCTCGAACTCTTTCTCCAAAATTTTCCTCCATTGTGCGCATCAAAGAGCAAACCTGACTCCTATTTATGGAGTTCAAGTTCTGATTTCTGTTTGAGCGGATCCATGTGTCCTCATGTGTGCATTCTGAGTGCAGGTGATTGCTAATTGAGTATGGCGTGTTTAGCAATTAACACACACAATCTTTCAGTGTGAGAAGTCTGTTTGGTGTTTTTCAAATCACCGTGTGTAGTGTTTTGCAAAACAGTATGAGGCTGAGAATGTGCTTATAGCTGTGCAAATCACAGCTGAGGTTTTGCTCCTTGTGTGGCGATTTTCAATAATTGTATAATTGTTTTTAATTTAGATGTGTAGACAACTGTAAAAAACTGTAATACTGATTTCAGTCCAGGCCATCAAGTGCAACCTAATGCGTTACAACTGTACTATCAGTTTTACAAAATAGGGTCAAATAAAGAATAGACTCTTCAGATCAAACTGAGAATCAAATGAAAATCAGATCTGACTATAACATATGTCCACGCACTGAACTGTTGTTAAATCTTAAGCTTTTTATCTTTTCTTGAAGTATATTATTTTGGTTTATACTGTTTTTAAAGTAAACATGACATGTTATATAACACATACGTGTAAAAAAAATCATGTGAAACATTTAGACAAAAATGATACAAAATATACATGAAATGACCTTTAAATCATGACTTAAGTCAGTAATATGAGTTGATATATGACATGACAAAGTAATCTCACATTTTTTTGTTGAAAAAAAGTCTGCTGAGACCATTTGTTATCATTTTTACAAATGGGTGGTTTCTGTGATATGATTCTTCATCAATTGAAATAAAAGAAAAAACAATAATAGAAAAAAAATTGCTAATGACTCATGAGTGTATTTAGAGTAGAAATCCACCATTACAATATGTTTTTGTTAGAAACATAATTAGGTTCTGAGTGGTTTACGTTCAGTACACTGACATTTTTAAGGCACCAGTTTACAGAAATTGCTGTTATTGTTGTTGTGGTGTGTGTGTGTGTGTGTGTGTGTGTGTGTGTGTGTGTGTGAAATGAAATAAATGAAAATAAATAAATGAAATATAATAACCTACAATTCAAATTACAATTACAATCCAGCTCCACACCCTCCATGAGTAAATTAACAGGTCTCATTTCACACTTTCAACAAAAACTGAAAATTGGAGCCTTGATGAGGGGAGGATTTAATACTGTTGTATTAGGCTGTTGCATTGGGACTTCTGATAGACTGTTTTATGCTCCACACTTCACTTCACAGTGCTCTCAAGTCTACCAACTTTGTCACAGGCACATTCCCTATACACAACACAGTCACTCATACATTATATTTTATCAGCTGTGTAACTTACAATGCAGAGCCCCCTGTGGAATATTGGAGTTGTCCCAATGGAAAGACTGTAAAGAAATCCCAGGCAGAGTTATTCTTGTTGGACCTATCTGAGCAATTTTTTTCTTATATGGATGGCAGCGGCCTTCTTTTGAAATGTGCCGCTGAGTAGTAAGGCTCAAGTAGCAGCATTGGTGCCATGCCTGGGTCTGGGTCTGGATGAGGGAGAGGAGGAGGAGAGGGGGGGAGGTGTGGGCACAGCTGAATCTGCCACTTTTGATCCTATAGATGAGAGAGAGAGAGAGAGAGAGAGAGAGAGAGAGAGAGAGAGAGAGAGAGAGAGGGAGCCAGGGCCACATAGCTGGAGGTCTTGGAGTTTGCCCGTACTGGAAGAGAAAACAACAGGCGCAGTGACGTCTTTCTCTGTCTGTATCTCCCTGACCCTGTCTCTCTGTCACACACACTAACTCTGATTCTAATGATGTTCGATTGTATTACTGGTGGTGACTTTCAAAACTGCAACTTCTGCCAAAACTTTTCTGTGCTGACATTTCATATATATATATATCTGTTATAAATGAGCAAAAAGCAAAGAAAAGAAAATGATTTAACAAAAGTGCTAAAAATGATATATATGATATATATATACACACACACACACACACACACACACACACATATATACATATATATATATATATATATACATATACATATACATATATATTACATAATGTTAAAATATATAATTGTAATCACTCTAAATATATTTTTTTGGACATTTTTCCTTATTTTTTAAATTTTCTAAAAATGCTTTTTAAAACTAACTTCCAGGTCATTTTCTTGTCACCTTTTAATGTCATTTCTTGCAGTATGTGGGATATTTCTTGCCACGTTAGTCATTGCCTTTTTATTCTCATTTATTTGAAAGAAATCAAACCAATTTGCTCAGTTTTAAAGGGTTAAATAGCTTGTGAAAATCGTCAGAACCCACCTCAAGAAGACCAGTGGTAAGGTTTTAAAGGGTTAAAGTAATGTTCTCTTTCAGCTGACAGCTTCTCAATCGTCCAAATACCCAAGTCTTCCTCGTTCTCAGTGATGCATTATGACCCTGGTCAGAGGATCATGTGTTCATACTTAGCCTCTTGAAATTTAAGACTCAAATCTACATTCACAACTCTTCACTTCTTACCTTGTCCTCTTTTATGCCTCTCTCTGCTCCTCTTCCCTGTCATCACCTCTTTTTCTTTTCAAATCTTTTCCAGGTACCAAGAGGTTTGATGCCTGCAACCATGTCCGAGCCTACGAGTACTACAGTGAGAGCATGGTTAAACCTAACGGCTTTGTCGGATATGCCTGCTCTGACAAGGACAGCTTTGCTGCTGTAAGTCTTTTGTTCAACTTAAAGAGTTTAAGTTCCACTCCTATCCTGTGTTTACATTAAATTGTCATTACCAAAATGTACAAATACTCCATTGAAATTAAGCTGGAAAGTATAATCGGCAAAATACACTTCTTAAAAGTAATTATGCAGATTTCCCCCATTAGATTGTGAAATTACTGTTTACTTACGATCTTGTATTATTTAATTGTTATTAAATTGACACAAGTAGCTTTGTGATACTGTAACTGGTTGAGTTGGGACTAAGTTGGGACTTTCTGTCTTGGCCTATGACAACTCTTTATCTGCAAAGTAGCTGGTAGGCTGACTCCTGTAAGATAAATGTGGTGAAGCAAAAAGTACAATATTTCCTAAAATATAGTGTAGAGATATACACAGAAGGAGAGCACAAATACCTCTAACTTGTACATCATTTGAGTTAAATTAGCTTACATTCTTCACCTCATGACATGTTACTTTAAAAGCAAGGCAATGTGGTTAGCAGAGGCAGGAGGGCATCATTTTTTAACTATTCAGAGTTAGTCTTAGTGCCTGGTCAGAGCAGAAAGGGTTCCAGAGTCATTGTGAAATAAATTGGGCTGTAGACATGGTGACTACATGCAAGGCTACTTGGAGAGGTGGGTTAGTTTAAATAACAGATGTATTTGTTGCTTCACCTCGTGTCTCATTAATGATGGCAACTCATCGTACTCCCACATAATCTGGTGATATAAATTGGATAGTGCAACACAGCTGATTGGAAAGCTTCCCTTTGGACTCTGCTGTTCAAAGATCAGCAATGTGGAGATGGTTTGCTGTTTGTCAAAACCATGTCAAAGTTCCTAAAAAGTTGAAGTCTATGAAAGATCTGCAATGACATGCCAACACATTCTTATCCCAAGTTGCCACATTTGCCACTTTATCAGTGGACTTCTATGTCTACGTATCACATGCCTGGCATCCTCTTGTGTCTGCTGTTGACATTCTGGGATGCCACAACCAGCGCCGCACACTAACAAAAGCACGTGGTTAAGATTAGAAAAAAACATCATTCTTGGAACACCACGCTTATGGTTGAAAGTCCAGGGTTTGTTGGACCCATCCACTACCACTCCCTCCTGCCCTATATGGACCTTCGATCCCCTTTGTATCATGTCATTAGCAGCAACGATACAACCTGATGCAATCCAGTGGCCTAATTTACAGAGTACACCAGATTATGATCTGATGATGCCAGTCAGCATATCAAGCCCATTCTCTTTCTCCAGTTGTGACATACCACTACAAAAGCAACAGTTTTGGCATAAGATCCTGATGCTAAAAGCCATCTTTCGCAGCTGTATAATAAACCCAACACAGCTGGACAGAACCATTCATAGTGTTATGATACGCTGCCGGACAGTGTTATGTTGAAACGCTGGTGGTAATGACGTAATATAAGGAGCATGAAGGTCCCTATACAGCGGGGGGGGGGGGTCTGGACCTTCATGAGGGAGTCCTGTGTCCGCCTTCATCTGAATGTGATGGGTTTTTTTCACACATACCATGTGCCTCTTTGTCCCAAACAAAACCATCTGTGCCAGCATGTGCTTTTGTTGAACTCCCAGCATTTGTTGAAATGTGCCTTTGTTGCCAAAACATGACCACGTGAAGCATCATCCCACCATGTGCTTTTGTAGATAGGGTAGGGGCATCCTGGAAACATCAACAGAACAACAGAAGAATATCTAGAGCGAAATACATAGACGCAGAAGTCTACTGCAAAACGGCATGTTACAACCTGGGATAAGAACGTGCCATGCCAGGTGCTGCCTGGCTGACCGGTTGCGTATCATAACATCGTGAAGGGCAGGGTATCATTCTGCTGTGACAGGTGGGTTTTGGTGTCTGTGTCTATTGTGAAAATCATTGACAAAGCGGTGGTATTTGATGACGGGCTGAACATACACCTCACCTTGTAAATCCAATGATTGCACTGAAATGATCATTTATTAACTGTTGCAAATGCTGTTGTCACATACAAAACTCCTGACATGAATTTGGATCAGTGGACTCAGAGAGTTAATGTAGAATAAGACATTTGTCTGTTTTACAGATGCATCAAAAGTTGTATGACAAGTTATCTGGATTTGTATGTAAAAATAGTGTGACAGACGAGGGGTCTGGGAGGCATCTGATGTCCTCGATTTAAACAGTGACTCAGAGGCAAAAGGGGCCCATATCCCCACCATCCCAGCAAGTGTATGGGCCTGCCACCTGTCGCTGTATGACACTGATATGGCTGTGAACCATTTCTTTGGTTTTAGAAGTTGATTCGGGAAGATTGGATTTTTGTTACAGCTGAGGGCCGATGTAAATGGGCTTCCCTCATGTCCTCCATGGGGAGGGCTTGTATCTGCAGCTGTTGGTGTTAATGACAGTTTATCCCTGCTTTGGACACATGTCCTGATCAAAGGAGGCCGGGGAAGCGCCGAGCATGACCTCATATGACTATGTCCCTGTTGAGAGATGACAGCACCTCCTTGTCGTTCACCTCGTAAACGCGCTCTGGTGTTATTCCTGCAGCCATAGCTGACAGCCACAAAGTCAGGCTGTTCCCACACAGTCCCTTATTGTAAAACCACTGCCATTCTCCACCTTCTTATTTATAAGGTGGAAATCTGCAACATTTTTAAGGAGTATAGGGGAAACATCTTTTAGGGTTGTCACTTTTCCACGACTATTTATTGACAGGAAAAGACTCTTACACTCCATCACAGAATGAGTTCATTCTTCACACCTCACCATGTCCTTGACTCCACAGGGAAAGTGTTTCCCATATGCAGACAGCAAATGTCCTCTGATGGGCTACTATGCTGACAGGTTCACTATGACTGATGGTATTTCAAAGACGAAGTACTTCCTCAACACGGGCAGTTCAAAGCCCTTTGGCCGTAAGTATCCCGCCCTTCCTTGGAAGTGTGACTTAAATACAGGCTCTAAGAGCTCGCTGTTCAGATTTCACTGTGAAGAACCACTTAGTGCGTTTCCATGCACAGTCAAGTGGAGCTATGTTCATAGTTTGAGTAGACTATTTAACTGGATTACTGTCCTTGTCTCAGAATACAGTACTGCAAGAGAGTTTATTTATTGATGAAAGTATGTAAGACTCCACCACAGCAGGTGGAGAAATGGCCCCTTTCAGGTAGTTGCTATAAAACTATATTTTTATACGGTCTATGATATAGGCGGAAGTACAATCACAGCTATTTATTTACAAAGAACAGTTGTGACTGTAAACTCTGCCTTCATTGATTAGTTTTAAGTAACCTAAAAAAAATCAGTTTAAGTGTAGTCTAAACCACTGTCTTTCAAAGTGGGGAGCTGCGACCCCTCGGCTGTCAGGGGGCGTCAGGGGGCCGCGGAAACTGTGGAAAAAGGGAGAATATTGAAGGAAAAAAAAATCAACTAAAAACATTATTTGTGACAATGATTTTTTAATCAGTGTTACCCATTGATAACCAAGACTATGGTAGGCCACAATAGTCTAATTTGTCCCGCTATAGTCTCAATGAATGGAACTGGACTGTTAATTAGGAGCGGTATTAAAATACACTGTTGGGCTATTTGTAGCGCAGAAGAGGAGAAAACAGAGCAGCAGACCATCAGGTGCATTAAAAGTGAAAGTAAACCATATTCTGCTGGGCCTAAAACTCTCTTTCTCTGACAAAAATCAGCAAATATCTTCTCTCATCAATTGATCTGATCAGCTGTGAATGTATCAACAGATCATTTATCCACCCCACGAGTGATATTCAGCTGCCAAGAAGATAAAAAGAACTGTCTGCTGCGCTGTGTTCACAGACCCACAAAAAGCATCAAATATTAGTGTGACACCACCATCACATCAAAAATATTTTTGAGTTTTTTTTCAGGAGGTTAAAATATGTTTTGCTGCATCCACAGCAGTACATTAGCTTCTGTGCCGGTGTTGTGGGACTGTACTTTATTTATATGATGAGGGGGTGGCTGAGGTGTACCTTTTTTATTTAAAATAAATATAAAATACTAAAGTTTTACACTGCTCACCTAGTCCAAAATCAAAAACACAAGTCCCTCCTCAGTGCTCAGATTTTTAGAAATGCCTCACCAATTTTGCAGAACCTCTTCTCCCCTCGAACGAACAGTCCCTACCAAAATACCGAGGGAGGCTGGTGCAGTGACGAGGAGCACATGAAGATCAAAAAGTCCAGTTAAAGTCCAACTGAGGTGTTTATATGACAGACTAGCTCGACTCCCAATCCCATTATCTGGGTGTGTTAGTCCAAAACAAAAACGTTTTTCTAGCACCCTTAAAAGTTTTCATTTCAGGGTAGTGTTTGAAAGTTTGAGTTTAATTTTGTCTCTGCCTGGACCTCTCAGTATATCGAACTTTACAGTTTTTAAGTACGGGCATTATTCATTTTTAATCACCAAGACTGCAGGGCACACTCACAGGATGTGCCACAGCATTAGGTGAAAGTAATCCATGTTACATTATCCTTCCAAAGTTGTAGGCTACCATTATTGTTAGTTTTTGCCAGTACTATGCTCTAGGTTTTCAAGGTTTTTACTCCAGCGTTCTTTGATAATCCCTCCCAATGGAGAGTGATGCATCAAGATGTGAATGACACTATCGTGAAATAATGTGACTGCTTACTGTTTCTTTCTGTGTCTAGGTTACAGCTACAGAGTGAAACTGACCCTGGATAGTGCCAGCGGGTCTAACCTGGGCTACATGTATGTGGCACTAGCTGGAGCCAGTGCCAGCACCAAGGAGCACCAGATTCATTCGTAAGAACATTACAACACAATTCTGTGGAAAACACCAAGAGCTTATAATCCATGTGACATCACTGATTGAGGAATTGCTGAGGTAAACCTGCCTCCTTTGTCTAGTATTTTGTGTTTGTCTTTGTTGACCAGAGGGTTATTCCAAAGGAAATTTGAGCGTAATTGAAAAAAGCCTAATTTGATTTAACATCAACTTCCATTTAAAACCCAAGCCTTTCCACCAACACAGCTTAGCCTCGTCTTATCAGCATTAACTCGAGCCAGGCTGGAATACATTTTAGCTCAGCGTGCACACGGAGTACATAAGCAGCCTCGAACAGTCAATGGTCAACAATAGAACATTTTGTGGCAGATGAGAGCCGTGCTCTTCTCAGCTACAGAACAAACAAAGATGATAATAAGCGACATTAACCACAATGTTCTGAACAGACACTTTCATGAATACTAACAAAAACTGACCTTTGCATTTTGGAACATAAAACGAAAAGCTTAACTACAAACCACAATTTGCTCAGTAGGCATCAATAGGCATGATGGAAAATGGGTGTTGCTACAATGTAGCCTACAGTCTATAAACTCTAAAATGATGATGATCATGAATAAAATGGGAATCTGACAAGACCGAACTTGGACAAGAACCCAAATGCACGACTCAAGAGACAAAAGTATCAAACAAAACAATTTTCTGCAGTGTTTGAGAAAGAGACATTAGAGACTCTAGCTATCAACTGGAAGCTTTAAGAATTGAGGACTGACAACCCAGAGATGGCACTGGCCATGTATTATGTGGGAAGCAGCAGCTGATTAAAATAAAGCTCTGATGCGATGGCTTCTCTTATGAGTTTACATAAACCTGGATAATAGTAAAGTACTCTCAAGTATATTTTGAACTTCCCATATGTGCAAAACTCTATGTCCAGTTCCATGAGTGGCCTTTTCACTTGTGGCCTTCTGTTGGCTTAGATCACATTTCACAGTAAGAGAAACACATAAACTAGCTGTAACCAATAAAAACATGTTTTATATGACACCGAAATCTAGTCTGCTGGAGTGGCTGATCACAAAGGAAAAAAACTGGTTTGACTGGTACTCTACAGTATGCTCACATACTAAACTGATGACATAGTAACCACAATGAAGGTCTGAAGCCTTTAAAGTACTTTAAATACATAACGTATTGTAGTACTGCAACATGTTGAATGAGTTTTATGTAATGAGTGAACAACACATCACCACCCACTCTGTGGGAGTCATGCTGCTCAGATTTCACTGTCAGAGCCATCTGAGGAGGAAGATGGTTTTCTCAAGTGCCCTCTATCTGATCTATTGTGACGTCTTTCTAGGGGTTCACTGAAGCCTGGGACGATCTATGAGGCACTGATCGACGCTGAGGTGGACGTTGGTCATGTGAAAGAAGTGAAGTTCCGGTGGAACAACCACATCATTAACCCAATGAAACCCACGTATGGTGCATCCAAGGTGGAGCTGCAGAGTGGAAAAGACAAAAAGATGTAAGTTTTTATGTAAACAGGTGGCACTCCTCACACTTTAATGTGAGCTGACAAAGAGCTAAAATCAATTCAATTAAATTTTAAACTTTATTTATGATTTCATTGTCAAATATCACAATTTGCCTCAGGGATTTACAGCATACAACATGTCTTTGTCCTTGGACACTCAGTAGATAAGGAAAACTCCCCCCAAAAACCCTTTATTAGGAAAAAATGGTCGAAACTTCAGGAAGAGCAGCAAAGGAGGGATCCCTCTTTCAGGAAGGACAGACGTGCAATAGATGTTAACATAATAAATGTACAGTAATTCATATGACGAAATGACACAAAGAGGAAGAGAGAGAGAGAGAGAGAGAGAGAGATGGCGAGATTTATGGCAGTGACAACAATCATAACATGAATTTGAATATGAATATTAATAAAAGTACTTTATAATAGGATGTATGTTAGATATGTTTCAATATAAATAGATATGAGTATAAGAGTACATGTATGTGGCAATAATAATTACTGTCATGAAACTATTTGATTGCAGCTCTTCACAATAGCTTCTGTCTTTCACCTGCTGTTTATTTTGCATGTTTCTTTGACCTGTTGTGTATGAATATCAGCTGTCTCCAAACATTAAACTGATGTTAGTAATTCACCTCCTAGTGGTAAAAGGAAGAGTCAAAGGATGGGGATGGGATGATGTTTGCAATTAACCCTATTGTTTTATTGACCTTTTCCTGCTTGGGATCCTACAGCCACTATTGCTCTATCTATATATAATGATAATGCAGTGATTTCAATATTAAAAACAATATTATGAAAATATATATTTTTTCCTTTTTCTCTGACCTTTAAAACACAATATGTGGAAATTTATTGAAATGATAACTCTTCCCTTTACCACCAGACATGCAGATGTAATGACGGTGACAAAGTACAAAAATGACCATAGATCATTGTAATCGCAGTAAATAGGGGTATATTTTTATATTTCATGTGTTAATTTCTTTGATATGTTACACAAGAACAAATATTGTCTCTGTGGCTGCTGTATTAGGTAAACCTGCTTGTACAATCTAATCCAGCCCAATACAAAATAACAGTCCTGCCATACTTTTGAAATGCCCATAATGTTCAGTTTTTAACACTGTCAGAGCAGTGTTCATTCAGCTCTACAGTATGCTTCAGCATTGTGCTCATAGTAGTGGTGTTATATGCTGTACTGCATTATATTTAGAGGTGTTCATAATATCCTGATAAGAATGACAAAAAAAGGAACCCCTCTGAATACAATGTAATCCAGTCAGGGGTGTAGAACCAAAACCAGCTTCAGCCACTAGAGGGCAGCAACAGACTGTGGTCTGTGTACTGTGCTGGGTGATGCTGAGGGCAGCTGCATGGTGGGGTGAGATGGTAAAGTGGAGAACATCTTGAGGATTTGTTATTATGGTATTCACCTTCATATCATGACAATACATCTATCAGTAGGAAAAGAATATACAGTGATTTTGCTCATGATGGATCAAAAACTGAATGTAATTGTATGAAAACAATTTGAATTCCAATATGCAAACTAGGATGTGTTGCTCAGTAATAAGGGAGTAACAAAACACTGCCATGTAGACATCTTTGTATGCAGTAAATTTAAATGGATACTGAGGACAAAATATTCATCTATAATGTGCCTTTTTCTCTCATGTTCTTCCTTCATAGCTTCTTCTTCTGTGGAACAGAGAATGTGAAGGAGAACGCCATCCAGTCTGTGTTTCCATGCCCAGTTTAACTCGTCACCATCACCATGTTATTCAGAGTCTGTCAATAAACAGTCTGCATTCACACCTCTTCAGCTATTTCATCTGATTCTTTGCTCTGTTTTGCAGAATGTAGTCTAATAGAGTGTTATGAAAATCTGACAATGAAGAGAGTACAATGAGCGCAGAGGACTGAAGAAGATCAGCTCACTGATAGAAACAGATTAGAGGGGAGATAGAAAAGGAGGTGGAGAAGAACTGACGTGAAACCCAAACTGAACTAACTTTCCTACAGCATGTTTGTATTGACCTGAGAGATCAGGAATAACAAGAGAAGGAAATATTTAAAGCCACAAGTTGTGGCCTCAATGCAGGCAATTTACTGAATATGAAGAATAAAAAGTATGGTGTTAGTCCTGCCTTCCCTCCAACAGCCTCAACACGTAGCTGAGCTGCAGTGCATGTAAGTCAACCACCAAACACCACCTACTTTGCCCTTTCAAAATAAAGGGTCATTTGCCTTTATTAGAGCTCTTTAAAGTAGCATTAGGGCTGGAACAAAAGGAGGAAACTCAAAAAAAAGTGGGGTTTTGCCTGGGGGTGTTCAGTGTGCTTGATACGCATTCCCATCATCTGACGTTTAGAGCCTCTCCTCACTTGTTGGTTAAACTCACAAGCCATAACCTAAAAGTTGTTTGTGAATTCAGTATTTATCATAACCTCATTAATAAACTTAAAGGAGATCTCATGCCCAACAGTACATCAAACAGAGATGATTTTGTAAAAGAGACACTCAGTTTTTAGAAGGTCCGCTACAAGGTAGGCTAATGTAACCATGCTAACAAACCAGAATCACTCTCAACTTCCATACACTCAATTGTAAATTAAATATCATATAATATTGATATGGTGAGGTTCACTTAAAATCTGTGACAAACTGATGTTGGGCTTAAGGTTAAGCAAATTAACATAAATGCTGCCAAGCCTTTATTTCCAAATGAAACCTGTCAGTGTAAAGTTAGCCTCTTAACAGTTAGCTAATGTTAGGGAATAAGCCTGGTCATGAAGATTTTATAAATATTACACGAAAGAAGCGTTTGCAAATTACATTACTGGGTAACTAATTCAATAACATTAGCTAATGGAGGATATTTTGGTGAGCAAGAAGGCTGGTGAATACATGAATAATCATAATATCAATAATGTTAATACATTAATCAATAAAAGTCTTATGATAAAATAAAAAATAAATAAATAAATAATGGACACTGACAGAAGCAAGCAAACAAACAAAAAAATCACACTCATATCACATCAGTGTGATATCACCAGATAAAATTTTCCTTGTCTAAAAATCTGTTGCTTTTTTTTTATTTGTAAAAGCAAGAGAGTAAAGTGGTGAGTTTAAATCCATCCAGTATAGATTGAAACAGGGGTGTGAACCCAAGCTTTTTTGTTTTTTAGGGTTTTTTTTTTTAAAATATTTTTTTAGTTAATATTCCTTTTTTGTTTTTGTGTTCAGCTGACGCGGCAGGGGGATACATAAAAGTTTTTTTGTTATTGTACATGGTTTTAAATAGACACATTTTGTTTGTTATATCAGTAATTACTTCTTGTTGTCTCATTTTGAGAGAAAAAACAACAACCTCATTATCAACCATGAATTTATGATTATACATTTACTGTGTTACAAATTTCGTATTATATTGTCAGTAAATATGGGTATAACCCTTTCACGCATGAATTATTAAAAACCAGAGCAATACTTTTTTTGTATATTATTTTTCACTTCTGAGGACATGAAGAGTGATGGTAAAAATAATAATAATAATAATACTCATAAGTTTGGGCAAGTTACAGAAGTGTCCACTAAAGTGGACATCATGCAATCATGTCACGGGTAAATTATGACAAAATAAAACATATTTTTATGTGTTTAATTTGTATCTATGCATAAACTACAAAAAAAATGCTTTCATTTCTTTTACCAGACTTTTGTTACCACCCTCCCTGCAACCCTCATTAAGTTTTTTCTCCTTAGTCCCACCCTATCATCCCCTGTTGAACTGTTGTTTTTTGCCAATGAACATTTTCAAACATAACACACACACACAAAAAATGCAAATAAAATGTACAAAAAAAAAGTCCATGCAGAACATCCTTCTTTTTCAAATCCAGACATTCTGTAGAGGGGTCAGGCATTTACAGTGGTCACATCCAAGAAGTGAAAGAACACTCGGATGTACCACGGTTTGTTTTTGTGTCTGTGGGTATGCATGGTGACAAGTTGATCCATAAGATCTACTACTCCCATGTGCTGATTCACAAAAAATGGTCTTTGGATGTTCAGTCCTAGAAATGTCTTAATTTTTTCTTCTTTTGTCAAGGCCAGATTTTCTTCTCCTTTTTAGAGTGCATACAGATTAATATTAACAATTTCATTTATCAGTTCTTCAGGTAATGCATAAAGAAATCTATTGGTTCCGTTCCCTCAACAGTCGGTTTCCATTCTACTAAAGAAGGAGGCAAGTCTCCCGCAAACTGGTTGTCTTTGGTTTTCCAAACATTTCTGCTCTTTTTCTGTCCCTGAGCTCTATCAGGTGAAACCCCCTCAGCATCCTCAGCTTGCTTATCCTGTGCGAATGCACTCCATGAAACACAGATGTGGAAACACATGCTGAATGCTATTGTTGACATTAACTTTACCTTATGTTGGGTTCACTCTGACCGACCCCATAGATTGGGGGCTTTTGATTAAGATGCTGGAGTAGGAATAGAACAGAAATGATCATCCGTGTTAAAACACAGTACGCTGTGTAGTCCCCCTGGATTAAACGAAACCTCGATTTTCATTAATCAAATTATTCGATTTTCTCGAGTAATTGTTTCAGCCCTAAATTGTGATGATGTCAGAGAGATGGAGCTGCTACATAGTGAGTGCTTCAAGCAATTAGGGCTTCATTTCTTTTTGGTTTTCACCATAAGCTGTCTGTGTGTTCCAATACCCATATTACATTACAGTACATTCATGTTCTTTATGATACAACTGCTGTTGATGTACTGTCAAAGGGTCATAGTTTGTCCATAAGATATGATCATGTACCTTTTCTAGGATGAAAGGGTACATATCAGTACCAAACTGAGAAAAGGTACATGTCTGGACCATTTTTCCAACATTTAGGGGTGGAGATGTCAGTCTGTGACCAAAATGTTGTTGGGAGATGGGATGAGAGTTAAAGGATCTTTGATTACTTAGCATCTTGAAGAAAATGGGTTCAGTATATTTGAATGTCCTGAACGGAGAGAGGTGATATTGTCTAACAAGTTTTTGAAGACACTTCAGCAGCTGTTAGATCATCGTACATGTTAAAGGAACACTGTAAATCTAAACTAAAGTTGTTGAACCTCTTTATCAAATAGATCAGAAAGTCGTAACAAAACAGGTAAATGCTTTTATGTGTAGTGTTGCACGGTATACCGATACTAGAACAGTATCGCAGTACCCAGCTGTTCTAATCGATACAATACCACCTTTTATTAATAGAGATGCTTTATGAATGACAGCATTTTTAAAAAAGCTGCATTTCTCCGCTTGCTACAGTGTGTGAGTGCGCGCTGGTCAGACTCTGCTTTCACTCCCTGCAGTTGGAGGGTGTGTGTATGTGTGTGTGTGTGTATGTGTGTGCTGTTCTGACCTGTGCTGTGCTACTGTACTCCCACCATTGTGGGTGTGCCAAACATGTGTTTGCTGTCTTGGTGGAATGCAAGAGTGAGGGTGAGAGTCGTGGCTGCTGAAGTTCCTGCATTGTCACAGCTTGCTGACAAAGCAGACACGCAGAGCAAAATGATATTCGCTTACACCGATGACAGTCAGGGTGGACACGGACACCGCAAAGCACTTCTCTAAAAGATCAAAACATCTCGCCGACAGACACGTCGACTTCATTAATGGATTCAAAGCGCGACAGGTTTGTTAGCGAATGTGATAAATAACATGATTACATGCCCCCGTGCATACATACAGAGCAGAGACCTGGGGAGTATTCTGGAAAGGAGGTTCAAAAAAATCTGAGTCTAACCCTGAACTCTGAGTTGATTTACTCTGAGATGGGAAACTCTGAGTATTCAGTTCCAGAACAGCTGATCTGAATAAGTTCAATCAACTCTGAGTACGTTCACCCTGAATTAAGCGTGTGCTCGACTTCAATAAAAAGCCATCATGAATGGAGCCCGATACCTCGATTCACCAGGGCAACCGCTGAGAAACAGAAACCAAGCTACTCTACCCCATTGGACCTGGAGGTCCTCGTGCTGCCTAAGGAGAACAGAGCCCATATTTAGAAAGAAAAGTAACACAGTTGCAGCAACTAAGGAGAGAAAAGCGGCATGGGAGAAAATCGCTGCCCGTGTCATTTGTGTCAAGGCACGTGTCCATTGACTTAACATTAACCGCTTTATTAAAATTGTGGCATACAGGTGAAAAAGTGGTGGACTGAATAGCCTAAATTTTGATTTTTATTTAGGTGCAGTCCCACAGGGAAAAATGCACTTTGAAGCAGGTAAAAATGAAATATATGAAAAAAAACATCAGCCAGAAAGGTAAGACATACATATCACTCAGCCATGATTGTGGGCCGACCTCACGTTTTATTACGTCATATTTGGCGTTAAACAAAGTAAATATTCATTCAGTGGCTATTTCAACATGTAGTCATTTAAACCACCAACAGAACGCTGTTTTAACACATACATGTATATGTCCTCTCTATATCCTAATACCCTAATACCATAATATCCTGCTGAGTAAATTATCATTTAATATTGATATAAAGCGCACACAGTGAACACAATATTAACTTTCTTCACGGGACTGAGAATTACTATGATGATTGTGTATTAGATTATGGTGCCTACAAATGTGGGGATAGTACTTTAACCCACTGATATTTGATTATTGATTTTGTTTACTTCCTGTTATTGTATGGTAGTATTTTAGCTTTTTGGATGCCTTATAGATTTTTCTTATTAGAGATTTGTTTTACTTTATTGTTTTTAATAAATTTATTTTATATTTTATTTTTTATTTAATTTATCCATGCTGGGATCATTGATTTGTACTCTAAAATCCTGGTTATGTGTACATGAAAATTCAATTAAATTAATTCTAAACATTTGAGTTTTACTCAGTCAACAGAGAAGAATGTTATTAAGATTATTAAGATGAATGATTGAGTGTAATAAAAAACTGTGCCATTATAACAAATATTCATCAGAGAATGACAGCACATCCAATTGAGATCTGAAAATCCTCTCCCGACGTAAGACACTGCGTAATAATTCTGCTTCGATATCAATCGGATTGCAAAAATATGGACAATCCCTGTCTGACAGTTTGCTTTAGACGGGAGGAGACAGGTAGAAATTCTGTTTCTTACAGAAAACCTGCCAGCGAGCAGGTTATGTTCACAGAGTCAGCTACCTATTTTGTAGTTTGTCTTGAGTCTACTTTTAGATCCTGATCACAAAGTGACAGATTTAGCCTACACTTACTGTCATTTGTGTGTATTGTTTTTATAGGCTATCAAACTGAATTATTAAACTATTAAAACTAACATTACCATAATGTTTATATCTCTTCCACCCCAACTGACACACAAACACATGCCAGCAAAATCTGCAACAACCCAGTTGAGGCAGCATTATCTTCCAGCTGTGTTTGAAAACAACACAGAGTGTGAAAAATACTGTAGAAAATGCAAAAATATTAAACAAAGCAGGAGCTGAGTTAATGTTTTTTGATTAGGTGCCCATAATTCATTCAATAAATCCCCACAGTAATTACATTATAGCACCCTTTTGTGTGCAGTTAAAATATAACACTTTGAAAGACAAGAAAAAACTGAAGTCTTAAGCCAGATTTTGCTTATAGTTAATTTATACAATAATACTGTTGATTAATTGTTATCAAAAAAGCTCAAATGTAGTGTAAATACCTATCCTCTGCTGTCCCCTTTTAAAGCCCTTCATTTCTGTTCTGTCATGACTGTCATCTTATACATTATTTCATGACTTTTCCTGTTGTTAGGTGTAGCAGGAGGTCGTCTCCCTCCCTGCCACTGTATGCCACTGTGCCAGCCTTATCGGCACCCTGATTACTGAGCTGAGCTGTGCGTGCTCATATATACAGGTGTGTGGCCACGCCTCAGCCTCTCCTTCCATTTCCACTCATCTTTCATGGTGGCTGCAGCCTGGCGTGGCAAAGCCTTTTGTTTGACATGGCAGGTGTCAATGCACTCAACAGTAGAGATGGCAAATTCGAAATTTTGAAACGTTTCATTACTTCAATGAAACCATTGCTTTGAAATGTTTTGAAATGTTTCAAAACCTGTTCGCTCTACATTGGCATCTACTGGTAGAATCTTGCATTGCACCCATTTATCATTGTTTTTGTTGTAAGCTCCCTTTTCCCCAGCCCAAAAAGTAGATTACACTGTAGGATATTTAATGTGTATTTCACAGATCGGTATCCTGATTCCAGATTTTTCAGGCTCCAATTTTGTCAGTTTATGGAGATATGTCAAGAAAGGATCCATCAAAGATGCAATGTTCATTTTCCGCATGTCTGACAAATACAGTGGCGGTCCTGGCTAGTTTTGCGCCCTGGGCGAATCACCCTGCCCCCCCCCCATCCAATACAAACAACAGAATATATCATTTATGTTACTTTATTAATACTATTATTGAATACAAAAGTTTACAAGAATATAGATAACACAATAACGTAAATAAATGAAAGAGTATGTAAAACAAATGTCATTTGCACAAATCCTACATCACAAAAAAAGATAAATGAAAGAAATATAGTATGTACACACCAATCTGAATTGCACACATCCTTCATCACACAAAAAAATAAGATAAATGAATGAAACGGAGTATATCAACACCAATGTAAATTGCTCAAATCCTTCATCACACAAAAAATAAGATAAATAAAAGAAATATAGTAAACACCAATGTAAATTGCACAAATCCTTCATTACACAAAAAATAAGATAAATAAAAGAAATATAGTAAATACCAATGTAAATTGCACAAATCCTTCATCACACAAAAAATAAGATAAATGAATGAAATGGAGTATATCAACACCAATATAAATTGCACAAATCCTTCATCACAAAAAAATAAGATAAATTAATGAAATGGAGTATATCAACACCAATGTAAATTGCACAAATCCTTTACCACACAAATGCAAATAAATAAATAAAAAATAGTAATAATAATTAACATAATTTGAATTCAGTGCTCAGACTGTAGCAGATTTTTCAACCTGGGTCTTTCACCCTGTTTACACTTGGCATTAAAATATGTTCTGGGTGACTGGATTACTATCAGCTAGTGCTTCACCACATGAAACATGAACGCAGGTGTATAGTGCAATCTAAAACCTGACTTTTCTGGCCTTCTTTGATGCAAAATCATCAATTACATCATCATATGAAATCTGTTGTGCAATTATATGATTGATGCTGATGATGGCAAGTCCAGAGAGACGCTCCTGTGACATAGTGGACCTCCAGTATGTTTTTATGAGCTTCAGCTTGGAAAAGCTCCTCTCTGCTTCAGCATTTTAACATTTAAGTTAGCATAGACCCACCTATCGCATGAAAAATTCCTCAGTCACGACGTACTATTGTTTACCAAATTCCCAGACTAATAGGCCCAGGTGTAGTCACACTTGTGTTGCAAACACAAACTAGCCTATTGGTGAAATTAATTGCATGACTTCGTGCCTCAAATTTCAAAGCTAAAAACCAAATACAGTCGTCTTCTATGACTAAGTAGCAGCATATTAGCAAGAGGATAATAAATAGCATATAGGCTACTGTTTCATTACATGCACAATTAACGTCACTCATAGAGACCTGCATACCTTTATCTTTTGCCCGTTTCTCCTCTTCTTCTTTCCTTCTCTTTCTAAACTGTGCACCTGATGGTTTCTTCGGTCTTTTGTCCATGTCCCCTTGACTCGACTTAACATTATCAACTTCTCCGTCCGTCAAACCTCGAGAGTCAAGATTGACGTGATGTAAACAAATTCACGTTGATGCAGGCACAGATTCGTGCCGGCTTTTTTTTTTTTTTTTTTTTTAACATTTTCACAAAAACCAATAAATTTAATAATATCTATGTTAATTTTATTAATGAAATACAATGTATTTGGGAGCAGAAGTTTGTGTTGTGTGGCCTGGGATCATAACAGGTCAGTCTATCCCTCGCCCCCCTCCTTGCTTTTCTTCTGAGAGTGAGACTCAACCTGTTCTCAACCTCTGCAGCTGCAAGTTGATCCCCCTCCGTCTCCCACCTTTTCTTCTGACACACACAACCTGTATACATGACTCTCAGCAGCAAGTCGACATGATAGTAGGGGCGCCCCAGCACCTACTCCACTAACGTGATGTGGAAATGCGCGTTATTAGTCTAGAAAACTGGCGATTTTTATTATTATTATTATTATTTATTTATCTTTTTTAATTTTTTTTTTTTTGAGGGCGCTCGTGCGCCCCCAAATAGATTGCGCCCTGGGCGGTCGCCCACATTGCCCATAGCAAAAACCGTCCCTGGACAAATACAAACCTAGCCGACCTTGGATAGCTTTGTCGTCGTCTGTCCAGTGCAACAACATCAATGACGAGCACTATGTTGCTATTGTAGTGGATGATGAGGACAACTCTTGATGAGAAGATATTCAAACGCCTACCCAAAACTGAAACTTCTTTTGGAGATTCCTTAGATGAACCTTAGGGTCAGCTAATGGACCTAACTGCCTTGTTGAACTTATGACTCTTGTAAGCAGAACTAAATTACGACAGATTTAATTGCCCGACCGACAGTTTGAGTTAACTTACGACTCATTTGGGGCAAGGACCTGTCAACTGAGCTCCTGCAAAGACTCAAGGAGACATCAGGAGATCTCTACATCATAGAAACCGACAATTTATGTCTTTGTTGCACAACCAACACGTGACATACCCGCATATCTACAGACTGTAAGAAAGGATCACATTAACTGATTTTTGTATTCAAAGTAAAACATACTTTAAAATGCTGTGTGGAGGTCTCATACCTACAGAAATGGAACTTTGCTTACCTGCCGATTTTGAGGCCAAATTCACAAACAAAAGCTGTGCCTGTGTGTGTGTGGAGGGGTGTGACACTTAACCCCCTGCCAGCAGCGTGCTACACACTGAATGGAAAGACTCTTAGTACAGACTTGCATTTTGATATGCATCTCCTCTATCTGTATCTTAATTATCCTTCCTTTACACTGTTGTGTACAGATGCTATATTGTTTCGTAATCAAGCAATTTGTGATTTTCTAATTATAGGTTTTTTTAATAGACCTTCGGTCATATTAAGTACTTTCATTGTTATAGTTTGATGCCAGTACTTGTATACCTTTACTCAAATAGGATCTTTAACAACCTTTAATTATATCAGAGTGTTTTGACGCCGTGGTATTATACTTACTCATTTTCACACATATTCGTTATGTTTGGTATATGTGGTTAATACTGTTTTACTTAGTTAATGATCTGCCAAATAATTATTTGGTGTTTGGTATCGATCAGCAGAGGAGAGCGTCATGGTTTCAAATATCGAAGATTTGAACGCCTGTAGTGAACATTATCAACACTTTAGGAAGAAATTAGATCTAGACAGTTAAAACGGTAGAAGTGATAGAAGGGAGGAGTGTATTTTTCCCACTTTGACGGTCAAGCACCACACCCCTTTTTTTCACAGGAGATATAACCCAAGTTTAGTTGAAGGACCAGGGTCTTTTGGGGTCTTTGGCTCTTTTGGCTCTTTGGGGCTTTTGCCTCTCCCCCCTCCTCCTCCTTTGAGGAGAGGGGGGATACCTGCTTATGCTGCAGCCCTAAAATACTGTGAGCTGCCGTTCATCTACCTTGAAAGAGAGAACTTTGGAAACAGCCTGTGCTACACATGTTCTAAATGATGATTTAGAACCAGAGGACTTTGCACGAGAGAGACTGTGAGACAAAGAGAGACTTTGAATGAGACGAAGCCTGATAAGCTGTCATCGTGATCTCATCTCAGCCACATGAGGTGTCAGAAGATGATCCAGCTGTTTATGGACAGAGAGACATGCAGGAATCAAACTCAAGCCAAGTTTGCAACGTTCAAACCAACCGAGGCCAGCCACTGGAACTGCACAAGTGTAACTGAGCTGCCTGTCCAGTGTCTCACAAAGGCCACACTGCGACTTTCCAGAGCGAACCGTTTCGCTGGCATCGAGACTTCTGAGGAAGGTGTAACAATCTTTCCTGTGCCTTTATGGGGTTGATGCTCTTAAATGCTAGGGACACATAGGAAGTGTTAGACCTAGGTTAGGATCTCCCATTAATACAATTATGGTCAGGCCTCTTCTTTATCTTTTCCTTCTATGTTTTATGCGATAGGTTGTCTCTCTGCTGTTGATCGATGCGTGACATTGACTTTTCTTTAAGCTTAACTTTTCATCTGCTTGATCATCTTGCACTATTTCAGTGCACCTGATTAAGTCCAGATATCACACCTAATTCAGTTCCGTACTGGTTTTCATCCCCTGATTTTTACTGTTGCTCCATTTATTAGTTTGTTGTTCATTTAGTCATTTTATTCACTTGGTGTCTTTGCTGATAACTGTTTCATCACTTATCCATACTTATTTTCAAACTCATTAATTTGTAGTTTTAGGAGTAGTTTTGCTGTTTAGTGAATAGTTTAATAAACCTTTCATTTATAAAGACACTTGATCTTGTGATGTGTGTGTGTATGATGTCAGGTCCCTGTACACCCAGAAAAAGAACTCTGTAGCAAACTTCAAATTATGAGACTAGATTAATTTATAAGGCAACATGGTCTATCAACCTTTCTATTTTAATGAGTGGTGCTCCGAGGTTTTAAACTCTAATTTTTAATGTAAACTTATTGTTCCTGATAGCCGAAGTTAAGTCCCATTACTCCACTTCATCTTTATACCAATTCATGTTTCTGAGTCGTAATTTGCATTATGAGTTATAGCTACGTATTTTGGTATTGATTTAATAATTAATAATTTTTAATTAATACATCTTCTATTTAAACCGCTACACTATAGAGGCTATTCTAACAGCATACCTTCTCAATATTGCCTACCTTTACTCTGCTTCACTCTTTCAAACCAAGCAAAACAGTCATGTTGGCCTGGGTACACGTTGGTATGGAAAAATATGTTGGATTTAGGCAGATATGTTGGTCTATAGTGATGGGGGTGGGGGGTGCTTAGGGGACCCAAAAATCCCCTGTGACCTTTGCATCCACCCCAAAATCTATGCCAATTTTATTTTTTTATTTTCAAAACATCTGTGAGCTGGGACCAGAATCATGGACAGGGGGACAACATTTTCCAGAATGGGCCCCTCACCCACACCCACTCAAGCACCACAAAATCAGGGATGGGAGTGCATGTTTTTCAGTGTAAGCTTACAGTCTCCATCATTTATTAGTCTTTCACATGAATTCACATAAAACCATCCCTGACAACTTTATTGCTATTTATAGTCCCCCATTACTGCAGTTATCACTGTCACTTTAATAGGCTCAACAAGAGCAGCAGGACAATGGATTTTTCAAATGTCCAACTGTTAGCGTCCCCCGTCTTTCTTTTTTCACAAAGCTAACTGTTTCTCAGTGCCAAGGAGGGGGTAAATATTACCCTTATTAATGGTGAAAGACATTAAGCTCCATTTGTGCAAACACAAATCAACAGTAAATTATATGTTGAGATCACTGCTTTTTCCTGCTCATTTGGATACAGAATGGTACTGGACAAAATCTTGTCCAATGTGTCACATATATCTGTAATTCTAAAAGGCCTCTGCCTGTATATGTGTGTGTGTGTGTGTGTGTGTGTGTGTGTGTGTGTGTGCACGCGTGCACGCTCTCAAAGCAAAGCGCTTATTAATCTGTCCATGGCCTTTTGCTGGCTTATGAAGTCCTGATTGTGTGTCATTGTTTCGGCTTCATTTATTTGAACACACATCCCATAATCATGCTCGCAAATACAAGGCTTTAAAAAGGCAAGCTGCCATTTTCATCATGGAACTAACAAAGTGCATTTGAAATCGCTCTGACTTCCCCTGAGCTGAGCCATCAGTGCTCACACAATACCAATCAGCAGAGAAAACTCTCAGCTTCAAATCTTCAAGCTTGACTACATTAATAATATTAATAAAACAGCAAATTGAACATGTGGGCTAAGAGGTAGGGGGAGAAAGTGTCTTGAAATCCTCTAAAGACATCTGTCTTTGTCTCTGTCTCTTGTTTCTCTTTTCATTATTGGCTCATTGAAAGTGAAGGCTAATGACAAAATAGCAGGCTAATTCCTGTAATTATGTGTGTTTGTCAAAGGAAATTTGCAAATGACAGCGCTTCTTTTTCTGATCTTTAAGCCAGTAGCTTCGGGGGTGGCATTGTTACTAACAAAGCATTTATAGACAGGTCATGAATTAGTGAGGTATAGATGTAGGTGGCAGAGAAAAATAGCTCCCCTGGGGAAAGCTTGCACAACAAACTTAACCCCTGGCCGTTAGTTACATTGTACTGTTGTCAACAGCAGCTCTGCATGAACAGAGAAGTAAAGAATTTGACATGCATGCTGTTGCAAAGTTGAGGCAAAAGCAAGAAAAGAATGTCCAACAACTTGGACGTAACACAAATGTTCCATTATTTTCTAAAAGACAATGCTGAAAGGAGCAGAAAGGAACAGTGAACTGCCAAAGGGTTTTGAGGATTTCAATTGTTCAGTGTCTTCCTGAAGCTGTTGCACAAAGAGAGCTTAAATCTATTTGACGTCCATAGTAGAACTGTTTTTGAATACCACAATAATTTTTGACCTTCATAATAAATTGATGCAGCAGTAATATGAGAGTATACAAAGGGATTTATTTTTTGAACAGGAGGGAGGCTGAATAGAGGCTGATAGCTGAGAGTTCAGTACAGTCTTTTAAAAGCAGAAGCCAACTTCCCTCTGCAGTTTCATACTGATACTCAACTGTTGAGTATCATCTCTTGAGATAACTCAAGAGATGTTTTGCAGTGTATTCACACATGGTACTCTGTTTTATTCCATAAATTCTTTGAGTGTTAGACTTTGTGAGAGTTTAAGTAATCCAGCTATTGAAGCCTTGTCTTGTTTTGTCTTTTTGTTTGGTCAGCACGGTGGCTAAGGCTGATACCACCAGCTACGCAATGTCTTTCCCATTTTTAAATTTTTACCTTTAAGTATGGCTGGGTGATAAATCGAAGTTATTGACTAATTCGATTAATTTGTGGTTCAGGTCGATTTTTTAAAAATGAAAATCTCGATTTTCACCTCTGCCATACACCCCCCCCCCCAACCCAAAAAAAAAAACAGTCTGGTCATTTATTTAGAACTGGTTTAGGTTTTGTGGCGTCAGATCAGGAGCAAACCACAGTCCTGCAAAGTTTATTTAAAGGCTGTTGCAACTAAAGGCAGCAGCACGACCACCTTGTTTCAACATCTTAAACAGTGGCAGCAGCTGAGGGGGAAAATGTGTCTCACTCTGAGATGCACAAGACTGCGTCAGCCCACAAACAGCCGGTAAAAAGCAGCCGACATTAGTGGAAATATTTTCCCGCTGTGTCCCGTATGACAGGACAGCGACCCGCTGCAAATTTGCAGTTGTTCCCTACAATGATATCGAGACTAGAGACTCCCCGCCAGGCCTAAACGTTAGTGTTAACCCCTCCTGATTTTCCCCGGACATGCCCATTTTTCCCTGCCCTCTCCTGGTGTCCTCCCGGTGTGCCATCTCTCCTGCATTTCACCCGATTTAGAGCCCCTGACCACACACGTGATGTCCACGGAGGCCCAGGAGTCATGTCCGCCCAAATATATACGAAAGAGGGAAATTTGAAGGAACATCCAACAGCGGCTAGTTAGAGAGTAAATACTGAAATTGCTGTAGAATCATTCAATATGAACAGGAGTCCTATGGATACTGGGCCTAGCTGGCATCAGGTTCCGTATCCAATTCAGTTTTTGCATACATTGATTATTAATACCATGATTTTCTTTTCAGCATTGCTTTTGACTTTTGTGTTGTATCCCTTACTGTAACAGGTAAGTGTGGATGTGACTCTGTGATTGATTCAAAAGTCAATACATTTGATAGTATTCATGATCATAATTTGAGTCAATATTTGCATTACCTAACAACCTAAGTGTGCATCTTGAGTGGGATAAAGTAATTGAGTATTGGCATTTTCTGTGCATAGATATTAACATTCTTGAAATTCTTCAGGGCTGAAACATGCTTCAGAGAAAAAGAAACATTTGGTTACCCAGATAACATTGGTGATCCGAGTGAAGTATCTGGCTATTGGAAGCACCCTCTGATGCTTCCCACAACCAATCATCTGTTAGGGGACAGACCATTGATTTTAATTGCACAGACTGGTCCCTTCCCCTTTATAATCACATATATGTAAACCCACAAACAGCATTCTAAAGCATATTTCTTTCCCCAACCCCAACACATGCAAGCAGGACAGTGATGTGAGATGATACACTTGGTTCTCAAAGAACTGAGGTTACCCTGATAACTAAAT
This sequence comes from Plectropomus leopardus, assembly GCF_026936395.1. NCBI lineage: Eukaryota > Metazoa > Chordata > Actinopteri > Perciformes > Serranidae > Plectropomus > Plectropomus leopardus. The sequence goes on along the minus strand of NC_142188.1, from coordinate 34,106,465 downwards.
GTTATCAAAACTGGCTTGGTGTCTCACTATGGAAGATGTGGCCCTCCCTTAAATCGCCTGCTTCTAGTCCAGACTATGAAGCCACACTTAAGATTGTGTGCATCCAGGCACCTGGTAGCTCACTTGGTAGAGCGGGCACCCCATGTACAGAGGTTGTGTCCTCACCACAGCGGCTGCAGGTGTGACTCAAATCTGCAGCCCTTTGCTGCATGTCATCCCTTCTCTCCTCCTTTTACGCTGAAGCTGCCCTATATAGTGAAAAGAAAGGCAACAAAATAATCTTTAAATAAAGGGTGTGCCAACAAAGGCATTGTTGAAGCAGGTGAAATTAATGGCAAGAACCAATGGGATGTGTCACATACATGTATGTAGGGATGGCCAGTTCACAGTGGCACAGGTATAATTCACAGATATGCCCCTAAAAGGGCCCACGATATAGCCATGCTACTGTTGGAATGAGGCTCCTCCAAAATGATGGACTCCACAACCCAGTATGACAAATGCTATGAGAAGAGGCCCAATATACAAATAGGTAAAGATTCTTCCTAAATCCCTCAGTCCAGTCAAAAGTGATGCATATAGAATGCACCAGACATAGTCAATTTTTCTGCCTGTCACTCTCCTTGGGAACAGGAAGGAGGTGAAAGGGTAGCTGCTCCAGGTGTGGGCAGCTGTAAGGAGATTACAACCTTAGGCACAAACACAGGGTTAGAAAATAACATCACTCTCTCACTTTCAAGATAAAATTGCAAATTGAGTGCATGAAATGTTTCAGGTTATAATTAGATAAGTAATATCTTGTTAAAAAGTGAAAAACAACTTGCTATAATACGAAACTGTTCATTTTATTACCTCAATGCACACGATTCAGAATGCAAGATTAAGAAAAATGTATTGTCTATCCAGAAATTTGTCATCACATATATTGTTAGAGGACTTCTGGGTCTACATATTATGCTTAAAGTATCATTCTGCTTCTGCGTCTGCTGTTGACATTGTTGAATGCTGCTACCCACACCAGAATGTCAACAAAAGCACATGGTGGGATTATGCTACAAAAGCATGTGGTTATGTTTAGACAACAAAAGCACATGCTTACAATTAGGCAACAAAGGCACAGATGGTTACGTTTATGCAAAAAAGGCACACGCTTAGGTCTAGAAAAAAATATCACAACCACATGGAAAGCAAATGTGTTCATGTTTCATGCTTCCGTAGCAGGTGCCGTCTGGCTGTCCGTCAGTGTATCATAACACCACAAACCTTTTGGCATTGGGATCTTATGCTGAAATCACTGCATAAGCAGCTGTATTTGATGACTTCGGAATGAGAATGAGTTGGTCTATCAAGCAGTGACAGAAGTTGTTGAAGTCGGGGCTAATGAACAATATATAAAAACATACACCCATTGGATTACATGAAAACAAAAACAATTCCATCAATAAATGGAGGTGTGCAAAGCTGCATTAAGAAGTAATCAGCCCACATGGCCTTGTTCAGAATGTATTCTGTTTTTACAAGTTCTCTTTTGGCCTGAGGTGCTCAGAAGCTGCTGCCATATGGGAAAAGTTGGAGGGAGAGATGAGGGAGGTGTGAGGGGTCCTGACTAACATGCCTTTCTTTTTACTGCACGTTTGTAAAATTTAGAAAGTTTGGTTGCATACTTGATAAACATTGATTTTTACAACGTGATTTTTTACGTGGCTTTTCTTTGTGAGTAAGTCGTACCACTAGTGCTGTTGGGCCTTTTTATAGACCTTGTCTACAAAAGTAGTTTCTGTAGTTTGTGTGAAAGAAAGTTGCTGGTTAATCTCAGTGCCCAGGTACTTTTTCCACCTCCTGCCTCTCCAGCCTGAGCGGTCCAGAGACGGAGTGTGGTGTCACAGGCTCAGTGCCCCCCACAACACAGCATTTGGGTTATACTGATTTTAAGTCCCAGGGAGCTGTGTTGGAGGCAGAGGACCATGGTGTCCACATTCTGCCTGTATGTGATACAAAAACAATTCATACTGATAATAACTTTATTTTTATTGAGAATTTAAAAAATGGTTGGGGGGCCACCCAGCACCCTATTGGGGTCAGATTTGGCCCACGGCAGTATCACTGACATAGCCTCTGTGGTGCTCTCGTTTTACTAGGTAAGCTCATGGCCCGTCTGAGCTGCTTTCTTAACCTCTGCCAATCACCGTGTTGAGAGCAGACTCTCTTTCATTCCCCTGGTGGTCCTCTCCTCCTGCTCACATGTGCAGCAGAGCTCGGTCAGCTTAGTTTTGTGCTTCAGCTTTGTTTTCAGGTAGTTCAGGTCAAAGGTTGTGTATGTTCACTTTTTACAGACATGTTTGGTTGCTGTATAATATAATATTGACAGTTTCATTGCTGGGGCAACAGCTTTGGTCCTTGTTTACTTCCTGTCAGCTGCTGCTTTAATAAACGGGAAAGACATGTTGTCAAGTTAGGAACAGTCTATAGGCTTATGTTCTGGCCTGTTCTCCCTCCAAACATCTGAGGAACCCGGATGTCATGTCTGTTTTCACTGTGACACACAAGCCTTGGTGACAGGCATTACCACTATTAAATACATGTGGAGTTGCAGTGTGTGTGTGTGTGTGTGTGTGTGTGTGTGTGTGTGTGTGTGTGTGTGTGTGTGTGTGTGTGTGTGTGTGTGTGTGCCACATTCAACAGTGTGAGAACACACCAAAGTTTGTTTGGAGAGTACTTCTACCCTCAGTCTGCCTCATTCAGACAACACTAACCTCAATGCGTGTGTTTGTGTGTGTGTGTGTGTTGGTGGTTGGGTGGCTGAGGGTGTGAGTGTGTGTGCGTGTTAAGTGTTCAGGCGTACCTTTACACCTGAACACTTGAGAAGGTTACACAAATATTCAATTCAAACAAACAAATTCTGGTGAACTTACATTCTGTCTGTTTTCAACCAAGTGAAGCTTTAACAAGCACAAAGTGTGTCAAGCCCCCTGTTATCGTCCCATGATTTCATTGGTTAGTCATGTAGCTCTGAACCCTGCCATTAACTGGGAGAGGGTGTGCATGTGGGAGGGCAGCCGAGCTGGCAACTAAAGGGCCACTTGGAGAGTTTGGGTCCCTCCAGATTGCCGTAGCAACTACTCTACTTCATAGCTATTTGAGGGAAAACGGCCACACCTATTCAACCCTCTCACCCTGTCTCCACAGTCCCCTTCCCCTAACACACACACGCACACACACACACACACACACACACACACACACACACGCGCGCGCACACACACACGCACCACATCCAAGCTAAAAACAACCTTGCCCTGTAAAAGGTTGAGTGGCTCTCTACTGCCACTTCTGTAAGAATAATACACTCACTGTGTAAATGTATTCTGGTTACTGAATAAGTGGCTGTGTTTAGTTTCATATTCCACTGGGTGAATCACTGGTGGGGGTGTTTTAGGAGAACTAAAAGAAAAAAAATGGGTTTAATGGAAAAGTGTTCCTGTATCAGATTTTTTTGTAATTTATGAAGCACAGTAGAATTAACAAAGGGAGCTGTTTTTTTCCTTAGGGGTTTTGCAGTTAAGTCACAAATCTACTCTCAGCCATGTCTGGCACCATCAAGACAAACTGCAGCAATAGAGAACAGGCTGTGTGCTGCAAATTATTTGTAATTCAACAACCAGACAGGAAAAACAGAGGACCAGAGGAGCTGTAAACCTACACAATAAAATATCTAGTTTGGAATAATCAACAGCTTAACTTGATTGTTAATAGAACACACAGAATGTTTTGAGCTTTGCTAAGATAGTAACAGATGACTAAAATCCTGTAGATAATGTTAACACACTGCTGGTCATTACTAACACTAGATTGGTATTATAGTATACCAGGGTATATAAAAATCCCAAAGGTACTGTATGTGTTTCAATACTGTCAAAAATACAGGCACTACTTTTTTCTGTTAAACTCATTGTATGTTGTGTACAGCATGCACCATCAGAGCTCAGTCCCAACTGGTGGAACAGACAACTGACCTGAAAGACACCACCACATCTAGCAGTGGTGGGAGAAGTTGCAGGACTGTAAACAGCCAGCGGCCAACAGGCACAGAGAGACCCTAGGGTATAATGGCATGTTTTTTACATATAACTTGGTTAATTAAGGATTTATTTGGAGCAAACAAGAGCTGGTGATTGTTGGAACAGTGGACTTACAAACTAGATTACTAGCAAGGGTAACCAAGATGGGTTGGGTGCATTTGATTTTGTTTCTTTCAAGTTTGAATGAAATGTGTTTTATGATGAGTTCACAAGACAAATAAGCCTCGTCAGTCTTCTGAATTCAAAAGGTGCATAGTTATATTTCTCTGTTTAATGAGGATATTAGCTCTGGGAATATTAGGATGTTATAAAGATATTAAAAATAAGACACCGTCCAAGCCTAGTGGTTAGTTCTGATAAGATGTTGCACAGATAAATTCAGCAATGCAGCCACTTGTATTTATAATGTTGCTCTGTTTATCTGTTGTCTAAAAAGGTGAGAGTTTCTGTATGTCCACTGAAAGGACAAGGAAAGATCTTTTTAAATGTTTTTCATTCACAATGGAGTCTGGAAATTCATTACAAGCAGAAAAATCATAGGCTTTGTTTACTATATGACCGGCTTCATGTCAAAAATAAAATGTTTCTAGCTAGCAAGCTCCCACATCAAGCTCAAAAGTAAGAGCAATGACATGAGTTGTAATGAAAACATAATGCATTATGGATCACTTTTTGTGAGACTTTGGTTGTAGTAATAGACGGGGTAGACTCACTTTGTCATATGAAGCCCACTTTTAGATTTTCATAAATTACAAAAGTCCTTGACATTTTTGTGCTCCTCTGTGAATCCTCACTGAATCCACTTGGTGGCAGTGTTGCCTCACACAGACTTGGGTCTATAACAGTTTTCCTCTAAGAGAGCTGATGTTGTGAAATCTATGATGTCACATGGAAGCTGTTCACCTTTCCCTTTAGTTATCCAATCCAATCCATGACTGGATAGCTAGAACTGATGCACTAATTTTAATTATTGTTATTATTATTATTATTATTATTATTATTATTATTGTTTCTTAATGACCAACTATCTCAACAAAAATGGACCACCATCTTTTTATTTTGTAATGTAGTAATGATTCATGTCAGCAGTGCTGCAACTTCCACCACTGACACAGAGGTCATGTCATCTGTATTTTTGGAGGTTTTAGGTACTTGGAGAGAGTGAGAAACAAGAATGAAATGATTTCATAATAATGGTCTCAAAACCAAGTTTCTTTAAAAAATTGCTTTGTTTTTTTAACCATCAAATCATAAAATGTCTATAATACAATAACTGAGTACTTAGTTGGGTTAGAATATGATTTAATTAAAAACAATTTACATGCAGCCTATTAAAACTTCATTTTTTCAAGTAAATTTTTCTGGGGATTTAGAGTCATGATGAAGTCCTGACTGGGTCCGTGCATGAAAGGATCATTAAACGGTTCTTGTTGCATAACTTTATCAATACTTTGCTTCAGGCCTTTGCATTGCAATCCAAGCCATATGAAATGAGCAGAAAATTCTACACGAAGGAATGTTGTTTGAAATACACATACATTTTATTGGTGACAGTCTGAGAGTGAATACCTGGCATTGATCAAAAATACATCCATTACTTTGTGAAAATTGCAGAAGAACAATACATTTAAGTAACTCAAAATAAAATAAAAAAAGAACTCCTTTGCATCATCAGTGAATAACTAAAAGAACAAAGAAGTATACATTGTGTTGCGTTTCAGAGTGGCTGAAATGTTCCTAAATATAAGCTTAATCATTCTAGCAGTAATATTTTCTGAATTATTGTATATTTAATATAGTGTTAAGCAGATACTTGTACATGATGCAAGCTGGCTACACTGCTACCTCAAATCACATCCACTTCGGACTGAATGACTGAAAATATGACATTTCAGCCAAATGTTAAATGCTGCCTGACAAGCTGAGAATAGAAGGCTAATGTCAGCAAAACATGTCTTCACACAATTTTATCATAGCTTTAAGTAAAAAGCTGCTACATAACAGTATCCTGTGCACCACATAATACTCAAGGTTTCACATAATACATTGTAATTCTCTAACCAAAGAAACAATAGAAACATGGTGTTGTTAATCCTTCCACTTGATATCCATCCTTTGTGAGTACAGAGACATGTAGAAGGATGAGAAGGTTAATAGGTTAGTAATCAGTTAAGTATGTGAAATGCTGCTCTGCTGTGAGAGTTATGAGCTGCCGTCAGTTAGGAGCATCAGCATCAACTACATCAGCTCAGGAAGCAGCAAGGTACTGAACACAGACCAGCCAGTCCGCAGCACTGTGATAGGCTGAGGAGCACACGCGTTATTCCAGAAAACATCATCATCATCATCATCACCTGTGGTGAACCTTGGTTCTGTGTATTAGTCATAGCACTCAACTTATTGTTTGTTGCTTGTTGTTCAGTCATTCCTATGTGGCGCATGCAAAACATGCATTGCAGAAAAGGTGCCAAGAACAGAATCATGTGCGACTGTGTACTTTGAAAAGCGAGACAAGCCTTGATTCACAGTCCAAATAAAGAATCAAAGAAAATGGCTTTAAAAACTGGCTATTAGATCTTATTATGAACATATCAAGATCCTGAAAACATTTGAGCAGAAAAGTTCTTATAGACCTGTGGGGATGTTGGTCAATGCCAATGACCCAATCATTACTTGGCCTGTGTTCTTTAGCCAAACATGAGAACCATCCACAACAGCTTTATTAATCTTCCAGTATTTGTCAGGTGTTATGTTGCCACTTCACGAATGTTTCCTGTCAATCAGCTAGCAACGACTTGCACAAGTCTTGTGAACCACATCTGCCTCCTTGCTTTAGGTTAGGATATGGTGATAGCCATGGTCAGGTATACGCCTTGAAGTGGACAAATCCAAGTGGAACAGCCACTGAAGGAAGTAAGCAGTACCAAATAAATTCAGCTTTGCTAAATAACATGCTGTAGCAGGTGTAAGGGCTGTTTCACATCAGCATGTCTAACAACACATTTTCAAACCAAAATCCTTTCATTTCAATAAAATCGATGTTATTGATGAATTCATTCATGGTGGCAAAGAACATGTGGTGTTGAAGGTCTCGTTATGCTTTTGGTATTGTCCAAATGCAATCTTTTTAACTTTCCTAAACAGACAATCATGCCCACATAGGCTGGGGCGGTATCACAGTATTACGGTATACCAGGGAGTTTAAAAAGCCCTAAGGGTATGTTTTTTGGTGCCGCCCTGAATACAGGCGCTGCTCTTTCTATTTAACTCATTGCATGTAGTGCACAGCACGCATCACAGGAGCTCAGTCTCTGGTTTCTACTGGTGGAACAGCTGAGCTGAAAGACACAGCGACAGCCTGTGGTGGAAGGAGAAGTTACAGGACTGTAGACAGATCTTTGGAACAGTGGTCTTACTAACTAGATTACTAGCAAGAGGAACCAAGATGGTTTGAATTTGTTTTATTTTGTTTACATCGAATTGAAAGTGTGTTTTGTGATGAGAAAACGAGGCCATTAAGTCTCGTAAGTCTTCACTGACCGAGAGAAAGCTGAATTCAAAAGGTGTGCAGTTGTATTGCTCTGTTTAATGGTTGCAATGCTTTAAGGGAAATAGGTGTGAGAATAAGACTTTTCTTAACATTTTGTGGGTTTCTATTCTGTATTTATTTGTTTCAAAGCTCAAAGTAAACAGCATTTGCTGTCGGGTAGGTTGGCGCCGCACACATATCATCATATACCGTATATACTGAAGGTCTGAAAGTATGAAATATTACAGACCACCTAACCCTAATGCCTACCGTATGCAGCAATTAGTAGTGCTGGAACTACTTAGGTCCCACCGGGACGGACTTCAGGGACAGAATATCAGCCAAGACTGTCTCCTAAAAGTATAAATGACTGTACTGTACTGAGACTACAAAAACCAACCAAGACTTATTGGACAGTGCCAGGAGGCACTGGCCTACTGTAGTTACTCTGAAGCATACTGCGACCTTCACACATGAAATTGCACCGATAACATGAACAAACTGTTTTGACAGTGTTGACAAAAATGGAGGAAGGCATCATATTTATTATCGCACCTTCCGTTTTTTTAGCACTGCTGTCAGTGCCAGCAGGGTTGCCGTATGATGTGGTCACTACATCACCAAGCTTGACAGAGGACAAAGAAGTTTTTACTGGCTACCAGAAGAGGTCGATAAACATAAGAGATAATGCACAGCAATGCCCCTTTAGTTCCGCCTGTGAGGCAATGTCACGAGGATGTTAGGATATCATGTTGAACATTTCAATATGACGACAGTGTTTGATGAATTTACAATCAGTGCTTAGTGATTACGCATACTGAAGACAAGTATATTGTTAGGAGAGCGAGGGAATGCAGTGTATGCTCTGATTGGGCGAATGAATCTTGACATCACATTTTATTCATACTAGGCACTCTTAATTAAAATTTTAAACTTAAATTTTCATAATCTTCTGGAAATGTGGCTTTTCACTTGATTATTGCTGACTATGCCTCAGTCTTTAACAGAGACACTACAACTTCTAAATTCAATGGTTTGATTTCTTCGCAGTAAGATGGAAACATATTGTCTTCCTATTTATTGAGTGAATATGTCATAAATCATTATGAAGTAACTACAGCAGGTAGGACCTGACAGTACTGCAGGTGGGATGGAAAGGACTGGACACATTTAAGTGCTGCTACCATTTCAAAGTTGAAAAGCCTTTTAAGGACGGAGGTATTCAAGTTTCTTTTGTGACAATGAAACGGAGACCGACAGAGGACACATCTATCGCTCACTTTGTATGAACGCAGCAATCAACACTGCCGCTGCCTTTCATGCTATGGCTGGTGAGAACAAAATGTTGAGATGTCCATGTGAAAGCACTTGCACGCACACACGCACGCGCGCACACACACAAGCACGCATGCACACACGCACGCATGCACGCACACACACACACACACACACACACACACACACACACACACACACACACACACACTCTTGGTTCTAAAGCTGCAAAAACAATGCTAAAAATCTGTACAATATTTAAATACTGTATTTACAGAAATAAACATACTTCATTGTTTGTCTCAACTGGGCTGCATCTCTGTGCAGAGTCACATCTGCATAAAAATATAAAAGTGGGCAAAGTGGCATTTTGTCCAAGGCTAATAGTCAGAAGCATAAACAAATAAAGGCAACATTTAAGCACATTTGATGGCTCTTCTTGCTTTTCAGATGGAGCTTGCAGCACGGTTCACATTCTTGGATTCAGATTTAACTGTGGATGTTCTTAGAAGAACATATAGGTGGGTTTGCAAGATTTCACCTATTGATTAAAAATCTGTTAAATCTGTTATTGACAGTGATACTCCAAATCCTGCCATTACTTCTTACACTGATTTCCTAGGTAGGGTCAATGATTATGTTTTAGTACTTCAGAGTACTGCAGAATGGGCTGTCATTTGGTAACATGTATCCATTCTTAAGTAGGCCCAGTAAAGTTGTCCAACTAAACCTGGCCCTGAATGGAGACTAAAAAGCCATATATTAAAGGCAGGCTCTCTTATTGTCTGTAATACCAACAAGGGAAGCAGTGCAAGCTATTAATCTGTTGAACAGCCATGAGTTAATTTTCTCAGAAACGTCACGTTTTCAAATCTTATCTTCATCCACAGCTGGTGTGCTTTAAACAGACACACGTAGCCAGTTAGACTACTTCGTTCGAAGTTCTTTATTGAGCTAAAAATGGAAGCTGACTATGTATTAACCCTTTAGCATAACAGCTGACAGCAGCACCACCATGAAATGACTGCAGTGGATTGCTATTATTAATTTACTGTTTTATTTACCAACATGCTGATAATATCGGTATTAGCCAACATGCTTTTTCTTATTTTGCACAATGAATGAATATTACATACAGTGAAAAGCATTGTATTTCATGTCTCCATCTGTTGGTGGGCCATCATGCTAAGAGTATGCTAAATATGATGTTAATTAACAGAAGAGACTTGATGATCACTGAAATTAGGTTGGGAAAAAAAGCAGATATATTGATATCAATATCAGTCATCAGTCAAGTATAACATGTATGCATATAGGCAAAAAAAATCCAATATCGTGCATTCCTAATTTTTTTTTTTTTATAATAAATAATTTTCCCTGATTTCTTGAATGAGGAAAATCAATGTAAAAGAAAATAGTTTGGTCTGGAAAATGGCCGTCAGCAATGGCACATATTAACAGTTTTCACCATGTTTTAAGGGTTGAACCTTGCAAAGACCACCTGTATGACCTCCAGAGCTGGACTGAAGTGGAGCTGATGTAATTTTTGGAGCACATCCAAGCTCAATAACTTGTTATAATGACCTTCCTATACACAAAATGATTTGTAGTGCACAGATACACAGTGATATGCTGTAATCTGACAGAAAGAAATTAAAGTATGTAAAGATGCATTCTGAATGTGGATCCAGCATGTTGGTGTTGGTGATATGGATGTATGAGCACACAGAGAGATTTGCAAAGCTGTCCTGTGATGGTGAAGAGGAAGTAAGGAAGCCTTTACCTTTCCTGTCAGGAGCTCTTCAACCTGACTCACACAGCCTCGGCCTCGGCCTCAGCGTGGGGTGTATGGGTTGTTATGAGTATGTGACCACAATGGACCTCCTCAGCAAACACACTGCAGGGTCAGATTGAGGTGACCAACCGAAAACACACTGATGCTGATCAGCCCAGGTTTAAGGTGAAGCTTTAAACTTTGATACAAACTGTCCACTGCCAAAACTGAAACTGAGAGTGACTGAGCCTAGAGATTCATTAGCATTACCACTTTTCAGTAAATATCCACAGCTTGTAGTGTTTGTGTATGTGTGTGTGTGTGTCTGTGTGTGCGTGTTTAAGGTGTATGTTTCCATTTTTATGGCTCCAACAATTTTTAACTCTCTCGTTCCCTTCTTAATGGCTCAGGAAGTCAATGCTAGCTTTAACGGTGCGTCCAGTGGACACATCCACCGCCATGGCCCGGATCTCTGTGTCACCAAACTGCATGAGCGTCTGGATCTCACGGCGTGGTGCCGTGCTTTCCGTTCCACTCACATCCAAGCGAAGTGTCCCGCACTTCCTGACGCCAGACTCGCTGATGAATCCCACTTTCTCCTTCTCAGAGCAGTACACGTGGATGACGATGACCTGCTGCGAGGGCTTGGCTGGCGTGTAGCTTCGCTTCACCATCTCGCCCAGAGCCACGGACTGGTCGGCCGCAATGAAGGTGTCAAAGACATCAGTGCACCAGCGGGTGCCGTCCTTCACCAGCAGCTTCTCCGGCGGGTGCTTGCCCTCCACGAAGCGATTGAGGACGCCCACCCCGTATGTGAGGGGGGAGCGGCGGACTTTAATGATGCTGGGGTCCAGGCCGAACAGCACTGCACCTTTCAGAATGGTGAGTCCGACGTCATGCGGTATGATGATGCGGCTGCGGCCCTGGAGCATGTCCTGGACAGCTTGCTGCAGCAGGGGAGACTCAGCAAAACCTCCAACTAAGAACAGGAACTTAATGTCGCTGACCTCGGGCTTCTCAAACAGCTCAGCTGGAGGACACAGACAGGAGAAAACAACTGACTGATACAGACAGGAGCACCCAAACTATGAGTCTGTAATCAAGATGCATTTATGTTTCTGTTGTTGACTGATGTGCAGTGATGATAGCTTTATGTGTAACAGTTGTGTAGGATACTGTCTTGGTTTAACCCTTTAAAACCTGAGTAAGTTGTCTTGATTTCTTTGAAAAAGAAGGCATTGAGCAACTTAACAGAAAATGGCCCAAAAATCACCAGGAAATCAGTACAGATTTCAAGAGAAATAGTCATAAATAAGAAAAAAAAAAAAAAAAGCAAATCAGGCCACTGATGGAAAACCCCCACAGAAGTCTCTCTGACTTCCAGGTAATATGTAAACAATGGTGTGCAGATACTGTAAGCTCCCATTGGTCTCGCGTGAGCAAGCATACATGCGTGTGGCTCCCAATTTAGGAGCTACAGGCCTCAACAAGGCAAAAACATGACGCCAGTGATGGTTTTCAAAAAAACTTAGCATGTTGGGGGTTCAGGACACTTGGATTACTTTGGACGAGCATTATGGAGACATTTTGTGGTTTTATCATTGACTGTATATAAAGATGGATGACATAACAGCTCCTCAAAGTGAGGCTATTCAATCTCGATCACCCCCTGGTGTCTGACTGCAGTATAGGTCCTGAGGCCCTCCCCTCCATGTTAGTGAATGAACCTTAAAACTCACAGTATATGCCAAATAAAATTCTCCAAAAACAGTTTCTGTCAATGAAGGTAGTTCTTGTCACCCTGATGATTGTTCAAGTGTTCATTTTTATAAGTTCAGTTTTAAAAAGTTATTAAATTATACAAAAGGCTTTTCCACCATGACTGACAGCTGTGACAGCCAATCTGTGTGCTCCCCCACCGTGGATATCGTTTGTGCAGATGTGGGCTCTCAATGACATCACCCTCACAAGATGGCGATGCCCAAATCTCAATATTTTAAGCTCACTTCAGCATAGGGAGTGTAACTGAGGGCATGTTGTCCATCTTTATTTACAGTCTATGGGTTTTATTATGGTTTTTTTTTACATTTGAATCCTGGTCCCCATTTACTTCAATTGACTGGGAGGGGAGTGCAAAGCCTTTTTCCCGCTTTTTCTCCTCAGCATTTTGCATTTTACTAACCAGTCATAAACCTATTCAGCATTAGTGGCATGTGCATGTAAATCCTGTTTGCATGTCTTTCACATTCCTACATAGTTTTCCATTAGTTACTTACACAACTTCAGAGTGAAGACATGAATGAAGAATGACTGCTTCATTTATCTTAAAATTAGATGAAAAACACCATTGCTACAAGACTTATCTGACCACAGAGGTCAGAGACACTGTGTGTTTCTGTATAGGTGTGTTGAGGTGTTGAGAGGCTTACTGAGATGTTGGATGATGTGGTCAATGGTGGGCTTGAAGAGGGAATTCATAGCATCTGGACTCATCCTCAGCATCCCCTGAGACGACCACTTCACAAAATCCACACTAGGAAAGGAGAGCACATGACGAAATAAATGAGTATGAAGACATTCGTCTGCAGTTAGAGCTGAGTAATATGATCAAAATTACAATATTGATGAAAATTACAATATTGACATAACATCACAGTTTAGCAAGGGTTTACCAAATTAGATCAAAGATCAAATAAAAATCTGATGTTCAGTGTAATTAACTGTGTTTCTATGTTTTTATGACATCAGACAAATCTATTGATACACAGTTTTCAAGTCTAATCTGCTATGAAATTTTAACATAATGTTGCAAAGTAAAAGCTAAATGTTCATATGATCGAGGTTCTATTCCACGGAGAATCACTAAACAACACTATTATACAACAAGTAGTTCTGACCAAGCCATCTGATTGGTCAGAACTACTGACCAGTCATTTAGAATGTCCTCAAATTTGCATGACAGCACACCTTCTCCATTATTACAAGAATTACTCAATTTCTTAATCACTGCTATTGAAGAAATCATATGATTATCTACCATTTCAGGCAGGGGACAAGGAGCATTTTAGAACAGTATCATTTACCACAAATTTCACTACATCATAGAGTGGACATTTCCTGAAAAAAAAAAGCAACAACAAAAAAAACCCCACAGCTAAACAAATGTAATGATGTAAACCATAAACTAACACAAAGATGAAAAAGAAAGCATAAACCACCGCGTCTAAACACATATATTATAAACACTGAAAAAAGGTGACATTTGCATTTATGTACATAAAACAGTAAAACAATAAAAACTACTCAGTCAAGGTCTAGGCATGATGGGAAATATAGGCTAAGTGATTGTGACCGCAGTGAAAAGGTTTTTGAAAGGCTAAATGCTATCAAATATGGATTGTAGCAGAATAGTTAGTTAACATGTTTTGAATGCACACCCTCGCATGTAATATTGCTTAACTGAATTATGGCTCAAGCACCATCTGCTTTACTGTTCTACTCCAGACACAGTTTGTTACAAATAAGATACAAATGATGTACATGTAGATGTAGATGTAGATGTAGATGTGATGAAAAGGTCTCTTGAACCATTGTATCACGTTTTACGTATTAATGTAATTAGAAATGGAATGAAAATTGAAAGCTGTACCAGCTGGGGGATCAGAAAATGAGAGCAAAACATACACTTAACATGTGGTGGAACTGCTTTTCATTGTGACCTTTGTTCATTCACCTGAATTGATCAGCTTTTTTCCACATTCATCAAAAAGCAAGACAAAGAGCTGTGAGCCACAGCTTCTGGCAGCTCTGTCAAACTGTATTTAGGTGCATTTAGGTACAGAAGTACTTTGAGCTAAATGCCAACATCAGCATGCTTACATGCCCCTAATGACAAAGTTTGTTTTTTTTATAATTATTTTTTGGTCTTTTTTGCCTTTATTTGATAGGGCAGTGATCAAGTGAAAGGGAGAGATAGAGGGGATGACATGCAGCAAAGTTCCATGGGGTGGAATTGAACCTGCGACCACTGTACAAGTACACAGCTGTCATACATTGGGTGGCCCCTTTACCAGGTGAACTACTGGGTGCCCTGTGACAACAGGCAAACATCCATTACAGATTTGCACAAAACTTAAGTGATATTTTTAAAATGTTGATAAAACTCTATTGTGAGATGACTATGTGTCCACTGAGTGATGTTCTGCGACTTCTTCTCTGGTGATAACATTAAAAGAAGCATGGTGATGGATGTTCAAACATTAGCAGCTTTATTTCTGTTGCAGCCACTACACTAGCCGTCATTATTTCCAATCCAAGGCCACGTTGGCGTGTTATGGAGTGATAATAGAAAAGCAAACCCCTTATACGTGGGAGTGGCCATGTATGAGGGATTTTTGGAAGGTGATATTATGATTTCACAGAGGAATTGTGGATTCAAAACTTCCGGATGATCCGCTCAACTTTTGAAGAGTTACGTGACGTAATAACAGCTCTTGTAGCTCCTGCTGCATCATGAGGGAGCCAGTTCCTACTGACAAGCACACAGCATCATGTAACCTAGAAAAACCAAAAAAGTGTTTCCATTGCAGTTTTTCAAAATATAAATCCTTTATCATATGCTATTGAACTTGCTTAAGTTTCTGGAAAACATTTCATATCTCACTAGACACTAACCAGTGTGCTGATGGAAGTAATTAAGCAAGGCACCACAATTTTCCCCGAGACTGTCTCTTGGAGTCACGTGTTTAGAAATGTGTGAACTTTGAGTGAAATTTTCATCATTTTGTTTCTTTCCTGAAATTAACCACAGTAACTTTTATTGCCTAAACCGTACCTCTGTAACTGCATGCTCATTATGTTACTGCACCACAGGCTGTTTATAAAGATGGACATCATGCCTCCACATCCACCCACTACGCTTAAAAAATAAGCGTAAGCGTAAAGCTAAAATATCCCAGATACGCCTACTGCCATCTTGCACTGGGGACGTCATTCGGAGCCGCAGTCTGCATAGTAGCTATCTCCGTGATGGAGTGTTTCTGCCAAAACACCCGTCTGACCAATCACAAGCAGCCTTATTGAATGCGGGAAATGGATTGGCTGTCACAGCTGTCAATCAAGGTGGAACATCCTCTTTTTGTTGAATCAAATAACTAACTGAAAATCATCATAAAAACAAACACTTGAACAAACATCAGGGTGATGAGAATTACCTTCAGTGACAGAAACCATCTTTGGGAAATGTATTTGGAATTTGGCATGTCCAGTCATGATCATGGAGGGGTGGCCTTAATGACCTATCATGCATTTAGACACCAGGGGGCAATCAGACTGAAAAGCTTCAGCTTAGGGTAGCTGTTATGCTGTCTATCTTTATATACAGTCTGTACTGTATGATAAGGACATAAAGTCATTTGTATGATATCATATGCACATATACAGTTTTCTAGGATATCATACGAATCAGGCTATGACAACACGTGACCATTTCTTTCTTATTTACAGGGGTTAATGAAGCCGCCTCCTCTCCTTTGTACTGCTCATGCTATATATACATTCACTGCAATGATCATAGCTCTTGGACATGTGTGTGGAATAGCCTCACACAGCCAGACTGCTGTTAAAGCTTGGACACTGCCACCTTAGGATCTGCAGCTTTTTAATGAAGCACATATTGGTGAGTTGTTTCTCTCAAGGCCTACAAGCTCATCTCTCTTTGCATAATGCGGTCTGTCTGTCAAATGTTGAAGCCTACAAGAGTCCATTGCATCCATCTGCATAATCCCATGTGTGTTCATGTGGGCCCCGCCCAAGACTTTCCAGCACAATGAGACAGACTGAGTACTTCCAGTTAGGCGTCAGAAGAGCCTGGGGGGCCCTGAGGGCTCCAGTTTCAGCTGTATTAATATCTTTTAATGTCCCTCAATGTGGTATTATAAAAATCCACACAGACATGAGACAGAGCCATTAAAATCCAGACTCCATGCTGGTCCCAGAGGTCAGTCGTTACAGTGCTGTAATGGCTGAGAGTGAACAGTTATATCACCATTTATATCTTTGCCCAACAGTGTGTTCTAATGCTGAGTCCTTCAATTGAGTCAGGAGGTTCAAAAAAACTCTAAATGTTTCACAAAAGACTTCTTATAAATTATTTGGAAACCATCAACAAATACTTAATACATAAAATGTGCAAAGTGTAAATTACTATATTAAATATATAATAATATACATATATATATATAACATGAAATTTTTCATGTTTTAACATGTTTCTCACCTTTTAACAAGATATTTGGAGAGTGAAGGAAGATAAATTGAGGAATAACATTCATTTACACAATTGGATTTAAATAGAATAGGGATCAATAGATAAAATATCCGAAAGCAAGTTCCAGCGGCTTATCATTTATTATGATCAGACCATCATTTTAATTTAATAATTCTATTCTGAGGGATATCAATTTAATTTCTGTCATTGTCCACACAGAATATTCCTTGTTTAAAGTAAACGAGAGAGAGAGAGAGAGAGAGAGAGAGAGAGAGAGAGAGAGAGAGAGAGAGAGAGAGAGATATTCAGTCAGATCTATTGATCTCTCTCATTGGCTTTAGAAGCTTCTCACATTTCATGGACACATCAAATTGTGTAAATGAGTGACTGATAAGTTTCAAAGCACAGACAGACTGTGATTCGAACTGATTTCATGTGTTAAGTGTTCCAATGATGTGTTTATGTGTTTGTTTTACTAACTGCTTGTCTGCTTGTTTTTGTGGTGTATTCTGTGTTTGGTGGGCCAAAGACAAATGTCTACCCTAGTAGTAAGGCTGGGTATAGCTTTAAATGATTATAATGATATTTTTAAGGCTATAGTGTGATACACAATATATATTGCGATAGTTTTAAATATCCTTTAAACTAATGTTAACTACTTAAGTAAAAAAAAAAAGAATGAACTGCAGGTGCAATAAAGTTAGATAAAGTAGCTACTGCCATATAATAAAGTTGAATACACTACTGTTATGATAACATTTGAGAAAATATGGTTACAAGAAAGTAGCATTTCAAAGCATTGTTATAATTAAATAAATTGAGTGAGACCCATATTGCATTAATTTTGAAGTACCTGACTTGTCTAAGGGAGAAAGTGTCACTGTATTTGTTGTGGACTTGAAGCTTACAGCCAAAAGCTGGATGTTAACCAAGTCATTTATACATCGCTAATGGAACAAGCTGCGATACATCAAGGATATTCCATATGTCGCCCTCCCCTATCTGACAAAAAAAACTATTCTATTCTATATTCCTCAAATTATCCTTGTCCTCATCCCGTTTCCTCATTTCAACATGAGGTCTCACCAAAACAATAAGTGAAGTTACCATGCTATAACCTGAAATGTTTCATATTATAATGTAATATGTGATGATGTTATGATCCAGACAAAACCACTGTATTAAAAGTAAAATGCAACTTTGAAAGATCATCTCCAATCTTCTACCTCTTTCTTCCTGTTGATTCAGACACTGACTCCAGTCTGTCAGGGACTGGCCCCTGGTTTCTGGATGGACTCACTTGCTTTTGCGCAGGGCGTGCTCCACACTGTGGCCCCTGAACTTCTTGTAGTAATCAATGAAGGAGAAGGGCAGGTTGATATTGAGGGGGTTGGTTCTGTCAGGGGCTGCGGCCCTCTTTCGAGACTCGAACGCAATCATCAGGTCCACCCAGGCGGCTGGCCTCTTCACCTTAAACTGGTCAATGAAATCCTGGCCAAAGATCTTACACAGCAGCTTCTCAAATTCATAGTCAATCCCGATAGAGCCGTAGGGACCACCTGGAAGGAGACAGGATTCAGACTGTCAGTCAGATAAAAACAAGATTAAACCTCAGCTGCATCCAGCAGGAGGACACAATGTTATAGATGTTGTTACCTGAGGCCTTATAGAGCTCCTTTAGATGTCCCTCTGGAAGACGGATCTGATGGACAGTCAGGTCCACTGTTCCTCCACCGCAATCCACCACCACGTAACGGTCACCTGCACAGAGACCACACACAGATGGAACACAGTGTGCAGTAAGCTCAGGCTCCAAGCATCAAAAACACTCATTATTAAACAGCATCCTTCCTGACAGGACTCATTGGTCTCAAGGCCCAGACACACCAAACCAACAGTACTGAGCTGGCGCCGACGAAAACCCTGCTGCATCGCCTCATGTCAGTGTCATTCTGCCAAAAAGTTTCACATGAACACACCAAACCGATGGCCAACCAGCAAGTATGTTCTGCACTTGCATGAGAGGAGATACCCCCCCACCAGCAGGAGGTGGTCGTCTATAGTCATCATTAGCCAGTTAGCACATTAAGAACACAATCTAATGTTGATGAAACTAATGATATTCACCTACAACACAAAAAACACTCTGACCTTATATAAAAAGTTTGTTTTGAGCTCACCCCCCTTTGGCATTAAGCTCCTTAACTTATCTCACTTCTGTTTCTCTTCTCATGTGCTAAGCTGAACGGTCAATCAGAGGCAGCTTTCCCACTGCCTGTTCAAGGTGGGAATAATATATTTTCTGCCTCGCTGTTCGGTGTATAACGTACAATCGCGGAAAAGGAGGACAACGTGGTCTCTCCTCTGAGCCAGAATGAGGTTGGTAATAGTCCCAAAACCATGAATGTATTAAGAAAGTCTGAATACAGCCGGGGAGCTGGGGCCTTGTTTATTCCTATGAGCTGCTCATTGGCACATTGAGCAAAAAAGCTCTTTTTCCAGGTACAAAAAACTCAGATCTACAGCTTGCGCACTACAGACTTACAGCAGCCGAGCATGGCTGAGCGTGCCTGAGCGGGTAACTTCTGCCAGCGGAGCAAATGACTTTCAGTTTGGCACTTCGCTATCTTGAGTGGCTTTCTGAGATATTTAATCTTGCTGCTTGAACTGGTTGACTTGAATCTAGATAGAGAAATTAGTCTTTTTGCAGGGGATTTGACGCTTGCAAAAAATTGTTTACTGATTTACAAATGTCTCTTTCCCAATTTAAGTCAATGGGGAAAGTCTTTCTGGGCCAGTGTGCATCACATGACTGACCAAGACTGTGTAACTCCACCTTGACTGCGTAATTCCACTTTTGGCTGCTATGCAAAATTTGTGCATTTTCTGGGGGCTTGTCCAAAATGAGAGGAGAGCCGGTATCAGAGTGAGGCTGACCTGACTTGGACCAAGAGCTGTTCCTCTACCAAGCCTTCTTCTGTCTAAAGTCCGCTCACGGGAGAAAAAAGTGGACGAGATGCAATTAAGGCTCATTGAGCAACGGTTTTTCAACTCCAAGGCTCCTTCTGCTGTAGCACAACTCTAATAGGCCTTCTTCTGTCTAGTGTCTGATCGCAGGAGAGTGAGGTGGATGAGATGTGGTTTGGGTTCACTCAGCAACGGGAGATCTGGGACTGCTCTGCACACATCTTCACAGAGACATGGTTAACACCTGACATCCTGGATCAAGCTGTTGCACTGGTTGGACTGACCTTGTGGGGACCATTTGGACACAAGACTCTGATGTAAGTTAAAAAAAATGCACTGCAGGAATTGAATGATGCCATCAGCAGCAACATCACCTAGCAACCGGATGAAATCTTGGTAGCTGAAGGTTTTAATCAACTCAACCTTCAACTACAAAGATGTAGCAGGATGAAGGATAATTATAATTTCTTTTCTATCTAAATTTTTTTTTAAACTTTGTTTAAAAAATGACCAATAAATCTTCCTTCTACCCTCTTCTATGTTCTTCAGCTTCTGTAAGCCGGCCGGAGAGAACACAGCTGCTGTGTGTGTGTGTGTGTGTTGTCAGCAGCTCAGTGGAAAGGCGATGAAAGAAAAACAGGATGAGGTGAAGCGTCGGACTCAGGACTGACTTTGGCGAAGACAAGATTGTGGGCAGCTGACACTTGGGACATCAGATGATTTACACACACAGTGAAACACATCTATGGTGACATTTGAAGCTTTTGTTAATAACACCATGTGTCTGTGTGAAGTGCGGCCATGACATCACCGTTCTAACAGGATTCTTACAATACCCATTTACATGGTGACAGAAGGGGTGGCATTTTCAAAAGATGACACTCTGGAACCTGGTTTCAAAAGTTGTTGTTGTCATATGAACAAAAGCCCAAACCACAACAAAAGTTCAATGTTTCATGCAAGAGCTGTTGCTTTGTAAATGGGCCCTGAGAGTACAAGTCAAATACATTTTTCCTTACAGATGGTGTCTGTCAGTTTAGGTCATTCTCATCATCCTGATGTTTGTTCATGTGATCATTTTTCTGACAAATTTGGGTTTTAATTAGTAATTTAGTGTTTAAAAAAGGGGAATAGTGGTCATGATTGAAAGCTATGTGTGTCCAGAATATTTGAGCTTCAGTTTTGCTCAGTGGGAGTAAGTGGGGACCTGTTGTCCATCTCTATATACAGTCTTTGCACTGAACGAGTTTGATCGAGAGCTGACTCAACAGGCTTTGGCATAGAGAGGCTGAGTAAACTAAGCCGAGCCAGTAACTATGGTTTTTAAATCCAATGATAGTGTGAAGATTTAGGACCTCATCATTCAACAGACTGATGTTGACAAGCAGGTGTTAAAGCAATTCACTGAGCTACAGCTGCTGTACTGTCTGTATTTCTGTGATGCTTCTCAGCACAATCTTTAAATCTGAAAATACTGTATATGAATGCTGCATGATGTTTACTTTCATCTGGATCTTAAGTTTGCCTTCTTAAAAAGATGAATTCATGTGTTCATCAGGGTTACATTTCAATTTAAATTTTACAGTCGTTTATAAACCATGTTATTGCTGCCTTCCGGAGACTGTATATTAAGGTGGATAATGCGCCCTCACTTACCCCCACTATGCTTAAGTGAATCTAAAATATCTTGGATACTTGTGCAGGTGACCTCATTCGGAGCAGGAGTCTGCACAGTAGTAATCTCCGCAGTTGGGGCGTTCCACTCATTCAAACAATCGCAAACAGCCCCATTGAACATGAGCACACACATTGGCTGTCACAGCTGTCAGTTGTGGCGGAAAATCCCCCTTTTGTAGAACTGAATAAGTCATTAAAACCAAACTGATCTCAGAGAAATGATCGCTTGAACAAACATCAGGGTGACGAGGACTACCTTCAGAGACATAAACCATCTTTGGTAAAGGTTTATTTGACGTGTACTTTGAGTTTTTAGTTTGGCCTATGTCCCATCCAATAACATGGAGGGGTGGGCTTAATGACCTAGCCTGCAGTCAGACACCAGGGGGCGATCCAGACGGAGAAGCTTCACTTGGGGGAGCTGTCATGTTGTCCATCTTTATATACAGTCTGTATATTTGATTGATACATGTTAACGGGCTAACTCAAGTGACTCAACTGAATGCATCTTCAGTCTGGCCGTTATTTCTGTGAGTTAAATTAACACTGAATGTTGTACAAGTAAACTACTGAGATCTGGGAACATCACTGTAGTGATGTCACAGAGGGCAACAAAGCAGTCTGACGGTCAGGATCATTGTAAACAAACTGTTGGTTAACAGTTAGAGGTGAGACTGAAAATGAGGGCACATGAGATGTAATGTTATGTGTGTCCTATGACCGAAACAACTGTGTTTGCAAGTATAAAACATGTAGTAAGAACAAAGTAAAGCAGGACACCAGCCTGTAAACTGGGATGGATTTACAGAAAATTTGCGTGATAATTTGGTAAATAAATTTGACAAAGCATCAAGCATGTTTATAATCTGTGTGAATATTTACCTGCTGACCTGTTTTTTGCAATGTTGCCATGTTCCCAGATCTCAGCAGTTACTTGAGTACTATGTTATCACAACATACGAAACCAGTGGCTAGTGCTATGAAAATAAAACCGTAATTTATCTTCCAGGATTTAGGTCTAAACTAAAGAAGTGGGGGTTTAACATGAGACATGCACTATATATTACATTTTGTACAACCAAAATGGTTATCAAATAATGAAAGAAAGTATGAAAAATGTGATAACAAAAAGGATAAAATAAGTTATTCAAAATCATAACCTTCGTTTTCCACAGATATCCAGATTGTTACAGCTCCCAAAATCCTGCATGCTCTATTTCTACCAAACTCTACTGTCTAAAGCTGATAACTAATATAACAACTAACAGATTGGCAGCATACAAAAAAACAAAAGCATTTACCCAAGAGGAAAAGGAAATCATATCAGATGAGTAAAAGAAGAGCAAACTCTACCTTCTTCCAGCTCCGACCAAAGCTCCCCTATGACATTTTCCACCAAAAAGGTGCGGCTCTGCCGGTTGCGCCGCACATGCTCCTTTGCTGGTTGTTAACAGAGAGAAAATGTTTTGGTGAGTGTGATGAAGCCGTGAAGCTCTGCTGTGTGAAGCTGTGGGGCTCATATACAGGGGGGTGTGAGGCAAGCTGCAAGCTGAGATGCACATGTATCCACACTGTAAGCAACAGGGTTCAGCTGAAAAACGCGTAGAAAATGCGTATCTGGTAATGTTCGTATTATGATCACAAGTTTAATCTGAGTAAAATGTGTCAATAGCCATAATTGTGATGAATGAAAATCCTCATTTGGATTGCTGTGTTCACAGTTTTATGATCAAAAATGATCTGACGCTTAATCCTGAGGCTCTTACAGAAGCCCTGTTTTATAGTAGTGTTGTATCTTTAACGTTACGTAAAACAAAACAAAAAAACCCAAAAAATCAATCTCTTCTTCTCTTGGCTCACTGAGCAGGCTGTCGTGTGAGAACCTAGACATTGTGGGTGGGCAATTTTTGTCATTAGGTAATAGAGAAGGTAAAGCCTTTTGTTAATGCTGCATTTTGCTGAACTTTCAATGCCTTTTGTGTTGTGCAATAAGTGCGTCATTTTGCGCAGCTTTCTCACTCTCAGAACAGCCTCATTAAACCTAAAAGTTAATCTGGCATGTAGGAGATAAACTTTTTTTAATCAAATGTTTTCACTTTGCCTCCAGTTTTCATAGTGTGCTCTGTAAATGGTTTACTACTAAATATTAAACAAAGCAACTTATCATCAACAAATTTAAATGCACATTAAAAGTGTTACAGCCTGGATCAACATCACTTCCCTTGTGCAGCTTTTAGATGCCTTTGACAAGTATTAAACCTTTGAAGCCTGAGCACATTGGTTTCTTTCAACAACAAAAAAAAGAGTAAAAAAGGCAATGTGCAAATTAGTGAGAGATGTTCCACAAATTGTGAGAAAATATTTATATAAAAGATTTTAAAAATGATTTTAAATAAGGTAGGGAAAAAATTCTAGAGAAAAAGAAAGAATGAAAAAAATATATATAATTATGATAATTACACATTTAAAATTATGCTACAAAATTATTATAACTTTTTAAGCACCTTTCCAGGTCTTTTTTTTCTCCTTTCCTTTAAAAGGGAATTCTAAATAGGTAAATTTATTGTATTTGTATCTGTTTATATAGTTTATTGTTAATTTTGGGGTGTATTTTGAAGAGAAATCAAGTTTGCTCAGGTTTCAAAGGGTTAAACTGCACTTGGAAGAATTTCGCTTTCTGCCACAGAGCTCTTCTTGACGAAAAATCTTTTTATTTGAACCAAACCACATCTTATTCCTGTACCTCACCAAGAAAGGCAGACTTTTCGCTCATCCTTAGTAAGCAAGTCTGTTTCATAAAGAAGAGATACGAAGAGGTATAATAAATTCTTCAATCTGTCATGTTTATTATCAGGAACAGCTTAAGCGAATGTGGAATAAATAATTTGCCTGTTGAACACATGCTGTTAGTGTGGAGTATGTTCCAATGTGGAGGAGCAGTGGAAGCCTCTGGGACTATCTGTCACACCAGTCATGTTGCTCACAGTGTTAACATGCAATCAAAGTGTGTGAACCTGCTACAAAACCAATGACATAAAAATCTCTATTAAACTGATACTGTCCTCTCTATATGTGATCCAAAGGTAGTTAGTTAGTTAGTTAGTTAGAGTTTATTGGTCCAGTGTGGTGCAGTGCATTCAGGTAGTTGTAGGTTTCTTCCTCTTGAGCAAAAGCAAATGTCACAATCTGTCCCTCTGTTTTCTCTGATTATGTAGCTCATCCTTCTACTGCAGAGACAGAGTGGTTTATGAAAAGACCATCTTTCCAACAGTGAAATGCAATCATGAAACAGTTATTGAACAGACATGTTTTCCACACAAGATCAATACATCTTACCAAAGTCATTCAAACAGAGGTGTCAAGACTTTTTGACTGGGGGACCAGTTTAGATCTTTAGACAAAACCTATGGGGCTAGCTATGTCTTCCATCATATGGGTTATTTAAAAAATGAAGAAAAAAGGTAAAATCTGTACACTTAATCCATGAGCTGTTTTTTGATAGCCGTGCACCTATGTGATGTGCCTATTTCTACCCTCTTTCAACTTATTTTCAAAAAATCACAAACAAATGACTTAAACACAACATTTTTATCTTTCAGTGAAAAGGTATTCAGCTTTTAACAACTCCTGAAAGCAGTGGCCCTCCCTGTTGACTTTTTGCTTCTTCGCTGTGTCCATGTCTACACTGTGCATGTCTACATGTTTCTAAATGGAAACAAATGAAAAGTGATCTTGTCTGATTACCTAATACTATGTTTAGTGTATTTTGAGAGACAAGCTGCGTGCCGTTGAAAAAAGGTTTGTGGGCCATGATTGGCCCCCGGGCCACACTTTTGACATGCCTGCATTAACACATTAAAATGATTAAATGTAAATGTTTCTCTTATTGACTTTGTGAGTTCATATATGTCCCTAAGATTCAAATAGAAGTGCCTATCTCTGAAATACTTTCCAACACATTTATATCTAATGAAAGAAAAAAGGAACAATTAACTACTGGACTTTTTAAATGGCTGTCTACTTTGGATATAAAAAACAAACATACTGAACCTGGGTAGAGTGCATGCAGGTTTTTGCACTGTATTTGCATGCAAGTGTATGATATAATGTGACTGTCTTTACAGGGAAGATAAGAGGTTAGATTCAAAGCAATGTTATAAATTCTCATGTTTGATAGTGGTGATGAACAAAATTTAAGTTAAAGTGAAGGACTTGTGAAAAAGGGGAGGGGAGGCAGGTGTTTGCTGTTGCTGCTTCACATTGGCAAAACTGCACTGTACATTAAATATAACCTATATTGTCAATGGCCCATACTGACCAAAACTAGTGGTCTAATGGACTAATGGTAATATGTTATGACTGGAAAGAAATTAATTCCCTCAATGTAAAATAGTTTACTAATAATCAGGTGATATGCTGGACCATGTTAAGGTCATACATTTCCAGTTTCTGTGTTATTTGTTACCTACAAATGATATAGTGTCCTAGGGATGATCACAATGGTTCCCTCATCAAAAAGCCTATGGGATTTTTCCACTGGTTTTTAGTTCCATGGGATTTGTCCATATGATTTTTGAAGGCTAAATACAATTGGCAGAAGTAAAGAGCAAATGTTAGGCTATAAAAAAAACTCCCCCACAGTTGCGTCGCCACCACTACAAGGCTGTGAATCCAAGTTCAGTGCAGCTCAACATGATGATGTTTTGTTGTCTCCATTAGTCACTTGTTTGCAACCACCTTTTTCAAAGCACATAAAAGCTTCAGAGTTCAAAGTGGTGTATTTACTGACACATCTCATGTCGCAGGACAAAATGTCTCTTCAGCTTGTGTGACCTTTATTAAGGCTTCTTAACAAAAACCCATTAAAAAAAACATTTTGAGACAAGGAAACCAGAGGTACTGAAAGCTAAGGGATTTCTGGGTTCAAGGGCTCATTCCTGGGGTTCTCTATACTCAGCTAAGTAGCAGTGTATTTTTAGATAAATTGGTAGGTACTGCATTTGACAGTGTGACAGCTGACAACTGATGCACACTTCAATTTTGTTGCAGAACCCACATTTCCTCCCAGCTTTAAAACTTAACAATTAACCTGTGAGACATTTGGGGCCTATAAAGCCAGAGATGTGAAAAATTTGTTCACAGACCTCCCATTATAAACGGAAATAAGTTTTCCTGTATTGGATGGATTCTTGGAAAAGAAGCAAAAGCAAGTGTGGGCATGATGGATGGAAAGAAATAAAAAGTCATGCATTTCTTGTGTGAATTGAAAAAGGAAACATGTTTACCATGACCTGGAGAAACTATGGAGGAAACAACATTCAACAAGAGAGGACACAGTGGGTTACAATGCCAGTACTAAAGCTGCCACATATTCAGAAAGATTGACTCAGCAGTGCAGAGGTGTGCATGATTAATGATGGCTGAAGCTTAGAGTCAGCAGTGATGAATACTGTGTGAAAGCATCATGGTATCAGGACATCCAGCCCCTCCTGATGTCAGTGCTGATGGCACATACCTTGGGTCATTGCGCTGCCCATGTTGTCAGTGGGGCTGCAGCCATTCTGGATGGTCTGGGTGCCCAGGTCCACCATCTGGTGGAGGCGGAGCTTCCGGCAATAGATTGATGCTGCCTCGGGTTCTAAGGCGATGATCAGCTGATCTGGGTTTTCACGGGACACCAGACCAGACTGCACAAGGACAGAATACAGACAGGAAGACACAACTTTAACTTCCACACAGACTTATGTTGTTTTGAATTTCTTTCCCACACATTAGAAGAAATGGTGACATGTTTAAAATGTCCACAATATTGTAGAAGTCTGCCTGAAGCATTGCAGTTTGTTTTGGACTTCTCTCTGCTGGTTGTGTGGTAACAGCTGCTGCTTTTTTGCCTGCCAATGTCTAAACTCCAAACAACTACACAACAGGTCATCTGTTTACTTGTGAAATATGTTCCTGTTTTTTGGGACATTACTTTCAGAGTTGTGTGGTATTAAGACTGATGGACTTTGAAGAAGACAGTAGGACATGTGTCTGTTGTGCTGATTCTACTGGGTAAGCTACTGAAGTCCTGCAGACACAGCCTTCTAACAGCTGATACACACTGTTTCCACTCCTGTAAAGCATGAATACTAGGGCTGTCAGTGTATGAATCGCGATGAGATTTAGTTCCATACATAATGTGTTTTTTAAAATGTGTTAATCACCTGCTGACATTCCTGTTATTTAAGAGGCTGTACCAGGCTGATTTTTTAAGCTACAGTGATGCCTTATGGTATGCTATGAAACAAGAGGAATCCAATGGTACCACGCTAGCCTCTCAGGAAGGGGGCTCCAAAGTTACCCTAAATTTTGGCGATGGAAAAATGACATGGCCATTTAATAGGAGTTCCTTGACCTCTGACCTCAAGATATCTGAATCCCAATAAATCATCTGGTTTCTTCAGCTTTTACTCAGGAGCAAAATATATCAAACGTTTTATTGTGTTAACATTTTTAGCCATATGGCCCAGCCCTCAGTGACACTGTCAGTGGCACAGAAAGACTTTTCCCCATTGTCTACATCGAGAAAGAGACATCTGTAAATCAGCAAATAATTTTTTGTGAGTGTCAAAAGCCCAGCAAAACAACTCCTACCACTATCTAGATGTAAACCAATCTGTTCGACAACATTTAGAAAGTCTAAAAAGCTGCAAAGTTTCCTTTTTCTGGAATGCCATTCAAGCTAGCAAGGTGGTAATCTGGAAGTTGGTTGCTCTGCCAGCAGAAGTTACCCGCTCAGGCACATTTGGCCATGTTTAGCTGCCGTTTATCTATACAAATGCTATATGGGCCAATAGATCCGGGTATTTTACACAAAAGAGATTTGAGTGCTTCATGCACCATGAGCAGCTCTCATAGAAATGAACAAGGCCCCGTCCCCATGGCTGTATCCAGACTTCCCTATAATACATCCATGCATATAAACTCAATACAGCATGAGTGTCTGACCCTACTGTCACATATAATATTACCTGGAATAAGTCTCATATCTTTGATTATTATATTATATTGTAACTACAGAATTTAATGTGGTAACTCACATGCAGTACTGATGACATCTTATTAACATGTTCATTCATGTAAAAGTCAGTAGGAAGACTGTATAGTGGTATAGTTGTTTAGTTTAAAAGCTATGACATAACTCATGAGCCATGAATGTGTCATAAAGAGCAGTGTCAGTATGTGGTTACAGATTCCTTCAAGATTTGCAAACCGATTGTGTTCTGACTAGAGATGCAAGACTGGAAACAAATGTCAGTGGAGCCTCTCAGCCTACCTTATAAGCAGCCTCTCTCATGAACTGCTTAGCAGGCATTTTCCAGATGGCAGGGACAGTGATCACCCATCTCACATCATTGTTGTCGAACTCACCACCTGTCTGATCACTCAGCTCCTGCACCAGGATAAGTCAAACACAACCAACTGTCAGATTTCTACCGTTGCAGGATTCTTTTGTGAAGGAAATACAGAATTCAAAACCCGTAAATGGACTGATTGATGTAATGATGCAGACATACAGCAGGACAAGATTCAAGGTTATTTCAGTTCTTTACTAGAATCTAAGGAACTGTGATGCAAGTTAAAAGACATGTAGGTAGACTGAATTGACAGACTTAACCGCTACTTCATAACACTTCAAATAAAAAGTGAACAAACTGGTTCATAACAATCAGTTACACCAGTTCTGGGAAGGTGTGAATGCTACAATTAAAGACATTCTGTATAAGCAATACCTATGGAATGCAGAGGTGTGTACTTTGTAAATATAAATGACTGTGTTATGGACGGGCAGCTCGGTGGTGTAGTGGTTGCACTGACGCCACGCAGCAAGAGGGTCCCCAGTTCCAATCCAGGTTGGGGCAAAGTTCGGACCTTGAGGTGCCGTTCTGTGTCTTCAAGGGTTCTCTCCGGGGTCTCCAGCTTCCTCCCACAGTCCAAAGACATGCATGTCAAGTTAATTGGTGACTCTAACGCCAAGTGTGACTGGTTGTCTGTCTATATGTGTCAGTCTGGCGACCTGTCCAGGGTGTACCCCTGGTCAAGCGATTATGGATGAAAGAATGTGTTATGGACTATGATAGATATTTGACCAAGATGTTCTTGATCAAAAGAAGGAACTGGTACAAGACTAAACCCCTACTGCAGAAAACTGGTTAGAAATTTTAAGAGAGATTTATACTATGAAAAAAATGACCTCTCAGCTTAGACTGAGAAAAATTTTTTGATAGCAAGCGGAGGAGACAGATGTTGTGCGACAAAGGGGAAAAAACTTTTGGCTTTTGGATGTATAAACATATATATATACCTTTCTTTGAAAACTGTACAATCTGTGACCATGACTGTTGGGCTTTTACTTTTTTATGCTTGTTTACGTTTTAGACAGTAAGACAGTACGTTTCGTTTTTCTTTCTCTCAACGTGGAACGAAAGTCATTAGTTAATGCTTTGAAACCTATACAAATTCATATAATCTCTTTCAAAAATATAGTGGGGGGGAAATGAGCAACTTTACAAGAAACTAACCAAAAGAGGCAATGAATTGGTAAAAAGTTACAAGAAAATTACCTAGAAATTAGCAAACAAAAAAGGAAAAAAAACGTTTAAAAAGGGAAATGGCTTGACAAAGGTGATGCAATGTAAATGTAAGTAACTTTAAACAAATAATTATAATTAGTTAATTTTTATCATTATTTATCAACTTTTCTCTTTCAGTCTTTCTCTCTTATTTATTTTCACTTTTTTACTAAATCTTGGTTCATTTTCTTGTTGCCTTGTCCTAATTTCTTGTAATTTGCAGGACATTTGTTGCAAAGTTACTCATTGTCTTTTTCGCCATGTTTTCAAATGAAATAAACTTATGTCAAAGGACTAAACTTTTGTGAAAGGCATCCAAATGTAGAAACGAAGAAACTGATGTCGATCCAGGTTTTCAAAGGGTTGGTATGAATGAAACTTGTGGTTTATATACAAACTACAACACAATAAACATTAAAGTTTTTAAAAAAGTTTTATTCCTGATGCGTTTACGTTGCTCTTCATCCTTTCTGAGCTGTTAATGATGTTCCAAAGTTCCACCTACACTACTCAGAGAAGGTAATTCTGAATACTCGTATATTTAAAATAAGTCATGGGAACAAACTGAACTTTGGCTTCAGGGTTCATGCTGGAATTAAGCCAAACTTCTACCCAGTGTAGATACAAAATGTACAAAATGAAACATGCGCTGTGTGTGTGATACAACAGAAGATCCGTGACAAAGGGGATGTTACCTTCAGTGCCTGCTCCTTAAAGAAGGCCAATGCATATGCAAAGATGTCCAGAGCTTTCACTCGTTTCCCATTGGCTGCGTGGAGGTCTGTGTCGATGGACAGATTCTGATCAAAGATAAGATGTCAAAGTTAGAGTTGAATGAAGGATATAAAATCAAAACACTGCAGAAGAAGAGTAGGACACATAGACTCATTTTTCATGAATACAGGGGATATGAGGTCTGCAGGTCTTTGTACCTGGTTCATTTCTGCATTGCTGCTGTGACTTGCAAATTTTCCCCAGGGGATAATATGAGGTAAGAATCTACTGTATGTATTAAAACACCACAGCAGACAGAGAGGGATACTGCTGATGGTAACACCATCCTCCACATCATGTCCTGCAGAGAATTATGGGCAGTAAAGGACCTGAGCCAACAGCCTCTGGCAGACATGCCTCCCATATGAAAGCAGACAGTCAGCAGTGTGCTGCAGTATCAGCTCAGCCTCAACAAACTGCACCACAATTAAGCTTGGGTGGTATCACAGTATTACGGTATACCAGGGTGTTTAGAAATCCTGACGGTAT
Organism: Plectropomus leopardus; assembly: GCF_026936395.1. Classification (NCBI taxonomy): domain Eukaryota; kingdom Metazoa; phylum Chordata; class Actinopteri; order Perciformes; family Serranidae; genus Plectropomus; species Plectropomus leopardus. Next base: position 34,075,018 of record NC_142188.1, on the reverse strand, counting down.
GTTTTCACTGCCCTCATAAATACAGGGACCCCTGTTTCTATTAAACTTATTGTATGCAGTGCACAGCATGAACCACCAGAACTCATTCTGCAGTCTCTACTGGTAGAGCAGGCAGCTGAGCTGAAGGACACAGCAACACCTAGTGGTGGAGGGAAAAGTTACAGGACTGTAAACAGCCAGCAGGCAGAGAGACTGTGGGGAATAACAGCATGTTTTTTACATCTAACTTGGTGAATTAAGGATTTAATAGGACCAAACCAGAGCTGGTAATTGTTGGAACAGTGGACATACTAACTAGATTACTTACAAGAGTAACCAAGATGGTTTGGAAGAGTTTGATTTACTTTCTGTCGAGTTTGAATGAAGTGTTTCTTACGATGAGTTAACGAAGTATACACCGTACACCCCAGTGAAATTCCTGGAAGGTATGAAGGTATGAAATATTACATGCTGCACAAGCCCAATCACAATACATGACATCAGGCAAGGTGAGAGGTTGAGTGATGAAGATGGAGTGTCCTTGTGTTGCTGTAACCTGGAGAACTGCTGTGCGTGCACTCACTGTGTGTGTACACTCTGTTTGTATACGTACTGCAGTGGTGTGGAGCTTCATTTTGAATTTTTCTAAATAGAGCCAGTGTTTGGACTCGCTGGGGTCCAGGTCATGGTAGAAGTCACGTGCCGCGTAGCCAAAACTGTGGAACTTCCTGTCTGGAGTCAGCAGGATGGTGGTTGGAGTCTTCTGATTGGACACACCAGGGTCTCCACCTTCCCAACGCCTGGGAGGACATCAGTTATCAGTACATGTTCCATAGAACTATTTCATCCAATATAGACCTATGGCATCCCATCGGGATCATTTTGTAGGTGAAACAGTTGACTTTTCACACTTTTCATCAGTTGAACATGCACTTAGGCGTCTATTATGAGCTATATGCATAATGAAGAGTCAATCTATATCATTTTTTTAACATTCACAATTTACCTGTAAACAGTCATTTCAGGCTTAAATCAGCCAGTATATTGTGTCAGAAAAGTCACATTAACTTCTCGTGCAAGCTAATTAAGCTGCCACAGTATTTCTGTACAAATGGAGGTCAGCTATTATTAGCGGTATCTCTGTTCCTTGGGAGAAATGTATGATGGGATTATGGAGGACACTAAGAGTGCCTGATGTGAAGAGGACCTAATTTAGGGATCTGAAAAAAATAAACGGAACAGAATAAGAAAAAAAGGGTTGATGGAGTATTTCTTACATCTGAAATAACAATTATTGTTATTTGCTGTTGCTCCTGTTTTGTCCCGTGGCATTTCTGTTCACTAGAAGTCACTGCTAAAGAAAAACATACTGATATTGAGCATGAATGACTAAAAAAAGCTACAATTAAAGTTAAACCACAGTTTATGGTATTCAGTTCTGCTTCATAAAGACTGTGAAGTTTTGGTTTGATGAGGTTTATTTGACAGAGACCAAAGACACTAGCTAACATCAGACAATGCGTTTCCATGCACAGTTTAGTGGAGCTACAGTTATAGCTCGATTAGGCTTAACTGTATATTTATAGTAACTTTGGGGTAGAAAACCGCCGCATCATGAACATATAATCGAACAGCGCTGAGCAAAATCTGCCTTCATTGGTTAGTTTTAAGCCATTTAAAAAAAATCTGTGTCAGTTTAAGTGTAGCCTACACTAAATTTACAATATTTTCCCTGCTTTACCTTGCTGTAAGACAGGACTTGAAGTTTTCTATTAAAAACACCTGACTCCACTAAGAAATACAGTCATTTTACTCCACTGAAGAGCGAAGCTGTTGCTCTTCTGCTGCCTTCATGAGCTGCTGTGGAAGCTAAAGAGGAGCAGGTGTTCAAATATAGTGTACACTTTAAGTGATGATTTTTTAGTGGATAAATATGTTTATACTTTATTTATCAGAGGAGGTGGCTGGCTGGGGTGTGACTTTTTAATATAAAATAAATACAAAATACCACCTTCTCTCATTGTATGTCCCTCACCTGAGCCAAAATTACAAACACAAGTCCCTCCTCAGTGCTGACATTTAAAAGAAAATGGCTTGTCTGCTTTGTAGAAAACTTTCCCCCTCGGAGAGAGGCCTGTGTTGCAACTAGGAGCACATGCAGAACGCCAGGTCCAGTTACTATCCAGGTGTTTACATGACATAATAGCTTCCAGTCAAATAATCTGTGTGTTTTGGTCTCATTTTGAGAAATTAACACAATGATTTGACCTTTTTCTAACATCATGTCAACTTATTGAGTTTTTTATTTAAATGTTGCTCCATCTTGATTGAGCCCCAGATGCATGACACCAGATTTTCCAAACCAAGACCCACCCACAGAGAAATGAAAGTGTACAGTTATCTCTCAAATTACACACAAAAAAACCCAAAACAAAACAAAGCTGTTCTAATTTTGGCAGAAAATAAAATGTTCATGTCAGACCTCTCAAATTAAACAAAAAAGCCCAAAAACAAAGATGTTCTAATTTTGGCAGAAAAGAAAATATTCATGTCAGACCCCTCACTGTGCAGTGATGGTGAAAGCACATTTTCATCCATTTAAAAACAAATCTGTTGTCTTTTGATTTGACCAATTCATTAAAACATAGCCATTTTGATTGCACTGCCTTTTTTAACTGTCTTAAGAGAGGGTATGCCACGTACACGTGTTGATGTGGCTTCAGCCCACCCCCACACCTCTCAACTGTGAGTGCCTACATTGTAGTGCTGTCCTACCTCATGGTGTGAATACACTCTGGCTCCTTCGTGAAGGCATAAGCATAACCGCTGGATGTGGTGCCAAAGTCAATAGCAACCACAACTACGAAGGACGGCCCTGACGGTACCTGGTCTGTGTCGTTCTGCTGTACAGAGAGAGCACACAGTTTGACAGGGTTAGGCTGTAAGAGATCCATTCACAGTCCAACAGTCATCAACAGCAACAATTCACAAGCCATCAGTGGAGGATAACATGGATCCAATGTAATGTCATGGTGTGACTATGGTTTTTGTTGTATCGTTGGAGACATTATCTTTGCAGCACTGAATCCAAGATAAATTTCCCCTATGGCAACAATAAAGTGTATTGTACCGTACCGTATCCTATCCTATCCTATCGTATCATAACATCAATCATTTCAAAAAAGCAAGTAGTATCATAAACACACACAACATCACTGAAATATGTACAACTTCTTCCTGCATGCCTATCTAGAGATCTGCAGAGGGGCGGAGGCATGGCTGGGTCATAGAGGATGTTCCTCCTGCATTTTGTTGTGTCCTGTCACTGTGTGGTGCTGCAGTGACCCAGTCTGATCCTCCCGCTGTGCTCCTCTAACATTGTTATGCAGGAAACATAGTGAAGACAGGAAACAATGAATAGCTAGCGGAAAGAGCAGACAGGCCATACACTTTCTTTGGGCTAGCATAGAAGGTAAGCAAGTGCTTCTGCTGTTTTGCTATTCTGCTAATTTATTGTCCCAACATATATTGTGCATCCGTTGCTAATGTGCATTCAGTAGCACCACACTGATGTGCAGATCATGGACGGGAAAAATAAAAAAAGATTTCTATTTCAAAGCAGAAAAAAAACCCCACATTTTTCTGTTATACAGCCTTTTGGAAAACTGCTTATTCATATACAGTGTAATCCAGAGTATTTATTTAATAATGAAAACAGTTTGCCAAAGTTGCCAAAGAGCTACATCAGTCCCCTGCAGGAAGATTTTGTCTGTCTTTGATGCTTGCACTGTCTCTCTGTCTGTACAAAATAAATAAAAAGAAACACACCCTTTTAAATTGTTTTTATCCTGTTGCACCAAAGTACTATCCGAACGGTGATGTCTGTGTACTGTTACATCCATAACGGACTCTAGTATGTGGCTCAGATGTAGAGCGGGTTGTCCTCTAATCGGAAGGTCAGTGGTTTGATCCCCAGCTCCTCTGGACAACATGTCAAAGTATCCTTGGGCAAGATACTGAACTCCAAATTGTTCCTGATGCCGTGTCATCGGAGTGTGAGTGGGTGTGAATTTTTGAGTAGCAGGTGGTAACTTGTACGTTAGCCTCAGCCATCAGTGTGTGAATGTGTGTGTGAACAGGCGAATGTTTCAATTTAGTGTGAAAGTGCTTTGAGCAGTCAATAAGACTAGAAAAGCACTATACAAGTACAGTCAATATACAGTCCATTAGTTAGCATAATGGGTACAGAGTTACAATACTCAGAGAAATGAGCACATGTGCAGAGATTATACACACCTGAGTGTGTGAGGGAGACAGCGGGGTGATTCCAGGGTCTCCCATACTCTTTGCAGGAGAGGGATTAGCCATTGCATCTGTAGAGGAAGACAGAAACATATTCATGCATTCATTCATTCTGCATGACAATGTCTTTTTCTGGAAATGATGTTTGACAAAGTCCAGGGTGTATTATGTCAATGACTAGTCAATTATTTGTTCACAAAATTATTTGTTGTTTTTGAACGGAATGCACATTGGTGTGACAGCAGTTCCTCCGGGTATAACAATAACTGCAGAGATATGAAAAATAATAAAAGTAGTTTCTGATAGTATATTTATTATATGTCAGGCTGTTTTCACAAACTGTTGATATGTTTTTCTGTGAAAAGCAATACTAAATGTATACATAATCCACATATTTTGTCAGGCTGCAGTCACATGACCAATGTGCTGACGGGAGTAATGACACAAGCAGTCCTGAGTGGTCTTGTCGGGAGGCAGGTTGGGGTGGTGGATGGGTCACAAATATTCAGACTTTCCCCTGGAGACACATGTTCAGAACCCTGTGAACTGTGAGTGAATTTATAGTCATTTATGGTACATCCTAACTGTGTTTCTCTTCCTAACCCTAACCATAGAAATAACTGTACATTAAGGATGTAACATCATTAGCGGGATGCTAATTCGTATGATATAAGCAATGTTGTGTGTGCGTTTTTGAAGGATATTCTATATATTAATATCAATATCAAACTATTCTATAAGATTATGTTACATATGTATAACATATATAAATACACATGAAATGTTAACTGAGGAGGACAGGAATGCTGTCATGACCCTGTGGGCAGATGTCATCGTGCCCTACACCATCACCTATGAGTTGGCTGATCAAGAGTTTAACATCCTCAGCGCTTTCAAGATGATATTATATAATTGATGCAGATTGAGCCGCTAATGTGAAGACCAGTGGCTCAATCTGCATCAATTCAAATAAAAATACATTTTTTAAAAATGCAAGTTTTGAGTCTTGCATTGTACTGTTTTGTCTCAACCACAAATTCTAAATGTTCTTCTGTGCTGTATTTTTTTTATAACATTTTTTATATAAATTAACTTATCATTATTATTATTATTATTATTGATCTGTTGCTCCCTGTAGGACTACACTCTGATTCAGACTGTGTGTAGAGAAAGTTTATGGTCTGATGGTGTTTAACAGGCATGTAGGAGCCTCTGTTATCTGTGAGAGGAGCAGTGCTGTATGTGAGCAGCCTGAACTTTTCTCTGATAGCTGAAAATTTAGTTTTTCGTTTTTTTTATAATTTTATTTATTGATGTTGATGTTCTGCTAGCAATTGCACATGTTCACATTCCCATGTGTGAACTTTAGACGACCTTAACAGAACACAAACAAAAGACAGCAGGAGTTATATCTCATGCACATAAGACAAACAAAACACAACAAAAACAAAACAAGTAGATTAAAAGTAGATTAAAAACCAAAAAAAGAAACCCAACAAAAAAACACAAATCCACCAAATTGGTATGGTTACATTCATATTGTTGGAATATGCTGTGGTGAGTTCCCATGTAGGTCAAGCAAAGTCCAGTCCAGCGGGGTCTTGCTCCCATATTTTAATGAAACCCTCAAAATTGCCCCGAAGGGTAGAGGTTAGCCTTTCCAAGGAAAGTATCCTAAAAAGTACCAAGTCTGTGTAGTATATTAAAGTGGGTCTCTCTATCACTTTTACAGCTCAGGATACTAAGTGTGTTTTCTATAATTGACACCCATGTCTTTTCTACAGTCTGACATTCTATATCAATTTGCCATTGCCTTTGGGTGGAATCTGATGAATTCATATTTAAATCAAATGTTCTGTAAACATGAGACAAATTCGGACTCTGTATATTTTTTGGTATGTAATGCCTAAATTGAGACTATTGTAAATTATATTTATTTCTCAACCCCTCAAATGACTCTATTGTTCTTCCTTCATAGAGTTTAACAAGCTGATCCAGACCTCTCTCCTGCCAGAGCCTAAACACCGCATCATGGCATGAGGGAGGGAAATCTGGATTTTTCCAAATGGAGAGGAAATGATCTTTCAGTTTAAAACATGTCTTATTCTTACTCCATGTATTCAAAGTATTCCAAACAATTAAGTTATTTTGAACCTCCAGTTTCACCTTCTTGTAGTTTACAAAGGGACATTCCTTTAGTGTCAGTAGGCCTCAGTTATTGGGTGAACCCAGATGTTACAAATAAATGGATTGATATGGAATCAATCCATGTATTTGTAACATCTGGGTTCACCCATTCATATAGGTATCGAATTTGGGTAGCCCAATAATAAAGCCGCATATTTGGGACTCCTAGCCCCCCTTGGTCTTTACTTCTCTGCAGTTTACTTATTTTCATTCTAACCCTTTTACCCTGCCAAATAAACTGTGTAAACATTTTGTCTTGATTCATGAAAAAAACTGTTGGGAATTGAGTTTGGCAGCATTTGTAGGGGGTACAACAGCCTAGGTAATATATTCATTTTGAGCACACTTATCCTCCCTAGCCAGGAGACAGGTATGGTTCCCCACCTATAAAGGTCTTCCTTAATGCGTGTCACAATTGGCTTGAGATTGAGCCTAACAATTTTTTTAAGAAAGGGACCAATTCTTATTCCTAGGTATATTATTTTCTTAGGTGAGCAGTTGAAGGGAAAGCCACAAGGCAGAGAAAAGCCTGCCATAGCCCCAATGGCCATGGCTTCTGTTTTGGATAAGTTCACCTTAAAACTTGAAACTTCCAAATTCTTGTGAACACTCCAGTAGACATGGAATGGAAGTATCTATCTCAGCTAAGTATAGCAGGATGTCGTCTGCGTAAAGAGAAATATGCAAAGTGTCTCCAACGTCAAAGCCCCTGATTGCTACCTTGGTTCTGATGAGCTCTGCTAGGGGCTCAATATCCAGTGCGAACAAAAGGGGGCTCAGCGGACATCCCTGGCGGGTTCCACGTTTCAGTGGAAAAGAATCTGAGCAGTAGTAGTAGTTAGTGATGACGGCTGGTTTAAGGGACCGACACAATAATTTCACCCAAACAATAAAGTCGCCACCTACATTAAATCTCTCCATAGTGTAAAAAAGGAAGGGACATTCAACCCTATCAAAGGCTTTTAATTAATTGAGAGATACTACCAAGCCCTGTATATCTTTATCACTAGCTTGCTGTATTACGTTTAAAAGCCTCCTAATATTGTTAAAGGAGTTCTTCCCTTAATGAAGCCTGTTTGATCAGGTTTTACCAGTATTGTGATCAGCGGTTCACGTCTCAAAGTTAAAACCTCAGCTAAGATTTTTGCATCTTCATTTATGAGTGATACAGGCCTGTAAGACGCAGAGTCTTCAGTATCCTTGTTTTTTTGGTTTTTTTTTTAATCAAGCATATGTTGGCTAGTGACATTGTGTCCGGCAAGCTATGGGCAGTGTTAAAGCTGTAATCAAAGGTCCTAGCTAGGTAAGAGGGGAGCCTATTCTTAAACGCCTTAAACCATTCCACTGGAAACCCGTCTGGGCCCGGAGCTTTCCCACTGTGCATTAAGGCAATTGCCTCTAATATTTCTCTCTCCTGAACTGGTTTCCCTTATGTATTCTTCTGATCTACTGTCAATGTTGGTAATTTAATTTTTGAAAAGAATTTGTCAAGTTCCTCTTTGGTGCTTTTTTTTCCCGATTTATATAGGGACAAAATGTATCTTCCCTTCAGCGTCCCTAACACCTGCTATGGTGTTGGAGTTTTGTTTCTGGTTAAGTAGGCGTGCCAAATACTTACTAGGTTTTTTCCCATGTTCATACAGTCTTTGCTGTTGATAAAATAATGACCTAGCAGCCTTCTCATTTAGAAAAGGATTCAGTGCTGCTCTGACAGTTTGTACCTTAATGAGGTTTGTTTTGGTTGGATTAGATTTATGAACTGACTCAGCTTTTTTTTTTTTTTTTTTAACTTTGTTTCCAATTAGTTTTGTTTCAGCAGCAGGGATCTCTTCAAAGTTTAGTTAGTTTTAAATCACTGACTCAATTAGAGGGCCTTGGTTTATACTTCTAGACTTAAAATAAAGTCATTTTTCTGCTTCTGAACAGTGAGATGAGTCAGAGTTTATAGTGAATCCCGGATGTCTCAAGTTAGTTTCAAATGTTTGAGTGCTCATAAATAATCCCTTAAACAAGTAAAACAAAGTGTGCCATGCAAGTTTCTGAATGTGTCGAAAATATCTGTAGCTGTATACAACTTGTCACCGTAATTCTTATTTCTGGGACCTGTGTTAGCCTAACTGGATTCATAAAAATAGAAAAAAAACATCTTAATAAAAAGTCATGACTAAAAGTTGACTAGAATGTGAATTTAAGTTTGAGTTTTGGTTGAGTACAACTAGATGAAAGCTATGAAGGATGAAAATTACTAAAATGTGACTAAAACTGTGTTTTTGTCTCAAGACTAAGACTAAAGTCATTTTTATAGATAATAGTTTGGGGACTCGGTTCAATTGGTGGGGGTGAAACTGAAACATTGTTGCAATTCAAGTTGGTTTGGTTTAGGCTTCACTTTGTCAAATAAACCGAGAGGAGCAAACATGGGGTTCTACTGACAGGTGACTGTTGATAAGACAGTTTTTGTGATTGACAGAAGTTCATGCAGCACTTTAATGCTTATAGAGAGTTTATATTTATGTTCTTTGGTTTCGCGAGCTCTTGAAGAAATTATGAAACTGACTGCAAGCATTATTAGGCGGCTTTATTATACCTCATTCCCACCACAATTAGTGGGTGCACGTAGGTTTTTTAAACATGGTTAAGCCTGCTGAATGTCTGTATTCCCACTGCCACATTTATCGCTTGAGAGCTAGTTGGACTTTCTGTCAGCTGGCGTGTGTGTGTGTGTGTGCGTGTGCAGGTTGTCTTGTTGGGGAGTTGGTGTGACGTCACAAACAGGCAGGAGAACAGGTAAACAGTAGACAGCAGCAGAAGCAGAAGTCTTTGAAAAGTATTCAGTGGTTTCTTCACATTATTTATTTCTTACTTTTTAAGTTCCCCTTGAAATGACCACGTTCACTTGGGTGTTGAGTGCTCATCAATGCTGATCGGAGCCGGAGGCAATAAAAACGCGTGTCTACTGCAGAGTCATTTTACCAAGTGTGAATGCAGATTGTGCACATTCCCATTACATTAAAAAGCCTGATGTTAGCAGGTGTTAGTGGGTTCTTTGTGCAGTGGGAATGAGGCTTTAGACTGCACATCGATCACATTATCAGGGCCACTTTGGGTGCGAAATCATAATTGCATCGTTGTTATGCTCACACATTATAGAAGACAAATCACATCATCATATGACGAAACTCGACCAGATTCCTAGAGAGGAAAGCGGTCACAACAGGGCTGATGGAGTGAGCCCTGCAGTGACACTGATGACAAAAATATTTCATGATCAGCAGGTGGATTTATTATTGGTTCAGCTGTAGAAATCCTACTAAAATCACATTTCTCCTATCATAAAGTCCTGTGGTAGCTTAATTTTCATTCACACCACAAATGATCCGCACCAGGGTTCACTTGGAAGCAGACAGAGACCTATGTTTAACGGAAAAGAGTTCGCTTGTTTTGTCCGCACCAAGTTTGATTGAGCTTTCACACCACCCCAAATAAACCAGACTATCCTTAGAAACGAACTCTGCTCTGTTCAAAGCGGACCAAACAGCTCAGGTGTGAATGCGACCTAAATCTAAAAATAGCTGTCAAAATTAACACTGCCAGGAGACAGGTGTTGAATTTTGAGTCATTTTAAGGTACCTCCTTACCATGTTTCTTTTCCTTAAAACTAACCGAAGTAACTTCACTTGCCTAAACATAGCCTAAGTTTTGTTATGTATGTAACTTCATTGGTGGAGTGCAAATTTGTTTGACAATACAAAATGATAATACCGCTGCATGTGCATTTCTGTAAAATATCATATGACTGTTGAATGAGGATACTTATAAAATATTGTTCCATAGTAGATACTTGGGTGATTACATTTGTATCCTACTCTACGATCCAAACATCCAAAATATTCCATTTACTAGCAGATATTATAAGGAAAGCAGTGAATCATCTTAATCAAGGGACGAACCCAGTGAATATTTGACATTTTAATTTTTAAAATAAAAAAAAATAAAAAATCACACATAGTTGTCGGTCAGCAGCACAAGTGTGGAAAGTCTCAGGCTGCAAATGCCCGAGAATGAAAAGATGACCCCTTTCCTGGTGCAGAGCTGCACACCTTTACAATATTGCCACGATTCAAACAGCAAACGTCTGTTGCACCTGTCTTTAAAACACAATGACATTTCAATTGAATTGGAGATTATCTCTCCAAATGCTACCATCATTTTCATTAGTCTGCCTTAATGGCCTTCGCAGAAAGTGTTCTTTGAACGCACACAATAATAATACTCCATTGACGTACTGTAAGTGTCTGGCAGAATTGTCTCACGGCAGGACATCATGTTACCCATCCTATTTTCCACCTCGCTCAGCCTTTTCTCTTGTCCACCCCTACGGAGTGGATGAGTGGTCTGAAGACCCATAATACACTTTGCCAGGCAATTATGGTGCAGAATTACGGACCACCTGTGGCTAGACTCCATCAGGCACCATCCAGCCCATCTCTCCACGGTCCCAGCAGCCCACTCCCAAAACCACCTTTAGAACCTTGAGTTTTTATTCCCAACAATTGCTATACAAATCAAATTAGGATTAGAGAAGTAAAGTGATTGCTCTTGTAGTAAATACTATCTCAAGTGCTGTGTTGCTGAGGCGTTCTTTCTTATTGAAGTAGCTCAGTTTGTTTACCTACATACAATAAGGAATTTCATTAGCAAGTTTTGAAACAGGCAGCTGTGCGTAGAGAGGCAACTGTTTATCTACAACTTCAATCCTTCAATATGACTGTTAATTCAATAAAAACATAATAAGAGATAAAGTCAAACCAATCAAAAGTGTGTACAGTCAAGGCCTTGAATTCTTGAACAATCCACAAAAACAAATATACGTGGACCCTGCTTTGTATTACTGTAATTTGTACAGGGACAGTCCTTGCTTTTTTTGGTTGAGAAACTTAGCTTGTTAACCTAACCATGACCCATTTGTTACTAATTTCTTGTTTCCACTGCACAAGAAACCCACGAACACCCACTAACATCTGGCTTTTTAATGCAATGATAAAGTGTAAAATCTATATTTACACCTAGGTCAGATGAGTCTGCAGCAGATGCAGGTTTTTATCGCTTCCAGCTCCAGTCAGTATTGATGGATACACAATACCCAGGTGAACACGCTCCATATAGCTCCTTAATTGCAATGACACACTACCAATTAACGTCCATCTCCACCTAAGCAGCACTAAAACACTGATCTAAATGAGTCTGCATGGTTTGAAAGAGAAACTGAATTAGTGAGAGATACAGCAAAAGACGGAACCACTGTAAAGTTTTCATAGATCTCTGTCAATACAGCTTTCTCGGGGTCGAACAACTTGGTTTTTCAGGGCTGATAATGATTATTAGTAGTTTATGAGACCGATAAACAATTTTTGGAAGCGATATTCATTTACAATAAAAATGAAAATCTTTCTGTCAATATTTAGAATTTGGAGTATCACAAACTCCAACACAAAACAATTGTAAAGCTGCATGCAGCACATTCCCTCAGCCTCTGCTTGCCACTCTCTTTAGCATCTTTAACACTGCACAAAAACCCTGTTAACCTGTTAATGCAATCAGAATGCGTATATTCGGCATTCACACCCGGGTCAAATGACTCTGCAGTAGACACAGGTTTCTGGGCCAACTGATGTGCTGACGTACTGCTGTAAACGTGTTACCAATCATTCCCAGCTAATCCTCTAACTTGCTCCTTACTCCGGCTGCTTATTACCTGCCTGTGGTAAACTCACTCAAGTTTTACACAAACACTCACTCGCTGTCTTCTCCTCGCAGGGGTTTTTCCTTTTTAATCACATAGACATTCACTCACTGTTAGCTCATTAGCTACTTTAGCTCTGGTTAGCAATGGCTTCTCCCTTCTCTTCTCCCTCCTCTGCTCTCTTCTGCTTGGTGTGTCAGATGTTTCATTACCCCTCTGCCTCCTTTAGCAATATGTTACTTGTGTAAGTGTAGTTTATTTGCTGCATTGGAGGCGAGGCTTAGCGTTCTGGAAGCACGCCTCCGCACCGTGAAACACCCACTGTAGCTGCGGTAGTTAGCAAGCCCCCTGTAGCCAGTGCGGACCAACATAGCGAAGCCTGTGCTAGCCGTCCTCCGGCAACCCCTGTGCAGTCAATAGGCTGGGTGACTGTCAGAGCAAAGCATAGTAACAACCAAAGCCCACTGTTCACCAGGCACCCCCCCCCCTTCATGTTTCAAATAAGTTCTTCCCCGCTCAGCAACACATCCGCTGAGGACACAACTTTGGTATTTGGTAGCTCTGTTTTTTGAAACGTGAAGTTACTGACCCCACAGTCAAATGCATCCCTGTGGCCAGAGCAGGCGACTTCGAGTCAAATTTAAAGCTGCTGGCTAAGGCTAAGCGTAGATTTGGTAAGATTGTTATTCACGTCAGCAGTAATGACACCCGACTACGCCAATCGGAGATAGCTACACAAATATGAACATAGAGTCGGTGTGTGTGTTTGCAAAAACGACGTCAGACACTAATTCTCTGGACCCCTCCCCAATCTGAGCAATGATGACATGGTTAGCCGCAGGTCATCATTCATCCGCTGGCTGTCAAGGTGGTGTACAGTAAATTGATGTGGGCTTCGTAGATAATTGGCATTCTTTCTGGGGAAAAGCTGGTATTATAAAGAGGGATGGCATCCATCCCACTTTGAATGGAGCCGCTTTCCTCTCTAGGAATCTGGTTGAGTTTATTAGAGGCTCAAAGCCATGACAATCCAGAGTTGGGACCGGGGGCAGAGTTGCAGTCTGACACGCTTCTCTGGGACCTTCTCTAGCACAGTCACACACCCATTGTGTAATAAAAATGGTGTCTGTCCCCCGACCACTTAAATTGTATAAATCAAAAATAAACAAGAGGGGAGTTGCACCAGAAAATCTACTGAAAAATAACACTACTGGAATTAAATGCAGACTATTGAACATCAGATCCTCCATCTAAAGCTAGTTTAGTCAGTGATTTAATGTCAGATAATCACATCGATTTATTCTGTCTCACTGAGACATGGCTGTGTCCTAATGATTATGTTAGCCTGAATGGGTCCACTCCCCCTGGTCATATACGTAAATACTCACATTGCTCGAGCCACTAGCCGAGGAGGAAGTTTCTTAGTCTTTCTCACCCATTCTGGAAAACTCTCCAGCCCATTCTATTTGTTATAGTTTACTGCAGCCCTGGCCCATACTCCGAATTTTTATCCGAATTCTCAAAGTTTAGGTCAAGTTTTGTGCTTAAATCAGACAAGTTATTATCGTTGGTAATTTTTAACATTCACGTGGATATTAATAATAATAGTCTCAGTGTTGCATTTTTCCACAGTTTTGGATTCAGCTGACTTCAGTCAGTGTGTACGTAAACCCACCCAATGCTTCAACAACACCCTAGATCTTGTCCTTGCATACAGCATCGTAATTGAAGACTTAATAGTCTTCCCTGAGAATCCCGCTCTGTCAGACCATTAATTAATAACTTTCGATTTGTTGCTACTTGATTACACATCTCTCAGCAAGAGTTACCATACTAGATGTCTGTCCGATGGTGCGGTAGCTACATAGGAATTGATTCCTTCTGCACTGAACTCATTACCATGTCTCAATGTGACTGAGAATGCTTTTACTAATTTAAGTCACTCTCACATTGATTGTCTTGTTGATAGTGCTACTGGCTCACTGCGATCAACTCTCGACTCTGTTGCACCTTTTAAGAAGAAATAATGAAACAGAGAAAATTAGCTCCATGGTTAAACCCTTATATCACGAAAATTTGAAAGAAATTGGCATTCAACCAACCTGGAAGAGCCCTGTTTAATCTGGCAGGACAGTCTTAAAATGTATAGAGAGCCCTTCGCCATGCCAGTGCAAACTATTACTCATCATTAATTGAGGAAAATAAAAACAATCCCAGGTTTCTTTTCAACACTGTGGCCGGGCTGACTCAGATTCTGATTTCTGATGGATCTAAAAAAATTCGGTGCGTTTTTGTGCATGCCTTGCCCCTCATAAAGTGCTTTCTATTTTATGGCAAATAGTGTGTTACCATGGCAACAGCATGTGACGAAATCACAAAAGTATTTTTCCAGTATATCATGAAAGTCTTTGCAGTATTATGATAAAATATGAGGTCGCTGGGGTTAACCTGGTCTAGGGGAAACATCAAAGTGTAAAAAAAGCAACTTCCTGTGACCACTAGGTGGCGCTATGACTGTGATTTAAAATTCCACTGCAGGTGTCTTCAGGCCTGGACTCTCATCAAATGTGTGAAATTTTGTTAAGATCTGACCATCTGGGGTCAAGTTATGACAGTTTTTGTTGTCATGTTGCAACATCAAAATTCGCGGAACGGAAATGCCATTCAACAAAACTGCTAAATATTCATTTTCCATCATCACTAGCATGTTAATGATTTTTTGACACCATTTTAAAATCAATCAAGTCAACCTGCTAGGAGCAGGACCTCTTAGTGTAAAACTTTGTCTTTCCTGCGCCAATAGGTCTCACAATCGCATACAGCTGTCATATAGATGTGTTCAGAGCGGGACTCTCATCAAACATGTGAAGTTTGATGCAGATTGGATCATGTACAACTGAGATAAGAAACTACTTCCTGTTTGGTGGTGAGACATAAACTTCTGGGCCCCATAACTTCCACATTGTTATACAAAATCAAAAACAGGTCGCAACTAACCTTGCCCCCTCCTAAAGATATGATTTATAAATTTTGAAGTCAATCCAATAAAAACTGTGGGACTAGTTGGATCTGGAAAACATCAGAAAATTGCTGACAAATTGTTTTTTAATTTAAAATGGCTTATTTCCTGTTGGGTTTAGAGGATGGCTCCAACTGACTTTTTTGTGTGTCTTGTGATGCTACATAACTCTACCAATTTTCATAACTCTAGGTGAAACAGTCTAGGGGCTGCTCTGTTGAAATTTTATAGGTGGCGCTACTGAGTCATTTTTTCACACCCAACCAGGAAACCACTAAAATATTAAATTAAATTCATTTGCTCTAATAATAATAATAATAATAATAATAATAATAATAATAATAATAATGATAATAATAATAATAATTGGCTGTACATGCTCTATTGTGCTGCTCTGCAGTGCATGAGATTTACAGTGCTCAGAGTAGTGTCAACAATGGAGTAAGAGCGCATTCTGCTGGAAAAACTATAGAATGCAACCATTTTAAAACTACCCCCCAACTCTAACCCCCACTGTCATTTACTGCTTTATCTAGTCTGTGAACAGAGTTTTCCTATCAGTGCATTTGGGAAAAAATATGTGCAGAGGCTAATTTTGCTCTATTATGTCTGTAAAAGGCTGAAACAGGTGATAATATAGGTATCTTGAAGAATCAGTTGGGCTCTAACAGAAATGGCAAAAAAATTGCCCAATAATTTAATACAAATTAAAAATGGTGGACTTTCTCTTGGGTTTAGGGCATGGCTCCAAGAAGCTCTTTTGTAGGTCTTGGGCTTTTACACAAGTTTCTTAAGTTTCGTAGCTCTAGGTTAAACGACTCTCGGGGGCCGCTTCATTGAAAATTAGTAGGTGGCGCTACAGAGCACATTTTGGCACATCACAGCAAAAATAACACATCATAGGACTATTGATGTGTATGCCACGTTTCATAATTTTTTAAGTATCCTAAGCCCGATTAACACAACTTCCTATTTTTATGGTGAAGAACGCGGCAGAATGGCAACAGCATTTGATGAAATCAAAAACGGCTCGCAATTTAACATCACCAAATTTAGGAAATACTGGTGTCCAGATTTGAAGTCGATGTGTTTAAGTGTTTAACGAAACAGACACTAAAATTACAAAAAAAATGAAAAATTCAAATTAAAATGGCACACTTCCTGTTGGGTTAAGGGCATGGCTCCATAGGCTTTTTTGTAGGTCTTCGGCTTTTGAACATGTTTCGTAGCTCTAGGTTAAATGGTCTACGGGGGCTGCTTTGTTGAAATTTTCTCAAGAGCCATTTTTGCACATGAATTCCAAAAAAATCCAATAAGATATCACAATTTAAGATTTCTGATGGATCTAGACATATTTGATGCATTTTGTGCATGCCTTGCCCCTCAAAGTGCTTTCTGATTTCTGACGAATAATCTGTTACCATGGCAACAGCATATGATGAAAACTCAAAAGTTGTTTTTCTTTGTATCATGAAAGTCTTTGTAGTATTATGATAAAATATATGTTGCTCAGGTTAACCTGCTACAGGGGAAACATTGATATGTAAAAAAGTAACTTTCTGTTACCACTAGAAGGCACTATGACTATGATTCAGAATTGCACTGCATGTGTCTTCAGGCCTGGATTCTCAACAAATGTATGAAATTTTGTTAAGATCTGACCATCTGTCAAGTTATGACAGTTTGTGATATCATGTCACAACATCGAAATTCACCGTAGCGTCACGGGAACACCATTCAACAAAAACGGACAATATTCGTTTTACATTATCACCAACATCTTAATGATTTTTTGACACAATTTTGAGATCACTCAAGTCAACCTGCTAGGAGCTGGATCTCTTAGTGTAAAACTTTGTCTTTCCTGTGTCAATAGGTGGCGGTCTCAGTATCAATGAAAATTGTCATATAGATGTGCTCAGGGCGGGGCTGTCACTTGCATTTTGGATCATGTACAATAGATTTAAAAACTACTTTCTGTTTGGTATAGAGCCATGTATTTCTTTGGCCCCAAGTAAGGATGACTTTATGAGTTTCTTTAATGATAAAATTCTAACTATAGATATATAGATATAGACTGAGATAAATTCAATCACCTCTTGCCCTTAACTGACCTGACCTCAGACGCAGGTAATTTGGATATGGCAATATCGCCTGAAATTTATTTAGATTGTTTTTCGCCCATTTACCTTCACCAGTTTTCTTCATTGATTTCCGCATCCAAGCCACCAACATGCCTGTTAGACCCCATCCCAGCTAGGCTACTTAAGGAAGTTTTACCCTTAATTGACAGCTCTTTGTTAGATATAATTAATGTGTCTCTATTAACAGGCTATGTACCACACTCCTTTAAAGCAGCTGTCATTTAACCGTTTCTAAAGAAGCCCACTCTCGATAGACCTATAGACCAATATCTAATCTCCCCTTTATTTCTAAAATCCTTGAGAAAGTAGTCGCTTATCAGTTTTGTGACTTTCTCTAAGATAGTAGTTTATTCGAGACTATGATTCAGAGTTCATCATAGTACAAAGACGGCCATAGTAAAAATGACTAATGACTTATTGATTGCTTCTGATAAAGGACTGGTTTCTGTATTAATCCTATTAGATCTCAGTGCCGCATTTGGCACCACTGACCATCAATCAATTACGTATTCCACAGACTGAAACACTTAATTGGCCTTAAAGGAACGGCACTAAGCTGGTTTAAATCATACTTATCAGATCGTTCCCAGTTTGTTCATATTAATGATCAATCTTCCATGCATACTAAGGTGCTTCAGAGTACCACAAGGTTCTGTGCTTGGACCAATCCTTTTCACTTTATATATGCTTCCCCTAGGCAACATCATTAGAAATCACTCTGTAAATTTCCATTGTTATGCTGACGATACGCAACTGTATGTATCTATGAAGCCAGATAAAACTGATCAGCTGTCTAGACTACAAGTATGCCTTCAGAACATAAAAACCTGGATGAGCTGCAATTTCCTGATGTTAAATTCAGACAAAACTGAGGTTATTGTTCTTGACCACAAACACCTCAGAAACTCTAAGGATATAATTTCTTTCTTTAGATGGCATTGTCTTGGCCTCTAGCACAACTATAAGGAACCTCAGAGTTATATTCGATCAAGGGCTATCTTTGGCCTCCCATATAAAACAAACAGAAATTAAACACATCCTGTCTCGAACAGGTGCCGAAAAATTTGTGCATGCATTTGTTACTGCTAGGCTTGATTACAGTAACTCCCTATTATCCGGTTGTCCCAACAAGTCTCTGAAGTCTGTTTTAGCTTCTTTGCACTGGCTCACTGTAAAATCCAGAACTGAATTTAAAATCCTCCTCCTTACCTACAAAGGTCTGAATGGATCTGGATGGATCTGTCACAGCTCATAGTTCCCTATCAACCCTCTGATAGAGCACTGCGTTCTGAAAAACGCAGGGTTACTTGTGGTTCCCAAAGTCTCCAGATGTAGGATGGGAGCCAGAGCCTTCAGTAACCACACTCCTCTTTTATGGAACCATCTTCCAGTTTCAGTCAGGGAGGCAGACACTGTCTCCACTTTTAAGGGTAGACTTAAGACCTTCCTCTTTGATAAAGCCTATAATTAGGGCTGGCTCAGGTTACCTGGATCAGCCCCTAGTAAGGCTGACATAGGTTTAGTTTGCCAGGAGACTTTTTATGATACACTGAACTCCTTTTCCCTTCTCTTGCTCCCTCTATCTGCAAATGCTCTTGTCATTTTACTGCATTACACTAACTCGATTGACTCTCCAGAGCATTCGTGCTCCTTTGTTTCAGAGTTTTCCCTGATCTTGGCTGGATCGTCATGATGGCTGTGCTCAGTTGTGACCCTGCCTTTGGTCGTGCTCGTACTGTGGCTGCATTGATGCTGTACCTCCGGCTCACCTTGATGGTGGTCTTGCTGTGGTCCTGTCTGAAGCTGCGCCTGTGTCATGGGGCCTGGTTGCGCAGATGTCGTGATCCTGCTCGGCGCCACCTTCTACTGCCATTATTATGCATCATGGCTCCACTATTAATATACACATGGGACTCTTATCAACACCTACGATATTTGCACATAACATCACATGCTATCATAGAGTGCATTTAGTAATTTTATGTCTATAACTATTGTTATATGATATGCTATTGTTACCATTATTGCTGTGCATCTCTCCCCCCTTACCTGTGTTTGAAAAACCCCCATGCACATGCTATTTTGATGGGAAAGGACTATTTGCTTACAACAAATGAGACAAGGAATTAGCTGCTAGTGTAACGGAGTTAAGCGATAATTGATCCCACTTGCCATATGGAACACACTGCGGAGCACGGGAGCTGGGGTTTCCAATTGTAAGTGGAGGCAGCACCCCTGTGGTTTGGGGTTGTGCACCCCGGGGGGTAACAACAGTCGGACCTCGCTGCCTCCGGGCCGTGTATGTGTATGTATGGGGCGAGCTGGACTGACTGTGTGTTGAATTTCCATGCCAGGTGAGAATAAACTGCTGCCACGGTGAAAAAGTCTGCCTTGCCATTGATTACACAACGCAAGAGGAGTATAAGAACCGCTACACTAGCAACCCCACATTCCCACTGCCTCAATTCCCATCACTGTAACCTGCTTCTCCAGGGTGAGAGTGGGCATCTGCTCCACCACCCTATAGGTACCTTCGTGCTCCTCACATTATGTTGTTACATGCAGCTCTTCATCCTTACACAATCCAGCAGCGTATAACGTGGATGGGTCAGGTTAGATCTGGCCTTGTTATCAACTAAAGGTACATGTCCATGTATCATGCTGCCACAGCAGGTGCTGTCTGGGGGCATATCATAACACCATGACCTGTCCAGCAGCTTTCTCTGCTGATGCCACCTGACGGCACATCATACAGCCACAAAAGGTGGTGTTTGGATCTTACACTGAAATCACTGCAAAAGCAGCAGCATTTGACAACTTCAGAATGAGAATAGACTGGATTGAACCACCCTCTACCTTCTGAACCACAACCGCCCACAATTAAGTCAAGGTAAAAATTTATTAAAGTGGTCTTGTCCTCAACGTCTGACACTTAAAGTCAATGGCAAAAAGCACTGTATGACCTTACTAATTTATAACAGCATAGATGAGGGCACCCAGGGTCTAGTGGAGAGATATGAGTAAAATGAAAGAGGTAATTTCGTATTCCTCTGACAGTCTGCTGAACTCAGGTTGATATTGTAGCACTGACTGTACAGCTGAAAAGGATGTGAAGACTCTCTGCTCTCAGCAGGAGCAGTGACTTCCTGTTGGCCTCGTTTTCCATCTATTCCCCAAACAATGGTTACTCAGAGGCCAGAGCCATGAAGGCATGCTAGTGAAATGATCTGGCGCTTCTGCTTGACTTTAAAAAATCGATTTGTCTAATTACAACTGAAACCAGCTTCCTTGGAGTTTAAAAGGCTCACATCAATACTGTCAGTCTTCAATTTTCTGATGGCATTGTGGTGTCCTCTGATCTACTAAGGTCACTTTCACCAAGGGTCTGCCTGATGAAAACAGCAGCTAATCCAATACATGCTTTTAGCCTGCACTCAAGGAAGAGAATACGTCACCGACCACTCCTCAGTAACCATGACCCAGACAGCCGCTGTCACGCCATTAGATCACAAAGCAGTCTGGTAAAAATTGCACAATAAGATCTGATTTCAGAGGGCCAGTTATACACCTCTCAGCATTCAATCTGACCATAGTTACTGTATGTTTATATTTCAGCTAAACAATGTCCATATCTTGTTTTGTACATCCACTTTTATTTGAAAATAGCACTGCTATTACAGCTTGGCAATACATTTAGTGCATGTCCTTTAACCGCTTCACAAAAAAGCCTCGTGCTGGGCCACTGGCAGAAAGTTCATGAGACATGTATAAATCCTCCACCCATTTACTTTACAGCTTCAACACATTCAACTGCTACAACAGCTACATGATGTTTTTTGGCTGAACCACAGCTGAGACCGACCCTATCTTCACAAAAGCCTGTCACTGAGTGAGTGAGTTACACCATTTGGGGTAATGTTTTATCAAATAAGGCATTACAATAATTTATTCATATTTCACAGTGATGTAGTCATGTAACACATTTCCAACACAGTTTTGGGTAATATTATTACATTTACAATGTCACAGAACCACCCCAAATGAAGTTAGGATATCACCATATACAATCCATAATATCATCAAAAGATCAGAGAATCTGGAGAATTCTCAGCATATAAAGGGCAAGACAGAAAACCAGCGCTGAATGCCTGTGACCTTTGACCTAAGGCAGCACTGCATTAAATTCTAACTCGATTGTATAAAGGATATTACTACATGGACCCAGGAAAATTTTGGAAAACCATTGTCAGTCAACACAGCTCAGTTCTGCATCTACGAATGCACGTTCAGACTCTAACATGCAAAGTGAAAGCCAGATATCAACAACATCCAGAAACAACGCAGACTTCTCTGGATCCAAGCTCATCTGACTGACTGACACAAAGTGAAAAAGTGTGCTCTGGTCTAACGAGTCCACAAATTGTTTTTGGACACCGTGTCCTCCAGGGTAAAGAGAAGGATCATCCAGAACCATCCAGCAGTAATGGTTCTCGGTGGGAACCATTACTGCTGAAAGGTTCATACAGGTTTAGGAGCAACGTATGCTGCCATCCGGACAATTGCTTTTTCGGGCACGTCCCTGGATTTTCTAGCAAGACAATGAGACATTTTCCACGTTTCAACAGCATGAACATGTATGGAGCATTATGAAGTACAATATGACAACAGAGACCCTGGACTGTTGAACAACTGAAGACGTATATTAAGCAAGAATAGAAAACATTTCCACTTTCAAAACTCAAATAATTAGTGTCCTCAGTTCCCAAATGCATACTGAGAAAAGGTAATGTCACGCAGTGATAAACATGCTCCTGACCCAACTTTTTGGGATCTTTTTGCAAGCATCACATTCACAATGAGTCTTTATTTACAAAAAAAAAAGTTTATTAGTTTGCGCAATAACTATCTTATCTGTTCAACTCAATATAGGTCGAAAGAGACTTGCAAATCTTTGCATTCTGTTTTTGCTTACATTTTATACAGCACCCCAACTTTTTGGAAATTAGGGCTGTATATTTGCATTTTTGATGCAACTATTTTGTTCTATATCATTTACTTTTACTACTCTGTGTTTTAACATGTAGTGTTTCAATCCTATGTTTGTTGGGTGTTGACACAGTTAGAAGCTGTTGTCACATGAGTAGTGTAATGTGAGTGTATGTTCCACAGAGTGATGGTGCATGCCCCAAGAGCAGACAGCTGTTGGTGATCTGAGCAGAGGTAAAATTTGCAGCAAATGTAAAGTGGTAGTAATATAGTGTAGGTTTCAATTACCACAGGGTATCTGTGTAACAATTCAGCCACAGTTTAGCCCACTGGTCATACACAGTTCAGCCATTAACTAGGTTTCCAGTTAGACTGTTTCCTGTGAGACTCATGCTTTAATGCCTTTATTCATCATCTGTGATCAGATCTCCACAGTCAAAGTGTGCGTCCTAGTCAAATGAGATATCGGAATCGGCCTATGTGCTGAACCAATATATATATATATATATATATATATATATATATATATATATATATATATATTTCTTTATTCTTATTTAGTTTTGGATTTTTTTACAATTAACATTGGACCAATGTTTTTCCAATATTTTTCCAATATTTTTCCCATTTTTGGTAGCATGTCTAAGAGAAAACGTCATTTGTTTCATATCATAGATTTCCTGAACTATTTCCTTCCATTCTATGATTGTTGGGGGTTCCTTATTCAGCCATTTGTGTGTTATTGCTTTCTTACTCCCAGCTAATAATATATGCAATAAATATCTATCCTGTTTATTAAGCCCAGTTGGTACACTTCCTAAATAGACAACACTGAAGGTAAAATCAAGTTCTGAGCTAATTATTGATCTGATAGCAGTCATAACATTCACCCAATAAGAACAGATATTCAGACATTCCCAAAAGATATGAAAATCTCCAGCTGACATTTGACCACACAGTCTCCACTGACCAAACTCTGGTTTGTTACTCTGCAGTTCTTTAATTCTAGTAGTAACCTTAAAATGTTTTTCTAGGCGAATTCCCTCCATAGATCAGAGCTGGAAGTGGTGGACTGTGTCTTACATTTAACTATTACTCTTGAGTTAATTCTATGTTGGCATCTTACTCTCATCTACATTTGTCATAAAGAGTAGAAAGTCCCCTCTCAGACTGCAAGGAAGAGTAAATTTTCAAAATCATTTTTTTATAAAATTTTGCTTTAAGTATATCTACAATAATGTTAGTCAGAATATCTTCTCCCTCTTCAGTGTTTTTAATACTTTTATCAAAATAGGTTCTTAGCTGTAGATATCTGAAGAAATCTTCTTTATCCAAATTATATGTTCTTGTAAGTTGTTCAAAAGTATTTCAACCATTTTTAGATGAAATGATACCATATGCGGTGATCTCTCTGCTTGTCCATAGTTTAAATCTGCAGTCTAGTTTGCTGGTGTGAAATCAAAGTCATAAGATACCAAGCGTAATATTCTTGTAGATCTTTAAAATTTCAGATCCTTACATTTCTTGCGCCTGATGTTGAGATGGACGACACTCCATTTTTAAAGCCTGTCTTTGTATGTATTTTGAAGAGTTTTGTCTCCCAATATAAATTGAAAAGGTATGTTAATTAAATTTTGCTCAATATCCTACTTTGCATCAAAGTTAGGATCACATCAACAAACCAACAGGCGCAGTTGCACTGCTCTGTAATAATCTTCCAAACATGACAGAGCCCTTCCACCTCTAACCTTTGGCAGCTGTAGTGTCTGAAACCTAATCCTCTATCTTTTCTTTTCCCAAATAAAATTTTAAATCATTCTATCCCACTGAGTAAATTGTTTCCGGGGTATTTCAACAGGTAAGGTCTGAAAGAGGAAGAGCAGAAGTATATTCATCTAAATAACATCAATTCAATTATACATATTCATTGGGAGTAATGACCAGCGGTTTCAATCTATTTTCATTTCTGCTGTTTTAGGAGAAAAATTTTGATCATATAACTTTGATAGATCTCCGGGTAGATTTATCCTAAGTATTTGATAACAGTACCTTTCCATTTAAATGTACTCATTTTAGAAACATTTTCTGGTGGTATATAATTATATGTGAGTGTTTGGGTATTATGTTGGTTTAATATATATATATTGGTCTATAAGAATCACATTCTGTCTTATCTTTACCTGGTTTGGGATTTACATAAATTATTGCTTGTCTCCAGGACAATGGGGTCTCTCCACCCGAAGTATATACTTAAAACAATTTTTAAGTGTTGGTATAATGCTCACTCTAAAGGTTTTATACCATTCCAATGGGTAGCCATCGGTACCTGGCATTTTGTTTGCTTTCAACCCTGATATTGCTTTATTTATTTTATCTTCTGTTATCTCTTTTAACGTTAACGTTTTATTTTGCTCTGTCCCAATGGACGGTGGATCCAAACTTATTAAAAAGTTAAAAGTTTTGGATCAGCTGCGTGGGGTTTACTAAATAATTTTGTGTAGAACTTTTCAAACAAGTTTTCTATGTCTTCTAATTCAATACATAATTTATTTGTGTCTGTGTTTGTCTTAACTTCTGCTATCAGACCAGACCCTGATCGTGGTCTGTTCCTGGTTGCGCTGATGCTGTGATCTTGCCTTTGGACACCTCCCTATCAACATATGCATGAGACTGTTATCATCACCCTCAATATCATAGTAGAGTGCAATTAATAATTTCACACCTACCATTATTGTAATATGACATTCATCTGTTTCTATTATTGCCGTGCCTCTCTCCCCCTCTCTCCCCCTCTCTCCTCCTCTCCTTCCCTCTCTCTTTCTCTTTCCTTTTTGCCATGATTGTATTTCATTTGTTATTTACGACATCTTTTGCACGTCTGTCCGTCCTGGAAGAGGGATCCCTCATCATCCTCTGCTGCTCTTCCTGAGGTTTCTTCCTATTTTTCCCCCATTACAGGGGTTCTTTTTCGGGAGTTTTTCCTTGGGTGATGTGAGGGTCTAAGGGCAGAGGGATGTCGTACACTGTAAAGCCCTCTGAGGCAAACCATGTTTTGTGATAATGGGCTCTATAAATAAAATTGACTTGACTTGACTTTCAGCCTGTTGTTTTCGAATTCTCCATGACAGTAAATTCTTAGATTTTGGACTGTTATCATAGAAACTCTGTTTAACATATTTAGCTTTCTTCTCTAACTGTTTTTCATTGATGTTGTTCAGAGTTTGTTTAATTTTTTGGATCTTGGTTAGGATTGTAGTGTCATTATTCTTCATATGTTTTCTCTCCAGACATTTTAACATATCGGTTAAATCTCTAATTTGTTTCTCTTTTTCCTTTTTCTTCCGAGCTGACCAGGCTAAAAGGATGGTGTTGAGTCTCCATATTGTCGCTTTTGGTTTATTATTTAGGTTTAGTGACAAATACACCTCTGCATGGTCAGAAATATCATTTACAACTATTTCACATCTTATAGCCCTGTGTGTATCTATAATGAACATAAAAACATGACCAATTCTTGAATACACATTGCGCGGAGAAAAAAAAAAGTAAAGCACTTATCATGATGATGTAAATCTCTCCATATATCAATCCTGCCTATTTCTTTTAACATTTTCTTAACATAAAGTGCTTCTGACTGTATCCTTTTTGTTCTGTTCAAGGAATCTAAAGAGGGATTCAAACAAACATTAGTCTCCTCCACATATGAACACACCTGATGCTTCCACTGATATAAGTTAAAAATCTTATTTATTAATTCTTTATACCCTAGTGGTCTGTAAATATTCAGGAGTGTCACTTCTTTGTTGACAATAAAACCTTTCAGTAGTAGATACCACCCCTCCATGTCATTAATTTGAGAGGAGAGCTGGATGTTTACTCTATTTGATATCAAAATTGCAACCTCTCTTGAATTTCCTTTTTCAAAAGATGAGTAGAACGTGATTTTAAACCCAGATTTTATCAGTTTTTTATGTCCAGTGTTTGAAAGATGTGTTTCTTGCGAAAAAAAATGATATCTTGCTTTTCTCTTTTCATATAAGTTATTGCTTTACCTCTTTTAATAGGATTATGTAACCCGTTAACATTGAGGGTAACTATTTCATATCCTTCAAGTTGCATACTATTGAGTTACAGTAAGATTAGAAAGGTTACCAGTGTATCTGTACATCCAATAATGACCTAAACAAAAGAACATCTGTCGGTAAAACGACATTAAACTTAATGAACAAGCACACACATTTAACATTGATGACTTCCTATTGTGAAGCATGATTTTAACTTCTGTTTTAGGGGGTAAGCCTTTAAACTCAAGTGCAAACTGACATCTCTGAAAGAATAAACTCAGAGCAGTGCACATAAAAAGAAAACTCAAACAACAGTTCCCAAAGTGGTCATTCTTAAAAGATATAGAAAACTACGTTTAACATAATTACTGGCATGTGTTTAATTAAGGTTGTTGCTGGCATTTCGCTGTATTCTTACTGGTCTTTTAAGGATTAATAGTCATTTCTAACACGGCAGGATTTCATGTGATGTTCATGTTGCGTCGGAACCCCTTCAGTCTTTCTTTAATGTTTGGTATTCGTGTGTCCCTATGTCAGCGCCGTTTGCTATAGGGGCTGTCTCAGTGTCCCCGCGGGCACATTCTTCCCAAGGGGTCCATCGCTGGTGATATCAGAGAGTAGTCCTCATTTCTTCAGGTCATCTGCTGCCTCTGATGCACTATTATAGATAGCTGCCTTTTCTTTTAAAGCTTTTTTGATGGAGGAGTAAGCCTTTCTCTTCAACATTATTTCGGTCAGGTAATCCTGCTCAAAAAGTACTCGTTATAACACGTTAAAATACTGTTATAATACTTGCCATCGTAGCGAACATCACACCTTTTCCAAGCAGTATGAAGAGCAAGCTCCTTGGTGTTATACTCCATAAAGTTGACGAGGATCAACCTTGGGTTTGCGCTGGGTGGGGGTTTGACTCCGAGGGACCTGTGGCAGCATTGAATGTGGAAGGGAGTGTCTAGCAGCTGCAGCTCGTTTTTAAGAAAGTTTTCAATAAAATCCTGCATGTTTCCTCCCTCGGCTTCTTTGGGTATTCTGTGGATCTTTAAATTGTTTCTGCGTGAACGCCCCTCCTGGTCCATGAGTTTAGCTTTAAATTCTTCATGAAGTTCTAAGGTGGTTGAGTAATTCTTTAGCATCAGAGCTCCACTCTTCTACTTCAGCTATTCTCTGCTCTGCCTGCTCAACTCGATCTGTTACCTCTTTTAAGTCATTAACCACAACATTTAACTTCTGATTAACTTCACTTATAAAGTCGGTCAGTTCACTCTTCATTGCCCAATGGTTTCGGTCAGAAATTTTTCACCTCGGAGTGGACTGACTGTATTTCAATGATGCAATGATGTTAGCTTGTATCGCCTCCATGTCCTCATGCTCAGCTTGGCTGCTAACGCCGTTGCCAGTCTCCCCACCTTCACTCAGCAAACAGTGGCTGGTCTTCTTGTTTCGCTGCAGTTTTCTTCTACTTTCACGTTTATTCCCCCATCATGCTACATTAAACAGAAGTTGTGTCTAAAAACAGCTGCTTGGAGAGGGGGACATACGACCGCTTGGGAGCGTGAGGTTTATGCTGCCACTTGCCTCTGCGCCATACTGGAAGTCTATAAATATATTTCTTAATCAATAAAGTGAACCTGTACAAAACATCAACCCTATATTTGAGTATTTTTCTTATTTTCACAGTGATTAAATTTTAAATACAGTGAAAAACACTGTATTTGATGTCACCATCTGCTGGTAGGCCATCATAAGAATATGTATAATATGATGTTAATTCTACAACAGAAGAGACTTAATGATCACTAAAATTGGGTGGAAAGAAAGTGGACATATCAATATTAGTATTGGCTATCGTCAAAATTAATTGTTATATCTTGGGATGTGGCATATCAGATATCAGCAAAAAATCAGATCTCGTGCGGCCCTAGTTTGTTTGTAGCAGCTGGAGAGGCTGGTGTCGAGGATTCATATCCTTTACCACAAAATTTCATTTAGTTTCACTGTAATTATTAACCTTAATTTCATTAAATGTATTAAATTAAATGTCATTACATTTTGTTAAATTAAATTTCTAAGACTGGAGCAGTACACAACAGAGTGTAAATAACAGAGTTATGCTGCTCTGCTTTGCACTGCCCTCTGCTTCCATCACCCTTCTCTCTTTCCATCACAGTTCATTTAGTGGTTTGTGACAACTCACCATGCTGTTATACTGTGATTCACTGTGTACAATGCAATGCAGTTAAGATGAAAACTGGATTCATTCAACTGACAAAAAAAAAATACAATTGATTATTTCAAATATGGACATTTAAGGGGCTGCCCTAGTGTAGTTCTGCATTGTGATTCACAGAACTTTTAACTCCTACATAACCAACTCTGAAATGATACAACCATTTAGAGTTATCCAAAGACATGTCATAAACATGGGAATCTTTCCCATCTGTGCCATCCACCAATGTGATGTGAACAAATGACAGCAGCCTTTTATACAAGCTTGGAAGTCTTGGCTGCTAGCAATCTAACTTCAACATGAAGTGTGTGTCAGTTAGGATTTTTTAATTAAGCATTTTGTCTGAATGTATAACTCATTTTTGTGGATAAGCTGTCAAATAGTTGCACAAACTCTATTCAAAAAGACATTCTACAGGTTGCCCTTAATTTGCCTTGAGGCCTGACAGCTACCAAGTGCAGTTCTGCTATGATCCATCTACTTGACATATTTTGAAATGTTCATAAAGCTGTTAGTGAAGGCACAGAGAATAGTGGGAGATCTTAATGGACAAAGGGAGCCTGTTTGAGAAGGCAGTGGTGTCTAAGATTGTAATGAAACACTGACAGATACAAAGCAAAGCCCTGACTGTTACCTACAATAGCAGAAGAGAAGCCTCATTAAATTCACTGCAGCAAACTGAGAGGAACAAACACAAAAAAATAGACTATCAAAGAGCCACATTCATTAGAGCGACAGCGAAATGAGTTTTGAGAGAGAATGTGCTTTCTTCTTCCCATGTGAGGTCCCATTCATTCACGCCACGCAGAGAGAGAGACAGACTACCCCAGCAGCCCCCCTCTCCCCGGCTGACTGCATCCACTTGGCCATCAGCCCAGACACACAGTGCAGAGAAACAGCCTGACAACAGCTGCAGCCACTACACACACTCACACACACATGCAAATCCACACACACTGTGTCACATCTAAACTACACACAGATCTGCACAAACACGCTATAATTTGCAACAATATGGGCTTTCCAGGATGAATGGCAACATGTTTCTAGCATGAAGCTGCTAAGAGCTTGCAGATACTCAGTGCCTTATATTTAATCATTTTCACAGTAATCATTCCTTATTGTTGTCATGGTGGAGAAATCCTCTGAAACACCTGGGGATACTTTACATCTATACTGATGCTACTGTGCCATACTAATGAAACTGTTTCAGATAGCTAACCAGCTACTTAGAGCTTGCATGGGCAGTTTTAATTATTACTATCCTTGAATGATTTCTACGGCCAGACGCCTGTTATGAAGAGGTCACAACTCTGCAACACATGTAGTGTTAACAAGGCTTGGGCAGTATCACTATGTGACAGTATACCAGGCTATTTAAAAAGGCCCTCCTCTTTCTAATAAACTCATTGTATGTAATGCACAGTACACACCAAGAGAGCTCAGTCTCTGGTCTCTACTGATGGATCTTTTGATGGTTGATACAGTGGTTTTATTAAGTAGATGACTACCAGGAGTAACCAAGACGGTTTGGGAGAGTTTGATTTTGTTTCTGTCGAATTTGAGTGAAGTGCGTTTTATAATGAGTTATCGCAATTAAGCCTCGTCAGTCTACCTTGACTAAGTGAGAGTTAAATTCAAAAGGTCTATTTCTCTTAATATGGGAAATAGCTGTAAGAATATTACTTTTCTTAGTATTTTATTGAGACCTCCTCCATAAAAGCTTGAGTATCCCTTCTTAGATGTCCCCCGTGTCCAGTAGGCCTTGTTCAGTTCAGACTGTCACCCCAAAGCTCAGCACTGCATCGCTGTGGAGAGGGGTTTACAGTAACATATTTTAGCATGGCCAGTGGATTTTTTTTCATGTACCAGCTACCTTAGCCAGTGAAATTTGGACACTGTTTGGGACTTTTGATTCTCTGCCCAAACCCGATTGGGCCTGAACCTGGCAGGTCAGCATTATTTCAACTCCCACTTGAGGCCCTTTGCTGCATGTCATCACCACTCTCTATCCCCCTTTCACGCTGATCTGTCCTTTCCACTAAAAGGCTAAAATGCCCAAAAGAAAATCTTTAAAAAAAATTCCAGCAGGCTTGAATCAGGTAGGGCTCTCAAAAACTATTGTTTAGTGAATGCTAATTATAGCTAGTTTCAACATTCAAGACAACTGCCCAGGGGTAAAGTTTTATATAACTCACCTGATTAAATTTTGTTAAGGCTTATAGTTTTGCATATTCAAGGGAAGAGTTACTTCAGTGACAGGCTGTCTTGCTAGGGCTACAGTCTGTGAGTAAGATCCAGCCCTCGCTCCTCTATAGCTCCACCCTCTGGCTCCAAAAAAACGAGATGGCAACAATCCAAATGTCAAACGCGAGGCTTATAAATATCAGTCTACAAACCAGACGTAACGGCTTCTACATCTATTGTTTGTTGGTTCAGACAGACCAATAGTAGACCACTAGTTCCTACCAGACCATTCATTTCCTCATACCAACTACCTTCAAATTTGCTTCACCCAGATAGTGCATCATTCATCTGAGCTGAGACATTTCTATCAAACAATGAACAGAGACATGTGACAGAAAGACAGAGTGAGATCGTGAAGAGGGCAGAGTGTTTTGGTCACACTAAGGAAATGCTTTAAAACTCTCTGGTGCTGAACAATGGCTTTCCTT
Organism: Plectropomus leopardus; assembly: GCF_026936395.1. NCBI lineage: Eukaryota > Metazoa > Chordata > Actinopteri > Perciformes > Serranidae > Plectropomus > Plectropomus leopardus. The sequence goes on along the minus strand of NC_142188.1, from coordinate 34,043,692 downwards.
CCTGCCTGTCTGAAATGGAGATGCTGATAATAGCAAAAGCTCTGCTCACACACTCCCTGATTACTGAAGAGAGTTCTCTCAAACCAGACGAGAGAAAAATACATGACTATTGTGCTGACATCCACATCAACACATAATAGTAGTAGTGATTTCTGAGGCCACTATGTCTGGTATTTATGTGTCTAGTGTCTCTCATTGTATCACAGTCCTTCACATTTCAGACCTGATTCTGCAGCCATGCTTTTCTCAGGGTGTGTGCATATTTAACCAGCCTATCAATTATTCAGCAGTGAGGAAGTATTCCAAGCCTAGTAGTGCAGCTTCACATTTTAAAGATACATAATCTGTCCAAACTGACTTGCAGTTAACCAAAATTCATTTGCTTCATATTCGCTGATAACTCATCGAGAGGCTGCTGCTCTTTGCTGTGCTGTGATCAGTTCATCAGCAGATTCCAACTACAGGTTCTACAGAGTTATCATACTGATAGGGCTGCAGTCACGGCACATATTACATTGTAACGCAGAAATTTCTGTGGTAGTATCCTACACATTGGTGAACCCTAATGCATTTTAAGAACCTAAAAATATCCCTAAGTCCGTGGGACGTCCCTGCCAGCCCGCCAACACTGCTGCCACAGAGCTTCAGACAGGCGGGATGACAGTGGGAAGATGTCAGATCTGTGTGCAGCCCAAGAACAAAAACAGGGACATATCACTGACAGTATGATATCATCCAAGTTTCACTCTCAGTGGTTTCTGAGACATGAGACAGTGATCTCACGTGTTCAAATTGTAGCAGTAATGATAGGATGCGTCCTGGGGTATAGTATATAAGGTAGTATTTGTGTACGGCACACACACAGAGAAACAGGATTTCTAAATACACTGGTAATGCTGTGATACTGTTAGTGATACTGTTTGCTGCATCCTCTTAGATAAGAATGCGTCAGGGACAAAAGATATGTACCAAGCAAAATCCCCGTTACTAAACTGTTTTCATGAAAATGTTGTGAAGTGAACATATCACTGCTTGGAGTGAAGAGACAATGTTTCTTTGCGCTAATCAAACACTACATTTATGTAGTGCACTGGTTTAGCAGAATCATAGTTTAAGGTGGATGGTGGGCATATAGAGTGCAGAGTCACTCCTATGTGGCTCCTTACAGATGCATTTGCAGTTTACAATGAGTTGTATATATAGTACATTATTTGTAGGAGACAGGGTTCCCAGCAGGGCCAGAATGTTGCCTTTCCCAGTCTCATTAAACCTTTATAGAAGCAAAATTCCAGTATGTGCACTCTGCTTTGTTCCTAACTTTACTGATGCTAAATGGGACTTTAGGAACTAAAGACTGTCCAAATCAGTGCAGAAGAAATGACACATCTTGAGAAGACATGCAGTTTAAACACACACACACACACACACACACACACATATATATGAATTTACATACTTGGAATTCCACAGTAACATATGAAACCATTTACCTTCCCACTGCAGATGTGGCATATTGCTTTGTACTCATGGTGAGCATTTAAGATCCAGACTGAAATAGTCTGTAGTAAAACAAAATGTTTAAATGTGTCCACAGAAACACAATTGTAGAAATGTGTCACAGTTCAGACTTTTTTACATTGTTTTGGTTTTCCAAATAAGTGCCGTTTCCTCCCTCCTTCCTTCCCTCCCTCTCTAACAGCTCCTATCTGATGGCCTGCAAGTAGCACCTCCCCCACCCTGTAACTCCCACTGCTCCACAGATCACCACCTCCACCTCCACATGTCTGAGGCATGACACAATACCAAAAACAACCTCCTGTTCCCATTTCCCCTTCACACTCTGAGCCATGACACATTATCATCCTGTTAAAGTTTGTTTAGGTCACATGGAGGCAATGATGAGGTCAGTCATATGGTCTTTAGCATCAGTATGTTTTTTATGTAAATGTAAGATTACGCTTATTCCCAGGAAGTTACCAAAAGCTTTTCATAGCTCATTACACATTTTCCTGACACAATGCACTGTGTGTGAGCAATATGTGGCTTGGCAGTAATTTAGGTGAAGCGATCAACTCTATGAAGACCTGAATATACTTAAAAATGGATGCAGACCTGGACAGAAGGGATGGGACATATTACTGCGATACATCACAAGACCTCCTCATGCAACACATTATTGATACCCTAGCGGCAAATGTCCATATTGTCACTAAAACATACAGGTGCTCTGAACATCCCCCACATTAGAAAGAAATTTTGCAGGTGAGGGTTTACATATCACAATTTTAACAGGACACAATATTGAAAGGATTTCAGAGTACAAATACCTGGGCATCTGGTTAGATTAAAAACTTAAATTTAAATTTCGTATTGACATATGCTTGCAAGTAAATTAAAAGAAAAAAAAACTGGATATCTAAATAGAAACAAATCAAATTTTCCTTTGTTTTGTAGTAACAGATAGTCTGGATCAGCTCTGGATTGTGGTGATATGCCTCAACATCATTACTCGCAACAGTTACTCCACCCATCTTTGTATTTTATATGATAAGGTGGGCTGGGCACCTTTATCAGTCAGAGGAGATATGCATTGGTTCTTTTCATTTATAAAGTCTTAATCGGTAACATGATAGATAACTGGTCACAAAGTCACTATTCTACATGTTCAGCTGCTTAATGCTCAATGTGCCCCAGACAAATGCTGAATTTGGAAAAACTGCTTTTAGTTTTTCTGAAGCATCTACCTGGAACATCTTGCAACATACATTCAAACATAACACGTTGGTCACTAAAGGCCAGTTTAAAACCCTGATTACCAATTACTCTGCTTACAAAAGTAACCATTTTTAATTGTGTTTGGCCTGTTGTTTTTTGTGTTTTCTGTACTCTTTGTGTGTTGTTTGTTTTTGTGCTCTCGACATCATCAAAAATGAGGACTTGCCCTCAATGATTCCTCGTCTTATAAATAAAGGTTGACTGAAAATTAACCCTTTATCATTTTAAATCAATATGTCATGGTTCCGCTTGAGGGCGCTTAACAAATGAATGAAGGTAATGGTGAACAGAAGAGGAAGATGTGGAAGAAGAAGTCAGAGAAAAAAGAAATGGCGGACAGCATCAAAAAACAAATCTGTGGCTGTATCCAAAGTCCCCACCCTTGCCACACTGTCTGCAGGAGCAGTGTGAGTACGTCGTGGAACCTGTGTTTTATTTCGGTGCCCGTGTTAACAGATTAGAGCAGCCACACTCTCTGCGTGAGCAGCGCTGCTCAGGCGCTCATCTGCGGCACATCTACAAAAACAAAGTCTCGCTAATTTTTACTGCATGATGCACACGGTCTTCAGCAAAAATGGACAGTGAACATGGAGTTTTAAGGGTCATACCAACTTTATACCTCTTTTCACTACATTTTCAATGTAGTTACATATTCATCTGTTTTACTCAACCTTTCCTGTCTCTGTTTCAAAATAAAAGCCTGATGACAACGTTTTTGTTGACTGAATTCCCTCTTTATTGTGAAATATTTGCAGGACCATGTTGTTGACAGTGCGGTGTCTTGCAGGGCATCCCAGTTCGTATCATTTTTCACGTTTTACAACGCAAGACCTTTAAGTCTTTGCACTATGTTTATTGTGTCTTAACAAACAGAATCGGTTATTTTCAGTGATATTAAAAGTGTGTAATGCATTTATTTTCAACTCTAATATCTTCACAACAACACTTTTCCTAAGATACAGTGGCTACCTTTTTTTTCCTTTATTGTACTTCTAATCACCCTATTAATAACATCTTAAGGTGCCAGACTTGACCTGTTAAGATGCCTTACTTTGGAATGAAAAGATGTTAAGATCTTGTGACAACATGCATTTTTGGGTGTCATGTTAACATATGAATTCAGTGAATACAGTCTGTAGGTAGTCAGTGGTTGTGGACAGTTGCTTGTTGGACATTCCAACCAGTAACCTTTTATACAATTAGACAAATCATCAGGAAATCCTTACTTTTTACTATAAAACATTACTTTTCTTTCATGACTCAATAAAAATGACTTGGTTATAGATTGTAGATAAATCCTCCATGTGTACAGAGATGGCTTTTTCTTTGTTGGCCTCTTGACACAGTGAAAAAGATGCACTGTTGAGCTCCCAGTGCCACACAGGGTTAGTGAGTGAAAGTGGTATGAGCTGATGTCTGAGACATTAACAGCCAGGGTGTTAAATCACCCAACCCCCTCAACACCCAGCACCAAACAAACCCGTCTGACACCTGCTGCCTCCCCCAAACAATTCACACTCACATGTAAACATGCAGGAGCCTCATTTACTCAACAGTCATGGAAATGAAGTACCTTTTGGTTTTCTACCCAACTCACTGAGAACGTCAACTCTTTCAGTTGCAGCAGACAGCAATCAAGATTGTTTCAACTGAGAAAGTCAGTTTCAGTGATAAAAGTAGTGCCATGACTAGGGATACACGATACTGGCTTTTTTGCTGATATCTGATATAGTGACTCATCTCAACTCATTTGAGCGATAGCTGATACCAATATATGCACTTTTCCCCCCACCAAATTTTATTGATCATTAAGTCTCCTCTGTAGTGGAATTAACATCATACTCTGCATACTCTTATCATGATGGCCCACCAGCAGATGGAGACATGAAATACAGTGCTTCTCAGTGTGTGTAATATTCATTCATTAAGCATTTGGGACGATTCCATTCATTTAAACCCAATATAGCAAGGCTGCGTGATAGTTAGACACTTGCTTTCTGTTGGGACATGGAGCAGCTGCTGAAACGTGGGACAACTGGTAATATTAAATCCCAATTCGCAAAAAAAACAAAGGTGGTTTAAAGAGGGATCTATAGCGCAGTCTCTGTAAAACAGACTACAGGCTGAAGCAATTTTTACTTAAAGATGGCACTTTGGGGCTGCTATGAAATCCCTTTGTAAAGCCGCCTTTGCTTTTTCACGCAGAATCAAACAACAATGACATCACCTCTAGAAGTGAGCTGTTCCTGTCAGGCCTGATGCTGACGTCTGCCTTCTGCCTTCATTTGGAATAAGAGTATTAACAGTATTAACAATGTGCAGCTGCTATAGTGTGTGTGTGTGTGTGTGTAATAATTTTTGACTGGCCTGAAACATTGAACCACCACATGCAATAAAACGCTAAATTAGCTGTTAATTATTTCTCATGTTGAGAAAGATTCTTTATGGTTGAAGTAATCAGCTAATTGATGTTCCACTTGATGTCATTGTACTGCGTTTACTCCCTGTACTGCTCGGTACCGCAGTCCCCAGGGGCACCAAAGACCTATCAATAATCAGGACTGGTGACTAAAGGGAAAATGCTCTCTTAGCTCAGAGCCACACCCTGCATTGAACTGAGACCAGAAATGAAATAAGAAACCTTTGGAAACTAATGAAATGAGGAGCTTTCCCAGGCTGGGATGGCTGTTATCTAAAGCAAAATGTTTGCTTAGTCACTGGACATTCTGGACAGTTGTCTAAAAGCAGATGATGCAATATGACACCACCCTTACTGAATTTTGTAGAAAGACAAAGACCTGATACAGCAAAGTCACATCTGACTCTGACCTCTCTCTCAGGAAGAATCATAACATTGGCTTCTACAATTTTATATATCTATACATATTTTCTCTTTCTGTCAGCTTCTATTAATAATGTGAATGGATAATGAAGTTTCACCAGGCTGTACAGTATATGATGGTTTAAATGTGTGGCGCTAACATCCCTCCACCTGAATCCCAACTGTGAGTGAACTTCTTACTTTTAGCTTTTCACATAATAAATACACAATAGAAATCAAAAAAATGTTCAAGAAAATTCTCACACCCCAATTTACTTATTAAACACAGAAATACAACTGTACACCTTTTGAATTCAATTTTCTCTCAGTCATGGAAGACTGACGAGGCTTTATTGCCACATTAACTCAACATAAAACACACTTTTTTCAAATTTTTCAGAAACAAAATAAAATTCACCCAAACCGTCTTGGTTACTCTTGCTAGTAATCGTGTATTAGGATGTCCACTGTTCCAACAATCACCAGCTCCAAACGTGCTGTTATTCCCCATGGTCTCTCTCTGCCTGCTGGCTGCCGGCTGTTTACAGTCCTGTAACTTCCCTCTCCACCAGCAGGTGTCACTGTGTCTTTAAGCTTAGCTGCCTGTTCCACCAGTAGAGACCAGAGACAGAGCTCCGGTGGTGTGTGCTGTGCGCTACAAGCAATGCATTTAATAGAAAGAGGAGCACCTGTATTCATGAGGGTTTGGATTTCTTAATACCCTGATACTACCCAAGTATATGTCAAAGTTATATTACTATGGCAACAAGCACGAAGCAACTGTCCTTACACACAAAATGTCTCAATTCTACATGACATTGAAATCTACAGTACTAAATATTTTATTTTGCTGAAGTTATCAACATCATTTCTATCAAGAGAGCACTGCAGAAAGTGTTCAGTTTTAGTTTCCAACAACAACAAGAGCAGTCTTTTACTTGCTCTGAATAGAAGAGCCCAGTGAAGGGAGAGAAATAGGACAGTTTAAGTCCCTTACACCCACCTCTCCTGCACAGAGAGAGGGGAGTGGAGTCCAGCAACCACAGACTGTATGTAAAGGTAGAAGATCTATCTTCACCTACTCTCACTGTTCAAAATTATCGCTCTTTGAGCCTCCTCTTGGAACATAACTCGAATAAGAAAGCACATCAAGATATTTAAGCCCATTCTCACTCAAAAGTCGTTAAATACCACCACCTTTGCAGCCTTGTTGGCGTAAGATCCAGAAACCAAATGCTACCTTTTGTGTGCACATGATATGCCACTAGACAACATCAGCTAAGAATGCAGCCAGACTGAACCATTTGCTGTGTTATCATATACTGACAGCCAGCTGGGCATCACCTCCCATGGCAGCATGATATGCCCTAGACCAGGGGTCGGCAACCTACTATCAAAAGAGCCATTTCTGGCCGAAAACAAAAAAAAAAATCTGTCTGGAGCCGCAGGTAACACAACACATATAGTCTATAGTCAAACTAGCCTATCCATATCATTAATGGGTCTACATAAGAATTCCATAATATGTTTTACCACTATTTATTATTTTTTGTTACATTTTTTGTTTTAATTTTTACCACCAACACTGCAAAGTTAAAGATAATAACTTCTCCATTTTCCTCTGAGACTTCTCCTATCTTGGATTGGGAATCCATAGCTAGTCAGGCCTTTTTGATCCAGGACCGCCCACCATTTTTGAAATTTGGAAAAATTTAGCAGAAAAGACACCAAGGTCACAGAAATATGATGCATATTTTAGTTAATGAAATACATTTTCATATTTTGTTTACAGGCTACATATTTTTGCAATTTTTGCAAAAATTGAATGAAAAATTTTAAAAAATAATCGCAATTCATTTCCATATAATTTCTAATCAGAGACACAGGAGCCACTGGAGAGGGGCAAAAGAGCCGCATGTGGCTCTAGAGCCTCACGTTGCCTACCCCTGCCCTGGACAATGTAGGGTTGAAACACTGCATGTACAGGTCCCTATAGGGCTAGCTGGAGGGGCGGCGGATGGATCTAATAAGCCCTACACTCTCTCTCCCATGTGGGAGTCCAGTGTTCACTTCCCATTTGAATGTGATGTTTTTTTTCTACACCTTACCATGTGCCCCATTCCCTTACCCTAACCATCCATGCCAGCATGTGCGTTTGTTGATGTCAAGGTGTTGGTTGCCATGTGCTTGTGTTGTCTAAACATAACCACGTACAGCCTAACCGCACCATGTGCACTTGCTTACAGAATGTCAACAGAAGAATAGCAAAATATTTAGATGCAGAAGTCCACTGAATCAGCAATATGTGACAACTTAAGATCACTCCCCTGATCTACACAGATAGGGGAGTGAAATGGGGGTTGTTCGGATGTTTTTGTTGTAGTCATGCTTTATTTTAATGTGGTGACACATCTGCTTGACCAGTCACAATGCATAGAACTGCTAGCAACCAAGATCTGGATGCCGCAGGCATCCTGTTTAATCGACGTGTGGACAGTGAGATAACAAATACAATAAAAAACACCCTTTGAATGTTAGCTATCTAAGAACATACTTGCTTTACCAAATGTCTCACATGGCCCCACTTAGAGTTAAGTCAGCATATCAATGTGAGAAAACCATGAACTCAGTGCCTCTTTTATCCTCCAAGTGTTGCTGCATACAACATCTGACTGTGAGTGTTGTCATTTATCTGATTGTGCAACACCCTGCTGCAACTTCATGCAGTTTGATTTCCCTGCAGGGAAGATGAGCCACTATGGGGGGTCAGCACAGTGACTCTCTATAAAAGAGAGTGTCAACTATTTTCATTCTCAACCTTGGCTCTCCTTCTGTGCTTAAACAAATATAGTGTTGCATCATAAAAAAAAGGTGGGTAAGACACAAAGAGCCCTGAAGAAGCAGGAGAAAAACCATCATGTTCTGAAAAGGCTTCATTTATAGTTTAGACTAAAAAGTTACTGAGCAACATACAGATATCTTCAGACTATATGGGTGGCACATGCAACTTCATTTATCACACACACCTACATGGTACCTGTGCAGTGTGATAATCTCTCATGTTGCACCATTTATGAAGCTCTGCCCTCACAATTAAGTGACAATAACAGTTTGTCCTTTGGCTGACAACACAACACAGCACTGGCATCTGCAATCTCTCCAGTACCATTTTATAACTCATGATTTATGTTTTTAAGGTTTCTGGCTATGATAACTTTTGTAATTTTAGCATGTTTCCTTTACCAAAAATTAAAAAAAAAATTAGAAAGGCAAACATTTTTAGAGTAAAGAATCACACAAAAAATTATGGAAAGAAAAAGTCTGAAAGTGTTAAAAAAAAAAACAAAAAAAAACACCCAAAGATTAAAGAAATAAATGCTGTTTTTAAGGGGAAAAGGAAATTCTTGAACTTTTTGAAGGAAAAACAAAGCAAACATTTTCAAAGAAGAAAAAAGAAAAAAAAACTCACAAAAAAGTGTTAAAGAAAAACAAAATTGCCAACAGTTTTTTATATATTTACTAAAAAGTCACCAAAAAGTATTAAGGACAACAAATCAACAAATGCCTTGCAATTATTTCTTTTTTTTTTTTTTTGCAAGATTTTTCTTTCCTACAGAGGTCCAGGCCAAGCCCCCAATCTCAATCTCAAATCCTAGAAATGCTCCTGGGGTGCAGTCTCCATGGCACTCAGTTACATTACATAACACTGAGCCTTCCCAAGCCCCCTGAAATGTTAGTCCTGGTATCTCTGAGGAGGAACAAACTCCGAACATGTTTTGCCTAATTCTTTAAGGCCTGTACAGATTACTAACTGTTATGATGCCATACTCATTAGTAAAAGCTACTTAAAGTATCGTTATATAAAAGTGAATCATCTGGCAGTCTTTAATATTGAATACTTGATAGGAATGGCGCAAAGTGCTCACTGTCGCCCTCCACGGTGGATACTTATGTCAAATCATGGAGAAACCGCATATTTGAAACATGATTTAAAAAGCATAAACGCTGCCTGGTGTATCAGGTAAATGCCGAGTGGTCCAGCAGGAGTATTGGCAAAGAATCTTGCATCATGATTAGGATTTGTTATGTGCGCCTGCTTTCGATCAAGCGAGCAACCAAAAACGAGAGATATTCCACTGGAGTTCGCCTGATGTCATCACGGTACGGCATGTAGGCAGGAGAATGTGATAACTTTAATCTCCCATCTACCCATTGAGCCGACTAAACATACTGGGCTTCTTTAAGCGTGAATCTCACTGCCTGTGGCCGCAGCTCGGTGCCCTGCCCCGGGCAGACAGCAGCGGCAGCAGGCAGTAGTCTGGGCAGAGGATGCACACTGCGATACCTGAGGACATGGTGCAGACTTTTGCTGCATTGAGTCACAACTCCGGTGGGACGGGTCATGTGACCAAACTCTGCACCGTTATGGAGGAGCAAACTGAGGCGCGTCTGTGCTCCGGTGATGATCACGAAACCCCCAGAAAGAGAGAAAACACGAGTAAGAGTCATAAAGTTGAGGTATCGCCATGTTTTTGTGGGGAGCCCTGCTCGGTGCAGGCCGGTAGGCGAGGTCCTGGCAGCTCCACTGCGGCTGTCCTTGGAGAGCTCACCCTGCCTGCACAGCGGTTCCGCTGTCCTAGTCTTTGTGAATAACACCTTAATTACAAAATACCCCCCCCGGGGGGCCCACAGACACACACCGAAACACACGCCAGAGATGGCCAATGCTAAAAACTAACCTGATATTATCTTCTCAGCCGCCGTCTCTTTCTCAGTCATCATATCCCGCAGTTTCACCTCCTCCCGAGCCTTCTCGCCGATGCAGCTACACCAAGCAATCTTCCTGCCGGACTGGGAAACCCACCGGGCCGAAAAACGACAAAAACTTCAACACAAACAGCCTCCGCGCCGCTAATTCGATGTCTCCTTCAGTTCACTTCGCCCTGCCGCTTCCTGTGTTGGGAGAAGGGCGTCAGAGAGCACATGGAAAAGATTTTTTTAGGCGGGGGGGTGGTGAACCTTCGCTGAGAGGATGTTGGAGCCCAGACTGCTGCTGCTCTGTCCGCCCCTCCCTCCAAATTCACGGCTGTCCTGGCCAAGAGTCCCTCTGCTGTTGCTGCTGCTGGCCGCTCTGCAGTCTGCAGCTTTACTCAGCACCGCCGACAGGGATGCTGCACCCCCCCACCCCCACATACACACACACACACACACACACACACAGCACTGAGTCAGGCCAGCACTGAGATCTGAAGGACAAACTTCATGGATAAATAGGCACAAGTTGGATGTCAAGATTTAAACCTTTGAAACCTAAGCAAGCTGGTTTGAGTTTTTTCAAAAACATGGGAAGAAGGCAATGAGCAACGTAACATATGGCCCCAAAAAATAGCTAGAAATTAGTAAAAACTTAAAAGAATATTACCTGAAAACTGAACAAACTGCTGTCTGTCACCAACAATCCATCCCATCCCCTTCATGACACTATTCACAGAGCTCGTTCTCCAACAGACTCCTTCAGCTCTGCTGTCACAATCTTCTAGGCGTTTTGTTTGTTTGTTCTCTGTACATACTGTACATATCTTATTATTATTAGGGCCCCAGCACCGAATGGTGTGAGGACGCTCTTGGAATCCTTGAAATTATTAAGGCCCGAGCACCAAACGTTGCAAGGACCCTCTTGAAACTGAAGGAATTATTATTATAATTATTATTATTAATACTCACTGTGGTCCAACCTCTCTGCATACTTTTTTCTGACTTTCACTGATGAATGATTGCGTCACTCAGAGTCCCACCAGTAGCCTCGACATGCGTGGAAGTGCGAGCACCCGTTCATCGCTCCTTGCAGCTTTAATTATTATTATTATTTTTCTCTCAAATGATTTGCCTTTTTGAGGGCTTTAACATATTCAAAAAGTCATGAAACTTTGCAGACTTATCAGGTCTGGTGAAAAAAATGATATTTTAATGGTCTCGTGCATGGGTGGGAGGAAATCAGTTGGGATCAGTTGCGCCCCCTACTGATTTTCAACGAAACAGCCCCTGCAGTACATTTTACCTAAAGCTCTGAAACTTTGGAGGCCTGTGCAACACCCCAGTACCTACAATAAAGTCTCTTGGGGCCATACCGTAAAACCAACAGGAAGTCAGCCATTTTGATTTGAAGTTGTAATTTTGGTGTATTTTTGGCCATTTTCAGGGGTTGTAATCTTGAGAACTTGTCCTAGAGCTTTCATCAGATTGACTTCAAGTATTATGGCTACCTTCATAAGACCTTTGACAGCAAAAGTTATTCAAATCATGAGTTTTCATCACACCCTGTGATCTGTATGAGGCATCTGATTTGCATGTTCTGCCATGAACCAGGAAGTAAACAGGAAGTGGTATGTAACTCTGCTGTAAATGGTCCAATATGACCCAGACTTCACGTGTTTGACAGGAGTCCCATCCTGAACACATTTATATAACAATTTTAAGTGATAATGAGAGCGCCACCTATTGGCACAACAAAGGCAACGTTTTACAGTAAGATGTCCAGCTCCAAGCAGGTAGACTTGATTGATCTCAAAATGGTCTCAAAAAAGACGTTGATGATGCTTGAAAATGAATATTGAGAGTTTTCGTTGAAAGGCATTACTGAAGTCGGGTGGACAATTTGGATGTTTCGACATGACATCAAAAACTGTTGTAACTTCGCTCCAGATGTTCAGATCTTTACAAAATTTCACAGATTTGATAAGAGTCCAGGCCTGAAGACATCTGCAGTGCAATTTTGAATCTTACTCATTGTGTTGTAACTGCAGGAAAGTTAAGCCCCCCTTGTGGTGCATTTAAGTAGTGCAGACTGTAGATTTTATACTTCCTGTAAGATCCACAGAAGAAGAAGCTAGACAGGAAGTGTGTTTTCTCTTGTTAGTTCTAGGTCGAACATGTTGCTGTCATGAGGCCTGCTCAATTCACTGCCATCCCTTTGTGTACCTTCCTTTAAATGGCACCATCTGTAAGTTTTGCACTACTGGAGTGTTTTAGGTGTGTTGTCAAGTGATTATTTAATGATTTTTTAAGTATAGAAGAGCATTTTTGGCTAATTGTGACATGTCTGTTGAATGTATTACAGCTAATACCTCTGTTTACTTGATGCATAGTAGCTAATTATAGACCTGTAGTGCTTATTTGTTCACATTAGATGATAGATTACCATACTTACCTTTGTTTAACTGTAAAGTGAAAATTGTATTGTCATACTTACCTTGATGATACTGTAGGGGAAAATTCTGTGTTAAAACATTTTGAATTAGTTTTTACTTACCTTTTATGTACCTATATGTTATACTTGTACCGGGAAAAGAATATTTAAGTCGTACTTACCACTTTTGTTAATTACTTTATTGTTTACCTGTAATTCACCTCATATCTAATGTGAATTCGTATTTGTATTTTCAGTTTCACACTTTGCTATATAAAAGCCTGCCAACTACAACACTGGCCTGTTCCTTGGAGGAAATAGTATAGTTAAGAGTTTAGCTGCCTGTTGATCTCAACACATGCTCGTAGAGAGTACACTGAGGAAGAACAGAACACTCATAGCGACACCTATTGGTAGCAGGAAGTTACTTTTTTTTACTCTTTGATTTTTCCCCTGTAGCAGGTTAACTTAATTGACCTCATATCCAATTAGAGTACTGTAAAGACCTTCATGATGCACAGGAATTACACTTGCGCTTTATTCCCCATAAAACTGGAAGCACTTTTTGAGAGGCAAGGCATGCACCAAAACTCACCAAACTTAGCACACACATCAGAAGTCCTAAAATGTGATATGTTTTTTTTTTTTTTGCACTGATGTGCCAAAATGGCTCTGTAGTGCCCTCTACAGATTTCAACAAAGCAGCCCCTGCAATACATTTCACCTAGAGCTACAAACCTTGGTAAGCATGTGTAACAGTCCAAGACCTACAAAAAAGCCTCTTACCCTCAACCCAACAGGAAGTCGGCCATTTTGAATTGAATGTGCAATATTGGCGTATTTTCAGGGCTTGCAATTTTTCAGTCTTCTCCTATAGATTTCATCCGATTGACTGCAAAATTTAAAAATCCTCTCAGAAGGCCTGGGACATTAAAAGTTATTACATTTGTGAGTTTTCGTCACATCGTGTGGTTGTTACCGGGCCAATCATTTCCATGTCTCGCTATTAACCAGTAAGCAGTTTATAACTCTAAGGGACATGGTCCAGTCTTCACCAAACTTCACATGTTTGATGACTGTCTTGCCCTGAACACATCTACATGACAACCATTACCATTACTTTTAGCGCCCCCTACTGGCAACATGAAATGTCATGGAAATTACACGCTTTCTTCTTTGATGGAATGCTCCTACAGATTGTATATGATTGCCTTCAAATCTGGTGACAAAACCTTTAAGACCTTAATGATGCCTCCCTCTGAAGTATAGGTTTTCCATGAACGCTGTTGCCATGGAGACCCAGTGGTGGTCTCAGGAATATTTACACTAATGAAACTAGGGTCACTAATAAGCTACTTTGGCTTAAATATAAAGGTCAGAGAGCAGTGTTAGTCCCCACTGCTCTCTGACCCCTATAGAAAGCCCCTCGGCAGGTTAAACCTATGTCAGCCTAACTATGGGCAGGTCCGGGCAACCTGGGTCAACCGTAATTATAAACTTTATCAAAGAGGAAGGTCATAAAAGTGGAAGCAGCGTCTGCCTCCCAAACAAAACTGGAAGAAGTTTCCATAAGAGAGGAGCATGAAAGCTGAAGGCCCTGGTTCCGACGAAGCTAAAACAGGAGAAATATGGTCCCTTTTCATGGTTCCCGTTAGAAAACGTGCAGCAGCGTTCTGCACCAGTTGGAGAGACCGAAGTGATTTGTTGGGGCAACCGAATAATAGGGAATTACAGTAATCCATCTTAGAGGTGACAAATGCATGTACTAATTTTTCAGCATCTACCTGGGATAGGACATGTCTAATTTTTGCGATGTTACGCAAGTGAAAGAAAGCAGTCCTTAAAGTTTGTTTTATATTGGAGGCAAAAGATAAATCTTGATCAAATAAACCTCCAAAGTTCCTTACAGATGTGCTAGAGGCCAAGGTAATGCCATCTAGAGAAATTACATTGTTAGGGAGTTTCTGAGGTGTTAGGGGCCAAGAACAATAACTTTAGTTTTGTCTGAATTCCACATCAAGAAATTACAGCTCATCCAGGTTTTTACGTCCTAAAGACATGTTTGAAGTCTAGATAGCTGATCAGTTTCGTCTGGTTTCGTAGATAGATACATTTGCGTTTTGACAGCATAACAATGAAAATTTATAGAGGGGTTTCTAATAATGTTGCCTAGAGGAAGCACATATAAAGTAAAAAGGATAGGTCCAAGCACAGAACCTTGTGGCACTCCAAAGCAGACCTTAGTATGCACGGAGGATTGATCATTGACGTGAACAAATTGGGAACGATCTGATAAGTAAGATTTAAACGAGGTAAGTGCTGTTCCTTTAAGTCCAATTAACTGTTCCATTCTATGCAGCAAGATTTGATGGTCAATGGTGTCAAAAGTTGCACTGAGATTTAAAAGGATTAAATCAGAGACCAGACCTGAATCAGAAGCAATAAATAAGTCGTTATTAATTTTTACTTGTGCCATCTCTGTACTATGATGAAGTCTAAAGCCTGACTGAAAGTCCTCGAATAAACTATTATCTTGGAGAAAGTCACAGAGTTGATGAGCAACCACTTTCTCAAGAATTTTAGAAATAAAGGGGAGATTAGATATCGGTCTCTCGTTAGCTAAAATCTCTTTCTTTAGAAGAGGTTTAATGACAGTTACTTTAAAGGACTGTGGTACACAGCCCATTAATAAAGATGCATTGATTATATCTAATAAAGAATTGTCTAATAAGGGTAAAGCTTCCTGGGGATGGGTGAGTAGAGAGTTGGCGAAGGTCAATGGGGGAAAAACGGTCCAAATAAATTCTAGGCCTTGCTGCCATATCCAAGTTACCTGAGTTCAGGGTCAGGTCATTTAAGGGCAAGAAGTGATGGATTTTATCTTGAATAGTTATAGTTTTATCATGAAAGAAACTCATAAAGTCATCACTGCTTAGGACCGAAGGAATACAAGGCTCTATGGAGCCATGATTCTGAGTCTGCCTGGCTGAAAAGAAACCTGGGAGTGTTTTTATTTTTCTCAATTAATGATGAGTAATAGTTTGCTCTGGCATAGCGGAGGGCCTTCTTATACATTTTTAGACTATCCGGCCAGACTGAGCGGGACTCTACGAGGTTAGTTGAACGCCAATTTCTTTCAAATTTTCACAATGCTTGTTTCAATTTGCAGATCTAGGGGTTAAACCATGGGGCTAATTTTCTTTGTTTCATTATTTTCTTCTTGAAAGATGCAATGGAGTCGAGAGCTGATCACAGTGAGCCAGTAGCATTTTCGACGAGACAGTCAATTTGAGAATGACTTAAGTTAGTAGAGTATTCTCAGTCACTGTGAGACATGGTAATGATCTCAATGCAAAAGGAATCAATTTCTTAAATTTAGCCACTGCTGAATCAGATTGACAGTTAGAAAGGTAACTTTTGCTGCGAGGCTTGTAGTCGAGTAATAAAAAAATTAGAGTTATTCAGTTAAAGTTATTCAATAATGGTCTGACAGAGCGGGATTCTCCCGGAAGACTAATAAATCTTCAATATCAATGCCATATGCTAAGAGCAGATCTAGGGTGTGATTGTAGTGGTGGGTGGGTTCATGTACACACTGACTGAAGCCAACTGAATCCAAAAGTGTGGAGAAAGCAGAACTGAGGCTATCACTATTAATATCCATGTGAATGTTAAAATCCCCTACGATAATTACTTTGTCTGATTAAAGCATCGTCTTTGCATACTCACACACCGACTCTATGTTAATTTAAGTGACTTCTGATTGGCGTAACTGGGTGTCATTGCCGCTGATGTGAATAACAATCTTACTGTATTTACACTTAGCCTTAGCCAGCAGCTTTAAATTTGACTCAACGTTGCCCGCTCTGGCCCCAGGGATACATTTGACTATGGCCGCTGGTGTCACTAACTTCACGTTTCGCAAAGCAGAGCTACCAATGACCAGGGTTGTGTCCTCAGCCGGTGTGTCGCTGAGCAGGGAATACTTATTTGAAACGTGAAGGGGCAGTGGGAGGTGTACTGTGGGCTTCGGCTTACTATGCTTTCTATGCTTCGCTCACCCATGCCGGGGGACGGCTAGCAGAGGCTACGCTATGTCGGTCAACACGGGCTACAGGGGGCTTGCTAACTATCGCAGCTAAAGAGGGATTTTCCATGGTGCAGAGCTGCGCTTCCAGATAGCTAAGCCTCGCCTCCAGCAAAGCAAATAAACTACACTTGTTACAGGTACCACTATCACTATCAAAGGAGGCAGAGGATTAACTAAACATCTGACACACTGAGTAGGAGAGAGCAGCAGAAGAGGGAGAAGAGCAGGGAGAAGCCATCGCTAACCAAAGCTAAAGCTAAAGTAGCTAATGAGCTAACAGTGAGTGAGCAGCTGTGTGATTAAACAGAATACAAAAACCGCAGAGAGGAGAAGACAACTGTGAGTGTTTTGTAAAACTTATGTAAGTTTTCAGTCACAGACAAGTAAGAAGCAGCTGAAGCCAGTCAGAATGCTTTTCTTCTGGTTTCAGTGGTTGCATGAAACACAAGTGCCTGTCATCATCCTCTGCAATTTGCTCGCTGCATATAGGGCACTTTTTACGTGTGCACTTGAGTGCAGCCTCCTCGAGTGTGATAGGCTTGTAATATGTCAATTTACACTTCAGACACTTTTTACTGGTATCACATTAACTGAGCAAATTATTGGCTTTAGGGTGATATTTAGGTGATTTGTGTGCATTTAAGCAGTGAGTAGAAAAGCAGGTCTTATTACAGTCGCTGCACATGATTGTGTTTTTGTCTTTTTGTTTTTACGCAGTTGGATGTACAACACACAAAGCAATGACCTGCGCAGTGGTGCCTCATGTGGAGGTCATAACATGTGTAACAATATTCACACACGACTTGTAGGAATGCTTTCAGATAAGTTATGCCATAGAAGTGGATTTTGAGAGAAAAACTGTTTTAGCGTGTTTCCCACTAGATGTTTGAAATTTGGAAAGCGCTCTCTCACCCTCTGCTCTATAAAACACTACGATTTTACAGTCAAGGGTCTGCTCAAATTTAGTAATTTAGCCAAAGGACACAGGAATATGGGGAGATAATCCAATCTGATTCTGTATTTTGCAGGCCTCATCCAGGTTTAAATTGAGATACAGCAAAAGTGCTAGGATAATGGCAAATATCAGCATTGCTGACTATATGCAGACAGCACATTTTATTCTTAACAATATTGCTGTCTAAAATATGTTCAAGTTTTCTTTTTGTGTTGCCGCGAGGACTATGCACCAACTGCACAACTAGCTCTAAAGTGGTCATAATGGCCAAGTTAGATTGTACTGACCTGTCAAGAAGATTTATGAAATTCGTTTAGCGTCACGTCTCTGTCGTGATTAACGATAACAGAGACATTATTTTGAAGACTTTCTCCCCTTAATTCTAGCTGCACCACATCCCCCTGCCTTGCGTGCGATAAGGCTCTATGTACCGACTCTTGTGCAGAGCCCATAACATTATTGTAAAACCACATAATGTGGCACGAACTGTCTAATTTCAACGTTGTTAAAATTATTTCTGTGAATGATTCTAGGCGTTAGTAGGGCATTTCCTCCACCCATCATACCCATGTTTGATGGCCCAGGTTGTTGATCATTTAAGTCTATATTGACTAAGAGACTATTTTGATTGAAAAAGGGTTGCACCAAGACATTTAGAGCCTCTTCCAAATTTTCTAGATGCTGAAGATCGGAAAGAGGGGGGTTATTGAGGGTTGAGTTTGTTTCACTTTGACTTTGTAATTTGTCGGAGTCTGGATCATTTTGTCTAACAATATCATGCGTCAGAGCATCAATTTCTGATTGAAGGAACCGAACACAAGCCTGACTGGTAAAAGGCTGTGCCAGGACATTTCAAGCCTCTTCCAAATTTTCGAGATGTTGAAGATCAGAGAGTGGAGCCCTTTTGTTATTTTCACCCATGATTAACAATAGTAATAAAACCCTGTGACAAAGCTGCTTTTCAAATGCCCATCTGAATTTTTATTATTTTATTTTGCATGAAATATTTTGCTGTAGCTACAGTATATTGCACAAGGAATTCAGGTAACTCCTCACTTACAATAAGCCAAAGGCTGGCAAAGAGTTGTCCTTTTCTCCTCCTTCTTCTTCTTCTCCCTCCAACAAGGGGTCTTCTGCGCCCTACAGCAGTCCGTGGTGTTCTTGTTGCTGCGCTTGATTGAGCTGCCCCTGCTACTGCTGCTGTTGCTGCTGGGGTGCCCCTGCTGGTGGTGCCCCTGCTTCTTCTGATGAAACTTTTGTATTTTTTAAAATAATGATAATCGAATTCAAATAATCAAATTAAAACACAAACAAAACTCAAATAAAGTAAAGATTCTCACCAGCGATTACAACCTGATCTGAATCCTCCACCACAATTGTCTCTGTCTCTGTCACAATTGACTCTCCCTCTGTTTCTGCCCCTGCCCCCAGTTCCGCTGGAGCATCTTGAAAAATAATTTTAGAAATCATTAAGAAAAGGTCAGATTTCAATCTATACATCTTAGATATGGAATAAATATATACAATTGCAAAATTAAGAAATAAAAATATTAAAGGCCACCTGCTGTTTCATCTGCTGTTTCAACTGGTGCTACATTCACAATTTCCTCTGAGTCTGAATCTTCCACCACAATTGTCTCTGCCTCTGTCACAATTTACTCTACCACTGCCACTGCCTCTGCTCATATCTGCGGTTCCACTGGAGCCTCTTGAAAAATAACTTTTTACAAATCATGAAGAAAAGGTCACATTTTAAAGTATACATCCTAGGCATGTAATAAATATATACTATTACAAAATTAAGAAGTAAAATTAAAAAAGCTCACCTGCTGCAAAATGCAGTTTCTTGAGTCAGAACTCAATGTAATATATTCTATTACTTCAGCTTCTTCCAAGCCTAAATAAAACAAACTAAAGCAGTTTCACATTAAATCAAATGTAACATTGAAAACATTAAGACATTAATCACTTTTCAAGTGATCAAGCACTTTTCACCTCATTGTATCATCAATGACCAGACCAAGACTCTTGTGTATGGGCCTACTGCAGTCTGTGAACTGAGACTGTTTCTTATATACCTCAGCCACTAAGATCAGGACACTAAGATCTCGCAGGGTCTTGCTTGGTAAAAGAAGTCTTGCACGCTTGAAAGACTGTAAAAAATGTAGAATGTAGTTTACCTTCAAATTCCCACTCTTGACTTCACTCAAAAGTCTCTTGAGATCCTTTAGACACATAAAAAGACAGAATGTCAATACAACGGATAAAAGGTGATACGTGAGAGTAAAGGAACACGATGAAAACATATTGGTTTAATAACAAATATTTAGACTAACAGTATTCAACCAGCTGACTGGGGCTCACAACTGGTGTGCCTGCAATGCAATAAAAGTGGGATATTATCGCAGCATATACAATCTGAAGCAGTGAAGTATATCATAATATAAATTACATTTAAATTCTTAAATAAATACATTTGCAGAGACTTAATACTCACTCAGCATGAGTTGTGATGATCCATCTTGAAGGAAGTATTTATGGTTGTTTAAAACAAAAATAAGTGTAAAACAAAGTAAAGCAAAGTATTTGGGAAAAAATATTAAAGTATGAAAGAAAAAACATACTGGATGACATCTTCAGAACTGCAGCTCTAGCAAGTCCTCTTCCACTGAGATTGAGGCTGCTCCTCAAGAGTGAGCATTTTTAAAGGAGAGATGTGGAGGCTTCGGATCAATAACTACATTGATACCCCCAGGTTAAGACAAATTTGAGTCGCTTTGTCCAAGTCACACAAGCAGAGTCTTCTGCATACAAGCCTTCTCATATTTTGCAGTCCAGCACTTCCTTCTTCTTCTTCCTAAATTACTTTTACAATTATGGCCTCTCTGCAGACAAAATAAATGGATCATCCGTCTTTGTGTGTGACACCCCGGCAGAGTCATCTGCATACAAGTATTTTGTCCATCTCATCCCGCCACTTCCTAATTACTACTTTTAAACAATAAGCGCCCGCTACAAGCATCATAAATAAATGCGCATCTCTGTACACGTCACACACACACACTTCCTCAATTACTACTGCTCCATTCAGCCTACAGGTCATCCACCGGACATTCAACCCACAGACACACACACACAGCTATTACAACTGTCTTATTAAACAACCGGATACAGTTTTTCCAGACTAGAGTGAGAACCTGACACTTGTGAGTAAAAGGGGTTGGGCCTATGTGTTTGCGCCAGGCCAGTACCAGGTACCAGGAAGTGTACCAAGCTCTGAAGCAAAATTTACATAGTGCCCGAAAGTGGAATTACAGCGTCACGTGATGCAAACTGGCCCAGAAAGACTTTTCCCCATTTGCTTAACATTGGGGAAGAGGTCTCCTTAAATCACTGGATAATTTTTTGGGGGAGATGTTGACTTTTCAGAATACATTTTTTAATATCCATTATTAAAAAAATGAAGTCCTAAAGACGAACAATGTGCCATTTTCCAAATAAAGATTTGGAATTCGGTATTTCTCCAGACATAAAATGAACGCGCATAAGACCTGCGGGACTAGCGTGAACACACATGTAACTCTTGAATAATAATTCATCATTTTTACCATTTTACAATACATCCATACGCTGTTGGCTGTAAAGCCTGTAATATGGACGTCTTACCTTGTCTGTATCAGAGGCCATATATACAGTCTACGGTCTGTATTCAAACAACCGGTTATCAGTGAGCAGCGCGGAGCACTAGTGACAGTTACTGAAAGGTAGTGAACATAGTATTTACTTAAAGTTGAGCTGTGTAATAATACACGGGGCAATATTACAAAACAACACCTTTTATTATATTTTTGTGGGCACAACACATTTTGATTCTGTTAATGTAATTTCTACGGTCGTGATTATGATATGATTCCCTGATAAGTTGTATGTATATGTTGTGTGTGTGTATGTGTGTGGAGAGAGATAAAAATACCATCTGATTATCATGTAAATATTAAAACAGCGCAGTGCTGTCATACAAAAGGCACCAAGCGGGAGTGACCAAAGGTCAAAGGTCAACTACCAAATTTATCCTTCAAATTAAGCCTTTGATGTGACAGAAAGTATGTTCTTTACTTTTTTTTTTATTATCACTGGATTTGCAATACCTGGACTTTAACAAGCCCATTTCAGCCAGATCATTATTACTGCTTTGTACAAATCACAAAAGCCAAAATTATTTTAGTTTTAATACATTTAAATTTTTTTAAAACAATTGTATGTCTCTGAAATTTCTACTTTTTGTCTCAAACAGATGCCCAAAAATTAATGCACTCATTACTTACTTCTAGGCTGGATTACTGCAACTCCCTATTATCCGGTTGCCCCATCAAGTCCCTAAAGTCTCTCCAACTGGTCCAGAACACTGCTGCACATGCTCTAACGGGAACCAAGAAAAGGGATCATATTTCTCTTGTTTTAGCTTCTTTACACTGACTCCCTGTAAAAGCTCCGTCCTATCTGTCACAGCTCATAGTTCCCTATCAGCCCTCAAGAGCACTGCGCTCTGAAAATGCACTTGTGGTTCCTAAAGTCTCCAAAAGTATGATGGGAGCCAGAGCTTTCAGTTACCATGTTCCTCGTTTATGGAGCCATCTTCCAGTTTCAGTCAGGGAGGCAGCCTCCAATTTTTAAGGGTAGCCTTAAGGCTTTCCTCTTTGATAAAGTTTACAATTAGGGCTGGCTCGTGTTGCCTGGACCAGCCCCTAGTTAGGCTGACACAGGTTTAGTCTGGCGGGGGACTGTCTATGATACACTGAGCTCCTCTTTCCTTCTCTTGTTCCCTCCATCTCTCTCTTGTCTTTTTACTGCATTACACTATATTGGCTTCTTCTTCGGAGCATTTGAGCTCCCTTGTTTTGTAGTTTTCCGGATCTTGGCTGCAATCTTGCCTGTGCCTGGATTGTGGCAATGGCTATGCTGAAGCTGTGTTCTCGCCTTTGGCTGTGCTCATGCTGTGTTCTGGGTTTTGGTTATGCTGTTGCTATGGTCCTGTCTGAGGCTGTGCCTGTGTCATGGGCCTAGACTGTGCAGATGCTGTGATCCAGCTCGATGTGACCTTATACTGCCATTATTATGAGTCATGCTCCACTATAAATATATACACGGGACCCTTATCAACACCTGCAATACTTGCATGTAACATCACATGCATCATGTATTGCATTTATTAATTTTATGTCTATCACTATTGTTATATGATGTTATTGTTACCATTATTGCTGTGCATCTATCTTCCTCTCCCTCTTTTTCTCTCTTTCTCTTTCTCTTTCCTTTATGACATTACTGTAATTTAATTGTTATTTACAACATCTATTGCACGTCTGTCCATCCTGGAAGAGGAATCCTTCCTCAGTCACTCTTCCTGAGGTTTCTACCATTTTTTCCCCCCGTTACAGTTTTTTTGGGGGGGAGTTTTTCCTTAGTCGATATGAGGGTCTAAGGTCAGAGGGATGTCATCTGTGGTAAAGCCCTCTAAGGCAACTATTAGCTCATGATTGCTGCCTACAGCTAGATTTTTCTCATAATTTTGCTGTATTTCAGATTGTTGCTGGGCACAGTGTGTGGGTGAGGTGGGGACTTAATAAAAAAGCAACTACCAGCAAGCATCTGACAGAAGAGAAGCTATAAAAATCATACAGAGCGGCAAAAGGTGATTGTTGCATGTATCTGATTACGCATTTCTTTCTGTCAGTACCCAAAGCTTATGGCCTCATGTGAAGCTCCTGGAACACATTCCAAGTTATACCATGCTTCCACATACTTGCCAGTTGTGTGAGAGAAAGAAACTGACAACACAGACATGCACACACAAAGACACAGAGGCCAGCAGAGATAGAGCCCCAAATGTGATTAGAGCAGAGTAAAGGAGTAGCATCGCTTGCTGACCAGCGCAAAGAATGTGCTTCTAGCCAACTGCACCACTAGATAAACATTCACACACACTCACACACCAATGGCATAGCCATTCAGGGTTAAATATCTTGTCCTACTTCACTTTGACATGTAGACTGAAAGAGAACGGATCGAACAACATGTCCTAGTCCCAAGTTGTCACATATTGCTGCTTTACAGTGGACTTTAGCGTCTACGTTTTGTATTATTCTGCAGGTATCCCTCTGCATCTGCTATTTATGTTCCAGGCTACCGTGATGTCCAGAAAAGAATATGGTGGAATGATGCTGCATGTGGTTATATTTAGGCAACAAAAGCACACGGCAACCAACACTGCAACATCAACAAATGCACATTGGCAAGGATGGTTAAGATTATGGAAAAGAGGGACATGGTAAGGTGTAGAAAAAAACCCTGTCACATTCAGATGGGAAGCGAACACTAGACCCCTGCTAGGAAGTCCAAGGTTAGTTGCAAACCAGGCTGCATGGCGGGTGCTGTCCAGCTGTCCACTGGCATATAATAACATTATGACCAGTTCTATCTGGCTGCATTCTTAGCTAATGCTGTCTAGTGGTGTTTCATGTAGATACAAAAGATTGCTTTGACATCGGAATCTTACACCATACATGCCACAACAAACACAATGTATACATTACTACCAATACTGTAGCAATCTCCCTCTCAGCCTCACAATAACCCAAAGTATTTGAATGTCTCCACTTCTTGCCGACATGAAGAGGGCAATCCCCTGTTTTCCAGTAAAGTACCAAAGGTCTCAGACTTGTACAGGCTGACTCTCCCAAAAGCTGATTTACTCTCCTTAGTGTGTGCTGAGGGTCACATGTTGATGATGCTTCATACCTTATCGGGAAAAAGTAGATATATGCACCAGTAAGGTCATCAAACTGGATGCTCACGCCTCCTGACTCTGTCCATGACAATCACAAACAGAATTCAGGAGACCAGCAGCATATGTCAAGGACACTGAATGTGTCTTTTTCCTACTGCAGTTTACTCCAGTGCTGCACTGCTCAACGTCTGTTAGTCTAACAGCACAAGACCAGCACAAGACTTACACTTTCATCAAAACAAGCAGAAAAACCCTTGATAGAAAAGCATTGAAATAAACAGAAAATACATGCAGAGCATGTCACATTACCATTCATTGTTGCTGCCCATGGTGGATTGTATTTCATGAGATTGATACCTAGAGATGTACTGAGTTACCTCTCTAAAGTATGCACATTATTTAAAAATGATGGTGAATTAACTCATGTCAGTTAAACAGGTTTAACCCTGTGTGCATCCCCTGAGAAAAACTACTGTCTATCTGATAAGATCACTGCACTGTGTTTTCAGCCTTTAAAATCTTTCACTGCCACTCCGCATTACTACTGTTGCTGT
Source organism: Plectropomus leopardus (assembly GCF_026936395.1). Taxonomy (NCBI): domain Eukaryota; kingdom Metazoa; phylum Chordata; class Actinopteri; order Perciformes; family Serranidae; genus Plectropomus; species Plectropomus leopardus. The sequence goes on along the minus strand of NC_142188.1, from coordinate 34,018,524 downwards.
TGTTAGTGTGTGTGCGTGTGCGTGTTGTGGCATGCTAATGCATATTGGGCAGAAGGATGTGTTGATGTCAATGTTCTGAGCCCATGACAAATGGAGGGAGGTTTACCTTTAACGACCACATGAGGGCCTCAGAGGATCAGTAGTCACACAGCTCAGCTGAGAACCGAACACCTCACCACCATTGAGTATATATTTCGAGGCACCACAGCCTTCTATGTAATGGCCCTTGGCACAGGAAGCCTGCCTTCGTGTGCAAATGTGTGACTGACAGCTATCCCAGCATCATAATTTAGAGTGGTGAATTGGCCTTTTTGATTATGGGCTGGAAGAATAGCCAATCAGAGCATGATTACATATAAATCAAACATGTTTGGTCATCCATTGTAGATATGGGAAATTAGGTGGAGTAACAAAGTTCCAGGTTTTTGTTTCAGGTGAGTAAATATCATAACTATTATAATGTAATTTATGTTATAACTATAACAAGATAGTGTCCAAGTGTCTGAGTCTGCTGGACAGTGTTATATACGTTGTTGACACATGTTGAGTTGTATCTGGGAATTTTGGGACTATTATTACCTGAAGAGGCTGATTTTAATATTTTCTTCAGACAGCATATCTCAAAATATTATTTAGTTCAGAAATGAATACATAACATAACGATATAGTATTTCTCCGCCCAGAATCATATCCAGTCATTTACAGTTACATTTATGCATAAAATTGAAATAAAACAGCAAAAACTGACCAAGGTTTTTTTCTTCTGGCTGGGTGAAAATGTCATGTGCAGGGTGTACGGTGGTGCTGAGGTGATTTGCATTCATGATCTCAGTGTTTCTAAAATCCTACGACAGCCCTGATTAGAGGATTCTGACTGGAAGGGCAAAAAGGGTGAATTGGTGATAATACGCTGAAGCAGGACAAACTCTCATGTATATTCTTCAGTATTCTTCAGCAAAATTTTATGATGTCTATGTGATCCTTGCATAAACATACAGTAAGATGAAGATCATCACTCTGACCCATGACTCCAGTGTTGCATCATTTCATGTGCACTATCATACTGCCAGAGATGAAATTCATGCAGTGATCACCGCTATTGCATGATAGGATTGTCTTGACAATGCTGAGCTTTAAATTTTTTTCTGGCTACTGAATGCACATGTACAACAGATAAGGTGAATGCTAGTTAATAGCCTATTGTTTTGGAGGTCAGGCTACAATTCATTATCATGACTGATTGAAAATTGAGAAAACTGTCTTGATTTCTGTCAAAACCATCAGAAGAAGGCAATGAGCAACGGAATATAATGAATGACCCAAAGAAGTAGTAAAGAGTACAAAGAAAAAAAACCTAAATGAAAATGTAGTTTAAAAAAAAGAAAGACAGAAAAAGTCATTAAAAATTATAAGAATTTTGTAACATCATTTTAAATATGTAATTATGATAGTTATAAATGAAGTTCTTGACTAGCTTTTATTATTATTTTTTCCTTATCATATTTAAAAAAATAATCTACTTATTTCTTGTAGTTAGTGAAGAGCAATTCTTACCATGTTGCCCACTGCCTTTTTCCCCATGTTTCTGAAAGAAATTGCACCAATATGTTTAGGGTTTAGAGGTTGGAATACTTATGAAAGGCATCTGAAGGCAGCACAAGAAAAGTCATCAAAAAAGAAAAGCGACATCATCACAGGTTTCAGAGGGTTAATCTATGTTATGTTTTTTTTTTGTTCCTGCCTGGTTTCTGACCAACACTTCCTAATGCAAAAATATTCCATTTACAGTGACATAAAATCAGTGAATCCTCAAATTGGAGGAGCTTGTAACAAAAATGTGGTAATTTAATCCATCACTATCATGAATCGATTATAAAAAAATGCTGCTGATTACTTTTTTGTCCATCGACTAATCGATTAATTGACAAATCAGTTGTATTTGCAATGTTGTGCCTCCCTTAAGAAAACATTCATGGTCCAGTAGCAGCCTGTCTGAGCACACTGCACCATGCTGGATATTTACAGGTATGAACTGAACATGTCTTCACACCAGTTTAGTCTAATGGAGGTACTTAAGCCTTACACAAACTTCACACCTGAAAAAAAAAACAGATTTTTTTTTTTAAATACTGAAAGTTAATGAGGCGCCAAGGACATCTTTTCTACGGCAGGAGTGGAATAAAAAGGATGTTTTGATTAGATGAGACATTACCAGACTGAATCACTTCCCTTTGTTTAGGGTGTATGAGAATATGTGAACACTTTTACTTTTAGGTAAATGATGCACGGGTATAAAAATGATAAATGTTTCAGTCTCACAGTTAAAGTCAGTAACAAGCATTGAGTGTGACTACTTCTCCCTATTCTTCAAGTGTGATTCCTTTTAAGCTCTCGGAAAAACTCTTATTTTTTAGTTCTTCAAAATCTTGCTAATTGATGAAAACCAACTTAGAATACACTGCAGCTGAAAAATACAGACCAGGAGAGATAAAAAGCTAAATTTTTCTCATTCCTCATATATTTATGTTGGTATTCATTGCTGCTTGTGACTGCTCGGTTTGGTTCCGGGACAGCATGCTGCTGCGCACCGTTATTGATCCTCCTGCTGTGATGTTGAGCATCTATAGAAAATGATTGACCACAAGTGAGAGCTACTGTATGACACTCAGAATCATGTTTTCATGCACTTGTCTCAGGTCTGTTGTGTTTGTGCAGCCCCATATACAGCACACTGAGAGATGAGAGGTATCATCTTACCCAAATGTTTCAACACATCAGAGTAAAATGTGTCCTTCCAGACACGGGGGAGACAGTGTGGGTTTCCATCTGTCTGCATGTGTCTTTGTCTAAATCATATCATCACTAGAGGGCTGTTATTTTTTGGATTTGCCTCTTCCTTAAGAATTGCTGTGTAGCTGCATTTGCTGAAGTCATACATCACTCCTTTGCGTAAAAAAGATCAGTCCTTCAGGAGATGGAGACAGACGGCCTGATTTCAATGAACAGCAGAGGGCTCCCAAAAAAATGGTGATGTTTCTTCCAAACATCTATGATGTGGGTCCCTCCAACGTTTGCTCTGTCTCTGCTCCGAACTGCTCTCTCATTATGTGCTGTGCATGTGAGTGCTTCACCATGTGCTGGGCCTCTCTTTTTCTTGCTGGGCTTTGCCTCGTTGTGTGTCCAATCTGTCCCTGTCCACAGCTCTGTGCTACAGAGAGACTTTTTGGGTCTGGCTCTTTCCTGCTCGGTGGCACCTGGAAGTCTGCATCTTGTCTGATATTCTTCATACACTTTGTACATGAAATATCTGCTACTGACATTGTCTTTCTCCACTGCATAATGAAAGGAAATAGTCCATGGGCCAATTATAGCCCAATATAAGGTGCTAAGTGCCCCCCTCCCTGCAACTGGCCCCTGGCCTCCTGTCATTTTGCAAAAGTGGCCCCAGAGCAAGGAAAGTTGAGTATCCCAACTGTTTAGATAGTAAGTTTGCCCTTTAGTAGAAGTCAATTGTGGTTTTATTTAATAAGCCACAAGAGGCTGTGGTTTACAGTGTTGAAGCTAATGGCTGTTTTTAGGCACAACACAGAGCAGAGAAAGAAAAAAAGTTCTCATTATGTTGCTGTTTAATTACACCAACATATGTATCTATCATCTGCAACTATGCTGCAGTTGTCACCTGCCAGCGGGATCATTTTAGTAACAGTGTAGCCCGGTTACCCACTGTGTACAACCACACTGTAACAAAAATAATATTGCTGCCAATTGCAAGAGAAAAGTGAGCATAATAGGCAACACATGAAAAGATGCAAGCTTACATCATGAACTGGCTTTGGGTGCTTGGAGTAGTTTATTTCTTTGGATGGAGATAAAAGGTCACTGGATTGGATGACAGATATTTCAGCTCAGCAACATGACACAGAGTGTCCCCTGCTGCTCAAACAAAAAGCTCTGTAGGCTCTCTTTGTTTCTTTATCACCATCGTAGTGGTTTTTTATCACATTGATTGAGTGACAGTGTTGCGAATGTCTGACCGTTCTCATGCTGGCTGATGAAAAATGATTGGAGCTTCAGTCGGCAGTTGCCCTCTTTAGCTGTGCGTCCCATATGACAATAGATTAGTCACCTATTGTGACTAACCTATTATTAGGTACTAAATATTACACAGCACAATTTAAATTGTAATCAAAGACTGGAACAATCCGTTTCTAAAAATAAAATTAACCTAATGTCAAACTTTGCCTTTTGTGACCATAGGTGGTCATAGCACTTAGCAACAGTGGCTGCAAAAACTTTTGACTTTTCAAATATTTTAATGGATATAGTTCATTTGGTGTTAATCATTTCCTGAGAGCTGATGATTTTATTTCTGGTAATAATGCTATTACATCCTGTTATAAATATTTAGGCCTTGTCCACATGGTTGAGATTTTTTTGAATTTGAATGTTTTTTTTGTTTTTCTCTCCTTCCTTTCTCGAAAAAATTCCCAACCACAGAAGAACTGTTTTTAAAAAATCTAAGTGCAAATGAAAGTGCAACCACAACAACGCAAAGAAGTGCTCTTATCAAAAGGCCACATGGAGCAATGACCTTCGTAGCGCATTGTGACACCTCTGTTTCTCAGTGTAGTCTAAACATGTAAAACTTCCTTTCAGCAACACAAGAGCCAGCACTTTTATGGTCATGTCTGCCACTGAAGGAAATGTTTATGAAAATGTTCACAGGGGAAGAAGTTCAACAAAAGAGCTATTTATGTAAAATACTGTTTGCATGTGGTCAAAAGGGGAAAAAAATGAGAAAGCTATGTGTTCAAATATATATATAGACAAAACCTTAACCCTTTGAAACCTGGAGTGACATCACTTTATTTGTGCTGCTTTCAGACACCTGTCCCAAGTATTCAAACCTCTGAATCCCAAGCACATTGGTTGGATTGGCAACTTGCTGAGAATGTTCTACGAAACTGCAAGAATTAAGTAGATTTAGAAAATTGTTTTTAAAAAAGCTAGTTAAAAATGTTCAGGGGGGAAAGCTAGGTAAAAAAAACAACTATATTTGTTATAATCATGAATACTTGAAATTATATTACATGATTCAAATTGTTTTTAAAGCACTTTTTCCAAATCTTGTTTGGCTTTTTCAAAATTTTCTTTGTCTTTTTTTTTCAGATTTTCAGATAATTTTCTTGTTTGTTTTACAAATTTCTTGTGACTGTTTCAGTCAGTTCTTCTTTCCTTGCTCATTGGCTCCTTCCCATGTTTTTGAAGAAAATCAAACCAGTTTGGGTTTTAAAGGGTCAACTTTTGCAATGGCTAAAATATTTACTGTAATATATTTCATTGTTGAAAATAGATCCCAACAAATGCTCTATTTTACAATCTTTAGCAAAATGCAAAGCCTTTAAAAAAAAAAGGTTAAAAAAAAGTATACATTTATAACTTTTTTTTTTTTCAAGGAGTATGCCCTCTGTAGGAACCAGTGGGCTTGGAGCTGAGAGCCATTGGGCAAATTATAAAGTCTTAAATCAAATCAAGTCAGACTTCTATATAGAGAAAATTTAAAACAACAAAAATCCACAAAAGTGCTTCACAAAGAGTTCAAATCAATTAAAAACATAAATAAACATAAATTAAAGAATATGAGTAAATGAATAAAGGCTTACAATATCTTCAGAAAAACATTACTGCACAAACACCAAAATAAAATACATCATCATCATCATGATAAAAGGCTAAAGAAAAGAGATGGGTAAGAAGGGTTTTAAAGGTATTGATGGACAAGGAAAATCAAACAGTTAGAGGGAGAGTATTCCACAGTTGAAAATGTTGGATCCCCTTTGGTTTTAAGCTGTGTGCATAAAATGGGGAGCAGTGATTGGTCACCCAATGTGAGGTGTCAGGAGGTGGAATAAGGGACAAGAAATTCAGAAATGTAACCAGATGCCTGTGCATGTAGTTAACCCTTTGAAACCTGAGCAAATTGGCTTGATTTCTTTTGAAAAAAGAAAAGGGGGAACAAGATAATGAACAGCTAAAGAAGAAAAGATCCAAAAATTTACAAGAAATTGGGAGAGCTACAAAAAAATACACAAACAAAACAACACACACAAACACGGAAATGACCTGGAAAAAAGTGCTTAAAATAATATTGATTCTGTAAAATCTGTTTATTTTACATTACATTATTATGATAATTATAAAATTTCTCCTTGCTTTAATTTTTTTTTCTAAGTCTTGCAATCTGAGGGACATTTCTTGCCTTGAGGGGTTTGGAAAGCAACAGACTAAGGGTTTAAAAGCACAAGAAATGTGATGTCAACCCAGGTTTCAAAGGTTCAAGAAACAGACTAACACAATGTTGGTCTTTTTCTAGGAGTTGATAACAACAGCAAATAAATAACATCTATTCTTTAATTGTTCATACATGTTTCGTTTTTCATTTTGCCCAAATTAAACACTCCTGTACCATTTTGCACTCTCATTCAGAAAGCGTGAAATAGATGCGCATTATGTAGGTCCTCACTACCAACATGCTGGCTCTTTGAGGATCCTGTCCAACAGCTGTATACAACTTAATGGCTCCACCCCCCAGCAGGAATAATCTGCAGCCATTCTTTATCAACCAATACAGTTAAGATGAGGTTAAACAGAGAGCAGCACAGCCTCACAGACGTGCCTGCCGTGTTTCCAAACACTCCCAAAAGATTTGCCCTGATAAAGAAAAAAAAATCCATCTGGGTTCTGACAAATGGTGGGCTGAGTGTTGAGAGAGGGGAAGAAAAAAAAAAGACACGATTTATTTTGAAAGCTTTTATGATGCTTTCCATTGTTCCTCTCACGTTTTAGTCTCGATGCACACTATGACTGCCAATGGGGATGTAACTGTTGCAGAGACACAAAGGGACTGCTCAAATTACACCTGTGACAATTACTACAGCAAGGCGCTGTCTGCGGGACAAAAGAGTGTTATCTAAAACTACTCATGGAGAATGTACAGAAAAAATCAATTACAGCCAAGGCTTTGTTGTCGGTTTTAAGCTGTCTGGTATGTCATACTAGAAATATTGTATTGCCAACAGCAGATTAGTACATTGTTACTGACACATTTTGTCTTGACACAAAAATGACAAAATTACATGTGCTACCATAAATATAAATGACCCCTGAGCTATATGTTAGTCACTGTTCTATTTACATCCATAAAATGTCTTCATTCCACTTCAGGATGTAATAAGATAAGATTATTTGTTTGGCCTTTTTGAATTCCAGAAACCTCGCATAGCCCATCCAAACCTAAAGCTCTTTTTGTTACAAGATTTAAACCTGGAAACATCCAGCTGCTGAAAGCCCGTCCTATCAGAGAGCCAAATGATGATGCCACATGCTGTGTCTTTCCAATTTTAAATATCCAAACATCAAACAAGCGCTAAAACTATCAATTTTAGAAGGTCGTGCTGAGGAAATTAGTCATTTGTGGAAAAGCCAAACAGTTCAAAGAATGATATCTTGTCCTAGAATACCAGCACTGGGGTAGAATGAATTTATTAGTATGTATGTATGCTAGACTCTGGCATGGTAGGCACCTTTTAGCTAGTCAGCACCTTTGAGCTAGTTGCTATTGGACCTTCTTCTGGTTGACCTGTTACATCACAAGTTAGTGAGCAGCTTTACTTGGTACCTTCATCTTGTTCAAACCCCAAGGAATAGCGCCAGGCTCTGATGCAAATTTTACATTGTGGCTAAAAATGGAATTACACCCTCTGGGTCGGTCACGTGATGCCCATGGGCCCAGAAAGACTTTTTCTCGGTGAAAGAGATGCCTGTAAATCAGTGGATAATTTTTTGAGAGTGTCAAAACTCTGCAATATGACTTATTTCATTATATATCTAGTCTAAAAGAAAGTCTAAAAGAGCCGCAAGATTATATTTTTTAGGCCACCATTCAAGCTTGCGAAGCTCTAAACTGGAAGTCAGTCACTCTGCCAGCAGAAGTTGCACACTCGGAAACACTCGTCCACGCTTAGCAGCCGAAAGTCTCTAGTGCACATGCTGCTTGGGCCCATAGATCAAGGTATTCAATACCCAGAAAAGGAGCTCTTTTTGCTTCATGCGCCATGAGCAGCTGTCATACGAATGAATGAAGTCCAACCTCCATGGCTGTATCCAGACTTACATCCATGATCTTGTTTTGTTGTCTTTCCTCCTTCTTATTTTGTTTTTCCCGCCTTTCCTCTATGAATTCATGCTGTTCAACTTCCAGGTCAAAGCCTGGCAAGGGGACTTTGGAGCATGTGCAGAATGCCTGGGCAAGTTCAGGTCTGGCTGAGGCGTATAGATGAAAGAGTAAATTCACCCCCAACCGCATTATCTAGGTGTGTTAGTCTGACTTGGAAAAACTTGACTTAGTCTGATATCAGTTGGACTGACATGTTTACATGTATTTTAAAAGTCCAGTTTTAGTCAGACTAAGACAATAATTTGACTTTTTCTAAAATCGTGTAAACGTACTGAGTGAAGGACAGAACTGTCTAATCAGGCTTTGGATACACACTAAATACTTGCTAGCAGGATAAATTCATTGTTGGCTCTGGTCTTTAATTGGGATTAACTGACAATTATAAAATGAACGAAACAGGCCTGTCATGTGCACTTTGTTTTCTTTTTGACATAGAAATATGCCTATAAACCTCTCTCCAGGTCTGACAGCACTGATACAGCGTTCCTTGTCCACAACATATTAACTGAGCAGATTATCTGGAAGCCCTCAGTGCCTATTAACAATAGAGTTGTCACTGGCCTGAGAGCATTGGGTTCTTACACCAGAAACCAACACACATAGCAATTAATCCCAATTATTAGCTCAGTTGTCAAAACTGCTCAGAGTTAAAACCTAATGTGTAAACTTCAACAGCTCTGATGAAGGTTAATTGGTAGGAAAGTTTGTTTTCACAACACTACCAGTAGCTACAAGCACTCGATATTTATAAGGCACCAAGGATTTTGAACTAAAGGGGGGAAAAAAAGCAGGATAAAAATTCCACGCTTGCAGTGAAAACCATCAGGGCTTTTTAGCTCAGCTGCCAGTGTAGCCTGCCATAGAGGGAAACAAGCTCTTTATCTGGGGGGTTCAAGAACAGCTTGCTCTCTTACTGTGGAACATAATCACCGCATTTGTAAACGTAAAGCAGGGCTTTGAATATAACCATTCATCTTGAGTTACCATGTTGTCGTTCAGACATCAAGGCTCTTCAAGGCCTGCGCTCAACACAGCAACGTACCTTGTATAAGAGAACCTAAAAGGCTTTGCCACAAAGTGCCAAGTAGCTGTGGGTCCTAATAACAGGACCACAAAGAGCCAACTTATAGCAATCACAGTGGGCATTAATAGCATGTTAGGTTCACAGTCACTTCTCCAGTTTGCTTTGACTGTGTTAACTGACTATTTATGTGCACCAGGTCATGTAACAAAGTAACCATTTCCTCCCTTGAAATAACTTGAAATTTCACCCCCTCATTGTGTCTTGTCAGCTCACACAGTTTATGCTTTGATTAGATTACTTGGGCCACATTCAATCTAACCAGACATTAAATGTGTTTAAAGAACAACTCTCATACAAGGCATTGTTTAGCATCGACAAGAATGTCACTGAAGCCTTGCTGGGTTCAAATGATGACAGTGATTATAATGCCAGCGATTCACCGCTGCCCCAGGATGATTGGACCATTGCAGAACTCCAAAGCTGTACATTTGCAGTATAAATACACAAGGACATATACATTCATAGTTTCACATTCTGCATTTCTTTTATGTCAGACTTCGTGGTGTAATTGAGGAAGAATTAAAAGCCAGTTGAAGGTACCCTTGTGTTAGTTAGGACTGGATGAAAGGAATGGCTGTAACCTAGAGTAGCCATATTCCCCAAGGATAAGGTTTAGTCAAACACTGCAACACTGCAACACTGCATACTAAGGTATGCATAAGGTACTAAGGCATATTATATTATAGTGGGTTCTTTACAGTGTCAGTTCTCCATAAAAATCTTCAGTAATGGTGTCTGGCTGATAATAATGTAATAATCATTTTTGAGTGGATGAAACAAAATCTGAAATGGTTATACTTTGAAGTCCAGTCTCCAACAGAAGAAAGGCAAAGATTGTCTGTTCAGAAAATACATTCTAAACCCTACAGAGTTAGGTTAGTTAGTTTCAGAACTTGCAGGGTTACTTTTCTGACATTTTGTGGAGTTAATGTCAACTGTAACAGAAAATAATTAACATACAGTGGTGACATATCTTGGTTTTTTTTTTTAAAAAAGTTTTTTTTTTAAAGTCTAATAATTCCATATCACTGATCAGGGCATATAATGAGATAATATCTAAAAATGTATGAAAATAGAAGGGCCACACATTCCTGGTTAACCCCTTGAAACCTGGGGAAGTTGGCCTAATTTCTTTCAAAAACATGGGGAGAAAGCAATGAACAACTTGAGAAGGAATGACCAAGAAACCTAAGAAATTTGTAAAAAAAAAAAAAAAAAAGAACAAGAAAATTGAAGATGATTAGTAAAAAAAAACAACAAAATGCTTAAAATCTATAATTATTCTGCAGAAATAATTATGAATATATAATAGACCTTCAAAATAATTATTAATGAATAATTCTGATAATTAGAAATGTAGTTTTCTGTAAATAAAAAACAAATCCTAAATCTACTAATTTCTTGCAATTTGCAGGACATTTTGAGTCAAGTAGCTTTTAGTCTTTCCCCCATGTTTTCAAACCAATTTGCCCACAGTTTGAAAGTTTAAATACTTGTGAAAGGCGACTGATTCCAGTGCAACAGTAGAGATGTTGATCCAGGTTTCAAAAGGTTAAGTTACTAAGTATAACTTTAATTTAGAATAAATGAAAGTTATTTCTGGGGTTCCCCAAGGCTCACTGTTGGATCCTGTTTTATTTGCAGGTGATACCATTGTGCCCTTTCTATTTAGTGATCCATACACCATGTTTTACAGTGATTTACGGGTCCTCAGTATTGTATGTGTACCCTTACACTTGCATCATCAAGTACGCTCCGCTTAAACTTTTTGATATCCGAACATGTCAGTGCAGGCATGTGCAGACATCACATACAGCCCGCAAATGCAACTATGGGCAGGTTTCCTTTACAGATTTGCGCAAAACTTAAGCGAGATTTCCAAAATGTCAATAAAACACAATTGCAAGATGACCACATTGTAAGTAAGTAAGTAAGTAAATTTTATTTATATAGCACCTTTCATAGATAGAAATCACAAAGTGCTTTACAATAAAAACACAGTGCTTCACAAACAGAATAAACGGTGATTTACAAAGGATAAAATACAACACAGTTCTTCGAAATAAGGCAAAAGAAAATACAATATAAACACCAAGTTAATAAAAGAGGTTAATTAAAAGCTTGTCTGTATAAAAGTGTCTTCAGCTGCATTTTAAAGGAGTCAGTGGAGTTGGTGCAGCGTAGAGCCAGTGGCAGAGAGTTCCATAGTCTCGGTGCTACTGCCTGAAAAACCCGATCACCACGAGTTTTAAAATGAGTGCGTGGGACGAACAGCAAATTCTGGCCTGCTGACCTCAGAGCATGAGATGAAGAATGTGGTTGCAGCAGGTCAGAGATATATTGTGGTGCTTCACCATGTAGGGCCCTAAAAGTTAAAACTAAAATTTTAAAATGAATTCTAAAATGTACTGGTAACCAATGAAGAGAAGCTAAAACTGGAGTGATGTGTGACCTTCTATTTGTACTAGTTAAAAGTCTGGCTGCGGCATTTTGCACTGTCTGGAGACGATTTAAAGCTGACTTATTTAAACAGATAAAAAGACTGTTGCAGTAGTCCAGACGTGAAGAAGCAAAAGCATGCATAATCATCTCAAGTTCTGCTTTTGACACCAGTAATCTGAGTTTTGAGATGTTCCTGAGGTGGTAAAAACAGTTTCTGACCAGCTGTTTAGAATGATGCTCAAAAGACATTGATCTATCAAAGAGATGAGAGGCGGATTTACCCGCTGGATTGTTCCGCAGGCCTGCAGAGGAGCGGTTTGTCAGCTCTTCCTCCATGGTCACCAAAGCAGCCTAGTCCAGTCGGGATGGAGAGCAAGCTGCAGCTGCCTCCTTGTACATCGGGCGTGCAGTGAAGTTGGCTGGAGACCAGTGTCAGTGTTTCGGTGCTGTCTGATGGGAAGAAGGTGAGGGTCGATGTGCTCCAGCTAGTTCAGGAAAGTCCTCGTCCAGGATGTCAAAGCGGTTTCCCAGCTGGATGGACTGTGTGCCGCGGGCAAGAGAGTGTGGAGCAGAGCGCCTTCGGTTCTTTTTGTTGTGATCGCCAACCACCTGCCAACTTTCCGGGTGTAATGAAGTGTTGTTGTTGGTGGCCCGGGATTTCGGTCTGGCCCCGCACAGAAGCCATGGATCTGATGGGGTAGATGTAACAACAGCGGAGACAGCAGGTGGAGGAGCAGCAGCTGGCGGTGTAACAACAAAATCCTGGAATGAATCAGTACCAGTCGGGCAGAGAGGAGTAACAGCCCGCTCCGCAGCGATGGATCCTCTGGTACCGGCACCCAGCAATGAGCCAGCGGCAGCCAGTGGGGATGTAGCGTCTGTCGGGCACGAGATTATACCAGATCGCTCCTCTGAGTGGGATGCACTGACTCGTGCTGTCCCACCAAAGACAATCGTATCCAGAAGTCTTTCAGCGTCTTGGATTTGGTGTAATTTGTGGATTCTTTCCTCAAGCTCAGCGATCCTCTCGGTGAGGTGGAGACAGCTAGCACACCCGGAAGTGGAGGTAAGTTTTGTTACCTCGTTGCACCACATTTTGAAAGTAATGTAGTAATGTTCTTCTCCTCTCGCAATGTTATGTGACTTCTCCTCTGATGATAACATTACAAGAAGCGTGGTGATGGATGGTCAAAACATTAGCAGCTTTATTTCTGTTGAAGCCAATGCACTAGTCGTCATTATTTCCAATCCAAGGCCACGTAGGCGTGTTATGGAGCAATAATGGAAAGGCAAGCTCCTTATACGTGGGAGCGTATGAGGGATCTTTGGGAGGTGATAGTCCATGATTTCACAGAGGCATTGTGGATTCAAAATTTCCGGATGATGCGCTCAACTTTTGAAGAGTTATGTGATGCAATATCAGCTCTTGGAGCACCTGCTGCATCATGAGGGAGCCAGTTCCTACTGACAAGGACATGGCTATAGCATCATGTGACCCATTAAAAGCCAAAAAAAAGTCTTTCCAGTGCAGTTTTGCAAAATATGGCCTATTTGAATTACCTGAAATACCACCTCATGCAGGCAAAAAACTTTTTGTGTTTCTGAAACTGACATATTTTCATTAGTGGTATTTTATATTCGCAATTTCAGGTTACGCAATTTAAGGGTTAATGGAAACCCACCTTATATGATTGCCAGTTCCTGTATGTTTTGAAATATATCAGAGTCTTAAGAATCCTTAACCAGGCCCGGACTGGCCAGTCTGGCATTTCTGAGAAATGGGCCAGCCCACCTTTAGGGCTGCACGGCCACCTCCAGCAATGTTGCAAAAAAAAAAAAACAAAACCTGAAAAAAAGATCTGCTGGCATTGGCCTACTTCATGCTCGAACCCATCTAGTTAGGGGTTACACACCCCTCAAAAGGTAAAAATAGTCTACCTATGTAAGGCAGGTGTAGTGGTACCAGCCATTGTCACCTCCTCCCACAGCCTCAAGTAGATCCATCCATCATGTCAGAGGTCAAGCAGGAGCGGTCAAGTGGGAAGTAAATAAAATCTAGGCAGACAGAGTGGCATATTTGAATAAAAACACAAATTAGCCAAAAATCAAAAAGGTGAAGGAGAAAAGGTTAGAGAAAAAAAAAACAGAAAGAAATCGAGGCTGATGAGGACGTACATTTTAAAATTTCAGACATATTTAAAAATAATGTAGCTTCCAAAAATGGGTTCTAACAGTGAGCAGTTTCAGAGTAAAAACTGCCAGGGCCAAATTTTGTTCCCAGTCCGCCCCTGTCCCTAACCATGTACAAGTTGGGATAAAGACCACTAACAAAAGAAATCTTAAAGAAAATAATCTTAGTGGTCTACGACTAAATGAAGACGATGTTGAAGTTTGTACCCATTAGCTTCATTATCAATTGAAATCATTGCAAACCCTTACAAATGTCCCATAATATGACTGTAGAAATCTTTAAGTGTATTCTGCTCTAAATCCACTGGGATGACTGTGTTCTGACACGTGATACCCTCAAACTATAACACTGTCTTCTTTTAGAAGAAGCGGAGCTATACATTAGCAAATGTAGTGTCAAAAAAAAGGTCAGTCAAGACAATACACATCCTCATATCAGTTCTGAATAGAAGGTAGTGTTAGACTTAGATCACTTCCAAGCCCACTGTGCTCAGATGACTGTGTGCTTCTGGTTCAGATGCTGGCCACCTGCATTTTCTTTATTTTTTAGTCTGTGTTGTCTAACTACCTGTATCTGACTCAAATAAAACACAACATCATCATCCATTGCATCAACTTGGTTTATATTTTCTAAAGTTACTGTTACCAGAGACAGCTGCAGTCAACAGGTTCATACCATAGACTGAATATAAAGATGGACGACGCGCCCCCACTTACCCCCGCTATGCTGAAGTGAAGTTAAAATATAGAGATACGAGCGTTGCCATCTTACAAGGTTGATGTCATTGAGAGCCCTGCATCTGCGTAGTAGCGATATCCACGGTGGGAGAGTTCCCGCCAAAACACCTGTCCAACCAATCATGAGCAGCTCAATTGAAAGTGAGTGCACGGATTGGCAGTCACAGCTGTCAGTCATGGCGGAAAATCCCCCAAAGAGTTTATTTACTTGTTTGATTGTAGGTTTGTTGCATGGCACAGTGTTTGGGTTGGAACATGTTTGGGTTTTTTCTTGAAAAAAGGAAAACAAAACACAAGAATCTGACATTTTCATCAACTTCAGTTAAGCTGAACACATTGGTTAAAACACATTTAGAAAGATTGCAGGACATTGTGTAGTCTTTGTGAGACAAAGGACTATGAAGGACTTTGTTGTCCATGCCTCACTAAAAAATGCGAGGACACAACAAAACAAATATTTTGAATCAATAAAATACATTCTGAACAGACGCGCTGATCTAGGCGTTTAGGTTGGGATGGTTTTTCACCTGGATTCAACAGATTTAATGTGTGTTATTGAATTTAGGATTTGTACGTTAGACAAACACAGAACAAGTTGCTATGTCTGAAACAACACATGTATTACATTGGTATTATTATATAAACAATTCCGTCAACATTGATGGCAAACGAAATTTGATGATTGCGAGCCTCAAAATGGGAGTGGGTTTGTCAGAAGGGCAAAGACTAGTAGTGCAAAGACAATGGATTAATAAATTAAAAACCATCGTACACCATGGACTGAATGAAATTTCTATAAAATAATCATAATTAATTCAAATATCCACCGGAAACTGGACTGAAATAACATCAACTGGGATATAACCACAATAATGTTGTGTTGCATCATGTTTTTTCATGTTTTTTTTTTTTTTAAAAAAGATCTAATGTATAAAAGTAAGATCTCTGGGATAAAATTGTGATTTAAACGCCTAAAAGAACGGTGGAAAAAATCATGATAAACGGTTCAACCCATCAGAATTAGACCATGGGAGGTAAAATTGTTTGGGATTGGTAAATATGAGCAAAGATGGCTGGACAGCGTGCTATTCACTCTTTTTTGATTTTATTTTAGTTGCATATGAATTTAATTTCTTGTTTGATTGTAGATTTGTTGCATGGGTCTTTGTTTAGGTTTGGAGCATGGGTTTTTGTGGCACTTAACTGACTTTGGCTTGTCAGGTGCAACTCAAACGTATAGCTGCTAACTGTGCTGATGGACTATACCCCGAAGACCGAAAGGTTATGGATGTCCAGGTAGTCGAGGCCCAGTCTACCACACTGGGCCAAAAAACATACACTAATATATACTGTAGAGGGAGGGTTTAAACAATAAAAAGGCTGCTCTCGGCCAAGCTGCCTACTGCTTGGCCGAGAGGTCAGCATATAAAAATCCTCTCTGCGGGGCACCCGGTACCTCAGTGTATAGTGCAGCAGCGGGTTTGCTTCCAGCTCATGGCCCTTTGCTGCATGTCATTCTCTTTTCCCCTCTTTCACACAAGCTATCTTGTCCAATAAAGGCAAAAAAATGCCACCAAAAGAAACAAAATCTAAAAAAAATAAAAATAAAATCCTCTCCCTATTCCTAGCCATAACCCAAATTTAAGGTAATGGCTTCTTATAGTGTTAGTTAACAAGTATAATGTTAGGATTTCCCCCTTTATTCTGCTAATTTCAAGCAGTAGTTCCACAAAAATAAGAAGGTGGTCTTAACAGTACCAAAAAGGTTTCTTTGTTGATGTGAGTGTAGAGGATCCCTCTCTTAGCCTGGGAACCAGACATGAGCTTGTGTTTTATTTGTTCTGGGCGATACGCCTTTCCCCCCACCTGTTCCAGCCAGTTCTCATTTCAAAGAATGCGTCGGAACCTGTAAATTGCGCATTATACGTGGCAGAATGGCGAAAGGTTGAAGCGCTACAGGCAATTATGTAATATAAGGTGGGAGGGGTGGTAGATTGGTTCAACAAACCCTGGACTTTCAAGCGGGAGTGTTGTTTTCCTGCACCTTACGATAAGCCCTTTTGCCTAATCCTAACCATACATGCCAGCATGTGTGTTCATTGATGTTCCAGTATTGGTAGCCATGTTTTTTTGTTGCCAAAACATAACCATCTGCAGCCTAATCCCACCGTGTGCTTTTGTTTATAATAGCAGCCTTTGGGAAAATAAAAAACAAATGGCAATATGTGAAGACCTGTGATGAGAATGTGTTGCCACTTCACATAGATTTCCAGGTGACCTGGCCCAGGTGAGGCCAATCACAAATGTTTTTTTGTTTGTTTGGTTTTTTTTTTAGTCCCTTAACTCACAAATTCTGGAGCCTTTGCTTTGTACACAAAAAACATGATGACATAATTTTTGGCTTGTACACCTATCACCAAGAACATGATAGCAAGCATAAACCTACCTTAGTAAAGAGATGGCTGCAGCTGATGCAGAACTTTCTGTTGAAATACTTTTTTGACAAAAAATTGTTCCCAGACATATGGATGCTACACTATCACAGCTCATCTCTGCAGGCTGTATTCTGTTTTCATTTGCATAGTGCACGCAGCGTTATGCATGTTTTGTTGCTCTGATTGGTTATCTGTCTGTCCAGCTTCATCTAAAAGCATTTTGGTCCACAACTGCTGATAATGTCCCTTGGATATTGAAAATGAACTGAAAATTTTCAGATAGGGCTGGGCAATAATACAATAACACTAATTATCTCAATATAATTTTAGCCCAGTAGAGATATAATAAATGTGTGATAAATCCTCCATATAATCAAACCACCTAAACACTCATAGAGGGGGCAGTAGACTACTACACTTTAAGTACTTGTTGTTACCTGCCATTAACCAGAAGAAGTATTAGCAGCAGAAGAAGTCGAAAAAGAGACAGTAACATTTTAACTTTAGATAACAATTGAACACATTAATAAAGTGATTTTTAGTATGATTGTTCTGACCATGGATTGGAACATTGCAGGGCTAACATAACCCCACAACTGAATTTGACACATATCATTAGCTACAGTAGCTGTATAGTGGACTCATCTGATGCTAAATGTGAGTTAGCAAGTTGACTTAATTGACTAATCAGCTGTTTCATTATAATGATATGACATAAGGTGACAAAGGTAACGTGAGTAAAACTTTCATACATTTCCTTGTCTGTAAACATGATTTCTGCCTCAGTGACGTCAGATAAATTTCCATCGATTATTCACAACGTCATCAAAATCTTATGTTACTGTTTTGATTGAGAAAAGGCAGGAATTAATACTGTCAGCCAGCGAGTAACATCGTTGAAGAAAATTTGTAATGTACTGTCTTTAATCGCAAAGGGATAAACGCACCTAACTTATAACCATTCATTTAAATTGTTTTGAATCTACCTCTGATGTGTGGAATCTTCTGCTGTTTAATGTTTGTCATATTCTGACAATAAATAATTGTTTAAATCACAGTCAAGTGGTTTCTTCAACTTTGACACTCAGAAGCAAAAATTTGCATTTAAACTTGAAACAAGAAATAATGATTTACAATTATCAGTATCGACTGATATGGAAATTTTTATTGTGATATAATTTTTAGCCATATTGCTCAGCCCTAGCTCCAGACTAATTCACATTTGAGATTTAGTCTGGCAAGTTCAGGCTATTACTTTGTGGTTGTATGAAGAACACTTTTCTTATGAGTATATAGATGTCAGCTGATCCAGAGTGCCAACAGCAAGAAACCTGTATGTTTTAGATAAAACAACATCAACAGTATCGTATTAGTGAGGCCTGGATTAACAATTTTGTGGTGGTTTCTGGTGTTGAATATACAAATGACATTTTCCATGGGACTCTGTAATGGATGTGTGGGTGTGCATCGTTGACAAGGCTAATATCATTTGGAATGTGCTCTTAAATTCTTACAGATCTATCAGTTGAAATTCCATTAATAGTTTGCTTCAGCACCATACACTCACAAGCTGATCTTACCTTTACAAATCTTGGGAAGTGATTGCCTCGATGAAGGTAAGTCATTATTAGCTTTATTTTATGTTTATTTTATACCTAACTATTAAGTTATATTAAATTTTAGTTGTATTTGCTTAATTTTGTGAAGTTATTGCAACTTAAAAATGGTAAGTAAACTTTAATTAGCAATTTAAGTTTTTTAAACCAAATAAGTCAGACTTAACGTAAACAATGTATTTCTCAAAGAAGATGTATACTGTAAAATCTGACAATAATAATAATGATAGAATGAGCCTATACAATACAATAATAATTATAGAAAAATACTGACTTGCCTTGAAAAAGGAAAGTAAATATAACTATTAACCTAAATTTATGTTTATTTTATATTGAATTGTCAAGTTTACTCAAAATTTAGTTGTATTTACTCAGTTTTGTTGGTTTTCTTAAGTTGTTGCAACTTAAATATGATAAGTGAGATGACATTGTTCTTTCTAAGTGTTAACAACTTCAGTGAATGACTGAACTTAGTTATCACAAAGAGGATTTTTCCAATGAAGTTAGAAGATCTGTGAGTCCTGTTTCGTCAACATGTTTAAAAAACTACAAATATGACTGATTAGTTTGCAGCTAGTATGTTACAGATCTTTAGCACAGCAAACTTGGTTTTCTTAAGTTACTAAAACTTATAAAGACTGATTCAGTTAAACTTGCATTTATAAGCTGCAACAATTTCACAACATAAAATAAATATAACTTCATTTTTTTTTAAATTGTTTTAAGATTTTTTTCATTAGGCTTAACTGTGGATTTTTGATTGCATTATGCATCAAACTACCAATTCTTTGCTCTCAATTTATTTATCAAATGCAATCAGTTTCCGAAATACTAAACACAACTGTTCAAATAAATCAGACTAACTTGGCTAAGATTAAGTTAGATTAAGTTGCTATAAATTACAAAGAGTTAATTTCACTTGTCATTTTTAAGTTGACAAAATTAAGTGAATACAGCAACATTTGAAGTTAACCTCACAAATAGATATAAAGTAAACAAAACAGGAGAACAGTTATATTTACTCTCTTTTTCGAGGCAATCAGTTTCCTAGATTTTTTTTTCTAGTAGAATCAACTTGTCAGATTTTACAGTGAAGTAATTTACCGTGTGTGTGTGTGTGTGTGTGTATTTGTTTGTTAAAGAGATTACATGCAGTATTCTTCACACATTGCAGCAGAGAGTGTGTTATTTTCAGGGATGTGGAAAGCGAACACATCAGTCTTTTCTTCTGCTCAGCCTTTGTGTTTCGCTGAGAGGCCAAGACGCTGCGTCCTCAATCTATTTCCCATGCGGGGGCTCAGCACCACAGCTTGAGAAGCACAGGTCCCCTTTAGTCGCTCCCTTTTTAGCCTCCTTTTTACCTTTCTTAAACAATAGACCATGCCCCTCTCCAAGCAGCAGCCCCCAAACACTCAGTGAATAAAGTTAGTCCAACATGCGGCCCTTAAACCCACCCCGAGTCTGCTGCCAGGCAGCCACACTCGCAGAATTGTTTGTTAATAGTCCAATTAGATAATTGCCATCTTTCACTCCTTTTCCTCTCTGTTTCCCATAAAGGCTTGAATGGCACTCAGGGAGGGGGGCAGATTGAAGAGGGCTTCTGGCCAGCTAAGGTGACAAGAAGGGCCAGAGAATGCTCCTTGCACTAGGCCACTGGTTTGAATTGAATCATTGTGGCCTAATCAATGGTCTTATTGGATTACTGGCCACTGCTGTGTTCAGAGATATTGTTGCACTGACAATGAAAATAGCTAAGAGTTGGTGGTTGGGTGGGTAGTGGGCTGGAAGGCGAGTGGTAGAAAGAGGTAGGGGCGATTCCAGAGGTATGCGTGTGTGTGAGAGAGTGTAGGCAGCCTAAACACTAATGACAAGCTTTGTTCCCCTTTTTTGTCTTTTTTCAAATGTGCAGGTTAAGATTATGAGAGTTGAAGACAGCTTCTGGGGTGCAATCATTTGAATACTGAAGGATGTGGCGTTAGCGGCCAGGACCTTGCTGGGCAGGAAACTTTAACACAATCTGTGAACGCAGAGCCTCGTGTTGTTGCGGCGCCTCAAACTGGCCGGGTCGTCACTGCCTTGATAAATTTGACCGACGTGGATTTGTTCGTTATCCTTTCACCTGTCTCTCTCTCTCTCTCTCTCTCCCTCTCTCTCGTGTCTCTTGCCTACAACAGCATAGCGGCAAGATCTGCACATAGCAGAATTACGTTGATTGGTGAGAGAGTCAAAGGGAAAAGCGGGATCAAAGTTCGCTGACATGCTGCAGTAATCAGGTACGCCGTGAAAAGTCGGGGAAAAGATGCATGGCTGTGTTCTGCGGACGGAGGAATGAAGCACCCGGAGAACTTTTTTCAGGTCTGCAAGAGTTGTACCTCTTTGATTGTGTGCGTTCATGTGGGGTTCATGGAGGCTCGGTTGCGAGGCAAGACCAATCATTTGTCTTGATTGTCTGGGCTGAGAGCAGGCAAACTGAGGTGGACGGGATGAGCAAACCCTCTATCAAGACCTGATCTATTTCCCCAAACAATTTAGTGTATTCATGAGGTTACGCAAATGTGGAGGCAGCAAAATTACCGTAATCAATTGAACCAGCGAGTGCGCATCCATGGCTCTGATTATTTGGAGATCATCTATCAGCCTTATGTCTATGTAACGAGGAAAGGGGGGCATTGAATTACTGTTGAGTTTCACAGTGAAGTCCATGATCATTGGGCAGGGGAGTTTGGTCAGTGATAATAGGGCTCCTTGGTTGGGCGACGGAAGTATTTCACCAAACATTAGATAGCTGACTCTACCCTGCTGAAAGGTGCTGTTTTGAAACTAAACCCCACACTGTCCAGACGATCCACTGCACCGCGTTCTCCGTAACCTCCTTTTTTTCACCTGACAAAGGAAAAAAAGAGGCGGACGAGCCACAGGTCCAAGAGGATAAACTGAGCATGGAGGTCAGGTACAACCAAGAGACGGAAGGGATGGGGCTGAAGAATGGACTAAAGAAGGGGAAAGATGAGAAGGACTCCCAGGGCAGCTTGTCCAAAAGCTTCCTCAAGGAGCAGCAGGACTCCTTTTCCCCCTCTGGGACTGTGGACAACTGCGAGAAGAACAGGGGGAGCACGGGGGACCCGGACTACTGTCGGAGAATACTCGTCCGAGGTGAGGCTGGTGCTCTTTCTTTTTTCTGGAACTTTGTGTCGTCCTTCACAGATCATTCGTTTGAGAAAAGTCTAAACTGCTGTTCGACAATACATATTTTAGAATCACAAAATCAAAGAGTACCTTTAAAAACTGGACTTAAAATGCAGCCTTTGTAATATCAGTGGCTGCTGATATAACAGGAGGATTTCACTTCAATTCAAGTAAAGAGCAAAATATCCTAGTCAAAAAAAATTTAAACTCCATGGCTGTTTGTTTAATTTTATGGAGGTCATTTTTTTGTATAATTATAGAGATTTAAAAATGTAAACTAAATTATTTGTCATGCTAAAAGAAATAATAATTATTAAGGATTAAGTATCTTTAATTCTAGGTCATACTGCAGGACCTCAATGATTTATTTTCTTGGTTTTTTGCCATTTATGCCGTAAATATTATGAGAAGCTTTTTTTAAAAAAATAAATAAATAAATTCATACTCATATAAAACATTATGTTAATTTTTTTTAATGATAATGTTATTAATTAAAATGAACAATTCACTTCAATTGTCCTAAGTATATTTAAATGTGTACACCATCGGTTATTTAAAAATAAATGATTGCAGGACAGATTCTGTATGTAATGCATTACAATTTTCATGTGATAATTAATATAAATATTGCAAAAGAAAAACAGATGTTAGGAGTTTGTTTTTACAAATATTTCGTGTCAATAATTCTTGGAAGTGTGTGTGTGTGTGTGTGTGTGTGTGTGTGTGTGTGTGTGTGTGTGTGTGTGTGTTTGAGTGTCAGTTGCCCAGCGAGTGATTTATGTAATTTCCTTCATGCAGTGTTGGCACAACACTGAGTGTGTATGAAAACAAACTATAAATATAACCTGGATTAGTTACGCAAGATATAATGAGAGAGAGCAGCCTCACTACCTAAAATATAATTATTCTACTGGACATAAATTTTATAATTATTGTTTTTTTTTCTTCTTCTGTTAGTTCTAAAATAATTCAAAATGAATTTATTGCAGCTTCACAATATTTTATTATCATGTTTTAAAATTGTAGTTAATTTAAAATGCACATTGTTGTTAAATGGAGATGTTTATTGTATAATCATTTTTAACCCACAGTCGTTGTAGTTTCTCTTTTGTGATAACACAGTTATACATCAGAGCTCTGAAATGGAACATCATATTTCTGTCCTTCTTAATTAATACATAATATATCCTCTTCACTTATCATGCATGCACATTTGTAAACACTTTGTATGCAGTAAAGTTACTCATTTCAGTGGAAGTTTACTGTTCACAAGATTGAATCTCGACTGATTGCAAACACAGGCTGTTGTAAACTCAAACATGTAATGCACAATTCAATCAAACAATATTTTTGTCAGGTACATGTTACATTTGCACTGCCATAAAATAAAACTGATTACTTACTATATTGACACATTACTTTAAATTCATAGTTCCTGCACCACTGAGCTACATATAATAATAATAATTGAACAAATTAAAAAACAGCAGTCTGTGAATATATTGCATGTGCTGCAGTCAATATGTGGTTGTACCGTTTGCCTCTGAGTTGTTGATTCAAAGCTCTTTGTTGCAGATGCTAAAGGCTCCATCCGAGAGATCATCCTGCCCAAAGGTTTGGATTTGGACCGACCCAAGCGAACCCGCACCTCCTTCACCGCAGAGCAGCTGTACCGGTTAGAGATGGAGTTTCAGAGGTGCCAGTATGTGGTGGGGAGGGAACGGACGGAGCTGGCCCGTCAGCTCAATCTGTCTGAAACTCAGGTATGTTTGCACTGTGTGTGAACCTGCTAGATGAAGAAAATATTGTATTCTGTGTAAACTGGACAAGCTTCGGTGCATTAGGGATGCTTTTGTTTGAACTGAAGTAGCAGTGTGAGTGTAATGCAATTACCTTTTTGTTCTGACTTCTTACACCAAAAACACCATTTCTTTTAACCATGTTACAGTGCACTAGGAGCACTTGCTTTGTCAGAGGAAGGTGAATTTACACATACAATCAATTCATTTAATTTCATTCTGAAACCTCAATGCAAATATATGATTAAATCCATTTTAGACAAAACAGTTTTATCTTAACCCTTTAAAACCTTAACAGGATTAGTATGACATTTTTAGAAGAAAAACATGGGTAGAAAGCAATGAGCTAAGGAGATGGCCCAGATATTTGCTGGAAATTAGTAAGAAAAAAACAACAATATGAAAACAACCTGAAAATAAACAACAACAAAAAAAGGAAAGTTAAAGCAAAAACAAACAAGAAAATGAAAAAACGAGAAAAAAGCCCCCCAATAATCTTTTTTTTCTGCAACATACTTTAAGATATATGGTTACAATAATTATACATACAGTTTTCTAGACATTTTTCCCAAGAATTTTTCAATTTCACTCTTTTTTTAAACTAATCCTCAGATCATTTACTTTTCACCTTTTACTAATTTCTTGCAATTTGTGGGACATTTCTTGTCAAGTTGCATTTATTCATTGCATTTTTTCAGTTTTTTTTAAGTAGATCAATCCAATTTGCTGATGTATTAAATGTCTTGTGAAAGGTGTATGAATGCGGCACAAGAAAACTGATGTCGATCCAGGTTTCAAGGGGTTAATTAAAGCTGCAGTCATTTTTTGTGCATATACCAAACAGTATACTCAGAGACAAATTTACTACTTAACTTTTGTGTTTTGCAGTTGATCTTTAACAAAAAATAAAGGCCTGATTTATAAACAAGGCTGATGTTAAAAAATATTTAATGGCACCAATAATCATTGTAAAGTTGTAGCTGCTGTCGAGTGCTGATGTTCACAGAGTTGTCTGTTCATGTGTGTGTGAGCACTGGCAGGTGTTTTAAGTCTGAGCGCTGAGGTGAACCTTTGGTTTGGATTTATTTCATCATTTATACCTTTAAGGATTTCCTACAGGAATATTCCTGATTTTATGTGTGCCCGTAAAGTAAGAGCGCTCACTGCTTAATAAATCTAATGTAGTGTCAATATAGCTCAAGGAGTGTTTGACATTATTATCTGACACTGCTCAAATGGAAGCAGCCTTTAGAAAACGCGCTGACTTCCTCGTCCTGTAATACACGTGGGTCAGCGGTGGGTCATGTGTGTCCGCCGTGCATGAGCAGCGTTTGCACCCCCGGTTTAACACCCGTTTCTAAAGCCAGTCACCCGGTCAGTATAATTTGTACTTCAGAGAACTCCGGCGGTCTGCTACAAAGTTTCAGTGTATTTTCAACCCAAATTTCCTTCATCTATTTGTTTATTTTGTGAAATGTGCAAAGCGGCTAACGGTGCCATCAGCTTGGTCTTTGTGCTAATGTGTGGTGGCTTTCAATGCAGCGGAGGGCGGTTGACCTTGAGTAGAGGTCTGCAAAAGGTCAACCTTTTCTCACCAAATGACACTACAACCCACAACCTCAATCTGTCCACATCCAACAAACTCACTGTTCCTTTCATCACAGCCACGCACAGTTTCCTTATTTGCTTTTTCTATTTTGTATGTTTCTCCTTTTCATTTGGCCTATTGGTGCTTTCTTTTCACACTAATTCGATCCAAGTGAATGTCTCAAGATGTTATTTTGCTCCCATAAAGGTAATATAGAAAACAAGCTTTCCTCCGTACGGAGGCAGGACAAAGCCTTTAGGTTTTTCCTCCAGTGTCATCTTCTCGCCCTGATGAAATGCCTTTTAATGACAACACGGTGAAATTAACGTTTTGTTCCATGCGACTCACAGGTCGTTACATTAAGGAACGACAGCCATTTGCTGCGTGCACACCTAATCATCTTTATTTGAGTGACCGCCATCACCTTGTCTTCTTTGCAGGGAGAATGTAACCTATAAAAACAGGATGTTCTGAGGAGCATTCTCTCCGTGGCAAACAGAAAATGTTGGTCGGAGCGGCGGGGCCTCTTGATGTGAAATGTTTTTTAAAAGCTACTGATGAATTAAACCACCCACTGAAAAAAAGAAGATATGATTGGGCTGGCAGCGGCACTGAGCTGGTGGATCACTGCTGATTGGTACATATACATTAAGTTCAATGTGAAAGTAGTCAGGTGTGATCACTGTAAACTTACAATCACAGAGAACTGTTTTTGTTTCACTTTTGACAGTTATTCAACTAAAATAATGTCAAAGTGAAGAGTGCATGTGTCAGAATAACTAAATGGATCCGTTCAGTCACATGCATGACTTGACCTGATTGTTAATTTATCACTAAGAGTGCATTCATTTTCTCCTCCTTGGCTGTAGGAATATAAGGACTGAGGTTTTGTTTTACCTGGATACTCCAGGAACAGCTGCATGTTCTGTTTACTGAACAGTCCTCACACAAAATCAAACACTGTAAGAAACACTTGCTACATTTGTGAAATAAATGGAGGAAATAAAGCTTAGTATCTTTTACATACTACATACAATTAAGTCAAGATCTGGAAATATTCAGAAAGTACAAAAATTAACCAGATGTTTTCATATTCCAAGATGTAATTACGGCAGCCTTTTGAGATTTTCAGTGAGGGAATGAATTCTTGGTTCCTGTTTGACATTCTGTGTAATGTGAAGGCTGAAACCACATTTTCAGGGCCGGGAAATCCAGTGCTGCAAATGAAAAGAAGGTACAGGTCACTGATGCCTCGGTGGCCATTTTGAATTTTGAGTTTGAGAGAATGAAAATTTGCAGGAGCTGTGGAGCAAACAGGGTTTTCATACCTTCAAAATGAAGTTTATCTTGGAGCATCAATTGTAGACATTAAGGGCTGAAAATGATTTTGTGCATTTCAAATGAAACAGCTGATTATTTATGTTGTAAAATATAAGAAAACAAGTTAGAAACAATAAATAAATTATCACAAGTTCCCTGAACCAGAATGAGACGTTTTTATACTGGTTGCTTCTTTTAACCAAAAGGCATAAAAAGAAATTTGTATTATAATCATCTAACACTGAGAAAAGCTGCGTATTCTTTGATTTCAGAAGCTGACTGTGCAAAAGGTTTGGATTTTTTTCTTAATAATTGAATTAAACAATCAAACAGTTGTCAAATTATTGCTGATTAATCTTCTGTAATTCCAGCAAATAATTTCATCTTTAACCATTTGAAACCTGGATCGACATCTGTTGTCTTTTGCTGCATTCAGATGCTGTTCAGCTCTATGACCTTTCTATGCACTAAAACTGATCAAATTTGCTCAATTTCTTTTGAAAACATGGGGGAAAGGGAAACTTGGCAAGAAATGTCCCACAAATTGCAAGAAATTTTAGTTTTTGAAAGTCTTTTAAAAAGGGGGAGGATTAATAGAAAAATAATCCCCCAAAATAGAGGAAATAATCCAGAAAACTATATTTATAATGATCATGATTTTATATTTAACATCATGTTACAGAAAAAAAAATTCAATTTCTTGTTTGTTTGGGGTTTTTTTTGCTCATTTTCAGGTAATACTCTTGTAACTTTTTAACTTTTTTGTTTGTTTTTTCTCATTTGGGGGCCATGCTAAGTTGCTTCTTGCCTTCCCCTGTTTTTGAAAGAAATTTGCTCTGATTTGAAAGGGTTAAATAAATAACACCCTGCCACCTTTTTATCAACATAATCATAACAATCAATTAGCAACAAAACCAATAAACAATGAAGTAATTGTTTTTTTTAAATATTATTATTACTGGCAGATATTTGTAGGTATCAAATTATGAAAAAAAAAAAAAAAAGACAAATGGCAGCTGACTGTCTGGATGTGAGTTCATGTCCAACCTTCTGCAGAGTAAGAGGGAGTTTATCAGTGTTTAACATGTGAAAGGCTCTCTGAGCAAGTTTTGATTGAATTAAACCCGTGCCTGCTGTGGAGCAGTGAGCCTCTCCTCCATCACTGAATCACATCTCTGCAGCCTCTGATCAATCACTGTCTTCAGTCATTACCTACTGGACCATGTGTGTGTGTGTGTGAGCATATCTGCATGTTTAGCTCCAGTGAGTATCTGAAGGTGTATATGGTGATAGGGCCAGGGATGGCCGGGCACTTCACTACTTTTGATCAGTGAACAAAAGAGTTAGCTAAAAGCAATCAACTTAATCTGGGAAGACACTCACTTGTGAAGCCCAACAATGCAATTATCTCCAAGGACTGAGATGATCAGTCAGAACACTATGATTTCAAGATTAATTTTAGCATTTTTGTCAATACAGGATAGTGGACAGTAAAGGCAGACTGGAGAGAGGGGGAGGGGGAGGGATTGTTGACACGCAACAATAGTCTTCGGCTGGGATCAAACCAGCGGTTATGTGGCATGCGCTGTAACCATTTGGACTGGACACAGAGGTGCCCCGATTATAAGTGAATATGAATTTTTACTTTTTTTAAATTCATTCATAACTAACATTTGATTATTTTTTCCAAATGATGTTGAATTTAGGGTACTTTAACTCATATTGTTCTGTATCTGTAACCTATCCCATAAAGGCAAAATAATACATGAACACCACTATACATTTAACATGCATCTCCAAGGCAGTGGTACTCAATTTATGGCCCGCAGGCCAAATCTGGGTTTGTTCTGTACTTTTAGTATACATAAGGTGCCTGAGTGCATGAAACAGTGTCAAAATAGAGCTTGTTTATCAAAAAAGTAGTTCTAGCTAAGACCCTAATGTCCTGAAATCCTAGAAATGTCCTAAATATCCAAGAAATATCCTACAATCATAGAAACATCCTAAAATCCTGTAAATGTCCTAAAATCCTGTAAATGACCTAAAATCCTAGAAATGTCCTTAAATCCTGTAAATGACCTTAAATCCTGGAAATGACCTAAAAATCTGTAAAGGACCTAAATTCCTAAGAACCTGTGCTGCTGTGACTGGCCGCTGGCTGCCTCTCACACTACAGGATTGCCCACCAAGCATAGCATGCTGCTCCCTGCTCTAAGGGCTCTTCTCTCCTCTGTGTTCCTGTCCAGGTGAAGGTCTGGTTCCAAAACCGGCGTACTAAGCAGAAGAAGGACCAGGGGAAGGACTCGGAGCTGCGCTCAGTGGTTTCAGAGACAGCAGCAACCTGCAGTGTCCTCAGACTACTGGAGCAGGGTCGACTGCTGACGCCTCCAGGCCTCCCGGGCCTCCTGCCCCACTGCGGCAGCAGCACACTGGGCTCCGCCCTGCGGCCGCCCTCCATGGCCATGGCCAGCAATGGCAGCAGTAGCAGCGGCGGCAGCACCAGCACAGCGGGGGGCAGCCCTCCTCTACCTGCCGTCACCAGCTCAGGGACAGTGGCGGGCCTGCAGAGTTCACCAGCAGCTCACGGCCTTTTCAGCTTCCCCATGCCCTCCTTACTCAGCGGCGTCGCCACCCGCATTTCCTCCAACCCCTTGACGATGGCCGGCTCGCTGGCCGGCAACCTGCAGGAACTTTCTGCCCGCTACCTGAGCTCCTCTGCTTTTGAGCCCTATTCGCGGACCAATGGCAAAGAATCCATGGACAAGAAAACTCTGGAATGATGCTCTGTTTTGACATAGATGGATTCCTGTTTCCTCGGACACATTTTTGTTGTTTTCTTGGCTTTTACTGTCTTTGTTTGGTTTTGCTCATTCTCTTTCATCTGTCCGTGTCATGTTCTGTAGCAGTTCATGTATTCCAGTTGCACATCTGATGCCTTGTACAAGGAAGAAAACAAAGACCTACACAAGCTCATTTAACAAAGACAGGGTGGTAGTGGAAAGATTTTGCACAAAATGTTCATACAGGACTTTGTTACAGAGATTTAGGGAGACTCTGAGGAGATGACTGAGGGATCTTTCAGGTTTCTGTTAAATAAATGTTAAATCCGATCTATTAATCCAAAATAATAACAGAGAATATGGCTGCTTCACACCACAACCACTCGATGGCTGCAGAAGTGCTACAGAGTGTATAGCAGGAAGGACTGAGACAGACAGTGTAAAGTGATGGTACCTCTCTGAATTGTCTTTTTATTATTTGATTGTGTTGGGTAGATGCATGTCACTGAAGTGAGTAGATGTAGAGAAAGAAAGCGAGTTGTCAGACACCTGAGCAGCAGTTTGTGAGATCCAATCAGCAAATAAAAAAAAAAATAATACATTTAAAATGCAGCATTATAAATGAACAAGCAAGGCCGAATTCTCGACACAGAATTGGGGGAGAAAAAAGTGCCTGTTTGAAGGTCACTGCAAGGCCAGTGTCAGCACCAAACCCAATGCATTTGACGTGTGAATGCAATTTGCTTATGCAGGTGCCTCGTAAAAAATCAGCTAACAAAAAGATCTTTTGTATATCTGTTTGTATTAAGTTTGGACCAAACCAAAGCATAATCCAGAGATGGTGTTGTCATACAGTATGATGGTTCAATTGTTCCGTGTTGTTTTCGCTATGGTTTGGTGAGGATTTTAACATTTTACAACAAAAACACTTTGTGGCATTGTCGTCTTCAAGATGCAGTACCTGACTTTTCTTTGGTCTGTGATTTTAATACCACTGTGAGTTCTCAGATTTATTGGTGTACAGTTTCTATTCCATGCAGGAGCTAAGCACACAAATGATTTGCTGGAGAAAATCTTTTCAGCATTAGCGAGCTGCTTGCTTTGTTGAACACTGCAAGGTAACAGGTTTTTCAATCATTAAGACAATACAATAACCTTTCCTTTCTCTGTGAAATTTTCAAAATCCACAGCCTTCATCAGAGACTTCAGGCAGACTGATGCACGTGGAGACTGAATGGAATTATTGTAGTATAAAAGTACTGAAAATGAAAAATGTACCTTATTTTATTGTAAATTATTCACTTCTGTATCTAATAGAATATTAGTATATCTGGAAAATAACGAATGAATGAATGTATTAGCGGGGTTGAGGAATCAATCAAAAGCTCTTTGGTGCTGTTATTGTGAAATATCTTGAAATCTGTGAAACGTGTGGTACAAATGTGCATATATATATGGCTACAGACAAAGACAAGTGTGTTTTTCATTTTTTTGTTCATCCATGTTGCTGTGAATCAAGTTATGATAAATTTCATGACTGTTATACTTCATACACAGAGGCCTGATGTGTACATTGCTGAGAGTTTGTTTCACTATTTTTGGTAACGGGACTTTGGATGTTATCACCACTAATCTTTGACTAGAGTGAACAACATGAAGAACTTTATGAAAAGCACCATTACACACTGGGACTTGGAGGTTTCCAATAGCACTACACTGTAAAATCTGACAATATTATTTTAGTTTAAAAAAATCTGGGAAACTGATGTCAGTCAATAATTATTTACCATAATGGTGTTTCTTTACGTCTAATTGTTAACTTTAATTAAAATTTTGTTATATTTACTCAATATTGCTACGATCACGTTCAGTCAGACTAACTTGGTTTACTGAAGCTGCTAAAACTTAGAAAGAACAAGGTCATTTCACCTTGCATTTCTAAGTTGCAACAACTTCGCAAAATGAAGTAAATACAGCTAAATTTTGAGTAAACTTACCACTTAGACATATATTAAACATTAATTAGGAATAGTTGATATAGGGGTAGTTATATTTACTTTCTTTTTTGGTTTGTGAAATTATTATAAGAAAATGACTGCAACAAATTATTTTCATAATTAATTAATTCAGTTAATTAATCAATTAATTGTATAATCTCTACGTTTTATATTTATCTGACATGGTATAACCACTTTGTGATGAATGGTGATAAATGTGATTTTGTCAGATATTTACAGTTTCAGTTTGATATACCTGCTAAACTGTCCAGGCCCAGCTGCTCTGCGGTGGCTTGCCTTCAGTGATAAAAAAAAAGACGTTAGTTTGTTCCTGGATTTGGGCTGAGCTGAGAGGAAGTAATGGTACATGTTGAACTGTTAGGGAAGGCGCTGGGTGAGTGCGGTGTGCTGTGGCCGAGATGTGCAGCGGGACAGTTTACTGGTTCCACCATTAAGAACACAACACCTCATGTGGACCATGAAAAGACCGGAATACACACAAAGACACTGAACCTGAAAGCACAGCACTGAAAAAACAGAGCGTAGAGTCGCTGAATCATTATCAGGAATAAATGAAGAGCAACAGCAGTTGAGGAGATGAAGCAGAAGCAGCGGTGGAGTTGTGTACCATGGTGAATTATGGTGTGTATCGGCGGTTGCCTGTGGAAGTACTAAAGTTAAGCATCATTTTAAGGTACTTCACATTCAATTAAGGCTACTTTATCGAAATTATTTTATTATAATATTTATATATTAATGTCAACACTTTTTATCCATTAGAACTATTCCACAACAATACTTCATCTGCAACTTGAGATTTTACATATAAATCATC
Source organism: Plectropomus leopardus (assembly GCF_026936395.1). Lineage (NCBI taxonomy): Eukaryota > Metazoa > Chordata > Actinopteri > Perciformes > Serranidae > Plectropomus > Plectropomus leopardus. Next base: position 33,986,278 of record NC_142188.1, on the reverse strand, counting down.
TTGATTGTTTTATTTTTTTTGTTAAACGACCCTACATGGTATATTTTATCTACATTTTGCTAATAATACTTTTTCATGTTTACTGCAGTAAAATGTGTAAAGAGGCTTACACTTGTAGAGTGGTACTGTAACAGATACTCAGGTATGGATTTGTACATCCCAGGTACAAAAAGGTACTCTGAACTAGACTTAAGCAAAAGTATACTTATTGAAAATGCACAAGAAGTTTGCTATATGTGATGTTCTAACAATGTACTTAGTCCCAGGTAAAAAAAAAAAGGTACAGTGAACCAGAATGAATCACATATTAAACAAAAAGTATACTGAAGCATACTTCATTTAAGTATACTTGGTGTACTGCATAAGCACATGAATAATAAATCAAAAGTGTTATTTTTGATGCACTGACATTACATTAAAATATTAATAAGATAAGACATACTAAAATACAATTAATTGTACTTGACTGTACTACCTTAAGACACTATAAAGATCCCCTTAAATATACTTTATATATCTTTAATTTCTAATGTTGTACTTCCAAAAACTGTACTTCTCTCTTCTTTGAGTACAGCACACATTTTCAGTTAGCTGTTAGTACACTTTACAATACAATACATGTGTTTGTAATTAGAGTAAAATGTGTTAAAAGTACATTTAAAGTACAATTTATTCAAATGCATTTCAAGTGTGCTTAAATTAGAATTTAAAATACTTTCAAGAGAAATACAGTAGGATTAAAGGTTACTTTTAAAAAGTACAAAATTAGTAATAACATGTGTGCGTAAGTATGTTTAAGTTCATAGTGTCTCAAATAGTACAGTCAAGTACATTTGAGTGTTTTCGTATGCCTTTAGTAACTCTATAACATAGTATATTAAAAAATAGCACACTTAAATAATGTGCTCATGGAAGTATACTAAGTGTACTTAAATGAAGTATACTTTCGTACACTTTTTAACTTCGGGTTGGTGCACCACTGACTGTTGCTGGGATAGAAGAAAAAAGATGCTCGCACAAGTTTCAGCTTGTTTGTAAATTCATTTAGTGGCGTGTTCCGAGTGTAGTCATGCTTCCTCTGGCAGAGTAATCACAGTTGAAATAGCGGGACTGTCCAGTAACAGAGAAAACTAAGGCTCTTTTGTGAGCAGACCCAAAGAAACCAATCCTCCCCACTGTGTCTTGGGAATCTCCTTGGAGGAAAAAAAGGTCACATTTACGCCTGCTAACCCCCCTCCACCCCCGACAGCCACCCCCACCCATTCTCTCCCCTCACCCCAAGTCCAATTAGAAGGAAGGTCGGGGAGGTTTTTGTAAGTGGGGGGTTTCGAGGGGAGTATGTGTATGTCTTTGTATGTATGTCTGTGTGTGTGTGTGTGTGTGTGTGTGTGTGTGTGTGTGTGTGTGTGTGTGTGTGTGCACGCACAGGGCTGTCATAGCGGCAGACCACCAACACATTTTCTCCCTTCACATGGGCCCGTCTTTAAGCTCAGGTCTTAGAGGGTGAAAGAAAGGCTACATCCTGTCTTGGTTTTAGTATCTGTTTTTTTTTCTTTGGCCTTGTCCTTTTTGTGCCGTACGGTGGATCTGGGGATTAACGTGCTAACAAGTCTTACTGAGGAAGCGACCCTCTCCTTGCACACTGATCAAGCAGCTTTAAGCTCGGCACGGCTACGGAGCTACATGTTGTGAAAAACCTGCGCAGTTTAGTCACTGTGCTTCTTCACAGAATAATTAATCCCATTAAGTAATCAAAGAGTGAGGGAAGCGGAAACCCCTTGAAAGCAAGGGTTCCACTTGTGTATTCTGTAAAACACTCAGCATAAAGCCACAAAATAACCGTAATTACAAATGTGTTGAAATACTACAATGTTTAATTACATCTGCAGCACCCTTGCTGCTGTATTGTATTGGCACATAGTTTGCAGATATTTTCACAATGCTTTTACAATTTCATCAGCGCTATCTATGGCTAAAAAGAGGGAGGACAAACACCTAGTGTATAGCAAAATAAGACATAGGCTCTGTTTATTTACTCATTTTGCCTCCTTTAAATGCCTGTGTGTCCCTTTGAATCATCTCTCTCTAGATCCAGATGTTTTTGCAGGTCTGTGAAAATAAAGCAGCTCTCTCTCTCTCCATGAGTTCTTTTTTCTTCCTCAGCAGCAGTTGTCAGTCGTAGGGTGGATAATTGATCTGTCGATCCATTCACAACTGATCAGACCATAGTAATGGATTAGAGGAGCAGTTTAAAGGTGTTTGTAAGTGAAAGCAAAGTTTTAGATGCAGCAGAATGAACAGTTAAGTTTCGCTTTCCTTGAGCCTGATGTTCCAGGGCGTTCACACTCTGGAACAACTCATCCAATAGTGATGCTCTGTCAGTGCTTTCAGTGTACAAGCATGATGCCAAAAGCCACATACCAGGTCCAACCGGAACACTGTTGGACAGCGTCAGACAGGACCAGTGGCATTGTTATTATATACATTTGTAGACAGCCGAATGTCACCAAGCCTGTTCCCATGCAACGCACACTGGAGAACGCAGCCTGACAGAACCAATCAAGTGTGCAAGAAACGCTGATGGACAGCATCAGTAATAATGCTGCTGGTAACCACGTAATATAAGGAGGGTGAGTGCGCTTCTAAGGCAGGCAGGTGGGGAGGTTTATAGGTCCCAAAAACAACCAACTTTCCTACGGGAGTCCTGAATTCACTTTCCGTGTGGATGTGTGTGTGCGGGTTTTTTTTTTTTTATTTCCTACACCTTACCATACGACTCTTTTGTCTAAAACTAACCATCTGTGACTTTGGCTGGCTTCATCTTACCATTTTTTAACACCATGGTAACAACATCCCGGGGCATAAACAGCTAACGCAGAAGGATACCTAAAACTGCATGAGTAGGTGCAGTAGGTCACAAATCTGCCACAAATCTGTGGCAAACCCTGGATATCCTGCAGCTCTACTGTTTTGGTTGATTCTCATGGTCCTCAGCATGGTCTCCAGCAGAAGCAGCAACAGCAACAGCAGCAGAACACAGCTGGTTTTAGCAAAAAGCTCTAACAAACTCACTGTACAGTGCTCAGCATCAAACAACAGACAGACAGTCAGAGACCAATTGGTGAATATGATGGAGCTTGCTCAGATGATCACTTCCCAGTGTGCTTTCAATGGAAGGCATTGGGGACAAAATAAACAGTGCACAATCTACAGTAACATAATCCATGATGTATCTGCAGCAACTATCAGCCTTCAATTTATCCTTCAAAACTGGAACAGGCAGCTGAGTTTTGATGTCACTGGACATAAAACCTTGAATGAACTTTCAACATATTTTAATTCAAGTGGACTGAGAGAAAACTAGACCTCTGCACCTCCTCTTAGCTCTGTTTTAAGTCTTTAGACAGTCTACAGGACGGCCAATCACAGGTCATTTCAGAGAGGGTGAGTTACTATTGGCTGTTCTACAAATGTAAATGTGTGTGCAAAAACCTTTAGGGAAAGCCTGATTTAATAGCAGAAAATCCAAGCCCCCAAGGAAGTGCGCCATGCATTGATGCAAAATTTACATAGTGACTGAAAGTGGAATTACACTGTTTGAGTTGGTCACATGATGACACTGGCCGAGAAAGACTTTTCCCCATTTGCTAACATGGTTAAAGAGACGTCTGTAAATCAGAGAATCTATAATACATCCATCAGAAAATCCTGAAAAGATTCCATCATTGGCAATAATTGCAGACGCTGCAAAGAAACCCAAAAAAGGAGGATCAAAAAGAGAGAATAAACTAAAAAGATGTGTCGATATCTGCAAAGTGTTTCAGAAATGGAAAAAGTTGCTAAGGTAGCTTTAACCTTCTGCTAACAGGAGCCAAAGACTCATGGCCGTGGCTTCAAAATATGTCTCAAATCACAGTGTTTCCTCCGCTTCACAACAACTCCAGAGAAATGTGATCCAATCCACCACAGCCACAGTTTATTCACCCTGCTGCCATCTGGGAAAAGATACAGAAATATCTGCTGCTGTAGGCTACCACCAGACTACAGAGCAGCTTCTTTCCCCAGGATGTGAGACTCATTAACTCCTTAAATCCCAAAAGATGTAACAGGACCAAGGACAAATTTTAATGGCCAATTGCCAATGCTGCAAAACTGAATAAATCTACCTTTTACCTTGTCCCTATAGGGCGGGTGTAAGGGGTGGTGGATGGATCCAACAAACCCCAGACGTCCCTGCAGGAGTCTGGTGTTTGCTTCCCATCTGAATGTATTCTTTTTTTTCTTCTTCTTCTCTGTTCTTTCTATCTATGCAGGCGTGGCTGCGGCTGTCAGCCAAGTGACGTAACACAAACAGAAACAATGGTGGCGGCAGCAGCATCTCACTTCTGAAGCGATTAAGGAACAGAGTTTTTCCTTTCAGCAACAAAAGAGGCTGCAGATCTTCATCCACTGCTCCCCTGTACTCCACAGTAACAGAGGCTGGCTGGCTCTGATGTGGAGGACAGTGTTGTAAGAGTAAAGCAGCTGTTTTCAGAAATAGCATTGCACAAGCCTAGTATGAAGTGTGTGTGTGTGTGTGTGTGTGTGTGTGTGTGTGTGTGTGTGTGTGTGTGTGAGAGAGAGACAGGAAGAGACAGAGTGACGGTGGATGGGCTCAGAACAGGCAGCTGTTGGCGATCGAAGCAGAGGAGATATGATCATTGTCGGTTTTGTAAATATTACAGCAACTGCACAAAAAGACTGTAGTAATCAGTTAGAGGGTTACTAGTATTTATCATAAATATGGGGAATATGAATAATCAGATTTCTCAGTGCTCATGTAAACACCAGGTACTGAATATGATCAGAACTGGGATAAGCCTCATCAACATGTTGTCTATGTCCATGTAGGTGCACTCTGGGTTATATTGTATTAAAAGGGGACAGGTATGAGTAGCCAACTTGAATACTCGATTTGGACGTCAGTATCATTCAACAGTAATCACTGCCCAACTTTCCACATGTACCATGACTTTTCTATTATTTTTTTTACTTCTTGAAATGTATTCAAGCTTATTGCACTGTAGAGCAGACGATTGTTTTTCTCAGTGCCTGCTTGCTCTGCTGTCGCTCTATCTCCATTAACAATAAGACCCTTGCTGCAGGAGTGCGAGCTTCAAACTGTGGAACATTTGCTGAGTCAGCCTGCGTGCGTGCGCACACACACAAACACACACACACACACACTTACACACAGTGACATGGCTATCTATTTGCATTACATGGCCAACATAAACCTAACACAGGGTTCATACACATTTTTTTTTTACTAAACTTTAAAGACCACACATTGTTAGGTACAACCATCGATATTCTTTATCATTTTTTACTTTATTACTATTTTTACATTAATTTATTTAAAATAAAGAGCAGGATTAGATTTGATTATTTGAATATAACTATAAAGCGGCTGTTCCCCATATGAAGGGTGTGGGCGGACTTGTTTGTTTTTTGTTTTTGCCTTATGGAAGGGGCATACAATTTTAAATGGCTGCATTGTATTTGCTTATTTGACTGCCAGGCCCACAGGTTTGGGTAGGAACTTCTCTTAAAAGATTTCTTTTGGTTATTTTAAAAAAAGTTTATGTTGCTGGTTTGTTTTGGGTCTTTATTTGATGATAAAAGATGTCTCTAAACTGGCCAATAATTACACAATTTATCACAACCAGAAACTGTGAAAACAGACATTATTGTTGGCTTTTCAAATTTCAGTCAGTTCTTTAACACATCATGCATTATGACACAAGTTTGTGAAACAAAATTCCCTGATTTTTCCAAAACTTTCAGGGTTCGGTTTTCAAAACTTTTCCAGACCTGAAAATGACTATTTGCAAATTCCATGACTTTTCCAGCTTGTCAGGATGGTATTATCACTGCTAACAGTTATTAACAGGTTTTATGACAAAGCAGAGATGTTTCTGTGTTAGTGTTATTTTTTTGGGGGGGACCATGGAGTGGCTGCTGCGTTAGCTTGTGCTAACAGGACAGACAGTGAAGTGAATGGGAGGAGAGCTGCTCAGAGACGGTTGTTTAGTTCTGCGTCTAACCTATGTAACGGCACAGACAGAAAGTATGCTGATTTTTCTTATGTTTACTTTGAATTTATGCTTTCATAGGCTGATTACAGCCTGGCTGTTCAATAAATGACTTTCATATTTTATTTGTTTTCTATTGTTGGCCAATTACATTACATGTGTTGAAATGTGGGAGTTCCTTAAAGTGCCCATCCCTACTATTTACCAAGTCTAAAGATGCACCGTGGTATTAACAGCCATTTACTTATGCACTGAAGCTATACTGTAGGTACTGCTAAGTGCTGTGGTGTCTTTAGTTTGCAGATTTGTACACTGTTGTGAGCTTTGAACATACAAACCATTTTCACGCTGGATATTTTGATTTGTCAAATGTGACCAATAACCATAATCACCGCCGGATAAGTTCTGCAAGTGTGTAGTTGTAAAAATCCATGCCGGCAAGTCCAGTAGCACTTGCACAATCAGTTCTCATTAATTTTACTAATGTGAGACCGCCAGCCCCACCATTCACTGCTACACACACACACAAAAATGTAATTCATTTTTATCTGTTTCTATACCTGAAAAATAAAAATTCTAAAAAATGTGTGCCAGTCCCAGAGCTCTTGTTTTACTGATATGACTTAGTGGCCCAACTCTGTGGAACAGAACCATCATTCATGTTTAGTTAAACATGTGCTTTGTCCAAAATGGCTGCAGCTTGAAAGGTCTATGTTGTTTTACCAATGCACTGTAGTACAAGTAGGCTGACAAAACCAAACTAGGAGTAGAACTCAAATGCATGACTCACGAGTATCAAACAAAATGATTTATTAGGAAAAATGCAACAAAAATACTCTCACACAGAGGTATGGCAAAAACTAAAATCACTTGACAGAGGAAGCAAAACTTATCAAAAACAGAAAATCACTCGAATGGGGAAATAACTTCTTTCACTAAAAAAACAAACATCTATCAAAATAACAAACAAAACACGGTACTTGACCTGACTCTAAAGCAGAAGCATACAATAAACAAAACTTGACTTGACAAGAGATCTTGGCATGGAAATGGCACTAGTTGACTGACTCAAAAGACAAGACGAACTGGCACAGGACAAAGGTAGACGCCAACCATATATACACAGGTATGGGGGAACAGGTGGAGACAATCAGGGTGGGGCCGACAATCACACTGGTGGGAAAACAGACACACCTGAAACGAGAGGAGAGTTAGAATTTCAAAACAGGAAGTTACGAGACAACATAGACAGACAAAAAACAAATCAACATAATTTCCTGGACATGACATAGGCCTAACATTAGTGTTTCAGAGTCCCTCTACTCTGGTTTCACTGTGTAAGCTTAATGTGTCAAAAGAATTTGCAAAACAAGAAAGAAAACATACCCAAGAGAAATATCACTACACATTTTAATTATTGACCTACGATTTTTATTGAGTGGTACCACAAACCAAGCATCATCACTCCATTTAAAAATACCTTACCTCTAGTCCAAACTTTGGTCAACATCTTCTGTAACCAGCCTAAACAAATTATCAACCAAATTTATGTAATACATAATTTCAATTTAGACAATTATAACAATTATCGACTAGAATTACCCCCTCACAGTTGAATGCCTCTGTGACTCAAGCTGCAGTTACAGCTTACATCCATGTGTGTCCAGACTCATGTAGCCATAATGCCTCAAATATTGATGTTGCTGCAAAGAAACTACAAATTCCTTCCAATCAACACAGTTGAGTAATGGCCAGAAAAGTATTTTTGCAGAACATTATGATGTCACATATAGGACTGCAGAGCATCAAGCATAACTTGTAGGGTGAGGCCCAGCAAATGGCAGCCACAACAGGTGGAGATGTGGAGACGCAGAAGGCAGAGACTTGAAATACAGAGATAAAACCACGTAGAGACAAAACACTTAGAGATGTGTAGAGATGCATAGAAGCAAAACGGCAGGTACAGTGAGGAGCAAAGATTGGAACTGAACACCTCTGTCCTGCACAGCCATGGCATACAAGCTCCTACAAAGTGCACAGAAACACTATAATTACCAATTTGAAATCACAGTTAATAAAACCAATAAAGATCTGCATAGACACACTGTAGAGCAGAGACAAAGCTTCCCTGCAATGGGAGGGTGAGAACAGCAGGCTGCAGCTCATCACTATCAACAACAGAACAGAGACCAAGAAAAAGGGTTACGCTCAGCTGCGTATCTGTGTATCTGCGTGATATTTGGCTTTGTTAACCCCCCTTTCGAGAAATTGTGGTGTCTCCAAGGTATGTCTTGAGGTGTATTATGCTCAGTTTCTTAAGGTTCTTATTTCGGTTAGGCGAGGAGGCCTTGAGGTCAGAGGTCTACGGATGGTTACGCCTGGAAGCTAAGTGTGCAGAATACTGGCGCCAGGCTAAAAGTAACATGGAATGAGGCTCCTTTCAAATAAGGACATATTTGTGGGGTCTTGTGATTGATCACAGCAGGTGAAGAGTTGCTTTACTGACGAATGTATTGATGCCTGTACCTATATAAGAGACTTGCATGAGCTGTAAGACAGAGAGATTCGCATTGATCCTGAATCCTCTCCCAGGCAGACCATGGTGCCTGGTGGATGCTGAACTTTGTTGTAATAAAGTGATTCTTATGCAACCAAGTTGGTGTCAGCGGAGGTTTCTTCATCATCTACACATCATTGCTACTTAAGAAACAACTACAGTCTCTAACTGAATGGCAGCACCCACTGGTGCCCTGCTCAGTGATGCTGATGCTTGCTCTTCTGCTGCTGTTATCTTATCTGGCAACAGACATGCTTGTCTGAAATTGTCAAAATGAATGCCAGTTTATTGCCTTTATGTCACTTAAAGTAAATAAATTCTGTAAAATTTAAATTGTACTTAAGGTTTTTTTTTCCATCATAGGCATCTCTCTTTCTCATATGCTAAGCAAACACACAAATGCATACAGATATACACACATACTTTACCTCAGATCGAGGACAGTTGCAATGCTGTAGAGAGGGTTTTTTTCAGTGTCGGTGAAGCGTCTCTTAACGGCTGCAGCCAACGCTCCCTTCATTGTTTTGATGCCTTGGTCCTCATCTGTTTCTTTGGTCAAGAGTCTCTGAAGCACGGTCACAGCAGGAATCACATCTGATGCCAAAGCATTAGAATAGCTTACTTTTCGGGTGAACTCCTCGAATGGAGCCAGAACAGATAAAGTATTTTCCAGAAGTGTCCACGGGTGAGCAGTGAGATTGTCGGGGAGCTCATATTCTGACCCATATTTTCCCAGAGCCCATTTCTGCTCGATGAAAGACTGCACCATGTAATACATGCTATTCAAGCGGGTCTGCACATCTTGCTGGAGCCAACTTATGGGCTGGTAGAGCACTAACAAAGTTGAGTTAATGAAGGCCAAAAGACCTTCATTAACAGCCAGCTGAAGGGTATGAGTGACACACGGCAGGCTAGGGTGTCCAGCATCAGTTGTGGCCTTTATCACGTTTTCTGCGTTGTCCTGGAGTACAACATGAACAGAAGCATTCGGGATGCCCCATGTCTGAAGCATATCATCAAACGCACCTGTGATGGCTTGGCCACTGTGCAATCCAAAAGTCCTTTGCCTGTAGAATAACACTCTGTGAGGAAAAATCTTTGTCAACCCACTGTGCAGTTAAACTGATGAGAGACATTGGGCTGACACTGCTTGTCCAAATATCAGTGGTGAAGCTGAAGGCCAAAATGTCCTGCAACAGTCCTGCAAGTCATGCTTCAGTGACATAGTGTCTGTGATGTGGTGACGGCTGGGAATCTCATAGTTCAGCTCTAGCACGCCTAGAAGATGCCAAAATCCCATATTATCCACAACTGACAGCAGCTGGGCATCAAGTGCAATGTACTGGGTACGCGCGTCTGTTATTTTTACTGCCTGTGGGTTGTCTCTGGACATTTTCTCTCTGAGCTGGTGCTGAGCTGGAAATTCCAAGATTTAACAACAATACACAGTCTGGACAAAATTTATACCATATGCATGAAGTCAAAATTAGCAAAAAATTAAGGATGACACGTGCTTAAAAACAGTCCCTAAGGGTTAGGAAAAGGCTTGAGGCGGACAGTATCACTCTGGATCTGCTGCCAAAAACTGAGCGAGCTCAGCTCTAAAACAAGGAGTGTAGCTGATATAATGTCAGTGATGCATGCTATGAACATGCAGCAGGTTACAGCCGCAAGCATTTTTTTTAATATTGCCGCATGGACAATTTTGGCCAGACGCCCTTCCTCAGCGTGTATAACTGGCAAAAATACAAAATAAAACTCACAGGTGTAGTTAATTACATCCACACATGAGACCACCTACAGTGCACCCCAGCAGGGGGAGCTAACATTTTCGAGAAGCAGATTCACAGTAATATGAATTATATTATAAAGAAATAAATATAAAAATAGATAAATAAGTAAACTAAATAGTAATCTAAACAAAGAAACAATAACAATTAACAACATCAATAATAATAGTAATAATAATAATAAATTAAATTAAACTGTGGACTGTGCTCTGCTTGGCCTGTTGCCCAGCAACCCGGCCTCGGGTAAGCGGACGAAAATGGATGGATGGATGGATGGACTGTGCCAGATGACGCCAGTCCAGGTAGGAGATTCACCCTAACAACAAATCTGGTTTCAGTAAAGTCAAAATACAAAAAGTGGGTTAGATGTTACATTGCTGTTTTCAAATTAGCAAAAAAATCCATCATGGTGGACTTCTATGGTCCAACAGGCTTTTTTTGTGAAACACACTGAGCTAAATACATGTCACAAATTTAAAGTATATCAGCCTTCCAGTGTTAGGGGTGTGGCCTCTCTGAAACTGCAATATGGGGCATGCTTCTAGCTCATTCCAGCTCACAGCAATTTGAGCCGCAGCATAGGAGGACAAATAATAATAATAATAATCATAAACTGGCACAAACTCAATGGGGTTGTGTGGCTGCCCTTTCAGGTCTTGAACCCTCATCAGATGCAAAAATTAACGCTGGTACAAAAAGCTTTCTGACTGAAAACAGCTGCCTGCTGCTGGAGGCTCTGTAAAGCTATGGGAAACTGCAGAGTTAGGCCATCATTCTCATCATTCTACTCATTGACCATATTAAAATCATTTATTCCTGCAGTTTGAAAGTTATACATAGATCATGGTTATGGTTAAAATAGAAATATCACCTCACAATGGCATGCCTTTATGACTCAGTGAAGTTGCAGTTACAGATTGCATCCATGTGTGTCCAGACTCATGTAGACATGACAGTAGAGAGTGCTTCAAATTTGAATTTTGTTGCAAAGAAGCTACATATTTTATAACATGGATCCTTCACAAATGTTCCCCCAGCAACACAGATTATCTCTACAATCAGCTCAGTTTCAAGATCAGTGTCACCAATTCAGTATGTGACCAAATGTCTCCTGAGATATTGTTTTTGCAGAACATTATGATGTCACAGTGAAGTTGACCTTTGACCTTTTAGATATCAAATGCCATAACTTCATCATTTTGTTCAGTTAGATATTTGTGTGAAATTTTGTCAATTTTGTTAGTATATGAATTCTTGAGTTAGACATTTATGCCAAATTTAACCCTTACACACTGTTCATTTTTTGCACCTTCTTAGTATGGTTTGGGTCTATCTTGACCCAGCCCACAAATCCCATCATAACAAGTCTCTAAACCAAACTTTGAACCACAGATCTATTTAGAATGTATCAGTAGTTTACCTGACATTAACAATTGGGCAGTTAATTCTTAATTAATGTTTCGGGTTTTAAACCAGTCCTTTATGGAGAAAAATGTCTTCTACAACACATCATGTCCTATTTTACCAAAGACATGAAAACAGAAAATAAATAAATAACCATTTTAGATATATCTTATGAAACCAAAAATAGCAAGAAGATTCTGGAGATGTGCAGTTTATTACACAACCATTTATAACAAATGCAACCATCAAATATACACAGACATGCCATGTTCAGTTTCAAGATTGCCTAAAGCAAACTTTTTTTTTTCCATTTGACCCACACTGCAGGATTGTAACGGGTGTATGGAGGACCCAGATGCAGTACAGTACACTTCACTGGCAGTTGGTAATAACTTTTATTAAAACCAACACGAATGGAAAACAGGATACAGACTGAGAGTTCGTTCTTCGAGCTGTGAGCCCTAGCAATGTCTCTGGGAATCACACGAAGCGAAGACACGAAGCTTGTACCCACTGTGGCTGGTGACGAGGAAACCCCGTAGCTCCGTGAGCCGACAACACGTCTGTGAGCGTTGTCGGGGATTGAGCGGAGAGGTGGTCGAGGGCAGGCAGGGGTTCGGTTACCGGGAAGTCCGTCCACGGAAACAACAGTACCAGCAGGGATCAGGCAGGAGAATCGTCGAAGCAGAGCAGAGAGGTCTTTACCAGGGAATCCGTCAGATTTCCGGAATGCCGAAACTGAGCACGTGGTCGGGGACAGAAGGCAGGTAGGTTCACAAGGAGTCAGGCGAGGAGAGCAGGTCGGGGACAGGCAGAGTCGGCAACGGATGATCTGTTTGGAGAGTGCTGGAAAGACATGCATGCTGCAGAGGACGATCTGGCAATGAGTGTGTGAACAGGAGTGTCTTAAATACCGGGTTGATTGGTGATGAGCTGCAGCTGTGGGAGAGCAGGCTGCAGCAGTGGGCGTGGCTTGGAGGTAGAGCAGGTCAGAGGAAGGTGAATGGAAATTTACTGGCAGTGAGGGGGAGGAGGATGCAGGAACCATGACAGAACCCCCCTCCTCAAGGGACGGCCCATGACGTCCCAAACCAAGGACACCGAAACCGGGCGGGCGGAGAGTCGTCGTTGTCGTCGTCGTCGTCCGAAGATGGGTCAACCCCCATCGCCGAGTCGGGACCCCTCGTGCAGGACCCCAAACCAGATGGGCCGGGAACTGGAGAAGGAGGAGGAGAAGAAACAGAAGACCCACCTCCAGGAGTGGCACGGGAGGGCTGATCAGGATGGCGACGGTGGAAGTCCTCGATCAGCTGGTCGTCCAGGATCTGCCAAGCCAGGACCCAGGACCACTCCTCCGGGCCGTATCCCTCCCAGTCCACCAGGTATTGCAGGCCACGTCCCCGGCGACGAGAGCGAAGAAGGCGCCGAACGGTGTATGCTGGGGTGCCATCGATGAGGCAAGGAGGAGGAGGAGGCCGGGCGGCGGGCTGCAGAGGGCTCTCCCTGACAGGCTTGAGCTTGGAGACGTGGAAGGTCGGGTGAATGCGCATGGAGCGGGGCAGCTTGAGACGGACCGCAACCTCGTTCACCACCTTCTCGACCGGAAAGGGACCAACAAACTTGGGAGCCAGCTTCCGGGACTCCACCCTCAGGGGAAGATCCTTGGTGGAGAGCCGCACTTTCTGTCCCACTTGATATGGAGGTGCCTGGGAGCGGCGACAGTTGGCTGAGGAGGAGTAACGGGCGGCGGTCTTCAGGAGTGCAGACCGGGCTTGGGACCAGGTTCGGCGACAGCGGCGGATGAAGTTCTCCACTGACGGGTAAGCAGTCTCTATTTCTTGGGCCGGGAACAGGAGGCTGTAAGCCATGAGCACACTGGAAAGGTGTGAGTCCGGTGGCAGAACTGACCAACGAGTTGTGGGCGTATTCCACCCAAAGGAGCTGGGAGGACCAGGAGGTGGGTTGGCTGGATGCCATGCAGCGAAGAGTGGTCTCCATTTGTTGGTTCATCCGCTCTGTCTGGCCGTTGGACTGGGGGTGGTATCCTGATGACAGGCTGGTGGACGCCCCCAGTAGGCGGCAGAACTCCTTCCAGAATGCAGACGTAAACTGAGGCCCTCGATCCGACACCACGTCAGTAGGCAGGCCGTGCAGACGGAAGACGTGGAGCAGCATCAGTTCAGCAGTCTCTTTAGCGGAGGGGAGCTTGGGCAGAGCGATGAAGTGGGCCATCTTACTAAACCGGTCCACCACCGTCAGGATGGCAGTGTTGCCGTCTGACAGTGGCAGACCGGTGACAAAGTCCAAGGAGAGATGGGACCAGGGACGATGAGGGACCGGGAGAGGTTTCAGGAGGCCCGCAGGAGCTTGGCGGGGCGTCTTACTCTGGTTGCAGATCGGGCAGGCATTTACAAAGTCTTTGGTGTCTTGGTCCAGAGTCGCCCACCAAAAGCGTCGCTGCAGGACCTCCCTGGTCCGAGCGGCCCCTGGGTGACAGGTCAGACAAGATGCGTGGGCCCACTGCAGCACCTCGGACCTGAATTCTTGTGGCACGAATAGTCGGTTCTGCGGACAGGAACTAGGACCCGGCTGTTCCTCCAGCGCTGTCTTGATCCGCTCCTCCAACTCCCAGGTGAGAGCGGCCAGGAGACGGGAAGCAGGGAAAATGCCGTCGGAACGGGAAACCTCCTCATCCTCCCCCACCAGGAACTGCCGGGACAGCGCATCCGGTTTAATGTTCCGGGAACCAGGTCTGTAGGAGAGCGTGAAGAGGAACCGGGCAAAGAACAGGGCCCACCGGGCCTGGCGGGAATTCAGTCTTTTGGCTGACTTGATGTATTCAAGGTTCTTGTGGTCAGTCCAAACCAAGAACGGAACCTGGGTACCCTCCAGCCAGTGACGCCATTCCTCCAACGCCTGTAACGGGTGGTGGTAGGACCCAGATGCAGTACGCCAACACGCTCGTTCAGTTGGTAATAACTTTTATTTAAACCAACACAGTCAATGCTCAGCTTACAGGCAAAGAGTTTGTTCTTCGAGCAGGAAGCCCTAGCAAAGTCTCTGGGTATCACACGAAGCGAAGAAACGAAGCTTGTACCCACAGTGGCTGGTGAGGAGGAAACCCCGTAGCTCCATGAGCCGTCTCCACGTGCTGGAACGCCGACTGGGATCGAGCAGAGGGATGGTCTGGGACAGGCAGGGGTTCGGTAACCAGGAAGTCCGTCCGTGGATGTAACAGCACCGACAGGGATCAGGCAGAAGGAGCGTCTTAGCCAAGCGAAGGAGTCTTCCAGGAGAGCCGTCAGATTTCCGGAACGCCGAAACTGGACACGTGGTCGAGGACAAAGAGCAGGTAGGTTCACGGGGAGTCAGGCGAGGAGAGCAGGTCAGGAACAGGCAGAGTCGGCAACGGGAGATCTGATAGAGAAACGCTGGAAAGACATGCATAGTGCAGAGGAACAATCTGGCAATGAGTGAGTGAACTGGAGTGTCTTATATACTGCACTGATTGGAGATGAGCTGCAGCTGAGGGGAGAGCAGGCTGCAGCAGTGGGCGTGGTTATCAGGTAGAGCAGAGCAGAGGGAGGGTGAGTGGAAAAGTACTGGCAGCAGGTAAGGAGGAGAAACAGCAGGTCCATGACAACGCCAGCTTAACCGCCAGCAACTCCCGATTCCCAATGTCATAATTGCGCTCGGCCGGGGATAGACGTCTGGAGAAGAAGGCACAGGGATGCAACTTCCCGTCTTCGGCCGAGCGTTGGGAAAGGACGGCCCCCACACCAACATCTGAGGCGTCGACCTCCACCACGAACTGCTTCTCGGGATCAGGGATGAGGAGGATAGGCGCCGAGCTGAAGCGTTTTTTCAGGTGCAGGAACGCTTCGTCTGCGGCCGGGGACCAGCGAAACGGGATCTTGGGTGAGGTGAGTGCAGAGAGAGGAGCTGCCACAGTGCTGTAGCCCCGGATGAATCTGCGGTAGAAGTTCGCAAAGCCCAGGAAACGCTGGAGTTGCTTACGTGAATCAGGAACTGGCCAGGCGGAGACGGCAGAGACTTTGGCGGGATCCATCTCCATCCGGTTGTGCCCAATGATGTAGCCCAGGAAGGAGACGGAAGCAGCGTGGAATTCACATTTCTCAGCCTTGACAAACAATGAATTCTGTAGCAGACGTTGCAGGACTGTCTGGACATGATGAACATGGTCTTGTCGGGACCGGGAGAAAATCAAAATGTCATCCAGGTAAACAAAAACAAACTTGTTCAGAAAGTCTCTCAGGACATCGTTGATGAGCGCCTGGAAGACGGCAGGAGCGTTGGTGAGACCAAATGGCATTACCAGGTACTCGTAATGACCATTGGGTGTGTTGAATGCCGTCTTCCACTCATCTCCCTCTCGGATCCGGACCAGGTGGTAAGCATTTCGAAGGTCCAGCTTGGTAAAAATGGTGGCACCTTGCAAAAGTTCAAAAGCAGAGGCGATGAGAGGGAGAGGATAACGGTTCTTAACCGTAATGTCATTCAGGCCCCTGTAATCAATGCAGGGGCAGAGAGAGCCATCCTTCTTCCCCACGAAGAAGAACCCTGCCCCGGCCGGAGACGAGGAAGGCCGGATGATGCCAGAAGCCAGAGAGTCTTTGATGTAGGTCTCCATGGCCTCCCTCTCTGGCCCGGAGAGGGAGTAGAGACGCCCCTTGGGTGGAGTAGAACCCGGAAGGAGGTCGATGGCACAATCATAGGCTCGGTGAGGAGGGAGAGAAGTAGCCCGTGCCTTGTTGAATACCTCCTTGAAGTCGTGGTATTCTGGCGGCACCATGGAAACATCCGGAGGAGAGCCGGAACCGAGGGATGGAGCGGGTTCGCTCGGTCGTTTGAGGCAGATCTGTTGACACGACGGACTCCAGTTCAGGATCGAGCCAGTGGACCAGTCTATGTGAGGGTTATGTCGGCGAAGCCAGGGATACCCCAGGATTAGGGGCAGATTCGGGGACCTCAGAATGTGAAATTGAATGGTCTCGTGATGTCTCCCCGCTAATTGCATGGCGATGGGAGTGGTTTGATGAGTGACGGTCCCCAACAGATGACCATCCAAGGCGCTGGCTGGCACAGGACGAGGAAGGGGAACCTGTTGCACCCCTAACTGACGAGCGAGCTCCTCGTCAATCAGGTTAACATCGGCCGCAGAGTCAATGAATGTGGCGAGGGTGTGGAGTCCCTCCTTGAGCTGGAGCTGGACATGGAACAGAGGACATGGATTGGAGGCAGAGTTCCGGGATCAGCTCAGCAGAATGCCCCCTCTTACTGCTGAGCCCGCCCTTTTACCGAGCAACTGGAGATGAAGTGTCCGGCTTGACCACAGTACAGACATAAGTTGCCCCGATGCCGTCTCTCCCGCTCCTCGGCTGTCAGCCGGGTGCGACCCACCTGCATGGGTTCTGTCCCCTGTACAGAGTTCGAGGGAGAGCTGGAGGAAGGACCAGGCTGAATGGAGAGAGTCCAACGAGTCTCCCCCTCCCGGAGCCGTTCTCTTCTCCTCGCCAGGATTCGTCTGTCCAAACGAGTGGTGAGTTCGATCAAGCCGTCTAAGGAATGCGGAAGATCAAACGAAACCAGTTCATCCTTGATGTATGGGGCAAGACCATTCAGGTAAGCGTCACACTGGGCAGCTGGGTTCCAATCACTCAGGCGAGCCGTCGTACGGAACTCAATGGCGAAGTCCGTGACGGATCGATTACCCTGGCGTTGATTCAGGAGGATATAGACTGAGAGTTCGTTCTTCGAGCTGTGAGCCCTAGCAATGTCTCTGGGAATCACACGAAGCGAAGACACGAAGCTTGTACCCACTGTGGCTGGTGACGAGGAAACCCCGTAGCTCCGTGAGCCGACAACACGTCTGTGAGCGTTGTCGGGGATCGAGCGGAGAGGTGGTCGAGGGCAGGCAGGGGTTCGGTTACCGGGAAGTCCGTCCACGGAAACAACAGTACCAGCAGGGATCAGGCAGGAGAATCGTCGAAGCAGAGCAGAGAGGTCTTTACCAGGGAATCCGTCAGATTTCCGGAATGCCGAAACTGAGCACGTGGTCGGGGACAGAAGGCAGGTAGGTTCACGCGAGGAGAGCAGGTCGGGGACAGGCAGAGTCGGCAACGGATGATCTGTTTGGAGAGTGCTGGAAAGACATGCATGCTGCAGAGGACGATCTGGCAATGAGTGTGTGAACAGGAGTGTCTTAAATACCGGGTTGATTGGTGATGAGCTGCAGCTGTGGGAGAGCAGGCTGCAGCAGTGGGCGTGGCTTGGAGGTAGAGCAGGTCAGAGGAAGGTGAATGGAAATTTACTGGCTGTGAGGGGGAGGAGGATGCAGGAACCATGACAAGGATCTAAAATCCATTTCATAGATGCAGGTCAAATCTGACCCAGAACAGTCTCAATGTACAAAAATTGCAGCACCTTTACAAATGCCTAGAATTTTTTTTTTTTTTTGCACATTTTGTGTTAGTTAAGGAAAGTCACGAAATTTCAGGCTAAAATAATGGCATTTATGGAGTTTATACTGTTCAGTCAAATTTGAGCCTAAACAGTATGTAAGGATAAAGATATACGGCCTCACTGAGAAAGGTTCACTAAAATGGGATGGATGGTCAGTCTGCAACAGAGTGTAACCTCCAGTCTTCTGCATGAAGGTCAGATGCACCACATACCCTTCCATCATTCCAAATCTTTTAACTCTAACCTTCAGCTTTGTACATTATCTGCATACAGGGCATGTTGAATGCTGTGGAATCACTCAGGATCAATGTAGTTCCTTGGGGTAGCCCACTGAACTGAATTTAACATACATTTTATACATTAGGCCACTGAGTGAGCCCTTTAACAACAGCAGCAGACATGCAAAATGAACGCATGAACATTTGATACCTATTATTTGCCGAACAGAGATGGGTGGATCTGAGGAGTTTAAGGGAAATAATATTCCTTTGAACTCATCATAAAAGACTCAGGGAAAAACTGGTATTTCAAAAATGAGGGCACTGCTCCTGTAGGCAGAAGCACTTCACTTGCATTAATTTGCTATTTTTTGCATGCCGCCTGAAACGTTTGGATGAGCTCTCTAGGGGCTGCCGTCAGCCTCACATGGCAGTGCTTACCACTTCAATATGTAGTGCTTTTCCACTAGCAGAGAACTGTGCATGTCTCTATGTGATGTGGGACTGCCAGTGTGTTGGTTGTGCAGGGGGCACGGTTCACAATCATTTTCAAACAGTCGCTTACGAGCTATTGTGCAGAACATGCTGCGTCAAATGAGAATGGATCAGAGCTCCAAAAATGAGAAAACAGCAAACTAAGAGTTTTTAAGGGGAAAATGTGTGCAATCATTTCAATTTACCTGTCACTCAACAGTAAACACACCAAGACATTGTGTATGGGAACGTACACATGTGTATCTGTGTTTCTGTGTGTGTGTGTGTGTGTGTGTGTGTGTGTGTGTGTGTGTGTGTGTGTGTGTGTGTGTGCATTTAGGCGAGAGAGAAAGAGAGCGAGAGGAAGGGGACACAGAGCAACATTTCCTGTTACAATGTAGCACATATAATGGAAACAAAGTACTTTACAAAATGTAAAGTCCATGATTTCATTACACTCTCTGGCCAGATCAAGATGCAACATATACTTGGAGAAAACAGTCAGTGCTCTAGAAGTCAGTGCATGTCACAGCTGCAGACAACCCACACAACACATAACAGCTGCAGTCAATCTCCTCACACTCTGCCTTTTCATTGTTTTTATTTGTTTACAATTTATACCTTTGATTTTTGATGCAATGTTGTAAATGCTTTCTATTAACAACAATATTATAATACAGGGACTAAACATTACGAACTAATTAACGTAAGCTATATATATATATATATAGAGAGAGAGAGAGAGAGAGAGAGAGAGAGAGACATGCACACACAACACAATACATAACACTGACCAGCTGGAGTTCATCTTACAGCACACACTCTTTTTTTCTGTCATTTTTCTCTTCTTTTTTTTTTTTTACAATAGATACCTATGTATACAGTATGTATTGATATATTGGTGTTAAATGTTCTTTTATTGATGTTAAACAACCTTATGTTACTTATACTGTGGATGTATATCACACGCATGCACTCTCTCTCTCTCTCTCTCTCTCTCTCTCTCACACACACACACACAGAGTTTGTATACAAAGTAAATTTGAACTCCTTCGCTTCGGGCAGTAATGAGTGTCTACAATACTCACTGCAAACAAAGTTTCAACCAATTTCCTGCTTGTTGGAGTGTTTGTCTTTTAAAATAACTTGATGTGACTTTTTTCGGTTTGAATCATATTTACAAGACAGGGACCATTTTGAATCAATCAGTAATTCTGAGTCTGGTCTGAGCAAACATAAATCACATGTGGAATTCCTTCAGTGTCTATTCAGCCTCTTCTATTCACCATTTACAGGCTCCTTCTTACTCAGATCATGGAATATTATATCTCCTACCATACTTATGCTGATGACACTCAGTTCTACATAAAAGTGTCAACACAAATCTACAGTCCCTTAGATTTGCTGAATAAGTGCACTGAACAGGTCATTGAATGGATGTGCCAGAGTTTTCTGCCACTGAACACAGAAAAAACTGAAATAAATGTATGTGGTCCCATATAATTAAAAGTCAGTGCTCACCTGAAGCCTGTGAATTTAAAACATACAAATCAAGCCAAAAATCTTGCTGTACTTATGGACTCTGACCTAAATTTCAACAGCCACATAAAGACAGTCAAAAATCAGTCTACAAACACCTTGAAAATATAGCAAAAAGTAAAGGATTTCTGTCTAAATAGATACAGAAAAACTTGTAAATGTATTGATTTTGAGCAGGATGGACTACTGCAATGGTGTCTTCAAAGGTCTTAGTGAAAAATCAGTGAGACAGCTACAGCTTGTTTAAAATGTTGCGCCAGACTCCCAACTAACACCAAGAAAGTGGAGCATATTACAGCACTTGAATCTCTGCACTGGCTTCCTGTGTGGAAAAGGAGAGATTTTAAAATCCTTTTACTCGTCTATAAAGCACTAAATGGTCTTGGACCTAAATACGTTTCTGATTTACTTGTATGGTACAAAGCATCCAGACCACTCAGGTCATCTGGGACAGGTTTAGTCAGCATTTAGATCAAAACCAAGCAAGGTGAAGCATCTTTGAGTTGAATACCTGAAGTATGCCGAAACTATTAACCAATTTAAATTAAAACATTATTGTTCACTGTGGTTTTCCAATAACAATACTTTTTCTTTAACTTATAACTATTTATTTGCTTGCTTTTGCTTCTTTGATTGTCTTTAATTGTTTGAATTCAATTATAATGCTTCCTTTATGTATTGTATTATATTTATGTGACCCTGTAAAACATGTTGAATTGCCTTGTGTCTGTATGAGATAAACTTGCCTTGACTTGCCTTTTGTTTAACACAGTAGAATTGGCAGCTAGATCTTATAACTGCATGCAACCAATATGCAAGTGCTAATACCATAAAATTTCAAATAAAATCCTGAAACGGTTGGGGCCCCTCTGTGCGGAGTTTGCATGTTCTCCCCCTGTCTGCGTGGGTTCTCTCCGGGGTCTCCGGCTTCCTCCCACAGTCCAAAGACATGCAGCTCAGGTTGATTTGTGACTCTAAATTGCCCTTAGGTGTGACTGTGAGCGTGTATGGTTGTCTGTCTATATGTGTCGGCCCTGCGATAGTCTGGCGACCTATCCAGGGTGTACCCCGCCTTCCGCCCGATGACAGCTGGGATTGTGCTCCAGCTCCCCCGCGACCCTTACGAGGACAAGCGGTTACAGAAAATGACTGACTGAAAATCCTGAAACTCCCAGTCCCTTTTATTAGCCAGGTGTGGCGACACATTTTGAGAAATAAAAGCCTGTCTCTATTATAAGCCCGGTTACCATGCAGTTCATTATTATGGAAGTTATTTGGCTACCAGCAGGGGCTAATGTTAGTTTGCTGCTTAGATTGTGCATAGGCTACACCTTGGAAGCACATCTGGAAAATGCAGCTGGGAGCGCCTGTGGCTGAAGGTGACATTGAGGAGCAGAGCGACCCCGTACCTTTAGCAGAAAAGTTAAAAATATTTCAGCTTTTATTCACAACCAAAAAAACACCAAAAAAACACAGCACAACACAGCAGCAAGAGAGGAGCGACCGACAGGCCTGCTGTAGGCTACCAAAGGGAAACAAGGGTTCTGCTTGCGTCGCTGCTTTAGCGATATATCTCTATGTGATCAACCCCTAAGATTCTCTATGATTCAGTCATTCAGTTCATACTGAAACCATGAGCAGCAAAAAAGACAGGAATACAGGCATATTAATCAAAATGCAAAAAATAGGTTTAAATAACAACTTGATTGTATTTCCATCTTTGCTGAGCAACAGTTTTGTGTGCAAGGAGAGTTTGTCCCATATAGATGCCTGTCCCAAGTACAAGCCTGTTTACTTCAGCGGTTTAAGCAAATAATAGCAAGGGCTTTTAACTTAAGTTTTGTGGTATTTGCATTTGTAATTATGTTGTTACATTTTGTAGGCTGCACCGTTCTCTGGGAATGTGCTTTGACTTTGTGACTGAAAAAAGTAATTCCAGATCTCTGCTTCTTCATATTTTGCTCTTGCGCGCACACAACATGCGCGCCCATGAGTCTACTCCATTCTCCCTCATCCCCTCTCTCCACCGAACATCCGGTTCTTCAGAGTCATATGACCAGCGCTCTGCTGTCATTTCTGTTAGCACCAGCTAGCAAAGCACACCGACTAACGTTAGCTTTGAAAGGTTTGCTCTTCTTCTCCCGACCATGACTGCACTGGTGGCAAACAGGGCAATGGACGTGAACGGCTTGGCAGCAGCAGCGAGGACACACACGCAGGCTGTGACCCGAAACTACATCTCTCAGCCCCGGCTCAGTGAGTACTGAGAACAGGCAGCTGGAGCTAGCTGCAGCTCAGCTACAAGCTAACAAGGTTGTTGTGCTGCATTCAATGTCAGGGTGACGATGAGGAAGAAGACTGGCTTGTCACAGTAATCCGTTAATGTCAAGCTTTAATCAGTAAAACACACCGAGAAAATGCCTTTCTTTTTACATTGTAGTTGGAAAAAAAGTTTAGCTAGAATCCAGGAAAGTAATGGTTTGTTTTCATTTCTATTATTGCAGGGAAGTTGGATTGCTGAATTCAATTTCAGTACATTTTCCGAAGTGGTGTTTTTTATTTCTTATTTACAGAAATACGTAAAGTTAGATTCCAGTACTAGGACTGTTGGTTTCCATGTTAGATATGTGTAAAACGTGTGCAGAGTGTGTTAGTGTTAAAGGAAAGAGTACAAATTATCAGCAATGGCTTTTCATAATGGTGTGTATTCCTAGTGACACTGAATGCAGCTACCCCTGGCTAGCTAACGTTACCTAACAAGCTCTGAAGCTAATCACGATCACACACAAGCTAACGGTAGTTGTTTTTTTGCGGCGACAACTAAATGCGTGTCAGTGCTGCATTTTAGTAGTAACGTCAAAACTGCCACCACCATTTGCTTTACACGTCGTGTTCATAAAACTACACGTATGTTATGTGTCAAATAGCAAACCAGCTAAGCTAGCTGTGACTAACTAACAGCGGCTAGTCAGCGCAGAGTCATTGCCACACGTAACGTAAAATGCATCCATTAGTTTTACTTGTCATCGTATCAGTGTCACTGTTGTGATGACTACGCGCGAGCTCAGTGGTTCTACAGTCCACAGATGTATGATGTTAGCTAACGTTAGCTACATGTCACTAGCGCAGTGGATTAGCCAACAGAGCAGCGCGTCAGCTGACTGATGGCAGCCATGAGAATGAATGAGACACCGTGCACAGTGTTTTTTTTTTATTTCATGTGCCGAAAGGAGACTGGAAAATAGAAGGCAGAGTCTGCTGCATGTAGGGTACTGCGCCCTTCAGCCCTGGCCTTTAATGCGTGGCGCTGTAAGAAATGCTTTCCTGTGGACTGTTGGTAGCTGGAGCACTGTGAAGCTCAGACTGGTGACAGATGGTGATGATCGCTCATGTGATCGATCACATGAGCGCTGCAGCTAGCAGAGCTGCTGAGCAGAGCAGAAGAAGGGCAGTTTATAGCCTGATGGAAAGAAAAATACGTCTTTGTCACTTATAGCCCCAGTTGTTAAAAAATGCTTGGTAAAGTTTAGGAGAATATTGCAGAAAATATAGACTCACACCTATTGGTCTATGGACACATTTGATCCTCAGCTGTTTGCCAGATAGACACAGTTTTTTTTGTATAGTTATACCATAAAACTTCAATAAATAGCCCCATTATTTGCTTAAATAATTTACCTTCAAAAGTCTTATTTTGGGAGAGGTGTCTGCACGAGATGGGCTTTTAATTCCTTTTACACAAAACTGTTGCCCAGCAAAGATGAGAAATGCAAAAAGCAACAAAAGCAGAAATTACCCAAATATAAGGAAATTACCTGACCCCCCACCCCCCCACCAACAATTTAAGCAGCTAACTAAGGTAATCTCCAGCAGATAGCCAACAACCTGGTTTTATACATAAATATAATAATAAACTTTAATTGCACAGTATGTTTTATGCTGTTAACCATTTAAAACCTGAGTAAACTGGCTTGATTTCTTCATAACATGGGAAGAAGGCAGTGAGCATCCAAAGAAGAAATGGCCAGATAACGATCAAGGAATGAGTAAAAAGTACAAGAACATTATATGAAAATCAGTATTCAAAAAACAACAGCAAAGAAAAGAAAAAGAAAATATTTGGAGAAAGACCTTAAAATTATTATAGTTTTGTAACATGATTGTAAAGATGTCATTATGGTAATTATAAATATAGTTTTTCCCTTGCTTTTTTTCTTTTTTCCCATGACATTTTCCCCTAAGCTTTTAAAAAACATTTTTCTATATGCAAATGGGCCTGTACTTGTATAGCGCTTTCCTAGTCTTACGACTAATCAAAGTGCTTTCACACTACATCACATTTACCCATTCACACACACATTCACACAATAGTGGCTGAGACTTGTGGCTTATTGTGTAACTTTGGTTAATTCATACTAAACCTTTAAGATGCCAAAGTCACACTGTAACACAAACAAACAAAGTGTTCAAGGCAGCAGTAGACCAGCAACTCCTGTGTTTGGTGATGTTAAATTACTGTTTTTCTCAATGGTGTCTGGCTCTAAAGAGTGATATAATGGCTCAACAGTCAGTCAAAAATAAAATTCAGACTCTGTCAGGAAGGAATGGAAAAATATGTCCCAAGCCTAATAATTTCATTCTCAGGAAATTGTATTGGTTAAAAGAGTGTTGTTTGCAATTAGGACTGGGCGATATGGCTTAAAAATAATATTGCGATATTTAAAAGCAATATCACAATACACAATATATATCGCAAGATTTTTATATGCCCTTTGAATGAACTATCAAACTAGGACCCATGGTGCTTTTATTTTAAAGGACCCGGTTTGTCTTAGCCTGGAAGTGCCAATGTTTTTGCTGTGGGCTTGAAACCTCCGGTCGACAGTTGGATGTTAGCTTTAACAGACAGTTAAACAGACACTGTGGCATCTTTAACCGTGAGGATTCTTTCACTGTCAGCAGCAACAAACTGACGCCACTTCAGTTCATGTATTACTGGTTTTTGCAAGTCGCACTGGTGCTCCGTAGTCGCCGGTGGCTCATAAAAACAACACATTGTATGCTCAATGGTCAAGATAAAGTCATTTTATACATTGCATGAGAAACAAGCAGCAATACATAGAGAATATTTAATATATTGCCCAGCCCTATTTAAAATTGTTATTTTGTTACACTGAAATCTTCTCTCATAACTTCTAAATTTTTGTGTATATATAAACACAGTGTAACAGTTGAGGTTTTTACTATCAGCCTAATACTGTAAGTATGGAATAACTGAACTGATAATCAATATCTTCCTAATATCAAAACTGTTATTTGATCAAAGTTCATGTATCTGTTTTGATTATGTTAGCAATGGTTTTGATAACGTCCAAGTTTTAGATGAATGTCCTGCTGAGGGAATCATTAAACAGTATTATGTAAAGGGGCAAATGATTGCTCCATTGTTTTCCTATGTAAACAAAACAAAGGCATAGTTTCTATATCTTAATCTAGCTTGATGATCACTTTGATAAGTTGTTCATGTGGTGGTGTGCTATCTCGCCTGGCAGTGATCATGCATTTGGTCATTTGTGTGTGGGTGTGTTCATCTATCTGTCCACAGCTTATCTCACAAACTACTGGACCCATTGGTCTAATACTTTGTTTGTATATTTATGGCTATATGCTCTGAAACTTTTTATTGTTGAAGAAATTTACAATATTTGAAAACTATTAACTAAACTATATATGATTTTTATACTCTCATTGACTGCTGTTTCCTCATGCCTCTTAACTGGCTGGAAGGGGCTGCATGTTTTTTCATAAATGTCTGTTGCAGGACACATTTCGTGGTGGCTCAAACACTCCCTTTTATAGAAAAGTTTTGTTTATTTGTAAACCAGATTAATTCCAATTAAATGATGTAATCCTCTAAAGTTACACTTTAGAGGATTACATCAATATATATGTTTGGCTTGGTAAAATAGTAATATTCCATGCGTTTGTACCTTCCTGAAATTTATACAGTATATGTACTGTATGTATGTACTGTATATATACAGTATATGTCAGGGTATATGTGTGGCGCTGCCCCAAGGGCAATTGTTCTTCTTACTTTCAGCCTTTCAGACAAATAATTACACACTAGAAACCCACAAAATGTTAAGAAAGTAATTTTCTCACAGCTATTTTTTCTTATAAACAGAGAAATACAACTGTACACCTTTTGAATTCAACTATCTTTCAGTCACTGAAGACTGAAGAGGCTTAATTGCCTTGTTAACTCACCATAAAACACACTTCATTCAAACTTGATGGAAACAAAACCAAACTCACCCAAACCGTCTTGGTTTCTCATGTTAGTAATCTACTTAGTAAGTCCACTTTTCCAACAATCACCAGCTCAAGTTTGGTCCAAATAATCCTTAATTCACCAAGGTAGTTGTCAAATACATGCTGTTATTCCCCATCGTCTTTCTACCTGCTGGCTGCCGGTTGTTTACAGTCATATAACTTCTCTCTCCACCACAAGGTGTCGCTGTGTCTTTCAGCTCAGTTGACTCTTCCACCAGCAGAGACCGGAGACCGAGCTCTGGTAGTGCATGCTGTGTACTACATACAATGATTTTAATACTAAGAGGAGCACCTGTAATTATGACGGTATTGAAAAACATACTGCTAGGGATTTTTAGATATCCTGGTATACCGCTATGCCGTGGTACCACCTAAGCCTAATATGAGTTGAACTAGTCAGTTTGTTTTTGTTAATCTTTGACACCATCTTGACTGTAAGGGAGTCAGGAGGATCATTTTCAGTGGGGGCCACTGCACCACATTTTTTTTCATCTGCCACACTGTGATACCACACTGTGATAGTGTGATAGATGCCATAAATAACAATTACATTACAGTAATGACAAAAAGGAAAATGAAAGGGGGAGGGGTTACTATAAATTTTACCATAAATAACTGAGCAAAATAGTTAAATGTTTTCCTCTTTGGTCTGTTTTTGTTGTGTTTCTTGTTAATACCTACTTTGTTGTGCTGTAGCCTAGTCCAGTTAGGAACGATGGTTCAAAGATTTGTGGCTGTCTTTTAGTCATCAAAAATACATTCATACTCAAAACTAAATTGTATCTATATTTCACATACAGTCCCTGTTCACAAGAAATCGATCCGCTCTGTGCAACATGATGTTGCTCCGACGAGGAGTGTTTTGTTATTATTATTAGCTTCTGGGATGCCACTGAAACAAACTGTGCTGTGTCTGCTGGAATTACAAGCATTGTCTGGAGTGGCTGCGAGCAGCCGGGGTGGCTGCTTAGACACCTAAGGGAGGTTTGTTCTTTACTGAGTGCTCTTTTCTAGTTGATCATTATATGGCCATGCTGATTACATTTTCCAATCAGCACAGATACTGACAAATTTTGGTGTTGTTTGGCACTTTGCTCTGTGGGCCTGATGTTGAGCCTTTACCATGACTTTGATTATGCTGTTGAACATGGCCCAAGCCACGAAGCCAGCAAGGTGATGGTTTTTCCTTTTGTGTAAGTGTCAGAGGCAAGCATGGACTAAAAGCCTTTTAGCAAACTAGAAGGAAATGACTTAATGGAACCTGGGCCATCTTGAGAGGTAAGCAAAGCACATGTAACATGTGATAAAACCCTTGACGTAAAAACATCTAACAATCCAACCTCTGAAATTCTCTAATTTTGTTGTAGCTGAATGCCTCACCTTTTTTCTCTGATCAAACACATTACTAAGCAGCAGCGGTACATTCTAATGTTGAGGCAGCAATTCAGAGCCAAATAATAATCTCAAATAACTGTCAAGAAACTCTTATGTGCTTTTCAAATTCTACAGGTGCTGTAGTTACAATATGTTTTGCATGTTTTTAAGCCCCTGCTTTTGGTTAGAGGTTATTTTTCCTTTAATGGCCCTTCTGCTTCTTTAAATGGAAGAGGCATGGGCATGGGCCTGGGTCTGAAGTTTTATTGACTTGACTAGATGCAAAACCATAGAATTTACACAGAAATATGTGATTTATTACAGGTGCTGATCCAAATGCCTGTTTGCCAAAGCCAAGTGTGTAGCTCACCTTTGGTCCTGCTCAGCAGGTGGCTTTAGAAGCTAGGTCAGATGAGAGATAGACAGCCCACCACTATGCAGAGCAGAGAGTGCACTTCTAGGAAGGTTTCAGTGCTCTTTTTCAGTTCACAGTGCATAAGGGAATCGTGGAATATTATTCAGTGGTGTTGTAACTTACGAACTTCTTTGTTGCAGAGGAAGGTTGTCCTGTTCCTGTTTTAGGTGTAACTTCCCCTTTTTTAGAGTGTGAATCACATTTTGTGCCAAACCAAACCCAGAGACAAACAAAGTAAGCATATGGACTCATACAGCCATTTTTAGAGACTTTAAATTATCAAATAAAGGAGGAGAGAGGAAATGGAGATAAGGAACCTTATCCTTAACCTGGTGTGTTTTTGGGGGCACTGAGGAACCTGCTGGCATTGGCCAAGCCCAATCACTGCAGAACTTAAAAAAATAAAAACTATTACCACAAATCCTGCTACATGTAATATTTTACTGTAATATGTTACTTCACTGACTGTAGGCAGTGGCAGAGGTACCATTAAAATTGCTGTGATCATTATTATTATTCTATGATAAATAAATCCAATTTTTAAGGGGCAAAGGTGCTCAAATAAAAATGCATTTTAATGATGAAACTTAACATTTTGTGCTTTCCAAAGACATCAAAAGGAATGTATGCCATTTTCTTCACTTCTCACAGAAAAGTAGCATTTTAATCCCATACTTTTCCTTTTTACTCTCAGTTGGTGCTGTAACTGCCCTTAGGAAGTACACTGAGCAGAAATATGATTGCAACACTTTTGTTTTTGCTCCCATTTTCCATGAGCTGAACTCAAAAGATAATTTCTCTCAAATATTGTTCACAAATCTGTCTAAATCTGTGTTAGTGAGCACATCTCCTTTGCCGAGATAATCCATCCCACCTCACAGGTGTGGCATATCAAGATGCTGATTAGACAGCATGATTATTGCACAGGTGTGCCTTTGGCGGGCCACAATAAAAGGCCACTCTGAAATGTGCAGTTTTGCTTTATTGGGGGGTCTTTAGGGTCAGAAAACCAGTCAGTATCTGGTGTAACCACCATTTGCCTCACGCAGTGCAACACATCTCATTCGAGTTGATCAGGTTGTTGATTGTGGCCTGTGGAATGTTGGTCCACTCCTCTTCAATGGCTGTGTGAAGTTGCTGGATATTGGCAGGAACTGGAATGCCTGCCCATACCATAACCCCACCACCACCACGGGCCACTCGATCCGCAACCTTGACATCAGCAGACTGCTCACCCACGCCCTGAACAGTGAAAACCAGGATCCATCCGTGAAGAGAACACCTCTCCAGCGTGCCAGATGCCATCGAATGTGAGCATTTGCCCACTCAAGTCGGTTCGTCGACGACGACAAACTGCAGTCAGGTCGAGACCCCGATGAGGACGACGAGCATGCAGATGAGCTTCCCTGAGACGGTTTCTGACAGTTTGTGCAGAAATTCTTTGCTTATGCAAACTGATTGTTGCAGCAGCTGTCCGGGCGGCTGGTCTCAGACGATCCTGGAGGTGAATATGCTGGAGGTGAACATGCTGGATGCGGAGGTCCTGGGCTGGTGTGGTTACACGTGGTCGGCAGTTGTGAGGCTGGTTGGATGTACTGCCAAATTGTCTGAAATGCCTTTGGAGATGGCTTATGGTAAAGAAATGAACATTCAATTCAAGGGCAACAGCTCTGGTGGACATTCTGCAGTCAGCATGCCAATTGCACGCTTCCTCAAAACTTGCGACATCTGTGGCATTGTGCTGTGTGATAAAACCGAACATTTCAAGTGGCCTGGTATTGTGGCCAGCCAAAGGCACACCTGTGCAATAATCATGCTGTCTAATCAGCATCTTGATATGCCACACCTGTGAGGTGGGACGGATTATCTCCGCAAAGGAGAAGTGCTCACTAACACAGATTTAGACAGATTTTTGTTTGATTTCAGCTCATGAAAAATGGGATCAAAAACAAAAGTGTTGCATTTATATTTTTGTTCAGTATATGTACTGTTGCATGTGGTATGCACATAACAGGGACATACTAAAGGGGGAAAGGTTCAGTGGTATTATGGTTTGGTACGATTTTGGTATAGCAAAAAAACAGAAATGCTTGAGAAATTTCCTTGATTTTTAATTTTTAATTTTTTTTAATGTTCTTTTAATTCATTTGTTATTACAACTTACATCATAAAATAGGATATTTGTTTTACTTTGAACAATGGTGGGATTATATTTAAATGACCCATCTTCTAGGGTGT
This sequence comes from Plectropomus leopardus, assembly GCF_026936395.1. NCBI lineage: Eukaryota > Metazoa > Chordata > Actinopteri > Perciformes > Serranidae > Plectropomus > Plectropomus leopardus. The sequence goes on along the minus strand of NC_142188.1, from coordinate 33,955,376 downwards.
CTTCCTGGCAGTGTAGAAGCTCTCTATTAAACACAATTTGCACAGTGTATTTTCAACTCAACATATCGTTCGTTTGTAATACGCACTGAAACAAGAGCTTTGTACTGAACAGTTCAATAAGAGCACATGTATTGTTACACCCCGAGACATACTACATGGCGCTAACATTGCCCCCTGAATGCTGACTGTCTTGTTCATTTATCTGTTGCTATGGAGATTCAACAACGTGCCATTCCCAAACTCGCCAGAGATGGAGTTCAACCTGGAGAGCTCTGCTGTTACTTGACAATCTGTGCAGTTTAACTTTTAAGTTATTATTGCACACACAGTGGATTCCAATATGCAGTTATATTTATGACAGTAAAGTTGCATTTGCACTTCTCTGTCATTGTTATTTTTACAGTTATGTCTTTTAATAGATGGTATCTTTCAGATTTTTTTGTTCACCTAAACAATTTGTATTCCTATTATTACAGTTTAACTGGTCATCAGTCACTTGAATGTGCTCTCATCCATCATTGTGGCTTCCGTTAGCTGTTAACAAGCTGTCATCTGTCTGCTTTTTAGTTGATGTAACATATCGTCCACTGTGCAAAGAATTGTGGGTCAAAATAGCTGGAAGAGTATGCTGATTTGCAAGCTGAAAAAATGCCACTGGATGCAGTAGCTGCTATTTTTGGCTTGCTGCATTTGACACACTATGTATTAGGACATGCTGAATTATTTTCTGGCACACTAGGTAGTATGGTAGTACAAGTATTTGAACGCACGCAAGCATTTTACAAATTTACAGTGGTTACTGTGTAATTAATATGCTTTGCACTGTGCACCAGTGTAGCTATTAGATATTTTGATGTGAGACTGTTTTTTTTGTAATTGCTCCATTTCATGGTGTCTCTAAGATCAACTCAAGATAACGTCACTAGGTGGGTTTCTCCTACAGATTTGTGCAAAATCAAAGCAATACTTTTGAAAAACAATAAAACTTAATAGTGAGATGACTGAGTGATGTTCTGTGACTTCTCCTCTGGTGATAACATTCCAAGAAGCATTGCGATGCTGATGATGTCCAAAACATCAGCAGCTTTATTTCTATTGCAGCCACCACACTAGCCATCATTATTTCAAATCCAAGGCCATGTAGGCATGTTATGGAGCCATAATGGAAAGACAAGCTCATTATACGAGGGAGCGGCCACGTATGAGGGAGGTGATAGTCCACGATTTTACAGAGGAATTGTGAATTCAAAACTTCAGGATGATCCGCTCAACTTTAGAAGAGTTATGTGATGCAATAACAGCTCTTATAGTGCCTGCTGCATCATGAGGGAGTACATAGCCATAGCATCATGTGACCTAGAAAAGCCAAAAAGTGTTTTCATTGCAGTTTTGACAAAATGCTTTTATAATTGCCTGAAACCTCATGCAGCTGTAAAGACTATAATAAATGGGGGGCAATAAATGGGAGTATTTTCAAAATTAACTCGTTTCAGTTGGGTATATTATAGATTTGCAGTCTCATACTCGTCTGATGATGAGTAACCTGATCTTCATATGTAAAATTAGTGGAACGGTCCATTAAAAGAACACAAACAGTCAGGAAGAATAGCTTTCTGAAATAACATGACTAGTCAGGAATTGATTGAAGCAGTACTGGAGATAGAATGAGTCCTCTGTCATGCTTGCTATGAGCTTTGTTAGAATGTCTCCGAATGAAGAGCTGACAGCTTACAGATCACAATCAGACATGTCCCTGCTATGTTAAAGCAATGCATAACCTCAGTGTGTAGGAAATCACACAGACTTTGTTCAGTATAGCCAGTTGCCTTGCATCAGTCTATAAGATCACAACTTTGAGTTGGTTTGTCACTACCTTGTTGACTTGACAGAGCTCTAAGAGAGGCAGCTATTGAAAAGCCACTCGAAGACAGAGCAGGAAAATAAACAAATAAAGAAAATTCTCATCAGACCAAGTCTTTTCTTTTAAGAGGCCTTTGTCTCTCTCATGTCAAATGCGACAAAAGCTATTAGCCCACGAAATGGCTGGTCTTTGTTTTAGTAGTGCATTCTGTCATTTAGTGCTATGAAAAGACATAGAGCAAGGCACTATACTTCTTTGTGAAGATTTAATTAATGGTAATAATGTAGTCACGATAAACAAATGTCTCATCTGTCACCATGAAAGTGATTTCTATAAAATCAATGTTATTTTTGTAACAGTTCTATAATCCACATTCTAATTAGGCTTAAGCAGCTAGTTTGTCAGTCGAAAAAAGACTTTCCCGTGGGCGTTTGCCATTCTTTTCATAAAAGAACATTAAAATGTAGGCTAAGGATTTGACACCATTTCTGTCTGTTGCATGAACAGAAACCAATCCACATGAACAGCACACTTGTTTTGCTGACTGCTCTTAATTAATTTCCTGACATTCTCCATCTTAAAAATGGGTGGGTCATTAGCAAAGCAAGTGTGCATTGTCTAATAAAAAAAATTCCCCTTGGCATTGTATCAGTCCATCATTTCCATAGCAGCAGCCAGCCCAGTGTAGGGCTGGTTCTCTAAGTGCTTCAGCCTTTTTATGGGCTGACATTCAGTAGGCGATAAAGTGGTACCAGGGCACATACAAGTTTTTTTTTTTTTTAATCTTCATCATAGTATTTTTTTCTCTTGTAATGCAATATAATTTCCCTTACGCCCCCTTCCCCAAAAACTAATAATCTTTTCATTGAAACCTCTACTTTTGCTTCCTTTTTTTAATCTTTAATATTTTATCTACCAAAGCTCTCTAAACAGGAGGAAATATTGTTGCCCCTTACTATACCTAATCCTCAAATAGTATGCACTTTTAATTTAACCTGTCACAGGCTTGGGTGATGTGAAATATTTCATATCTTAGTCCTTTGCTGAAAATCCACGAGGAAATTCCTTGTCTTAAATAAAAGCCCTCTATTTTTCATACAAACAGCTGTACACCTTCTGAATTCAACCTTCAAAACACCTCATTTAAACTTGACGGGAACAAAATAAAACAGCCAAACCGTCTTGGTTTCTCTTGTCAGTAAGTCCACTGTTCCAACAATAACCAGCTCTTGTTTGGTCCAATTAAATCCTTAATTCACCAAGTTAGGTGTAAAAACATGCTGTTATTCCACACAGTCTCTCTCTGCCTGCTGGATGCAGGCTGTTTACAGTCCTGTAACTTCTCCCTCCACCACTAGGTCTCACTGTGTCTTTCAGCTCAGCTGCCTGTTCCACCAGTAGAGACCAGAGACTGGGCTTGAGTGGTGTGTGCTGTGCACTTCATACAATGAGTTTAATAGAAAGAGGAGTGCCTGTATTTATGACAGTACTGAAAAACATACCTTTAGGATATCTATATACCCTGGTATACGGTAATACAGTGATAGAATGGAACGTATGAGTATGTCTTTATTGTCATTGCACAAGTACAAGGAAATTAAAAGGCAATCCTTACAGTGCAAAAGAGATATCAAAAACTACAAAAAGGGAAAAAATCTAAACAAAACTCTCACTTTTGTCACTAACCTTCTTTATGGGCAGTTAAGTTTCCTGGTACTTGACAATAGCTTTCAATATCCAGGAAGTAGTACAGTAAATTAATCACTTTGGACAATTAATCAGCACCAATAGGACGTTTTACAAACTATCATTATCTGACTTGGCTGCATGGCTGCACAGCCTCCACCATTTACACAGGGATATATGGACATCCAGACTGGAGCTGAAGAAGGGTGGATAGTGTTGAATTATCAGTGAGTGCACCTCCAGAGATAGTCACTCCCTTCTGCTTCTGACCATGTCTCAGTTTATTTATTTAGTCAGTTTTAACATGGATTTACATGACTTTTTGTCTGGACCATAACAACTGGTCCAGTGCTGTCACTCTATTGACCCTATTTAGAAAATCTATAGTGCATGGTCTAAAACGCATGGCGCAAATGCGTTTGGGGCGTGCTGAAGTCCATTTTGCTAGTTAAATGGCGGATAGTCATGGCGCCAGGTGTGGTGCACGGCACAGAGGGTTTGTATTCAGACTCTTAATTAGTCATCGGTGTGTTTTGGGCGGAACGTGAATTAACCAGTCTGTGTGTCAGCTCCCATTCCATTTAAAAGCCAGGTGCACCAGGAATTGGCAGATTGCGAAATGACGGATTTGGCGAATTATAGATGTGAGAGTTTTTCTGCTACAGAAACCGACCTGCTCAATTAAATCATTTTTTGGAACCTCCAGAACGGCCTTACAATGCAGAAAAGTGTACAGTGATGTGAGGAGGAGGAGGAGGGGTTAACAAAGCTCGCCGCCCAGCATAAAAATCAAGCAGAATTGGCAGGAGCTGATCTCTCAGTACGTGTGTTGCTGCTGGCATATTTGGGCTAACTGGCATAGACACACACAATTCAGCCTCTCGCCTTCCTACGTCCTGTAATGTGCCTTCATTTATGTCCAAGAGACATCCATGATGCATATCAATGTTGTGCAATACACAACATGCCACAAAGAATGCTCCGACTTTGAGGGCTGTATTGTGATTTCCTCCTGACTTATCCAAACATCTGATCCTCATGCAGGTGCATCTTGCTATCTGAATAACTCGCCATTTAAACAGCAAGAATCAGACTGTGCCTTTGACTTCAGACCAGCTTTTATTTGGGCAATGCTGGCCACTTCCTGTTTCAAATTAAGACCCCTTGATTTAAAATAAAAGCCCCCCTAATCTTTCATACACAATCTGGCCAGATACAAGGTTTTGACCTAGCCCTGTTTTTTTATGTTTTATGAATCATTCAGTAAGTTTTGTGAGTATTTTGAACACGCAAAATTATTTCACTGTGAAGTGTCTTGTTTCAAAGTACATTTGAACTCTTTACTGATTACAAATTTCTCAACAGTAATTCAAATACACATTTCAAATATATGTAACAGAAGTTCTGCCCATCTCCAATCACCATTTTGTATTGAGGCTTCATACATGGAGTCAAGTTGATGTCACTGTGTATCTGAAAATCACAGGGTGACTTTTAGGGAAAACATTAGCTGAAGAAATAAAAATCACTCCCTCTGATTATTATGGTTAGTTTAAGGTTAGGTTTATTTAGTTATGTATGACTTTGACTTAGATGTTCCAACACTGTCAAAACATTTTGTCAGGGGGCAGAGAGATATCGGCCGATTTATCGGCTTTTCCCTGCTCCAAACTATGTCAGCCTTTAAAAATCCAGTATTGGTTGACCTCTAATCCTCTTTATGTGAGTCCGTGTACTGGAATCAGGGCTTCTAGGATATTGGAAGCAGTGGGGTTTTTGGCAATACTAAGCTAGGAGTGGTTCCCATGAACAACACATTCAAAAAACCCATTGACTTTGAGGCGAGGAAACGGAAGGTGCTGAAATGCTAATTCATTTCCAGGTTTTAGGATTCATTACTAGAGTTATTTATACTCCACTGCTTAGTCCAGGCTTCAGTGTGAGAGTATTTTATGCCATTTTGAACATCTTAATGTTTTAAAACATGAAGCGTGTATGTACTAGTATATGTAATTTGTAATAAAGCCTATAGTTTTGTCCCAGGTCAGAATGATAAAAAGCTTTATGAAGTGAGCAGGTGACCTGTTGCGCTTGAGGCACAGCCATTTGCTGTGCCTCAGTCACAGCAAATGGCTGTGAATTGTTTTTCTGTCAAAACCCATGCTTCTAGTTATTGTAACCATAGCACTCTGCTACTTGTAATGAAACCGTTACGTTCCTCTACTATACCACCCGCCAGCAAAAAGGCCCTGCTGACAAGACACTTTGCTCACAAATTTGCTCCAGGTTAGAGCTTGATTACATTTCCTAACAATCAGTGCAGTGAGGTAGGTAGTCCTCTTAACGTGGACTACCTGTGTAAATCCAGGTAAGAGTAACCCCATCTCATTTTTTGGGGTGTCAAAACACAGATTGGCTGGTTATTGGTTGGAAGACGTGTGTCTGTTCTGGCAGCTGTACTCCTCCTGTTTAAAACTTAATCCTAGATGTGCTTTTGTATTCAAAAGCAGATTTCTTTTTCACTATGTAAATGAAATATTTGTCCTTTCTAAAACTCTTAAACAAATAATGGTTGGTATTACTGTGTCACTGCTTTTTCTATTTAGCAAGTCTCAGGGATAAGTTCATATTATTTGGTATGACCTTGATGTTAATGTTTCTGTCAAAGCTTTCCAAAGTCTCATTTAACTGAAATCTTTGAGATAATAAAGAAATAGTGACAGAGAGAAAAGCTTGTTCTATCTCAAATCATTTTCATCAGCTCATAAAATGAAGCAGTGATGGCTACTGACAGATTTAGTATTATGCAGAGTGAACAGAATAAGTGTTATGTACTCAGATGTATGTTTTTGCTGAGAAAACCAGACAGACTGAATGAATGGGCTATCACAGTGAAAGGAGTGTTTAAATAGGGAAAACCTTAATTGCTCTGAAGGCATTATTAGAACACCAGATGTAAAACAGCAAAATGAGATCATGGGATGCCATGACTTAAACTGATTGCCTTCCTAGGTTTAAAATTGTACAGCATTTTGCCTTTTTTTAAAAGATTTTTTTGGGGTGTTTTGCCTTTAATTGGCAGGACAGCACAAGTGTGAAAGAGGGAGAGAGGGATGACATGCAGCAAAGGGCTGAGGCCAGTATCGAACCTGTGGCTGCTGCGGCGAGGACACAGCTTCTATACATGGGGCGCCCACTCTAAAAACTGAGCCACTGGGCGCCCCAGTATTTTGCCTTTTAATCCAGACACTACACACTTATACTCAACTGGAATACTACCTGGTCTAAGATTTAAAATGTCCGTGTAAAGTGATAATTAAAATGTGTTCTGAGTTTGTCACATCACCGAAAGATATGTTATTAGACACCTGACCAAATTTGAAAGACCAAAAAATCGCTTGGTTTTTTGAAACGCTGGGAGCGTGTCCGCTGGAGGAGCGGAGGCCACACCCAATCGTGGGACTATGCTAATGATGCTTCTCCTTTTTATACTGCTACATTGTCAGGGGTGGGGTTATGCTGAGTATAGCTCCATTGCATCATCAAGCTGTGGTTTTAGGCCTGCCTAAAAAAATCTTAAAACAGGAAAATGGTGAAAAAACAGTCAACCATCTAACTTCACAATTCGGTACTATATAGTAAAGGGTCTTTGTAACATGTTTTCAACAATCAGTTTCCAACGTTTACAATGTGTTTTGAAACAAATCTCTAAATTCACTTTACACAGACTTTAAGCCCCTCTGTAAGACCTCTCCAGTGGGATATAATTCAGAAGTCATCCATGTGATTGCATATGATATTGTGCTGAAGTGGTCCATATTACTAGAAAGATAAGCAGTTGAATTACCACAAACTATTTGACTGATTAACCCATTAGACCTCAGTTATAGTCCATTTATCCTATGCAGGCAAACCAAAAAACAGTAGTGCACTCCTGTAGTGTATGTTTTTGACTTTGCGACAAGGTCAAGGTAAAATTTATTTATATAGACTATGACTGAGCGTCCAGTATCCCAGATGCAAACATAGAGTTTGCCCCCCTTACCCGGCTGGAGTCCTGCCCTCTGTCCGTCCACTCATCAAGTCCAACAGTACAATTTGGGTTCCAACGATGTGGCCGCATCTCTGCAAAGATTTGGGCACAACAGTCTTGCCAGTCGGAGTCCTGTTTTGTCCATTCCACTCCTGCTATATGCTGAGTATTGTGCTGACATATATAGCAATATACTGTGATTTATTATTTTTTTTAACTGCAAAATATGTTGCAAAAGGAAAACGTTCCCAACATCAAGACACAGGGTGCAGTTTATTGCACCATATGTACAAGAAGATAAGTAGAAAATAGAAGGGCAAGACATTTCTGCTGACCACCGACCTGGTGCATACAAGGGTTGCGCTTCCAATAAATTCATAGAAATTACATCTATGGTTGATTTTCATTCTTACTGGACCTTTAAAAAAGTAACAGCCCCAATATGGATTTTGTCAACCATATTTTATACTGTAGTTGCTCTATTATGGGGGGTCTCTCCTTGGTCAGTGTGATGAGGAATGATTTAGAGGAGTCTCTCAACATTAAAATTGCATTTGAAAACAATGCAAACTAACGATGTCAGTTTAGTTTAATTTGCTTTTGAGGCTGACACCCATTAAGTGGTTACTAACTGGTTAATAAAAAAAAAAGAGGTAAAATACAAGAAAATACAGAAGTCTTTCGTTGAGGTGGCAGAATGCGTTGCTGCCAATTTAATGTGCCCACCCTCTGGACTCCTACCAGGTCACCCCAGTGAATAAGCAGCTTCATTTTGAGCTACAAAACTCCCTCAGCATTATTGTTGGCACCATTAGCCTTGCTAACACTGCTGAAAGCACTAACAGAGCTAACAGTGATAACATAGGCAACAATGCTAAAGGTGTTTTATGGCTCAAAATAGAGCCTCTAAGGGTCTGTGTCTGCAGCAGAAAAGTGGTGGCAGGACACTGGGGAGCGCTTAATCCCACCTCTTCAGAAAAACAGTGTACTGCGTATGGATTTTGTTTCAATGACAACAATATCTCGACATTGGTGCAACTCTTCACCGGCCTTTCTGCTACCACGGATGGGCTCCTCTGTCTCTCTGTAGATTAGCTTAAAAGCAGCAGTGACGTTACCAGCGGTTCTCTGAAATGTTTAGAGGTTTTCATTTCAGTGCACTTGAAGCGGTCAAACAAGAAAGGGTTAGCACTCTGAGGAAAGATGCCAGACATGGCACTTTTTGTCCAGGCAGCCGCATGCAGCCACCCAATCCTCATAGGGAACAACTGAAAAAGATGCTAAAGCTAAGAAGAAAACACTGTGTGGACAAGGGCTGTACGCGACTGCGATTTATGCCAGTCAGATTTGGCTGCACCATACAAATATTTGATGATTCCTGTTGTTTTCCATACAAAGTTTTAAAGTTTGAATGTGCTCAGCAGGACGTTCACTGTGACAACAGCATTCATAAAATGTAGTAAACAAGCTAAATGCGCTAACAACGGGTTGCAAATATACAACACCCATTTTTTGCTGCCACTTGATATCAAACAAAAGTCAGAGACTGTGTCCTATTAAGTTGCTGCGAATGTAAATTTGCCATTTCTAAACAGAAGGTCTCTCTTCTCCTCTGTGCCGCTTTCTGTTTTTCTGCATCTCCCTGTACCAAAGAGTAGCATGAAAGTCAAGAGCACTCACTCTGCAGCAAAATCTGTGTGTGAACCAAATCGTCCCTAGGAGGTTTTTGCATGGGGTGGGGGGCAGCTCGACTTGAAGCAGTGTCAGTCCACTGAGGCTCTCCAACTGATGGTTCTGATCTTCGACTTTGACGGCAGCTCCAATGTGGACACAGCCCCTTACCGACCGGGGCACCCTAGGAAAAACTGGAGAATGAGCACAATGTTTCCCCAGCAACGCTGTTTGGTCAGGACAGCCTTATTAGCAGTAATTGCTGAATGAGGTGCGCTGCTAGTCAGCTAGCTCCTGACAGACATGGGTGGGGTGCAGTAAACTGAAGAGTGGCAAAATTAACCTAATGACTGAAATGTGTAACTGGTCACAAATATCCGTGGCGGTTAACCGATTAATGGTTACAGATATGTTGCACAGGTTTGTTTTGGGCCCTGTGATTGACAGTGTTATGCCATTTTTGGAAAGAACAGCTTTGATAATAGTGTGGTGCTGCGACTACAAACCATCAGCTGTGAATGAAAACGTGACGGCGACAGCATAGAAAAAGGCTGAGGGGTCTTAAGTATTATAACTCACCGTTACATGTTTTTGGCTGTGTGTGTGTGTGTGTGTGTGTGTGTGTGTGTGTGTGTGTGTGTGTGTGTCTGTGTCTGTGTTGGGTGAGGGCTGGTTGTAGGTTTGAGGCAATTAGCATTCCCATGTCCAGTGGGGCTGTGGGAATCCCTTGAAGTAGAGGCTAAGACATGATTGTGAGGCTGCACATCACAGCAGCCACTGCTTTGTAGCGCTCATTTATTGTCAGAAGGATGATGCGCCCCCATCTCCATCCCAGCTCTGACCTCCCGCCTCCCCTCAAGTTCCCCCCTCTTTCAGCTGGGAAATTGAATTGTGTTGGAATGCTCTGTGCCTCTTTTCTCTGGCACTTGAATGGGCTCTTTAGTATTTCACACCAAGGTGTCCTTCAGGGTGCGAGGTCAGGCTACCAAAACAGCTTCTAGTGGCGGATTAGGACCAATTAACATCTTTGTACACAAAGGGCTCTGGCAGCTGAACAGGCTGCAGGGTGACCCACACTGCTGTTGCATGCCAAGCCAGGGGACCGCTGCACTTGAGCTGAAGTAGCAAAAGAGGGGTGGAGAAAGTTTTCCAAACCTAATGGGAAATGTAGCTACTTCACACCTCATGGCCGTATAGCCCATTGAGTGATTGTTATCTTGTGAAATGAGAGAGCAAATCACTTCTTTATCATCACAGTTGTACGTAAGAGGGTGCCATGAATTTTTTTTCATAATGATGGGCTACTATATAGGGCCAGGGTTAGGCCTTTAATCCCTCTGGAACTTCCCATTCAAATTTTATACACACTTCAGACTCTGTGCAACCAAATGGCTGATAAAGAAAAACGATGATGGAACAGATGATGTAGTTTATGCTGCACTTGACATTACCTCATTTCTTCATGTAGTTGGTCAAATTTTTAACCTGGAGTCCAACGATTACAAGAATTTTGAGTTCAGTGCCAATCAGAGAACCCATTGGCTATCTGTCTGACGATAATTCAGCCTCTGGAGGCAACAGCCGAGATTTCAGGGGTTCAGGCTACGACTTCTTCTACCCTGTGCAGGAAATTGTTAGCAGTTCAATTAGCAACTTGAGAGTTTCAAAAATTATATATAGGTAATACATTTTTCCCATACATTCATTTATTTGTGGTGGTCTGCCACAATTAAAAAAACCTGCCACCTGAATAGATTTTCTATTTTTGGAGCTGGACTGATCATTAGGAGCACCACCTATATATATATATATATATATATATATATATATAAACAAAAAAGAGAAATTAAAAAATAAAATCTAATTAAAGCAAAAACAAATCAATTCTGTTATTTTGTTTATATATAGATATATTATTTTGCAAAAAAACTAGGATTTTGTTAAAAAAAAAACTTAAACATATGAGAAAATACCAGTGTGTGTGTATATATATATATATATATATATATATGAGACAGAGCAGCAGCAGAATGTAAGGCACATTGAAAGTAAAATTCAATTGTTTATTTTGCTGGATCATTAATTATTCACCCCAGGAGTCACAAACTGCTGTGGCAGAAAATAAACATCAATCATTTCTTGAGCACTTTTGAAGCCTGTGCCTGTAGGCCTGTAGGGCTGTGTTGTGTGATATGGCTTTGAAATAATATAACAAAATTTTTAGGCTATATTGTGATACACAGTATATATCTTGATATTTTGAAATATCCTCTAAACTAATGTGAACTACAAAAATACTAAATTAACAAATGAACTACAGTTACAATGAAGTCAAATAAACTACTGATATAATGAAGTAAAATACTGTAAAGCTCTGTTATGATAACATTCTATAAAGTATTGTTATAATTAAAAATGGAACCCATTGTAGTTTTATTTTGAAGGACCTGGCTTGTCTCAGGCAGGAAGTGTTCATGTTTTAGCTGTCAACTTGAAGCCTCTGGTCAACAGATGGAGGCTAGCGTTAGCAGGCAGTTACTGCAGTGCCTTTAACTTTGAGGTGTATTCACTGCAAGCTTGAAATAAGTCAAGTCACTCTGGTGCTGTGGTCACAAAATGTGGTTAGATTGTTGCAGTGGTAGCTCACAGATACAAAAATATGTGCCTCACCTGCTCACACTACAGCCACTACCACTAATTAAGTTAGAGTGTTACTGTGGCACTGTTAAACTTGATGATTCATTCACATATATTAATAGAAGGGCTGTCAGCGTTAATGCGTTCATCATGGTGCGATTAAAGTCTGTACATAATGCGTTTTGGTTTTTTTAATCACTGGCCGACATTCCCGTCTTTAAGAGGCTAGTTACACGGCTGAGACTGATCTTCACGTGTACCATCCAGTGACATGCTGTCATCTGTTGCTTTTTCAACATGGTACATTTTCTGGGAAACTGAGAAACCGTTAATGGATAACATAACAAGTCAAGTATGTCTGTGTTGGCCACTTCCAGCAAATCAGCACACTTCATCACATTGATGCAGAGATCATATTAAGTCGAACACTGCTGTGAAGCAGGCCTATTTAATTTAGCTATATTGCCCACAATTGCCAAATAAGTAATTATAAGTAATAATCTACAGAAACAGTACGGAAAACTACAAGGTTGTTAACAAATATTGTCTCGCGGTTTATTTTTTATATTGTACAATTCTCAAACAAAGATTTACAGTAGGAAGAAAAAAGAAAAAAGTTAAATGTACAGTGCAGTGAAACGCTAGAATGCTATTAAGATTTTTATTATCTCCTGCTATTTTATAGTTATGTTTGCTCTATTGGCCTGGCGTGGTAATTAATAATATGTTTGATCATTTAAAAAAAACAAAAAAAAAAACAAACCCAAAACAAAACGCCACTGCCATTTCTTCTGCCAAAGAATATTGACACTTTTGCCTTTCAGCTGTGAAATGTGCTGTATATGTCAACCCATACTGGATTTCAGGGGCTAATACCAACATCAATATTTGAGAATTACAGACATATTTGTGATGAGCTCATCTTGGCTTGTGAGCCCAGCCAATAATTTGGCCAGAATTAAGTAAAATAATGTTTTTCTTATGAATAAAGCTGTATGTGAGAAGGCTCAATATTAGTTCAATTATTAAACCAAGCTCAAATCAGTTACTTGCTTCTTGCCTCTGACTGGCAAATGAGGAAATCAAAGGTTATCCATAAACTAGCTCCTCCACTGCAGAGCAAGATTTTGAAACAAACAGAGAACCGTGAAATGTGTGTGAGAATCTGGGCCCTGAGGCGGAACTGAGATAAAAGAAGGCTGTTTAGAGTAAAACTCATTTTATTTTGTAGAGGAAAATGTTTTTGGGTTTTTTTTGTATTTGTGGTGCCCTTGGTTTTTATCATCACACTTGAGCCATCTTTTCTCTTACTCTCTAAATAATCTCTGCCCCACCCTCCCACCAACATCTCCCACTCCACCCTCAACACACATACACACACATACACACATACACTGCCTGTCTGGCTAATAGAGGGTGAAATGCAGGTGTGTGGGGGAAGTGGCTGCAATACTGTAGCGCATTGACAGGTTATTTTGTTGGCCTCTGCCTAATTAGTGGCATAGTGGATGCACCCCGCTAAGCTTTAGTGCTTTATGTTCGTACCAGTCTGCTCCAATTTCCCCGCGCCTTTGATATTGGCCCCTAGATTGACGGTTCGCACATAAAGAGGAACACCAGACCATGATAGAAAGCCCAGTGGAAACAATGGCGGTCTGCAGATGTGCACGGGGAACCCTGATGGGGGGCATCAATGAATTTCTTGTAAACGCGACGTAAAATGGTTTCCATGTCAGCAGAGTGAATGCTATTTCTTCATTCAGAGAAAGGAACGTGTTAGGTCCAGACCCTTTGCTCCTCTGTTTGTCTCAACTGAGGATCCTCTGATGTTTTCCAGACTGTTATCACTCCAGTTATCCATTACAGCTGTCTTTTGTTTTGAGGTAAACCTTGATGCAGCTCTGCTATTGAGAAGGGAGATTGGACCTGTTAAAACACTGTGTTTTGATTGTTGCTCTTAGTGCTTACTTATAATCTGATGAGGCACATCAGTTCTGTTTAACGGCTGCTACAGGTGTGCAACATTGATGTGTGTTATATGTTTGCAAACTTAGGTCAATGAGGCGACTCATCTTTGTTCTAATTCTCACCATTCCAAGCTTGACATGTCAACGTGAGGAGCACTAGCCAATCGCAGTAGGAGTACTAGCCAATCGCAGTAGGAGTACTAGCCAATCGCAGTAGGAGTACTAGCCAATCGCAGTAGGAGTACTAGCCAAAACAGCACGAGTAATAGCCACTCACAACACAAGTACAAGCCTGTCACAGCAGAGTATTACCCAGTCACAGCAGAGTATTAGCCAGTCACAGCATAGTACTAGCCAATCACAGCATGAGTACTAGCTGATCACAGCAGAGTATTAGCCAATCACAGCAGAGTACTAGCCAATTACAGCACGAGTACTAGCCAATTACAGCACGAGTACTAGCCAATCACAATATGAGTTCTAGCCAATCACAGTATGAGTTCTAGCCAATCACAGTACAAGTACTAGCCAAACACAGTGCAAGTACTAGCCAATTGCAGTAGCAGTACTAGCATATCGCAGTAGGAGTACTAGCCAACACAGCACGAGTACTTACCAAACACAGCACGAGTACTAGCCAATCACAGCACAAGTACAAGCCTGTCACAGCAGAGTATTTCCCAATCACAGCACAGTATTAGCCAGTCACAGGAGAGTACTAGCCAATCACAGCATGGGTACTAGCTAATCACAGCAGTGAATTAGCCAATCACAGCAAAGTACTAGCCAATCACAGCACGAGTACTAGCCAATCACAGTATGAGTTCTAGCCAATCACAGTAGGAGTACTAGCCAATCACAGCACAAGTTCTAGCCAGTCACAGTACAAGTACTAGTCAGTCACAGTAGGAGTTCTAGCCAATCACAGTACAAGTACTAGCCAAACACAGTGCAAGTACTAGCCAATCACAGTAGGAGTTCTTGCCAAACACAGCATGCGTACTAGCCAGTCAAAGTACAAGTACTAGCCAATCACAGTATGAGAATAATACCTTTGGAACAAAGACAGTGTTTCTAATAGTAACTGTGCAATACTTACACAGTGATGTTTCTGTGATTTTCCACTCTGTTGTCTTGTTTCAATTTGCTAACTGTGCTTCCACAAGTAAGTAATTAGAACACTCTGCAAGCAACAATAAGAGAGTGTAAGAAGCCCGTTAGTCTAACTTTGGACAGATGTCTTTTTTGTAATCAGTTTTCAATAGGAGATCAGTGATTGCATTGTTTATGCTTTGTATTTTTTTGCTTGTGTTTCTAGTTGAGGCAAGTGTGTTGTACTGATTCCCATCAGCAGGGTTTGCTCATTAACTTGGGCTATAAATGCTGTGTGACATTGCATACTCCATGACATACTCCATGCAATGTAGTTGTTCCAAAAAATAATCATTTAATACAAGAAAGAAATAATGGCATTATATTATTATCATTGTATTATATTATTTTCACATCAAATAGTGTCACTTCAACCCTTTGAAACCTGGAGCGACATCACTTTCTTGTGCTGCTTTCAGATTCCTTTCACAGGTATTTGAACTTTTTAACACTGAGCTAATTGATGCAATTTCTGAAAACGAAAACGTGAAAAATTCAGTTAGCAATGTAGTAATCGCAAGACATTAGTTGAAAATGATTTTTTCAAAAGCTAGGTAAAAATGTTTAGGGAAAAACTATATTCATAATTATCAAACAAAATTATTAGATTTTTTCTGGGTCATTTCCATGTTTGTTTTTTTTTGTTTTTTTTTTGTTTTTTACTTTGCTTTTCAACATTTTTTAAGGTGATTTTCTTGTGCTTCATTAATTTCTTGTTATATTTGGCTGGTCATTTCTTTCTTTGTTCATGACCCTCCCATGTTTTTGAGAGAAATCAAGCCAAATTGCTCAGGTGTTCAGGTATCGAAGGGTAAAGAATGTACAACCTATTGAAGGTAGCCTACATGAGAGAGCGTTAAGAACAAATGAGAAGGAAAGGGGTGTTTTATCTTATTGTTGATTATAGAAATACACAGCTGCAAAAGTTCAGGGAAATGGCAATGTGCAGTGTTTTTTTTGTGACACGTTGGATGTCTAATTTCATTGAGTTCTAGTATTTTCTTTGAGTACACTTTGCTGCAGTTATTATGGTTTGATGTCGGGGAAGGACACGGGCTACTTCCACTAACCTTCATTAATTGTGACCCTTCAATTAGTTTACTATTATTGGGAGGCTCAGAGCTAGCCAGATGCCTATGTAATTGTACTCTCCATACATGAACAAGTGAATTTCATGCATTATTTCCTGACATTTGGCTGCCTTTGACATTTGGGCCTGGGAGTGCATGAAAGCTGTTAAAATCTCACCATGAAAGGTCAGCTCCTGATTATTAACAGCGTTGGTTGTAAGGATGTCTGCGTCTTCTCATGTGGATTGGTGGTTTTCGGTATTGCCTGTATTTTTTTCCTGTCTTATGGCCTATTGGAATAAAGAAATGAGTGCACTCTGTCATTTTCCTCTCTTTCAGCTTACTCTACTGTATCGGGTGTGAACGGCCCTCTGGTGATCCTTGATAATGTGAAGGTGAGGTTCCTAAACAGTTCTTCTGTAATTACATTACTGAATTTTATAAGTAATTTCTCAATGCTTCTCCTTATTGTGAAAAGTAATATTATTACTGTAATGCTTCACTGCCAGACAATGACTACATACAGTACTAATCACAACCTATTCCTGTGAAACCTGAGCAAATTGGTTTGAATTTTTTTACAAACATGGGGAGAAAACATCGCCCAAAAATTTACAAAAAAAGTGAAAAAATAGATTGGCATTTCTTGTCAAGTTGGTCATTAGATTTTTTCCCCATGTTTTTGAGAAGAACACTGATGTGAAGCTAGGTTTCAAAGGGTTAATGTGAAAATCCATTTCAAATCAAAGACTTAGGTTTTAGAAACTCTATCACTCACCAAACAGTAAAAGAAGTGTCATCAGAAGCAAAAGTAAATCACCACTCTACATAATAATATTTTAATAATTAATAATATTTGTGCATATTTATGAATGATAGAAATGTAGTTTTCTGGCAGCTGAATATAAACTGTGTTGAATGTGTTTGAACTAGTTCCCCAGATATGCTGAGATTGTTCACCTGACCCTGCCGGATGGCACCAAGAGGAGTGGGCAGGTCCTGGAGGTGATTGGAAGCAAGGCAGTTGTCCAGGTGAGAAACAGAATCCAAAATAACTGAAATTTACCAATTTATAACTAATGAATCCGCAGCTGAAAGTAGTCCCCAAAAAATTCACAATTTACTCCTTCCTGCTTAAAGCTGGGCTCGACACACGTGGATAAGTAGAATTTGCACCCTCAACTGCATTTATAGAACAGCCAATAGGAACGCCCTCTCTCTCTGAAATAACCCATGATTGACCAAATTGTCTCATCACAGGCCAGACTTTCTAAAGCCTGAAAGCAGGGCCAAGACAAGGTACAGAAGTGTAGTTTTCACTCTGTGCACTTGAGTTATAATATGGTAACGTTTATTATGGGTTACTGTTAGGGTACAATTAAACTGCCCATCCCTGCTTTAAGGAGCATCTGCTAAAAACTTCAAGCTGTTACTAATTACTTAGCTTTTAAAAGATAAAACAATCTGTCTGTGAGTCATTTTTTAAAGATTCTCTCCAGACCTGTTTTTGGACATATGAAAGACCTTTTGTTTTGAGCAATAATTTGTCTGTTTTTTTTTCCCGTAAAAATTAACCAGTTAAAAAATATTTTTCTTCATCCTCTTCCTCCCTCATTGAAAAAACTGCATCTATGCGAATATGTTTTGTTGAAAAATAGTAACTGGTGACTAAGCTGCACTGTTACACTTTTTTAATGCACTAATTGGAGGAACTGAAGGGAATGAATCTTATATTATTAAATGTAACTAGTTGATTGAGTGATTGACTGATGGAACTAGACCAGCGATACTCAACTTTAAGCCTGCGGGCCAAATCAGGCCCCCATGGGGTGACAGTTTAGACCTAGCATAATGAACGGTGTTGGCTAGATTTTCCAAATAAAAGCACCCAGATAGTAACAAGAGTTTATTGGGAGGGCCTAAACAAGAACTGATTTTAAAAATACAAGCCCCCAGATGGTTACAATAGTTTAGCAGGAGGCCCAGAGAAAGCAGAATTTTCAAAATAAACACCCTAGATTGTAATATAATAAGAATATAACCTAAAAAAAAAAACTTAAAGTGAATTTGAAAAAAATCTGAAAATCTTCAAGCTACTCCACTTTAAAAGTTTTTCCTTTTTGTCCATGCTCTTATCCACAGACAACATTTAAACTTTAAACAGGTCGCCAAGTGTACTTTTGTGCATGTTTTGAGACTGCACCCTCTGCATACTTTCAGAGGAACCATGCAAATGTCAGAACATTATGCTCTTTGATGACAAAGATGCTTCTATTAAACTTTTTTTCCCATGTTCCATACCTTCTGAATTACAAATAATTTCTTCTTTCAGCCTTTTGAGTTAAAGAATTTCAACTTCCACCTTTGGCAGTATTTCAATTTAACATTCACCTTTTACAGCAGTGTATTTCTGCTGTTAGCATCTGAAGGTAAAGCAGTTCAGCTTTCATTTCTAACAGATTTTCAGATGTTGCAGGCAGTTTGTTTTATATTTGTGCAATTTCAGCCATGGATTTGAATTCATTTCAGCTTTCAGCATCCACACGCATTCTCCGCAGGAAATTCATTGTCTAGTAGTGTATTGCCCTGTAGCTTAACCAGCAGGTCAAAGTTTTTATTTGTACTGTGACTCTAATCTGGCTCAAATGTGGCGGAGCCCTTACCAGGGCAGAGAAATTTGAGATAAAAAAAAAATCTCAACAACTTGTCATGTCTGTTTGTTTAGGTGTTTGAGGGAACATCAGGCATTGATGCCAAGAAGACGGCCTGTGAGTTCACTGGTGACATCCTGCGCACCCCAGTGTCAGAAGACATGCTTGGTATGATCAACCTGATTTCACATATTTAATCCAAAATGTGTCACTTACAGTAAAACTCCTCTTATTAGCACACAGTTCAGGTTTTGTTTACACTCGCACACTTCCCCTTTCGTCCTTCTGTCTTTGTAACACAATGATAACATTTTTAAAGCAGGCGAAATGCTGTTTAAGGCTTCATACTGCATTTTCCTTCAAAATGCTTATTTTACTGACATGTTCAATCTACTCATTAAATGGTAAAAGCAAAACAGCACTCAATCAAAGCTTTTTGTCTGAATGTTCTTGAATGTCTCAATAAGTGTGATTATCTCAGTACAGCACAAGGTTACATATAATTCAATAGCATTAGAAAGTAAACCTGCTTTTGTTTTTGAAGTATCATTAATCACGTCCATGAATTTATAATTACTTGTACTCTTTACTTGTAGACTCTGTAAGAGCCATCAGAGCCACTCTTATCTGTTTAGAGTCTGATACAAAACAGAATAGATCAGATATGGTTGGAAGCGTCATCTAATGAATTTCATTTTTATCTCTTTCTTAGTAATTATCTTTCAATTCAACTTCCAGATAAACCAAATAGTTGTTGTTTATCAAATGATGGACTTAATCTACTTAGCTCAAAGGAGAAACTCTACCTCTTTCAGGGCGTGTTTTCAACGGCTCCGGCAAACCCATCGACCGCGGGCCCAGCGTCCTCGCTGAGGACTACCTGGACATCATGGGTATGACCTCAGTGACCTGCCACTTGGATGTCTTTTACAAGAAAACATTAAGAAAGATTTTTCATCTATTAGAGATAAAATATGCTCAAAAACATTTGCAGTTTGACACCATTAATCCCTTGAAACCCAGAGTAATATCACCTTTCTTGTGCTGCTTTCTTTTCTACTTTTTGCAAGTATTTAAACCTTTTGAAGCGTGAGCTAATGGGTGCAATTTCTTTCAAAAGCATAGGAAAAAAGGCAATGAGCAATTTGGTAAGAAATGTTCCACTGATTGAAGGAAATTAGTAGATTTAGAAAAGTGCTTTTTATAAAGAAAAACACTATGGAAAATCATTTCTATAATGATCCAATTTATTTTACAAAATTATTATAATTTTCAGGTCATTTCAGTTTTCTTTTTTTTGTTTTTCTTTTATTTCGTCTTTTTTTTCCAGGTAATTTTCTTGTACTTTTCACCAATAACCTGCTATTTTTTGGGTTATTTATTCTTTTGTTGCTCATAAGTTCTGCCCTTCTGTCCATGTTATTGAAAGAAATCGAGCCAAATTGCTCAGGTTTGAAGGGGTTAAGGGTGCACAACCTGTTGAAGTTTGCCTACATACATTTTTTCACAGATATACTGTTTTTTCTCTCTTTTTCTTTTTTTATCTCTTTTCTTTTTTATGAACAGGTGATTTTTTATTTATTTATATATTTACCAATTTCTTGCTAATTTTTGGGTCTTTTTCTTTCATTGCTCATTTCCTTCTTCCATTTTCCAAGATAATCAAGACAATATGTTAATTTTTCAAGGGGTTAACTTTCAAGGAATATCTAATGAGTAAATTGTGATTTTACTTTCTGTAAAATCACAATTTGCTCATTAGATAGTAAATAAGTCAAAAGAGAACACTAAATAAAACAAAAGTAAAGGCATATTTCAATAAACCATGCTGACAGCACATCTGTTTCTTCACCTGTTTAAAGGCCCACATAAGGTGCTCTAATGAGTCCCAGGTCTGAGGATAGAACCATAATGTGTCTGACAAACAACAGGAAGCAGGCTGATCATATACTGCAGTTATTAATACTAATTATATACACTTTCCTGACAGTGATTGGTTTAATGTAGCTCCTTTTGTGTTTGCTAGGTCAGCCCATCAACCCTCAGTGCCGTATCTACCCTGAGGAGATGATCCAGACCGGCATCTCAGCCATCGATGGCATGAACAGCATCGCCAGAGGACAGAAGATCCCTATTTTCTCTGCTGCTGGGCTGCCCCACAACGAGGTAACACCGCCAAACCATTTATCAGCTGGAGGAGAAATTCCTCTGATGCCTCATTACCAGCATCCTGGGAATATTTTCTAAATGAAAGTAAAGTAATACCAGAAGTTCAGCATTGGTCAGAGCTGAAGAGCACAAGTTTTAAAAAGCAGCAAATGTGGTGGGGTGGCATTGCAAAGAATTGGCCCGGTGCTCATATCTGCTGCAGGCTGTGAGAGCTGCTACTACCATGAAAAACCTGAATGTCCTTATTGAGTCGATGAACAAAACAGGATCTGGTGTGAGATATATGAGTAGCAGATTGACCATTCCTGCGCAGTAAGATTACAGGAATGTTTACACTACTTTCCTTCACATTTGTAAATTCGGGTATATTTTATAAACCTAAAAATATAAGGTTATTGTCTACCAGCAGGGACTGAGGACATTTGTGTGGTCCCACCAACGCTGCCTCCAGCGTGCAGAGCATCGGAACAAAAACACCATTACATCACAGACAGTATGATAATAACACCCAAAACACAAGTTCCACTCTCAGTGGTCTCTGTGACATGAGAAGTACTTTCAGAAGTAACTTCAGAAGCACACTGACTGTGTGAGCAGTGCTGCTCAGATGCATCTCAGCAGCATGTCAACCAAAGCACCTCTAGAGAAATAGTGGCTCGCTGATGTTTTTTACGCATGCTGCACGCATAAGTCATCAGAAATAGACAGTGAAAAAGGTGTTTTGATAGATAAAGACATATAAACTGTAATAAAAGGTGATATAGAGTTAATATAACTTTCACGGAGTTAAGGAAATCCAATTATATATAATACACATTATATCAGTTTTACTCTAACCTTCCTGCTTCTGTTTCCAAATAAAAGCCCTCTGAAAACATCTGTGTTGACAGAATCCCACCAGTTGCTGACACAAGGTATTTTATTGTGAAACATTTGCAGGACCGTGTTGTTAACAATGCAGGAGCTTGCACAATTTCATAAATGAGTGGAATTTGTGCCTATGAATGTGGAAATTCAGAACTCATAGCAGCAGGCAACCCTGCAGAAGCATCACAGCAACAACGCTGCCAGTGTGAACACCACGAAAGTGCAACATGCTGCAGTTCAGCGAGGTTGACTTCAGGCATTGGTCATGCAGTGCATCCAGCCATCAGTAAAGTCATCCACAGTGACGCCACTATGATTTCAACACAGATTTGTTGTTCACAATTTACTGTTTTTGGGTAAATAAGAGGGTGCATTCCCTGGACACATCAGTTTTCTGCATTCTTTCAGATTTTAATGTGTCAGGGATGTAGAATGGACACCTTCCACTAACCACTAACTCCTCAGTGATCTCAATGCATTAATTGCCTTAACCTTTGGCAACATTGGCAAGGGGTAAGGCATTTTTTTTTTCAAAATCATGGAAAGAAGGCAATAAGCCATGACAGAAGAAACGATGAAAAAATTAGCAAGAAATGAGTAAAAGTACAAGGAAATTACCTAAAATTTAGTTTAAAAAATAGAAGGTTAAAAAAACAAACAAGGAAATTACCTTGGGAAAAGTGCTTAAAAATCTGTAACACATTTAGAAATATGTAACTATGATAATTCCAAATAAAGGTTTTCTGCTGCCTTTTTTTCCTCAATACATTTTTCCATAATTTTCTTTTTTTTCACTGAGACATTTCTCCCTGGTTTTTTTTTTTCTTTTTTCCAGACATTCTTTTTCATAGCTTTTTAAAAAATATTTTCTAAACTTACTAATTTCCTGCAATTTGTGGAACATTTCTTATCATGTTGTCATGTTCTTTTTTTCCCATTTTTTCAAAGAAATGGCACCACTTTGCTCAGGGTTCAAATGGTTTAAATACTTGTGAAAGGTGTCTGAAAGCAGCACAAGAAATGTGATGTTGTTCTAAAAATTTCAAGGGAATAATTTAAGTAAAATATAATCCATCCATCATTTCTTAAACATATAGCAAACTGGTAATAACCCTTCTACTGAGCTCTTCCCTTAAACTAAGCAGGTTTTGGTGTTGTTGTTTGGTGTTTTCAAAATATAATATATTTTTGATAAACAAAAAGTTTGCTTCTTGGAAGGCCAAAATCTGAAGATAAATGCTTTGGGATAATTCTGTGTTTGTTTCTGTGGCACTGTCACAGTGGAAATGTTTAACATGGATGAGTCAGCTCAGTCATGTGTGTCAGCTGGTCCTCAGTGTCACATGATAAGTATTTGACTTCTGCTTCCTTTTCTAGGTTTTTCTTGCCTCAAAATGGAAATGCATGACTTAGTTTTTCCATGTAAATTAAACAAATGTTAGCCTACATCCATAAGGTGTTGAGGTGAAGTAAAATGTGACAAAAGTTAATTGCTTGGTGCTGTAAGGTTATTACATGATTTACCCACATTTAGTTAGGGACTAGGTTTGGGAACCGGAGGGTGGACAGTTTGATTCCCTGTTCGGACCAAGTATGGAGCGTGAACTGGTAGTTGGAGAGGTGCCAGTTTGCCTCTTGGTCACTATACATGTGTGTCGGCCCTGTTTGTGCATGTGTGTGTATTTCGGGCCTGTGTGCATATGACAACAGAGTTAAAAAAATTTAATTTCCCATTGGGGATTAATAAAGGATATAATATAAAATAAAATAAAATAAATATGCTTAGTGTATAATATAATGTATAATGTACATCGTAAAAAATCAGGAAGAATCCCTCAGCAACAAAGCCACTGATTTATGGGATTGATTGGACACACCCTTAAACCTTTGAAACTTGAGCAATTTGGAAAGGTGGCAATGAGCAAGTCAACAAGAAATGACAAAAAATAGCAAAAAAGTAAGGCTTACAGAAAATAAAACAAACAAACCATAAGAAACAAGAAATGACCTGCAAAATTTGAAATAATAATAATATATCAGAATTTTAAGTTTACAATTTTATAATAATTCTAAATTTAATTTTCTTTGATATTTTCTTGATTTTTTTTTATTATTGTCTAAAGATTCTCTCTCTTCCTCTCTCCCTGTCATTTTCAACCAGTTTTTTAGTCTTTTTTTGTCAGCTTTTACCAATTTTGTTGCTATGCGCTGGACATTTCTAAATAGCAAAAACTGAATAAAAAGCTAGGGAAATTAAATTCGAAAAAAAAGTAGTAGAATGAACAAACAATGTAAACCAGAAAACCTGAAAAACATTGCTAAAATTAAATACGAATAACAATTTGTCAGAATGTAACATGTTGAAGTGTCCTTGGGCAAGATGCTGAACCCCGAATTGCTCCCGATGCTGCGTCATCGGAGTGTGAGTGTGTGTGAATGATTACTGAGTAGCTGGTGGCACTTTGTACAGTAGCCTCAGCAACTTGTGTGTGAATATGTGTGTGAATGGGTGAATGTGACATGAAGTGTTAAAGTGCTTTGAGTGGTCAATTTTATAACTGCATAATGATTCTCTCTCTCTTTCTTTCTCTCTCTCTCTTTCTCTCTATCTCTCTCTCTTATTTAACCAATTCTGGACCTTTTATGTCACCTTTTGCTAATTTCTTGTATTTGCAGGATATTTGCTATTTGCAGGACATTTCTTGCAAAGTAAATTAATGCCTTTTTCTTCATGTTTTTGAAAGAAATCAAACCAATTGCTTCATCTGAGTCTGAGCAATGGATGTCTGTCTGGGTTTCAAAGCGTTAAAGAAAGGGAAACTTCAACCAAACTCATTGTTTTTGTGTAGCACTCACAGAGCTACAGCTTTTGCTCCAGTTTCTGGTTTAATCATTGTGACAGACAGCTGTGCAGCACACACAGCTTTATTGTGGCTGAGTGGAAAGCCAACAAGATCAGGTCATACTTAAAGGAGGAGAGTGATGTGTTGTTTCCACAGGAAATGGAGGATTTTGTCACAACACAGTAGTATAAATAGGGCAGCTTTGGAAATTGTCCCAAGGCAAAAAAATGAAATAAAGTGAAATAAACAATGGCCACAAAGACAACTCCATTGTATCTGACGAAACAATATTGACTGATTCAATTTACTGAAGCACTCCAGCACAATTGAGGTTTCTTGTGTGATAGACCATTGGTTGTTCTTGATGCTCTTCAGCAGAAAAAAGAGGATTTAAAAACCAATGTTGACCCCTGTATTCATCTTCCCACTCCTGCAATCCTGTGCACATCAGTGCTCAGGGACAAAATTTAATGCATTACTGTCTTACAATGGTTTGCAATTGTCAGCCAGTTACAGCGTTGTATTTTCTTTATGTATTGTGGGAGATGTTTTGATATCCACTAAAACCTTATTTTTAAATTGTTATGACAGCCAAATATATAGCACCTTGAGGTAGCGAACAAGACTATGTTTCCACTTCATTTCTATCTGCCACCATCAATGGTTTCCAAAATTCAAGTAGAAATGTTAACATATATTTTTTTGTGTGAGTATGGGCAGTTAAAGGCCCAGTGTGTAGGATATAGACATCAAGTGGTGAGGTTGCAGAGATTAAACTTCTTCTGAATGTAGGAAAACGACAGTGGCCGTAATAAAAATGTGTTAAATATTATTTTCCATTCCTGCCAATAGCTGCTCTAAAATCCAACACACTGGACCTTTAAAAAATATATAAGTAACAATTATTAAATGCATTAAATACCCTAAGAGTCACGGCTAAAGGTCTTATGTTTTCAGGTTGTACATCCGTTCATCCCATTTTCATGAACGCACTATGTCGGGAACGCGGTTGGGGAATTTCTTGACTTTTGGCACAAAGGTTTAGTTGGACTGAACTGTGAACTGATTGGATTTTGGTGGTCATAGGTCAAAGGTCAAGGTCACTATCATCTCTTCTTATTCTTGTGAATGCCCTTTCTCATGAATAGCTTGAGAGATTGTTTTCAAATGCAGCACAGACATTTGGACTCAAGGATGAGCTGATTAGATTTTGGTGCTCAAAGGTCAAGGTCAGCGTGACCTTTTCATCAGTCTCGTTCGAAATCGAAATTTCCTTAAATTTGGCACAAATGTTTTACCTGAAAAATGAACTGGATAGAATTTGGTGGTTGAAGGTCAAAGGTTGCTGTCGCATCCCAAAACCCTATTTAGATCATAATGCAAGAAATAAGTTAAGTTTGACAACATGTTAAACAAATGTTTAATAGGTCATAATGATTAAGTGTGTGAAGCATCCATGTTTTCACTAACATGAGACTTGGCTGGTGCACAGAGACATATAATGGTGAGGTGGTAATTGTAGTTTTGGCAGTGAAACCTTGGCTGGTTAGTTAAAATCAGCTGTCCCAGAGTTAAATGCTGATTTCATTCTTCCCCCCGTCACTGTAACTAACCTGATAAGATGCAATACTTCATGTTAATATTTTTAGCGTTATGCTTTTGAGTAAAGCCAGAGTTAGATTTTGGTTTTCATTGAAAATATTGCATTGTTAACCCTTTGAAACCATGGCAAATTGGCATGATTTTTGCTCAAACATGGAGAGAGTGGGATGAGCAATGAAAGAAGAAATTACCTAAAAATTTGCAAGAAGAGAGGAAAGATGTGCTAAAAATTATCAGAATTTTGTCACATAGTTTTAAATATGTTATTAGGATTATTATAAATAAGTTTTCCCTATCTTTTTTTCTTTTTTCCCTAGACATTTTCCCTATCTTATTAAAAATTCTAATTCTACTGATTTCTTGCAATTTTTCGAACATTTATCAAGTTGCTCATTGCCTTTTTTTCCGTGTTTTTGAGAGAAATCGCACCAGTTTGCTCAGAGTTCAAAGGTTTAATTAAATACTTGTGAAAGGCATTTAAAGCTGCATAAGAAGCACGTTTTCAAAGGGTCAACCCAGACTATTGTGGTTTTGTGGATTTCTGTTGTTTGAAGTCCTCATTTTTTAACTGTTTTTAACTCTTTAAATGTTAATTTGCTTTGTTTTGTCTTTTTCCTCACAAAGTATATTTCAGATTCTACTGTTTACAAAAATTTAGATTAAAACTGCAGAGAGGCTCTCATAGACATAATTTGTTGAAAATTCCAGTGAAAAACCACTGCACACTACCTGCACAGCACCAAACAAGGCACACACACACACACACACACACAGAGTAAGAACTAGCTGCTAAACATAGTGGAACATTTAGTAACTCCTAAGAAAAATCACTGCCATGGTGAAAAATCAAAAAATCAAATTGTAATCAATATTTGTATTATAATAAAAATGTACTGAGCAAAATTTGTCATAGCATCAGTTTCTGTAATAGTTT
Organism: Plectropomus leopardus; assembly: GCF_026936395.1. Classification (NCBI taxonomy): domain Eukaryota; kingdom Metazoa; phylum Chordata; class Actinopteri; order Perciformes; family Serranidae; genus Plectropomus; species Plectropomus leopardus. Next base: position 33,928,233 of record NC_142188.1, on the reverse strand, counting down.
ATTGTGTTATGAACATAAACACAGCCGTCACCCTCAATCCCATCTGCAGTTTGAAAATGAGTGATCAAAAGGGTCCCACTGTGTAGCCGGCCAAACAACCACGGCATGTGTTGTCCGCCTAATGATGAGCCTCTGGTCGTGCCATCAGGATGGTGTGAAAACTTGGCTCATTGTTTCATTAAGCACATGTCACAGAGGTCAATCATGTGGTGGTTTCTTCAATGGGCCAGGTGCCTGAGCTCAGGGTGCACGGAGAGGTCAGGCCAGATCAACACAGCGGCTATGACATTATGTGATAGGCGTGAAATTCCTCTTTCATTCCATAAATTCATCAAGTATCACACGGACTTGTCACTCTGCGCTATTCATTAGTTTCAGTGAAGAAATTATTTTGGTGTAGTTGTATTTAATGATTGAGACTGCATAAGTTGTCTGTATGAAGCCTTTAGACTGAGCTGATATTGTATGTTTTCTTATGGTCTCTAATTCTTTAAGACTTAAACTAGGCTTGGGCGGTATGGAATATTTCATACCTCCTTGAAATTTCATCAGGGTATACTGTTTATGATGGTATAAGTGTGCAGTGATAACCCCCAACCCATCCAGCGAGTGTGCTATTTACTTTCAGTTTTTCAGATGAATAAATACACAGTAGGAACACACAAAATGTTAAGAAAAGTCATGTTCTCACACCTTTTTGTCTTTTAAAACAGAGAAGTACAATTGCACACCTTTTGAATTCAACTTTCTCTCTGCAATAGGAGACTGATGAGGCTTAATTGCCTCTTAAACACATCATAAAACACACTTCACTTCAACTGAAACAAAATAAAACTCAACCAAACCATCTTGGTCACTCTTGCTAGTAATCAAAGTAGTAAGTCCACTGTTCAGCTCCGGTTTGGTCCAAATAAATCCTTAATTCACCAAGTTAGATGTAAAAAAAAAAAAAAACGTGTTTATTCCCCATTGTCTCTCTGCCTGTTGGCCACCGGATGTTTACAGTGCTATAGCTTCTCCCTCCACCACTAGGTTTTGCTGTGTCTTTCAGCTCAGCTGCCTGTTCCACCAGTAGAGACCAGAGACTGAGCTTTGGTGGTGCGTGCTGTGCACTTCAAACAATGAGTTTAACAGAAAGAAGAGTGCCTGTTTTTATGATGGTATTGAAAAACATATCTTCGAGGTTTCTAAATACCCTGATACGCTGTAAAAGTGTGATACTGCCGTCATGGTTTATTTCATTTATGAATTAATACTGTCTGCATGAAGTCTTTAGACTGTAGCTGATATTCTATAATTATCTGATGCTATCTTATTCTCTGAGACCTAAACCAAGGATAAATTGATCTACTTTCAAGAATTCATTTTGTAAATAGTAAACAGACTCAAAGCCCATCAACTCTCTCTGAAAAACGCACCCTCCAAAAAAAAAAAAAAAAAAGAAAAGGAATTTCTATCAAATAGAACTAAAGTGTGCAAAGCAAAGTAGTCTACACCGGTTGTTTCAGTGTGTCAGATACATTTGATGAGTATCATATCATGTGTTGCTCATCTGGTTTCAGGTTGTGAACCTGAATGATCCTACCACTAGTGTGTCTGCATCATCAGCCCATAAAAATGGTGATGATAATTGATGATAAATGCTAACTGATAGCAGATCTCAGTTGAACCTTTGAGCTTGAGTAGTTTATTTATAACCTTGGGCTCTTTCAAATGGTGGAAGGTAACTCTAATTATATTTGCTGAGGGATTCAGAAGGCTTTGGGTTCAGTAAGTGGACTCTGGATTTTTTTTTCAGTGAAATACTGTCAAATCTTGCCCTACTTGAAATATAGCTTCACTTTACAGTATGTGAAAAAATACATTTTGATTTGTTAATTTGACAATTGTTATGTTTTCAAAGTGTGTGTGTGTGTGTGTGTTGACCTTGAGACCTCCTGACTGTCTGCTCTTTGTTACTTTGCGCCCAGATTGCTGCCCAGATCTGTCGCCAGGCTGGCCTGGTGCAGAAGTCCAAGGATGTGATGGACTACAGTGCTGAGAACTTTGCCATTGTCTTTGCAGCCATGGGGGTAAGCAGGCAAACTGTAGTGTTCAGTGGACCCTTGTTCAAAGCCCCCAACCCACCCCCAGCCCCCAGCTGTGCCCATAATCCCCGTTTTAACTGACGTGACGCCCTGTCCCCACTCCCACCCTGCTTTCTGTCTTTTATTCACCAGGTGATTTAACCTTAAGTCCCTCTTGTTACTTCTGCACCTCTGAGCATATCCCCTGGCTATGTAGACAGCTTACTAATTCAACAGGCCCTTTAACGCTGTCAGCCCTGCAGTATCAAGTTCCCTCCTTCTCAGCCGCTCCTGTCCCTCCCCCGATTGTCAGAGGTTGACCTCTAACAAACACACACATACACCCATTTGCTTCACTTGCTAAATACTAATCATTCTCTCTTCCACTTCTCCACCAATTGACCTTTCCTAAGTCCTGCCCCTTTTCACTCTGTGCTCCAACAATAGTTGAGCGAGCTTGGAGCCCGGCAGAACCTCCATCAACTTTCCCCTCTCCTGTTGTACTTAGATATGCTTTGTGTCATGGTTAATCTGTGTTGAAAAGAAAACCAAAGTTTAAAAATGGTTAAAAGATGTGGCTGGGGGACTTTCCCAATCTGCACAGACACAATGCATTTTACAACCCCAATTCCAAAGAAGCTGGGAGGCTGTGTATGAATAAAAACAGAATGCAATGATTCATTTTTTGACCTATATTCAATTCAATACAGTCCAAAGACAAGATGTTTAATGTCCAAAAAACAAAATACACTAATTCTGAATTTGATGCTTGCAACACTATCCAAAATAGTTGAGACAAAGGCACGTTTACCACTGCGTTATATCATCTTTTCTGTTAAGAATACTCAATTAGAGTTTGGGAACTGAGTACACTGAGGATTTTTGAAGTTTTGATAGTGAAATTCTTTTCCATTCTTGGTAGATGTACTGGTTCAGCTCCTCAACAGTCCAGGGACTCTATTGATGTATTTTGTGTTTAATAATGTGCCACACATGTTAAGTGAGAGACAGGGCTTTACTGCAGGAAGGTAAGTCTAGTACCCACGCTCTTACTAAATGCGCGTTTCCACTACATGGTACTAGGTCTACTCTACTCTACTCTACTCTACTTGCCTGTGGTATCGGGTACTTTTCTGGGGGTCATTTTCCATTAGAAGATAGTACTCCCTCAGTGTAGCTGCTTGACATAGCGACGCCAAGCAAAACAGCCATGACATCATCTTCAACGGGACACACACATATGCACAGAGCGGCACATGGAGGACCACGGCGTGATCTTTCTGGTTTCTATTTTGGGAAAAAGAAAAAAAAGATACAAAACTGCGGCCGCTTCAATAGCTTGGTTATTTAAAAATGGTGGGCTTGGGTTTGCGCTGTTAGGGGTATTCAGTGCATGCCGCTCAGTGGCTACGCAGTGATACATGACTGACATGTTTCATCCGCAACCTTAACATGTGTCTTCTGTCTGTCAGGTCAACATGGAAACTGCCCGCTTCTTTAAGTCTGATTTTGAGGAGAATGGCTCCATGGACAACGTCTGCCTTTTCCTCAATCTGGCAAATGACCCCACGTAAGATTCAGTCAGAAACTGTTACATATACCAGTTAGTCTCTGGCTTGGATGTTTGGATCAGTTACCAGCCCTTTTTCTCCTGCGGTAGGGCGCATGCAATAACACACTGTCAAAATGTCACACCCATCCTACCAATGATCCCGTACTGCCAGCTGTCCATTTAACAAAGACCTTCATTTGGTGCTGTTATTAACTTGGTTGCTGGTTCAAAGGATAGACAACTTTGTCCCCCAATTCTGCAATCATACAGAGCGGCGAGGCAGCACATCAGCACAACATTCCTGCCTAGAACAGGCAGTGTAAAAGGGGCTGTGATTGAGTAATGTTCTATACACAGAATGACATGTTTACTGGCTTGATATTCTCAAATGTAAAATGTATGGACAGTCTTTAGAATCGTTTAATTCAGACCTGCTATGTGTTCAGTCGAATAACCTACTTTTTTCTGTGACCAATCAGCATTGAGCGTATCATCACGCCTCGCCTGGCACTGACGTCAGCAGAGTACCTGGCGTACCAGTGTGAAAAGCACGTCCTGGTCATCCTGACTGACATGAGCTCCTACGCTGAGGCTCTGAGAGAGGTACCAATACCATTTCTTTCTTACTTTCAGCAAATGTCATGAAATGACCTAAAGCAGAGAAATCTTTGAAATTTGCGCTATTATTCTATAAATAAAACAAAAAGGCTCAGTAATTTCCTTTAACAGCTGCTCACTGTTGTTTAGGGATCCTCAACTTGCTTTGCTTAGGGACCACTTTTGCAAATGAAAGGAGGCAAAGGGCCAGTTGTAGTAGAAGGTTTTTAGGATATTTTTAGAAATTTATAGTGTTTCTAGGAATTAAGGAGGTTTGTAGGATTTTAGGACATTTCTAGAATATGAAGAAGTCTCTAGGATTTTAGGACATTTCTAGAATTTTGCAACATTTTTAAGATTTTAGAATGTTTCTCCGATTTTAGGACATTTCCAGGATATTAGGACATTTCACAGATTTTACAACATTTCTAGGATTTTAGGATTTTTTTGGATTTTAAGACAATTCTAGGATTTTAGGATGTTTCTAGGATTTGGTGACATTTTCAACATTTTAGGACATTTGTGGGATTTTGGGGTGTTTGCATTATTTTAGGATATTTCTTGGATTTTAGGCTGTGTGTAGGATTTTAGGACATTAGGGGCTTAGCTAGGACCTCTGGCAGGGTTAAGGGGATCCTCCACTGGCACATTTTTTGATAAACAAGTTCAATTTTGATGCTGTGTTATACACTCTGGTATCTTATGTATACTAAAAGTACAAGTACAATTCCCAGTGTGAATCACTGGGACCATTTTTTAATTAAAAAAAATAGTGGGCTGTAATGTTGGTCTGTAAGTTAAGTATCACTTCTGTATTTCTTAAGCAAGTTTTACTCAAACCAAAGAAAATAGTGTATTTGAATGGCACTGTCTTCAGTGATGGAGATATCCACTTTTGGTGCTTCTATTTCACGTTGTGCTAAACATTCTCCACTATGTGTGTACTGTACATGGCTCCTGGACTTTATCTCGAGCTATATGTCACAGCTTTGTTATCTTAATGTACAGTTAACACACATACAGTATATTCAGTATTATTTTCTAGAGGGTAAAGTACATACTGAAGGACCAAACTGTGTGGCAGCATGTCAACATAACTCACCAATGTCAGTTCTTTGCAGCATCAGCACAAAGATGATAGAGTCGCTAAAATCTTGTGCTCCATGCTGAAAGGGAGGATAATGTGTCCTTCATTCTTGTAGGAAATACCTTAACTTCATTATTGTCCGCGTGGCTTTCAAAGGAAATGCCCCCCCCTCCTGCCACTGTCCCCCTGTCTCTTTGCGGTGAGGAGTCAGACCCCCTCCACACACTCCTTTGTGTCTCTGTAATAATCCTTTTATGTTGTACAGTTTGCTGTCTCAATGTGCTGGCAGCACAATGCAGGTTTTTAAAAGGTGCTTGTGCATATGCGTCCTCTCTTCTTGCATTTGCTGTCCATAACCTTGGCACATGAACGCTGCTGCACCAATAGTCAGTTAAGACTCAGACGGCTCGACATTAACATTAACATTTAAGTTCTGTTCCCATTCAGGCGCATGAAGGTTGAGTTTTGCATTGAATTTAGAGTTCATAAGTGTTCAGCCTGCCCATCAACATTTGAATCCAAGTGTGAATGGGAGGCATTTTCTTTGCCTCTTGCTCTGAATTCACTTGACTTTGGGAACAAGGATTCACTTTTGGTCATTTTTGTAGAGGGCCTGGAAACAGAATGGCAACATTTCCAACCAGCTGTTTGCCCCTTCTAAAAGACGCTGACGGAGTTAGCTTTATTTGACTATCCAGCAGTGAAAGGTTTCAGAAGGTTTTCTTTCCTTTGTTAATGTAGAAGAGTATCACAGAGAAAACTGTAAGATCAGGTCTTAATAAATATGTAGACTTAATTATCTATTTCTGTATTTTGAAATGTATCAACCTGCCCTTTAAAGCAAAGGTCTGTTGGGATACATCAAGACTTTAGGTCTATGAAGCTGCACTATTCCTAATTTTTATGAATGAAATATAACTGGATAAGACGGGAATGGTGTACTTCTAGTGAAAAACAAACAGACAACTCACTAAGCCCTTCCACCCTTACATGCTGTTGTTCTGCCGATGAAAATGTTCGTTCTAGCATGGCATGTATGCACTTCACAATGATAGCACTGGCATATTTACCTCTCAAAATAGTTTTTTAAATGGTGCGTCCTTGATTGCAGAGAGAGAAGAACAAGCTAACTTCCCATTTTTAAGCAGCAGCCATTGATTTTGATTTTTTAAACAGCCACTGTCACTTGCTGGTTTCAATAACCCTTGCTAGCTGGACCGGTTAGCTATGTAAGCTACTTTTTAATGTTAGTGTAGTAAGTAGCTAGCCAACTAGCTGACTAAGTGGCTACTTAGCTAGCTAATTAACTCCATGAGCTGGCTGAAAAGTCACTTTCCTTTTTAAAAGAAAAATGTCAGGGCTACATAAATGATGTCATGCTTAAAGACTGAGGCTGAAAGTCACTATCCTCCCCAGCTGATCCAGGTGGAAGATATTCAGTACATTAACATGTTAGAAACAGTCAGATTATTGTGTTAATCCGACTAAAACTGGACTTTTAAAATACATGTAAACATGTTAGACTGAAATCGCAATGAGACTAACACACCTAGAAAATGCTGTTGGGAGTTTATTTACTCTGTCATGTATACACCTCAACCAGACCTGAACTGGTCTGGGCGTTCTGCACATGCTCTATAGTCAAGTCAAGCCAAGTCAAGTCAAGTCAAGTCAATTTTATTTATGGAGCCCATTATCACAAAACATGGTTTGCCTCAGAGGGCTTTACAGTGTACGCCATCCCTCTGCCCTTACACCCTCACATCACCCAAGGAAAAACTCCCAAAAAACAACCCCTGTAAGGGGGGGAGAGGAAGAAACCTCAGGAGGAGCTGCAGAGGGTGATGAGGCATCCCTCTTCCAGGATGGACAAACGTGCAATAGATGTCGTAAATAACAAATGAAATACAATCATGGCAAAAAGGAAAGAGAAAGAGAGAGGGGAGGAGAGGGGGAGAAAGGGGAGAGAGGCACGGCAATAGTGGAAAAAGACGCATGTCATATTAAAATAATGATAGGTGTGAAATTATTATTAGATTATTAAAGAGCATTTAATAATTATTATTAAATGCCCCAGGTAGTGACAGTCCCACATGGCTATCACAGATGCGAGGCTAAGCTAAACTTCTCAGCATATTATAGAAAGTCCCCTGGCAGATTAAACCTATGTCAGCCTAACTATGGGCTGGTCCAGCCCTAATTATAAGCTTTATCAAAGAGGAAGGTTTTAAGTCTATCCTTAAAAGTGGAAACGGTGTCTGCCTCCCTGACCAAAACTGAAAGATGGTTCCGTAAGAGAGGAGCGTGGTAGCTGGAACCACAAGTAACCCTGCATTTTCAGAGCGCAGTGATCTTGAGGGTTGGTAAGGAACTATGAGCTGTGACAGATAGGATGGAGCCTGACCATTTAGAGCTTTGTAAGTAAGGAGGATTTTAAATTCGATCCTGGATTTCACAGGGAGCCAGTGCAACAAAGCTAAAACAGGAGAAATATTATCCCTTTTCTTGGTTCCCGTTAGAACAGGAGAGCGGAGTTCTGCACCAGTTGGAAAGACCTAAGAGATTTGTCGGGGCAACCGAATAATAGGGAATTACAGTAATCCAGCCTAGAGGTGACAAATGCATGTACTAATTTTTCAGCATCTGTTTGGGACAGAATATGTCTAATTTTTGCGATGTTACGCAAGTGAAAGAAAGCAGTCCTTGAAGTTTGTTTTATATGGGAGGCAAAAGACAAATCTTGATCAAATAAAACTCAGAGGTTCCTTACAGATGTGCTAGAGGCCAAGGTAATGCCATCTAGAGAAATTACAACCTTAGAAAAGGAGTTTCTGAGGTGTTTGGGGCCAAGAACAATAACTTCAGTTTTTTTCTGAATTCAACATCAGGAAATTATGACTCATCCAGGCTTTTACGTCCTTAAGACATGTTTGAAGTCTAGATAGCTGCTCAGTTTCATCTGGTTTCATAGATACATATAATTGCGTATCGTCAGCATAACAATGGAAATTTATAGTGTTTTTTAATTATGTTGCCCAGAGGAAGCATATATAAAGTAAAAAGGATTGGTCCAAGCACAGAACCCTGTGGCTTGGTTGAGAGTGGGCTTCTTTAGAAGAGGTTTAATCACAGCTACTTTAGAAGACTGTGGTACATAGCCTGTTAATGAAGACACATTGATTATATCTAATAAAGAATTGTCAAATAAGGGCAAAACTTCCTTAAGTAGCCTAGTTGAGATGCGGTCTAGCAGGCATGTTGATGGCTTAGAGGCAGAAATCAAAGTGTAGAGACGATGAAGGTCAATGGGGGAAAAACGGTCCAAATAAATTTCAGGCCTTGCTGCCATATCCAGGCTATCTGTGTCCGGGGTCAGGTCAGGTAGGGGCAAGAGTTGATGGATTTTATCTCGAATAGTTATAATTTTATCATTAAAGAAAATCATAAAGTGGTCACTGCTCAGGGCCAAAGGAATACAAGGCTCTGTGGAGCTGTGACTCTGAGTCAGTCTGGCTACAGTGTTGAAAAGAAACCTGGGATTGTTTTTAATTTCAACAATTCATGATGAGTAATAGTTTGCTCTGGCATGGCTGAGGGCCTTCTTATACACTTTAAGACTGTCCAGCCAGACTAAACAGGACTCCTCCAGATTGGTTGTACACAATTTTTTTTTCAAATTTTTGGAATGTTTGTTTCAATTTGTGGATCTGGCGGTTAAACTATGGAGCTAATTTTTTTTGTTTCATTATTTTCTTCTTGAAGGGTGCAACAGAGTCGAGAGCTGATTGCAGTGAGCCAGTAGCATTATCGATGAGACAGTCAATTTGAGAATGACTTACGAATCAGTTTCTTAAATTTAACCACTGCTGAATCAGATAGACATCTAGAATAGTAACTCTTGCTGAGAGGCTTGTAGTCGAGTAATAAAAAAAATGAAAGTTATTAAATAATGGTCTGACAGAGCAGGATTCTCTGGGAAGATCAGTAAATCTTCAATATCGATGCCGTATGCAAGGACTAGATCGAGGGTGTGATTGTAGCGGTGGGTGGCTTTATGTACACACTGACTGAAGCCAATTGAATCCAAGTGTGGAGAAAGCAGAACTGAGGCTATCACTATTAATATCCATGTGAATGTTAAAATCCAATACGATAATTACTTCTGATTTAAGCACTAAACTTGATATAAGCTTAGAGAATTCAGACAGAAATTCAGAGTATGGGCTGGGGGCGCAGTACACTATAACAAATAGAATTGGCTGTAGAGTTTTCCAGGATGGGTGAGAAAGACTAAGGAAAAGGTTTTCAAATGAACTATAGTTTAGCTTAGCTTTAAGCTCGAATCAAAAATAGCAGTAACTCCCCCTCCTCGGCAGGTGTCGCAGGCAACGTGACTATTTATATGACCAGGAGGAGTGGATTCATTCAGGCTAACGTACTTATCAGGACAAAGCCAGGTCTCAGTGAGGCATAATAAATCAATATGATTACCCAATATTAAATCAGTGACTAAAACAGCCTTTGTTGATAGGGATCTAATGTTTAAGAGTCCGCTTTTAATTCTTCTGTTATGATGCTGTTTGACAGGAGATGTATTAATTTTTGTGAGATTTTTTTGTACAACTCCCCTTTTGTTTATTTTAGATTGAAACAAATATAGTGGTCGGGGGACAGACACGGTTTTTATAACATTTACATTATGGGTGTGTGACTGTGCTAGAAGCTCAGAGAAGCGTGTAAGACTGCGACTCTGCCCCCTGGTCCCAACTCTGGGATGTCATGGCTTTGGGCCACTAATAAACTCGACCAGATTCCTAGAGAGGAGAGCAGCTCCATCCAAATTGCTCAGGATGCCATCCCTCCGGATAGGTCAATGTCCCTGCACTGGACTTTGACCTGGAAGTCGAACAGCTTAAATTTGTAGGTGAAAGCTGGCGAAAACAAAAGAAGAAGGGCAGCATACAAAACAAGGCAAAAATATACAGCAACAAAAGTTATCGATGTTGTCACCGTTCAACATGCAACCCATTTGTCACTTGATTGTTTGGTAGTTGACATATTAAGTCAACTAGAGGAAGGTCCAATAGCTGAAAGGCGGCGTATCTACACCTGCTGTAGTGCAACCGCACATACTTCCATCAATTAATGCATTCTCTAATCGAGCTATAACTGTAGCTCCACTTAACTGTGCATAGGAACTTTCTAAGTGCAATAATGGAGGGCACAGGGTAGAGGAAATCAGCTCTAGGACAGTACAATAAGGAAAAATGTAATGTTATCATTTGTCATTTTGAATTGTATGTTTGCCTTCAGGAAGAGAGAACGCTTTTACTAGGTATCATGATGCAGCTCTCCCACACGTTCACTTATTTGAGATGGCCTGCTGCGACATCAACATCACCTACCACATATTCATTGCCACACTCTTGGAGCGCAGAGCGTACTCTGAGCACAGAGGGAGGAGCTTAATGCCAAGCGCAGTGAAAGTGAAACTTAACTGTTCATTGCAGTAGTAGTCACAGCAGTGATGCGTGGGTAGACTCACAGCCTGCGGGTCACACAGGACGCCCCCAGTCCCAACCCCACCTCCACCAGCAGCAGGCAGCTGTTTTAAGAAGAAAAAAAAAGAAGCCCTGATAAACTCAGTGAACACTACCTGCTCAGCAGCAAACAGCAGACACAAACAGTAAGAGACTAACTGGTGAACAAAGTCAAATATTCAGCAGCTACAGAGACATCATCATCATCATCTTCTCAGGAGTTCATGCAGACTGCAACAGCTTAAAGGAGAGTCATTATTAGACTTAACTACATTAGATGAACACAAGCGTGACTCCAAATGAAATGAATGATGATGTTGCTCCTTCTGCAGGATTTGTAGCCTGACTGAAGTTTGCTAACATGTTTACCACAATAATTGTTTAAGGAGATCTTATATTTTCAGCTTGATCTGCTGCTCCTGTGCACCAAAATGAATAAATGCAGCCTTAAAGGGATAGTTCACATTTCTTGGTTCTATGAGGAACTTATCCATAGTCATTTTATACAACAGTTTTTTTTCCAACCAAGCAATTTGATTGGTCAAGAGGCAGTCCATGAGTGCTGATATAGGAGTACAACACTAATACATCCATGGTACATGGTGTCACTGGGACTGTTAACTTTAGCTCTGCATGTATCACAGCTGTTCAAAATCTCTTCATTAGTGAAAGAGGGATATGTTTTAAAAGTGGGATATGTTTATAGTTTTGCGTAAGCATAGGTTCAAACAGCTAGTTGGCGATGTTCACGTAGCTGTCAGTTGGTCAGGTTTAGGGAGGAGAGAAGAGAGAGAGGAATGCTTTCACTTTCTCTCCACATAACAGTGGTTTATCTGGTTTTAAATTATACATTGCTGTTCTCAGCCATTCGGCTTTGTTCTAAGCAGATTTCATTCACCTGTGATTATAGGATATGCATGCTGTTTTCCACTGACCTGCGTTCTTTACTCTCTCAAATGGTTTATTTATACCAAATGAATATTTATATATTTCCAATAGCCCACTGTACAATTCATTAAAGACAACGCCGATCTACAGCTCATGCATTGCTCATTGCTTTCATGGATGCCTTGATTTGGTTTGGTTCTGCTCTTGAGTGATTGGCTACAGAAATTTTGAATTTACTTGCTATGCAAAATAGGAAAAAGGGCTAATTTACAAGAAGAAAAACGCTTTTCGTATTTTCGCGGCATTAAAAGCGGCGTTTGATTGTTCGACGGCTTTAAAAACGGTGTTCTGGACGCTAGAATGCTGTTCTTTGCGGTTTTTTTTTGTTGTTGTTGTTTTTTGGGGTTTGGGGTTTGTTTTTTTTGGACAGAACGCGTTCGCAAAGTGACTATATTTGGCACTTTCGGCTTGCCATATAAACCAGCTGTCACAGATGTTACAAGGATGTGCAGTGAGGCAGGGACACACTCGTCTGACACTATCTGCAGCCCGAGCGACATTGACACACACCACACAAGGAATTTGAAGTGACGGAGATCACGGCATTGAGTGGACACACGCTGGATAAACGAACTGTCTGATCACACTAACTCATCTGAATCTCACAAAGTGTCTGTTAACAGACTCTGATTTTACCAAAAACACAGAGATACATGTTCATACGAAGCATCTGCTCTGTGCATAACATGAAGGCCGAGCTAACACAGATTAGCAAGCAGAGTTCAGGAAAACGTATATGTGTTGCTAGGCAACAGCTATCACGTCCAGCGGTTGCGGAATTATTTGTGTTGGTGGAGCCAAAAAAATAATATATTTAACAAACAAATCCTAATAAGTTGTTGCTTGTTACTATTAAGAAATGAAAGACGCTTGTAGAACTGTTGAATAAAAGCAATATTACACTTGAGGTTGTGTGTTGTGCTGTATATCATCACAGCTGTGATTATCTTCTGCACTAGACCGCAGGCCAAGTGCTTACTACCCAATCACAGCTGTGATGATATATGAGCACAACACCACTCCCTCTTATTGCTGCAGTATTACATACAGTAGATGTCAGTTGGCACGCCCCCAGTTTGGAGAAGCAGGCTGGAGTTCGACACTGAAAGCTAAGCAATGTGCTGCAGTGGAGGGATCAGCAGCAAAATGTACCTTAGTCACCTAAAAAGAAAAAAAAAAAAATCAAGAGCGATACAAAGGCTTTATTTTTCCTGTTGGAAATCACTGTCTGACATTCAAGTAAATTAGTGAAATAATCTCTCAGTTTGGTGTACACTTACACTGTTTTTTTTTAGGTGGCTAAAAAAGGTTTTGTTGCTGGCCCCTCCACAGCAGTAGATTGCTTAGCTTCCATGTCAGACTCCACAGCCTGTTTTTCCAAACTGGTGGCTTACTGACTGACATCAATTGTATGCCGTAAACTGTCTATGGATAAGTAGTCCATACAAACCCACTTAGACAAACTGAACTATCCTTTACACATCTTGTCAAACTTGATGATAGTCTAAAGAGATATATAATGTAGTTCAATGTTAACAACCTTATATCCTTTAGCTTATTCTTACAACTCTCGTGTTGCCCTCCCTCTCACCACCCTCTCCCCACCTTTAGGTGTCTGCTGCCCGAGAGGAGGTACCTGGCCGTAGAGGCTTCCCTGGATACATGTACACTGATCTGGCCACCATCTACGAACGTGCCGGCCGAGTAGAGGGCAGAAATGGCTCCATCACCCAGATCCCTATTCTCACCATGCCCAACGACGGTGAGAGCAGCAGCAATAAAGAAAGAAAAAGCTTTCTCTGCTTTTATTTGGACCAAAATGAAACCTTCAAACTGTCACTTGTAGATATGGAGTGATGTGATTGTGCAGATGATACTTTTTGCATTTTCTGCTCTCTAATGCTGTCTCCTAAATCTCTTAGAAAGTCATTGTTTGAATTACTGCTTTTCAAATAGACTGAGGAGACATTTTTGATGCCTGCAGTTACCATAGTAACATGTATGAAGAGCCTACTCCTATCTAGTTGAACAGGAGTCCCCCATTACAGCATCACAGGGAGGTGATTGTGTCGGCTTTTTACTAAACACTGCTGGTGTTCCCAAGGGCTCTCGGGCTCTTCATGTAGGCTAAAGGTCTTCAAAACGTGGAGCTAACAGAAATCTGCTCTATTTCTGTCCCATGTGTCACACTATTTTAATGCCTGCACATCAGCGAGTGATTTGAATTTGTAAATGTTCTTTATCTGAGTGTGAACCAAACTAAAGCAATGTATGCAGTGTTTACATGAACTGTACTGCATTATGGATCAAACACATGGTTATTTTAGGGATATGTTGCCAATAAATCAATTTTTGTGCTTCCAACAGATATCACCCATCCAATTCCTGATCTGACTGGATACATCACAGAGGGCCAGGTGTATGTGGACAGACAGCTGCACAACAGACAGGTATTCATCAGACCTTTAAAAAGCCACTTCCTTAAAAGAGCAGACTGGGGTAAAGAGCTGCTCCTCATTTTTGGGTTAGATGGTTCCAGGGTTAGCTGTTAATGAACATGCCACATGTTGTACTGCTTATATTTGTGTGCATTTGTATATATAGATTGCAGAGCAAGGGTCATGTGATTACAACTGTGGTAATCTAACCAGATGACAACAACAAATTGTGTGTATGAAAACGCAGACATCAAATGCAACCCCATCAATATGCTTGATAACTCTTCAAAAAGTATGAAACCCTGTCACACAGCAGCCGTGCACAGAAAGTAGGTGTGTAACACACACCAACGAATATCAGCCCACAAAGGTAATAAATGACAAATGTAATACAAATCTGCAGCTCTTGATGTAATAATTCCACAAACTTAATACATTTCGTTTACGTTTGTGGGAAATGTATTGTGTTTGTGGGATTATCATATTAAAGGCTGCAGATTTGTTTACATTTGTGGTTTATTACATTTTTGGGCTGTTACTATGTTAGTGGGTGTTACAAGGTGTTAATGCATTCAGCTAGTGAGGAAAGATTCATATCAGACAGCTGTCACACATTCACCTTGAGAGAGACAGACAGAGAGAAAGAGAGAGAGATGGATAGACACTGAACAAAATTTAAATGCAACACTTTTGTCTTTGCTCCCATTTTTTACACATGTAAGTTAAAGATCTAAGGTTTTTCATGCGCTCAGTAACAGTAACAAAGTATAATGTGGAGTTGCAGCAGCAGCAGCAGCTCTAGAGTCAGGTCAAACCCACCGGATGGATTTGAGCTGAGAGATGAGCTGGGACATATGAGTGCCGGTTGGCTGGAGGGAAGTTCACCACAGTTTTACACATACTGCCCACACTGTTATAATACAAAGCTGGTTGAAAATTGTAAAAGTATTCCTCCAATTCATCAGTATTTCTGACAAAGTGATTATGTCCCTTCTCCACAAAGGTTTGGACTGAAAAAAAACAGCTTTTGTCTTTACATTGTTTCAGTAACCTCTTCAGCTGCAATAAAATAGATTGTCTTTCACACTTTCACAAGTTCACACTTTGCATTATCTTTACATGTAATGAGAGAATCTCATCATGGTGTTTCAGATCTACCCCCCCATCAACGTGTTACCCTCTCTGTCCCGTCTGATGAAGTCAGCCATCGGTGAAGGGATGACCAGGAAGGACCACGCCGACGTTTCAAACCAGCTGGTAACACATCTTACCTGTTACACCTAAATAACATCCTGTCAGCTGACCTCATGTTTTCCCTCTGAATCCAAACTTAATCAGTAATTTAAAGCTCTAAGAAAATAAAGTGAAGGAATTAACTATGTACAGGCATTTGATGACAGTTTCTTTGAACAGTCTTCTGAAGTGTTATCATTGTTAAAATGAATGTGTCTCCATGTCCTCAGTATGCCTGTTATGCCATCGGTAAGGACGTCCAGGCCATGAAGGCCGTGGTGGGTGAGGAGGCGCTCACCTCTGATGACCTGCTCTATCTTGAGTTCCTACAGAAGTTTGAGAAGAACTTCATTGCTCAGGGTAAGCGGATGCTGAAGGAACCATTCACACATTTTTATATTTCCATGTGTTAGTTACACAGGTTCAGAGGGCGGCAAACACAGCTATTATCTTACATCTGCCTCTTCACAAAGGCAGCCAGTACTCATTTTCTGCGTATTAACCCTATGAAACCTGGATGGGCAACACTGCTCTTGTACTGCGTTCTGACGCTTTCAGTTTTTAAACTTTTGAACCCAGATTAAATTGTCTTTTCTTTGGAAAAGACAGGAAGGAAGGCAATGAGCTACTTGCCAAGAAATATTCCACAAATTATAGGAAATTAGTTGATTTAGATATGTATTTATTTTTTAAAAGCCAGCCAAAAATGTCCAAAAACTATTTGTAGAATTATCATAACTAACTATTTAAAAGTTATTCTACAGAAATGCTTTTATTATTTTTAAGCACTTTTTTTCTGTCTTTCCTTGTTTCTTTTCTTCTTGTTTCTTCTCAGCTTTTTTCTGTGTTTTTTTTGTCCTTTATAATTTTAAGGTAATTTTCTTGCTCTTTTTTTTTTTTTTTTTTGTTTTACAAATTTTTGGGCTATTTCCTCTTAAGTTTCTCATTGCCTTTTCCCCATGTTTCTGAAAAAAAAACAGCCACTTTACTCAGGTTTTGAAGGGTTAGCGGATTAATTGATAGACAGAGAATTAATCATGAGCTGTTTTTTATAACCAATAACTAATGTAAGGCTTTTAGCAGGAAAATATAGGACTATTTTTGCTTCATGCTTCTCAGATTTGCATTTTGCAGACATCACCTGGGGCTCCAGATGCAGTTTTCATTATTTCTGAATCCTTTCATAGGCTAAATGCAAACAGATTAATTTATAATGAAAATAGTTGTTAGTCGCAGCTTCAAGATATTGGTACCTATCAATTTTTACACACAAGCAAACTGACTCCATGATGTAGGCAGATGTGTTGAAGCGCCTGTGCTCTCTGCACATGCGGCAGTCACAACACAGAATTTCAAGCAGAAGTCTTGCTGTTTGACTTGGGCAGTGTGGGAGCAGGAAGAATCTGATTTAGTGATATTCACCGTATCAAATACAAACCTTTGTACAACAGATTGGTGTGTTCACTGCCATCACACAGTCAGCAGTGAAACTGTCATTGAAATGATCAGAGCAAACAGTTCAGCTCTGAACCAATTAAAAGAAAAGGATGATTGTTGACTCTGACTGCAGTACACATTATACACTTCTATATATACATTATGCTACCTGCTGTTTATTACTGTTCAATGTTAATCCACAGCAGCCTTTACATTTTGAATGATCTCATAGAAATTAGAAAGGAATACATGTAAAGTGGTTGTGTGAAATAATGATGGAACTAACCAACAGTAGGCACAGTGCTTCAGGTTATTGAGTGTTTTTGCTCATCTATAACAGACATTATATTGCTTTGAAAAATGGTGGCATTCACATTGTATGTGGTGTTTACATTTGTCCTTGGAAAATATTGATCTGCGTAGGTTCCTCCTTTGTTGCTGAAGAATAGCTGAGCGTGTCTTTGTATGGAAAGTCACTAAACACAGCTCAGTGTTGAAATGCTTTAATAATCTTGGTAGATATTGCACATATACCGCTGTGTTTCCTCTTTTGAACACTGATGAATTCCACAGGAGAATAGTCATCATAACAAGATGGATATGGAGAGAGAAATGTCTTCAGCCTTTTCCCTCCAACTCACAACAACAGTATTCGAACAGCACAGTCAGTGCACAGGCGTCTGTTAGAGACAAACTGGGTCGACAGCAGGGACAAGCTGGATGTTACAACTAGCCTTTGGCAGTCTGTAATATTTCATACTCATACCATAATATCAACAAATATTAGAAAAATAGATACCTCGTTGGCTGCTGCTCTACATAAAACATTTGTTTTGATCAAGTTTAATAGAAGCCACTAAGAAGCATTTTTACATCTTTCATCAAGGTGTGTGTGTGTGTGTGTGTGTGTGTGTCTGTGTGTTAAAGCTACAGGCGGTAACTCTTATTGAAATAACTTTGTGTCATATTTGCTGAGACTGTCATTGTATTCAGAAAGAGGTACATGAGACAGATGGTTGCAAAAAATCCTTTCCCTCTTCTCCCTACTGCCTCTAATGGCATTCGCTAGAATCTACCACTGCTCACCGAAAACAACCAATCAGAGCTGAGGAATTCTCAAACACAGCTGTCAATCATGTCAGTCGCTGCTCGTGAACTGCTGTCAAACTTTCAAACGAAGCAGCTCTGATCAAATCTGAATCACGATTCTGTGACTGCATAGCCTGTTTCTTTCTCCACATGTTGTGAGAGACAGATTTTAATGTACCGTTTAATTGTAAATAGTGTGTGTTTAATGTAGATAGTGGTTTGCTTCTATACTAATGCTCTAAATATTGTATAGAGAACCTTTAATATTTTAACTGATGAAAAAAAATTGGATAATGTTGAATGTGTTTCTTTTTATTTATTTAACCTTTATTTAACCAGTTTGGTCCCATTGAGATTAAGAATCTTTTTCAAGGAAGACCTGGCTAAGACAGTCAGCAGTAAAAAACACAAAGTTGCAGACATAGACACAAAATGAGACAAATCACAATACAAAAACACTAAAATAAGCATTAAAAGAGAACCATCTATCAGTACAACCAGGCAGGCTAAAGATAATGACATTCTATAGAATCTGGTTCTAACTCTTTCATTTTAGATTTAAAGCTCCTTGAGTTTCAAGTCATTTTGCAACAAATTCCAGGCTGAGGGTGCAGAATACCCCAAATCCCTTTTCCCAATTTCTGTCCCAATTGGGACCGAGGAGCATGAAGAGGTCCTGAGAACGCAGTAAGTACTGTCCGGTACTTTTAATTTTATCAAAGTGTAGTCCAATTATTTTTCTTGAAAAAAAAAAGATTTTCTGGTGTTTCCCTTTGCACATCATAAATATGGATTACTTATGAACATCAGTTGTGTTATTCGTGTGTTAAACTGACTCATCTGATGTCATTTCGAGTAACAATATCAGTCAGACAGGATAATGCAGATTTTTTTCTTTTTATGGAGTTGAGAAAACAGTAACTGCATGAAGTACTGTAAAAGATTTTCATACATTTTGCAGCTTAAATTACATCACAGCTTTGAAATATGGGTAAGAACCTTCAACTGTCGGGGGTCACATTTAAAGCGAACACATTAAAAAAGATAAAATGATCGTGCAAGTTTTTTTCAAGCTCTTGATAAAAGTTACTGTCTCAATTTATGTATTTACTAAAGTATCATTGATTTAAAAAGTTTTAATATGACAATATTTAGAGAATTCATTGATGTTATCCCGTGTAACATTTTTTCCAGTCTTGTCATATTATTCTCAAGTGAAACTTAAAATATATTATTTAAAAATCTGATTTTATAAAAGGCAAACCCCCCTTTCATACTGCAGTTGCAGCCTTTTTCGACTATTTGGTCAACTTGGAAACCTTATTCAACACAAGGCCATTTTGGGCCTCAAACACTTTCAAAAACAACAAAGCTGCTGCTTACTGCTGAGCTACAGTTCACAGCTCGCACCAACAGCTGACGCTACTCCATTGCGAGTGTTTTGCAGGCTATCAAAACATCCTGGTGCAGATTATTTACTGGAGTTCACTGTCAGGTGGTGCTCTTATCTCTTACTGTACACACAGCATTCGAAAAAAATTGCACACATGGCTGTTATTAGTCATTTTTAGCCTTTTGGCCTCCCCTCTTATTCTGAATGTCCCATAGTCCACCTGTGATATGAAACCAAGATTGCATCATAGTTCTTAGATCTTTTTTTTTTAGCTCATCATTGTCTCCTTTTCAACGAAATTAATGCTGATGGGAAATTAGTAACTTGTACACATGGCAGCTTTCAAATGACTCGGACATGGGAATTAAGACAAACTTAAAGAACAACAAACTTACAAACTCTTATAATTGCCTTCTGTAGGCAGGTTCCAATTAAATTTGTGCAAAACTTATAAACAAAACAATATTTATGAAATGTTGAACAACTGTGTGATGTTCTGTGACTTCTCTGGTGATAACATTACAAGAAGCATGGTGATGGATGTTCAAAACATTCTTTCATCCTCTTATTTTTTTCTATTTTTTTTTATTTTCCGTAACCGCTCGTCCTCATAAGGGTTGGGGGTGACAGACAACCTTTCATGCTCACAGTCACCAATCAACCTGACCTGCAAGTCATGTGGGACATGTGGGAGGAAGCCGGAGACTTCAGAGAGAACCCAGCTCAGACACAGGAAGAACACATAAACTCCACACAGAAGCGGACCAAACCCATTTCCAACCCGGGATCAAACAGGGACCCTCTTGCTGTGAGGCAACAGTGCTAACTACAATGCCACCGTGCCGCCCTCATGTTGTTCAAAACATTAGCAGCTTTATTTCTATTGCAGCCATCACACTAGCCGTCATTATTTCCAATCCAAGGCCATGTAGGCATGTTACAGAGCCATAATGGAAAGACAAGCTCCTTATATGTAGGAGCGGCCACATAAGAGGGATTTTTGGGAGGTGATAGTTCACAATTTCAAAAATTCTGGATAATCCGCTCAACTTTTGAAGAGTTATGTAGCCCCTCCTTGTAGCTCCAGTTCTAGTTCTGTGTGTGCTTCTTGTAAAACATAACCTTAAAATAATATATTTGTCATAATTAAATCATGTGATGTCAGTGCTGTGTACAGAGTGGTAAGAAAATCACTTATGGCAATTTTAACACTAAGTTTCTCACCAACTCTCCTTCCTTCTGTTCCTTTCCAAGGTCATGTTTAGCTTGATGTCTAAAACACTGGAGACATGTGACTTGATGTTGGATTATAACCAGCAGCATGGTGTCCCCTTGTGTCTCCCTCAGGCCCATACGACAATAGGACGGTGTATGAAACCCTGGACATTGGCTGGCAGCTGCTGCGAATCTTCCCCAAAGAGATGCTCAAGAGGATTCCTCAAAGCACCTTGGCTGAGTTTTACCCCAGAGAGTCTGCCGCCCGTCACTGAGGCACACCTAGGATGCCCTGCTTCTATCCCTAACCACCTATCCCTTTCTACCCACCATCCTCCTCTCCTTTTACTCCTCTTCTTTATCTCCTCCTACATCCCAGTAGACTGCTGTCGTGGAGCCTTCTCCCACCCCAACCCTCATCCCCCTCTCTTTGTTTTTATCACCTCCTGTTGACCTCTTTCTCAATCAAGTCACCCCAGCACCTCCTCCCAGTTCCCCTCTGAACCAGAACAGGGCAATGATCTCCTGTAGATGTACTGTAGTGTATTTGTGTCCAGAAGTTGTGTATGGAAAGTGTCTGTGGTTTAACGTCTACCCCTTGATTGCAAAAGAGTGAACATATCGTTAAATTATAGATGAGTCCTTATTTATTGGGGTGTGTAACTGCCGGATGCCCCTCCTCTTTGTCTTTTTTTTTTTTTTTTTTTTTTAAAAAACGATGTAATATCCACCTCCCACTAAAAACAAGAGGTGTCCAACTGAAGACAGCAGAGACGGAGGTTTAACCCTTTAAAGCCTGAGCAAACACCCTTGATTTCCTTCAAAACACGGCAAGAATTTACGAGCCACAAGAAAAATGCATTACCTTAAATTTAGCAAAAAAAGAAATAACATAATATATGAATAAAAGTCTATAGTAATAATAATAATAAAAAATAGGGAAAAAGTCCAGAAAACTTTATAATTAAATTAATATAGTTATATGGACATTTCCCCTTTCTGTTATTATTATTATTATTATTATTATTATTATTATTATTATTATTATTATTATTATTATTATTAATTTCCAATAATTTCCTCATCTTTTTTTTCACGGTCATTTTCTTGTTACCTTTTTCCTTATTTCTTGCAATTCTTGGAACACCTTCTGCTAAGTTGCCTTTTTAGCCATGTTTTTAAAAGAAATCAAACCAGTTTGTTCAGGTTTTAAAGGTTGAAACGTATGTGAAAGGCCTCTGCAGCATAAGAAAACTGATGTCGTCCGGGTTCTCGGGTTAAAATTCAAGCAGAGTCCCTGGGCAGCCCTGCAGTCAGGATCAGTTCAGGGGAAACTCATTTGGTCGGTTTTTTATTGAGATTGTCAGATGTTGATTCAACTTGATTGTCCTCTGAAAGAGTGGCACACAGAACAACACGACTACACAGCCTCACAAAGTGAACAGAGTAAACATTGGTATTTACCTGAGAGTGATTTTATATCTGATTACTTCTATTATAGCCCTGCGTGCTGTTTCATAACGGCAACCTGCTGTCATTTTTTAGAGTTGGCTCTGACTCAGATTTGCTCATGTCACCATCGTCAGCATGCTGAGGACAGCGTCCCTCATGTTCATGTTTACTGTATGTTTCCTGTAGTATGTTGACTCTTTCTTCCCTCCTCAGGACCCTCTTGCTTCCTTGACCTACTCTGGAAAGAATACAGTGGATGTTTACATTCTTTGTGTTGGTTTTTGTTTTTATTTGATTTGTGTTGCAAGAGATGAATATATAAGATTCTACGAAACATTCCCATCTGTCTGCAGAAACTAATTCTTTGTTATGCAACAATAATGGTTTTTGTGATGTAATGTGTCCATAAATAAATTCTGTCATATGAGTGTGCTGTGTCGTCTCTGTCCAACACCTTCATATACGTCAGCAACAAGTATCAGTCTTAAAGGGATAAGTCAGGCTTTTTAAAGTGGGGTTGGATGGATTACTTATCCACAGTCAGCATGTTACATACTGTAGATGTCAGTCAGGGTGTCCTCAGTTTGAATAAACCGGCTGGAGATTAACACTGAAGCAATGCAATGTACTGCGGGGTACCAAGGGCTCAGCAGCATGTATATTAGCCACCTAAAAAAAAAATCTGTATCAGTTAAAGTGTGCGCTATAGTGAGAGTATGTCTAAGGCTTTACTTTTTGGTGAGTCAGCCCATTTCGAAGTTGCACATAAACACAAACAAAGTAATAGAGGCAGTGATAGGCCAGCAGCTCCTGTGTTAGTGATGTTAAACCAGTCAGTATGTTTGCATTGTGGAAAGGTCAAATTATTGTGTTAGTCCGACTGAAATTAGACTAAGTCAAATTTCTCACAGTCAGACTAACACACCTAGATAATGCAGTTGGGGGTGTATTTACTCTTTCTTGTATTTGCCTTAGTCAGACATAAGATGGCCTAGATGTTCTGCACATGCTCCATGGTCCCTGCACTGGGCTTTGACCCAGAAGTCAAACAGCGTTCATTAGAGGAAAGTGCACATTGAGATGTATAGTCCCATTTAGAGCACTGATCATCTGGATTTGTTCATCTTGAAAAGTTTATATCTGAATCTGAGTGATCTAATCTAATGTTGCTTAAAAAAACTGGTACAATAGTAAAATAGATAATCTGATCACAGCAAAATATGGGATTTCAAAATATGGGATTTCTGGATAAGGAAACCATCCTTATCCAGATTGTTATTATAATTATTACTATTATTTACAATTTGGCCCTGGTGATGAACAATGGAATTACAGAGGAGGTGCTCTCTGTTGCCACTAGGCTTACTTCTTTGTATATTTGCTATATGAGTGAAATAGTTTGTTCTGGTCACAGCAATATCTTTATATGGAACTTCATTTAACATTTTTTTTAAATAGATAACGTAGCACATTGACATCTATTCTTCATTAAAAGTCAGCAAAATGTAATTTAAAGAAATATAATTTGCTTGATCAACTGCCAATTTTCATATGATACCAAAAACCGTCTTCAGTTTTACGCTGTACATTTTATCTGTACTTTTCTTTTTTTTTATTTAGCAAGACAGCAAAAAACAAAACATCAATGTAAAACAGTAATGAAAAAAAGTAATGTGTAAAAGTAACACAAAAATTAATGAACAAACAACCATACAAACATGCAAGGCCAATGGTTAATAACAAAGCTCAACACAAATACAAACTGAAAATAGTGTTGTAAGATTAAATAATAGTAGTAATACATTTAAACTTGTGAGGTAGACAGTGTTCTTATGTAGGACTCTGCTTCCTTTTTGAAGGGATGAAAAGAGGTTTCTTTTTTAGCACCTCACAAGATCAGCTTCCAATTCGCTCCTTTAATTGGAAAATCCAAAAAATATATCTTTCAAGCAAAGCACAAAATCATTATAAATTTAACCAAAAATGAAACGACAGTGTTGCCATGCTGTGTGCTTGTCATTCGCACGCGACGGAATCTACCTTGCAGGTGTGTCGCGAGAAAGCACTTCCTGTTGAACTTTGAAGCTTTTCTCGCCATGGCTGCAGAGGAGCTGGAGAAAATTCATGTCATTGCAAACCTGTCACACCAAGGTAAGTTTGCTCCCAATCCGCAGTGTCACATGCACTCAAATGCAAGCACACACGCACACCTGCAGCAAAACTCGCTGCTGTCAACTGCTGTGAGAGGAGAGACTGAGGCGCTGAGGGAGCAGCTGCAGGTGAAGCGACAGAAAGTGCTCGATACTCGGTGGTAAAACACACCTGCTGCAGCACTTTGCTTTGGATGAATGTTTAAAGGTAATGTTACTTTAATAAACACAAAGCAGTTTTGTTGTTGTTTTTACCAAACTTAGAAATCATTTCTTTAACTTGTTTGATGTCAACTTATTTCAGATGAATTTTTCCTTTCATGGCTTTCCTCCAAAACTTCAAGCATGTTTGTTGACATGACCAAAGTCCATGTACAGGAGGACGTGGCTCTCACTCCGTCCTATAATCAGGGCTGGCTTCAACTGCTAGTGGGCCGAAGGGCAAAAATGACTTGCCAGTCCCCCCTAAACCCACCTTTGTTCTCCTGTGTAAACAGTATTTCTGTTGTTATATATTAATGGCCTATGGTTTGCTGTGAGGTACTTTGATGAAACACAAAGGACCTTATTTAAACTATCATTTATTATTATTATTTTAAACTAAAAACTGTAGTTACAGAGGGACAGGGGAAACAGAAATAAACTATGTTTCTGAAATAATCAGCAAAGTTCAGCTGCTTCTCATGTGTAAATGTTCACAGTGTCTCTCTTTATGTGGAGTCTGACAGCAGCTCTGCATCTCTGCTTTGCTCTCCGCTGTGCTCACATTTTACACAATGTCAGTTATATTTTCCTCTTTAATGATATAATATTTCTCCCAGCCACAACCCATTCACACATCCCTGTGTGTATCTAGCAGAGTGAACCATGCCTCTGTAGGCACATCTTACTATCTAAATAAAGTTCTCTTTAAATGTCAGGAAAATACTGCACCACTCTGACTTTTGAGCAGGTTATTGTTGGTCAATGGCATGATCACTTTTTGCTGCCTCACAATAGCAACATGCCATCAATGGGCCTGACCTCACCTCATTTTAAGACATACCCACTAATGGGTGAAAAGATGGCTAAAGTACATTTACTACTCACTCACGTCCATGTTAATTTTTGAGGACACACAGCCGGTGCTCCAAACCGACGCAGGGGAGGCATGGCAGCCATCATGCCTACATCAGCAAGTTTAACTTCAGCCCTACACAACAAGGGCGCTGGCCATGAAAATGACACATCAGTCTGAAACTAGTGATGACAGCAGCGCTGTGCTGTGCTGTGCGCTGCTTTGTGCTGGGAGTAACATTGGTCACAAATGAATTGAATTTGAGCAGGATAGTGGTTCAGTGGATAGAACCTGTCAGCCAGCTGGGCCCCTGTGTGGAGTTTGCATGTTAGAAGGTGGAAGGTAGATTTTTAAGTCATTTTTAAAGAAAGTTCAAAAAATGAAATGACATTTGTCCTTGATCCTTGTCCTTGATGTTCACTCCGTGTCAGCAAGGGTTTTCTCAGGGTTCTTCCTCCAGCATCCAAAGACATGCAGCTCATGTTATTGGTGACTCTAAATGGGCGATAGGTGTGAATAGTTTCTGTGGCTGTGCTCCAATAGTCCTTTTTGTTTAGGACAGTTCCTCACTGAATGAAATGACCTGAAAGTATCTGAGCTGTTGCCATGATCAGAGCTGTTTGAATTCTTCTAATAAGAAGAAAGGAGCTTCAGTGCTTCCTTTATAATACACTGGAGCAGCTTTTACCAGAGGAAAGGAGACACTTCTGTCCCGCAGTTCCTTGCGAGTGCAACGTTTAAAGTGATTTACTACATCGACCATCTTTGGGGATTCATTTATTTTGTCACACTCTGTCATCCGAAATTGTCCGACTGTTCCTTTATGCAGCCCCTGATTCTGAGCTGACCTTGTGTCAGAAAATATCCTCCTGACTCAGCTTCCTGTTCTGTCCTGAGTGTCTCGGGAGCAAGCAGAGGCAGGATTTGGTTACTGATTAACACGTGTTGTTCCATGAGAGAAGAACTTACCTCTGTACACACGGCTGCTCTAACTGCATCATGAATGTTGAATAGCAGCCCCTCTCAATCTGTGTGTGTTTGTGTTGGAGGATTCTTCAGCATGAAGCAGGTCACATCTGCTGTTACAAACTGGACTGTTACAGTAGTGTCCAATGTCCTCCTTCTGCTTCCTCTTCTTTTTCTTCTACTTCAGAAATCTGCCTTTTCCTGCATTAGAAATAAATAGAAAATCAATGCAAAACTTCTTCAACAGATGTTGTGAGCTAATTGTCCTGATAGTGGCGCTACAGGGACTGTCTAAAGCAGTTATACTCAACTTGTTTTGTTTGGGCGCGACTATGCAAAATAACAGGAGGCCAAGGGCCAGTCACAGCAGCACCATGTTTCTAGGATTTTAGGACCTTTGTAGGATTTTAGGATGTTTCTAGGATGGTGGCATCTAGTGGTGAATTGCAGATTGCAACCATCTAAAACTTCTCCCAGCTGGAATTCCTTCAGTTTTGATTATTGAGGACATTTTTATTGGGAGCTGAATTATTCACAGAAGTCTCTTCCTCTCCAAAACAAACACACCAGGAGATTAAAACAGCTATGAACACCGGATAAAGCAGTGTCACTTTACAACTCATGGCATCGTGGGGTTGGGCTGCTTGCGCACAACATGCACACTCCTTTTCTTTCATAAGTTAATGTGTGCTCACCTTTTTCTGATCCAGATGTTCTAGGGGTTCTTATCAGGACCTGAATTATCTGTAGAGGTCTCATTCTTTCCAAACAAACAGACCCAGTGATTTAAACTGATCAAAAACCGCAGTTTCAGCTTAAAAATCCATATATTTCTGATGCACTTTGGCATGTTGCTGTGGGCAGCTAGTCCAATACACTTTTTTCTCTGATAACTGAAGATCCAGACATTAAGGACGTTTTTACTGTGAGCTGAATTATCCACAGAGGCTTTGTCCTCTGGAAAACAAACAGATCTGGTGAGTTAAACAGCTAGGGCTGCTTGATTATGCCAAAAATGATTATCACGATTATTTAACCATTATTTAACAATTATTTAACATAATTACTTACTGGCCTTTAGAACGTCTGGCAGTTATTGAACAATAACTCTGGTGTTTTTTTTTACACATGATGTCCTTTACCTTTAAATACAAGTGAACTGAAAAACAATGAAACCTTTGTGGTGCAGCCATGACTGTGTAACACATCTTACACATTACTTTAATTTGTTCACATTCACATAATAATAAAACCTAACCCAACTAATATATTTTAACAATACATAACAGTTACTGTATCAATAACAGCAAAATACATTTTGAATTGGTATCAATGATTGTTTCACTAACTCCAGACAGACATTTCTCCATTATCTGTTTAGAAGCAGCTGGGAGTGTCACGACAATGAGAAAAGCATTTCCACCTTCACAGTCCACCGGGTGCCTGGTCAATTTCCAGTGGGAAGCTAACCTAACTTGCTAACTTCTGGGCTAACTTCTGTCACTTAAAACAGCAGCTGGCTGGTTTCACATCATACTCTCTGTTTCTCTCACTGTCACCATCACAGGCACATACACATCTGCTCTCACTCATCGCCCAGCCCTTAGAAACACAGAGGGAAGCACAGAGTTACAAACAGTGTAACTCTGGAGATGCTCATTGCAGTTGGGCTTTTAACTGTGGTGGTCAACGTGAAAATGTGAATGGGCATATCTGGAGCCAGTGTTTGGCTTAACCGTTCTGGGCTACTGTAGAAACATGCTGATCTCCATAAACTAGGTCCCGCTCCATGTATAGATCTTAGACTGTATATAACGATGGACGACATGACAGCTCCCCCAAAGTAAGGTTATTCAATCTTGATCGCCCTCTGGTGTCTGACTGCAGTACAGTTCCAAAGACCCGCCCCTCCATGTTAGTGAATGGTCATAGGCTGAACTAAAAAGTCAAAGTACATGCCAAATACATTTTTCCCAAACAAGGTAGTTCTTGTCACCCTGATGTTTGTTCAAGTGTTTGTTTTCATGATAAGTTTGGTTTTAATTAGTTATTAAATTATACAAAAGGGGGCTTTTCCGCCATGATTGACAGCTGTGACTGCCAATCCGTGCAATCACATTCAATGGAGCTGCTCACTATCGTTCGGACAGGTGTTTGGGCAGGAACTCCCCCACTGCAGATATCATTACTGCGCAGATGCAGGGCTCCCAATGACATCACCCTTGCAAGATGGCAACGCTCATATCCATGGTATTTTAACCTCACTTCAGCATAGAGCATAGCAGGGGTAAGTGGGGGCGTGTCGTCCATCTTTATATACAGTCTATGGTGTAGATATAAATGGCTTATTCTAAGGTAACGTAAACACAATGACTTTTATTATCAGGTGATGATACACTAAAGAAAACATACCTATTATATTATATTCCACTTTTGCCTATATATCTATCTATTTATATCTATATATCTATACATCTATAGAGAGAGAGAGAGAGAGAGAGAGAGAGAGATACATAGATATAGAGATAGATATATAGATATATAGATATATAGATATACAGTACATAAACTTCCCTTCTCACCCTGTGCCCTTTGGGTGATTTCTTTCTTCAAGCTCGGGTCCTCTACCAGAGTCCTGGGAGCTTGAGGGTTCTGCGCAGTATCTTAGCCGTTCCTATGAATTGCACACTTCTTGGACTGAGATCTCAGATGTTGTTCCTGGTATCTGCTTGAGCCACTGTCCTAGTTTGGGGGTTACTGCCCCGAGTGCTCCAGCAACCACTGGTACCACCACGGCCTTTGCCTTCCACGCTTTCTCTAGCTCCTCTTTCAGCCCTTGGTATTTTTCGAGCTTCTCGTGTTCCTTCCTCCTGATGTTGCTAACTCTCACGATTACTACATCTATCACTACTGCCTTATTCTGCTGGTTATCGATCACTACAATGTCTGGTTGGTTAGCCATCACCAGTTTGTCAGTCTGGATCTGGGAGTTCCACAGGAATTTGGCCCTGTCATTCTCCACCACCTTTGGAGGAGTCTTCCATTTGGAGCTTGGTATTTTGGAGCTTGTAGTCCATACTCAGCACAGATGTTCCTGTACACGATGCCAGCCACTTGGTTATGGCGTTCCATGTATGCTGTGCCCGCCAGCATCTTATACCATGCTTATGTGTGCTGGACTGTCTAAGGGGAATCTTTACTAAGCCTGCACCCGGGGTCCTGCCTGGTGTGGTAGACCCTGTGCTCTTTTGCTCTTGTGCTGATCATAGTTCCCATTTGCCTTCCAAGGTACTTGTAACTGTCCTGTGCATCCACTATGTTGCCCTCAAGTTCAACCTCTTCAGCTTTAACCATCTGGTGTCTGCACTTATCCAGCCTGAATGACATCTTGATGTTGCTGCTGTAGATCCTGTTGATGGAATTGTGGACAACCCTTGAGGCCAACTAAAGCCCATTACCCAAGTGGCCATCAAATGTGGCATATACCAAGGTGATACTCTGTCCCTGCTGCTGTTCTGCATATGCCTGAACCCCCTCAGCCAGATCAACAAGAGTGGCTATGGATACCAGTTCCAAAGTGGAGCAACCATCAGCCACCTCCTCTACATGTGTATATATATATATATATATATATATATATGTATATATGTGTGTGTGTGTGTGTGTGTGTGTGTGTGTGTGTGTGTGTGTGTGTGTGTGTGTGTGTGACACACTGGTCCTTTAAAAAGATATCAGACCTTATAGAGACATTACATGGACTGAAGAACAGTACTGTAAAGCAATGCAGACAATAGAAATTGGTAAAGCCTTAAACATTTTTCTTTCACGTTGTTTAAATGATACCTCTTTGTATATAGCTTTGTTTGTTTCCCTTTTTGAAAACAAAAAAAGTTAGGTTAACAATCTTTGTTTAGGATAATTGTAGGAAATGAACCTAGTACAAATAAGTAAATAAATATAGAAAGAAATTAGCCAATCCACATAAACTTTTACTGGTCCCTAGCCCTTTGTAACTCTGCTTTATCTCTGTAAGGTTCTGTCATACTCTGTAAAAAAAACTTAACAAAAAAAACATTTTTCTTCCTAAAACAATTGCATTATAGATAAACAAGTATTTCTATTCTAATGTTGAATGTTGTTTATCCAGATTATATCTTCATACAACTTAATGATTACCTCAAGCATATACTGTACGATTTTATCCCATTTTTGATACGCTTTTTGAGCTGCACGGCTCATTTTAGAGTCAGGCTGAATATCAGCTTTGTCGGGCGATGTTTGCTGAGCAGTGTACAGGGGGGAAGCGAGGACCAATCATCTGCTTTCGAATGGCCGTCAGATGAATTTGAAAATCTCAAAGGTTTGCACAGATTATCAAGACAGCACGCTTCTGCTTGTTAGCAGTGTTGCAAATACCTGACAATAAGCTTTCAAACTTATCTTTATTGACAATTCTCGACAGCCAGGCCAATCCGCAGGGACCGTTGGGCCTTTTATTTACATACAGTGTGAGGTTTCAGGTCATGGCTTGACGATTGGACAATGTAAGTACATTAATCGTGGGCTTTAGCTTTACATTGCATCCTATTTTCTCGTACAGTATGAGTTAGAATTAACAACATTTCTAAAATTGTACCGTGTATGCTCAGCTTTACTATGCAGTTACATCCAAGGCAAATATTCAGACAGCCATAGTGTTACTATCTTCCACATGCCCTGCTCTAACAGTCAGGTGACACAGGACACAAGATGCACCAGTCACTGAATGACACGTCCTCACATGCTGGAGAAGTCCCCACTTGTTGACTCATTTGAAAGTGGCTGATTTGAGTTCTGTTCTCTTGACTGACACTTGCTTTGTTGTGATTTATGAACATGGCTTACTGGCATCCTTTGCTCCCCACAGCCATGCAGGAGTATGAAGGCCTGCAGCAGAGGCATGAGATAGCAGCCATGGAGGTAAGTGCTGATATCACTCAGGGTCAGACACATAGATGATGTATGTCTGATGGTATATAGTATATAACATATAGTAGCAGTAACAGTGTTAGTGACAGTTCATGTACTGAGGGATCATTGCACAGTTATAGTTAAAGTAGTCAATGGCCCTGCAGTAGTGGTATCTGCATAGCTGAAGCAGCAGAGGCAGCAAAAGCACAAATATTAAAACAATAGTGTCTCGCTAGTGCCTGTGACACTTGGTTTTGTTTAATCATGAGCATGACACTTCCTTAAACTAACCCAGCTACTTTTGTGATTAAACCTAACCAAATCCTAACCATAGTTGTGACAGATAAGAACAGTCAAACAATATGTTTACATGATGTGAGAAAAAGTCAAATTATTGTGTTGGTGTGACTAAAAGTGGACTTTTAAAATACATGTAAACATGTTAGTCTTTGGTCAAATTTCTTGAAGACGCACTAACACACCTAGATAATGTGGTTGGGGTCGATTTACTCTTTCATATATACACTTCAACTGGACCTGAACTGGCCTAAGTGTTCTGCACATGCTTCATAGTCCCGGCACCGGGCTTTGACCCAGAGGTCGAACAGCATTAATTGGTTAAAGAAAGCTGGGAAAAACAAAAGAAAAGAAGAAAGGAAGAAAACAAAACAAGATGAAGGTACCAAGTAAAGTACTGAGTATGTAGGAAATGTACAGTTCTGAAAAGTTCTCAATGACTTATGGTGGCGACGTGACCATAGTGTAGTTCATTTATAGCCTGATGTTAAATTTTAACTTCTGGCAACTGTATTTAGGCTCCAAAAAATCTAAGAACTGTGTTTATCTATGAAAATTTTCTTGCTGAACAAATGTGCAAGTGTCATAAACATTTGAGTTTATTTTCTGCTTTTATAGATATAAGTCCCAGTGGAAAAATCTCATTGGCTTTATGAGGAGGGAACCCTGGGGCACTCTGTTATGTGATCTAATCTGATCTAAAAATTTAAAAAAAAAAAGATTTAAAAAAAAAAAACAAACAAACATTTGAAAGATTTGATCCAATCTGATAGCTGATGTCTGATCAGATGATTTCTGAACAGCCAGGCCCTGATGTTCATATCCACTGTCATGAAAAAAGAATCAAACAGATCTGGTGGGTTAAACAGCTAGGGCTGCTTGATAATTGCGCAAAATGATAATCACAAGAATCCCTTTGTGTGCTCAGTGTCATCTTGTAGCTCTTCCTGACAGCAAATGCTGCTCTGCCACATCTCATAGAGCTACTTCCTTTGAGCTCAGTTTGTGTATGAGGAGCAGGACTGGATCAACTGCACAGCTGGATGAAGAAAAAACCTTGACCAAATAATGATCAGAGATACTTAATGATAACAGAAGATAAACAATAGCGCATGTGAAGGTGTGTGAGTTGTGACATGGAGAGAAGAGAACACACGTATGGTGGCTGCTAAAAGGGTGCTATCAAAAGCTGTGCTTGTTACACAAACCATAAACTGTATGTAAAGATGGAGGATGCCTCCCTGCTTCCCCCCCCAGCTACGCTTAAGTGAAGTAAAAATATACTGGATATGGCCACTGCCATCTTGTGCTAGTGATGTAATTTGAGTTTCTGCCAAAACACCTGTCTGACCAATCGCAAGCGGCCCTATTGAACATGAGGGCACGGATTAGCTGTCACAGCCGTCAATCATGGCGGAAATTTCCCTTTCTGTAGAATTGAATTACTCACTCAAACCAAACATCATAAAATCGATCACTCGAACAAACATCAGGGTGATGAGAACTACCTTCAGTGACAGAAACCATCTTTTGGAAACATTTATTTGGTGTGTATTTTGAGTTTTTAGTTTGTCCTTTGACCATTCACTAACATGGAGAAGTGGGCTTTATGACGTATATTGCAGACTAACACCAGGGGGGTGATCGAGATTGGAAAGCTTTGCTTTTGGGTAATGTCATGTTGTCCATCTTTATATACAGTCTATGACAAAAACAAATGGTGTGACATGCACTGTTTTTCATTCTGGTTCATTTTGAATGTGACTACAGCCAAAGAAAGCAGCACAGTGCTAAATGTGTGCTCACTGTATATATGGAAACATCAGGGTCACTTTGGAGACAGTGGTTACATTTCCTCACCTGACCTTCAGTGCCAGATGTCATTTATTTTTTCCATACCTGTTAACACATTTTTATGACATTGAATGAGCTGCTTTTTCTGTTGCAAACAGGTTGATTCAAACAGCAGTAGTCCTGTGTTTAAGTCTCTCTGTCTGTCTCTGTTACATAAGTGCAAGAGGCTAGAGGAGGAGAGAGACGAGGCCGTCAAGAAGCTCAATGAGTTCCAACAAGGTAAGGGTCAAAGTCCCCAGATTATGACTGAAATGATTTCATTCCACAGAAAGCTGTAACTCAAAGATGTGTTAAAGGGATAGTTTCAATGTTTTTGAGGTGGAGTTGTGTGGGATATTCATCCATGTCAGTCTGCACGCCCCCAGTTAGGAGGAGCAGGCTGGAGACTGACATGGAAGCTAATCAATGTAAACAACTTTTCCCAAAACAAAAAAACATTTCCTCAAACACTACACAGAAACACTGCCATTTTTTCTCAAATGTTTATTTTTGGGAAATGGTATATTTTCTGATAGAAGTGTTTTGACCATCAGGGCCACCATAGTCTGCAGTGACAATACCCTCAATATACTGTTGTATATGTATATTTCTCTTTCTATGTCTGTTTCTAGGTAACTAATATCACGTGGTTACAAATCAGCTGCCTCCTCTGTTTGCCTGTTGTTCCCCAGTTGAATGTTACTCAGGCTTTTAGAAACCCGCCACTGAGCTCTCACCCCACCAGCAGGATCAGCTCTGCCCCTGAGCATGTAGGTGTGTGCAACAGACTAGAACTCATACAAACCCTCATGTCAAAATCTGACCACGCAGGTAAACATAATTAGTGCACACACACACTCAGGCACACACTCACACACAAGCGCACAATGTGTATTGTACTGCTACTTTATCATTGGTACTATTTTGCTCTGCCATTCAATACGACAATAAAAACATTCTTATACCCAGCAATTTTGAAATTTCGATCAAAGATTTCTGATCAAATATCAAGAAAACATCGACTGAAATAAACTGAGTTATGGTGAGACAGAGATACTGAGTGGACTGGTTATAGTGGGACAGAGATACTGAGTGGACTGGTTATAGTGGACAGAGGCACTGAGTGGACTGGTTATAGGGGGACAGAGACACAGAGTGGACTGGTTATAGTGAGACAGAGACACTGAGTGGACTGTTATAGCGGGACAGAGACACAGAGTGGACTGATTATAGTGAGACAGAGACACTGAGTGGACTGATTATAGTGAGACAGAGATACTGAGTGGACTGGTTATAGTGGGACAGAGACACTGAGTGGACTGGTTATAGTGGACAGAGGCATTGAGTGGACTGGTTATAGTGGGACAGAGACACTGAGTGGACTGGTTATAGTGGACAGAGGCACTGAGTGGACTGGTTATAGGGGGACAGAGACACAGAGTGGACTGGTTATAGTGAGACAGAGACACTGAGTGGACTGTTATAGCGGGACAGAGACTCAGAGTGGACTGGTTATAGTGAGACAGAGACACAGAGTGGACTGATTATAGTGAGACAGAGACACTGAGTGGACTGGCTTTGCTGCTGTAATGTTGCTGTAGTTTGTGGCTGCAGCTGATGTGCAGTTTCTATTCTTCGGACAGCTCCATGTTGCTTTGGTGATTATTTTATTCCGCTTTTGATTCTACAAGATGTGTCAAGTTAATACATTTTTGCTTATTATTGCTTTTTGCACCTGCAGCACTGTCCATAGACTTTTGGTTTATTATTGCTCTGCACGGGCAACAGCCTGGCAGGAGGCATTATGCTGTCTGTATGTCCCATTGTCATTAACACGATATCTCAGTAATGCCAGTGTTTCCCACAGAATGACGAAGGGGTGGGAGGTGGGTGGGGTGGGGTGGGGGGTTCTCTGTGTAAAAAAAGTACTTCTAATTACAGTCCAGCTCCAAAAATCTATTTGTCGCGGTGGCTGATTCAGTTGTGGTGGCCTGAAACGAATAAATCAATGTGTGGGAAACCCAAAAACGCCTGGAATTTTTTTCAAACTTGGCAAAAATGCCCACTTGAACTCAAGGATTAAGTGATTAGATTTTTAGTGGTCAAAGGTCACTGTGACCTCACAAAACACATTTTTAGCCATAACATAAATTTCACACTAATGTCTAATAATATAAAATATGAGATAAGATCTTCATTGTCATTGTTAAAAAAAAAAACAAACTGCGAAAGTCAGTTTGGTGAAAACGATGAAGTAATAGCATTTTATAAATGGCCAAAAGGTCAAAGGTCACTGTGACATCATAATGTTCTGCAAGAACACTTCTCTGGCCATTATTTAACACAATCATCTACCACAATCATCTAACACTCTCTTCCCTTTTAATTTCATGTGCTTTTTGAACTCTTATA
Source organism: Plectropomus leopardus (assembly GCF_026936395.1). Classification (NCBI taxonomy): domain Eukaryota; kingdom Metazoa; phylum Chordata; class Actinopteri; order Perciformes; family Serranidae; genus Plectropomus; species Plectropomus leopardus. The sequence goes on along the minus strand of NC_142188.1, from coordinate 33,892,521 downwards.
TTTCTATTATTTTATTTTTATTTATTTCTACTATTTTATCTATATATTTATGTCTATGATGATTTAATCTGTTCACTTGTAAAGGACTTTAAACTGCTGATGTATATGAGTTGAGTGATATGAATAAATGCACCTTGACAACCATATGTCCAGAACAGAACGGGAGACATTTGGTCACATACTGAATTGGTGACACAAATCTTGAGACAGTGCTGATTGTAGAGATTTTTTGTGCTGCCAGGGAGAAGGTGTGTGTGTGTGTGTATGTGTGTGTGTGTGTGTGCATGCGTGCGTGTGTGAGAAGCATCAATGTTTTAGAATTTGAAGTTTTTTGCTGCATTATGAAAGCATTGTCAACTGTCATGGCTCCATTTGAGTCTGAATAGACATGAAAGTATCTGCAAGTTGACAAGTGTGAGGTGGTAATTCTAGTTTCTGTCTGAATTTCTTCTTCTGGTTAATTCTAGTGAGGCTCTGGTAAGGAAAGTGGTTGTGTAAAATCGTCCACTGTTAAAATGGAATTTACTGTTGGTTTGAACATGAGGAATCTTGCTGCTGGGGGGCCTTTCAAGGATTTTGAGGACATTGGGGGCCAAGTCTGGATCTCTGTTGGGCGGTTCAGAAGGAATCCTTCTTTTTATATACAAGCTCTGTTTTGATGCTTTTCTAATGCACTCTGACACCTTATTTACACTGAAAAACGTTTTTTAAACTTCAATTATGATTTGTGATGTTAAGAATAGTAGGAGATCTCAGTAATTAATACTGAGAAGAAACAGAATATTTAACAATAGCTAAAAAAATATTGAATAGATATGAAAAAATAGATTGTATTTTTATTAAAAGTGGTGGAATCTCAATACACTAAGTCAGGACAAGTATGGATGTAATGACAGATTTTTAGATCCAGGGCTTTTTCATTGTTTTTGGGACTGATCTTTATTTATGAGATTGGGATAGGGTGGTGCAAAAAGGGAAGGCATGTCAAGTAATTCTTTCTTCTTCTTTTTCAATTTTTTAAAATTTAAATTGTTTTGTGATTTTTAAAATCTTTTGACATTTCTTCTTAAAAACTTGTTTGCACTAAAAAAAAAAGTAATAAATACAAATCTTTTAATTATTGTTTGGAGATTTTAATAGAAAAGATGCATCCCTGAACTGCCAAAATAAAAATCCCCCAAATCATCATTTAATACAGCCAGGAGCTGTACAACTAAAATTACCCTTGGATTTTCAAATTTTCTGATATTTATCTATTTGGAGCTTCAGGCATGGATGCCCAGGCCACAGACACTCCTAATGTGGGTCTAATGAGGCCACTGATTGCAACCTAAAGATCTTTCTTTTAACTGACCTACTTTTTATATTTATTTAAGCAAATCTGAGCACAAGTACTCACCATACATCCCAATCTTTCCTCCTCTGGTAGTTTCAAAAATGATCGCAGCCGTACAGATATGTGTGAAAGCAGACAGATAATGGCACTGGAATAGCATTGGGGCTGCTTTAGCTTTTATCATGAATCTGTTTCCAAACACTACAAATTTCAAATGTTTTGGCCCAACATTCAATTTTCCAAAATGATTTTCCTTACAGGTTGAATGCTTTGCTATGACCACTTTAGTGAAGACAGAATTGAAAATAGGGCACCACATGTCAAAAGATAGAGCAAATAGTTTGTCTTTGTAATGCTGACAGTTGTGTGGATTTTCATCTGAATAAATCTGGCCCGTGCTCGTGTATTCAGCGATTCGCCAGCCAAAACACATATTGTGTTTGACTTCCGCGTTAATAGAGGCTGCCTCACTGTGCCAAGCAGCTGCATATTAGGACCTATTACGTGATTTCATAGCTCTTAGAAAATTGCTCCTATTCACAACGAAACGGCTGGGGGTTGGGCGGCAGGGTTGGTAGGGGGGTAGTGGGAGGACGGGAGAAAAAGCCCCCAGCACACAATCATGCCTTTTCAATTGCCGATGGCAAGGTTGATGACAACATGACCATTGTGTTATAATGATAACACCACAAAGGCATCTGCCCCCCTCATCAAGGCTTCACAGCGGCTGCAGATACAATTTAATTCACTGCTCCGTTGGCGGCGCTGATACCATTATGCAGCTCGTCGGCACAGGGGTAATCACTGTCTTTCCTGAGAGGAGGATGAAAAAAGACAGGCACAAAAAGAGGGTAGAAAAAAGAAGGAGTGATGATGATGGGGAGGCCGAAACTTACAATTAAGACTGCCAATTCTGACGTGTCAGAGCCCCCTGTCGACTCATGCTCATACACTTTCCACACTTCCACCGCTGTTTATTTACCATGGCTACCAGTAATTATAATTAACATGTCATTTAGTTCAAGGCGTCCCTTCGTAGGTTGTTGAGTGTGGCCATGGCATTATGGAGACAGGCAGAGAGGAACGGAGGAGAGGCCGCCGATGAAAACTGGCAGCTAAGTGCTATTGAATGACTGATGTGGAGGGCGCTGGTGGAACGTGGACATTGCCCGCCGCTGGCGTTCATCACGTTCTTAATTAGGTGTCACGGGGGGAAGGAATTGCCCACAGCAATGGCACTAATGCTTAATTTCTTCCCCGCTCAACCACAATGTTTAATTAGCTAAGTGGTAGGGCATTCTTCAGGGGCGTTCTTTTTGTACTGACATGTGATTGCAGCTCAAACAACATTACGCTTTGTGATTTGGAATTTTATCAGATTTTTATCAACTACTCAGGTTTAGTTCAAACTAATCAATATGCACCAATCAATATTTTTCATATCACCAGGCGGTCAAATGACTGTGTATCATGTGAAAGGTGTCACTCATGATGAGTCCACAGAGACTTTTTGACTCGTTAGCTTCCCTTCTATCGACCCGATTTCCAGTAGCAGCTGTTGTCAGCTGTAAAGCTGCTGTGCATCAACTCTCCAGCTCCAAACAGGGACAGAGTTAAGGAACTAGCACAGGGATCCTCAACTTGCTTTGCTTTGGGGCCACTTTTGCAAAATGACAGAAGGCCAAGGGCCAGTTGCAGAAATCCTTTCTAAGATTTTAAGACATTTAGTGACATTTGTAGGATTTCAGGACATTTCCAGGATTTTAGCACATTTTTAGGATCTAAGGAAATTTCTTGGATTTTAGGACATTTCTTGAATTTAAAGACATTTCTTGAATTTAAAGACATTTCCAGGATTTTAGCCTGTTACTAGCAATTTTAGGACATCTAGGATTCTAGGATTTTAGAACATTTCTATGATTCTAAGTCATACCTCAAATTTTAGGACATTTCTAAGATTTTAGGACATGTCTTGGATTTCAGGATGTTTCTAGGATGTGAGGACATTGGGGGGAGGGGGTCCTCCACCGGCACTTTTTGATTAACAGGCTCTATTTTTTTTTCCTTTATTAATAGGATGACAGGAAATATGGGAGAGAGAAGGAGATTGATGCACAGCAAAGGGCCACATGCTGGAATCGAACGTGGGCCACTGCAAAGGCCTTGGCATAGGGGCGCACACTCTAGCAGGTGAGCTAGAGGCCGCCCCAAACAAGCTCTATTTTGATGCCGTTTTATGCACTCTGGCACCTTATGTATACACTTCAGACTTAGGGTAGACATATATCCAAGCATCAAACATTTATTCTAAAATATATAAAAAACAATCACTGGCTGTTCTTCATTTGCTCTCTCTCTGACCAACGGCCAACCTATCAGGCCCAAAACAGAGCTGGTTCTGGCCTGTCATATTAGGGTGGGCTGGTTGAAATAACAGGTGGGCAACTTGGTTGGTATGTAAACTAGGATGATAGCAAAGCTGAATAGTGGCCTAAAGGCTGTCAATTTGAATTGCAGTCCTGATGGGACTGAAAAAAAAATGGTTTTAGGGTTTATTTAAGAATAACAATCATTTTATTGATCTCCAAATGGAATTTATTTTTTTCTCATTCTGATTTTCTCCCTTCGTTGGGCAACAATTGGGGCTGTGTGTGTGTTTTACTGGCTTTGCCTTGCTCAGTGTATGTGTAAGTGTATGTTTTACTTGCTTTGCCTTGCTCAGTGTGTATGTGTGTGTTTTACTGGCTTTGTCTTGCTCAGTGTGTGTGCAGGTAATGTGATGCGGGCCGCCTGCACCTCGGGCCGCATGCACCTCGGGCCGGCTGCTCTACAGGAGCCCAGCCCCAGAGTGCATTCCAAATTGCATACTTTTTCCTTTTACTTTTAGTAGGTACTATGGCTGCTCTTGCAAAGAATGCACTGTTGCATGCAGTAGCACACAATCAGGAAATACTACTTCTTCATAATACTGCACCCTGAACTTTGACCTTCTTTTTCATATAACTGTTACCATGGAGATAAAACAAATTCGCCATTGGCCAGACTCAACAGAGATGGAGGTTAACCTGGAGAGCTTTGCTATTGTTACTTAACAACTTTTTAACCTTTAAGTTATAACTGCATACATTGTGGATTCTAACATTATATATTCATGCTATTGGCCTACATATGCATTTCTCTATCATTGTTATTTGCATTTATTTTTGTTGGTGGTTATCTGTATGATTTTTTTTGTTCACTTAAACAATATCTATTGCTATTATTAACATGTGACTGGTCATCAGTCACTTTAATGCACTGTCATTCATCATTGCGGCTTCTGTCAGCTGTCATGCAGCCCTCAGGATGTAACGAAGCTGCAGATGTGCAGAGGATTGTGGGTAAGAATAGCCGGAAAAGCATGCTGGCTTGCATACTGCAAAATGCAGCCGGATGTAGTAAGACATCCTGGTATTTTTGGCATACTGCATTTTACATACTTAGTAATAGGACATACTAAAACTTTTTCCGCCATATTAAATAGTATGGTAGTATGGGTATTGGAATGCAGGGCCAGAGACGGTGCTGCTGCTGCACCGTCAAGACACACATAGAAGTGCCCGGCTGTTCTCCCACCATGCCCAGGATAACTGTACAGCCAGAGAGAGGGAGTGAGCCGCAATGAATGTACGGTTTATTCTTTTAAATTACACCACATAAGAGACAGTAATAATTATTTATCTAGCTTGCTGTTTCCTTCGTTCAGTGGATGTCTAGTGTTAATGTGCTTGTATTCGTCTCGCCGGTGAGAATACTGATGGAGCGTGAAAGAGCGGTGCTGCTGAACAGAGAACCCAACAGGTGCAGCAGAGACTGAGGCGGTCCTATATTTCCCTGCAGCTCAAAGACGGTCGACAATTACCAGACGGATGGGTGGGCAAGGCAAAAGTTTGGGTGGGCTGAGCCTACCTCTGCCCATGCCTACAGCTGGCCCCGGCCCAAATCAATATCAATATATCAAAACTTTTTTACACATTCTTTTAATATTCTAATAATTGGTTACAGAAAAACACTAAATTATTTCAAAGACTGCACTCAATTATTATTATACATGCTATTTACAGATAATTAAATTAATTAAAGGAATAAATGGGGCACCCGGTGGGTCAGTTGGTAGCACAAGTGCCCTCTGTACAGAGGCTGTGTCCTCGCCACGGCTTCAAGTCCGGCTTCAGCCCTTTGCTGCATGTCATCCCTTCTTTCTTTCTCCCCCTTTAATGCTATATCTGTCTTATCAAATAAAGGCACTGAAGAAGCCCCAAAATATATATCTTTAAAAAAAATTAAATATAAATAAAAAAAAAAAAAACATGAATTAAAGGATTATGCTAAACTAACTGTACATGCTACAAATTAAAATAATCATTTCCTACAGGTTCCTTTTACTATTTAAAGCGTATTGTTATGCTAAATACAAGCTGTGTCCCAAATCAGGGTCTGCATCCTTCGGAGGATGCAGGCTACGCAGTCTGCGCGGTCTACGGAGGCGATTCCTTGTTAAATGGGACAGTCTAGCCAACGGAGGATTTCCTGGTTGCATCACCAGATGTTTCCACCCTTACCCCCACCTCAGTTGATTCCTGCTGTCAAGGCTTGCCAGAGAGAGAGAGAGAGAGAGAGAGAGACAGAGAGAGAGACAGAGAGAGAGAGAGAGCGAGAGAGAGAAATTTTTTGTATTCATATTTTGCTGGAGGAGGAGGAGAAGTGCCTCTGTCCGCGTTGGAAGCTGATTTATCTCCAGGCTGTAGAGCCTTGCTCAGCGGGCAGAGCACTCCTCTGCAGTGGGAAGCACAGTGGGCTACAGCGCCAAGCTGGCTCTACATTCCCATAGCTAGTATGCTAGGTGGCTACGTGTTAGCATTACTAACGTCACATATTATGAAGGAAATTATGAGATTTTAATGTCCCTCTAAGTTTAACATATCTGGCGTTTAATTTTCAAATGAGTAAAAACCCAAATTAAGTTAAATCAATGCTCCGATCTCCGCTCTGTGCCGCCATTAGGAACATTTTTTTTGAAGATCGCGGGTGCGCAAGGAATCTTGGGAAATGGAAGGCCTCGAAGGATAGTAGCGATGTGTCCTCCAAAAAGAGGGAAAAGAAGGCTGCATTTGTGGGCTGCGTAAGGAGGAGCCTTCGAATTGTGACCAAATGGGACAGCCTTCGCGCAGCGCTGTGATGTAATCGGCCTTCCAATGCAGCCTCCGCAGGATGCAGACTCTGAATTGGGACACAGCTTGTATCAACTTTCTATTTACAATGAAAAGACTTCCTGCCCTCTCCTCTGCTGCCTAGGTACTGACCTGGATGTGTTATCATTGCTATGGCAACAGGTCTTGACTACTGCTAGCATTCATAGGCTAGTCTTACCCCGACCGCTAAACAATCAGTCATAACATTATAATTTGACACTTTGAAACCGAATGGATTATATCTAACAATTGTTACAATCCCCCAAACCTTAACTAGTGTTTTGTTACAGGCCAGATTGTCGAAATAAAAGAAATAAAAGCTTAAATCCCAGAAGACGCACTACCCGTTAACGACCATTACGTTAAACGGTACCAAACATAACTTAATACTAAAACATAACACAATATCCTTAAACAATACAACAAATAATAATAAAAAACACAGACAGATAAGCCAGTAAATGTGGCCTGCTCTATTTAAAATATGAGGGTGTTTTGATTAGGTTTTATCCACCTGAAATATATATATTAAAAAAAAAAAACACTGGCTGTTCTCCAGTTGCTCTCTGTCTGTTAAACTGCCAACTGAAGAATGCCACCAGAACCTCCACCAGAACCCCGTTTATATAGGCCAACTCACAGGTGAGCTTGTGCCTTTCTCACTTAAACAGAAATTATTTTTAATTCAATGGGTGGGGGGAGTGGGGGGGTCTTTTTTAACAGTTAAAATGTAAATATACATAGAAAATGACATAAAAACACGTGGGTAAATGCTAAAAATACTATGTGCCACATGTGCTTGGACAGTACTGACTGGGATACTTTCAGGACTGCTTCAAACAGTCTGGATGAGTACACAGAGGCTGTGATGTCATAGATCGCCTTTTGCCAGGACTTGTGTGTACAAAGCAAACACTACGGTGAGTTACAACAACGACAAGCCCTGGTTCACAGCCATACTCAGATTATTAAGGCAGACAAAGGAGTAGGCATTCAAGAGTGGGGACAAGGAGGGCTACAAAAAACCTAAATATACCTTTAGCAGGGCAGTGAAAGAAGCCAAGCGTCTCTACTCTGAAATACTGCAAAAACAGTTCACAGAGATGCTGGCTCAGTCTGGAAGGGCCTTAGACAGCTCACCAGCTACAAGCCAAACCCCCCCCCACCCCGCTCTGTGACTGGCTTACACCTTGCCAACGACCTGAATGAGTTTTACTGTCGCTTTGAAAGACAATGGCACAGTCCCAAAACCATCCCCCATGATGACTTCACTCCACAACTCACCACCCCTACTGCCCCCACCACAGGAGGGGCCCAAGACTCAGCACGACCATCCACCCCAGCTACCCCCTAACCCCTCACCTCAGTAACACTTCTGTCCATCCTGGAGAGAGATGTTAAAAAAGATTTTTAGAAGACAGAACCCCCACAAAGCAGCTGGACTGGACTCTGTCTCCCCCTCCACCCTGAAGCACTGCGGCGATCAGCTGTCTCCAGCGTTTACAGACATTTTTAACACCTCGCTGGAGCAATCCCATGTGCCATCCTGCTTCAAGGCCTCCAACATTATCCCTGTCCCCCAAAAAAGAAGGACCACAGGACCCAATGACTACAGACCTGTTGCTTTGACCTCTGTGGTGATGAAGTCCTTTGAGTGCCTTGTACTGTCACTCCTAAAACTCATCAGGGACCCTCTCCTAGACCCTCTGCAGTTTGCCTACAGAGCCAACAGGTCTGTTGATGACGCTGTCAACCTGGCTCTCAACTTCATCCTCGAGGTTCTGGACTCTGCAGGAACCCACTCCAGGATCCTGTTTGTGGATTCCGCTCTGCTTTTAATAGAATAATTTCGACTTCTGCTAAAGGACAAGCTCTCCAAGCTGAACATGCCTGACTCCACCTGCAGGTGGATCACAGACTTCCTGTCTGACAGGAAGCAGCAGGTGAAGCTGGGGAAGCATGTTTCTGACAGCAGAACCATCAGCACTGGCTCCCCTCAAGGCTGTGTTATTTCTCCTCTCCTCTACTCCCTGTACACAAACAGCTGCACCTCAAGTCACCAGTCTGTCAAGCTCCTCAAGTTTGCAGACGACACCACCATCATTGAACTCATCTCTGGGGGGATAAGTCCGCCTACAGGTGGGAGGTTGACCATCTGGTTACCTGGTGCAGCAAAAACAACCTAGAGCTTAATGCTCTGCAGACAGTGGAGATTGTACGGGATTTCTGAAGGATCGCTGATTCCTCTGTCTATCACACCCGGACACAGACTTTTCAAAACCCTCCCCTCTGGCAAGAGGCTGCGGTCCATCAGGACCAAAACCTCACGCCTCAAGAACAGTTTCTTCCCTGCTGCTGTCACCATCATGAACAATACTCTGACCCTCCCCCCTCACCCACATGACACAGGATCTAATCCAGCCCCAGAGTCTGAAATCAGTACATTAATGTTAGGCTAAATCAATATTTATGCATTACATTAACACACACTGGACTGGATTTCTTTACACTGCACACTGTAGATAAGACTGTGTTCTATATATTCTATTTTTTCATTGTATATTTTTAAATTGCTTCTATATTTTTATCTTATGTCTTATACTATTTCATTTTGATATTTTTTATTCTTTCTTTATGTTAATTGTTTTGCAACAAAACACCAAGTCAAATTCCTTGTATATGCAAATGTACTTGGAAATAAAACCAGATTCTGAATCTGATTCTTATTCTGATTCTAATATGGACTTGAATTCATTGGGTCAGCTGTGTCTGCTCAATGTGTAAACAGGCAATAGTTTGCTGAAGGCCCCGCTATACTACAAAAACAAAACTTCAAAGCCGAGCAAAACAGTTTGGGCTGCTCTCCGAACAGTTTTCAAAACATAAATTAATTTTGGCATTTGAGCCTTTGCGGCCATGCAGCAGTATTTTGGACGTGTCAGTCATGCTTTTAAGAAGATAATGGGGAATAGGCAATGACATCAGGGCGCAATGCATTCTGGTATACTTAAGGACATGCTTTTCCTAGGGAAATAAAAATCCAAGAGAAATAAAAATCTGGGCTCATCCAACCATGTGGAGTAATGGAAAGTTCCATAATAATGAGTAAGGTGAGACTGTCTTATCAAAGTATGTGAGAGATTGTGTTTTCAGCTTATCCTCCTGATTTCCAAAGGTCTAATAATGTGGCTATTAGAGAATATTCAATAAGCTTGCAGAAGATGACACTAAGATGAACTTTAAGGCTGCAGTTTGATCCTTTTATGAATATACATTCTAAGGTTCAGTATTTTGTCAAAGTCAAAGTCACTGTCTTTCTTGTCTTATGCTTTTCTAGTACAGCCCTGCTATTGTACATGCTATAGTAATTTAGCAAAGAATTAAGGCTTAAAAGCCAGTGTTTCCATTCACCCTGGGTTAAGTGCAGCATCACACAGATCATTGTCAACAAAGTCCCCACATACAGTTTCAACTATTATTCTAGTCTTAGGCTCTAAAGTTGTTTCCTGCATGTATTCAGTCTACAGTAAATGCAGAGTGGACCTGGCTGATGAAAATCAAATGGTAGAGAAAATTATCTGAATAAAAGATATATTGGTAACAACATTTAGTTCATTTCCTTTTGAATTAAATCATAATGATGTACATAGGTCAGTCACCATTGAGGCTACTCAGATGGAAGCCACAATAGAGAGCAGAAATATACTTCAGTGTCAAGTGTTACAGCACTCTTATCTCAATTAACTGCACAATGAAATGAGAAGTCACAGGTATGCATCCTCTCATTTAGAAAATCCTAATCATGCTCTTTGTTTCCTTCAGGGCATTTTGATTTGGTTGAATGGCCATGAGTTGACTTTTTAAGTTTGCATAGACATGAATGCAGTCATTCAGTAGACTTTGAAATGCTGCCTTTCATATTTCATTAATATTGTCACATCAGCGAAGGCTACTGACTTGTGGGCTTCTAACTGAAAGGCACACATTGTAAGATGAACATGCATCATTTTCTTGTCGTGTATGTTCATCACACTGACTGGGTTGATATAAGTCTGTTAATGTGTTGCTTTGTCAGATGGTTAACATTGTTTTTATTGGCCAAATGTGGAACTAACAGAATGGGTATAACAAAAGGACATTTGTCACTGTTTTTGTTGTTGTTGTTGTTTTTTTAAGATTATTTTTGGGCTGTTTATGCCTATTTTTAAGCGTGAAAGGGAGAAAGAGAGAGGGGATGACACGCAGCAAAGGGCCGAGGCTGGAATCAAACCTGCGGCCGCTGTGGCAGGGACACAGCCTCCATACATGGTGAACCCACTCTGTCCACTGAGCCAAAGAGTGCCCCAATTTGTCACTGGTTAAGCCAGAGATGATATCATAAAGTTTTGAGACACATTCCTTAAGTATTTCTATTTAATTCTGAGTTCTGTGCAACCTTGTTATTTTGTGATTTTCAGGTGGTGGGGGTCCGGTGTTTGCTTCCTGTCTGAATGTGATGTTTGTTTGTTTATTTACTATGCACCTACGTCCGCTAATATTTGTTACATTGAAAAGCAATGTATTTTATGTTGCTGCTGGGCCATTGCGATAACCGTATGCATGCATAATTCCTCGACAGAAGAGACTTGATGATCACTAACATTGGGCGGGAAAGACCGGATATATCGATATTGGCATCGGTTTTTGGCCAAATGATTTGATATATGTCGGCATATCTGATGCTGATGAAGATATTGTACATCCCTAGTTAGGAATGAGAATGCACTTTTCGTACATTTGTCCCATTGTTCAGAGGTAACATTAAATAACTCATCTATGGCCCATTCACGTTACATGTCTGTCATATGTCACAAATGTGCTTCTTTTCACTAAGCGGGAACCTTCAGGGCTGAAAAATGAAGCCAAAACAGAAGTACCAAAAACTGCAGTTCCTTAAATGGCCACTTGAGGGTGACTGCATATGTCAGTCAATCCCCATGTTAAAATGCCCAACTTTACAGCAGAAGTTAACTAGTTTACAGCATGAAGCAAGAGCAGTTTTGGTCTCTACAGCTAATTTCCCTGTTTTGACAACTGAACAAGGGAAAAGTTTTACAATAAATTTTTGTCCCATGTGGTCACATGTTGCGGCTTTGCAGTGGACTTCCATGTCTATGTATTACGCTTTAAATATCCCTCTGTTATTTAAGATCCAGGACCCCACTTCCATGATGTCAACAAATGCACATGGAGTAGGAAACAGAAACATACTCATATAAACAACACCTCCTTTGTGAATTATTTAAATATTTTTTTGTAGTAGGCTTGATAGAGGACATTTTAATACAGAAAATGATATGGATTGCAGTAAAATTCCTATGTATGCTCCAGTAGTTCTTACACAGCACGAAATAGCAACTAGTCTTGCCAGCATCAAGCCAAATAAAGCCCCTGGCCCTGATGGCCTGGCTGGACAAGTACTTAAAGATTGTGCACCTCAGTTCACTGTTGTTATCACCAAATTGTTCCAGCTCTTGCTCGACAAATGCACTGTACCTAGCTCCTGGAAGGTGTCCAATATAGTGCCCATTCATAAAAAACCAAAGGCTTTTTAATGATTTTAGACTAATAGCACTAACTTATGTTTTGGGCAACTGTATGGAAAGAGTTGTATCTAAGCACCTAACTGTGGCCTGTCATCGTGACACTCTCCAATTTGTATACAAAAGATCAAGAGGAACTGATGATGCAACTATAACTTTAATTGACACAGTGACCAAACATCTGCAATACACAACTCACTATGCTAGAGTTTCATTTATCGACTTCAGTTCCACTTTTAACTCAATTTTAACACATATTCTCCTAGAAAGGTTGTTGGATTTTAAAGTGAATGGTGGTCTAATTTTGTGGGTCAGAAATTTTTGGTCTGACCTCTTACAAAGAGTAATCTTTAATGGTAATGTGTCAGAACCGACAATTTTAAATACAGGTGCACCTCAAGGTACCACCTTTATTATTCTCAGTGTATACGAATGAGTTTAGACTCCAAGACTCAGACTTTAGCTTATTTAAATACGCTGATGATATGGCACTTGTTGGCCTCTAACATGTAGGGGACACTATAGGAGAGAGTAAGTACTTTCATCATGTAGCTTCCCTCCAGAACTGGTGTCTATTGTTGAGTGCTCTGGAGATTAACATTAGTAATACTAAAGAAATGGTTATATCTAAGACGTTCCTGACTCATGTAAACCCCTAACCATTATGGGGCAACCTGTTGAAATGGTTAGTTGTTTAGGAACTTATATTAGTAGATTAGATAGTCACCTCAGAACAAAGATTATATTTTTATATAATTTATAAATATATATTTAAAACAGCTATGCAGAGGCTATATCTACTCAGGAAGCTAAATGACTTTGGGGTTAGTCAAAAGACTCTTGAAGTGGTGTACAAGAATCTGGTAGAAAGTATCTTGTCTTTTAACATGGTTGCATGGTATGGGCACTTGGATGTCAAGTGTAAACGGAAATTGACAAGAGTGGTCAGTACAGCCAGTAAAATCATCAAGAAACCACAGATGTCACTTGGTGATAGGCATATACTGAGCACTAAAAAGAAAACTCGTGACATAATAAGTAATCCGTCACATCCTCTGCACCCCCAATTTTAAGTGCTCCAATCAGGGCGGAGCTTCAGACTACCACGAGCCACCAAAAATGTTTATAAAAAATCATTTATCCCAAGTGCAATTAAATTATTACATTCTTAAATTAACTAACCCCCCCGTGTTGTAGGGTTTCATTAGTTTTATCTGCGAAAATGGTGAAATGGAATGAAAACTTTAATTTTTGAATACTGTACCGTGTGTAAGTTTATGAATTATTATGATGTTTACATTTTTAACTTCTTTTTCCTTTTTCTCTCTCTTTTTTATTTTTAAAATAATGTTCTCTCTTAATGAACAATGTAAACGCTGGTGATGTCTTTATTTCTTCAAGCACTCTTAATCTCTTTGTTTTTAAATGTTGTTTTGTTTGTAACCCATGTAGTTGTGTTTTTGTGAAGCCAAAGACAATTTTCCAGATTTTGGACAAATAAAGATCTAATCTAATCTATTCAAAACAGGAGTCCACAAACCAGTGGATGATATCACGTTGGCTACCTACGTCCATAACTTATGCAGTCTATGATTTTAACCTAAGACATTATCTTTTTTTAAAACCTAACTAAGAAGTTTCTGCCTCCATTTCACAACATTAACCACGTGTTCCAGTGTGCTTCACATATAGATGCTAAAGGGTTTCCTGTGCATCACCTGGGAATGTGAATGGGTTGTGTTATGGTGCAGTTTCTTTGTCTTCGTCTTTAATTGTTTTGTTTTTTTCTTAGTTTCTCAGATGGTTATTGAAGAAGTCCATGCCATTCAGGAGAACCTGGAGATTGAGAGGACATGTAGAGAAAGTGCTGAAGCCCTGGCCTCTAAGGTACGCTTCATCTTTACACCTATACTTTCAACAACGCTGCTCAAAGATAGTCAAGCAGTGGCCCGTCATCCCACCTGTGTTATTTCTGTGGTACTTACGATGCCAAAGTAAGGCTGGATTCAAGTTGAAATCACATCTGATAAAACAGGCTCACAACCAAGAAAATATATCATTAAATTAAACCAAGACGGGAATATGGTAATCATAATTGTAGGATCTGTTGATTAAGAGCAAGTTTGGCTAAATAAATCCTCCAGTCAGTGTATTCCAGTCACCATCACTTTGACACATTTAATTTGTATGTTGCAATCAAAAGCACTCTGGTGTCCCAGTTCTGCTGCTGTCCCCACATCTTAGTGTGGAAAATTGCATTGGATTCTTTTGATTCAGAGCACACTTTTTTGGAGTCCTTGTTAAAATGTGAGTTGTGATTGAAAGTGGGGGAGCCTGGCACATAGTGATTTTGCAGCCCACTGATGTTGAGCTTATCACTGTAATCATTTCTCATTCAATTTCTGGACAAAAGCCTTCACAGTCCACCTGGTTGGACCAGATTTTGGGCAGTGGGAGGCTGAGGGAGAATTATGGTGAAGGTCAACTTTTAGGCCTTTTTTGCTGCTCCTCGGCCTTCAGTCCTCCTCTTTCCTCTTGGTTGTTTGTCATCCTTGTCTTTCAGGGGTGACGAGAAAGGTTTTTAAAGCCACAAATGACCACAGGGTATCTGGGTAAGTTGACTGGTTTGAGGTTCAATGCAACAGGCTCAAAGATTACTCTGGCTGCTGAGATTTCTGGCTCTGAAAATCTGTTATCTTTTGACTCTCAAGAAACTTCCCATACTGTCACTCATAACTGCCATTGTCAGCTGCTCTTGAAATTTTATCAAGGTTAAAAACCTTAACCTATAAAATAACAATGACAGGACTGTTATCATATATATATATATATATATACACATATATATATATATATATATATATATATATATATATATATATATATATATATATATATATATATATATATATATATATATGATAACTGTCCTGTGTTGTATGTATATATAAACACAAATAAATAAAGTACAAAGTGACTAATTCTACAGATCAAACTTGGAAACAAAGAAAAGTCAGTGTGGCACATTTAAAACAGGAGCGCACTCATCCCACCTGTATCCTGCTCACCTGTTTGGTAGAGCACATTTTGAGTTTCTATATATCAGTGAAAAATGATCTTAACTCAAAATGACTGAGCCATCTCTACCATTTGGTTTAGATATATTAGATCTGTTTGATGTCACTGTGTCTTTGATAGTCTTTAAAATAGCCTCCTACAGGAAGTTAGTAACAACAAAAATCAGACATTGGGCTCTGTGTGCTGGGATTTTCAGAGCTAGGCATATTTATTCAACATATAGTTTCAGAGGTATTAATATACAGATTTATGTAACTTTATACAAGAAATACAAATGTAATAAAGGTCTAATAATTCTTTCAAAACATGTTCTACCAGTTGATTTGGCCTCTAATGGTAAAGGTAGTGAAGCTATGCTAATGTCATCAAAACTGACAATTTGCTAAGTTATAGTTAAACTTCTCATTGTTCATTGTAGTTAGATGACACGTTTAATGTTATTCAGTTTATATGTTTGATTTAACAAATAAACATTGATTATTGTTGTTATAGCCCCAGGGACATAAAAAATTCAAAGGAAAAAAAATCCATTGCTTTTGTCTTAATGATGGCTTAAAAGGGTGAATTCATTGACAAAAAAATATTTTGTAATATTATTTAAGCATGAGATGTACATAAAAAAAAAAACATTTTTTTTCTCAAAAGAGCAGTTTAGTATCTGGGACCTATGACATTAGTTTACTCCTTTTATGAATGGAAAAGCTGACTCCAGATAAGTAAATATGATTCTTTACAGGATGGCCATTATTAACTCAAATGATGCATTTCTTTTATTTCTATGATCATTTTTTTGCGATCAACAAATCCTCCAGAAAGCAGTAAGTAGCTTCCTCTGGACAAGTTCTTGCAGGTGAATTTTCAGTGTTGTTCTCGGGGCATTGTAACGTTTTACCTGCTTGTAAGACTAACCGCCATGTGAAGTCTTTTATTCCTTATGCAATTCAGCTTTGAAATTCTCTTTAAGTGTTTTTATTGATTTTATTGTTTCTATTTCTTTTATTGATGATCAAACCTAACTTTTTTCTTTTTACAGATTTCTTAACACCCCTGAACTCCTTGGCAATTTTTTATTTGTATTTATCACTTGACTTTTCATGTGTCTACATGATACTGCATGTGTGTGAGGCAAGCTATTCAAACAAATGGCCCCTGGCCAGATTAAAAAAGTTGAATAAGCTTCTGTTCACTTGATATTCAGGCTGGACTTGATCTTCCAGTGGGAGGAAATCCCCAGCAGCTGAGATAAAGCCTGTTAGGGTCAGAGCAAACGCTGGCTTACAGATGTTGGCGAAATGTGTCCTGTCCTCTATGAGAGAAAGTTGAATAGACTCAGGCAAACGTAGCCTCTGTCATGTTTTCATCATCTCTCTGCAGAAAAGCAGAACAAGAGCATGTGTCCAAACTGCATGGATAAATGCCTTCATGCCTTTCACATTTCCAGCACAGATTGTTTTATAGTAAACCCATTTAATGAAGATAAACGGGTGTGAAATAATATTGATAAAGTATCTCATAATGTGTGTATTTTCCCTAAGATTATCTTGCCCAAAAATCCTCATCAAGTTCAAATCCCTCAGCCAGACTACCCTAAGGTTTTCACAGCTGCCACGTATTTTGTTAGCAGTCTTTTTATAAAGGTGATGACTGAGTGAATATTTTTAACTCATTTAAAATAGTGCTTCCCCAGGCAACTGCTCAGCCACAGTCCCAAAACTTGTCCTTATCTCCACAAGTCTGATTTACCCCTAGGATGAGCTGTGCACTTCTTCTTCTTTGTAAGATTTGAATGTTTTATCAGTAACCAGATCAGTCATATTTCTTATACCACCAGACAACCAGGAATGCCAAAAAAAGTCACTGGGTTATTCCAAGGTAAAGAATATACTTTGTGTGTGGTAAATTTTGAATAGTTTTTGAAGCTGAGTCTAGAGGTTGTGTGAGGGTTGTGCAGCGGGATTAGTCTCTCTGCTCCCCGCCGCACTCACAGACAGGGTGTTTTTTGTTAGAGCGTCAGTTGAACTGAAGGGGGCAGTAAGTTCTTGTTCTTCTTACAAAATACAGGGCTTTATGCTTACATACATTTTCTATTCCTGTCAATCTTATGTGATAACTCTTATTAATCCAGTCTTTTTCCAATTCAGCCAGCCCAAAGACAATACTGTAAAGCTCTATATTGAGCAGAGAAAGCCCACCATTACTTCCAGTTAATGAAGTTTTGTAAATCAATCTGTGATTTATTCCCATTTAATAAATAATTCTTTAGAACAGTGATACTCAATTTATGTCACGCAGGCCATATCTGGCCATGAAAAGGGTGCCATGTGGCTTCCCCCAACCATTTTCTAATTTTACGATAAAAATTAAGTGATTCACACAGGGAAGTGTTTTGGTTCAAAGGTACCAGAGTGCATACAACAGCATCAGAATAGAAGTTGTTTATCAAAAGAAATGCCAATATAGGATCTGTCACAGAGGTCCTAGCTAAGACCTTAATGTCCTAAAGTCCTAAAAATGTCCCAAAATCCTAGAAATGTCCTAAAATACTAGAAATGTCCTAAAATACTAGAAACTGCCAAAAATCATAGCAATGTCCTATAGTCTTAAAATGTCCTAAAATCCTAGAAATGTCCTAAAATCCTAAAAATGTCCCAAAATCCTAGAAATGTCCTATAATCCTAGAAATGTCCTAAAATACTAGAAACTGCCAAAAATCATAGCAATGTCCTATAGTCTTAAAATGTCCTAAAATCCTAGAAATGTCCTAAAATCCTAGGAACATCCTTAAATCATAGAAACCTCCTAGAAACATCAAAAATCGTAGCAATATCCTAAAGTCTTATTGTCCTAGAATCCTAGAAACGTCCTTAAATCCTAGAAATGTCCTAAAATCCTAGAAATATCCTAAAATCCTAGAAATGTCCTAAAAACCTAGACACATGCTAAAATCCTAGATATGTGCTAAATCCTGCTTCATATCTGCAATGTCGGCAAACAATCTGACCCATAAATACTTCGTACCAGAAGAGATTGGCCAGCTCTAACCATAGCCAGGTGATATACCCTGTTTACACACATAACTCTGATTTGTGGCAACTGGCTTTGTAGCCAAAAATCTGAGACTATGTTTCAATTGTATCGAGAAGAGCTTATGTAGAAGGTGCTGGATCTGAAACCAGGCAAAGAGTATTATCAGCACATAGTAAATCCACTAGCCTACACTTCCTTAGTCCTTGCCTTGTGTCTATTGCTAATGGTTTGATAAATAATGTAAACTGAAGAGGTAAAGGGAATCTCCCTGCTATGTGCCTCCATACAAGGAAAACAATTAGACCACTTATGACAACAGCTGCACTGGATTAGCATAAATTAGCCGTAATGCAATTCAGAAAACACCTCTCAAAAACAAACTCTTCCATGATACTAAATAAAAAAGTCATCTCAACCCCCCTCAAATGCCTTCTTGACTCTTTATCATTACCTCACCACATCAAGTGAAGTAACCATCTAAGATTGTGAGAAGATCTCCCCTCATTGAAACTTACTTTCTCTGATTGTCGATTGGATTTTCTTTTGCTTCACAGGCAGATTTTTTGTAAGCTCCTCAACATCAAACCCAACAACAGTTTGAAAACATTAAGACATTGAGCTCCTATCTCTAAACCACCATCAAACTGCGCCAATCTGAGGTACCCCCTGTCACTACTGGTCTTTGAGGCTCAACCCGTGGTCACCTCCCCAATCCTCACACCATGAAATTTAATATTTTACCACCTTTATATGTTATCGCCCTGCAGTATTAACATGAACCTAAACCTGGATGGGCTTTTGTACAATCTTTAAGTCAAAAAGGGCAAGAAATAATTAAAAGGTTAAACATACAACCATTGTCCTTTTAATTACAGTTCAGTCTGTGTTTGAGGCCTCTTACTCAGCTCCAGTTACTGTATAATTCCCAGTGTTCATCATAGAAGTCAAAACACCGGTTCTTTGTGCTAATAAGCACAGGGAGTTATAATTCTCCCAATAAATCTGATGGTAAAGTCATGAAGTTTCTTTCTAACTTCAGCAAACCTCCTCCCCTGTTTCTCAAATATTCTCTTGCCAAATCGGAAAACAAAGAGCTTATACAGTGATCCCAGATCATTCCTCTCTTGCCTCAATCTTTGTCTTGCAACTGTGAGCACCCTGTCCCTTCCAAATAACTGTGAAAACACATAGTGATTGGCTTTAGGTGGCTCAGCCCTGCTGGATACCTATTAAAGTGTGGTGCACCCACCTCAAGTTAGTGTCTGACAGGTCTGCGTCCATTGTTTCAGGTATGACGGTTCTCCAAATTTGGTTTGCATTTGAATGTTGATTACCATGTCAACGATCGAAACCTTGAGGCATTCGACTCGTCACCTGCATATTATCCTAACACTTAGGATGGGTGAAATGTCTCCTGTGGAGATCAGTTAAGGATAAAATAAAAAGATCATTGAAATTACAGCCTGGCATTTTTCAGAAACAATCAACTACCAAAGATGAAATTGCTGCTTCAAGGGAAAGGGCCATGGTACTGATCTACAGAGGCAGAGTTGCTCTCAAGCTTAATTCCCACTGCACAAAAAGCCAGCTAATACCTGCTAACATCTGGCTTTTTAAAGCAATGAGAATGCGTACAATCGGCATTCACACCCAGGTCAAATTACTCTGCAGTAGACATGGGTTTTTATCGTCTACGGCTCCGATCGACATTTATGGGAACACAACATCTGGGTGAACGCAGTAATTTCAGTTCCTTTACCAGTGAGAAGCAATGACACACTGTCACTAATTACTGTCCATCTCCTCCTAAGCAGCTAAAACACTGATCCAAATGTACCACACCAAGTTTGAAGAGAGACTAAGTAAGAGATATAGAAAGAGAAGACCCCCCCCCCACACACACACACACACACAAAAGCCGACAGAAAGGTAGGAATGCAGTATTTGGCAGGTTTACCTGTTTGTAAAACCCACATGCACATGCTAATTTTGGTGAGAAAAGTGTATCAGTGACTTTAGGCTAAAACAGTTCTATGTTATGGTGACTGACAGCAAAATATTTATTCACTCTCGCAACTTGCCACCAACATAAGTAGTCTGCGATATTTCATAGCTTCATAATGTACCATCAGGTTCAGTTATGAATGGAAACCTGCGACAACTGGAGGAATTGGGCTGAAAAATCCAAGACTCATGCCTCATTCACATCCATTACCACCACAACCCTGCTCCTCAATCCCTGTTGAAGCTCGTACGCTACAATTGCAAGTCAGGTTATGGCACTATGTGCTACAAATGCCATTATCAAGGACGTGGTGTTTCCCCGGCCTGTTCAGAGTGCAGAGGTGTGCTGTGAATTGATTAAGGTTGGAGACAGTCCCTTTTTTACCTTTCAATAGCATTTCAGCAATATTTTAAAGTAATAATTGCTGTACTCTGAAGGTGTTAACCTCAGTTTATCACACATTTACATTTATATCATACCCCTAAATATATATGGAGATGATCCCAGAGGAGGACAGACTAATTATGCTCTGTATTAATTTCTTTGTACCAAATTATAGTAATTTTGCATGCCAAATATTTCCTATCGCTCCCTGAGCAAAGCTAAAACTCAGAGCAATTCCTTAAATCCTCAACATTTTGAATTTAAAAAAGCATCTTTCATCCAGTCAAATCAGAATGCTGTTTTGATGCTTCATGATTTTGTGTTGATGTGTGATCAAGATAAGATGAAGGGGCTGTGACTTTGTAATGGTGACCTTTGGAAAGTGCTAGCCTGATGCTATGTCAGCCTCAATTTATCCAAGTATGTAATTTTAGATGTACATCGCTCGCGAATTGTAGATTATTTTCAAAAGAATATGATTCCTTGTTATGCATTGTTGATTGCATTTCAGAAGGGAAAAAAAAAGACGTAGTCTGAAGGGCATAATCAAAAGATGGAATTGCTGCAATCTGCTTCACCAGGATGCCATTAATAAATGTGTCTTTTATGGCTTGCCTTTTCTATTTCTAATCTTTTGTCTCCTTCCTAGGCACCTCTCTTCCTTAAGATGACATCAAGAAACATGCATAATTGGCATCCATTCCCTTCCCATAGGCTTCAATCAAGTTTTACTTAGTGATGGTCTCCTTATGGCCATCCTGATAATTGAACTTTTAGAAATGGATTGGCTGCCGTGGCAGTTTAGTATGTAGGCCTCATATAGAGCTGATCAATTTGCAAATAATTTCAAAGGCAAATGCTGCATAAGAATGTGTGAAGTGATAATCACACAGAAAAACAAGATGCACAGAAATGCAAGATGCAAATACATGTCACACTGAAAAACTGTGATTACCTCTAAAAGGAGAGATATTCACTGCCCCGTCTGTTTGCTTCTCTAACGATGTCTGTTTTTTCACACCTTATCATTGCTTTTGCATGCGTCCTGCCATTATGACTGATTGCAGGGCCAAAGAAAAGAGGAAATCAACAACATCTCATCTGCCTTG
This sequence comes from Plectropomus leopardus, assembly GCF_026936395.1. Taxonomy (NCBI): domain Eukaryota; kingdom Metazoa; phylum Chordata; class Actinopteri; order Perciformes; family Serranidae; genus Plectropomus; species Plectropomus leopardus. The sequence goes on along the minus strand of NC_142188.1, from coordinate 33,870,769 downwards.
ACTGTCGCTCCCCTACCTTATTTCTTTGCCTGTTTTTCACAAGCTTAATACAAAGTATGCCTGTCACTATGAAGATTTTAGAAATGAAGATGCTGTAAGATGCAGGCTCTGTCAGTTTTTGCTGGATTCATGTCATGTTTTAGGGAATGCGTGCTGAATATGCCATAAATTGTGCATTCAGAGGTTGTTCATGTGGCTGCACAGTGTAATCTCATATTGAGTTGTGGTGAGTGTTTTCATCCTCTTCACTGAAACTATTTACACTTAAGTGTTATTGTCATGGCTGTGTTGTTCAACAACTACTGCTGAGCAAATCATCTGTGAAATGATTTTTAATTCAAAGGAGTCTCCTCTTTGAAAAGTTTAGTGGTATTGCTCATCTTTACCACCAACTGATTTAGGATAGATGTATTACAGAGGAAAGTTGTTCCTTTTTTTAAGTGGTTGTGTAAATGTGTTAAACATTACTTTTTTTCATACTGCCCCGCTGTAATTTTAGGATTCAAAAATTAAGATAAAACAATAAATAAAATATTATTTATTACATATGTACAGTAAATATATATTATTTGCACAATTGCTACTATACACTATTTATTAAAGAATAGTACACTTCATGTGAAATTTAAACAATTAATGTAATTTTGGTTTCTCCTACTGTATTCAAAAAAGCATGTTCCTAAAACAAGATTAGCTTCCTCCAGAAAAACAACATCATTCAAAAGCCCGTTCTCATCTAAAGTTGTCACACACCGCCGCTTTTGCAATGCTTTCGACATTAGGATACAATGACAGGCACCTTTTCTGCATGCCTGAGGTGAGAGCATGCTGAGCAGCACCTGTCGAAGCAGCATGATGCGCAGATGAGCAGCATCATTTGAGAACGCGGCCGGACGGAACCTGATGCATCAGCATGATACGTGGCAATAAAGTGTCAGGTTGAAACGCTACCATGTGCCTCCTTCCCTTTATCGTAACCATGTGTGTCAGCATGTGTGTTTGTTAACATCCCGGCGTTGGTTGCCATTTGTTTTTGTTTCTCAAACTTGACCACGTACAGCATCATCTCACCATCTGCTCGTGTTGACAACTTTCCAGTATCCTGGAACATAAACCGCAGATGCAGACAGATACCTAGAGCGTGATATTTAGAGGCGGAGGTCCACTGCAAAGTGGCAATATGTGACGACTTGGGATAAGAACGTATTGTACTGCTACACATAGTTAGTGCTTATTGTTTTGGTAAGGTATGACAGTTCAGTTACAGTGCAAAGAGAGCCAGAAAAAGAAACAAGCAAAAACACCATAAACTATTACAACAGTTCACAAAAAGAGGATATGCATAAATGTGAAAATATGTACAGTAAAAAATGTAATTGTTCAGTTTCCCAGCATATCAAGTAGCAATAAAACAAAAAGAACAATGTTTCGGAATGTAAAAGGTTCAGTAGAGTTCAGTCTTGGGCCTGCAAGGTTCTGCAGGTCAGTATAGGAACTTATTGGGGGGTAGAAAGAGAACTTAGGTGTTTTGACTGGTGTAGGAAAGAAGCTGTTTTTGAATTTAATGGTATTATGGTTAACATGGACCTGTAGAGCATTCTAGAAGAGAGAGGCTAGAGGAGGAGGTGGGCTGGGTGAGGGGGGTCTCTGGTTATTTTAGCAGTAGGTTCAAGATGTACGTTATTTAAAGTGAGCTGATTATTTGTATAACTAACAATAACATGAATGACATTGAAGGAAGTTCATATTTTGTATAATAAAATGTGCCGTGAGATTTATTTAAATGTCTTTATTTGGGATTTCATTTATAACAGTAATTACATATAAATAAAATAGTCTTTGCAGCAAATATGGTATACCAACAAAACAAAACAAAAAATTAAAAAAAAACAAAATTAAAGCAAAGGTGAAAAACAGATGTGCAGATATGCTGTGACAAAATGCGCCTGACAACACTTATTAAAAAGAGACTTATTTTTTTAAATATTAAATGTAGCTCCTTTCAACAGTTTGCCATAGAATACTATTGATCTACTATAGTCATGATATTCCTGAATTTATTCAGCATTTACAACCACGTGTATGTCCTTTAATGTTTCTCTTTGTGCCTCCTCACTGTAGCTGAACCGTCAGAATCGCTCCCTGAAGAGGAAAAGCATGATGCTGCTGCCCCTCCTCAGCCCAGAGAGCATCTCTGAGATAAACATTGAGGATGAAGAGGAAGAGGGTGAAGAGCTGAATTCAGCCAGAGAGAAATGTGTCTCTCTCCAGTGCCAGACCACCATCTCAGGTACAACATGTCTCCTGTGACTGCTCCAAGTGGGAAGTATGTCACATATTTACCAGCAAGTCACCATAGTTCACATACAAACAGCTGGGGCTTACACTAGACCGAGGCTGTCTGGGGCTCAGCCCTGAAGCACAGGCTCTACTCAGTTGGCCCACACCAGGTAGATGAAACCTGGATGTTAGCAGTGGCAGTGCCTGGTCTAATCTGTGTAAGGGCAGCAACAGAAAGTTTGCTGATCCGGCAGGGAGTCCGTGGTTCTAGGATCAGACTGGTTCTAGCTTTTGAGTGCATTTTCTGTGCATTGATGTAAACAACACAGTGGCATGTGACAGGGCCGAAACTGCATAGGAGGTAGGAGGTAGGTTTATTGGTCATTTAACGAAATTACAATTATTCTTGATTGTGTTACATCTTTGGAGTTAAAGGATGAGTTGGTTAAAATCGGCAGCTACTATAAAGATTACATCCGGTTGCTTGGTGATGTTGCTGCTGATGGCGTCATTCAATTCCTGCAGTGCATTTTTTAAACTTGCATCAGAGTCCTGCGTCCAAATGGCCCCCACAAGGTCAGTCCAACCAGTGCAACAGCTTGATCCGGAATGTCAGGTGTTAACCATGTCTCTGTGAAGATGTGCCTTAGAGCAGTCCCAGATCTCCCGTTGCTGAGTGAGCCAAAATCACATCTCATCCACCTCACTCTCCTGTGATCAGACATTAGACAGAAGAAAGGTTGGTAGAACAGCTCCCGCTCTGAGTCAGATCCACCTCACCTTAATACCAACTCTTCTCCCTCTTTTTGTCCGGCACTTGCAGTTTTGTTTCTACCCTCTCATCCGACCAGTTTGTTGGCGCAAGCTGTCAGTCCACTGCATTCAGTCCAAGCCCTACACAACCTTTCTGAGCTGAGCAGGTAGCCAAAAAACCCTCTCGCCTTTGTCAAATCTGTGCATCTGTTCAGACTTTTTTTTCTTTTGCACAAAATGTGAGAATTGCATCCATCAGAATACTTGTCCTACTCACCCAGCAAAGGGCATTCCATCCCTCCCCGAAAACAATTTTAGGTGTCAGCAACCTTTTTCTGCTAAAGTACCCTCATAAATGTCTCAGCTTGGTCCTGCTGTGAGATGCTTTGTAGTAACAGATTTAATCTCTGTGTAATTCCAACCATTTCAGAGCAAGTGTTTCTCCAAATTTTCTGGGCACAGAAATTCCTAAATTTTATGCTGTTAACACATGAAGACCGACATTTACACATTAACAACAGAGTCTGTGGGTGCTGCTATTGTATTTTTTTTTATTTCACAGTATTAATGTCCAATACATTTAGATTGCCATAATCAGTCAGTAAGGAATAAATGAATGGCTACTGCACTTTATTCTCCTGTGTTTACAGATTTTCACTGCTGTCATGAAGTGGCAGTATACAGTACAGTACATTAAATATTCACAATCAAACAGCAACACAAATCTAGAACGTTACATTAAGGCCTGTCACGCCACACATGGCCATTGGTATACACTTTAACTGATAGATTCGGTCAAAGACAACAATGTCATCCAAACATGCAAAGATGACATAAAGAATGACAAAGAATGTTGTCAAAGTCCTCTCCCAACAGAACTATAATGCAAATACACTCCATATGAGCAACTCAGGAAGGGAACTAATGATATGTTTAACATTGCATTGATTTTCTTTGTTTCAGAGCTACAAAATAAGTTGGAGTTAACACTAAAGGAAAAATGTCAAGCAGCCATCGATAGTGATGCAGTAAGACAACAACTGAGGGAAACAAGGGAAGAAGTGAGTTTAATATTTTGTTTCCCATCCCTTCACTTCCATACACAATACATTTCTGCTCATACAGTATGTCAATGGCAAGGCCACCAACAGCTGAAAACTTGTTACAGTCAGTGAAGGCCTCTCATCTTCTTTGTGGCTGTTTTTATTCCTGCACCTTCACTAAACCTGGGTGGGTGTGCACATTATCCACCATTTTTACTAAGCCAGCAGCCAAAATCAGATTTATTACAATTATTGCAGGTAAATGCAACATTTCTATTATGATTTGAGCCTTGCATCAATGTACCTCATCAATAACAACAGAATTATATTAGCACAGATGACAGATAGGGCCCATTTCATGTGTTTGAGCAGGTGCAAGTCTGTACCATGGAGACCTGGGTAGAGCGTTGAAGGCGGGTTCCTGTGCATTCTTCTTTAAATAGCTCAGTCAGTACATTTACCTGATGTTAGAAAAAGTTGAATTATTGTGTTAGTCAGACTAAACACAAAGTCGAATTTCTAAGTCGAATTTCTAAAAGTCGGACTAACACGCATAGATAATGTGGTTTGGGGTCCATTCACTCTTTATATATACGCTTCAGTGACACCTGAACTAGCCTAGGTGTTCTGTATATGCGCCATAGTCTTAGGCCCGTTTCACACAGCACGCATCAGTAGTAAATGAGCAGCACCCAACGTGTTGTTTTTTTTCAGCGCCCATGTTAGATCATGCACACTGCCTGAGCAGCACTTATCAGGTGCGTCTCTGCTGCGTGTCTAGAGAAACGGTGGCTTGACCATTTTTTTACGTGGCGTGCGTTTTTCAGCAGAAATAGACAGTGAATATGGTGATTTGATTATTATATTGACTCTATACCACTTTTTACTGCAGTTTAAAAGTCTTTCTCTGTCACAGAGATGAGGAAATACAAAGACGTTTGTTTTACTTCAACTTCCCTTCTTCGATTTCAAAACAAAAGCCCTCTGACAGTGTCTCTGTGGACAGAATCCAATCAGTTTCTGATACAAGGCATTTTAGATTTAAACATTTGCAAGACTATGTTGTCGACAATGCAGGAGCTTGTACAACTTCATAAATGAGAGAAATTTGTGCTTAGAAATATGGAAATGCAGTACTTATATCTGCGGGCTGTGACGCAGCAGCGACCTTGCAACAACAGGCTGTATGTATGAACACCACAAGCATGAAACACGCTGCTGCTGAGTGAGGCTAAAGTCACGCACTTTTGATGCCCGCTGTGTGAAATGGGCCTTAGAACTGAAAGTGGAACAGCATAAATTTGTTGAAGAAAGCTGGGAGAAAACAAAGAAAAAGACAAAGGGATGAAAACAAAACAAGATGAAGGTAACATGTAAAGTGTAGAGTACATACAAAATGCACAGCACCAAAAACTTTTACATGTTGTCAGCATTGGACATGCAACCTGTTTGCAGCTTGCTAAGTTGTTTTGTATGTGACACAATAGGTCAACCAGATGAAGTTCCAATAGCAACTAGCTGAAAGGGGCATATCACCTCCTAATGTTGTGGAGTCAGACATACTTCTGTCAATATATGGATTCTCCCCTGGTAGACCAAAAGGCCTACTTGAACTTGAACTAGCTTCACATGACTGTACATGAAAATGCACTGCATGGCACATAAAGCCTAAAAGCTCAGTTTCTATAGAATGAAATTATCCAGATTTTCTGCATTGTGGTGCCCATACTCGTGGCTTATGGTGGCAGAGCAAAGCTGATCGCTAGCTCTCTGCTAACTTCAATTGGAATTAAATGATTAAATCAAATGGGTCTCACCAGATTTTGCAGATATCATTACAGTATGTAAATATTGGACAGAATGGATACAATTCTGGAAATGCTGCATATCAAAACCTTCATCACAATTTTAAAAATGCTAGTGATTACTATAAAACAGAGCTCATAAAAGTCTGTTTATTGTTCCATTACTCTGTCTCTCTTTACATTTACAGCTGCTCAAAGAGAAACATGCTAACACTGTTTTAATTGCTGAGACAATGCAGCAAAAGAAGCTCCTGGGGAAATATAACAGAGGTGAGCTGGGAATGCACATGGTTAATCACTTATAATCTGACATAAAAATGTATAAATACTAATCATGAACATTACATAAGGGTATTAAAATGATACAGTGTATACTAGATGCTGCACTCCCCTGATAAAAGGCATGAATGAGTCAGTGTGAAAGTCTTTGTCCAGTGTCTCAGTTTGCTGTGGAGGAATTTGAGGCCTTACAGGACACCTTGAACCTGGAGAGGGACCTGAGAACTGAGGCAGAGAGCTTTGCCAGAGCGGTGAGGTTTTTACTGTAGTTCTTCAATTTACTTCTTTTACTCTGCGTGGTATTTTAATTACATTGTTATGTCCCTTGCAACAATGTGTCTTGACTGGTTCCATATGAGGGGAAATGCGCTTTCCTTGTGGATCTTTCTTCAGATGGTGGTCGAGCAAAGGAAACTGAAGCGACAGAGTGAGATCCTGATGCAAAGCTCCTTGCCCAGTCAAGCTCTGCAGGAAGCCCTCAGCCAGGTCACCAGACTGACCCAGGAACTGGAGACACAGAGGCTGGAGCACCAGAACCAGGTCTGTGGACACATGCACACACTAAACTAATAAATGGATGTAACATCACACATAGAGTTGGGCTTCTTTGGTCCTTGGAAGGGTATGATGAACATGTATGGAAATGGGAAGTACCACATCTGCTCTTCAAGCATGTGAATTAAAGCTTCACCATGAGATCTCCACATTAGTTTCTTCTTGTTGGTTTGAATTGACCTATCACTAAGCCCTGCCCTCGAGTGCCAGGAGCCACACGCACATTTTGTGTAGCTACACAATGACATCCTGCTGGTAGACCTCCATAAAAAAGCATCAGAAATTCTGTGGGTTTTTTTTTAATTTATGCAGATCTAACTTTAAAAAAATGGTCAGATAATGTGCATGGGGTAAATGCAACACAGATAGGGGGTATCCTGAGAGGCTAGAAAATGGAGTGTATTTTATCGTGTTACCTAAACCTCAAATAAACAGAGCAAAGTGTCTCCTTTGGATTAAGCTGTGTGGCAGATCAGACAGTCAGCTCAATGTAAAGAAGATAAACAAACAAGGGTGTCTACATTTGTTTTAAAGTAAGGCAACATAGTGTTAGCAAAATCTGCAACAAAGTCACAAGTATATATAACCTCATACATTATGTCAGCAACACTAACATTAGCTTATTGCCAACTTCAGCTTCATAACATTAGCATCATGTCATCTGTTCAACTTAGTATTTTTGTTCATTGACAATCGAATATCAGTGTTAACTGTAGCAAAAATTTGTAGTTAAAGCCCACAAAACTGAAAACCATTGCTGTTAGTTTAGCTACAACGTTACAAAGAAAGCAAAGGCTGGCTAACAACTAACATCACGGCATTGTGAAGACCCTTTGGATGGCTGCTGTGTGAAATAGGGTGCTTCCGCTTCCCAAAGGTCTCTATAGTATCTTTGGATATGACACTTACAGATGCCATTGTTTAGTTTAGGCAGTATGCCGAATGTTTTTGCAAGTGAGCTAAGGGGACAGGGCTTAGTGATAGGTCAGTTACATTCTTCATCTACAAATACATGTGTAGTTCTCTTTAAAACAAAGAACAGAAATTTGAGGCAGTGGCAGAACTAAAAAAAGGTAAAATTATAAATGTTGTCTTGGTGTGTCAGAGTCATACATAATGGGCATGATGAAACAGTCTCTTATAACTGTTATTTAAGATCTGGATCAGAATCCAGACAGCATCGGGTAGAAACAGCAGTAAAGATACAATATAAGCAGTGCAAGGGTACCTACAGGGTTGGTTGGAGTGGTGGTGGATGAATCCAACAAAACCCAGACTTTTTGGGAGTCAGGTGTTCACTTCCTATCTGAATGTGATGCATTTATTCTATATTTTACCATTTGCCTCCTTCCCCTAATCCCAACCATCTTTGCCAGCGTGTACGTTAGTTGAGATCCCGACATTTGTTGCCAGCAGCGATATGTGGTGACTTGGGATGAGAAAGTGTTGAATGTTCAGTGTAGAAAAAATTGTGTAACTTCCAAGTGAAGTGAGAATGCCCTCTCATTTTGAGATCTCCAGATTCAAATAAATGCATTTCGATTATAGAACATTAAAAACTTCTGGACATAATTTTTCCAATTTATTTAGTTTTGCCTGGACACTGGATCTAACCTGTGCAGTAAGTGGAACTTGGCTTCCATTGGTTGGGGTTTAAGAAGGTGACCATACATATCGTCAATCCCCATTTGACTGGAACTGCACCATGTATTATTTCTATGTAAAAAACAAATACAACGCGCTAACTCACAATATAACTTGTTGTAAGTAGGTACTGAATCCTCAAAATGGATATCATAACAGTCGAAATAGGACAGCACTCCGATTATAGTGTCTTTTATTTTTGCCAGACATATTTCCATTTAATAAATGATTATTGATGTTTGATGGCACTGATGTGCTGGTACTGGCTGTAGCTTCATTCAACTCCTGATGAGCAGACTATCAACTTAACAATCTCTATTAAACACACCTTTTTTTTTTTTTGCGCAGGCAGTTTAGTTTTCAACTACTCAAAGCGCCGTCATACACATTTACACAGCACTGGCTGAGGCCGCCATGCAACGTGCCACCTGCTACTCAGTTTTTAACCATTCATACACATTCACACAAGGATGGAACAGTCATCATGAGCAATTTGGTGTTCAGTATCTTGTCCAAGGATACATTGATATAAGGACTGGATAAGTCGTGGATCAACAGACCTTCTGATAAGCAGATGACCCCACTCTACCTCCTGAGCCACAGCTGCCCCAATGTATCTGCATTTGCTAGTAGAGGAAACAAGACTGCCTGGGAAATTTGAACATCTCTCGAGTATAAAGATGGTTTCAGTGAACTCCTCTGCATGTAAAGCAGTGTTTTCTCTGTTTTTCAGCAGCAGTGCTGAAGTGCATGAGTTTTATTTTGTGCTGCTAGTAGGTATTTGATATACTGACATGAGATGGGATTTAGACACGGATTTGTATACAGTTGTAGATTTCAAATTACATTTAATAAAATCCATTTTTGGCACAAATGTTCAGTTGGACTCAAGGATGAACTGATAAGGTTTTGGTCGTCAAAGGTCAAGGTCACTGTGGCCTTGGCTGTTTCATTCTTGAGAATTCACTTTCTCAATAACACCTCTAGGGAATTTCTTCAAATTTGGCACGAACGTTCACTTGGACCTAAGGATGAACTGATTAAATTTGGTAGTCATAGTTTAAAGCTCAAGATCACTATAACCTCATCTGTCTCATTCTTATCAATTTCAAGTCAAGTCAATTTTATTTATACAGCCCATTTTCACAAAACATGGTTTTCCTCAGAGGGCTTTACAGCATATGACATCCCTCTGCCCTTAGACCCTCACATCACCTAAGGAAAAACTGAAAAAAAACCCTGTGACAGGGAGAAAAAAAGGTCATGTGCAATAGATGTTGTAAATAACAACTGAATTACAATTATGACAAAAAGGAAAGAGAGAGGGGAAGAGAGGGGGAGAGAGGTGGAGAGAGGGGGAGAGATGCACAGCAATAATGGATACAAACGCATGTCATATTACAACAAGATAGGTGTAAAATTACTAAATGCACTTTATGATAATATTGTGCATGTTGATAAGAGCCCCATCCGTATATTAATGCATGATCACGGCATCGGTGCAACCAGGACCCACAACACAGGTGGAGCTTCAGACAGGTCCATAGCAATGGCAAAACCAAGACCACAATCAGGGCAAGCTGGGGGTACAGTATCAGTGCAGCCACAGCATGAGCACGACCAAAGGCAGGGTCACAGCACCAGCACAGCTATCACCACGATCAGGCGCAGCCAAGATTGCAGCCAGGATCTGGGAAAACTAGGAAACAAAGGAGCAGGAATGCTCCAGAGAGGCAACAGAGTTAGCATAATGTAATAACCAGACATGAGCGTTTTCAGATGGAGGGAGTAAGAGAAGGAAAAAGGAGCTCAGTGTTTCATAGAAACTTATGTCAGCCTAACTATGGGCTGGTCCAGGCAACCTGACCCAGCCCTAATTATAAACTTTATCAGAGAGGAAGGTCTTGAGTCTACCCTTTAAAAGTGGAAACGGTGGCTGCCTCCCTGAGTGAAACTGGAAGGTGGTTCCATAAGAGAGGAGCATGGTAGCTGAAGGGTCTAGCTCCCATCCTACTTTTGGAGACTTTGGGAACCACAAGTAACCCTGCATTTTCAGAGCGCAGTGATCTTGAGGGTTGGTAAGGAACAATGAGCTGCAACAGATAGGATGGAGCCTGACTATTTAGAGCTTTGTAAGTAAGGAGGAGGATTTTAAATTCAATCCTGGATTTCACAGGGAGCCAGTGCAAAGAAGCTAAAACAGGAGAAATATTGTGCCTTTTTTTTGGTACCTGTTAGAACATGTGCATCAGCGTTCTGCACCAGTTGGAGAGATCTAAGAGATTTGTTGGTGCAACCGAATAATAGGGAGTTACAGTAATCCAGCCTAGAAGTAACAAACACGTGTACTAATTTTTTGGCATGTATTTGGGACAGGATATGTCTAGTTTTTGTGATTTTACGCAAGTGAAAGAAATCAGTTCTAGAGATTTGTTTTATATGAGAGGCAAAAATAGATCTTAATCAAATAAAACTCAGAGGTTCCTTACAGTTGTGCTAGAGGCCAAGGTAATGCCATCTAGAGAAATTACATCCTTAGAAAAGGAGTTTCAGAGGTGTTTGGGGCCAAAACTAACTTCAGTTTTATCTGAATTCAACATCAAGAATTCACTGCTCATCCACGCTTTAATGTTTGAAGTCTAGATAACTGATCAGTTTCATGTATGTGGTATCTAAAGAACACCTTGATGTTTTTTTGGTTTTTTTTTTTCAAATTTGGCACAAATGTTAGTGGACTCAAAGATGAACTGATTCAATTTTGGTGGTAAAAGGTCAAAGTCACACTGACCTTGCATTCATCTCAGTCTTATCAGGCCACTGTGTCCTTGCATCCGTCCCATTTTTGTGAATGCAGTATCTAAAGATGGACTTGAGAGTTTCCTCATGTTTGGCACAAACATCCACTTGGACTCAAGAATAAGCTGATCTGGTGGCTGAAGTTCAAAAGGCAAGGTCACTGTGAACTCACAAATCATGTTTTTGGCCATAACCCCAGAATTTATATGCTCTAATTTTCACACAAATGTCTCTTAGGATAGAATGATGATGTTCTGACATTTTATATCCAAGAGGTCAAAGGTCAACAGTGACAAAATAATGTTCTGCAAAAACATTTTTCTGGCCATTACTCAACAGCATGTCTTAGGAATAGAAGGGGAGACATTTGGGCAGATGCTGAGTTGATGACACTAATCCTGAAACTGTGCTGATTGAAGAGATCTTCTGTGCTGCGAGGGGAAGATGTGTGTGAAGCATCCATCTTTTTACAGACATGGATGTAAAACATGTGCAACTTGACTTGTGCGGAAAGGTATATAATTCCGTGACAGTTTTGCTGTTGTGAAAGATAAAATACGAGTAGCCCATAATTACAATGTATTAATGTTAGACCAAATTGTAAAATACATAACAAGACAAAAAACATTGCAGTACGTGACACAAAAAAATGCCCTATGACCCCAGTCATGTGCACTGTTGTTGCCATGTCAGCAGGTAGAGTGCTCCAGTGGGTGCATCTTTCACGTTGTGGAAATGATTAATGATGAGTAATTTAACCAGTCCGAACAAACGGCGACTTCGTAAAAATGAAGCCAACACAGAAGTGCCAAAACCTTCAGTTCCTCTAATGGCCACTTGAGGCTGACTCCAAAACAGAGTCGATCCCCACAGACCATGAAGTCCTAAAATAGACCATTTTCCGAATATAGACATCTTTCTCTGGACATAAAATGAATGCGCATAGGACCCACGGGACTCTACCCCGTGCATGCGCATTTAACTCTTGGAGTGCCTGACACAACACAGACTTCATGCCAGCTGTAGAAATGGATATTTTTTAATCATTTCATCATTTTAACTATCTTTCAACACATCCATATGCTGTTGGCTGTTGTAAAGCCTGTAATGTGGATGTCGTACTGTGTCTGTATCAGAGACCATATATATGGTCTACGGTCTGTATTCCAGACACCGGTTATCAGTAATCAGTAACAACCGGTTATCAGTGATCAGCACTAGTGACAGTAATTAAACGGTACTGAGCGTAGTATTTACTTAAAGTTGAGCTGTGTAATAAAATACGGGGCAATATTACAAGGCACCACCTTTTATTACCTTTACATGGGCACAACACTTCTTAATTCTGTTAATTTGATTTCTCTGGTCGTGATCACGATATGATTCCCTGATAAATTGTATGTATGTGTGTGTGTGTGTGTGTGTGTGTGTGTGTGTACAGAGAGATAGATATACCATTATCTGATTATCACGTAAATATTAAAACCAACAGCACCACTATTGTTATACCACTGATTAGCTGCTGTTGCTAATAAGCTAAGCTACTACGAGAGGAATGCTCGTGAAGGAGTGCTCAGATAATCTGTGTGAGTGAGCCAGTGAGTCGGAGTCAGTGCTCGGGCACAGTCGTTTGCACTCGGTCGTATTTGGCTGTCGTTAATCACGTCTACGCATGCTCTATAGGCCAGTAGATCCAGGTATTTTATTTTATTTTTTTCTAAACCCAGAAAAAGAGTTTTCTCTGCTTCATGTGCCACTGAGCAGCTCTCATAGGAATGAACGAGGCCCCGCCCCCACTGCTGTATCCAGATTTGTAATAGATCCATGCGACAGACCCCCATGTTAAAATGCCCAACTTTACAGCAGAAATTACATGTTTGATTACATCACATGTTTAAAGCCTAACTGTGCATGTCCCTGTGAGGAGGATATATGTAGGATACACCACAGTTTTTTCGCTCTAAACTCGTCCCAAACCTTTTTCTCTCCTTTTTTTCTTGAGGAGAATTTAAAGGATTGAGAGATCCTCCATGATGACGGTAGTGGGGGCAATTTTGGGGTCACAGGAGGAGAGAGGATGCAAGGAAGCATATGTATGCATATATATATATATATATATATATAGATATATATATATATATAGTTACATACATAGCTCCCTATATATTGTATATATGTAAGCATAATGAAAAGCAACTGAGAGCCTTAGAGAACTTTCCCAGCAGCACTCAGCCAGCACATGAAGCATACTTGCTTTCATGCCTTCTGTTGGAGCCAGGCATTGGTCCTGGATCCAGAGACGCAGGAGCCATCTGACTGGGGCAAAAGAAAACAACCAGGTGGTAGCTGCTTTGAACCACGTTTCCTGAAGCATCTAAATCGTGCCATAAATTGATTCGCTGTCGCCACAAGAAGGGTGAACTTGACAGTGCAAGTATGCCAAAGCTGCATTCAAGTGCACTGCACTGTACTACTGCTGTGTAGGCTGTTGGGCTCATCATCATCATCATCATCATCACCATAATCATCATTATTGTTAATAAAATATTAAAATAGACTAGCACCATGGGTCTATTCTGTGTATAATTTTATTTTATTATCCCTATATTGTCAAAGTAGAAGTAAAGTTCCACTTAGTGCATAGGTCCAATTCAAAGTCCTAGATAGAATTAATGTGTGTTGCACATTTGCAATCAGTCATTAGTGCTGTTAGCTTGTCGACTGTATTACATGAATGCCGCTGTCACACTGAACGTTGAGCTGAGTCCTGTTCAAACTTAAAGACTTTATATGGAAAAAAAACCCCATATTGTCTAATATTTGTAGTACACTGCTGAATCTGTTTGGCTAGCATAATTCAAAGTCAGGTAATGCCCGACATGCTTTTCTCATAAAATGCACAGTTGTTTTTGTAAAAAAGAGATGATGAATTTCACAGTTTAAAAAAAACAACAGAAAAGCAACTAAAATGACAAACTAAAATACTACTGCCAACATGGAAATTTTGGTGTTGTTATCAACTGGTTAAATGAATCAGAGTAATGGAGAAAACACACCAGCTTAAGGAAACCTTTTTTTATCGGCCAATTTTAGATATATTAGTATCAGTCTTTATATTGTCTGATAACCACAATAGAAAGTTTATATTTAACAGAACCCAATGCAGGTTATCATTATTAAATTCTCAATGAAGTTTATTATTTCAGTGCACATATGTCATTTTGGTAAATCAAGTTTATTATTGAACAGTAAAATATCCTTTCTCCAGTACGTAACTTTTTCATGTGTATGTGACCATATCTGACCATATTATTGCATTTCATAATTGTATATATTTATAGTATCAGCTGAAATATCAATATTAGAATGTTGGAAAACAAGTTGAGACAACAGATTACACACTGAACAAACACACCTGCTAACATCTGGCTTTTTATTGCAATGGAAAAGTGTACAATTTGCATTCACACTTGGGTCAAATGACCCTGCAGTAGTCAGGGGTATTTATCACCTCCGGCTCCAATCAGCATTGATGGAAACACAACACCCATGTGAACATGCTAATTTTAGCCCCTTAACTAGTGAGATACAATGACGCAGCAGCACTAATTACCATCCGTCTCCACTTAAGCAGTGCTCCAACATAAATCCAAATTAGTGGGACCAAGTTTGAAAGAAAGACTTAATAAGTAAGTGATATATAAAGAGCCGTGTACATAGCGCTGCTCTACTGGCGATGAGAAACCAGTCTATAGCCTTGTTTTTGTGAGTTTACCCATGTTTTAAGAAACTGCATGCATGCAATAATTTGGGAAGAAAAGGAGTATTAGATTAATTCTTCAGTTCAAAAATATCTGAAGAACAGTAACCTTTTGCATCTTTTGAACAGCAAATTACATTTTTCAAAACCTGACAGACTTTCAGATTATGGTGACACTCAAGAACTAGCTGTAAACAGTAATTCATTTATGCTTAACAGGTGCAAACAGAAGCAAAGGATTACATACGGTAAATAAGGCATCCCCTTGCTTCCTTGTGAAATGTCTATAATTCATATGCATCAAAATAAGAATGATTTAGCTTTTTAATTACATAGGGGAGACTACCTGGTGAATTATCACAGGCCATGACAGTAAAACCTAGGGGCCCTGACCTGCCAGATTAATAATTACAAGCAGCAGTGTAGCCTCCAGCTCCCTCCCACCTCCTCTGGCACTGATGGAAAACCATTAGAGCTGAGTGGGATCACTGATCTCTTCTGATGCTGGGGTGGAAGTGAGCCATGCCCTTCATTTGAGGAACAATTAAAACACTGGTTAAGGAACTAGGGTTGGGGAGTGGATAACAGAATATCACCTGGCAGCTACCCAATGCTACTTATCAGAAATCATCACTGCTGGAGCTGCAACCGCCACAGCCAACACAGTGCTGCAGAGCTGCGCTGTTTATCTATAAGTAGAATAAACACACACACACACACACACACACACACACACACACACACACACACATACACCGTCAGTCATCAGAAGCAAAAAATAGAGGCCACTGATACTAAGACAGGAAAACTTGTCAGTGCATGCTAGGTTTCATCCCAAGTTTAGCACCCTGAAACTATACACTAAGTGAAAGGAGGGCGTCTGAGGACTAGTGAGCATCAGAGCCACTGTCCAGGGTCAAATGGCTAAATTCCAGGAGTATATTAGGAAGATGGCCCCAAGCGATGATTTGCTAAGTGAATGTTTCAAGCAGCAGAAGCCCGATAATGATGACGATGATGATGATGAAGAGCTGTCATTGAAGGCCAAGCCCCTGCAAGGCTTGTACCAACGACAGATAATGGAAATTGCTGATATTGAGAAATCCTACCAATGGCTGGAAAAAGCTTCTGAAGGACAGAACAGAGACACTGATCATGGTTGCATAAGAACAGGCACTCAGCACAAGAACAAAAGAGGGGTCTACCAGACCAGGCAGGACCCCAGGTGCAGGCTGTACAAAGATGCCCCTGAGACAGTTCAACACATGCACAGTGTAAGATGCAGGCAGGCACAGCGTACATGGAACGCCATAACCAGGTGGCTGGCATCATGTATAGGAACATCTGTGCTGAGTATGGACTACAATGCCCTCCAAAAGTGGTGGACCAAGATCCTGTGGGACTCCTAGATCCAGACTAACAAGCTGGTGATGGCATTGTACACTCAAGAAATGACTATTGGCCCTTAATAAAAAAATAAGCTATATATCTGAGTAAAATCTAACTGAATTGAGTCAAAATTTAATTTATAATAATAACTTAACACAACATAAATATGCGTTTTATAAACTAAATTAAAATAAATGGAGATAATAATAATATAAATGTGATAAATAATAAATGTGATCAGATTGCTTTATTGATTGCTCTAATTATATTAAATCTGAGTTACAGAGTTAAGTTACTTAATTTATTCAAGTTGTCTCAACCTTATATTTAACTATTACATTACATATTACATTTAATGCGATATTTTACCTTATACTAATATAAATAAATTTCATTCCATCTTCTCACGTCTCATTCTAAATTCTTAAGTAAACAATAAAGTAGTTGAGGATCCATTCTGCACAGGCATTTTGTGGTAAACAGTGCATGTGTGTTGTGTTTCATGTGGTCAGATGAAGCAGGCTGAGGACAGGCTGAGGACCGCTGAGGATGTGAAGGAGCTGATGGCATTGAGGCATAAACTGGAGCTCCTGGAGGAGGAGAAGAGGGAGTACAGTGACAAATGCTCCAAGGCTGAAGCGAACGTCAAGGATCTGCGGTCCACAGGTGAACAAACACAGAATTTGGAAGTGTATGGACAGAAAGCGCTGTGGGTCATTAAACTGTACGCTATAGAGGACAATACAGAATAGAACACTTTAGAGGGAGCTATGTATGTAACAATGCTAACAGAAGCAGTTTGATTGAAAGTATGACCATGAGATTCTGGAAAACCATTAATTGTTGTTTTCTCCCCCGTTCTCGGTGCTGTTGCCGTGTGTCTGCTGAAACTGGATGTGTTTTACTGGCCAGTTGAAGAGCTTCAGAAGAGGCTGCAGGCAGCTACCAACCCACCCCCAGCACCAGCACCCCCACCTCCCCCACCACCTCCGCTTCCTCAAGCCCCAGCTCCAGCCTCCAACCCGCTCAGGTTTGATCACACACAATAAGCTCTGCGATTCTTCAGTCCAGGAAATTACTATTACTTTGATGTAGTTTGATGCATATTTCAGTGACAGAGTAAATGCATGAGACTCTCCAACTCAGAGACACAATGAAAGACAACTACATTGAAAATCACAGTCAGTGGTGCATGCACAATATAAGCAGGGCTTATGACTAGGACAGTGGGAATTCTCAGGTGATGTTGATGTGAACTGAATGGATGATAGTGAGTGTATTGTTTAGTGTGGGGCCTGCACAGTGACAGTGTTCACTCATGCACTACTTTCTTTATGGTAGACATATGGTTTACTCTGAGTTTCTTTGCATGTTACCTTGAGGCTATAATAACAAAAATCAATGTTTATTTTTTAACAGACCTCATAATATTTTAAACACAGACCTTTATAAAATGGTGAAATGGCTGTTCATGATAATGGCAAAACAGAAAAAATCACAATTACAAGCCAAGTTCTGTTATAACATACCAATATATATCATTGTGTTACCATGAAATTAGTAGTATTAACAATAATAGTATTATCACACTACCTAAAAATCATAGAAATGATGAACAAGTTGATATAATTTCTTTTATTAAATATATAATGGAATATCATTAAGTAGTATATGGGAATTACAATAGTGAATATTCTGTCATTAAACCTATAATTTAACAACAGTGAATAATTAGAAGTTCATTTATTTGTTAGCAAATAGTCAATTTTAATGAGAGGGACAAATCAGCCATCTGGTAGAGTATTTTTTTTTTTAAACTTATTTGACCCCTGTTAAAAATTTAGTTTTGTATCAAGTCACATAAATCTGTTCTGTAAGAACCCTGAAACTATAACATGTTGAATAAATATGCCTACCTTTGAAAAACCCATCACTCAATAAATTTTCTTGTCATTAATCCCTGCAGTGGGCAAACTCAAAAAGCTGTTTAAAGACACAGCGACATCTACTGGATGTCTTTAGCATAACATATCTAAACTGAATAGTAGAGATGGCTCAGTCAGGTTGAGTCAACACATTTTTCACAAAGATGAAGTTACTCAAAATGTGCTCTACCAAACGGCTAAACAGGATGTTAAATTAAATTAATTAATGTATTTATTTATTGCAGAAGGAAATTATATTTGAATGCTTCATGATGCAAAATCGAGATGTACATCTTCTCTCCTTTAAAAAAAATTGACTAACATCTATGCCTCCCACAACCCTGTTGCATCCTCTCTGGCTTTGCTGGCCTTATCAGCTGCTTAGTCAACACAGCATGTTGAACTGCCAATAAAGGCAATCACTGAGAGAGAATCAACTCTCTTGTTATTACACTTTTTTTGCTGTTATGATATCAAAGTGAGAAAAGTTGAAAATGATGACATTGTGGTGCATAATATATGATGATCAAGACTGTCATTTTTTCTGGGAAGCTACACAACAACATTGGCTGATGAGGGTAACAAAATCAATAGCAGTAAACACTTTTTGGATCCTGTGAAAGCATTCGTCTTATAACAAGCACTTGATCTCCATTTGTGCCTCCCTCTGTAGTTCACTGCTGTCATTGATCCGAAAGAGAAGAGACATCAGCACTGACATCCCTCTGGTGCTGCACAACTCAGCCAAGACACCAGGTACACATCAAACCTCCACACAAAGGGCATGCACCAGTATTATTACAATATACAGAGCTAGGCTTCAGCACCAACACTGTAAGACTTGCATTGTATTTCTGAAAGACAGAAAGAAAGAAAGACAGAAAGAAAGGCAAAAAAAGTAAAAAGCAAACAAACAAGGAAATGGCCAGGTTGTAATTGTAATAACGATGTTACTTAATTGTATATATATAATTGTGATAGTTATAAAAAATAATTTTTCCTCCAGCTTTTGTCCTTAGATGTTTTCCCTTGCTTTTTCCAAATAATCTTCTAAATCTACTAATTTTTCACAAATTTGCTCTTAGCCATTTTCCCCCCTATTTTTGAAAAATAATTGCACCAATTTACTTGGGGTTCCATTCTTGTGAAAGGGAGTCTGAAAGCAGTACAATAAATGTTATGTTGCTCCAGGTTTCAAAGGGTTAACTATTTCTACAAGAACACAAACACAATACAAGCCTTGAAAAACAAAGACGCAACAATCAGTGCTTTTCAACCTGTTTGGCAAATAAACAGAGGATTGGTGGTGTGGTGGTTAGCACTGACGCCTCACAGCAAGAGGGTCCCCTGTTCGAACTCGGGTCAGGGCAAAGTTCTGTTTGGAGTTTGCATGTTCTCCCTGTGTCTGCATGGGCTCAGCTGGAGGCAGCACGCCTCAGTAGATGGGTTTCCATTAAAAGTTTGTGCAAAACTTAATTGATATTTTTTAAATTTCGCCAAAACACAATTGAAAGATGGCTGCATTTCCATTGAGGGATGTTATGCGACTTCTCTCACGATGTTACGTGACTGTCCTCTCGTGATAACATTCCACGAAGCCTGACAACGGATGTCCAAAATATTGGCAGGTTTATTTCTATTGCAGCCACTCAATAAAGCCAATCTAATATTGCAGTAATTTTTTCGTCTTGTATAAGAGTCAAGATGATCTCAGTCTCTTCATCTGTCCACACAGAGAGCCATGTTTTGTAGAATGTTATGTGAATTTGTTGTACTTCTTCTTCTCCTTCTTCATCTTATTTAGGTTTTAATGACGGTTGGTATCCATAAAGTGGCATTACTTCCACATGGTGCAGCAGGGTTATGTTTGTATCCTCACCACTGACGCCAGTCTCATGTTGTGTGCCTCTAAAAAATGCAGATATTTTTGCCTGTTTTTCTGATGGTTAAGGTTGATGTCTTTCCATTAATGATTTGCGCATTGGCTGTATAATGGCAATATTATCAGATAGGAAAAATAAAAAATGGCTGCAAAATATTGCGTCACAGTGGGGTCACAGTGCCACATGATCCAGGAACCAATATAGTTCATATACTTTACTTGTGAACCTATAAAAAGGAAAGCCTCTGGGTTTTTATTTTTGCCCCACCAGGGTTGGAGTGTGCCCACATATTTCAGTTTTTGTTTTTTTTTTAAGATTTTTTTTTTGGCTTTTTATTGCCTTTAATTGACAGGGTAGATTAAGTGTGAAAGGAGGAGAGAGAGAAGGGGCGACATGCAGTGAAGGGTTGAGGCTTGAATCGAACCTGCGGCCATTGCGGCGAGGTCACAACCTCTGTATAACAGGCGCTGCTCTATCCACTGAGCCACCAGGCGCCCCACATTTCAGTTTTTTTAATCTGCAACAAAAACACAGGCCTCAGCTGAGTTTAGCAGGTTGTATATTTTGAATATTATTTAAAATATCAATGTATAGCGTCTCTCTGGATGTCTCGGACCTCTCAGTACTGTGTACGCTGGAACGTACTTTGAGATCTTAGGGCGGCAGAGATCTTTTGTCAGTTCCAGAGGCCCAGCTGAAAACTAAAGGGCACAGAGTGTTTGAGTCATTTGTACTTGGTGGCTAACAGATTTTCGTTTTGAAATGAGAAAACCAAAATCAGGAAATGAGCGGTTTCCTCCTTTTTGAAATATAAAGACAATAAACAGAAAATAATCCTTTTTTTTTTTCATTTTTTTGTTTCAATTCTAAAAATCAGAAAACAAAAAACTAGCTAATTTTCTGAAGTGCTCATTAACACAAATTAAGTTACGTGTGTGGAAATCTTCTGTCTTAATTATGCAATGATCATTATTATTTTTCTTGTGACTTGAAATTTGTTATAAATATTGTACCACTCATAGATATTGGAAACGTAGATACCTCACTGGCTGCTGCTCTAAGCTCGCCGCAATGTGCAACCCGTCATCTTCTGAATAGCCGCAACACTGAGACACGCAGGCTCCGAGTTCTGAATAAGCAACATCCAGTGATGAAGTGGAACAAAGTAAATTTACTCAAGTACAATTTTGAATTACTGACACTTTACTTTAGTATTTGCATTTTTTATTACTTTAAATTTCATGCGACGTCATACTTTCACTGTATTTCAGAAACAAATCGGGTCAGCTGACTCATTTCCTAACACATACTCTTATCAAAGAGCCTTTCCTGATTTGACTCTTTATACACTAAAATGTTTTTATTGGATTTCTTTTAAAGTGCGCTGTTTTTATGTCACTACTGTATTATTTGTTGCCCCGTAAAGCACTTTAGTTTTTATTTTGCCTGCCTGAAAGCACAATCAACATTTAGTCCAGGAATTTTCAACTTGCTTTGCTATGGGGCCACTTTTGCAAGATGACCTGAGGCCAGCAACCAGTTGCAGCAGCCGAGACATGTTTCTAGAATGCTGGGACGTTTATAGGATTTCAGGAACTTTTTAGGATTCTGGCACATTTCTAGGATTTTTGGATGTTTCTGGGATGATAGAACATTTCTAGAATTTTTGGACATTTCTAGGATTTTAGGATGTTTCTAGGATTTAATGACATTTCCAGAATTTCAGGACATTATCAGATTTTAGGACATTGCTGGGATTTTAAGACATTCTAGGATTTCATGACATTAGGCGCTTAGTTTGGACCGCTGTTGGGTATGCAGGGGATCCTCCCCTGACACTTTTTTTTTAATCATCAAGCTGTGTTTTGATGCTATTTGTACACTCTGGTACCTTATGTATAGTAAAAGTACAAAACAATTTCCAGTGTGAATCACTTAATTTTTATTGTGAATTAGAAAATGGTTGCAGGGCCACCTGTGAACTGTTAGCTGAATATCACAAATTTAGACTATGATTGTGTGAGTGTGGGAGACTAATGGGAAGATTTTAGATTGGTCAGTATAGTTCATATTGAAATTACCTGCTTTAGTATGCAATTATTCAATTTTGTCTTGGCTTTGTGAGCCCCCAAGTGATGTCAGTGAAATAATATTGTTTTAATGTGCACATTCTGTAGCTCATACTGTCTGAGAATTAATCATTCTGCATATATTTGCTTTCTCTATGTTATGTTTGTTCATTTAGCATTTTATTCTCCTTGCGGCGGGCTATTTCTCTTACATATTAGTGAGAAATCCTAATCTTCAATCCTGTTTTTGCCTTTCAGATTTGATCCTTTTTGCCCTTTTCTTTGCAAATCCAAATCACTTTTGTGTGAAAGGACAAAGGCAGAAGC
The DNA here is from genome assembly GCF_026936395.1 of Plectropomus leopardus. NCBI lineage: Eukaryota > Metazoa > Chordata > Actinopteri > Perciformes > Serranidae > Plectropomus > Plectropomus leopardus. The sequence continues at coordinate 33,848,261 of NC_142188.1, read as the reverse complement.
AAGTGGTGCATAAGAAATTCAAACTCAAATTTTCATCATTGGCCTATAAGGTCAGCATGATAAATTCTTCAATTTGTGCAAACAAAAGGGGAGCCTTGGCTTGTTGGAGCAGGTAGGACAGCCAGATTGCCTGAACAGGCTTTACTATGTCGTCATTTGGTTAAATAGTTTTTGAATTTATGAGGCCTGAATTGGGCGCTACGCACAGACTATTTGTTGGAACTACAAACAGGGCTGAATAGGTGCCACCCAAGGATCTTCTCCTCTGACACCTGAATAATAGTCTATTTCTGAGCACTTTGGAAGAAAATATTTTACTATTACTTTAACACAAAATAGTATTTGTGTGACATTTTAAAGTCATCTTACTAACACCAGTTACATTGTGTGTTCCACTGAATTTTCTACATAAGCAGATTAAATATTCACATTCTTTGGGGTGCAACTGACTGCATTATGTCAGAATTTTATTTATTTATTTATTTTTTGGTCTCATATTCTGTGAATTTTAGAAACTCTTACTCGCACAAAACTTTTGGATGAAAAATTGCTGAATAGGGTTTGTGTATTTTCACAGTTGAAATTCATTTCAGAATGGTTTTGGTAACCTTGCACTCTAGAAAGGCTTTAAACCAGTGACACTCAACTTATGGCTCGTGGGCCAAATCTGGCCACTGGGCGTTGCTGGATGGCCACCAAACCATTTTCTAATTCTCAATAAAAATAATGTGATTCACACTGGGAATTGTTTTTGTTCTTTTTGTATACATAAGGTGCCAGAGTGTGTAAAACTGAATCAAAATAGAGCTTATTTATCAAAAAGAGTGCCAGCAGAGGACCCCTTACACCTCCGACAGAGATCCCACCTGTAAGCCCTAAATGCCCTAAAATCAGATAATGTCCCAAAATCTGAAAAATGTCCTACAATCCTAGAACTCTCCTAAAATCTTAGAAGCATGCTAAAATCCTAGAACTCTCCTAAAATCTTAGAAACATGCTAAAATCCTAGACATTTCCTAAAATCATAGAAATGTCCTGAAATCTGAGACACATTCTAAAATCTGAGAACTGTCCAAAAATCCTAGAAATGTCCTGAAATCTTGCAAACATGCTAAAATCCAGAAAACGCCATAAAATTCTAAAAACATCCTAAAATGCTAAACATGTCCTAAAATCTTAGACACGTCTTACAATCCTTAAAACGTGTGCGTATGGCCCCAAAGCAAAGCAAAGTTAAATATCTCTGCTTTAAACACAGTGGTTGTAGTTTGAATACTACTGTACAGAACTGCTTCATCCACCCTACAACAGCATTGCCAGTAAAACAGTTCAGTCACTATTTATGGCGTAATGAAGAGAAAAAAGCTGGAATTTCTCCAACAAAACTTCATTGATTGGGCCTGGAGGCTCATGTCATTTTCAAGCTTTTAAATCCAAATGAGCTCACTTTAAGTATAGTGCTAATGATGCCTGTGAATAACACAATGCCTCGTACCTCTCAAAATCATTTAAACTCACTTTGGTCCTTGGCACCGTTTCCCATTGAGGCAGATGGTTTAGTACCAGTAAAACTGCTAAATAAATAAAAAAAATATTTGTTGGAAAAGACAACTAAGACAGATGTCTGTCTCTCTTTCTTGTTGTGTGTGTCTGTCACTCGTAGAGGTGGATATCAGACAGCAGGCGGTGGAGGAAATGATGCACAGGATCAAGAAAGGCGTTCAGCTTCGACCTGTCAGCCAGTCCCCTAATAGGACCAGGAGACAGGTACCTTTAGTAATCCTCCTAAATGGTGTATAACCTAGACAATATCTGCAACGCGGTTCTTGACATGTAAAGCCACTTCATGAAAGCTCTTAACCTGTAGCTTGCCAGTAAACTGTCAGAAATGGCCAATAATGCTGCAGTGCTGTGGTCTCCTGTTTGCTGTGGCACGCGTTAACGTACTTTGTGTGGTGACCTTGATGTAGGTGTTTTATCAATATTCCACCTACATACACAACTATGCTTAACATAATCCGCAATGGCTGTCACTTTTTTTTTTTAAATCTACCAATTTGTAATTTCTTTGAATCAATCCTTTGAAATTTGAAAGACTTCTTCAAAACACTGGAAAAAGGCACAGAGCAACAAAGCAAGAAATGACCCCAATATAAGCAAGAAGTAAAAAGTGCAAGAAATTTTAAAAAGTTTTTAAATATGATGAAAAAGAAAGGTAATGACAAGAAATGCTTTAAAAGTGTAATAATTCTGTAACCTAATTCTAAATATGTAATATGGTTAATTATGAATATGTTTTTTCCCAAGATTTTTTCCTTTTTCCCTAGACAATTTTACCTGGTTTTCTTAAACTAATTTTTTAATTCTACTTTCATGCAATTTCATGCAATCTGTTTTTACTATACATAAGGTACCAGAGTGTACAACATTTGTCAACAAGTTGCTCCTTGCCTTTTTTTATGGTTTCGAAAGAAACTGCTCCCATTGCTCAGGGTTCAAAGATTTAAAGGTATCTGAAAGCACAAGAGAGATGTCGTTCCAGGTTTCAAAGACTTAATTTAAATCCAACACTGTAGAATAGTCCTGAACTATGTTCATTTCTGTTGACCAGCTAATGTGTTAATCAATTTATCCATTCATCCACCCAGCTCCGATTAGCAGATCTTGCAGTGTTCACAAACCAAAAGAGACAAATAATCCTTCCAGTGTGTTATGGGTCTACACTGGGGTCTCCCACCAGTTGGACCAGAACACATCTAAAGGTGTTCTGGTCCAGGACGCATCCTAATTAGATGCCCGAACCACTTCAGCTAGCCCCTTTCAACATGAAAGAGTAGCGGCTCTACCTTGACTCCTCACCCTATCTCTAAGACTAAGTCCAGACACTCTTGTTTCTGCAGTCTCTTTCTTTTAGCCATGACCTCAAGCTCACAACCATCAGTGAGGGTTGGACTGAAGATGGACCACTAACTTAAAAGCTTTGCTTTCTGGCTCAGCTCCCTCTTTACTACAACAGTCTGTCACCATGGTCACATCACTGCTGACACCACACCAAAATGCTTGTCCATCCTTTGCTCCATTTTGCCCTCACTTGGGAACAAGACCCTCAGAGACCCTTTGCTTGGGGCTGCAATTCTCCCCCAACCCAGAGGGGACAATCCACAGTTTTCTGGCAGAGAACCATGGCCTCAAATTTGGAGGTGCTGACTCTCATCACGACCACTTCACGCTCAGCTTCAAACTGCCCCAGTGCATGCTGGAGGTTATGGTGGGATGAAGCCAACAGAACCACATCATAGATAGGCAAAGAACAGAGATGCAATTCTGAGGTTCCAAAACCAAACCTCCTTCCTTCCCTAGGCTGCACTTTGAGATCCTGTCCATGAATATTACAGACACAATGTGTGATTAGGGACACCCCTGGTGGAGGCCAACACTCACTGAAAACTTGTCCTCTTTGTCCTCAATTAATACAGCCGCAGCTGTCTTTAGTCACATAAGAACCAGATTACTCATAGCAATGGCCGTGGTACCCCATGTTCCAGCAGAATCCCCCCACAGGACTCCCTGGAGGACATTGTGGTAAGCCCTCCCCAAGTCCAGAAAACATAGAGACTGGATAGGGACACTCCCATCACCCCCACTGTGGTGATGGGGATATGAGTGAGGCTTCTGTTGAGTCTTCAGACTCTGCCTCCTCCACAGATGATGTGTGGGTTGGTTTCAGGTGTTCCTCAAGGTGCTCTATCCACCACTTAACAAATCCCCAGTCCAGATCTGTATTTCTGTTCCCCTGGTGAACACAGCCTGAGACTGGCCCTGCTTTAGTGGTCTAACAGTATGGCGGAACTTCCCTCCAAAGTCAGACTTTCCCCTCAGTACATGTTTGGATCCACCAGGTCTGTCCAGAAGTGTCCCCCATCATTTGATCCAACTGACCATCCAGCCTGTTCTCATTCTAAAGTTGTAAAATACCACCAATGTGACAGTGCTTTCAGTGTACAGTTTCAGTTTGGTGTAAAGGTCATCAGTTTTCAACCTAATGGCATTCTATGGTGTATCATGCAAACAAACAATATATGTATGTATGTATATATATATATATATATATATATATATATATATATATATATATATATATATATATATATATATATATATATATATATATATGTATGTATGTATATATATATATATATATATACACACACAAACCCTGCACTTTCATGCTGGAGTCCAATGTTCACTTCTTGCCATGTGCCTCCTTTCTATAATTCTAAACATCTATACCAGCATGTGTGTTTGTTGACATCCTGGCATTGGTTGCCTAAACAAAACCTAGTGCAGCGTTATCTTACCATGTGCTTGTGTAGACATCACGATATTCTGAAACATAAAGAGCAGATGCAGGGGGATACCTACAGTGTTATCTATAAATACGGAAGTCCACTGCAAAGCAGCAACATGTGGTTAGTTGGAATGAGAACAGGTTGGATCACCAGGTGCTGATCAGCAACAGCTCATTCTTCACAGCTTGTAAGCAGATCAGTAACAAACTTGTAAGTCTACTGAGGCCTACAGGACATGCAATAGATCAGAGTAAAGTTACATTGTAGATGGTGTGTAAGGTGACGTTGCACATGTTGGTCTTTTCACCAGCACACACCATCATGAAGGTACCAGATGAATGATGATGAGTGCTGCCTCGAGAGAGCTAGCAAGCGCAGAGATGTCTCACAGTGAACACCAAACACTGAGGACAGAGAGAAGACATGAAAACATGAGAGTGGAGTCATTAAAGGAAGTGCATGTATGTGATTCTTGCCATGATTGTGATAGAAAAAGTATGGTCCTCTTTGTTGAAATGACCAAACTAAAACACACTGTACGCTGTTGAGTGTATATTGTTCAGTGGTCTTAAATCCATCAGTGTGTGGGATTACCTAAGAGCTGCTTGTTTTGATAAAACATGACATATGGCCAAGACATCTTTTAGTCTGCATGTTCCTCCGCCACACCAACTCCACCAAATTAGATAGCATTAGGACCTGCTCTACCAGCAATTATAAATAATGAGGATGGGAAAATTGACGTGACTCAGAATGATTGTGTGTTTACACATTTGCTTCTTGTAGAAAGCATATGTCCTCCTGCTCACCTGCAGTGTCTCGTCTCTGTAGAAAAAGGTGCAGTTTAGCCTCTAAGTGCTAAATGACGATAAATAAGTATAATGTGTCAGACTGCTGTTTATTTACCAAACCCATCTTTTCCCTCCTATTTTCCTTTTATCAGATTGCGAGGCTGCCATCTAATTCTGCCATTCAGGAACTTAAAGGAATCATGGTAATGGGACTTTAAAACAATCCAATGCCCTCACATGTAGTATTTTACCTGTTGAACTTTTGCTTTTTACACAAGGGGACAGCCTTTGTTTTCTACACTGTATATATATGTGCTCACACCAGAATTTAATGTTAAAATATTAGAAAAAATCAACAAAGGTTAGAAAGGTAGTCAGATTTTTGCCTAAGAGAAAGTGCTACTGCAATAAGCACATAAGATGTAATGTTGATTATGTATCCATTCAAATAAAAGGTGAAGTGTGCAAAATTTAGGGGATCTGATGGCGTCTAGTGGTGAATTGCGGATACCAACCATGTAAAACATCTCCCGGCAAGATTTCCTTCAGTTTCATTATTCAGGAGGTTTTTCTGAGGGAGGAATTATCCACAGAGGCCTCATCCTCTGCAAAACAAACAGACCAGGTGATAAAAACAGCTATTAACACCAAACAAAGCAGTTTCACATCATAAATCAGTAAATCTCTGATTAGCTTAATCGAAGCTAGGCTGCTCGCCCACAACATGCTCACCCCTTTTCTCTCATGAGTTAATGTGTGCTCACTTCTTTCTGATCAAGATGTTCAGGAGGTCTTTACTATGAGCTGAATTATCCACAGAGGTCTATTCATTTCCAAAACAGACAGACACAAGCTGCTTTCACATAGAGATGGTGCTACAGGGCCGCAATGAAGTCCTTCCTCTATAGTGCCTCGACACTTTTACACAGAACCAAATGATGGCGGCATCATGAGGCTCCAGTGCACACTGCATCTCAGCATCTGCCAATCACAAGAGGCATGACGAACATGTTTCACCTCTAGCGTGACATATAATGTATTGTATGTATCATCAGTCACAATTCCTTCTCTGTTATATGGCAGCTGATCTCGTCCTCTGCTCAGAGGGGAAGGAGCTCCTGATTTTCATTGTTTTCCCAGTTTGTGGACATTTACAGCCGCTGTTCTTCTGTGGATTAGCTGCTATGCTTTTTAAATCTCCTGCAGTGGGTCTCCCATGGTCACATCTGTCCCGCTTCATGTGTTACACAGAAATTATTATGGTGCTGTTCCTCCCTCTGTTCCCTGTTTAGAGGTGAGACCACTCTGCCCCCCCTTTCTGCGATCAGATGTTTTATACACAATGACAAGGCGGCATAACAGCCTGATATTTCAGGCAGTGTAAATGCTGCTACAGTAATTTAAATTGATCAAAAAAAAAGCAGTTTCAGTTTAAAAATTCACGTCTGACACACTTTGGCTGCAGGCAGCTAGTCCAACACTGCAAAGTCAGACGTCTTACTGTGAACCAAATTATCCACAGAGGTCTTGTCCTCTCCAAAACAAAGAGATCTGGTGAATTAAACTGCCAGAAACATTAAATGAAGAACTTTCATGTTTAAAACGTGGAACTCCAGCGCTGCTTATTGCAGTTGGGCTTCTTATTGCGGTGACTGATGCAAAAACTCAAATGGCAGTATCTGGAGTCAGTGTTTGGTTTGACCTTTCTGGGCTACTGTAGAAGCATGGCGGTGCAACATGGTGATCTCAAAAAACAACTACCACCTCCCTATTGTAGATATATATGGCTCATTCTAAGGTAACAAAGACACGATTCTTATTTCCAGGTGATTATATGCTAAAGACTACAGGCTTATTGTGTCATATTCTATTTCTGCCAATATATCCCTCTAAATTCTACACACTGGTCCTTTAAGAGCTGCAGTCAATATTTGCATATTATACATACATGATATATTGTTGATTCTGCATTTACTCAAGTTAAATTCAGACTAGTAACAGTTAAAACTCCTTAGAGTTTCTTAGAGATCTACTAATTTTAAGGTGTAGCTGTTACTTTGTGGCTGTTTTTGTCACTAAACAGACTGTCTGTGTGGACATTATGTGTTTTTGTTGAAACTGTCAAGGAGAATTTCCGTGGAACCTCCCCTCAACCAAAGGCAACGCCTCCACCAACAAACCGCGATGAGGAGCTGCAGAGGATCCTGATGAGACGGCGTGATGCAGTTGAGTCCCAACATGATGCCGGTAAGTTTCATGTGCTTTACTTTAAACTGTTGACAGCAGGTCTGGCTTCATCCTATCCACTTGTCTGTTTAATCTACCTGCAGTCTCTGCTTTTACATGTTGAGTGCATCACAGCACTACCTCATTAGCCTGAAGGCAGACATCCAGTAACAGAACTGATCTTCTGTGTTTCACAAAGTTTAAAACAAGAGAATTGTCATATGGAACCAAATGCAGGTCTCTCATGATGTAATTCTCCAAATACCACCTGTCCCTATATACATACATGATGTATATATGAAATATTTTGGATATTTTGCAGAGGGAAAAAATAGTGCAACAGTTTGTTTCAGAGAAATAAACCAGTAAACCATCCTAAAATCCTCAAAACATCCCAAAATCCAAGAAATGTCCTAAAATCCTAGAAACGTCCTACAATCCTAGAAGCAAAAAAAAAATTATGGAATTTTTTAAAGTCTTAGAACTGTCCTAAAATCCTAGAAACGTCATATTATCTGAGAAATTCTAGAAATGTCTTAAAAATGTCTTAAATCATAGAAACGTGCTAAAATCCTGAAAAAATTCCCCATGCTGAGTGTTTGATTCTGTGTGCAGGTCTCAGTCCCATCCTGTCCCCTGCTGTGTGAAGGGTGCCATCATGCAGACTGACATCACGACCCCCAAAACACAGACTGGATGTGGGTGACTGAAGATCATATGATGACAAACCAATGGCTAGCATTTAATTTGACTGTATATAAATCAAATAATCACTTCAGGCTGTATTAGGAGTCACACAGTGAGACTGAGTGGATTTCCACATCAGATAAAAGCACAGCCTGAGCAGGTTGTAAATCAGCACAGAGGTCACGCAGCCCTGCGCTAAGAGCACAAGTGTGTCAGTGATTTACATTGAGGCCATTTTATTTCAGTAAAATGAAGGATGTGTATCCCACACCACCTTTTCAGGATTCATTCAGCTCTTTTTCTAATTCTGAAGGTAAAACCCAATTTATTGTTTGTACTGTGAGGAACAGTGGAGTGGGGTTTTGCAGCCTTGAGCTTTTGCCAAAGCAGAGTATGTCTCTGGATTGTTCTGTCTAGACCAGTGTTAACCTTGTAGCCTCCCACTGAGCAATTACAGGCCACTGTGGCACACTTTGTTTCCACTGTTCCCCTCACTCGCTCACACTCACACCCCCCAACCTTCTCAGGCTACCATTTTATGTGTGGTACTGCCTCCTCTCTGCTGCGTCCATCCTGCAGTCTGTCCACAGGGACTGTCACTGTAGGCCTGTTGGGACAGATAACACGTTCGGTTTGCTTAGTCATCTCTGTGGAATCTGTTCTCCTACTTATTAGACTGGCCAGTAGCAGTTCAGCAGAAGAGGAGTTTGTCACAACGTCATCTATTTCCAAGGAGTAAGGGAAACAGTGAAACATTTGTGGTATAGAGAATAGGCAATGACGTCATGGCACAATTCTGGGCAATCTTTAGGACATGCCTCACCAAGGGAGACAGAAGTCCAGTACGATAGATGATGGTATGTACCTAAAGTTGGTATTTAAATCCCTCAAAAAGTCCCTGAGCCAGTGAATCTGAAAAAGGAAGCACAGGGGTGCTACTTTGAAAAGTTAACTCATTGAGTGCCAGCCCTATTATATAATGGAAAGTGGCTTGTGCCAGCTTTTCTGGCCATTTTGAGTCATCTTTCAAGACCCACAGAAAATTTTGTACAAAGACTCTGAAAAAACTGAATAGCTCAAATGAAAGAAGAAACTCTCCTTTTTGTCATGGAAAAAAAACTTTGGTTTGCACCTTGTTCCATTCTTGATTTATCTGAAGTTGAATAGAGGCTAGTTTCATCAAAAAGATCACTTTTTTTCTAGAAAACTGAGAAAAATGCATTTTTGTGAAAGGGAATCTGTCAAGCAAAACAGTGATTTGAGTGTTATAATTTTGCCTTCAATGACATAAAAGGCATCTGAAAATTGTATTACAAATGTTATTATTGTAAAATAAATATGCAAATGCATATGTGACTGAAAGAACAAGATCGCGGGTACAAGTGGCCGAAATGAGCTTCCTCCATAGGATGACTGGTCTCTCCATTAGAGATAGGGTGAGAAGTTCAGTCGTCCGGGAGGAGCTCGGAGTAGAGCCGCTGCTCCTTCGCGTTGAGAGGAGCCAGATCAGTCAAGAGGGGGGCAGGGCAGCGTCCGCTGGCGAAACTGGCCACTTGATCCTTTTCGTTTTTGGGGGCATTTATGCTGATATTGAATTGATGTAGCTTCGTTGCCATAGTTTAAAATCATCTCCGTACACATCACTCTGCTCTCTGATCCCTGGCTTTGATCAGTATAAACACAAGGAGTGGTCAGGCGATTTTAACTAAATGCTAAATGGAACTTTTCCAGATGTGTTTTTATGCCTTGTTTGTGGAGCGGGCGTCTACCCTTTCCAGCAGTTCAGAAATTATAAAGTCAAGTAACCTAATGGCCACTTAAGTCAATTTTATTTATAGAGCCCATTATCACAAAAAATGGTTTGCCTCAGAGGTCTTTACAGTGTACGACATCCCTCTGCCCTTAGACCCTCACATCACCCAAGGAAAAACTCCCGAAAAAGAACCCCTGTAATGGGGGAAAAATAGGAAGAAACCTCAGGAAGAGCAGCAGAGGATGATGAGGGATCCCTCTTCCAGGATGGACACACGTGCAATAGATGTTGTAAATAACAAATGAAGTACAATTGTGGCATAAAGGAAAGAGAAAGAGAGAGGGGAGGAGAGGGGGAGAGAGGGAGAGAGAGGCATGGCAATAGTGGAAACAGACGCATGTCATATTACAATAACGATAGGTGTGAAATGATCAAATGTGCTCTATGATGATATTGTGGGTGTCGATAAAGTCTCATGCATATATTGATACGGCAGTGTCCAAAGGCATGATCACAGCATCGGCACAACCAGCACCAAGAGCACGATCAGGGTGAGCTGGGGGTACAGTATCAGTGCAGCCACAGCACGAGCACATCCAAAGGCAGGGTCACAGCACCAGCACAGATATCACAACGATCAGGCACAGCCAGGGCTGCAGCCAGGATCCGGGAAAGCTAGGAAACAAGGGAACAGGAATGCTCCGGGATTAGCGTAGTGCAGTTCAACAGACCCAAGGTGGTGAACGGTAAAAAGCATAAGCACTCATTGAGGATCCTAGAGTCATTGATCAGCAATTACAACTTAAATACGAATGCCAGAGAGCAGTAATAGAAAAGAAAGAAAGAGAGAGGAAGCAGAGCCAGAAAGAAAGAGAGAGGAAGCAGAGCCAGAGTGGCAGGTCTGAACAGACTCAAAACCACCCCTGCTGGATCGGGCCGAAAGCTCTGCCAGCTCTCCCTCCTCCCCGTCACATGGACGGGGATTTCAACTCAGCACAAGAAACTTGTGCTCCGGGAATATAAACACAAATGAAGCTAGGGTCACTAATCAGCTATTATGGCTTAAATATAAAGGTCAGAGAGCAGTGGGGACTAACACTGCTCTCTGACCCCATAGAAAGTTCCCAGGCAAGTTACCTATGTCAGCCTAACTATGGGCAGGTCCGGGCAACCTTAGCCAGCCCTAATTATAAACTTTATCAAAGAGGAAGGGTCTTAAGTCTACCCTTAAAACTGGAAACGGTGTCTGCCTCCCTAACCGAAACTGGAAGATGGTTCCATAAGAGAGGAGCATGGTAACTGAAGGCTCTGGTTCCTATCCTGCATTTGGAAACTTTGGGAACCACAAGTAATCCTGCACTTTCAGAGTGCAGCGATCTTGGTAAGGAGCTATAAGCTGCGACAAATAGGATGGAGCCTGACCATTTAGAGCTTTGTAAATAAGGAGGAGGATTTTAAATTCAATCCTGGATTTTACAGGAAGCCAGTGCAACAAAGCTAAAAAAGGAGAAATATGGTCCCTTTTCTTGGTTCCCGTTAGAACACATGCCGCAGCATTCTGCACCAGTTGGAGCGACCTAAGTGATTTGTTGGGGCAACCGAATAATAGGGAATTACAGTAATCCAGCCTAGAAGTGACAAATGCATGTACTGATTTTTCTGCATCTGTCAGGGATAGGATATGTCTAATTTTTGTGATGTTGCAAGTGAAAGAAAGCATTCCTTGAAGTTTGTTTTATATGGGAGGCAAAAGATAAATCTTGATCAAATAAAATTCTGAGGTTCCTTACAGATGTGCTAGAGGCCAAGGTAATGCCATCTGGAGTAATTACATTGTTAGAAAGGGAGTTTTTGAGGTGTTTGGGGCCAAGAACAATAACTTCAGTTTTGTCTGAATTCAACAAGAAATTACAGCTCATCCAGGCTTTAACATCCTGAAGACATGTTTGAAGTCTAGATAGCTGATCAGTTTCATCTGGTTTCATAAATAGTAACAATTGTGTGTTGTCAGCATAACAATGAAAATCTGATTTTCACTGAAAAGTTATAGAGCGTTTTCTAATAATGTTGCCTAGAGGAAGCATATATAAAATAAAAAGGATAGGTCCAAGCACAGAACCTTGTGGCACTCCCTCGCAGACCTTAGTATGCATGGACGATTGGTCATTGATGTGAATAAATTGGGAACAATCTGATAAGTAAGATTTAAACCAGGTTAGTGCTGTTCCTTTAAGGTCAATTAACTGTTCCATTCTGTGCAGCAAGATGTGATGGTCAATGGTGTCAAAATCGGCACTGAGATCTAATAGGACTAAAACAGAGACTAGACCTGAATCAGAAGCAATCAATAAGTCGTTGTTCATTTTTACTAGTGCCATCTCTGTACTATTATGAAGTCTAAAGCCTGACTTACAGTCCTCGAATAAACTATCTTGGAGAAAATTCACAGAGTTTTAGTTTTAGTTTGTGGATCTGGGGGTTAAACCGTGGGACTAATTTTCTTTGTTTTATTAATTTCTTCTTAAAAGGTTCAACAGAGTCGAGAGCTAATCGCAGTGAGCCAGTGGCACTATCAACCAGACAATTAATTTGAGAATGACTTAAGTTAGTAGAGTATTCTCAGTCATTGTAAGACATGTTAATGACGTCAGTGCAGAAGGAATCAATTTCTTAAATTTAGCCACTGCTGAATCCGATAGACAGCTAGAATAGTAGCTCTTGCTGAGAAGCTTGTAGTCGAGTAGTAAAAAATTGAAAGTTATTAAATAATGGTCTGACAGAGCGGGATTCTTGGGAAAGACTAATAAATCTTCAATATCGATGCCGTATGCAAGGACTAGATCTAGGGTGTGATTGTAGCGATGAGTGGGTTTATGTACACACTGACTGAAGCCAATTGAATCCAGAAGTGTGGTGAAAGCATAACTAAGGCTATCACTATTGATATCAATGTAAATCTTACTTCATCACTGGTCACATTGGGGAGGGGTCCGGAGAAAAAATTGCGGTGTCCGACTTCATCTTTGCATAATCACACACCGACTCTATCTTAATTTTAGTGACCGGGTGTTACGCTAATCGTTTAGCTTTAGCCAGCAGCTTTAGATTTGACTGGACATCGCCTACTCTGGCCCCAGGAATTCATTTGACTAAAGTCACTGTTGTCACTAACTTCAGGTTTCGCAATATAGAGCTACCAATGACCAGGGCTGTGTCCTCAGCCGATGTGTCACTAAGTGGGGAGTACTTATTTGAAACGTGAAGGGAGGGCAGGAGGTGTACCGTTGGTCCCCTGCTACCTATGCTTCACTCGATAAGTCACCCAACCTCCTGGCTGCATGGGACAGGGACGGCTAGCAGAGGCTACGCTATGTCGGTCCGCACCGGCTACAGGGGGCTTGCTAACTATTGCAGCTAAAGAGGGATTTTCCATGGTGCAGAGCCGCGCTTCCAGATCGCTAAGCCTTGCCTCCAGCGCAGCAAATAAACTACACTTGTTACAGGTACCACTATCACTAAAGCAGGCAGAGGAGTAACTAAACATCTGACACACTGAGCAGGAGAGAGCAGCAGAAGAGGGAGAAGAGCAGGGAGACGCCATCGCTAACCAGAGCTAAAGCTAAAGTAGCTAACGAGCTAACAGTGAGTGAGCGGCCATCACACACATCTCTGTGCCACCACTTTAAACATAAATAAAACATCTTTTTGTTTATATCCTGGTAATTAACATTAGCTGTAAACATGAGGCTATTTTGGTCTTTAAAAAAATTAAATCATTTGTTTGATACTAGTAACTGACAAAGAAAGATAACAGTGACAGCGGTGTAGCAAAGCTAAACAGCAGCTACATAACACCTTTTTTGCTGAGCTTTCCTGAGTGAAATGCCATGCACACATGAACATGTGTCAGGAAATGGTGCTGAAGGTGATGTTTGTTTGTCTTAAAGCTACTACCCATGATGCAATGCAATGTTTTATTGTGAAGAAGACAACCTGAAATCCATTGTTCTGCTTTCAAGATGGAAAGCTAAAAAAAAAAAACCCATCACACTCTGTTCTGTTCCCACGCCGGGTTGTGAGAACTGCGTTGATAACGTAGCAAAGGTTCGCCATTACTGTGTTTTCAAACTGTATAAAATGAAAAACTGGATGAACTCATAATCATCAACATAATCATCTTAATCTTCTTTGGGTTTTATTGGCAGCTGGCAAATGTTTTGGTCCTGATCTCAACTTGATCTCTGCAATAGCTTTTTGTCACAAAGTCCCACAATGCTTTGTTCTGCTCACTACCACTGACATCACAATCCTATTATCGATAAAGCATTTAGTTTTTATACTACAAGTAAGGTCCTTATGTCTACACAACAGCACATGGCAACAAATGCAGGCCGTCAAAATGGTTGATATTGGCAAATTCGCCAATGGTTAGGTGTTGGCAAAAGAGGCACACGTTAAAGTGTAGAAATAAAACGCATATCCACACAGGGGCAAACTTTAGACTCCTGCATGAAAGCCAGTAGATTGTGGGACCAATCCACCACCCTGTCCACCCTATCAGCCCACTCACACACCTTATATTATGTGGTTATTAGCAGTGTTATTACCTGGCGGTGTCCTTCAGTGTTTCATGTGCAAGTGATGGATTTCGTCCGGCTGCGTTCTCAACCGATGCCGCCCGTGTGCATTGCCTGTGGACACGCCCAGAGTTGTCTGGCTGTCTTTCAGTGTATAAAATGGTTCTGTCCAGTCGCATTCTCATCTCATGCCTTACAGCCGCGTTCTGGTTGGATGCGGAAGATGGCGTTTTGTGTCACACTCATACACGGAAAGCACTGAAAGAGAAGATATATTTGACAAGCTCTGAGTGAGAATGTGCTGTACAAGGTACAAGGTACATTTATTGTCATTTTTCCTAAAGCTGGATTAAGAGGAAAAGAAACTGAAGTTGATCCTAAATCCTGCTACATCTTTTTGGCGTTGAAGGAGGAGTTGAGGAGTCTCACAGCCTGGGGAAAGTAGCTGCTCTGTAGTCTGGTGGTTCGGCAGCAGATACTTCTGTATCTTTTTCTAGATGGCAGCGGGGGAACAGGGTGTGGCTGGGGTGGCTGCTGTCTTTCAGTATCCTTTGGGCTTTATACTACACTAGAGGCTCTTTTGGTCCCGCAATGCCGAAACCATTAAAAAATCACAAAGAAGGAATAAAGAAGGGACCTGGTAGTGGTTATATAGCGCCGTCTCTGTAAAAAAAAAAAAAAAAATAGGGCCAATGAGACTGAAAATCAATGCAAAGCTCTTGAGCCCTAGCTGTTTGTAAACAGTCTTAGAGTTTCTTATGGTGGATTTCCCCTGTAAGCCTCAGTCAGAGTTGACTGTTAGTCGGGTATGGAGTGGAGGATCAGCCTGTGCCCTTTGAAAATCAGAATGACTGTGCTGCCGATTTAAGAACAATGGTGGGCTACCCTTGTGTTGTTTTGTTTTCCCTCGACACCTGCCCAAATTTCCCAGACACTTCCTCGCGTGAGGGATTGAAACATGAAGAGCTGTGAACTATGGGCGATGTCCATCACCTATTGTGTTCCACTGCTAATTAAAGCTTAGGCGTCTTTTAGCACTCAGGTGCAATTTCCAGCACTCCCTCCCCCCACCCCCGCCCCCCAACACACACACACACACACACACACACACACACACAGTGTAGAGGAAATGTCATTGTGGCTCGTCTCTTGGGCAGATTCATCAGCAGCACGCTCCAAAGACTTCCACACATACATTCACTCCAGGAAGTCACACCCTAATTTTTTTAACATCACCATTAAGTCACAACAGTGGAGCTGGTAGAAACAGGAAATGATTCGTTAGGAGATTTTATAAACTAATCAGTTGTGCAGAGAGCAGATCTGGCGTTTCCTCTATTTTATCATGAGACAAGTAGCATGAGGATGTGTGAATGATCTCGGAAGATAGAGTCAGAGAGGTTCTTCAGTAGGAGTAAAATGAAAGAAGAGAAGGCCTTTGTATTGATCTCTGTATGCTCCCTTATATCCTCCGTATCTAATGAGGTTCTTCTGGTGGAGGCCGCTCTGGCACTGCTCAGTAGTTTGCCAACATGCAATATAGTGTTTGATTCAGAGGAGGTGTGGATGTGTTGTCTGCGTCCTTCCTCCCACAGCAGAAACAAAGTCAATGACCGGCTCAATTCCTTCCTCCGCCATCTGCTCCAGCCGCCGGACTCGCTCATGTTGATTGACGGATGGTACACATTGCCGATCGAAGCAAAACATGTAATTACACAAACCATGCTGCGTCCTTTTCTTCTCCTGCAGCCTTGTCCCTTGTCATCGGCCGATACAATATAATGTTTTGTTGTTTTTGTATTCTTGTTCCTTCAGGGACCAGCAATTAGGGAGGTCCTTTTAGTGTGTCTGGGAAACACTTAATTTGACCTATTTTGTTAGTCATTTCATTTATTTTCCCAAACATTGTAATTGCCTGCCGGGGAGCCTGAGTAGAGCCGCTGCTGTGTCCGGCCTCAGTTTGTGTCTGCACCTTTCATTGATTAGAGGTTGTCAGTTACAGCAGCACTGAGCGTACACTGCCAGCAAACCAACAAAACACACGTGCTCACACACAGACACAAAAACACACACAATCAAATTGCGAGATCCCATGGAGAACATCTGAGATTTCATTTGTGTATGATATTAAAGTACAGCTGAAGTTTATAGTGAATGAAGCAAATGTATGATTAATGTAAAAATATTACTTTCTGTTCACCATTGCATATCAGGGAAACTGACATAATACATTTTAAAAAGTTAACACTTACAGCAGGGATCGTCAACGTGTTTTGCTTGGGGGCCACTTTTGCCAAACAACAGAAGGCCAGGGGCCAGTCACAACACCCCATACATGTTTCTAGGATTTTAGGATGTTTCTAGGATTTCAGCACATTTCTACCATTTTAGGACGTTTCTACGATTTTGGGTCGTTTCTCATATTTTAGGACATTTCTAGGATTTTAGAATGATTTAAGGACACTTCTCAGATTTTAGGACATAACCAGGCTTACAATATTTTTCTAGGATTTTAGGACATTTCTCAGATTTATGGGCGTTTCTCGCATTTTAGGACATTTCTAGGACTTAAGAATGTTTCTCTGATTTTAGGGCATTTTCAGAATTTTAGGATGTTTCTAGAATTTTAGGATGTTTCTTGGATTTAAGATTGTTTCTAGGATTTTCCAACATTTCTAGGATCTCCAGATATTTCTAAGACTTTAGGAAATTAGGGACTTAACTAGGACCTCTGTCAGGCGTTCGGGGGATCCTTCACATGGCACCTTGTTTTTGTTTTGGATAAACAAGCTCTATTTTGATGCTCTTTTATACACTCTGGATTCATATGTATACTAAACATAAACAGTTCCCAGTGTGAATCACTGTATTTGTATTGTGAATGAGAAAATGGTTGGGTGCCAGATTTGGCCCATTGGCCATAAGTTGATTATCACCGGTGTACCATTTGGTTCTGTGTCAACATCAACATCTTTAGTCAAAATTTTCATTTTCAGTATTTTTCTTTTTTTCCCAAGTGGTGCAGGATTGTTGGAGTGTGAGCAGGACCGTGTTAGCCAGACTGTGGGTTTCATAGAAAAGAGCCATGAATAAGGGAGAACTCACTTGACAGGCCCATTGATGCAGCTGTATGTGACTGGTACACAAAGCACTTGTGCAGCTCCTCCATTTCCCACTGGATACAAGCAGGCTTTCTGTCTGTGCTGCAGGCCGGCCGGATGCTCGTCCACGCTGCTGCCCTCCTGTTTTTACACACTGACAGAATCATTTCCTCCAGGAACTGAGGAGCCATGAGAGGGGTCAGCCCGGGTGCTGACCAGTTATGAGGGAGTCTTTCCCTCACACGTCCCAATCAGGCAGGAGGCAGGCTTTGTTGGACAACACTGACACAGCTCTCTCTCTCTCTGTGTTTGTGTGTTTGTGTGTGTGTGTGTGAGAGAGAGAGCTTCGTACAGCCTTTTCTTTTCCAGTCCTCCTAAAGCATGGAGCTGCCAACGGCTATGAAAACAGCTATTTTTGTCACTCTGGAATCAATTTGCAAATATATAGTTTGATTATATTGTCAGTTATAAATACATGATATGAAGCCAAGATGATTATTTTATTAATTTATTAGTTTAACCCTGGTTAAATTGGTGTGATTTAAAAAAAAAAAACAAAACAAAACATTGGGAATAAAATGCAATGACCAGCTTGACAAGAAATGTCCCACAAATTGCTACAAATAAGGAAATTACTTCAAGAAAATTACCTTAATTATTTTTTCAAAGGAATATTAAAAAATACTTAATTATTATTATTAAAAATAATAATGAAAAAATGACCAAAAAAGGATGTTTATAACTATTATTATAATATAGAATATAAAATCATGTTACCGAACAAAAAATATTTTTTTTATCTTTTTTTAGCTAATTTCCTTGTGGTCTCCTCTTTTTTTTTTCTTTTTTCTTTTTTTTAAAGAAACCAAACAAGTTTGCTCTGGTTAAAAAGGGTTAACAATGCTCTTATGTCAGTGTGTAACTCAATATGAATATGTGTGATTGGTCATTCAGATCATGTCATTCAGTGGAGACTTTTATTATATTTTAGAATAATAGTTCCCAACCTGGGGTCAGGACTCCTCCAGAGGGGTGCAAGATCCATCTGAGAGGTCACAGGGTTTATAGAACAGGAGGACAGATAAATCACATCTCTCTCTCTCTTTTTTATGATTTGAAGTGAATAATTTGACCTCTTACTAAGATAAACCATTCTGAAGAGGAGGAATTAGTCTTTGCTCGAACTGGTCACAACCTGTTGACTTAAACTGTGAGAAGAGCTTTGGTGGAGATGGTCAAAAAATTGATCTTGGAATGTTAAAAATATACAAGTTGTTGGAAGTATTCTGTTTTTCTAGCTTGACAAAAAAAAACAATTTTGAAAGTGTCAGAAAAAAAACAAAAGTTTTTGTTTTTTTTCTGACACTTTCAAAATTGTTTTTTAATGAATAATGTTTGTATTGTTAAGTTTAACAATACAAACATTATTCATTAAAAAAAGAGCATTAACCCTTTGACAACTGGATCAGTTTTCTTTTGCTGCATTCAGACGCCTTTCACAAGCATTTAAGCCTCTGAAACATGTAAACCTGAAAATTGGTTTTATTTCTTTCAAATCATCATGAGCAACTTGGCAAGAAATGTCCCATAAAATTTGTAAAAGGTGACAAGGAAATCTGAAAATCAGCTGGGGCGGTTTATTAGCTATGATCCAGAAATGAGGGGAAAATGTCACGAAAGCTATATTCATAGTACTATTCTATTGTTATTCAACATGACACACATATAACATAAAACACAGATAACACACATACAACATATAACAGAGTTAGTTTTCTTATTTTTTCATTTTTCATTTCTTGATAAGTTGCTTGTCACCCTTTTCCCATGTCTCGTAGAAAATATTTTTTTTTCTAATAATGTTAATGTAATCATGAGTAATTGTATGTAGAAGGAGTAGCATGGTTCAGTAATGTCATGAAGATTGTCTCCAGTAAGTCTGTGTGTAAGATACTACAAGAGCAAGACCATGTAGATGTTTTGGCTACACTGATAGGCGCAGCTGCGCGACGTGTAAAATGTACTGTTTAAAGCTGAATGACTCCTCTGTTACTTTAAGTTTTTGGTATGTCTGTTCATGCACATACATTATGCCAAAAGCTTCTCTGAACAGATATATGTAAGAAACATATATTCAAATAAGGACAACTGAGGCTCACCGAATTAATTTCACTACTTATTGAGTTATTTCACTACTTGTTAAGTTCATTTAATAGTACAGTTTATTATATTATTTATTGAGATTATTTAATTGTGCGTTGGTTCCTCAAAAGTACAAGATTTTCTTCAACACCATATTTTTTTTTAGAAGATATCAAGCCAATTTACAGAGGTACCAAAGGGTTAATTAGCAAGAGCTGTCCCATAAAACAATGACTTCCACTGGTGGATCTCCCATGTTTTCACTGTACACATAGGATTATGTCGCTGTGTTATGGCTCAAGAGTGCTGTAATTTTTTGGATATATTTGTGAAGATGGTTGACTGAGATCTTACAGAATGTGTGTGTGTGTGTGAGAGAGAGAGGGAGCGAGAGATAGAGAGGAGAACAGTGTAGAGCACCTGCTAACATGGCCTGTATATACCTGAAGTAGCAGCGAGACATCTGGGGATTGAGAAACCTGTTTTTATTGAAGGTCATGTTTACCCACTCAGCCCATCTCTGAAAAGCTTCATATTGATTTTTTTTTTTAACCAGTTTTTAAATAAACCAGGATGGTGACACTCGATTATTGCACTTTGTTTATAATCAACTCAGCAGGTTTTATAGGTAAAATCCTGACATGCAGCAGGATTTAATTATAAAGGTAAAATATAATGTAGCGCTGACACTGAAGACTTGCTTAAATCATATTTGGTGGATGAAAACGGAAGCAGTGAGCGGTGAGCCGGCCGTGTTGCACTGAGTCCTCTCTGTAGCAGCTGACTACTCCTGTGGTTTTCCACCAAACAGTGGAGGGGGGAGCTTCTCCTCAGAGACTGTGGACAACACAAAATAATGAAATGAAGAGAACGGACAAAAGCTGGACAGCAGACACTTCATATTTGTGGACCGAAACAATGTTTGTGCTGCTGCAGCTGGAGCACACTGAGCCTTTCACTGCACCTCCATCCACTGTGGGCTCCAGCTTGATCAAGCATCAACACAAATATTTAATACGGATAAACATGTTAACCAAACTTCTTGATGATTCCACATAGAGATTCGCTTGTGTCTCATTAACCCTCTAGCGTCCCTGCTGCTGTTTGTCAATGATTGTGAGAGAAGGATTTGTCCCTGTGTGTAATTAGGTAGCCAATTAACTGATCCAAGGGAGGGGTTTTTATTCTTTCTCACACACACACACACACACACACACACACACACACACACACACTAGCCCCCCACCCCACCACACCCACCCACACACAAATACACGTTTGTATGATTCCTCTCACGCAGTTTTCTTTCACATCAGACACAGTGAGAAAAAGAGAGAGATGTGTTCTTCTTAGGCACAGGGATTACTACCCCTCTCTCTTTCTCTCTTTCTGTCTCTCTCTCTCTGTCTCTCGCTTTGTCTAGCCTCTTTTTTCTCTGTCTGGCTAAAAAAAGAAGACATGGGAGGAGTAATAAAAAAGCCTACCCAAGATTCCCTGTTGGGCCAGTTCTTCCTCTATAGAAATTAGCCGGTTGTATTTAGTCATTCTCTCAGCACCGCTCAGACCTCCCAGTTTGACATAGTCCAGGCCCAGACCCACGGCCTGAGGAAGGACAAGAGACATTGTGAGACACACTGGTGCTGAGGAAAGGTGTGCGATTCCACTAAGGGACAGAGGCAGGAGGATACATAAACCAGGACCCTGCCGCTGGGATTTCACAGATGACTTTGCTGTTGTATTTAGACATTTAATGAAACTGGGGAAGGAGGGAGAGAAGAGGAAGAAGTTGTGTCCTATCACAGTTAAGACAGCTGATCTTAGCATGAAGGAGATTGGGATGTTATAAGGCAGTGACATTCAAATTACAGGATGCCTGGAAATGTCCTTAAATCCAAGAGATGCCCTAAAAAGTGAGCAATGCTCTAAAATCCTAGAATCTCCTTAAATCCCAGACATGTCCTTAAATCCTAGAAACATCCTAAAAACCGAGAAACGTCCCAAACTAAGACATAAGTCCTAAAATCTGAGAAATGTACAAAACTAAGACAAAAGTCCTGAAATCTGAGAAATGCCCCAAACTAAGACAAAAGTCCAAAAATATGAGAAATGTCCCAAACTAAGACAAAAGTCCTAAAATCCGAGAAATGCCCCATAATCCAAAAAACGTGCTCAAATCCTACAATCATTCTAAAATCTTAGATATGTCCTAAAACGTCAGAAACCTCCTAAAATAAATTTTTTAAAAAATGTCCTAAAATTAGAGAAATGTCTCCAAATCCAAGAAAGATCCTAAAACCCAACAAACTCTATCAAACTATCTGGACACCTAAAATCCTAAAAATGTCCTAAAATCCTAGAAATGTCATAGAATCGTTAAAACTTCCTAAAATCCTTGAAATATCATATATCAAATTGTAGAAATGTCATCCGTGTTTCAGGGGCATGTGTGTATCAGTCGCGTGGAGGTGAAAGCAGTTTAAAGTTTAAATTGGATTAAAAAATTCCTTTATCACTTTATCTTTATCACTGGTGATAATAATAACTAATATGTTTAGTCTATAAAATGTCAGAAAAGATTGGAAATGCCCATCACAGTTTCTCATAGCCTAGATTGGCATATGTTATTCCTTGATAATCAGTATACAGCAGATTTTCAGAATTACCAAATGTAAATAAATAAATAAATAAATACGAAAATCATCAAATATTCACACTGAAGAGCAGGAAACGTAAAGGACTATAGTGCAGAGTAAAAATAATTAAAAACATGTAGCCTACTGCAAAAGTAGAAATAGAACATTTTGATAAAAAATGTAAAAAATTTTAAAGAAAATATAATGTAAATTAGATATTTTTTTGTAATGAAGAGAGCTGCTTTGATGATTGAAATTATTCTGTCACAAGAGAGGGTTCAGTTTGGGGATAATGTTTGTACTTTATTATCTTTTCACGATTATCACCAATAACCCCATGATAACCCCATAAGACCAAAAACAACAATGAATTTATTTGACATACCGCAGCTTCCCTGTGTCACCGAGCTGCTGTTGATCACACACACAGACACGATTGCATGAGGTACATATGTTCCTACAGCTGAGAAATAAAACCACAGGTGTGAGCGCATCATTCATAGTAAAGTCAAGCTAGAGATGGTTTGTTAAATGCCATGGAGACCATCTACCTCCAAAAGTGTTGTGTAAGGCAAGAGCCAGTTAGTCTGAGCACATCATTATAAACATCAAACTATCAGATGGTAACTTGTGTCAACATTAGTATAATTCCATTATTCTTGGTCCATTTGCACTCTAGTGGCACAACTGAGAGAGGGAAGTGAGAATGCATCTGACAAGTTTTGTTTATTTTATTTTATTTTATTTTATTTTTATCCAGAAAGAGACAGATACAAGCAGCCAGCAGGTGGCTTTAGTGCACAGTTCAAATAGTCTGACCACTTTGATCAAAGCAGAAAACTAGCAGCAGTAAAATGAGGGAAGATTCTCCAGAGGGTGAAAGGAAAGTTGCAAAGCTGCCTACCCTGTCCAAATGGCATGTGAATTAAGAATTCTTGTAAGTTAGCACCCTGGTTGGTGTTAAGATGAAGTGCCCTGACACACCAAGCTGAGCATCAGTCGTTTGGTCGATGTCAGGCTGTCGGTGAGTGTCTGTGGACCTAGTTTGTGT
This sequence comes from Plectropomus leopardus, assembly GCF_026936395.1. Taxonomy (NCBI): domain Eukaryota; kingdom Metazoa; phylum Chordata; class Actinopteri; order Perciformes; family Serranidae; genus Plectropomus; species Plectropomus leopardus. The sequence goes on along the minus strand of NC_142188.1, from coordinate 33,824,951 downwards.
GATGTGTCCGAGCTTGTTCTAATTCTAGACAGCACCAGCTGAGAATGCGGCTGGACAGAACCTGTCATGCTGATCTTATGTGCCAGCAGATGGCCTGATGACACCAGTGCAGCAGCGTGATACGTGGGCAGTTGATGTCACTGGAGACTGTGGCCGGATGGAACCTATTGCATGATACACAGCAGGATGGCATCAGGTTGGAACATTGCCGTCAACAACGTCATATAAGGAGCACCAAGGTCCCTATAGGGCAGGCTAGAGGGGCAGTGGATAGATGCCATCCAGCAGTGTATCATGCAGATACAAAAGGTGGCTTTTGGCTCAGGATGTTACGCTTAAAGCACAACAAAAGTGGCTCTATTTGATGACTTTGGAATGAGAACGGGCTGGAGACATAAGCCATGTGAGGCACTGGTTTTTCATGGTCGTTTTTGTGTGGTAAGGTGCATTATGTAAGATCTGGACATATTTTTTGTTGAAAAAAAACATAAAAAAAATTAACTAACCCTATCACCAGAGTGTGAAAAAGTACCACCTTTGACGTTATTTTCAAGATGCCTTTGTATTGTACTGCAGGGATATCCACTGCTCAGCAGCCAGGGACAGGCTGTCCCTTCTGTAATAGTACATCCTGACTTGAGAGGCAATAGTGAGTCACTGCAGCCTCTAGTGAGCCGTGGGAGAAGATGAAGAAGTTAAGCTGGCCGGAGCACAGAGTCAATGGATACAGAAGAAGTTACAGTCTCAGTGAATTAGTTAGTGTATAAGAAACACAGCGATGGCAGAGGCTCCAGAAGAACGGCTGTTCTCCCAAAAACATGCGGCTCTCAGAAAACAACATTTGGTGGCAAAGAAGAGAAGCGATGTAAGAAGAAGCAAAACGAGTGAATATCTGTGTGACTTTCCAACACTGGATATAGCTCTGAGAGAGTAAACATTTAAAGGGTGAAATATTGCTGCTTATTTGGTTGGACTGGGTGGCTGGAACTTACACAATGCACATTTAAGTTGTTTCTAATCTTAAAAATGGCGGCTTGGTTGTATATTTTACAAAACAGTTGGGATGATATAATAACAGGATGAATATTTCAGTGGTTTTGAAATTGTTGTATGCAATGCACTTATGAAGAAGTTAGTGGCTGGCTAATTCAGCTCATGGCAAAGACAATCCAAGTTTTATTAAATACCTTCTTTTGTTTCGTCATTACTGTTTATTTACACTGAGATTGTTCATTAAGCTGGACAGATTGTATTGAGTTTTAGCTAAAATGTGTAAGTGAAGTTATTAAGATATGTGTAGTATGTAAGGACATCATGTGTTGGTGTCCTGAGAATACACACAAGTGAACTGTTGATATGGACAGCTGAGTGTTGCTCTGCATGTTTTGGCTGTTTTTTTTTGTTGCAACTATACTACAGACAGAGCTGTGATGCCTCCTAGTCTCCATCTGTATCATTACATCTTTGCACCACTCACTGGATCCTTTCTATCATCATCATCTTCAGTCTCTATCACCACTATTCATCCAACTCATCTTTCTTTATCTTCATCCTGTGGGAGCCAGCGTGGACAGTTTTGTTGGGTTTCAGAAACTAAAACTGTGTTTGATGGACACTGAGTTTTCACTAAATTCACCAAGCTGCCACATGGAATGAATTGATTAGCAGTGCTAAGCTCTTCTCTGAAAACGGGATGTTTATTAGTAAATAGTTTTCTATCATTTTAACATGTCGATGGTTCTGCCTGTGAGTGCAATTTAATTTTACGCCAAGGAGTTGTTGGAGTTGTTCAAAGATTCCAAAGTGGAAGATGTACTTCTGTAACTGAAATAACTCCCGAAGGGTTCTCGTTCTAACGCAAAGAAAATAAGACAGAAAAAGATAAACAATAATACACAACAATTGGATATAGAGGTATTTGGTTCTTGTTGGTAGTTATTAAGGGACGCCAGGTTTCATCCTGAAGGGCTGAGGTTCTAATCGGAACTGTTTGCTTCTGAAGAACCCTTTTTGACACTCACATGAGGTGGTATTTCAGACAATTCGAATCAGCCATAATTTTGCAAAACTGCAAAAGTCTAAGTTTCCAAGTCACATGATGCTATGGCTATGTGCTTGTCAGTAGGAACTTGCATGATGCAGCAGGAGCTACAAGGGTTGTTATTGTATCACTAACTCTTCAAAAGTTGAGTGGATCATCCAAAGTTTTGAATCCACAATTCCTCTGTGAAATTGTGGACTATCATCTCCCAGAAATCCCTCATACATGGCCGCTCCGACATATATGGGACTTGCCTTTCCATTATGGCTCCATAACACGCCTACGTGGCCTTGGACTGGAAATAATGATAGCTAGTGTAGTGGCTGCAATAGGAATAAAGCTGCTAATGTTTTGAATATCTATCACCGTGCTTCTTGGAATGTTATTGCCAGAGGAGAATATGCTGAACATCACTCAGTGGAAACACAGTCATCTTGCAACTGTGTTTTATTGACATTTGGACAATATTGCTTAAGTTTTGCGTAAATCTGTGATGGAAAAATGCCTATTGTCCGTCTGTCATTTGCTGCTGAGCATTTAGTGTGCAGTGGCTTCTCCAAAAGCATTCCTGTTGAAAACAGCTGCCTATTGCAGCAAAAAACTATGCTATGATAGTAGTGGGAGTGAACTGAGGTAGTAAAGTGTTGGGTCGGACAGCTAAACAATGAGCTTCAGCACTTGTTTCTGGACCTGCAGCAAAAGCAGTGGGTGGATGGTTTGTGACTCTAAGAGCACACAATACATCATTGCTGCAGTTTCCTACTCTGAGAGACTGTTCAACCAACAGAATGTGGTGATGAAACGATCAAGACTTCTCTGGTTAGGTAGATGACATGATGCTGGAAACACAACATGAGAGAAGGGAAACACACTCACTATATCTGACAGAGAGTCATCGCTGCAGGGCTCATTGCATGCTGTTCCCATTAACACTGAACCTGTCATGGAGATACACAGACAATTAGCAACAAAAACCTTTTTACATTCATTTTACATCATGGATTTCGCTACTAAACTCTAACGTAGCTCCTCCATAAAATATAAGCACTGGGTGCTGGCATGTGGATATTCTGTTTTACAAGCACTTTCGGCCAGAGATATCATCAGACTAATTAATGCAAATATTTAATTAACTGGCAAACCTTGTGTTGACTAACTGACAATTGTAACTGCTCCTAATGAGGATTTGAGCCAAACTGAAAGGCTGAAACAGCAAATATGCTTCTTATAGTAAGGGAGTCAATGAATTCTGTTTCTGTGTGGTATTCTTTCGGCGTAGGCGGAGCTGAACTGTATTTTACCAACGCAGAATGCAGCCCCACTATAGACGACTTCAGACGAAATCCACTCCCATTCATTTTGTATTTGGAAGCGACTGATTTCCCGGTACAAAGCATGCTGGGAGAACTGCAACATGAACCAAGCTGGCGGTGCGACCAGAGGGAGTGACAATTTTAAAAATTCAGATGTATCTCACATCAAAACAGCCACTTAATCTGCAGCTCCAGTGACTTTCTGAACAGCTCTGAATAATTCAGGAAAGGACTTCAGTGAAACTTTCTGTGGTAGAGAAGGGGGTGAGGGATTGTGGATGGATACAAGTGATCAGTGTGGCAGGGCGGACGCGACTTTAGGCAAATTGGTCATGTATTGTGGAGCTGCACCATAAGAGCTGAAGTGAGCACTTGAACTGCTTGCTTTTCTACCCAGCATTAGAGATTTCTTATCGCTGGGATCTATTACCTTGGTGGTCTGATGTGATGCGGATCAAATCACTAACTGTTGTCTCATGAATGTGTTTCAGGATGTGACCTCTGACTCCTGGAAGGGGTGTGGCCTTTGGCTTGTGGGTGATGTCAGAGAGCAGCGAACATGAGTCTCCAACCACATTGCTCAACTTTTGCCACTGGTCTATGTCCTTACAGAGCACAAACACACAAGAACAGGTACACACATTTGGGCAAAGATGCTGTAGAAATGATCATACATATTCAAGCAAACGTTTACATTCAACACATAATCAACCACACAAACACATGAACTAGAGTACGCATAGGAATTACTACTAAAACCAAAGTACTATTGTAGTATTCCTATAAATGTTATGTAACCTACAAGAGTTTCCCATAACATCTGTTGGTGACACATTACAGTATTTTGGCAGTCAGATGGAGTTGTTGCTCAGCTAAGCCCCACACTCTTGCATGCTAGATTCTAGGATGCAGTTTCAAACTTGGGGTACTACTGATATTACAAATTTGTTAGTAGAAACAGATAGGGTAGAAACATCAAAGAGTAAAAGAGAAAGACCAATATATAGTTGCTTTTGGTCTATTTTATGGGATTTGTCAAAATGAATATATAAGTAATGTAAGTTACAAGTAAAACTTAAGTAAAAGTAAGTATAATCAGGGAAATCTAAAGTATTAAAAGAAGTACCTAATGCAGACAAAAAAACCCCAAAATGCCCAAAAATATATATTTAAAAAATATAGAAAATAAAACCCCACCCCAACATTTTAAATTATAGAGAAGACTTAGATGTTTATCAAAATAGTTTTCTGTCGTTTTCTGTCAATTGACTGATTAATTAAACAACCAATCATTGCACCCGTACTTTTGTAAACTGTTTGGTTATTTAATTAGAACAAAACATCATACTTTATAACCTCGTCTTATGTTTTTATGCAAAAATCTTAATATGTAGAGTAACAAGTAACTAAAACTATCAGAAGTACAGTACTTGAGTAAATGTACTTTGTTACATTCCAACACTGTCTGTGAAAATAGGTTGTCGTTATACATGACTTTGGACATATTGATAAAAGAAATGTCTTGAGCTGTGTTCAAAACCATTCCCTTTCTATTCTTTCTCATTCCCATTCTAGGAAAAAGTGAACTATATAGTGTGTTTGCCATTTTGTAGTAGTATTCGAATTCTTAGCGGTTAATTTCATCCACATTATAGTGCACTATAAAATATCCCCAGTGCCCTGCAAATTTGAGTGTATATACGATATACCCTACATTTTACTCCTGTATACCACAATGCAATGTGGTTGTTTATTTGCGGACTAAGAAAATTCCATCTTTCAGTTATTCCCTTTGTAGTTTACTATCTAATACATACTACATGGAGAACAGTGAGTGTGTGAGTGAGTTAGTTAGTGATTGAGTGACTTTGAGTGAGTGATCGAGTGACTGAGTGACTGATCGAGGGAGTTAGTTAGTGATTGAGTGAGTAAGTGAGTGAATGAATGAGTGAGTGAGTGAGTGAGTGAGTGATTGTGTGAGTGACTGACTGACTGACTGACTGACTGAGTAAATGACTGAACGGTTTCGAACACAGCTTTGGACTTACCTCTCTCCTAAATGGATCGATTAAGGCCACCACCGGTGGGTATTTACTGATGAGGGATTGGTACATATCAACTAATTCATCTGGTGACTTTAAAACTCCTGTTGCAACTTCATACTTTCCTTTAGACTGAGAGGAAGAGAAGAAAACAAATTAGATTCTCTTTGCTGTTTGTGGTCTTTATAAGCTGTACCTATAACCTCTTCAGCTGTGCACATATAGAATTGACTTACAGTCTATCTCCTACTCAAGGATTACCAACACGCTGGCTCACATAAAGCAGCTGCCGTTCTTGACTTACATTGTCCATTAACTCAGGGGCAGCACAGTTTACTGCTAAATGGATCTCTTTTCCCAGTGCCAGTCCACAGTAAGTACAGGCTTCAGTGATCAGATCTAGAGGCTGCTCAGGTCGCTCGTAGGTCACAGCCAGCACTCCACTGTCACACAGCATTGCCTGGGTGACCTCGGAGCAAAGACACAGTTTACCTTGTCAACAATATCTATGTATTATGCTTCACTGAAGCTGCATAGGAATGACAATAGCTAAGTATTAATTCATGGGTTTAAATGAAATGGTTGTCATTGCAAGATTATTGGAAAACAAGTATGGGCACCCTCTTCACTGTTCACCTTCTGAATGTAAGGGCCACGAGTTATTGAAGAGAGCAGGAGATAACTCTGTGTATACAGTGCAAATTCTGTGAAGGAAAGGTAAACCGTAGAAGTTCTGAATGCTTTGATAAGCATTTGGACATACCTCCAGGCCTGCATACCACAGTTAATGGAAGATTAAATATAAAAATGGGAAACAAATTTCCTTTTTTATTAGTAACTTTTCGGAAAGATCAGCAACAGAGCCTTGAATAGTTCCTCCACCGTTTACATTATGTGCTCTAACAAAGCTTGTGTGAACTCAGGCTCTATTCTTGCAGTGAATAAATCGCTCTGTCCCTCACCCCAGCTTTTGTTGAAGTGTTCATTATTCTCATCATCTCCTTCTGTAACTCGAGGGTCATTGTGATGATCTGTAGAAAAAGTTCACAGTTCAGTGTGTTTAGCAAATTAAACTTTAATATACTAGAATTGAGGTGCCTTACCAATAACACACCACATCATAGCAACAACAAAGGAAGTAAAAGAAACTCACACAAAGAGCTCTGACTTCACACAGTCCACACACATCTATTCCATATACTGTATACAAAGATGGAAGATGCGCCCCCACTTACCCCCGCTATGCTGAAGTGAGGTTAAAATATCCGAGGCATGGGTGTTGCCATCTTATGAGCGTGATGCCATTAATAGCCTGCATCTGCGCAGCAGCGATATCCATGGTGGGCGAGTTCCTGCCAAAACACCCGTTTGACCAATCGCGAGCAGCTCCATTGAATGCAAGTGCACGGATTGGCTGTCACCCCCCTTTTGTATAATTTCATAACTCATTAAAGCCAAACTTACCATAAAAACAAACACTTGGACAAACATCAGGGTGATGAGAACTACCTTCAGTGACAGAAACTGTCTTTGGTTAAAAATTGTTTGGCGTGTACTTTGAGTTTTTAGTTTGGCCTATGCCCATCCATCCATCCATTTTCTTCCGCTTATCCGGGGTCGGGTCATGGGCAGCAGCCTAAGCAGGGAAACCCAGACTTCCTCTCCCCGCCACTTCATCCAGCTCTTCCGGGGACCTCGAGATGCTCCCAGGCCAGCTGAGAGACGTAGTCTCTCCAGCGTGTCCTGGGTCTTCCCCGGGCCTCCTACCGTGGGACGTGCCCTGAACACCTCACCAGGAGGCGCCCTGGAGGCATCCTAGGATGCCCGAGCCACCTCATCTGGCTCTTCTCAATGCGGAGGAGCAGCTGCCTCCGAGCTCCTCCCGGATGACCGAGCTCTCACCCTATCTCTAAGGGAGAGCCCAGCCACCCCACGGAGGAAACTCATTTCGCCGCCAGTTGTACCATGATCTAGTTCTTTTTTCGGGTCACTACCCAAAGCTCGTGGACTATAGGTGAGGGTAGGAACGGGAAGATCGACTGGTAAATCGAGAGCTGGCCTTCGGCTCAGCTCCTCTTCACAGACAGACCGTGCAGAGTCCGCATTGCAGACGCCGCACCGATCCGGCCTGTCGCATCTCCTGCTCCATCCTTCCTCACTGTGAACAAGACCCCAGAGGTACTTAAACTCCTCCACTTGGGGCAGGACTTCATCCCCGATCCGGAGGGGGGCACGCCAATTTTTCCGCTGAGAACCATGGTCTCGGATTTGAGGTGCTGATTTTCATTCCAGCCGCCACACTCGGCTTATGTAACCATCCAGTGAGAGCGCTGAAGGTCGCGTCCGGATGAAGCCAACAGGACCACATCATCTGCAAAGAGCAGAGACCTAATCCTGAGGTCACCAAACCGACCCCTCAACACCCTGGTTATGCGCTTAGAAATTCTGTCCATAAAAGTTATGAACAGAATCGTGACAAAGGGCAGCCCTGGCGGAGTCCAACCTCACCGGAACGAAGTTCGACTTTCATTGTCAAGTAATGCGGACTAAAGTCTGCACCGGGTCATACAGGGAACGGACAGCCCAGATCAGGGAGTCCGAAACCCCATATTCCCCGGAGAACCCCCACAGGACTCCCCGAGGGACACGGGTCGAATGCCTTCTCCAAGTCCACAAAGCACATGTGGACTGGTTGGGCAACCCCAAGCACCCTCAAGGATCCTGCCAAGGGTCCAGAGCTGGTCCACAGTTCCACGACTGGGCGAAAACCGCATTGCTCCTCCTGAACTGGGGTTCACTATCCGCGGACCTCCTCTAGTACCTCAATAGACCTTACTAGGAGGCTGAGGAGTGTGATCCCCTGTAGTTGGAACACACCCCTCCGTCCCCTTCTTGAAAAGAGGGACCACCACCCCAGTCTGCCAGTCCAAGGGCACTGCCCTCGATGTCCACGAATGTTGCAGAGTCGCGGTCAGCCACGACAGCCCCACAACATCCAGGGCCTTTGAGGAACTCTGGCGGACCTCGCTCACCCCGGGCCCCTGCCACCGAGGAGCTTTTGACCACCTCGCAACCTCAGCCCCAGAGATAGAGGAGCCCACCCCGGGTCCCCAGGCCCTGCTTCCCAACGGAAGGCGTGTCGGTGGATTGAGGAGGTTCGGTATTCCTTCCACGGATCCACAACGCCCTCTGAAATGAGGTCAGCAGTGCCCCGCCGCCACCATACACAGTGTTGACGGAGCACTGCTTCCCTCCTGAGACGCCGGATGGTGGTCCAGAACCTTTCAAGCCGCCCGAAGTCGCTTCCATGGCCTCGCCAACTCCTCCCATGCCCGGTTTTCGCTCGGCGACACGCTGGCCATTCAGACTGGCGGCCTGTCGGTACCTGTTCGTTGCCTCCGAGTCCCACAGGCCAAGAAGGCCTGATAGGACTCTTCTTCAGCTTGACGGCACCCCACCGCCGTGTGTCCACCAGCGGGTTCGGGTGTTGCCGCCTCGACAGGCACCAACCACCTTACGGCCACAGCACCGGGTCGGGCCGCCTCAGCAATGGAGGCACGGAACACGCCCACTGACTCAATGTCCCCAGCCTCCCCGACATGGTCGAAGCTCTTCCGGAGGTGGAGTTGAAGCCCTTCTGACGGAGACTCTGCCAGACGTTTCCCAGCAGACCTCACTATGCGCTTGGGTTCTGCCAGGTCTGACCGGGCGCCCCTCCCCACCATCGGAGCCAACTCACCACCAGATGGTGATCGGTTGATAGCTCCGCCTCTCTTCACCTGAAAGTGTTCAAGACATACGTCAGCAAGTCCAACGACACGACTACAAAGTCGATCATTGAATCATGCGGCTCAGGGGTGTCCTGATGCCAAGTGCGATATGGACACCCTTATGTTTGAACATGGTGTTCAAGAGGACAATCTGTATGCAGCACAGAAGTCCAATAACAAAACACCACTCAGGTTCAGATCGGGGGCCATTCTCCCATCACGCCTCCAGGTCTCACTGTCGCTGCTAACGTGAGCGCTTGAAGTCCCCAGTTAGAACGAGGGAGTCCCCAGAAGGAGCACTCTCCAGCACCCCTCTAAGGACTCCAAAAGGGTGGATATTTGAACTGCTGTTTGACCATAGGCACAAACAACAGTCAGGATCCGTCCCCCCAACCCGGAAGGCGGAGGGAGGCTACCCTCTCATTCACCGGCGTGAACTCCATCGTGGGCACCGAGCCGGGGGCATGGCATTGCCACCCCTGCCCGGGCGCCTCACCAGTGGCAACTCCAGAGTGGAAGAGAGTCCATCCCTCTCAAGAAGACTGGTTCCGGAGTTTCAAGCCATGTCGAGGTGAGGCCGACTATATCTAGTCGGAACTTCTCAACCTCACAGCACCAGCTCAGGCTCCTTCCCCACCAGAGAGCGGTGACATTCCACGTCCCCAGAGCTAGCTTCTGCAGCCGAGGATCGGACCGCCAAGGTCCCCGCCTTCGGCTGCCGCCCAGCTCACATTGCACCCGACCCCTACGGCCCCTCCTATGGGTGGTGAGCCCACGGGAAGGAGGCCTATGGCCTATGCCCCATTCAACTAATATGGAGGGGACGGCCTTAGGACCTGTACTGCAGTCAGACACCAGGGGGCAATCGAGACTGAATAGCCTCTTTCTGGGTTAGCTGTCGTGTCATCCATCTTTATATGCAGTCTATGGTCTAGACAAAGTGCCAACACACAGAACATGGAACAACTACAGAGAGATATTTGAAGAATGCTGAGTACTTGTTTGACTTGATGCCCAGTTTTGGGGATCAGGATGACTTCCTCTAGCAGATTCAGTTTTCCAGGTAAAGTCTTCCCACAGCTCAGCAGAGTGATCAGAGGGACAGGGATGTGAAACTGTGTTGGAGCCTGAATAACATTGTTTTAAGACATCATGACATGGCACTCCCAGTGTAGTGTTTGAGTAAATATGCATGTCTGTGCTTGTCTGACCTAACCTTTCTGTTTTTCAGAGCTGCTATGTATTTGTACAGAGAGACACCCTGTATTTTTGCCCCAGTTTTGGCCACTGCCAGAGACACTGAGCCAATAGCTGAGCTCCCAGCAAGGACTGGTTCCGCCGGCTCTACTGGAGGAAATGGCTTCTCTGCAGTGTTGCATTTTTTAACTGGGAGGTAAGAAAAAAAACTGTGAAAAACTTGGACAGATATTCATGTGACAAGAGGAGTCTGAACACACATTTTCATGTGATGCCCTTTATAAAGCTTACACTAAAAAAAGCAACAGAAAATAAGGCAAGATTCCTGACGTGTCACAGCACAGTCCTGCACTGCGTTGGGTGTTGCGAGTGCTGAGGCAGACAACTATGTTGCTCCGTATCTACTCTTTGGGGTAGATACCACCGCCCCCTCCCACCCCCCAACAGAACTAACTGGTGCCGGCGTTAATTAGCTACTCGCATCCAGGCATCAGGTCGGAGAGTCAGAGGAGTGTCGGCTTGAAAATAGCGTGCAACTTACCGGAGAAAAGGTAGACTTATTAGCTTAAGAAAACTTATAATAGATGTTATTAGGTAAATAAACATTCACAAGATATTGATGGCCAGCTAAGGTTACGTAGCTTAAGTTAATTGGGCCCGGTGCCAATTCAACTCAGTGTCGCTAACGTGAGTAAACTAATTGATAGCATTAAGCGATATACACGCCATGATGTAACTGCTGACTGCATTTTCAGATGAGCTTGTTCAAATATTTTTCAAAGAAGAGAAAGACACCTGATGAGGATGCACTAGTCAGGTATCATTAGCCTTTTTACTGACTCAAATTATGATGGTTAGGTAAAAAAGTATGTTCACACTTGTAATCAAATGTGACGTGAGTGTAAATTATCTAACGCTAATGTTTTATGTAATCGTATAAGACAAGTAACAGACAGGGAGGAGCAGTGCAACAAAGTGAAGGAGAGCAGAGTACCGGAGGGGGAGTGCCGAGTGAAGGAGCAGGAGAGCAAAGTGATGGTGCAGGAGAGAGAGATGAGAGTAGAGGAGAAAAACATAAAGGGAAACAGGCTATCAGGCTGGGACCCTAAATGGGTTGGAAAAAAAAAAAAAAAAATAAATAAAAATTATTGTTTCTATTTGTAGGTGAAGACTGACTTGAGAAACAGGCTGCAGGGGGATCACCTTGCAGCATGTATGCTGCTGAGCATCAACGGGCCACCTCTTGGGGAATTTCCGTACAACAGAGCCTTAGAGCTGTTCTACAAAAAACCAAGAAAAATCCATTGTTCTGAGCCTGGGTGCAAACTTTGCCACTGATTACAGCCCCATCAAGAAATTATTATTTATTGTTTTTAATATTTTATTGTAGAATTTTTGTTATTATTTTTTATTTTTACATTCAGCCTTTAAAAAGCGTCATTTGTTTACGCCGCCACGGCTCCCCGGAGAGCCTGCCCCCGCTGCTGAAAAAAATCCTAGAGGAAACACTGGATACCATACTATGAGACCTATAAAATCTAAAAAAAATTCACTAGTTCTGGTAAGTGTGCAAAGTTCTGTGAGTTTTTGAGCACCTGTTGCACCTTTACCCTCAAAAAGGCAATTCATTAAAGAAAATAATACTCATGCCCATGGTCTCAAAAAGGGCCGTCATGACTGCCTGCAGTTGGTGCTTAAACCTTAAAATAATTTTTTTTAAATAATTTTTCTATTAGAGAGCTCTATTATCCCTTTTTTGGAACGAACACCAAAGCTTGTTTAAGTTCAGTATTTGTCAGCTGATGCGAGATGTCATAACTGTAGAAAGTGTGAACTTGCCAAACGAGAACAAGAAGTTGCAACCATACCTTTATCAGCACTCTTCTTCTCCTTAGTCTGTACAGGCAGTGGAGAAGATAACACCAGCTCACGCTCACCTGGTGAACAGCCCTCCTCCTTTTCCTTGTTCCTGTTGTCTTTAGCCTCCAGGTAGCGGGCCATGAAGAAATTGCTGCACAATTACAGAACACAGAATTACATTTTGGAACAACACAAAAGAGAAGCTCTAAAGAAGGCAGATCGGTAACAAAGGTTCTTTGTGGAGAAGAATTTAAAAAATACACCAAATAAAAGTGTGTAGGCTCCAAAATATTTGTCACCTACTACATGCCAACTAGAACACAGACGATCTCTACTGATGGTCTCAGGTCAGGTACAATCTATATAAATGATTGCTCCTGCACTGACTCATAATATGCCAATAATAACTGTTTCTATGCAGATGACAGTGTTGTATACATGTAGATATTCTTCAACTCAAGCCATGTCCACAGTCTGCCTATAATGTACTTCACACATCTCTGCATGATCATATACCTGAGCTGAATTAGGATTTACCCTGAAGAACCTATAATTGTAACTTACATCCACCTGCCATTTATGCATCCATATAAATGTTTTTTTTTGGTTAGCAGTAGTCTTATACAATAACAATCTTCCTTTGAAATTGCAAGGGAAAACTGGTACCGAATCTGAACATAAAAATGGGATTCTTTGTTAATTAGAGTAAACTAGGTTTTTCACTTGAGGGATAAGGACAATATTAAATATGAGTTGAGAGACGAATAACAATGTTTTTAGATTGTTGTTGCAAATTTCACAAACTGTTTAGCAGGCTGCACTGTGTTCTGTAAAATGTCAATCACAGGGGCATTTCTTTTGTTTTTAAAGAATATTTTTTGTGGCTTCTAGCCTTTAATGATCAGGACAGCTCAAACGTGAAGGGGGAGGGAGGCATGCAGCAAAGTGCGTTCTGAAAAGTCAACATGTCTCAAAAATATTATCCAGTGATTTAAGGAGATCTCTTTCCCAATGTTTAGCAAATCGGGAAAAGTCTTTCTGAGCCAGTGTGCATCATGTGACGCTGTAGTTCCACTTTTGGCCACTATGTAAATTTTGCTTCAGAGGGTGAGGCACTTCCTGGGGGCCTGCTCTTGCACGGGAGATCTTTATCTCAATGAGATCACCAGATTAAATTTAAATTTATATATATATATATAATGTATAGAGCCTCAGTATGAAGTCATTTCATGTAAATGAATATGCATCCCTATTTCTAGCTCAAAGTATAAATCTAGATGTCTGGACTGGATTAGACTTCATGTATCAATTAAACCTACTTTGCAACTGCATCAAGGTACACTATGCAGGAATGGCTGGCTAGTGTTTGTTAACAGTAAGAGTGAACTGCGGTTTTTTCCACTTGGTTTTTCGTCTTAACTTTTTCTGAAGTCCCAACCTCCCCTGCACACTGTGCCCTTGAAAGTCCAAAACACAGCACAAGGAGAAAATAATAATATAGAGTCCATAAATAGCTTCTTTTAATAATCTAGCAGAGTATACCTTTAAGGATGTAACCTGAGTATGACATAGTAAATCCAAATCTTAAACTACAGCTCACATTTCTCAAATTTGGATAAATAAAGCACCCTGTCGAATCAAGCTATCCAAACTAATGCACTACTACTGACATGAGATTACTGAGATACTGCAACTGCTTGTAGCCTTACAAGCAGTTGCACGCTACAAGCAGTAGCAGTTGCAACTGCTTGTAGCCTTACAAGCCTTAAATTTCAATCCATTACAAGGCAGGCAGTGCAATAAACATCGCATTGTTCAACCCAACCCCCATATGATGCCTAGTAACTCATCAAGCTTTTCTATTGGGTCATGAGACATAATTCAGAAGCAAGCCATGAGTGGAGCTCAGTGCATCATGGTGATATGATAGGCTGTGACAATAGGCAAACAAGTGCAAAGCATTAACCTCGGCGTGACCTCATTCCAGAAAGGTCAATCCACAGTGAACTATATGTGACCCCACTGGATTCTAATGCACAAAAAAGTCCTAAGATGTATACAGTCTTTTTAGTTGTTTTTTTTTAGTTAAATAGTTGGTTAGTTGTAGTTTAGGATTAAGATGATTGACTTCCAGATTAATGTGAATCACTCTCATTAGAGTTTCTGAGCACAGTAATTTCAGAATTCCAACATTAACAAATAATTTACTGTAATGATGCCTGTAATATGTTAGTATACTAACATGCTTCAATTTGTTACCATGGAGTTAGTAGTGTTACCTGTACTAATATTATTTCTACATATGTATTTTAAAAGTTTACCTTTACAGTACTTCAGATATTAAAAAAATATTTCAGAAATATTAAAGGAAATCATGCTGATATCATTTTTGAATCAAATATATAAGGGTATAGAGAATTAACAAGATGAATATGTATAATTTTTCTTTCATCTAAATTGTAGATTAATTATCTTAACATTACTAACTTTATTATGAAAGTTCAGAGTTTCTTAGAAAATAGTCAATATAAATGACATTTGTATAGCTTCACTACCTTAACCAAATCAAGGCCAAATCTACAGTTTGGTAAAGCATTTTTTAAATGACCCTAATTAGACTTTTATTTCTTGTATTAAGTCAGATAAATCTGTTCATTAAGACCCCTGAAATTTTAACATGTCGAGTAAATATGTCTAAAATCCCACCACTCACAGCCCTCATGTCTGATGTCTAATGTTGTTGTTACTAACTTCCTGTAGCATTTTTTAGCATAACTTAAACTGAATGGTGGAGATGGCTTTATCAGATTGAGTTCAACACATAGATCATTACGATATAGTAACTTAAAATGTGCTCTATCAAACAGCTGATCAGGATATTAAAGGGTTAAAAGCATATCAAGAACAATTTATTACAAAATACACTAAAACAGTTAACTGGCACAGAATAATTTAAGGCTAGTAACTTCTGAAAGCATACTGACTGCCACAATAGAATATAAACAAACTTACAAGAACAAAGAAACTTACCTAGATGAAAAAAAAAATTACAACAAAGTATGGACCAATATGAAATGACAATAATTATCACAGCACAACAGCATAAAAATGGACTGATGAGCAGTTCAGTACCCAACCAGGAATGAAACCTTGAATGACAACTTAAAAAGTATTTGAACACTACCTGAGTATATGATCGACTTCTGATTGGTCACAGGGGTTTCGGCCCTTCAGCATGTTGTTCAGAGGTTCATTGATCCACTGGGCAGCAGTCACCACATGCTCTGCCCTCACCTGACTCTTAGCTTTCCAGTCCAGCGATGTCTCATTAGGCCCAGAGTGGCTGGAGATGGCAGCTGAGGACATGCTCTACACGCCAAGACAGAGGACAAGTTCTTCATCATAAGAACATGCTCTTTGCCTAAGAGTGGTTGAGTTGATATGAATTACAGGGTTGACAGTGTTTATGCTGAACCATATTACTTGCTTGATTTCAATTTACTGCATTGATTCTGTTATAAATCAGATGTATTTATATTTTAACCAACTATACAATGCATATGTTCTAAAGACAGGATCTAAGGACAGAGGTTGCTGTACACTCTATAGACTGTAAAGACCCTTGAGTCAAATTTATGAATGGGATATTGAGCTATATAAGCAAAAATGACTGTTTGGTGCATTTTATGCACTTTTCATTCTTCATTTTTTGATCATTTTGGCTGAGTTCATTCTCCTCAATTAGTCTAAATTACATTGTGGAGACTAAATTATTACATTCAGACTGTTAAGTACAAAAAATGCACCATTGAATGTCATTTAAGCTGCATTTTTTTAATTTGAAGCCATCAAATCATATAAACATGCATTGTTTTATTTCTGGGTGTCATTCTGGACTTTTGCCTTGGAATTTGTTATTATTTTTTCCCTTACGATATCTTTTTTTTAATCTTTATTATTGTTACCATATTTGGCATATGGAGAAAATACATGCTATTTCCACTAGGTGCACTGTCACAATAAATGTTACTGCTAATCATTGACATATTCCAGGCTGTCATCATCAAAAAAAAAAATCTAGTTGGAGTTTATTGAACTATATATGTAAATATATATATTTACATTTTAAAATCTAAATACATAGTGGCATCATGAAAAAAAACTTTCATTTAAGGTGTAAAAATTCTGAAAATGAGTGAATATTTGATATTTATGATTAGGACTGATGTTGGCTAAAAAGAAAAAAAACTCTTTTTATTTTTTACATAATCTGATTTAAATCAAATTGAGTGGTAGTGTGAATATTTTGATGCTGCACAAAAAAATAATAATCTATAAAAATCCATGTTGCAGCTTTTCATTAACACATTCTATGCTGTGATGATCAAAACAAAATCTACTTAGCATGTAGTACATTGAAAGTAGTTCATTTTATGTGGGGGTTTTTTTCTTTAAAAAAGCATAGTGACATTATAACAAACACCTGGCATTTAAAAGGTTAAAATTCAATGAAAGTAGTAGAAAATAATATTAATGTGTAATATTTATTAAAGCTTGATTTTGAAAATCTCAGTGTGTGTAATATTAAACCGGGCCGTAATGGTTGAGTTATTTTTATTATTATTATTATTATTATTATTATATTTTCACTGTTGAACTGGCCTCCCTCCCTGACTGTGATATTATAGCACTGAGTAATACTGTTCAGTAAAAGCATTGATGCATGCCTATTGGCTCGGTCCTTGTTGTGTGCCCTCAGTGACCTCACCATGACCTCATTCATGGTGTCACATCTCATCTTACTGGCTTTTGTGATACAGTAAAAACTGAAATGGCAAGGGTTAGGGGTCATGGTCGGATTTCTGTTTGCTACGTCTTTGCTCGCTTCCTGCCTCCAGCTGCCTCTTCACGTAAGAGCCCACTGCATGTTTGAGGAGGCCTCTCATTGTCATTTCAAACCATCAGCACATCACTAATGAATCACATATCCTCTGTTAAACCTTCATTTGTTCAATTCTTACGCTTAATGCTTATTCTGAAAATCCAGAATTTGACACATGAGCAATTGTCAGTCAGCCACAATCCAAGCAGAAGCTATTTACCAGCTGATCCCTTAAAATTATATTGGACTAAAGCAGGGATAGGCTTTGCTTGGGGGCCACTTTTGCAACTTGACAGGGGACTATGAGCCAGTCGCCGCAGTCCCATACATGTTTCTAGCATTTTAGGGCCATTTCTAGGAGTTAAGGAAATTGCTAGTGTTTTAGGACATCTGTAGGATTAGAGAACTTTTCTCAAATTCTAGGATGTGTCTAGGATTTTAGGAATTTTTCAGATTTTAGGCAGTTATAGCATTTTAGGACAATTCTAGGATGTTATGATATTTCAAGGATTTTAGGATGTTTCTAGGATTTTAGGACATTTCAAGGATTTCAGGACATTTCTGGAATTCTAGGAGGTTTCTAAGATTTCAGGAAGTTTTTCAAAGTTTAGACGTTTAGGATGTTCCTAGGACGTAAGGATATTTCTACGATTTTAGGACATTTAAAGGTTTACAGCATGCTTCAAGGATTTCTAGTAGAGTTGCTATATTTTGCTATATTTTTCTATTTTTTTAATACCATGGCCCCTTCTGCTGAAGCACGACTTTTCTATGATAGAGAAGCACTTATCAGCATCGGGAGAAGTTGTGTGGAGTTTGGGAGGAATTTAGTGAGAGGATTTCCACCGGTGGCATGTGCCAAACGGCGAGTCAGACCAGATGGGAGAAACAAAACCACAAGCACCAGACAAAGAGCGAGAGGAGAGCCAGTATCAGGGTGAGGCTGATCCGACTTGAACTGGGAGCTATTCCTCTTCCAAGCCCTCTTCTGTCTAATATCTGCTCGCAGGAGAATAAAGTAGATGAGATCTGATAAAAGCTCATTCAGCAATGGTTTTTCTACACAATGGCCCGTTCTGCTGAAGCACGACTTCTCTACGTGGCACTTATCATCATTAGGAAAAGTACAGTAGACCGGGAACGGGTCCCCACCAACGGCATACGCGAACAAGCCAGTCAGACCAGAGGGGAGAAACAAAACTGAAAGTGCCAGACAAAAAGAGGGAGGAGAGCTGGTATCACAGTGATGCTGTCCTGAGCAGGAGTTGTTCCCTACCAAGCCTTCTTCTGTCCAGTGTCTGGTCGCAGGAGAGTGAAGTGGATAAGATGTGATTTTGGCTCACTGAGCAACGGGAGATCTGGGACTGCTCTGTGCACATCTTTACACAGACATGGCATCCCGGATCAAGCTGTTGCACTGGATGGGCAGACCTAGTTAAGAGCCATAAAGACTCAAGACTCTGATGCAAGTTCAAAAAATTCCCTGCAGGAATTAAACGATGCCATCAGAAGCAACATCACCAAGCAACCGGGTGGAATCTTCATAGTACCTGCTGATTTTATTAACTCAACCTTCAACTCAAAGATGTAGCAGGATCAAGGATAAATGTAATTTCGCTTTTCAAACTTTGTTTAAAAAATTACCAATAAATCTTCCTTCTACTTTCTCTTGGGCCTGCAGGCTGTAAGTTGAGTATTACTTGACTAAAGGTTGTGTCTGTTGCCACAAAATGTGCCCCATGAGTTTTACCTTTTCTTTGTTGCAGATGATGCAGAAGACCTCTGCCTCAATGGATATCTGTCCTCTTGCGTCATAAACCTCTCTTCCCGTCAGTCTGCTGATCCTTGGTGGTGCACACAGCTTCATAAAGTAATTAACCTAAAGGGCAAGTAAGAAGTTAGACAGTCTTTGAATTTTCTTCTGAACTGTTTGAAAAGTTATGTGACTATTTCAGCCTTTAAACCGGAGTGTTTGTTTTCAGAATTCATGCCCTTGATGAGCCAGCACCTAACAACAGCAATCTGGAGAGTACCCAATAAATATAAAGCATGTTCAGCTCAAATATATTTCACAATTACATTCAGTGACAATGTACATAAAGTTAAATGGACTTTCATGATAGATGGAATGCACTTGTATAATGCTTTTCTAGTCATTCACTTTAAGATCACAGTATTTGTTGCATTCACCCATTCATACACACATTCTCAACCTGGTGTGTGTGACCAAACAAGGTGATTCCTTCTACTCAGTTTTTTAGACATTCATACACATTAAAATACAATAACTAAACAGCCACAGGCAGTAATTTTGGGGTTCAGTATCGTGCCCAAGGATACTTTGACATGTGGTCTGAAAGAGCCAGTGATCGAATCAACAGCCTTTCAATTAGCTATCTACCTGCCCTACCTCCTGAGCCACAGCTGCCCCTTAATTATTTGACTCCTCGCTCTAGGTATCCTTCTGCATCTGCTGTTTATGTTTGGGGATGCTGCTACCGCAATGTCAACACAAGCATATGGTGGGATGATGCTCCATGTGGTTGGTTAGGATTAGGGGCAGGAGGAAAAGGGTAAGATGTAGAAAAAAACACATCACATTCAGATTGGAAGTTAACACCTCATGAAAGTCCAGGGTTTGTTGGACCCATCCACCGCCCCTCCCCTCCACAGCATTTTAACCTAAGGCTGTTCTGTGGCATTTCATGCGAGCAGTGCAGGTGCCATCCACCTGTCCAGCAGTGACTGATTCCGTCCAGCCGCGTTCTCAACTGATGCAGGCGCGTCATACAGATGGGAAAGGCAGCTTTTGGCATAGGGATCTTACGCCAAATTCACTGCAATAGCAACGCTATTTGATGACTTGAGAATGACAACAGGCTGGGCTATCACAACAGTCAAAAAGTCTCAAATGTGCAGCAAGGTTAAGTCCTGACTGGTTACATGACTGAGGCTGCAAACTTGTATTTTGGACACAATCCAAACAGGTTACCCAGTTAGACCTTAGTAGGAAATGGTTATTTGAGTTTGTATCCACATTTTTGTGTATTTTTGTTATTGTGTAATTTTTAATACGTCACTCTGATTGTTACAAATAAAGTTATATTATAACTAGCCTCAGTAATAGGGCAGGTTGTAACAATGGAACTCCTGGCATTTGGCATCACTTAATTTAGCAATAGGCTTCCACTCAGGTTGTGTAATTGTTTTTATTGATGTTGTTCTAAAATGCTTCTTGTCCCCTGCAATAATCACATGATTTCTTCTAGAGCAGAAATTAAGAAATGGCAGAGTAAACTTTTTAATAATGAAGAAGGTGTAGGCCACTGTCATGCAAATTTGAGCACATTCTATATGTCTTGTGGACCAATAAGATGGCTTGGTAGGAGCTACTTGCTGAATAATGAATTATGTGATATAACTGGAGTTGAATAAAAAACTGATATTTGTAGCGGAGAAATAAGGATACTGTGGGACAAAATTTGAGAGATGTTATACAAAAATTCAGCAAGTTTTAGGTGCTAAGACAAAAAGTGCTCCAACCGTCCCCGGTCTCCCTGGCTCGAAGCAGCACCGGAGCCTCCCAGTAGAGCAGGTGAAGGGCCTACGGTACCCTCTAAGTGCTGCAGGCCTACGTAGATAGCGAAGCAGCCAGTAGACTCACATCTTGTTAATGGCTTCTGATGGGATTTTAGAAAGGTTTCTTACATTAGCTCTATCAGAACTCTCCGTGCAGCTGTTGACTGCACAGTCTGTTTAACGTGAGACGGAGAAACTCCTACCAGGAAGCCGTTGTGGTCCTCGGGCTGCTGCAGAAACAGCTCGTTCAGAGCTCTCTCGAGCTCCTGGGGGACCCGGTTCAGCCGGTAAAACTCCGCAGCTGCATTTCTGATTTTCTGCTCTTTCTCCTCCTTAGAAAGCCGGCTCAGAAACCCGCGGTAAGACATTGTCCCGGTGCCATCAGTGTCCCAGCACTCTGTGTTGTATGTTACCATGGAAACAACGCATTCAAGTGACACCCAGGAACCCAGGAAATCAGACTGACGTCGCGCGCTGCTACCATGTTTATCATGTCAGTAAAAAGGAATACATGAGGATGCTTCGGCATGACCCTGACAGAGGAGTAATGTCCGCTGTCATGTCTTGAAGTCTGTGCGAGTCACTGAAGAAAGGTAAAGTAAAAATAATTATAGATTGATAACCTTACTGCTCCTCATCAATGAGAAGATTCGATATTTTATGGTTTCCTGGCCCCTTATCAGCAGTAAATTAACCCTTTAACACCAGGATTCTTGTGCCGCGTTCAGAGGCCTTTCACTAACATTTCATTAGGTTTAATTTCTTTCAGAAACAGAGGGAAAACACACACACTGAGCAACCTGCCAAAAAAAGTAAAAGGGGACAAGGAAATGATCTGAAAATTAGCAAGAGAAAGTAAAAAGATATTCGCCAAAAAAAAAAACGATATATTTGAAATATGGTAGCTAAAGAAAAAACAAATATGTTATCTCTTTCTTGGGGTCATATTCTTTTTTGTTGTTGTTTTGTTTTGTTTATTTATTTGGCTCATTTTCTGTTCTTATTTTCTTTTAACTGTTTAAAAATGTTCTTACTGTTGAGCCGCTTTTTGCCAATGTTTTGAAACAAATCCTGCCAATTTGCTCAGGGATCACAGGATTTCTAGCACAGTGTATGTTTGTGGCTGTGCTGTTTGAAACAAACAGCTAAATGTCTTAGCCCTTCATATATTATTTTATAGCTGAAGAACTCTGCTGATCTTTTAAAATTCTGATTCTCAGCTACATCCAATATCAAACTACAACAGTTTCAAGGCTCAGCTAAATGTGAATCAAAGTGAAAAGCATTAATGTGCAAAAACTGCCATATGAGCCTTTTATGCAGTAAATTATTTGCATCCATCTTTGTCAGTGGACCTCTGTCAAAGGAGGTTTGTGTTGCAAGTGCAAAGCTCTGATTGGTATATCTGTACGGCAGGGTCCCATCAAAGTGGTGGAGCTTGATTTGCCACATGCTGATGATGCTTCTGAGATGAGGAGGATTTTAGGAATCAAATAGGTCTATTAACCCAAACCCCCACTGATGTGTTCAGTTGTTATATTATTTCTTTGCTCGATATCACACATGACAGTTTGCCTCAGAGGACATTACAGCATACAACATCCCTCTGTCCTTAGATCTTCACAGCAGATGAAGAAAAACTCCCCCAAAAAAACTTTAATGGGGAAAAAAAATGGTACAAACCTCAGGAAGAGCAACTGAGGAGGAATCCCTCTTTAAGGATGCACAGACATGCATGTCATGTTTACAGAACAGATGGACACAATAAAATAACAGTAATCCATATGATAAAATGATACATAGAGAAAGAGAGAGAGAGATTCACAGCAACAACAATAGTAACAGTAATGACTATAAAATATGAACATTGGTAAATTTAGTTTCTGATATATATTTAGTATACATATGTTACATATATAATTTATACTGTAGCATATGTTTATGATGATACTAATTATAATATTTTTATAATAACAGTGGAACTATGACTGATAATAAAGTCTGTAGTAGTAGGCATCAGTCAGGACCATGCCATCAGCACAACCACGGCCCACGATCCAGGCACACATGTGACCTAGGAAAACTAAGAGACAAGGGAGCATAAATGCTCTGTAGAAGAAGCTGAGTCAGTGATATGCAGTTATATGACATGATTGGTTGCAGATGAAGAGGAGTGAGAGAGAAGGAGAGAGAGAGAAGGAGAAAGGAGCTCAGTGTATCGTAACAAATCCTATATCCTATATCAGCCCAACTAGGGGCTGATCCAAGGCAAGCCTGAGCCAGCCCCAACTATAAGCTTTATCAAAGAGGACAACTGTTTCTCTCCAGAAGCTTTGCCACATGAGATATGAACTGTTGTTTTAGTGCAGCCCGTATTATTGGCATGTGTTGACATTTTTTGAGACCGGCCGAAGTTTAAACATGGCTGAGAAAGTTTGTGCTGTTTCTCTGGCCTGCTGATGAGACTGATCTCTGTGTCACTACCACTGCTACTTCTCAATGATACTTGAGATTTGGAGTTGAATGTTAGCTGCAGTCCTCTTCCTCTGGTTGGTCTCAGTGCAGCCAAAGGATGGAGGAAACAAGAATATGACTTGTTGGGTAGAGTTACAGTAAACAAGAATTTCTTTGAAAGTATAAACCTCTAAAAGTACACAGTGTGTGAAGCGTGTGTATATGTAAGATGCACGTAAAGGCTTGTGATTGTTTTCTTTGTAAATAACTATCTGTCATTGAAATAAGACATATGGGTATGACACAGCATAAAGTGTGAGAGTGGGGAATAGTTTTGTTATTAGTCTTGTTTCTTCTGTATTTGGCTGTATCATTTCCTTAAGAAGAAGAATGTTTACAGCGCCCTAAACTGTGCCAAATAGAGTTATATGTACTTGGGATAACAGATGTCAAGATAATTTAAGTATATTAAAGAACAATTTATTTATATGAAAAAGAAAATAAAAGTACCAGCACCTACATATACTGCTGTGATTCTGCCACACATTAGATTACCTGCACAGGATGGATACAGTGTATACACTGTGTGCATATGGTCACTTTAAGGCACATTTATAAAAGCATAAATAGAAAAATAAATACACCAAATATAAATACAAAAAAATTATTTAAGAAAATAAACAAATAAATAAAGATAGATAAATATGCAAAATAAAAAAATAAACAAATGCAAAATAAATCAAATATCTTGCAAAATTATTATAGAGTAAAAACAGTTGAAAAAAAATATTCAGGAGACAATGTTTGTGTTTACTTTCACCCCCTAAACCCAAACATTAACCACCTATCTGAACTGGGCTGTAACTGTATGTTTTGCCTCTAAGACATGTCAAGTCATGTCAGACACTCTGAGTTGAATTTCCTGGAATGTAACAGAAATGGTTCCCAGATTTCCAAGAAGATTTCCAGTTTCTTGTTTGTCTTCTAAGTGAGGCGTTGGAAGAAATCAGATTCCACAAGGCTGAGAAACCATTTCCAATTCAGTTTGGAGGATCACTCTTTCTCCAGCATCTGAGTCTGACCCTGTCAGCAGTGGTTATGGTACTTTTAGCCATTTCAAATATTTTTATCATCTGATATTTTTTTGCAGTGTTCAAGAGGCATAGACTTAGGTGGTTTTGTTCTCTGTTTTCAAAATCCAGATGTGATGGATATTTTCCTCTACAGCAGGAAACAGATGTTATTGTGATATGAAGCACATGGTATGTTTGTTTTCATATTTTAGGCTGTTAATTGTTTCATTTGTTTTTGATAAAGTAACCCATTCCCTTTATTTAAAGGAGAGTTGCCTCATGTACATTGTTCCTGGACACTAAATGTGTTAGCTTGCTCTCCTGTCATGATTTTTCAACTTTAACCCTTTGAAAACTGTATCAACATCACCTTTCAGTTATATGTTCAGTCACCTTTCACAAATATTTAAACCTTTGAAATGTATGCAAATTGCTTTGTTTCCTTTAAAAACATGGGGAAAAGGCAATGAGCAAATTGGCACAAAATGTCCCACAAACTGCAAGAAATAAGTAGAATTTTAAAAAGTCAAGGGAAAAAATTGTCATGAAAACTATATTTCCAAGTAACATCATCAAAAAATTGAAAATTGTTCTACAAAATCAAAATAATTTTCAAGACTTTTTCACAAGTCAGTTTTGTTTATTTGTTTTTTTACTTTCCATTTTGTGTGTCCTTTTTGTTTTTCTCGTAGGCTACTTGATTTTTGCTAAATTTGGGGTCATTTCCAATTCAGTTGCTTTTTGCCCTCTTGTAGTGACTTTGAAAGAAATCAAGCCCATTTTCCCGGGTTTCAAAGGGTTAAATGTCCTGTGATGGTGCGTTCAAATACCGCAGTCTACTCACCCTAACAAAAGTATATGGTCAAAGACACTGTCTGTCCGCTGTAGGCAACTTATGGAAAATATCAATACAAGTATTGACACTCAGAGCCTACTGATCACCAGTCCTCACGCACACACGCGCCCAGCGGGCTGCAGCCCTCTGAGTTTGCATTATTTGGAAGGCCTTAACCCCGCCGTCTTTCATTATACTGAGTGTCAACTTATTACCAGGCAGTGAATTGGATTCACAAACATCCAATCTCACCACTGATACCCACAAGGCCATGCGGCATTCCTAACTTTATAAGTGTTTGTCAATAAAAAGGGCGAGCATAATGACACGAGAAAGTTCTGAAAATCTTTTCCGTTTTGTCCCCATTGTCATTCAAGGTGTTGTTCTATAATAATAATGATACTAATAATAACTATAATAAAAATGGTGAACCCATCCGAAGGTTTTCAACGGAAGACGAAATGCGAGAAATTGCAATCATTAATTTATTAATGAAATAATTCCCTTCGTCCTCCAGTTTGTGGCGGATTCACAGACACTTGCGGTGAAAATGCACGAGCTGAACTTCTGAACTGTCCGTGACCTGAATCGTCGGGAGGAGGCAAACACACAGCCAGCATCAACCCCTGACGTTCACATCCTACTGAAGACATATTAAACAGTTCCTTCTCTCTCTCTCTCTTGCTAACACACACCGGCCGTGTATTGTTTCACTCCTCCGGGCTCATGGACGTTTTTATTCACTATTATTGTAAATCAATGAGGGTTATCTTATTAATTTATTTTGCAGTTAACCATTTCCTAATTTGGAAAATCCTGGTACCCACAGAGTCTTTCTTTGGAATTGAGCCACGTTTAATTTTATCAAAATGTTGAATTTAGTCTCCGGCGACTGGCTTCTATTTTATTTTATTTTTTTAAATCGAGGTTAGATTATAGATAGATTAGATTGGATAGATATAATATTTATTCACTCTTTGAATTAGTCAAAGTGAAGACTGGACAAGCACCGGTATATCCACAGACGTGACATGCAGTGGGCCTGTGGCTGTAGCTCGTGCCGGGTGTGAGGCAGCGTGTCAGCAGCAGCAGAGCGCGGAGCGGGAGCGCAGAACCGCGCGGATCCGTTCCCCACAAAGAAACCCAAAGATCAGCGAGTCAAGGGCTCTTTCATGAACACAGAATGTGAGCTTTCTGGTTGAACTCTGCAGATTGTAAACAGAAAAACACACCTGTCGCTGCCTCTTACAGGAGACAGCAGCCGACTTCCAAATTCTGTCCAGTCACTTCATAAAAATCTTCAGATTTTAGTCTTCAAAATTAACACCCAGGCTGGTTTGTTCTGCGAGTCTACAATTATTTTCCCAGTGTAAATCCCCCAATCTTCAAAAAAAAAAAAAAAAAAAGCTGAAATCGCGCAATGCCCAAACAGAAAATTAATTTTTTTTTTAAAATTAGGCAACTCAGTATGATTTTAAATAAATTTTAAAAAATAAACAAATCATTTAAAATGTTATAAGTTCGCGCTACAGTTTAACACACACCCACACACACCCACACACACACACACAGCTATAGGCTGTTTTATAATAAATTTTATATAAATATTTTATATAAATTATAACACACATTGTAAGTAGAATTTCTGACATTTCAGGCGCGTGCGTTTTGGCCTAAAGTGTTACTCATTATTTTTAGGCTATTCATAAATAATAATGAAACCCTGTAATACAGCGCATGTCATTCAATCAAAACGTTTGTTAAAAAAAATAGATGAAAATGAAGCGCGCGCATCACTAAAACAGGACGCTTTATGTATTCAGTATTATAACAGGCGTATAATCCAATACTATAATATGTTTTGAATGTGTCAGGGTCTGGCTGGGATCAGTCTGGGGGTAGCCGCAAGGTCGCGTGCTCCAAAGCAGGACAGCGTGCACGTGTCTTTAATGTAGCTCACATTTCCGTATTGACACACAGAAATGTCTTTATGCCATGACTCCAGAACGGTGCAGAGGGGCAGCCATGTTTGACACATTATTACTGATCATCAAAACTGCGCATCTTCAGCAGGAAATCACTTCCTGTCGTCCAATGCCAATTACCTCCAAATCTGTCTAATCTGCTCATGTAGTCCCAAACACACTGCATGCACTGACTCACAGTGCACACACTGACTCACCTGACTCACAGTGCACAAACTGACACACAGTGCACATACTGACTCACCTGACACACAGCGCATACACACTGACTCACAGTGCGCACACACTGACACAGCGACTCCAGCATACCTTGAGGATGGATAGGAAATAGTTTAGGCAACTCAGAGTAAAAAACTAAAAGATATCATCGAAACAAAACCACACAGTAAAATCTGACAAATTGATTTTAGTTGAAAAATAAATAAATAAATAAACAGAATAAGTATAGAATATATATAGGCTATGTGTTTGTGTGTGTGTGTGTGTGTGTGTGTGTGTGTGTGTGTGTGTGTGTATTCTGCAAACTAGTATCATATTAGTATTTTGTTAAATGTGTTGACAAAACAGAACTGGCAGATCTCTGAACTTCATCATTGGGAAAATCCTCTTTGTTATGATGAAGTTAAGTCACACTAACTAGGTTTACTGCACACTTAAAAGTAGTCATATTTGCTCCTCTTAAAATGTGAAAAAATATACATAAATGTGTAAAATGCAAACATGTAATTTTGTAAACACTGCTGACAGATATGTTTTTTTAAATTGTATTCAGTCTTTACTTTAAAAGCATACAAATTTATGACATTCAGCTCCCGTGCGATACATGATAATATCTAATGAACAAGTAGCAGCATATGATCCAAAAGAAAGAGGGCAGGTGCTGAGCCCAGAGAGCGTGACACAAACAAATAAAGAGCTGGAGTGTTCAAGCTGTTTATTTGTTGATTTAATCTCTAAAAAAATCACCCTGATGAGCTTTTTGCTTGTTTACATAAATAAATATTTAAAGTTGTCTGGCCAAATAGCCATGAATAAATAACACTGGTAACATCAGTGATGACAGGTTTTATTTTATTTTTTTCATTTGAGTACGTCATCATATGCTTTAATCCCTTGTTAACCCTTTAAGAGCTTTTCAAATTGACTCAATTTCATTTAAATTATGTGTAAATGGGCAGCAAGCAACTCTAGAAATGGCCCAGAGAGGAGCAAGATTTTTGCCAAAAAATTAAAAGAAAATTGCTATAAAATAAGACAAGACTAAAACACACACACACATATATATGTATGTATATATATATATATATGTGTATGTGTGTGTGTGTATATATATATATATATATATATATATATATATATATATATATATATATATATTCCTTTCATAACATTATTTTGAATTTAAAATATAAATTAAGGTAATAGTAAAGAATAGTTTTCTCACAGAATTTCTGGTCATTTTACTTATTCTTGCAATTTGTGGGACATTTCTCACCAAGCTGCTCATAGCTGCCATGTTTTCTAAATAAATCAATTCTTTTTTTTTTCAGGTTTAAAAGGTTTAAATGTGTTTTTAAAGTCTGAACATAGGACAAGAAAAGTGATGCTGATCCAGATTTCAAAGGGTTAAATATATATGCTTACCATCTAATCTTGTGTTTGTATCTGTGTTACCACAGTGTAGATTAGGTCAGGTCACAGTCTGAAAGTTACTGCTGCCACCGCCTGGACGCACAGGAGAAGGCTCGTCTCTTTGTTATCTGGATCTTCTGTCTGTTGGTGAAATCCAACGCGAGTTCAGCAGCTCAGAATGCCTTTTCACAAAGAAAAGACAACAATTACAAGAACTCTCTTCCCATGAATCCTGGATGGTGCAAGCCTTACCAAGAGCAGAAGCAACAGGTCCCGAGCAACAGTTTGAGGCGCAGTCTTTAGCAACATTTTAAAAGAAGGACAAACCCATTCAGGCCTGCCAGAAAGAGACACATTTTAAGATGCAAGATCTTAAAAAGGTGCAGCTTTCAGCCAATGAAGGCAAGCCCCAGCCTCCTCCCGAACACTCTCCTCGTGCATCAGAGGCTATAATAGGGCCATCATTCCATTCTTTTTGTTGTTTTTTTTCCCTCCAGAGGATGGTAGGTGACAACAGCAGGGTGCCTACAGGCTTTAAAAAAAATGCTAGAGCAGCTGCCAAGAAAATGACTCAGTGTGATGGCCAGTTTGGTCTAAGTGTCACAAATGGCATATGAAATTGGGCTGTATGAAAAGTGTTGATAGCTAATTTATCACAGGAAGAACTCTGAATGCCTTTTTTAAAGCGCTGGTGCCCATTGTGGGGGTCCAATAGAAGTCCTTGAGGGGGTTCTGGAGGTCCTCAAAGGGGCTTTCATGGGTGCCCTGGCAAAATAAGGAAAAGATTACATGAAACTGTTTTATCTTCTTTTTACAATAACGTAGAATGGAAGTTTGGCCCAAAGGCTTCCTAAAAGACAGAAGCTTGGTCAAATTTTGGTGTGTTTTATTGATAAAAATGCCAAATTGATGTAAAATAGATAAAATAAATAAATAAATACTCACTAACTCACTACAGTGTATCAGAAAATTCTGTCATACTATTTCTTATCAGCGTGGCTCATTGGCTTAATATTTATCTGTTCAACTCTAATTACTTTGATGTCTTGAAAAAGCATGGGGAGAAGACAGTTAGCAGCTTAACAACACATGGCCCAAAAATTAGCAAGAAATTAGTGAAAAAGTTACAACAAATTATTTGTAAATAAGCAAAAAATAAAAAATAAAATGTACAAACAACAAAAAAATACACATTTTTTTTCTATAACATAATTTTAAATATATAAATAGAACAATCAGAAAAAATAATTTTTAGCAATTTCTTTGCTTTTCTCTGCCTTCCACCTTGTTTCTGAAAGAAATCAAAGCATTTTTTATGAGGTTTTTAAAGGGGTTTAACAGCTTGTAAAAGACATCTGAACACAGCACAACAGAACTGATCCAGGTTTCAAAGGGTTAAAGGAACATGGCTACACAGAGTTTCTCTCCACCTCCTCTTCTGCTGGTCACCTGTTGCTATTTGTTCATTCACACAGGCCATTCACGGCTCATAGACGACTCATCCCACGGCGCTGAATGTAATGGTGTCTGTTTATGTCAACACGCACAGCTCATTCAAATGAATTTCCGTTTCAATTGTCAGAGCGCTGACGTTAAACAGCTTGCGCGAGGTCTCCACAGGTCATATGAATACAAGTAGCCTCCGGCCTAATTAGAGCATCTTTTTTCTGCAGCCTAAAAAGCAGGGGTCGCATGCAGCTCTCTGCATGGTCGCCACCTCTAATTGCGTCTAATTAAAATCCTCTAGTCATGTTTTCAAACTTGACCAGGTGTGCTCTGAATGGGAGCATTGGTTGCCTTTAAAAGTCTGGTCTCAGACTGGTATCTGCTGGAGAATTGCTTGTGATGGATATACAGAGAGCTGAGGCAGTGCTGGGAACTTCAGTGTGTTACTGCTGACTTGTGTGTGTGTTCATGCGGTCTGGTTTGGGGTTCTTCAATGGTTTTTAAGCATATTCAGCTTTGAAAAGAAGAAAATGTTCCATTAGTTACACCTAAATTCATTAGATTTGTACCTCTTAAAATTCCATGCACTTATTGCAGATGTTTAACTTTTTTTTTAACACTGATTACTGTTTTGTGTGTTTTAGCAGGTAAACACACGTTTGCTTAGTTTTTATGTGTTTGAGCTGCAGCAAAATCCTCCAAACTGTGGACGTTGGATTTTGTAATTGTGAATGTTGAAATCTATAACACACATCTGGGTGACACCGCTTATGAATTTGATCAGTTTGAGTCATGCAGACTCCCATCAAGTCTAAAATGATAATGAATTCATTCTTTACTTTAGTGATCATTTTTCCTTTTTTTTTGACATCTGCCCATAGGAAAAAGTTTGTGCTGTTAAATGAATACAGTGTTACATAACGTGTTATTCTTTTTATTTTGTGTTAACAGCCGGCCACATGTCATGCTAGCCTCTCAGGAGGGGTGCTAAATCAGGCTCCAAATTCAGGCTAAATTTTGGTGATGGAAAAACGACACAGCCATTTAACAGGAATTCCGTGACCTCTGACATCAAGATATTTGAATGAAAATGGGTTCTGTGGGTCCTCATGAGTCTCCCCTTTTCTTACACTTGATGCTAGTCCTGATGAAGACAGTCTGGTAAGAACTTTATAACTGTTTTGGAATACAAAGTAAGAGTACCTGAATACATTTATATTTTTTACACCTGAATAAAAAATGTGATTAATTAAAATTAATTATTGAAATTCTATAATGAATTGCAATTTTAAAGAAAAGTTTTTGTTCACATTTCCATTTCATTGCTGACAATGACAATATTATTATTTTATTATAAATTTGCATTCATTATTATATACATTTAATTTTAGTAGCAGCATCATTATTAACAATACTTTTAATTATCACTTGCAACAGTTGCCTGAGACAATATTATTGTTATTTTCTGTATTGTTTGTTTAGCAGTTCCTTGTGTCATATTAAATCAAAAAATGAAAAATAAAATCACACTAAATGAATTCAGTGTTGGGTGCAGAATGAGCTCAGATAATCAGTGCAGATGTTTAAGGTCGCTCAGCAGTGTTTTGAGTCACAGACAGCTCTTATTGATAATTTATTTTAACATTTTTCTTTTTAACATTTTTTTCTTTTTCAAAAATGTAAATATGTCTGAAAATGAACATTAACGAGAGTCCAAAATATCCAGCAAAGATAAATCAGACAATAAAAAAACCCACAAAAAAAGGGGAAAAAAAACAATCAATATAACCCTTTTAAACCCGGAGCGACATCACTTTTCTTGTGCTGCTTTGAGATGCCTTTCACAAGTATTAAAACCTCTGAACCTAGAGCAAATCGGTGCGATTTCTTTTGAAATCATGGGAAAAAAAGACAATGAGCAACTTGGTAAAAATTGCAATGAATTGCAAGAAATTTGTGGATCTAGAAAATTATTCTTAGGTAATTCTTAGGTAAATTCTTTCCTTAGGTAGGAAAAGATTTCATAGAAAAAAGCAAGGGAAAAACAACACTTATAATTATCATAATTACAAATTTAAATTGTGAAACAGAATTTCATCATTTTAAGCACTTTCCCAAGTCTTGTACTCTACTGTCATTTTTTCTTCCTTTTTTTCTAATTTTCAGTTTATTTTCTTGTGCTTTTTTGTGATTTTTTTTTTTACATTTTTTGGGTCACATCTATTATTGCTCATTGACCTCTATCCTTGTTTTTGAAAGAAATCAAGTCAATTTGTGGAGGTCTCAAAGGAGTAAATTACAGTGAACAGCACTTATGAGAGGCTGACTGTTACCCATGAATCCCAGTGCCACAATGTGAGGTAGATGACCTTTGCTAAACCACTATGCCTTCTTTGTGTATGTTAACATTGAAACATATACATATCTGTTAATAGCTATTATTTAATAGCTTAGCATTGTAT
Organism: Plectropomus leopardus; assembly: GCF_026936395.1. NCBI lineage: Eukaryota > Metazoa > Chordata > Actinopteri > Perciformes > Serranidae > Plectropomus > Plectropomus leopardus. The sequence goes on along the minus strand of NC_142188.1, from coordinate 33,792,380 downwards.
ATATACATGCATGTTATTGTAGGCACAGTATACAATGTGATATGCAATGTTAAACAATATATTTAGTAGGGGGGTCTCTGTTTCATCTAACTTTCAGTGAAGGGGTCTTGGCCTGAAAAAGACACTCGTCTTAGATGTGCTGATGGCATCTGTAGTTTAGACCCACATCGCACTGCAGTAACAATTACTGTCACCTCCTTACAGACAGTGATACTTTTAACTTTTTATTCTTGGGCAATCTGTAAATTAGAAGTCCATTTATGTCAGATCAAATATTCCGGTCTTTTATGACCTCATTTGAAAACTAATATGCAATATGCTAAAATATGCAATTGTTTCTGTGTAAATATGACAAAAAGGGTTTAACATAAAGTGCAGGGCTGTAAACATTTATCCAATTTGCTGAAGAAACTTGAATGTGGCCTATACTATGCAGCACAAATACTGTATACTGGGCACTATTGTTGTATTTGATGAAATCAAACATAACTTATTACTGCAAATAACTCATGAATTTCAATCCTTATTTTCAGTCCTAAATATTACAGGACGAATGTTAGACTAAATACATGAAGTGACTAAAAAATAAATAAAAAAAACAGAATTACTTTACAAATTGCCATTCATTGTGTCGTATTTAATATTATAATATTGAATAACAGTTGATATTGTCTATGTTAAGTTAGCAATGTAATGCATTCCCCACAATTAAAACTTTAAATATTTTCTATTGTAATTCAGAAACACTTTGAGGAAGCTAAAAATCTGCGGATGCAACTCAATAATACAAATGTAGATTACAGTTCTGAGTATATTCGTTTTTATTTTACTATTTCTCTTTGATAAGTTACTAAAACAACTTGGTAGCTAATTCAGCCTTTTGGGATCTCTTTGTCTTTGCCATAATCTAATACCTCCATAGCAACAGCCTGCAGACCGCCAGTCTGCCTCCAGTTTCTACACTTGTACTACCCTCTAGTGATGCACACTGAGTACTGCAGCTTCATTTCCATCACAGCATGCAGTTTACTGAGCAACCTTAACATCCAAGTGTAGTAAAAGAGAGATTTAATCTCTTATTATGTTTCATAACACATGTAACACCAAGCAAAATACGATATACAACTTCCACCAAGCTGTTACAGGTGTACATACATACCAGAACTGAGGCACATTTTATTTATCCTCACAGATGTTGTGGCAAGTAAAAAGGAAGACTGTGACGACCTGCTGGTGATCTCAATAAAATAGAAATGTAAATGTGCTTAACTATAATTAACAGCCAAAAAGGTGGAAACTTTGAAAGGCAACGCCCCTCACATGGTGAGTCCCACTGACTCAGGGCAGCTGTGGTTCATAGGCACAGTGGGTCTAGTCAGAAGGTGGGTGGTTTAAACCCTGGCTCTTCCAGTCAATGTGTCGAAGTATCCTTGGGCAAGATTCTGAACCCCAAATTGCATCCTGAAGCTGTGCTATTAGTTAGTATGTGTGTGTGAATGGTTACTGAGTAGCAGGTGGCACCTTGTACAGTAGCCTAGCCACCAGTGTGTGTGTGTGTGTGTGTGTGTGTGTGTGTGTGTGTGTGTGTGTGTGTGTTTGTGTGTGTGTTTAAATGGGTGAATGTGACATGTATAAAAGCACTTTGAGTGGTCGCAAGACTAGAAAAGGACTGTGCAAGTGAAGTCCATTTGTCATTTTACCATTTACTTGAAGTCTGAGACACATGTACAGGACCTCTCAATGTCCTCTACAAAAAAGGCTAATTGGACGATTCAGGCCTCTGAGATAGATTCTTTGCTCTTTTGCATAATGTGAAAAACAGTAATATGAATATATTTTTTGTGATTTTGACTCTATCAGCACCAGTTTTTCTTCACATGCTTGTTAGACTGAGTTACACAAACCTACTATAAATGAGTAAGATTGCTGGGGTGTTTGCTTTTCACCTGCTCCACCTCATCTCCACTTATGTTGACAGGGTGTGTGTCTTTGCCTTCTTCTTTCTAAAATCAATAATCAGCTCCTTGGTTTTACTGACATTGAGCAGTAGGTTGTTGTCTGTGCACCACTCTGCAATATTGGTGATTTCCTCCTGGTATGAAATCTCATCCTTGTTTGTAATACAGCCAATGATGGTGGTGAACAGGAGGGGACTGAGCACACAGCCCTGGGGGGCTCCGGTGTTGAGCACTAATGTAGAGGAGGTGTGCCAATCTGTACTCTCTCGGGTCTGCATGTGAGGAAGTCCAGTATCCAGTTACAGTATTACAATTTTTAAATCTAAATGTTAAATGTTATATCTAAATGTTATATCTTAAATCCTAATGTTAACTGTTATATTTAAATGTTATGTTAAATCTATATGTTGACTACTGGAGAGACAGTTGGCAGCTTGGAAAGACAGCACCAGGGGTGGGGAAGGTCGGCAGCCCAAACCGCTTCCTCCGAGAAGAGTAAACCCACCATCAAGCTACAGATCGACTCCTGGAAAAATCCCCCAGGGGAGCCCGAGGGTGGGGGGGTATGAGAACCCCAACCTGATGGACCAAACGCTAACAACAATTGGCTATGGAGAAACGACTACGACCGCAATGTGCAGATGCGGGAAAATCTGAATGAACAGCCGAGGCCTCAAGATTCACCAGGCCGGGAAGAAGTGTTTGGAGGGAGAGGACATGACACAGTGCACAGATACGGCATCTGATGAGATACAAGAGGAGCTGGGCCAGGAAGCAACCCATAGAGCCTAATAATAATAATAATAATAATAAAAATAATAATAGAAAAAATAAAATTAAAAAAAAGAATTCCCACGGCGGGACGGGCAGTGACCCACAGCCCCCCCAGCCACATAGCGGCAGCCCCCAGCAGGGAGAGCCCAGGCACGGCCAGTATAGTGTCCCAAACAATCAACTCCCAGAGGGCCAGAGAGAAAACTTTTGTGTTGTTGTTGTTTTTGTTGTTGTTTGTGTTTGTTTCTGTTTTCTTTGTTTCTTGTTTGTTAATTAAGTATATATAATAAAGTTGCATGTCCTCTCATGGGTGGAAGACTCCCAGCCCACCAGTAGAGGTTCTGTCCAACACCAGGAAAAAAAAAATTAGAATTGTAGATAGTAGTAGTATTGAATGGGCAGTAATAGAGGTAGAAATGGAGTAAATAACCAGAGCCATTAGAAAATAAATAAATAAATAAATAAAATAAGAACAACTGAAAACACCATGTAGTAATAATAATAATAATAATAATAATAATAATAATAATAATAATAATAATAATAATAATAATAAATAACAATAAGTATAATCATAATAATATCAGCAGCAACAAAGAGAATGCAAAAAGCGGGAAAAAGGGAATTATATATATATATATATAAAATAAAAATAATAAGAATAAGAATAAGAATAAAAATACAAGTGAAAAAATATGAAGGAGAAAATAAATATAAAAATAACGATAATGTAAGTAATAATAATAATCGGATAATGCACTTTGTGTTGTGGTTAGTAGGAGTGTTGAACGGACAATGGTAATAGTAATGGAAAAAAGGACAAAAAAAAAAGAATGAAAAAAAGAGAAAAGAAAAAGTTTACATTAATAATTTCAGCCATTAATTTGGAGGAGAGGCTTAACATAAGAAGGAATAAATAAATAAATTAAAAATAAGAGTATACACTGAAATAGAAAAATAGGAAAAAAAGAAGAAAATGAATCATGTTGTCACTCAGTAATAAGGTAAAAATAAATAAATAACAACAATAATAAGTCTAAGGGAGAAAAAAATGACCCTTTATTGTGAAAGAAGGGGAGGTGAGAAGGAAAATATGAAAAATAATAAATATAAATAAAAATAAATTGACTGTACCTCTAATAGGGTAAGACAAAAAATAATAATATCGACAATGAGGAGAAGTAGAGAAAGAATAAAAGTATAAGAGTAATTAAAGAAAAGGACCAAGAAAAAGGAGGAGGTGTGGAGGATTATGAAAAAAAATACTATCATCAAAGGGTTATAATAGTAGTAATAATAATAATAATAATAATAATAATAATAATAATAATAGTAATAATAATAATAATAATAATAATAATAATAATAATAATAATAATAATAATAATAATGGAGGATTGTTTGGATTTCCAGTTTTAAAAGATTATTTTTTTGGTAATAGAGAAATGAGTAATAGGTTTCTGTGTTTGGTTGGAATGGTGAGTTTTGTTAAGTCTCCCAAGCAATCAAAGCAAGAGTTTTTCAGTGACTGCTCACCAGAGTGAGTGGACGGGGTGACAGTCCAAAGTGGCGTGAAAGTAATTATCTGTGTTACCCATAGTGCATCGTGAGCAGGTGTCTGTTTTGGTTAGTCCCATTTAAAACATTTTCCCTTGGGTGATGTGTACTCTGTGGATAGATTTGTATTGTATGAGTTGGAAATTAATGTTGGTAGTCATTGAGAAGATATTTTTATTGATTTGTATCCAGAAGTCGGGGTCAGGAGGGAGAGACAAGTCATTTTCCCATTTTGTGGTTGGGAGTGATTTGATGAGGATATGATTTTGTGAAGTTTTGAGGTTATTTTTGGGGGCTTGTGATAGACACAATTCCGTAACTTAATTGAGAAGGTTGTACGTTGTTATTGGTTATGTTAATTTTAGATTTAATTAAGGATTTCAATTGTTGGTAATGTAGGAATTGATCCCTCCCAATCCCATACTTCTGGATTATTGTGTTGAATGATATGAACTGGTTGTTTGCGCATAGGTGATGGAGGTGAGTGATGCCCTTTTGTTGCCATGAGGGAAAGTGGATAGGAGTGTTGTGCAGCTGGAAGTCAGGATTGTGCCAAATTGGAGTATGTCTTCATGGTGCTAGTGATAATTTGATAATTTGATGTGTTTTCCAGCAGGCTGTCAGAGCTGTAAAGATTGAGATGTTCTTGAAGTAGTCCAGTTTCTTAACTGATTGCGGTTAAAACGGGAGGCCTGTGAGTTACGTGGGTTTACATTGATTTTGTTCTATTTCTAGCCATAGGTTATTGAAGTTTTGCTTTTGGGGCTATTTGAATAAGTACTGCATCTGGCTTGAGAGGAAGTTGTGAAGGACGTTTGGAGCATCTAGGCCACCATTCGATTTGGTGTTCTGTAATGTTGAGAGTGAGATCTTAGGTTATTTATTGTTCCGATAGAATTGGGGTGTTAGTGAGTTGAGTGATTTAAACCATTTGTCTGTGGGAGTGATGGGAAGCACTGAGAGTAAGTAATAGATGTAAGAGTCTGCAGATGTTGTCTAAAGCATGTTTGTTTTTGATGAAGCCTGTTTGGTTGGGATGAATTAGTAGTGGGGTGACTGTTTCTATCCTTGTTGTTAATGTTTTTGTAATAATCTTAACTTGAAGGATGGGTTTAGTCTTTATTGGGTTTTAGTAGCAGTGTCATTGCGCAGTATTCATATGTGTGGGTATGGTGGATGTAGTTTTGATTTCTGTGGATACTGTGAAATAATGGTGATAAAATGTTCCAAAAATGTTTGTAAAATTTTGCAGGAAATCCATCAGGTCCAGATGATTTATTGTTTGGCATTTTATTCAAAGCTTTATGTGGTTCATCAGTGGTGAGTGGTTCATCTAAAGAGTTAGCTATTTCTGTTGGTAGCATTGGAAGGTCCAGTTTATTTAAAAATGTGTCTATTTCTGGTTGGCTGGGTTCATTGTCTGGGGAGTAAAGATCATTGTAGAATTTATGGAATATGTTGTTTATATCCTGTGGATTGTGGGTGATGGTGCTTGTGGAGTTAATTATGGATGGAATGATTGCTTTTTCTTTTTTGTGTTGTAGGAGATTAGCCAGATATTTGCTTGATTTGTTACTGTATTGGAAGTTTTTAATATTTGAGCTGTTGGATGAGGAACTGTGGGGTTTTTTTGTGGATAATGGTTTCTAGTTGTGATTTAAGTTGCGTTAGTTCATTTTGTTTTTCTTCATTGGGGTTATTGGCCACTAATCTTTTCTGGTTTCCCATAAAAGAAATGGTGACATTTCTGGAGAGTTGTTCATCTCCAACTGGTGTCCAAAACAAGGTCTACAAGAACTGTCTTTTGCTACGCAAGTGACTGGAAGATCCTGAGAGTCATATAGAGGAGAGGAAAGGTGGCACAGCAATGGAGATTTGCTATAGGAGTTTGGATCCCTAACGGGGGGACTCCAAGAGGATCGACCAGCTCAGAATAATCTTGCTGCTGAGCTTGGAAGGAGAGATCTTCAGCATATTAGCAAGGCGGCTGGCTGACTTCCTCTAAAGTAACAAGTACATGGACACGTCGGTGCAAAAGGGAGGAATCTCTGGGGTGCTGAGGTGTCTAGAACACACTGCTTAGGTTAGACCTGGCCAATGAGTATGGCTCCATTCCCCACAAACTGTTCCAGACAGCCATGACCAAACACCATGTGCCACACAGCATCACAGATGTAATTAAGAGCTTGGGCAAGGTCTTCGATAGCAGCCTCAAGGACTCCTCATCTGTGCAGGCAACCTGTCAGGACCTAGACAGCTGGCTAAGTTCAGTCGACAGATTTGCGATCCCAGGCAAGTTCAATGCATGGATATAGCAGCATGGTATATTGCCAAGGTTACTTTGTTCTACGAGGTCCCAATCACCACTGCAGCTGTCTCGGGAGATGGTTGGGGTTGCCCAGAAGCCTCATCGCCCTCTACAGGAAGAACACAAAGCTCCGGTTGGCCCTGAAGTCTCTGGAAGAGGAGTGTAAGGTTACATGGACAAGAGAGGTGCTGATGTACAGAATCTACAGAATACAGAAAGTGACCCAAAGGTGGCCCTGGCAGGAGTGGCAGTATGGTAGAAGGTAGAAGGGTAGAAGGTCGATTTATTGGTCATCTTTTAAATAAAGTTTAAAAAACAAAATTTCATTTGTCCTTGTATCTACTACATCTTGAGTTGGAGTTGAAGGTTGAGTTAATTAAAATCGAAAGCTACTATGAAGATTCCATCCGGTAGCTTGGTGACGTTGCTGCTGATGGCATCATTCAAGTCCTGCAGTTCATTTTTTGAATTTGCATTGGAGTCCCTTGTCCAAATGGCCCCCACAAGGTCAATCCCTCCAGTGCAACAGCTTGATCCAGGATGTCAGGTGTTAACCATGTCTCTGTGAAGATGTGCGCAGTCCCAGATCTCCTGTGGAGTGCTCAGGGTTATGTAATGGAGGCAGAGTCACGACTGTGCTACAGAGATCTCCTGGGTGTGGTGGCGCATAGCAGAGCAGTTTTGGGAAATGTTCCCCATACTTTGGCACAAAGAGTGCAAGGGTAAGGAGAAGTGGAGGCAGATCCAGGAGGAGGTGAGGGCAGCTGTGGAGGAAGGTCGGTCAAGTAGAGCAACTGGTTTGAGGAAGCAAACTTGGACTTGCCAGTTGTAGGTCATGGACCACAAAGTCACCTGGACAGATCTACGGCAGGTTGATCCACACTGCATTACCCTCCTGACTCAGGCAGTGTACAATGTCCTGCCTAGCCCAGCAAACCTCTTTACCTGGGGAAATGTGGAAACCCCGAACTGCCCACTGTGCTTAGCAAGAGGAACATTGGAGCACATTCTGAGCTCCTACCCAAAAGCACTCGGCCCAGGCCGATACACCTGGTGCCATAACCAGGTGCAGAAGCCATCCTCAGGTGAATCAGCAGCTGCAGCGAGTGCACAAGACCACCCGTGCAATTGCTTTTGTCAAGGCAGAGGAGCAGCCACAGGCAGGACAGAAGAAGGTGGCAGCAAGGATCCTGGCTACAACCCAGGACTGGAAGCTCTCGGTGGACCTGTAGAAACAACTGAGATTCCCCCAGCACATTGTTGGCACCACTCTGAGGCCAGATATCTGCCTGGTCTCAGAAAACTCCAAGAACATCATCATCATGGAGCTGACCGTGCCTTGGGAGGACCGCTTGGGGGAGGTGCATGTAAGGAAGAGAACAAAAGCAGAGCTACTGTATAAAGAACACCACCTAAGCAGCTGAGAAAGCCTTGAGATGGCTCTGGATCCGGAGAGGAGATCCATGGGGACAGTGAATGCCACCTGACCACAAGCCCCAGTCTGATCAACTGTGGCAGGGTCACCTGGGCGAGGGTGTCTGATGTTGAAAGACCCAAAACACCCAATAACCCCAGGTTACATCATTGATGATGTGCTCAGGTGTATCGCGAGATGTATTTAAGAACTAACTGTTATATCTAAATGTTACATGTTAAATCTAAATGTTAAATTTTATATATAAATGTTATATCTAAATGTTAATTGTAAAATATAAATATTTATTGTTAAATGTAAATGTTAAATACTATATGTAAATGTTAAACATTGAATCTAAGTATTATATCTTAAATCTAAATGTTAAATGTTATATCTAAATGTTATGTTACATATTAATGTTAAATATTATATGTAAATGTTAAATGTTATATCTAAATACTAAATCAAAATGTCAAGGTACTTATCAAAATAAGAGCTTAATGTATTGATACAAATGATCAGTCACTTGTTGTTTCCTGCAGGTATGTATTAGCGGATTAGCAGAGCATATTGGTACGACTGTTTTGACTGTAGACTTTCTGCAAATTCAGCATTAGTGATGGGATCTACCACAGAGACATCACAGCACTCAGTAAATTTCTTTTCTAACAGGCGTTGCATATACAGGTTGGTAGACTGTATTTGGTTTGTTTAGCATGCACGTTAAACTACAGTAACTAACGTCAGACCAGTAAGGGTATGCTATGTTAGGTTTATGTAGCTAGTGAAAAAAAGACTTCATACTAAAGCACATTTGTCTTGTTTTTTTGCATAACCTAACAAAGCTTACCCCTTCTGGGCTGACATTAGAATCATGACATTTAGATGTAACATTAGATGTAACATTAAAGGGTTTCATATAACATTTAACATTTAGACTTAACATATAACATTTAGATATAACAATTAACATTTATATTTAACAGTAATAGCTCTAAATGTGATTAAAAAATGACTGTGAAATAATCAAACCTCTTTTTAATAACCTTGCACAACTTCACAATCAACGCCAAATATTGTAAAGGGCTGAGCTTGGTGGGAAAAAGGCCATAACTGTAGTTGGGTGAAAGCAATCCCGATTAATCTCAGCAGAGACATCCTGCATTTAGTCCTAAACATGCACACCAAGTTTCATTAATATCTGCAAATAGGGACGAAATGGTGGGCCTTTGAGTGGGCAGTTACAGAATGCTGCATACATTGTAGCATTAAAATAAATGTGATACATCTCTCTCCTGCTTTAAACAAAATTAAACCAGCTGACAAGATTTTGCTCAACTTGTGAAGCCCAAATCTCGCTCACTGTTGCTTGCCACTTTGATTTTGACAATTGAGCTGCTCCCTTCTGTTGGCCAAAAAATGTGCTTAAACCAAAAATTGCCGCTTGCGGATCATTTAGGGTTCACGCCCTAAAGTGATAGAACCCTATTGTGTTTACACTGGTTTATGGACATTGTGCTGGTTTATTATTGAGTGTCAAGCCCTAAATGGGCTTTGTGGGACTGAGAGATACATTTCTACTATAGAGATGAATGATTACTTGAAACACATGATTATAGATTAATCAAAACACTTAGCAAATGGCAGGGTTTAGCAGTTAATTTGCCATAGCTCATTAACAAATTTTTTAGTCATCATACATCTTGATAGATGTTGTTCAATGTTGAAATATTGGTCAAAAACCTACCAAATAGTTTTTTTGTCCAACTCATAGCGCCACAACTGCAACAATGTATGTGTTTACCTAAAATGTACACCTAAAATCCCAGTGGACAGATTTTCACCAGATTTAGTGCACATGCTCTGGGGCCAAGAAGTAACTAAGATCTGAAGTGCAATATTAATTGGCGAATGTGGCACAATTAGCATGATCTACTATAATAGTAATAACAATGGCAGGACTTTTATTGTGCTGTGGTTGAAATGATGCAGGCATTGTAATGGTGGGATAAGTAAGAGATCGGTCTCACCCTTCCCGACAGACTTAGATTTGCCGAAATGTCTTTGCATAGCTTTTAAAAGCCCCAGACTCGGTCACTGCAGCCAGCAGCTTTGTTTCTGTGGAATTGAGCCATCTTTCTTTTAAGGCTTAAAAGAGCTGAACCCGCTATTACAGCTTGCGGCTATATTGCGGCTATTATTTTGTTTTTGGTATGCTACTCTTTTATGCATTTTTAGTAAACTGTAATGAGCTAGAGACATGAAACTTATGGCCAAATATTTGGATATGATGTGCGGTTTCCAATGAATATGCCAAAATCATATGCTGTTGCTATTACTACTGCTCAAGAATGAGATTTTGGAGGGCATATGCCCCTCATACTGTAATTTCAGTTTACTTGGAATTCTGGCACACATGCCCTGCTCAATGTGCTCTCTGAAAAGCGTTATGGATTTTTTTTTTTTTAATTTGAAAAACTGTTAGATTAATAGACTTTTCTTCATTTTGACCCCAACAAAACCAAATTTGCTAACAGCCTTGTGGGACTGAGATACACTTTTGTGCAATAAAAAAGCCAGATAAGTCAAAAAACATGGCCAACATAAATTGAAAACCTTTGCAAATGGCAGAGCTTAGCAGCCATAACTCATTATTGATTTGTCCAATTATCATAGACCTTGTCCATTCAATACATGTTGGGGAATGAGCGTGCCAAAGCATTTTGAGCTCAACCCAAGGAGTTGCCAAAAACCCTCACACCAATTTTCATTCACATCTGAACAGAAGGCGGTACTTTGAGTATGCAATTATTGAAATGCTGATAAAATTGAAGTAATGATGATACAAGTGTGTGCTTGGTCTCACTATTTTTGGACAGAATGAAACCAGCTGAAGTGAATTTTCTCAGCTTTGTAAAGCCTGAAACCCACTTGCTGTTAGTGGCTTTAATTGGGGACAGCTTTGTAACTTCCTGTTAAATAAGGAGTGATTTAAACCAGTGGGATTGCCATTTGTGGCTATATCATGTATGTGCATAATTTCCAGTCACCTTTCTCTTACCTCTGCTAAATTTAGACTAAATGTATGCCCATATAACTATTTTGTGAGCTTTGGTGATTATTTTTGAGGGTGGCATTAGACGGTGGTGCTGTGTGGCTGTGACTGACTTATCAGGAAGAGGAAATCAACTCACCGATTTATAAATTCTCCTCCTGCTAACTCCCCTATTGCTGGCTAGTTCAAGGTTTTGAAATGTCAACATCAGTAAACATTGAGGAAAAGATAGCGAGGGTAAGCACCAGACGAACTAAACAGACCTGGTAAATAGACCTGCACTTGTATAGCATTTTACTAGTCATTTTGACCACTCAAAGTGCTAGCATCTTGCTAGCCATTTAACAGGCATTGGATAATAAACTGGACAAATGCCGTACAGCACTGTACAGGCACTGTAATGTCCTTTGATTCACCAAAACATGGCTAAATCCTGGACAGTGCTATTTAAGCAGGTGACTCTGTTTCTATATGTATGTTTGAAAGAACAGAGGACTCTGGTGAGACATGAGGAGGAGCTGCTTTATGGTAAATACGGACTGGTATGACAGCAGAGTGCTGTCCTGTTTCTGCTTGCCTTGTGCCACAAGAGGAATAAATGCTCTGGATTACTATTGAGTGGGTAGGTTATTAACATACAGAAATTTGAACAGAGAGACTGTAGATATGCATGGGGAGGATGTAAATGATATTGTAGGAAAGCAGCTGTGTGGAGATATTGTAAGTTTAAGAATCATTAATGATATTTGTGGTGAGAGTATCATTGCAAACAAACAAAAGGGCAGGCTGTACAGGGTGAGAAGGGAAAAAAAACAAGACTAGCTACAAGAGGTGGAAGAATGAATATTATATTATCTAATTGTATAGTCAGGGAGACTAATCAGTTTTTGATGGATAAAGGAATACAAACAAAAAGAAAATAGAAGAGTAAAATAGTCCACAACTTTTTACATCTGTTTCAATATAAAAACATGAAACGGGGTGTGTATGAACCCAGATGCAGTACGCTAACACTCAAAGTCAGTTGGTAATAACTTTTATTATAACCAACACGAATAAAGTTCAGCTCACAAATGTTCAGTCCGTTCTTCGGGTGAATTACCCCAACAATGTCTCTGGGAATCCAACGAGATGAAGACAAGCTGGAACCAACCGTGGCTGGAGAGCAGAAACCAATGTAGCTCGGGAAGCCGACACGTGGGGCAGCGTTGTCGGGGATAACGCTGGGTCGTGGTCGGGGACAGGCAGAGGATCCGTAGCCGAGGAAACAGTCCGAGAATGCAACGGTACCGTCGAGGAGCAGGCTGAAGGATGGTCGAGCGGGGAGGTCTTTGCCAGTGGAGCCGTCAGGATTGCAGAACGCCGAAGCGAAGCACGTGGTCAGGGACAGAAGGCAGGTAGGTACACCGGGTAGCAGGCACGGAGGGTTGGTCGGGAACAGGCTGAGTCGGCAACAGGTAATCTGGCAAAGGAACGCTGGAAAGTCATGCATGGCAGAGGAACAATCTGGCAGTGAATGAATGTGTGCGAGTGTCTTAAGTACTGGACTGATTGATGATGAGCTGCAGCTGTGGGGGAGAGCAGACTGCAGCAGTGGGCGTGGCCAGCAGAAAGAGCAGGTCAGAGTGAGGTGAATGGAAAAGTACTGGCAGTGAAGGGAAGGAGGAGAATGCAGGAACCATGACAGAACCCCCCCCCCAAGGGACGGCCCATGACGTCCCAAACCCAAAGTCACAGAAGCCGGGAGGGCGGAGGGGGCCCGGAAGGAGGTCAGAACTCCTCGGACCCGCAGAAACCATCTCGTCGACGTCGTCGTAGTCGTCGTCGTCGCCGTCATCAGAAGGAGGATTCCCCACCGGCGGCGGCAAGGAACCCCCGGAGGAGGACCCCAACCCAGAAGGTCCAGGGGCAGGAGACGGAGAACGGGCAGGAACGGAAGACCCACGGCCAGGAACTGCGCGGGACGGCTGGTCCGGATGGAGCCGATGGAAATCCACGATGAGCTGGCGGTCCAGAACCTGCCGAGCCGGGACCCAGGACCGCTCCTCCAGACCGTACCCCTCCCAATCGACAAGGTACTGGAGGCCTCTGCCGCGGCGCCTGGAACGAAGGAGCCGACGGACCGTGTAAGCCGGGGCCCCATCAATGATCCGAGGAGGAGGAGGCGGCTGAGAGGCAGGCTGCAGAGGACTCTCCCGGACCGGCTTGATCTTGGAGACGTGGGAACGAGGGGTGAATTCTCATGGCACGAGGCAGCGTCAAACGGACAGCCACGGGGTTGATGACCCTCTCAATGGGAAACGGGCCGATGAACTTGGGAGCCAGCTTGCGGGAATCCACCCTCAGCGGAAGGTCCCTGGTGGCCAACCAAACCCGTTGACCCACCCGGTAGGGGGGAGCCTGGGAGCGGCGCCGATTGGCACGCCGAGGTGTAGCGACCTGTGGCCAGAACAGCGTGGCCCTGGCTCGGTTCCAAGTCTGGCGGCAGCGACGGATAAAGTCCTCCACCGAGGGGTAAACCGTCTCCCTCTCTTGGGCGGGAAACAGAGGAGGCTGGTACCCATAAGCACACTGGAAGGGGGAGAGGCCAGTGGCAGAGCTCTGAAGGGTGTTGTGGGCAAATTCCACCCACAAGAGCTGCGAAGACCAGGAGGCGGGGTGAGATGAGGCCATGCAGCGTAGCGCCGTCTCCATCTCCTGGTTCATCCGTTCTGTCTGTCCATTGGATTGGGGATGGTACCCGGAGGACAGGCTGGCGGATGCCCCCAAAAGTCGGCAGAACTCCTTCCAGAAGGCTGAGGCGAACTGGGGCCCCCGATCGGAGACCACATCAGAAGGGATGCCGTGCAGTCTGATCACATGCTGGAGGAGCAACCCCTGCAGTCTCTTTGGCAGAGGGAGCTTGGGCAAGGCACCAGATGCGCCCATCTTGCTGAACCGATCCACCACTGTCAGGATTGTGGTGTTGCCTCCTGACAGTGGCAGACAGTGGCGAAATCCAGAGCGATGTGGGACCATGGGCGATGAGGAACAGGAAGTGGATGCAGATGACGGCTGGAGCCTGGCAGAGAGGTCTACATTGATTACAGACCCGGACAGGAGTTCACAAAGTCTTTGGTGTCAGTAACCAATGTGGGCCACCAGAACCGTCGTTGCAGGACCTCTCTAGTGCGGGTGATCCCAGGATGACAGGTGAGGCGAGAAGAATGAGCCCACTGTAGCACCTCTGATCTGAACCCCTCAGGGACGGTTCTGGGGACATGAACTGGGACCCGGCTGTTGTTCCAGGGCCGACAGGATACGTTCCTCGATCTCCCATGTGAGGGATCCCAGGAGTTGGGAGGCAGGAAGGATGCGGTCAGGGAGAGACTCTCCTCCTCCTCCAGGAACTGGCGGGACAGGGCGTCAGGCTTGATGTTACGGGACCCTAGGCGGTATGAGAGGGTGAGCGAGAAGTTGGCGAAGAGGGCCCAGCGGCCCATGCAGAATTGAGTCTCTTTGCAGTTCGGATGTACTCCAGATTCTTATGATCAGTCCACACGAGGAATGGAACCCTGGCACCCTCCAGCCAGTGTCGCCACTCCTCCAGCGCCCAACTTAACCGCCAGGAGCTCACGGTTACCGATGTCATAGTTGCGCTCACGAGACAGGCGCCGGGAGAAGAAAGCGCAAGGATGCAGCTTCCCATCCTTCCCCGAGCGTCGTGAAAGCACTGCTCCCACCCCCACATCCGAGGCGCCGACCTCCACCACGACTGTCCATCAGGATCGGGGATGAGGGAGAATGGGAGCAGAGCTGAAGCGCCCCTTGAGGTGTTCGAAGGCGTTGTCAGCTTCAGAAGACCAGCGGAACCGAACCTTGGAAGAGGTAAGCGCCGTGAGGGGGGCTGCCACCGTGCTGTACCCCCGGATGAATCTTCTGTAGAAATTGGCGAATCCGAGGAAGCGTTGCAGCTGCTTACGGGAATCGGGAACAGGCCATGAGGTAACGGGCGGAGACCTTAGCAGGATCCATCTCCATACTGTTGTGACTGATGATATAGCCGAGGAAGGAGACAGAGGATGCATGGAAGTCACATTTCTGCTTTACAGGGAGTTCTTGAGGAGGCGCTGCAAACAGTCTGCACATGATGGGCCGTGTTCTTGTCTGGAGCAGAAAATATCAGAATGTCGTCCAGATAGACAAACACAAACTTGTTAAGATAGTCTCTGAGGACGTCATTAATCAGGGCCTGGAAGACTGCGGAGCACATTGAGTGAGCCCGAAGGCATCACCAAATACTCATAGTGTCAGTAAATATTGAAGGCCGTCTTCCACTCATCCCCCTCACGGATGCGAACCAAGTGGTAGGCGTTACGTAGATCAAGTTGCGTGAAGATGGTGCGCCCCTTGCAGTAACCTCGAATGCTGATGCTATGAGAGGAGGGGGTAACGATTCTTAACAGTGATCTCGTTCAACCCCTATAGTCAATGCAGGCGGTGGAACCGTCCTTCTTCCCCACAAAGAAGAACCCGGCCCCGGCAGGAGATGAGGACGGTCGGATGAGACCGCTAGCCAAGGAGTCTCTGATGTAGGTGTCCATGGCCTCTCTCTCTGGTGCGGAGAGAGAGTAGAGCCGACCCTTCGGAGGGGCCGCTCCAGGAAGAAGGTCGATGGCACAATCAGGAGCCGGTGGGGGCGGCAGGGAGGTGGCCCTGGCCTTGTCAAACACCTCTCCGTGGTTGTGGTACTCCGTGGGTACCCTGAGAGATCTGGAGGCGGTGCAGGAACGGGAAATCCCCTTAGAAGACTCCCTCCACTGAAGACAGGTTTGCTGACATGACGGACTCCATGCCACAATCGAACCGGTGGACCAGTCAATGTGGGGATTGTGACGACGCAGCCAGGGGTATCCGAGGATCAACGGCAGATCTGGGGACCTCAGGACGGAATGGGTGAATGGTCTCGTGATGTGTACCCGGACAGGAGCATGGAGGCGGAGTAGTCTGATGGGTCACGGTACCCAGAAGATGACCATCCAGGGCGCTTGAACAGGGCGTGACAGGGAGACCAGGGTTAGTCCCAGCTGAAAGCCAGTTCCTCGTCGATCAGGTTCACGTCGGCACCAGAGTCAATAAACGTGGCCAGGGTGTGAGTCTTTTCACCCAACCGAAGCTGCACGATGTAACAAGGGGCGAGACTGGAAAGCAGAGTTCTGTGATCGGCTCAGCAGTATGCCCCTCTCTACTGCTGAGCCCCCCCTTTTACTGGACAACCGGAAACGAAATGTCCAGCCTGTCCACAGTACAGGCAGAGTCTCCCCCGACGCCGTCTCTCACGCTCCTCAGCAGATAATCTGAATGCGACTAACCTGCATTGGCTCCGTCCCCTCAGACTCGAGTCCGCTTGGGCGTTGCCGGGGTGGTGATGCCGGCTGGTGACCTGGGAACCGGTGGGAACCTCCTCCAGACGCTGCTCCTTCCTCCTCGCCTGAATCCGCCTGTCCAATCTTGTGGTCAATTCGATGAGACCATCGAGGGAATGAGGGAGCTCAAAAGAGACCAGTTCGTCTTTGATGTATGGTGCTAGCCCGTTGAGGAAGGCATCGCACTGGGCGGCCGAGTTCCAGTTACTCTGCCGGGCCTGAGTCCCAAAATGCGATGGCGAAATCGGCGACCGTCCGACTTCCTTGGCGCGTTGACTCAGTAGACTCTCGGAGGCGTCAGGACCCAGGACGGACCAAACACTTTCCGCAGTTCATCATGAAGGCTTGAAATGAAACGCAGGCTGGTGTACCTCTCCCCATTCCGCTGTTCCCCATAATCGTGCTTTCGCCAGTGAGATGGTTGATAGCGAAGGCTACTTTGGCTCCTCAGTGGCGAATAATGTGCGTGGCTGAAGAGCGAACAGGATGGAGCAGTTCGTCAAAAAGCGGATTGCAGCCCTCTGGATCTCCAGCGTGGCGTTCAAATTATCCCACCGGGGGTTGGTGCGGAACAGGGAGGTGGCGCCCTGAAGTTGGGAGCCGCCGCATGGGACTCGAACCAGGAACAGCGTGTTGTTGAGTCAACGTGGTGGCCATCTGTTGAACCTGGTTAGCCAGCAGAGTCAAAGCTCGCTCCAACGCCGAGGCGGAATGGCGAGCCTCAGCCGCGTTGGAGGAAAGCTGAGCCTCGTGTTGCTGGAGCATTCCTTCAACACGGGCTAGGCGAGACTGCAGAGTGCTAGGGTCTGCTGGGTCCATTGTAGGCCAGATTGTACTGAAACGGGGTGTGTATGAACCCAGATGCAGTACGCTAACACTCAAAGTCAGTTGGTAATAACTTTTATTATAACCAACACGAATAAAGTTCAGCTCACAAATGTTCAGTCCGTTCTTCGGGTGAATTACCCCAACAATGTCTCTGGGAATCCAACGAGATGAAGACACGAAGCTGGAACCAACCGTGGCTGGAGCAGGGAAACCCAGAAGCTCGAAGCCGACAACACGGGGGCAGCAGCGTTGTCGGGGGATAGCAGCTGGGTCATGGTCGGGGGACAGGCAGAGGATCCGTAGCCGAGGAAACAGTCCCGAGAATGCAAGCGGTACCGTCGAGGAGCAGGCTGAAGGATAAATGGGTAATTGCGGGAGGTCTTTGCCAGTGGAGCCGTCAGGATTGCAGAACGCCGAAGCGAAGCACGTGGTCAGGGACAGAAGGCAGGTAGGTACACCGGGTAGCAGGCACGGAGGGTTGGTCGGGAACAGGCTGAGTCGGCAACAGGTAATCTGGCAAAGGAACGCTGGAAAGTCATGCATGGCAGAGGAACAATCTGGCAGTGAATGAATGTGTGCGAGTGTCTTAAGTACTGGACTGATTGATGATGAGCTGCAGCTGTGGGGGAGAGCAGACTGCAGCAGTGGGCGTGGCCAGCAGAAAGAGCAGGTCAGAGTGAGGTGAATGGAAAAGTACTGGCAGTGAAGGGAAGGAGGAGAATGCAGGAACCATGACAAAAACATTTATTTTTGGTCCAAATTAGATGTTGGGATCCATGGATGTGATGTCTAAATAAGACAGATACTGATTAGCAGTTAGTTTTTCTATTGTTCATAAAATCGCTCCAGCAGTGATCCAAACAATATCGTTCACCACTTTGGTTGTTGTTATAGATGTAGTGTGGACTTTGCCACCCGCGTGAGATAGAAAGAATTGTAAAACTTTTTTTTCTTATAGTTATTGTTCGTGGTGTGCACAGTCCTTACCATCAAACATTTATACCTTAACACACACACACACACACACACACACACACACACACACACATATATATCATTACATTCCAGAACACTGACAGTGTTAGTGTTAGACAGTTAGAACTGTAACATTGTATAATTGCATCATCTAGCACTGCATCATTCTACAATTATATCATGACAACATTCTGTAAGTGTAACATTCCCATCATAGCACTCTAGAACAATAACATTCCAGAACCCTACAAATGTATTCTAGAGCACAAATATTCTAGACCTAACAACATTATACAATTGAATCATAATAGATAAGGACTATAAATTCAAGAACCTTACCATTCTCAAGCCCTTACATCAACTACGTTCTAGGACCCCAACATCCTGGAACTAAAAGCATTTTACAATTGTATCATTAAAATAGAGAACTACAACATTCTAGATTCGTAATAGTCTAAAATAGTGTCATTCTATAATAACATCATCACTTTCTAGAACTGCATCATTCTACAATTTCATTATGACATTCTAGAACTGTATTATTTTATAATTACATCAAAACATTCTCGAACCCTAATATCGGAAAACTGTAACATTCTGAAAGAAAATTCTAAAAATTTCAAGATAACATTCCCTGAATGCTGACATGGTAGAACTGCATCAATCTATTATTGCATCATAACATTCTCGAACTTTATCAATCAACAATTACATGATAACATTCTAAAACTGCAACATTCTACAAATTCAATTTCAATTTTATTTATAAAGCCCATTATCAGAAAACACAGTTTGCCTCAGAAGGATTTACATGATACATTCTAGCACAATAACATTCTACAACTCTAGAATTCTTAAAGTGTAACATTCAAGAACACTCACCCTCTGCAACCAACATTCTAGAATTAGATCATAACCTACCCTAACCCTAATCCTGACAGCTCCTGGGAGGGAAGTCCAGTTATGTGACGGACTCCTCTCATTGTTTACAGCACTGATAGCACTGTCTCCCACAAGCAGGATATCTCTCGCCCTTACCTCTGGCACAGATCCTTTGTCCTTGAGTGCCTTGTGCTTCTTCTTCTGTATGCCACAGCGAATTTCACGTTTCCCCTCGTGAATCTGATCATTTTTAATTCCCTGCTTAAAATCGCTCTCAGGCTCATTCACAGTTAGTTCAGACAGTGGTTGATATTTGTTTCTTAGCTGTATGCCTGGCGATGCTGTAATTCTTCCTGTGATACCAGCATTTGTTTTTTCTGATTCTGTTCTGTTTTGGCTTAGCGCCAAGTGTATGCCAGGCAGCAGTGATATCAGTCTGTTCAGGTCCCATTCTAGCAAGTTTCAGGAAAGACACTGTGTCATCTAGGTTTAAAATATTTGAGGTAGACTTAGCTGTCTTATCATTGGATGTTACTGGGAGTGTCTCATGAAGTCCTCTTTCTGCTTCAAGTAAATCCTAATCTGTAGCACAGCGATTTCCTGGAGATATTTCCAGCAGTTCTGGCATGATGTGCCTGTTCTTGATTTTACAGGATTCAACACATTCTTGTCTCACAGGATCTGACTGCAGCTCCCACTGGTCCGAACCATCCCTTGCCATGGCTCTGTGTCAACATACATAGTTTCTTCTAAAGAAAAAGTAGATAATCCCGATACAAAAATGTCAAAAGTTATCCTCCAAATGATTTCATCGTTGTAGGGAACGTAGTTGTAGTTTGTGACAAAAAGGAAAAAAAATAGGAAAAATAAAAACTAAGCAGAGAGCAAGCAAGAAGAGCGTCTGCACTGTAGCGAAGCAGGAAGTAGAATTGTAATACCGACACGCCTTTGCAACTGAACATTCTAAAAACATGATTCCAGATGGCTGACATGCTAAAATTTTAACATTCTGCTTTTAAATCACAACATTCTACAACTGTATAACCCTACAATAACAATGTTACATCCTAGAACTGTAAAATTTCACAGTAACAGCATAACCCTAACACTGTAAAACTAAGATTCTGGAGCTAACAAAATTCTACAACTGCATCATAACATTTCAGAACTTTGATATTCTAGAACTGTAAGCTTATAATGCCTAACATTTTTGAACCAATTCACATTCAGAACTACATTCTAAAATCATAACATAAGATTCCAGACAGTATCACAACATTCTAGAACTGTGACACTGTAGAACTGTAAGCTCTAGACACCTAACTCTCTTATAATGGGCTGTCAAACCACACACACACACATATATATATATATATATATATATATATATATATATATATATTTAAATTGTGATTAATCACAGAATTTCAACAGTTGATTGTAATTAATCACATTTTCAAATATGTTTTCAATTGTATTACTTTGTACATCAAAACAGAGTTAAACTCCATGTTGAAAAGATGTAGCAATTCTTACCACATTGTCTTGATTAGCAATCAAAGGACAGAAAAAAAAAGTATTATTACAGTGAACAGCTCAGCCGACTGAGAGCAGGAGGATTACACTGTGTCTCTCGTTAATATGGTCACCCTGATGTTTGAGCATCTTGACTTTGGGATGGTGAGCAGCTCAACAGTTCCTGTTAGCACTTAGAATTATAACTAGAAAGCTTTTAATTCCAGTGTGAAAACTCTTTTTTTTTTTTAAATAGTATTTATTACATGGGATGGGAATTACAGAAAGGTATCAGTACCCTGTCTGAGCAGCAGAAGAGCAATGAATGAAGGTCAAAACCCTTCACCTATATATATTGCTGTCAGTATGAAGGATGGATAAAGGGCTGTGAATCGAAAGCTGGTTATTATCGTGGAACAAATTTCTTTTATTTGTAATTTAATTAGTGGAATAGTTGAAAATTACACTTGACCATTTACAATCATCCTGAAAACATTGTGTGCAAGATGATTGAAGACTAAGGAAAATATTTGTATAAGTGGTTTAATCACATAACACTAAAGTCAGACCTTTGAATGCCAAGTGGTTGTTGTCATATAAAAATGTCATTAATTCTGCAACTGAAATAACTATTAATCCGCATATGGATATATTCAGCACAACAAAGCTCATGACCTTATTGCTTACAATAAGCTAGAGTGCTGTGCTGTGCTGTGGATGCACCAGCAACACTTAAACAAGCCTGTTCTGAAGATGATGGGTTCTCACATTTCTATAGAGAAAGTAGGACAAAGGCAGGAAGAGCTGCAATATTTACTTTAACTCTAAAAGGCAGAGACATTGACCCTGGAGTGTTTCTCTCTTTTGAGTATAATGCAATAATCTTGAACTGCCAGTTGCCATTGTTATCAGGAACAATATACAGACCACCAAAGCTCTGTGTCTCTCAGGGTTTGATTACAGTTTTTATATGTACTTATGCTCAGTATTCAATTTTAATTGGTGAATTTAGGAGGCTATACATAATAAGACAGATTAGAAAGTGAAAAATTATCAATTAGCATATGGATTTTGAACAGCATGTTTAAGAGCCAAATCATAACCTAGGGCGTACTTTCATTCTGGTTATTTGTATAGGTTGTCGCCAGTAAACTTAATTTATATAGCATCTTTCCATAACTAAAGTATGCAAAGTGTTTTACATTGTAAAAATAATCAAACAACAGATATGTTAACATTCTACAATTACTTCATAATATTCTAGAACTGCATCATTCTACAATGACAACATGGCATTCTAGAAATGTATCATACTACAAAAACATCATAACATTCTAGAATGATCCAATCCTATAATCACATCATGACATTCTAGAACTGCATCATTCTACAGTTATATCATAACATCCCTAAGTGTAACATACTACAATCAAATCAGAATCCTGCAAGAAGAACATTCCACAACCCTAAAAATGTAACTGTAACATTCTAGAACCCCAAGATTTTTGACCTAACAACATTCTAAAATTAAGGCCATGTCCACACAGAGACAGAATCTATATATTTCTTCATTTTAAAAAAGTTTTCCCAAACATGGAATCCTCTCAACAAAATTTGTGTGTCCACACAGAACCACTGAAAACGCTGTAGTATATATGCCAGGCCCGTGGAAGCCTCAGAAATCCACCAAACACAGAGAATAAGACATGGAGCATGCACATAAAACTTGTGTAACGTAAAAATTTGCGTATTCAGGCTCCCATAATGCTGGTTCCATGTGGACGAAACGTCCATACAATAAAACTTTTGTGGATACACCTAAACTCGTCTCTGTGTGGATATGGCCTGAATCATAATCAACAAGGTCAACAGCATTCCAGAACCTTACAATTTTTAACTGTAACATCAAAATTGATTTCAATGTTGCACAATGTCACTAGTTGCACCACTTCCTTTCCGTAGGCTGTCTAGTCATGGTTGCTGATGAGCTCCACTACAGTTGCGTCACCTGCAAACTTTGTTGGATCCGGATTTTGAGATCAGTTATGGGTGAGCAGATGAACAGTAGCAGACTGAGCATGCATCCTTTGGGGGCACCCGTGCTCAGCATGATGCTACCTGATGTTGTGCTCCCATTACGAACTTACTGTGGTCATTCAGTCAGGAAATCTAGGATCTAATTACAGAGGAAGGTGTAGAGACCTTGCAGAGTAACTATTCGGGAATGACTGTGTTGAATGCTGACCTTAAGTCAATGAACAGAATTTTGATATAGATGCCCTTATTATTCAAGTGAGATAGGGCTGAGAGCAGGGTATGAGAAATGGTGTTGTCAGTGGAGCGGTTATGCAAACTTTGAAGGGGCTGAGTGAGGGGGGATTTGATGTGTCTCATGACTAGAGACTTGAAGCACTTCATTGTGATAGATGTCAGTGCCACAGGGTGGTAGTCATTAAGACACGTCATACTTGACTTTTCTGGCATGGGGATGATGGCAGTACTTTTAAAGCTTGTAGGACTACAGCCTGGCTCAGCAAGATGTTAAAGGACATTGACTAGCTGACATTATCTTGGTATTTTGTCCAGGCCTGCAGCTTTCTGTGGGTTAACTCTGGACAGGATTCTTCTCATGTCAGCTGTGTCCAGACAGAGTGCTTCGTCAGGAGGGGGGAGGGCCTTGTGCCCCGGCTTGTTGTTCTGGGCTTCAAAGCATACATAGGAGTGGTTGAGTTCATCAGGAAGATGGACTTCACTGTTATTGGCCTGTGATGTATTTTTAAAGTCAGTCACGGTTTGGATGCCCTGCCACATGCCTAGTGTCCCTAGTGTCACAGAAGTGGTTTTTCATTCTGTGTGCGTACTAGCATTTTGCCTTCTTGATGGCTTGAGAAGGTCAGCCCTCACTGACCTTAGGAACCTGTGGGCAGCTTCACATAATCTCAGCAGGCCACAGACCTCTGCTGTCAGCCACGGCTTGTGTTTGGCACATGTAGCAATGTGCTTCACTATGGCGACTTCCTCAATGCATTTCTCTATGTATCCAGTCACAGAGTATGTATATTCCTCAACACCTGTGCTGGCTATAAGTCGCTACCTCCCTGAACATGTTCCAGTCAGTGCTCTCACTGTGGGGCTTTGTCTGCATATCAGCTTGAGGATACACAGCATCTTTGTCCGTGCTGACCATAACTGTGGAATTTTGCTGGTAGTTCTGCAGTTTTTAATTCTGTTAACTGAGCTGATGTTCAGAGAGGTCTTTCTGCTGTAGTGCAGACAGTCACAACAAACATTAGCACACAACTTAACCCTAAACCTAGCTAGTTTCTCCAATTACGACGATGACGACAGCAGCATATGTAGATTCAGCAGCTAATAGCTCCTCAAATCCTTGCTACTTTTTTGCTATATTGCTATATTTTTCTTTTTTATGACACCTGCTGAAGCATGACTGTTCTACAATAGAGAAGCACTTATCAACATCGGAAAAAGTGTGGTTTTTGGACTGAACACAGCAGACCATGAGAGTATCCCCACTGGTGGCATGTGCCGAGAGGCAAGTCAGACCAGAGGGGAGAAACGAAACCAAAAGCGCTGAACAAAGAAAGACGAGGCTGACCCAACTTGGAACGAGAGCTGTTCGTCTACTAAGCCATGCTCTGGCTAATGTGAGGTTGTAGGAGAGTGGAGTGGATTTGATGCGATTGAGGCTCACTCAGCAATGGGAGATCAGAGACTGCTCTGCGCACATCTTCACAGAGACATGATTAAACCTCTAACATCTGAGATCAAGCTGTTGCACTAAATGGACTGACCTTGTGGGAGCCATTTAGACACAAGACTGATGCAAGTTCAAAAAAATGCATGAACTAGGTGGAATTTTCATAGTAGCTGCTGATTTTAATCAATTCATCCTTCAACTCCAAAGATGTAGCAGAATCAAGGACAAAAGTCATTTGTTTTTTAAATCTGTCTTCTACCTTCTATTCTGGCACCTAACAACACGATAACATTACATTTTAAGATTCCTATGACAACCCTGTGGTGGCAATTTATGTTTCCCTCCTGTTTTCTTTTGTTTTATCTGCTGTTAATACTATGATGTACAGGGTGCCTGGAAGCTCAGTGGGTAGATCAGGCATCCCATGTACAAAGGCAATGTCCTTAATGCGGCAGCCACAGGTTTTCCTCCAGCTTGTAATCATTTGCTGCACGTCATCCCCTCTCTCTCCCCCTTTCATCCTAACATGCTGTCCTTTCAAATAAAAGCAAAGGCCCAAATATATATATATATATATATATATATATATATATATATATATATATATATATATATATATATTATATATATGTCGGCCCTAAAGAGTTCTATGACTTGGGGCCAACTGTTTCTGCCATCAATGTGAAAAAGTTTAATTAAACACAAGAAACTTGTGCTCCAGAAAAGGATAAGCACTCAACGAAGAACCTAGGATCACTAATCAGCTAATATGACTTAAATTTAAAGGCCAGTGAGCAGTGATAGCTAAGACGTCTTTGGGGTCATCAGGTGGGAACCTCCTTTTATCAGTGTTTCACCTGGTTAGTCCCAAAACACCTCCAGGAGGCTAGGCAGTGATCTCTGGTGTCCCTAGTGCCAGCTCTCATTGCTCCTACGCAGCCAAAACAGCTCCGTTTATGCAACCTCCAGGTAATGTCAGTGCCGATGCTACCTTCCCTAGTAACTGCTGTGTACCAGCTTACCTTACCTCTCTTACTAAATGGCTTATCACAGCCTAAACAGCATTACCATCTTCCACAGACCCAGGCTCCATTTATGCAAGCTCCAGGTAGTGACAATGCTGATAGTACCAGATACAAGGCTAGGCTACCACATGGCTATCACAGATACAAGACTAAGCTATCACATGGCTATCACAGATACAAGGCTAAGCTACCACATGGCTATCACAGATACAAGGCTAAGCTACCACATGGCTATCACAGGTACAAGACTAAGCTACCACATAACCACATACTATATTACCTTACCTGTATTACTACATGGCTATCGCAGCCCAAAAAGCACTGCCACCTTCAACAGACCCAGGTTCCATTTATGCAAGCTCCAAGTAGTGACAGTATCGGTACCACCTTCCGTTGCAACTGCCACATACTATCTTACCTTACCTATATTACCACATGGCTATCTCAGCCCAAATAGCAATGCCACTTTCAACAGACCCAGGCTCTGTTTATGCAAGCTCCAGGTAGTGACAGTGCCGATGCAACCTTCACTAGCACATACATCACACTTGCTATATATTACAACTCAAATACAATGCCCAAGCTAAAGAAAATAAGAATGAACTGGCAGAATCAACAAACAAACTTGCAGCATGATCTCACACAAAGAAACTCAAACAGGCCACTCCCACACCTAAATACCTAATCCTAATCCAAATTCATTGACTGAATTTAATTGCCTCATCTCATTTCCCTCACTGTCTTCCTCAAACTCTGTTCCGGCACTCCCAGTTCCCCCAGGAGCCAGACAGCTGATCCTGCTACAAATCACCTACATCCCACTTCAACTGGGCGAACCCTAGCTTTCCATCTTTTTTGCTCAGCTTTTGCCTCTAAGTCTGTGTACATAAGTTTCTTCTTTTCATAGGCTTCTTCCACTGAGTCTTCACAAGGGACTGTTAGCTTAGTGAAATAAATGATCCTTTGACTCACAAACCACAGCACTATGTCAGGCCTCAAATTAGTACAGACTATTTCCTGGGGAATAACAAGCTTTCCTCCTAAATCTACCTGCATTTCCCAGTCACAAGCTCCTTCCAGGCGGCCACATCCCTGCCTCCTCCCTAACTTACTGCCTCTATGTTTCTCCCCCTAACGCACAAACTGGACAACTAGACTCTCTTTTTTAAAACCTCCTGAATTCACCCACCTTCTTCTCCCGTCAATATCTGCAGCTAAGCTTCTCAACACCTGATTATGTCGTCATGTGTACCGGCCCTGTGATAAACTAATTTTGCAGCCTGACTAAATATGTCTTAAGGTTGCAGTACCTGAACAAAATGGGCATGATGGGTCACCATTTACCCAGAGCTTCAAGTTCTGGGGGGTTGGCAACACATCGTATATAGCCCCTATCAGGAATCTAATGTGGCTCTCCTCCATACTCCACAGGTCCCTCCAGCTAAGCTTCCTCCTCTCTACACTTTCCCAAGTAAACCACTGACCCGGCTTAGCCTGAGCCACTGCCTTAGCACCCCTTACAGTCTCCTCCTGTCTACGTACCTGTTCCACTACCAGCTTTCTATCCTTGTGTGGCGATCAGCATACGAGTGGGAGGCTTGAGTATTAGGGAATGACCAACCAAACCAGACAACGCCACCTTGGGAATTTCACCCAAGGAAATAGTTTTGTTTTACCTTATTGGAGCTAATACCAAGGCACTCAGGTTTGTTCTACTGAAGGAGCAGGAGATGTGGTCCCAGTTATAAAAATCTATATTTTTTTATTAGAAATTTTCATAAAACCGACATATATTAAAAGAGACTGTGCGTGGCTCTTAAACAGAAGAAAGTGCACAAATCAGGGCTGGAGCTTACCAGTGGGGGAGGCTAGGAGAACGGGGAGGTGAAGGAACCCAGGGAGAAGAGCACCCCACTTGCTCGTTTCACTCAAACACCAAAACCAAGTAAATGAGGAGGGGTCGCACAGCACACACACACACAAAAAAAAGGGGAACCCCACCACCAGGACACCGGGACCGCCACCGTAAGCGTCCAGCACCTGAAAAACAACAGGAAACAGTATTAACGAAAGGAATAACTCAAAACAATCAAGCAAAGCAAACAAAAACAGCCCAATAAACAAAATAACCAAATAAATAAATGAGGCTTAAGGATAGGCAGCAACCAAGGTTACAAATTACTTACAAAATTGTCACTGTAGCTGCCAAAAATAACTCAATTTAATGATTAACAAAATGACAAAAGTGAATAAGCAAAAGAAAAACAAATGATTTACTAGAAATAACAATTATACACAAAATAAATCAAATGATGAAAGTCCAGCTACCGGAGTTTACAAAACTCAGGCACCTTGACCAAACAAATCACAAAGTAATCCCAATTTAAGAGAACAAACAACAAAGAGCTACATTCAATCAAAGGTAATTAATTACTAAACTAAAAAGAAAATAAGATCTGATTAAACAAAACCAAAACAACAAAAATTAACCCAACATCATAAAGAAATCAAAACCAACGCATGCAGCATCGGGGCTGAGGCAAAAGAAAGAAGGAGCTAACTAAATAGGGGTGAAGAAGTTCTGTCGGTGGGCACAGAACATCCCGTCCGGCCAAGCCGTAGGCCTACAGCGAGCACGAGCAAAGCCCAGCAGAATAAAGCCAGCACAGGAGTGATGCGAGCAGCACACTAAGCAAAACATGCAGCAAAGCAGCAGCGGGTCTTCCAAACAGCGTCACACCGCACATCAGTTAACATCTACAATGAAAATATCAAATAGACTAGATTAATATTAAAAGAATTAATGCTGAGGCGGAGAGGCTGGGCAACATGGGCCCCACATACCGATCAGGCAGCGTCGATGACGCACACACACTGGAGAGGGTCGGAGCACTTCAGGTCTCCCAGCGGCAGTGGCAAAACGTGGCTGACCAATAGCGCGTTGAATGGCAGATTACGGGCGAGCCAGCCCCATAGACGCAGCGTCCGCCCATCGGACGTCTGTACACAGACAAACCATAGCTGTGACAACCGCAAAATCCACCGCAAACAACAACAAAACCAGGCAGCAACCGCTACATTACCTGCACAGGCGATGGCGAAGAGGAGGAAGTGAGGCGACCTGGAAGTGGGCGGGCCTCAGAGCCAAACAGCAAGAGGAAGGCGAGATGGACACCACCTCCCTAAATAAGGTGTCCTCAGGTGCGGATTGGCTAATAAGGCAGGGGAGAGCAACGCAGCACACTCACCCATGGGAGAGCACTTCTTCCTGCTACACTTGGGGCCTGCTGTATTCCACACCAGTTTGCCTGGCCGAAGCCCCAGGCCTCCCTGGCAAAATTGAACATAACCTACTATCTCTGCATGCCTAAGAGCAGCCTCTGCGTCCTGAACTGCCACACTTGGGTTCTATTTTCTCTCCTTGAAAGGATTTGGAACCACACTCCTAACTATTACATCATATCTCCCGGCCAACAACAGCTCTGCCCTGACCTTGGTGCACTTCTGTTAAGCTAGATACTGATCCTCTGTTAAGATAGATACTGGCAGCTGAAGTATCCCTTTCCCATACAATGCCACACTACTTAGACACCTGAGAGCACCTAACCACTTCCTAATATATGAGCTAACCAACTTTTCCATTCTCTCCACAGCAGATACTGGGACTTCATAGATGTGTGATGACAGTGGCAACATCAACCTAGGAAATAACCCAAACTGCAAACACCACAACTTAAACTTTCCTGGGAGCCCTGACTCATCTATTCTATCCAGTCCTTCAGCGACATCTTTTCTAAATTGCACAACCTGCTCAACATCATTCAAATCCACATTGTACCACCTACCTAGGCTCTTCACTGGACTTAGCCCAAACAAACAAACATAGAACCCTGTGTGGTATGAAAAATCAGCTTTTTTATCATGTGAAAAATATTGCGGCCAGACAGAACCGGTTGGAATGTTATTATATGCCAGCGGATGGCCAGACGGCACCTGCTGTGTCTGCCCAGTAAACGTAAGGGTGACGGCGGCGGCGGCACTTGAGAACATAGTCAGACAGAACCTGTTGTGTGCGCATGTAATGTGGCTGGAAATTATGAAATATAAGGCGTAGCAGGAGGAGCAGGCAGGAGGGCAGGTGTATGGGTCAGACACACTCAGACTTTGATGCTGTGTTTGCTTTCCATTGGAATGTGATGTTTTTTCTACACCTTACTATGTGCCTCCTTCCTCTAAACTTGACCACTCGTTACTTTGTTGCCTAAACTTAATTATCCATACCATCTTGTGTGTTTGTCAACATCCTGGTGTTGGTTGCCATGTGCTTTTGTTGCCTAAACGTAACCAGCAGTGTGCAGCATTATCCCACCAAGTGCATTTGTTGACATCACAGTAGTGGCATCCTGGCACGTAAACCGCAAATGCAGAAGGATACCTAGAAAATAATATGTAGACACAGAAGTCCATTGCAATGGGGCAATAATGACTTTGGATTGGAATGTATTGATTTGTGTCAACAAACTAAACACACTTGTTTGGTCATATAGGATCCTGTCACGTCTGCAGCCTCTCCTCACACACCTCTCTCCTAATCAGCCTGATTTCTTCCACCTGCAGTGCTTCCCTCTCTCTCTCCCTCTGCCTGGCTGCACCCTCGTCAGCAGTAACCACCTCCACCTGTTGCTCATTTCCTGTCTCCGCCTACATAACCTGCCCTGTGTCTCACCCTCAGTGCCAGATTGTTCTTTGTGATGGGAGACTTTCCAGCATACCATTCCTGCCTGCCTGCCTGCCTGCCTGCCTGCCTGCCTGCCTGTTGCTGACTCTGTCCGTCCCCAACTAACCTGCTTCGTCTCTGTCCCGGTGATCCGACCTGCCTTCCGATTCCCAACACCGAGTCTGATCTGCGCCTTCCTCCCTCCTGTTCCCTGAGACGGGGAGGAATTCAGCGAGCCTGCTCTCGGGTGAGATCCGCCATTGTTGGGGTTGATTCAACTGCTCTGCTCGACTCACCTGCTCCGTTCTTCCGGTGGGTTCCCTGCCCGAACCACGTCACCAGTTCGGCCAGCTCTAAGGTTCGGCTCGGTGGATCACCGAAGTGGACTTTCACTCCCGTAGACATTGTTGAGACTGTGATTATCTTTGTTTGTGCCAATAAAGCCCCTGAAAGACTCTGTCCGGTCCCTGTGTTGCTTTTGGGTCCTACCACCAGCCCTGACAGGATCCTAATAAATTTTTATGTAAACCTGCTGAATTCAGTCTCTACATCTTGGTTAGTATTGATTATTAATTAGTATTGATTTAGTTGACTTGATAATGATAAATATTCTAATGTCTGTAGTCAGTTATAAATCATTAAAATTAATCAGAGATCTTAGCAGTGTTTGTAAGCTCATGTCCTGTGAATCCCATCCATGAAATGTGATATTTTAGGAAATTCAACTTGCTACTAGCTTGCCTCAAAGTGTCAAGTCTGATCTTAGTCTTAAGTCTGATCTTAAGCCTCCTGCAGACTGTGAGATTCCTGCAATCTTATAAGTTTGGTGCAAGCTACACTCTGCAACATGGATCTTAATAAACTAAACCAGACTGTATGATGCTGAATTGCAGGCTACGACCTATGTCCATCGTCGTCAACACACAAGAACAAAACGTTGTTGGCATGCATCATCCATCTACGCTGCTGTGGTGGTAAGAGCACAATGTAAACAAACTATCAAGCCCTCGCTATAGTGCCATTCATGTGTGTTGGGAAAGTTTAGAGAAGAGGAGGAGAATGTGAATGCAGTCCTGGCTGGGGAAAAACGGCCAACTTTAGCATCTACTAGCATTTAGAATGCATTAGCAGAGTTGCACTGATCAGTGCATTATATGCTGCATTTCTGTTGGTTGTTAGTAGATGCAGGTTGAAGCAGTAGTCAGACAGTGAGATGGTCATTCCAAATTTCTGACAATGTCCGAACTGAATCCCAGGCTGTCTTTGATCGCACGACCATGATAACTGCCATTATTGAACCTCTCACACTGTGCAGCGTAGGACCACTGTTTTAGAGCCATGACCAAAGATATCGCCACGTTTCTGCCACAGTGTTTATCTTTCCTCTGAGACAGCCAAAAATCGTGTAGTGCATACCGGGCCTTAGTCTGAAGTCTAATTACAGTGTGAAGCCCGATCATATTCTGAAGTCTGATCATACTCTGAAGTCTGATCACTGTCTGAAGTCTGATCATAGTCTGAAATCTGATCATACTGCTTTAGGACAGCTGTGGTAGGATATTGTCCTTATAGTTAGTGCTATAGGAATTGCTGCTGCCAGTGCTCTGTGACACTTATAAGCCTTTTATCAGAGGCAGAAGCAGCAGACCACTGCTGAGCTGTGGTGGCTCGAGACTTACTCTAATGGTTTACTTTACTTTCCAGAGAGGCTGGAGATTAGTGGTTTGTTTCACCAGAATAACAAAATACTTTTTATGATAACACACATTGTGCATAGATGTCTTGGCGATGTTAAGACAGGTGTTAAGAGGTGCTTAATTTGTAAATCAGAAGGCACTGCAACGCAGAGAGGCTGCTGATCTGCCAATTGGGGTTGAAAAAAATAGTTCTGGAATGTATGTACAGAACACATCAAAAGCTCAGTGCCTGATGTACAGACAATGCCTAAGTGCTTTGTGCTCAAAGCATGATGTAAACAACATTTTGTGCAGCACACAGAGAGAAAATATTATTGCCTCTTCTGACATGACAGTGGAACCCTATAAACACTGTAATTCCCACAGCGATGGGAATTATAATTGACCATACTCATTTCACTGCCCAGCACAAAAGCCCATTAGCTGTGGGCATTGCAGTAATATACCAAAGTGATCTATGACATACACATATCATGCCCACAATGATGGGACTTACAAGTTTTCAATAACCATACCCAATTCCCCTTTTCACAGCACACACACACACACACACACACATTTAGCTTTAAAGGCTTACAGCAATCACAAGTAGCATTCCGCCTATCTATTGGCCTGATGCATACATTATCATCATCAACATCATTACCCTCCAAGTCAATCATCGACACTTGACACCACGGGAAAAGTAATGAAACTGCACATTAATATTTTTGTTTATTTGTCCAAAATAGCCCACAAAACATCCAACATGTTCCCATCCCAAGTCGTCCCATTTTGTAGCTTTCTTAGTGCAAATTTCTTTCATGAAATGTATCTGATATTTTGTGAAATACAACTTGCTATTATGTGTATTTCTTCACATTCAGTACTGAGATGAGCCTTCCCTGCTTATGGGCTGTACTGTAGGTTTAGAGGAGCTGAGAGGACAGCAGGCAGACAAATAGCTTTTTTCAGACTAACACATTTATTAGACAACAGTAGTTCAGGTGGGCTTCAGATTTGTTTATATGTGCAATAATATGTGCAATATATAAATGTTACACTGAAGTTCCGTGGTAGAAGTTAAGATCAGAATGCCAGTGTATTTTGTTAAGGTAGAGTTTGTCATTTGTTGCATTCAGTATAAGAGGCACTTAGTATTACATTGTAACATTGTAAGACATTGTAAGCGACATTGCCAAACAGACATTAACAACAAAGTTTATGGCTTAGACTTCCAAAATAGAAGGTCCTGACCAAACAAAGGCTCTGAGTGGTGAAAGAGAGAGAACATTTTAACTGGAAAATATCTGTCTAACTGAGGGGGAAGGCACCCCCTTAAGACTTGAAAATACATTGTGTAAATGGCTTTAGGGTATGATATAAAGTGTTATATGCCATCACAGCCCTCTGTGTCCAAATGGAATTGAATTACATTTCATCATAATTAAATTTTTCCTGATAAGCTTTCTTTGTGATCTGTGCTTCTGAAAACGTAGTCACCCAATGGTTCATTATATGTGCATTTGCAACCTGAGTTTTAAATACCCCATGGGAGCTTAAATTGTTTAAAACAAACAAATTCTGATGGAAAAAATCCAAATCTATATGAGCACCTTTCTACAACTTATATTAAACACCATATCAAGTCAAATGGACCCACCTATATTTTAATTATTACACTTCTGGATAATCAATAGGCTTCCTGAGTGTAGGCCAACTAATGGCAGAAAAAAAGGATGTATAAAAAGAGCACTTCTCCAAAAGTGCATGGGTGGCCCACCACATGTCTCCACACAAGGCAATATTCTGAAAGCTCTTTTAGCTTTCACAAAGTGGCTGCTGTTCCCTCTGGGATATACATGAAAAAATAATAAACAGGGGGATATAACTGCAGAGATTTTTCTGAGGGCAGCACTGAAGGGAAGGTTATTGCTTCACTAAAAATCTGTTTTTGTCAGTTTGGCTTGAGGCTGGTATTAGAAACAGCTGTAAAATATATAAAGAAAATTTCATTAGGAATCACTTACATCTAAATTTGACCTCCAGAATTGTTACAAGCCATTAGGTCTGGTATTTAACTTTTATTGGAGTAACTTGGCTGCCATCTTATAAAATCCTACCTAGGTTAGGGTTAGGGTTAGGGTTATACATCCTTACCTTGAGGCATCAGTGTGCTCCATGAATTTAACACACTCTTATCCCAAGCCATCACATATTGCTCCTTTGCAGTGGACTACATATTACGCTCTAGGCATCCTTCTGCATCTGCTATTGACATTCCGGGATGCCACCAAAGTCATGACAACAACAACACATGGTGGGATGATGCTGAAGGTGGTTATGTTGAGGCAACAAAAGCACATGGCAACCAATGCTGGGATGTCAGCAAACACACATGCTAGCACAGATGTTTAGGACTGGGCAACAAGGACCTGATTAGGTTTAGACAAAAGAGGCACATGTTAAGCTGCAGAAAAAAGACATTCCATTCAGAAAGGAAGCGAACACTGGACTGCTGCATGAAAGTCCAGGGATTTGTTAGATCAACCTACCACCCATCCCGCCCGCCTCATTCTGACTTTCATGCTCTTCATATTACGCCATTACCAGCAGCATTTCAACCTGAAGCCGTCCGGTGGCATATAATGTGGACACGACAATACCACGCTTTCAACTGACACTGATCAGTTATGCTGCCATGGTAGGTGTCGTCAGTCTGTCCAATGGCGTATAATAACACCACAAATTGTTCTGTCTGGCCACATTCTCAGCTGGCTCTATCCAGCTGTGTATCATGCGGACATGAAAAGGTGGCTTTTGGCGTCAGTATCTTTCACCTAAATCACTGCAAAAGCATCAGTACTTGATGACAGGTTGCCGCGACAAGGATGACTAAGGAGACTAGGATAACTAAAATGTCATTGGTTCACGCGAAAGGTCACTGACTGACTGTCACCATGTGATGGCTTCAGAGTGAGACTGTGTTGATAAGGTCAACTGGAAGAAGGTCCAATAACAGCTAGCTGAAAGAGGGCATGTTGCCACACTCCGTGGTGGAGTTGGACATACTTCAGTAAAAAAATCCATTTTCCCCCGGTGCTTTTATGCTGGGACAAGGATAGTAGTCCAATTAAATCACCTAATTTAAGCTATAACTGTAGCTCCACTTAACTGTGCATGGAAGACACTGACACATTGATTGATTTGTTTATTTGAGTTTCCTGCACGACAATTGTGTCCATATGGACTTAGCTATGATGGCTGACAGCGGCAACCATGATGCCAATAGACAAGACACAAGCAAATTAAGAAAACATCATTAATTTGAAAACATTTGTGCAGCATTTGGAGAACGCACTCCAAATCCCACAACACAGCACATCACAAAAATACACAGGAATACATCGCAACACAAAGTGTTTCCACAGGACACTTAATAGTGATGCACACAGATGATTTTTTAAATTTATGTATTTTTTATTTTATTTTATTTGTAAAGTGACTTTGATATCCAGTAAAAGCACCATATAAATACAATGTATTATTATGACTTTTTGTACTGCTTGTTTTATACAGTCTATGGTTACTGGAGTCAGATATCCGTCAGTGGTGTTAGAAAATGCAAATGTAAGTGTTTACTGCAGTCAAGCCAACCTCAACTCCACAAAAGACAGTTTAATGAGTCCCCATGTGTGTAAGAGCTGACTTTAAAAAAAAGCTTCAATCTAGTGGATCACTCAGTCTGTCCTGTGTAAATGATTAAATAAATTAATGTATTACCATTTTTTTAATTTCAATTCATTTGTCTTTTCTATTTATTTGTGTATGTATTTGTACTTATGTAGTTATTATTTATCTTTTTTTCATTGATTACTTTATCTATTTATTTGTTTATGTATTTATTAAATTATTTATATATGACAGACTGACAAACTTGTTAAATTAATGTAAATCATCGTAAATAGGCTTTTATTTTTAATTCAGCTCTTACACACTCTTACTGTAATGCCTATCATATAAACAAATCATATAAAGTTTGTCTTTTTGGAATGGAGGTTGACACAACTGCAGTAATAAAACACTTACATTTTAGCTCATTTTCCAACACCACTGACGAATAGCCAACTCCAGCAACCAAAGACTGTATTAAAAAAGCCAGTAACATAAGTCATCTATGTGCGTCACTATTAAGTGTCCTCTGGAGGCACTTCTGTTGTGATGTAGCGTGTTTTTTTAATGTGTTATGGTGTGGTCTTTGGAGCATCTTCTCCAAATGCTGCGCACAAGTCTTCTAATTGATTATGCTTTCTTAATTTGCTTGTGTTTTGTCTATTTGAAAAGTGGTTGCCCCTGTCAGCCACCATACAGGACACTGTACAAGAAGAAGAAGAAGAATGGCCATACAACCAATAATAATAAACAGTCCCACAAATTCAAAAAGAGAGCATTTCAAATTCAAGTTGGAAACAGTTTTCTCTGCCTTAGTTGCCAATCCTTCAATCTTGCCAAGACTCATTAAAGAGCCAGCTCCACATTACCTTCAGATGCCCAAAGTAAATAAGAGGTTCTTTTACTGATTATGTTATCAGAAAAGTCACTGTACATGGGGTAATGGAACATAAAATAAATTTCATCCTTAACACGGATCACAAAAACACATAAACACTGCTCATCAGGAATACCCTTATGTCAGCCTCCCTTAATTGTTACTGGTTGGGTATACATTCTTTACTGGGCACACAGGGACCTCTATCCTTTCTGTTAAGAAAAGGATCTGGGTAGTTATCTTTGATTTCAACGGATTATCATCTTTGGCGTATTCCAGATCTCCTCCTTTCACTGTTGTTTGTGGCTCTTTAGTAGTGTTACATATGTCCACCCATCCATTGTTGTCCGCTTATCCGTGGCCGGATCGCCGGAGCAACAGGTGGAGCAGAGCATTCCAGACGTCCCTCTCCCCAGCAACACTTTCCAGCTCCTCCTGGGGGACCCCAAGGCATTCCCAGGCCAGACGAGATATGTAATCCCTCCAGTGCATTCAGGATCTGCCATGGGGCCTCCTGAAAGTTGGACATGCCCGAAACACCTCCAGTGGGAGCAGCAGCGGCTCTATAAGCTCCTCCTGGATGTCTATGCTTCTCACCCTATCTCTTAGGCTGAGCCCAGCCACCCTGCAGAGGAAACTCATTTCTTCCGCTTGTATCCGCGATCTCATCCTTTTAGTCACTACCCAGAGTTTATGACCTTAGGTGAGGGTTAAAGCGTATATGGACCAGTAAATCAAAAGCTTTGCCTTCTGGCTCGGCGCCTCCATTCTACCCTCACTCCTGCACAAGACCCTGAGATACATGAACTCCGTAGCTTGGGGCAGCAACTTTCCCCCCACCTAGAGGTGGTAATATAATATATATGTATATATATCACACAGCAGATTTTTCCTGAAAATAAAATGTAAGCCAGATGAAAAACATATAAAGAAATAAA
Organism: Plectropomus leopardus; assembly: GCF_026936395.1. Lineage (NCBI taxonomy): Eukaryota > Metazoa > Chordata > Actinopteri > Perciformes > Serranidae > Plectropomus > Plectropomus leopardus. The sequence continues at coordinate 33,755,083 of NC_142188.1, read as the reverse complement.
GCTTACAACACTGTAACTCTAGTTCTACTAGTATAGGTGAAGCTCTCTACTGGACTTTTGGTAATACTCCTCTAATCATGAGCGTTGCATTCACACACTAAGAACAGCAAAAATGTAGCCAGCCAATTTGGACATTCTTGCCCGAATACGTGCTGACATTACAGTATATAGGAAGGTGGATTCCCACTGTCAGAAATTCTACACACTCTTCAGTAAGCAGCGTACAAATGACAGGGCCCCTAGGTAGAGCACCCAACCTGAGCTAATAGAACTAGGGTTACAGAGCCCATCCTCTACTGGACTATTTGAGAACAGTGGGTGGAGTCCAACAAATGACTGCCCTGTCATGACATAACAATGACCCAGCCACACTCATCATAAACAACTAAAGGTAAGTCACAGTAGCCCACCTACTTCTTCTGCCAAGAAGGCGAGGGCCCCAGCCAACCTAGTTGGTAAGCTACCAAACTGGGTTGAGTGTTCCAAAGACAAGGGGGTCTAAAGACAAGCAATAGACACCCAGGACACATTTCCCGGGTCATCCAGGAGCATGGAAACATGTTGGTGTATCAATCCAGAAGCAGAGTCACGTACAACACAGTCAACATACACCCAACCCTTTCCATCATTCTTGTATCAACAGACCCCCAAATGGAGCTCAACATGTCCAAGAGATAAAACCACATGAATGGCAGGGTGTATACCATGATGTTGTGAGACATGTCCTCGACACTCAGCCCAATGAACAAAGCCACTGACACCAAAGGGCAGTAAGTTTAAACACTGTCTTGGCTGGAGTCATCACAAGCAGCAAAGCTGTCTTAAACGACAACGCCTTCAGAGAGGAGCACTCAAGAGAATGGTAAATGGTAAATGGACTATACTTCTACAGCTTTTTCTAGTCTTATTGACCACTCAAAGCGCTTTAACACTACATGTCTATTCACCCATTCACACACACATTCACACACTGGTGGCCGAGGCTACCGTACAAGTCAAGTCAAGTCAGTTTTATTTATAGAGCCCATTATCACAAAACACAGTTTGCCTCAGAGGGCTTTACAGTGTACGACATCCCTCTGCCCTTAGACCCTCACATCACCCAAGGAAAAACTCCCCAAAAAGAACCCCTGTAATGGGGAAAAAAAGAGGAAGAAACCTCAGGAAGAGCGGTAGAGGATAGTGAGGGATCCCTCTTCCAGGACGGACAGACGAGCAATAGATGTCGTAAATAGCAAATGAAATACAATCATGGCAAAAAAGGAAAGAGAAAGAGAAAGGGGGAGAGAGGGTGGGGGAGAGAGGGGGGGGCACAGCAATAATAGAAACAGATGCATGTCATATTACAATAATGGTAGGTGTGAAATTAGTAATTGCTCTCTATGATGATGTTGAGAGAGATGATAACAGTCTCATGCATATGTGAAAGGGAGTTGTCCAAAGGCAAGATCACAGCATCAGCGCAACCAGGACCAGACCACGATCAGGGCGAGCGGGGGGCACAGAATCAGTACAGCCACAGCACGAGCACAACCAAAGGCAGGGTCGCAGCATCAGCACAGCTATCACCACGGTCAGGCACAGTCAAGGTTACGGCCAGGATCCAGGGAAAGTAGGAAACAAGGGAGCAGGAACGCTCCCGAGAGGAAACAGGATTAGCGTAGTGCAGTTCAACAGACCCAGGCTCTGTAATCGCGAGCCCCAGGTAGTGAGAGTACCACATGGCTATCACAGAGCTAAGCTAAGCTTGCACATGGCAATGCAGTTAACAGACATGCATGATTTCTGATGGCGGCATTGAGAGAAGGAAAGGAGCTCAGTGTATCAGGGGAAGTCCCCCGGCAGGTTAAACCTATGTCAGCCTAACTATGGGCTGGTCCAGGCAGCCTGAGCCAGCCCTAATTATAAGCTTTATCAAAGAGGAAGGTCTTAAGTCTACCCTTAAAAGTTGAAACGGTGTCTGCCTCCCTGACCGAAAATGGAAGATGGTTCCATAGGAGAGGAGCATGGTAGCTGAAGGCTCTGGTTCCTAACCTACTTTTGGAAATTTTGGGAACCACAAGTAACCCTGTGTTTTCAGAGCGCAGTGGTCTTGAGGGTTGGTAAGGAACTATGAGCTGTGACAGACAGGATGGAGCCTGACTATTTAGAGCTTTGTAAGTAAGGAGGAGGATTTTAAATTCAATCCTGGATTTCAAAGGGAGCCAGTGCAGAGAAGCTAAAACGGGAGAAATATGATCCCTTGCTTCCCGTTAAAACACGAGCAGCAGCGTTCTGCACCAGTTGGAAAGACCTAAGAGAGTTGTTGGGGCAACCAAATAATAGGGAATTACAGTAATCCAGCCTAGAGGTGACAAATGCATGTACTAATTTTTCAGCATCTGTTTGGGATAGGATATGTCTAATTTTTGCGATGTTACGCAAGTGAAATAAAGCCGTCCTTGAAGTTTGTTTTATATGGGAGGCAAAGGATAAATCCTGGTCAAATAAAACTCCGAGGTTCCTTACAGTTGTGCTAGAGGCCAAGGTAATGCCATCTAGAGAAATTAAATTGTTGGAGCTTCTGAGGTGTTTTGGGCCAAGAACAATAACTTCAGTTTTGTCTGAATTCAACATCAGGAAATTACGGCTCATCCAGGCTTTTACATCCTTAAGACATGTTTGAAGTCTAGATAGCTGATCAGTTTCATCTGGTTTCATAGATAGATATAATTGCGTATCATCAGCATAACAATGGAAATTTAAGGAATGTTTTCTAATTATGTTGCCTAGAGGAAGCATATATAAAGTGAAAAGGATTGGTCCAAGCACCGAACCTTGTGGCACTCCAAAGCAGACCTTTGTATGTGCGGAGGGTTGATCATTGATGTGAACAAATGGGGAACGATCTGATAAGTATGACTTAAACCAGACTAGTGACGTTCCTTTAAGGCCAATTGAGGTTTCAAGTCTGTGCAGTAAGATTTGATGGTCAATGGTGTCAAATGCAGCACTGAGATCTAATAGGATTAAAACAGAGACCAGACCTGTGTCAGAAGCGATAAATAAGTCGTTATTAATTTTTACTAGTGCTGTCTCTGTGCTATGATGAACTCTAAAGCCTGACTGAAAGTCCTCGAATAAACTGTTGTCTCGGAGAAAGTCACAGAGCTGATGAGCAACCACTCTCTCAAGGATTTTAGAAATAAAGGGGAGATTAGATATCGGTCTATAGTTAGCTAAAATCTCAGGATCGAGAGTGGGCTTCTTTAGAAGAGGTTTAATGACAGCTACTTTGAAAGACTGGGGTACATAACCTGTCAATAAAGACGCATTGATTATATTTAATAAAAAGTTGTCTAATAAAGGTAAAACTTCCTTAAGGAGCTTAGTTGGGATGGGGTCTCGCAGGCATGTTGATGGCTTAGATGCAGAAACCAAAGTATAGAGTTGATGGAGGTCAATGGGGGAAATATGGTCTAGATAAATTTCGGGCCTTGCTGCCATATTCAGGCAATCTGAGTTCGGGGTCAGGTCAGTTGAGGGTAAGAGGTGATGGATTTTATCTCGAATAGTTATGATTTTATTATTAAAGAAATTCATAAAGTCGTCACTGCTTAGGGCCAAAGGAATACAGGGCTCTATAGAGCTGTGACTCTGAGTCAACCTGGCTACAGTGTTGAAAAGAAACCTGGGATTATTTTTGTTTTCCTCAATTAGTGAGGAATAATAGTTTGCCCTGGCATGGCGGAGGGCCTTCTTATAGACTTTAAGACTGTCCAGCCAGACTAAACGGGACTCTTCCAGTTTGGTCGAACGCCAATGTCTTTCAAATTTTCGCGATGTTTGTTTCAATTTGCGAATCTGGAGGTTAAACCATGGGGCTAATTTTTTTTGTTTCATTATTTTCTTCTTGAAGGGTGCAACAGTGTCGAGAGCTGATCGCAGTGAGCCAGTGGCATTATCGATGAGACAGTCAATTTGGGAATGACTTAAGTTAGTAGTAGTGTGCTCAGGAGTTGTAAGACATGGTAATGATGTCAAAGCAGAGGGAATTAGTTTCTTAAATTTAGCCACTGCTGAATCAGATAGACATCTAGAAGAGTAGCTCTTACTGAGAGGCATGTAGTCAAGTAATAAAAAATTAAAAGTTATCAAATAATGGTCTGACAGAGCAGGAATCTCAGGAAAGACTAATAAATCTGCAATATCAATGCCGTATGCAAGGACTAAATCGAGGGTGTGATTGTAGCGGTGGGTGGGTTTATGTACACACTGACTGAAGCCTATTGAATCCAAAAGTGTGGAGAAAGCAGAACTAAGGCTATCACTATTAACATCCATGTGAATGTTAAAATCACCTACGATAATAATTTTGTCTGATTTGAGCACTAAACTTGATATAAGCTCAGAGAACTCAGATAGAAATTCAGAGTATGGGCGAGTAGCGGTACACTATGACAAATAGAATTGGCTGTAGAGTTTTCCAGGATGGGTGAGAAAGACTAAGAAAAAGGCTTTCAAATGAATTATAGTTTAACTTGGCCTTAGTGTGAATTGCTAAGCTTGAATCAAAAATAGCAGCGACTCCCCCTCCTTGGCCAGTGTCCCGCGCAACGTGACTATTTATATGACCAGGAGGAGTGGATTCATTCAGGCTAACGTACTCTTCAGGACAAAGCCAGGTCTCAGTGAGGCATAATAAATCAATATGGTTATCCAATATTAAATCAGTGACTAAATGAACCTTGGTTGATAAGGATCTAACGTTCAAAAGTCCGCATTTAATTCTCCTGTTATGATGCTGTATGACAGGAGATGAGTTAATTTTTATGAGAGTTTTATGTACAACTCCCCTTTTGTTTATTTTAGTATTAAACAAATGAAGTGGTCGGGGGACAGACACTGTTTTTATAACATTTACATTATGGGTGTGTGACTGTGCTAGAAGAAGCTCAGAGAAGCGTGTAAGACTGCGACTCTGAAACCTGGTCCCAACTCTGGTTTGTCATGGCTTTGGGCCTCTAATAAAATCGGCCAGATTCTTAGAGTGGAGAGCGGCTCCATCCAAAGTGGGATGGATGCTGTCCCTCCGGATAAGACCAGGTTTACCCCAAAAGGAGCGCCAATTATTAACGAAGCCCACATCATTTGCTGGACACCACCACGACAACCAGCGGTTGAGTGCTGACATGCGGCTAAACATGTCATCACTGGTCACATTGGGGAGGTGTCCAGAGAAGATTACGGTGTCCGACATCGTCTTGGCGTACTCACACAACGACTCTATGTTAATATTAGTGACCTCCGATTGACGTAACCGGGTGTCATTGCCGCCAACGTGAATAACAATCTTACTGTATTTACGTTTAGCCTTAGCCAGCAGCTTCAAATTTGACTCGACGTCGCCCGCTCTGGCCCCAGGGATACATTTGACTATGGCCGCTGGTGTCACTAACTTCACGTTTCGCAAAATAGAGCTACCAATGACCAGGGTTGTGTCCTCGGTCGGTGTGTGGTTGAGAGGGGCATACTTATTTGAAACGTGAAGGGGGGGTGGGGGGTGTACCGCGGGGTTCGGCTTACTATGCTTCACTCGGACAGTCACCCAGCCTCCCGGCTGCACGGGGGTTGCCGGGGGACGGCTAGCAGAGGCTACGCTATGTCGGTCTGCACCGGCTACAGGGGGCTCGCTAGCTATCGCAGCTACAGAGCGATTATCCACGGTGCGGAGCCGTGCTTCCAGATCGCTAAGCCTTGCCTCCAGCGCAGCAAATAAACTACACTTGTTACAGGTACCACTAACACTGAAGGAGGCAGAGGAGTAACTAAACATCTGACACACTGAGCAGGAGAGAGCAGAAGAGGGAGAGGAGCAGAGAGAAGCCATCGCTAACCAGAGCTAATGCTAACGAAGCTAACCGGCTAACAGTGAGAGAGCGGCTGTGAATACACAGGAAAAACCGCTGAGAGGAGGAGACAGCTGTGAGTGATTAAGTAAAACTTATGTGAGTTTTCAGTCACAGATAGATAAGAGCAGCCGAAGTAAGGAACAAGTTAGAAGATTAGCTGAAGATCACTCGTAGGAGCAGCTCAGAGACGCTACCAGAGACACAGACAAGATACACCGGAAGTGATGTAACACGCTTACCCGCAGTACGTGAACAAGGTGCCACCTGCTACTCAGTAATCATTCGCACACTCACACTCTGATGACACAGCATCGGGAGCAATTTGGAGTTCAGTATCTTGCCCAAGTGTGGCAGGATAGCACTGCACTCCCTGCCGTGAGGGGCAGTGTGGCAGACAATTGCGCATCACCTATAAATAGACCAGGTCGGACCCGTCTCGTCCTTTCCGCTTCCTCTTCCTCCTTCACGGAGCCGACAGCGTGTGTGGTGGCGTCTCGCTGGTTTGCAGGTTAGATCTCAAAACAAAGGTATGCATGCTCTGTGTCTCCTCAATCCGCTCAAGTTATTCTGTGTTGTGGGCCTGGCGCTTACCTCAGTTTCTCTCCGTGCGGTGTTACCTGGAGCCGGGCTGTCTCCCTCGGGTCAGTGTGTGTGTGTGGTGCGCTCTCTGCGGGTAGGATGCTCAGCTCTCTGCTATTTTTATATTATGCTGCCGATGGTTGGGTGAGGTGTACTGATTTGTTTTCTCCCGGCTGTCGCTGCTAGAATCTGGGCTGTGCGCTTCCTCCTCCTGCCGCGGTGACATCTCTGATCCTGCTCTCCGTACGCGGCTGTCACGCGCCACTGTGAGCCTTGCTGCTGTCCTGGCTCTTTCTGTGTCCTGGCTCTTTCTGTGTCCGGGCTCTTTCTGTGTCCGGGCTCTTCCTTTTGGCCTTGGTTTTTTTTTCTCTTTTAGTTTCGTCTTGGCTTCGGCGTTGTCTTGGCTCGTGGCTGTCCCTCTCTCGTCCATTCTGCCGGTGTAACTGTCCTCCGTGTGGCTCTTCAGCCATGTTTGGTGGACACTGGGTCCATGGTTTCCACCATCACAGAAAGTTTCTTTCAGTAGCACTTTGCACCCTGGGACCATGATCGCCTGCAGTCCTGTAATTGGTTGCGGCTCTGGGCAGCTAATGGCCTACCTATTCCGTATGTTGGCTATTTGGAGCTTGATGTGACCCTTTGTGACAAGGTGATGTCACATTGTGGGATCCTGGTTGTTAAAGACCCCCCTGAAGCTGTGACCTCGGTCCCTGGAGTTTTGGGGATGAACGTGATCAGACGTTGTTATCAAGATCTTTTTGGGGCCTATGGCCAGTCTCTGTTAGATGCACCCCCTGTGTTACAGGCCCCTGGCTCAGTCATTGAGGCCCTTCAGAAATGTCACCAGGTTGCAGCCCAGGGTCTTAAAAACCCTACTGGTTCAGTCAGGGTGCAAGGTTAGCAGACGCCCTTCGCATCCCTGGTGGGGTAATGAAGCTTGTTGCCAGCACTTGCTCCTCGCAGTTTTCAGAGCAGGCTGTGCTGTTTGAGCCCCCTGAGTCTGGTCTGCCAGATGGGTTGCTGGCATCTCCCTGTTTGGTTCGTGTTGTCCGGGGTACGGCTTACATCCCAGTGGTCAATGTGGGGACAACTGACATTCTCTTGTACCCACGGACCTGTCTGGGTGCTCTCATCAGCGCCCAAGTTGTGAGTTTACCCACAGGGGTAACAGAGGTGCAGCAGGCTACAGCTACCGTCTCTTCCCACGCAGCTTCTAGCTCAACTTCCGGGGTTGCTCCACAGGTAGATCTGTCAATGTTGACAGAGGAAGAGCAGGGGGAGGTGAGGTCCTTGTTGCAGGAGTACAGTTCAGTTTTTGCAACCCATGATGGTGACTTGGGCTGTACCAACCTCATCTCCCATGACATTCCGCTCCTGGATGATGTCCGGTGAGGCAGAAGGTACGTCGCATCCCCCTCTGAGTCTGAGCTGTAAAGCTCATCAACCAGCTTCTCGAAGCGCAGGTCATTAAGGAGAGCAGTAGCCCTTATGCCTCGCCCATTGTTTTGGTCCGTAAGAGGGACGGCAGTTTGCGCTTGTGCGTAGACTACCGTCTTCTGAACAGTAAGACCCGTAAGGATGCTTTCCCTTTGCCTCGCATTAAGGAAAGCCTTGATGCCCTTAATAAGTGGTGCCGCTGGTTCTCAACCATTGATCTTGCCAGTGGGTACAACCAAATTGCCAATATCGAACCCGGCAATCGGCCCAAGACTGCCTTTTGCACTCCATTTGGGCTGTTTGAGTTCAATAGGATGCCTTTTGGACTGTGTAACGCCCCGAGTACGTTCCAGCGGCCGATGCAGAGAATGTTTGGAGATCAGCAAGGTCAGTCTCTCCTTCTGTACCTTGATGACATTGTCATCTTCTCCTCCTCTGTGTCTCAACATCTGCAGCGGCTGAAGGTTGTGCTCGGTCGCCTTCAGAAGGAAGGCTTGAAGGCCAAATTGGAGAAGTGCACCTTCTTCCAGAAGGAAGTTAAGTACTTAGGCCATGTTATCTCCAGTGAGGGTGTCTCCACAGACCCCGAAAAGATTGAGGCTGTGTCCAAGTGGGAGCGGCCTCGTCATGTCTCTGAGTTGCGTTCCTTTCTGGGTTTTGCCAGCTACTACCGGCGTTTTGTTGAGGGCTTTGCGCAACTCGCTAGTCCTCTGCATAAGTTAGTGGCTGAGCTTACCAACAAGAAGTCCAGAAAAGGTTCTGAGCAGGCTCTTAGTGCTGCTTGAATGACCCAGTGTGAGACCAGTTTTGAGGCCTTGAAGTCGAGGTTAGTGTCAGCACCTGTTCTAACTTATGCCGACTTTTCTCGTCCTTTCATTTTGGAGGTCGGCGCTAGTCACAGTGGCCTTGAGGCAGTGCTCTCCCAAGAGACCGACAGAGGTGTGCAGCCTGTGGCTTATGCCAGCCGAGGTCTCAGGCCCACTGAGCGCAACATGGATAACTACAGCTCCATGAAGTTAGAATTCTTGGCGTTGAAGTGGGCCATGACCAAAAAGTTCCGTGAGTATTTGTTGGGCCATAAGTGTCTGGTTTTTACTGATAACAATCCGTTGAGTTACCTGCAGTCCGCCAAGCTTGGAGCCACTGAGCATCATTGGGCTGCTCAGTTGGCTGCATTTGATTTTGACATCAAGTATCGTTCAGGTCACAGTAATCGCAACGTTGACGCACTTTCTTGGCAGTATATGTCGGGTTCTGGCTTGGCTGAGGGTGTTGTGCCAGGCACTTCAATCCCCAATGCCCTCCAGCTTACAGCGCGTCCAGAGGTTTTTCCATCTCATTCCCCTGCTGATATTTGTGCCTTGCAGGAGGCAGATCCCCTTGTAGGGGAAGTCCTGGTGTTCTGGCGGAGACGGGCTAAGCCAACTCCCGCTGAGAGACTGCAGGTTTCCAAACCGGCAATGGCTTTGTTGCGTCAGTGGGACCGCTTGGTCAAAAGAGAGGGTGTGCTCCACCGTGGTCTTTCAGCCTGATGGCGGAGTGAATTTTTCAGTTGATTTTGCCCGCTGCTCTGAAGCACGAGACCTTAAATCGGTTACACCAGGAGCATGGCCACCAGGGCATTGATCGGACCACCGACCTGGTGAGGCAGCGCTGCTATTGACCGGGGATGTCCGTGGACATTAAACAGTGCGAGCGTTGCCAGGTTGCCAAGGACTCCGGCTCAGTTCCACATAGTTACATGGGTCACTTGCTTGCCTCAGAGCCCAATGAAATTGTGGCTGTTGACTTTACCCTGCTTGAGCCGTCCAGCAATGGTGTTGAAACTGTCCTGATTATGACAGATGTTTTTAGCAAGTTCACTGTTGCTGTCCCCACACGAGACCAACGGGCCTCCACTGTGGCTCAGGTCCTCCTTACTGAGTGGTTCTACAAATTTGGTGTTCCAAGCCGCCTGCGCTCAGACCAGGGTAGGAGTTTTGAGAGCGCCTTGATTCACCAGCTCTGCGGTTTGTATGAGGTCGCTAAAACTACTTGCACATACGTACCATCCGGCAGACAGCGGGCAGGCGGTTTAATCGAACCCTTCATAACCTTTGCGCACTCTTCCAGCTTCCAGGAAGCGGGACTGGGTCCCCTGTTTTGCCTCAAGTGTTGTTTAATACAATACCACACCTCATCAGGGTACAGGAGAGTCACCTTTCTACCTGATGTTTGGTAGAGAACCTCGTCTTCCCATTGACTTCCTCTTAGGGCGAGTTCAGGATCCTGTACATGGGGAAGTACAGGACTGGGTTGTGGAGCATCGAGCCAGGCTTAATGTGGCTTTTGAGGGTGCTCGGGAGCGATTGTTGGCTGCTGCTGGTCGCCGGAAGGAGCGCCATGATCAGTGTGTTCGTGAGGCGCCTCTACCAGTGGGCCAGTTGGTGTATGTAAAAGATCATAGTGCCAGGGGTCAGCATAAAATCCAGGATATCTGGAGCTCTGTTGTTCACCAGGTGTTAAAAGCCCCAGTAGATCAAGGAGCGGTCTACACCGTTGCCCCAGTGCGTAATCTGCACCAGGTACGAACGGTCCATCGAGACATGTTGAAGGCTGTTCTTGGCCCTGAGAATCTAGTAGCCCCTCCTAGGGCCCAACCACCTTGTAGATCAGAACAGGTGGAGGCTGACTCCCTCAGTGATGGTGACTTGTGGCTCTTGGTACCTGAAACACCTTTGCCTTCTGCGGGTCCGAGTCGTCCCTCTGCCAAAACCCGTTCAGAGGTTCAGGCTAGTTCAAGTGCAGTTCCTACATCGAGGGGTACTGTGCCATCCGTTCCTTCGTTGTCCCCCTCAGAGCAACCCAGCACCAGTCAGCAGGTTCTGCGTCGGACTGCTCGCGCTACAGCCGGCCACCATTCCAACCCTCACCATCTTCCCTTGCCTGCAGGCCCCTTGGTAGCCCCCAGCCTGTGTCTAATGCCCAAATAGCCATTTTTAGGCCTTGGTGTTAGCGTCCGTAATTTTCTGTTCATCGTCGGGCCGACGACGCAAAATCTGGGGGTAGATGTGGGACTCCAGCCGCTTTGACTCGGCGCTCCGGTTCGGCCTGCATTTGACTCTCTGATCCGGCCCTGTTGACTGCAGCCAAAGGCTGTGGCAACACAGCCTTGACAAAAGTTGCCGGCGTGCGCCCAGAGAGGCGTCCTAACTTTTATTGCTACAGAGCCATACCCGCCAAGACTGTTTTAAATTAGAGTGGCAGACATTTATTGATTGTTTGGGTTTATTTCTTTTCTATTTCTTTCCATTGGATTATTATTGCGTCTCAGTGTTACATTGGATTTATTGTTTGGATTTATTTATGTTATTTCTTTTCATTGAATTATTATTGCTTGAGTTTCTATCGGATTAATTGTTTAGAAATATTTCTTTTTCCTGCTTTTGATAATTTGTGATTTAGTATAGTTCCTTTTGGCTTTGGGGTGTTATTTTTGGTTATGTTGTGTGTGAGGACTGCCTTGATTTTATGGTTTTAATATTGTTTTCTTTCTGTTGACAGGTGCTGAGGCCCAGAGCGGCAGCGGTTTCCCTGGTGGTGGTTCCTTTTTCACGTTTTGGTTTGCAGTGTCACAGGTGAAGTGTAGTTTTGGATCCCTCCTTTTTTTGTTACCGCTGTCGTGGTAAGCCCCAGCCCTGTCCCTTATTTCCTTTAAGTGGCTCCTCACATCATTTCTCACCATTATTATTGTCTTTATTTTGATTTAATTAGTCTGTTACTCAGTTAAAAATAATTGTTTAATAAAATATATTTTTATAATTGGAAATCACGCTCCTGTCCTGTGGAGTTTTTCGAACTGCGTGCCTTGTTTCAAATCAAAAACTGGTAACTTATATCCTGGGGTGAAAGCCCCCAGGTGGCGTTGTCAGCAACCTTCTTATTCCGCTCGCCTTGCCACACAAGGATATTTCGACATGTTGCCCAGAGGAACTGGGGATTGAACTGCTGACCTTCTGATTAGAGGACGACCTACTCTACCTCTGAGCCACAGCCTTCACCAAGGTATCCTTCACCAACGGTTCAAGCGCCAGTGGCAGGTTCCATGGATTGAGTGGTTGTGGTTCCAGAGATAGAGCAGGTCATTCTGTTATTGAAAGGTCAGTGGTTGGATCCCCAGCTCCTCCACACAACATGTTGAAGTATCATTGGGCAAGATAGTGAATCCCAAATTACTTATGATGGCTGCTCCAAAAATGTGTAAATGTGTATAAATGCTTAAAAACTGAGTCGCAGGTGACACCTTGTACAATAGCCTCGGCCACCAGAGTGTGAAGGTGTGTGTGAAGCAGTGAATATGACTTGTAGTATGAAAACAGTTTGAGTCGTCGGACGACTACAAAAGCACTATCCATCCATTATTATCCATTTACATTCACAATAAAGACCAGACCAAAGCACTTTTACATTGTGTAAGTAAGCCTTGCAGCTAGTAAGATTTTCCTCTACTCATTGGTTAGGTTTAAGGCTAAAATTTTTAAACTGGGCAGCTAAAATTGCTGTGTTGCTGTCAGAAGTTGATGGAGTGAGCTGCCTGGCCAGCTAATATTATGTCTTGTTTCCTGAATATTTTATCTCATAACAGCATTGTTTACATACAAATCGTGCTCTGTCTATTTACACGTATTTTCTCAGAAATCCCAAATATTTCCACACTGCTGATTTTTTCCTGAGGATATAACATTATCCTCATAATCTGTTCCTTGGCTGCATTCCAATATCTGTCTATCACTGTTGGACGGTGACACCAATTTAAAAAACAAAGATGTATCCCAAAGATGATCACACTGATTGATGATTTCACTTGGCATCGATGACATTGGATCACTGCTTACCGTTAGATTAATCATGACAGGTGGATGTCATGCCAGTCTGTATTCACCATAAAGCACACGCCTCCTCTCCTCCTTTCGTCAGAGCCCCTGTTCTGTCTGATTGCCATATGGGGAAAAGAGTCACCTGGTTGGATGACGTTGTCCACTTTTTAGCCAAGTTTTGGCGAATCAAAGGATGTTACAGTCCCTGATATCCTGTTTGAAACTGATATGGCACAGAGGTAATTAATTTTATTATCTACTGCCTTTACAATGCAGAGGAGAGTTTACAGAACGGTGATTTAATCTCCTCATTGCGAAGGACAATCTGCAGCCACAGGCCGCCATTGTCCAATGCCAACCACAGAAAGCACCACCAAGACTTACAAAATAGACACAAGAGCCTAACTTTAGCACAAACTTAGCAGAAATGAGAGACTGAATACATCAGCGTCCATTGATGCACTGAAGTAACTTAAAGTCAACTTCTCTTTTGCCTCATTTAATTACTGAATTGGAGACTACTGCTGGCTCAGGGGTTAGAGTGGGTCGTCCACTAATCTGAAGATTGGTGAATTGATCCATGGCTCCTCTAGTCTGCATGTCAAAGTATCCTAGTGGTCACGAACAAGTCACGATGTTATTATATGCCAGCGGACAGCCTGACTGCACCTGCCACGTCTACATGAAATGTAGCAGGATGGCATCAGGTTGAAATGCTGCCAGTGACCACATAATATAAGGAGCACAAGGGTGCCTACCAGATGGGGTGGTGGATGGGACCACTAAACCCTGGACTTTCATGTGGCACTCTGGTGTTTGCTTCCTGTCTGAATGTGATGGGTTTTTCTCTACACCTTACTATGTGACTCCTGCCCCTAAGCCTAACCATCTATGTCAGCATGTATGTTTGTTGACATTCCGGCATTGGTTGCTATGCGCTCGTGTTGTCTAGACATAACCACATGCCATGTCATCCAACCATGAGCATTTGTTGACATCACGGTCGTGCCATCCTGGAACATAAATACCAGATGCAAGAAGGATACCTAGAGCATAATAAACGGACACAGAAGGCCACTGCAAAGCGACAACATGAGACGAGTTGGGATAAGAAAGTTTTGGTTTGCCTCGGCCATCAATGAGTGAATGTAGCATTTAGTTTAAAGCACTTTGTGTGGTTGGAAGAAAATTATGATGCTATACAAATGTAGCTCCATTTACCTGCCACTGTTTGACGATTATAATGAATATCAAAATAAAGGCATATCCTAAAAATGATGATATGGATTAATGTTTTCATGTTGCATCAATGATATCGAATCATTGATCATTAATTTGTTACACCTCTAGACTTAGACTTAGACACGTTTATTTATCCCACTTGTGGGAAATTAACTTGTCACAGCAGCCGTGTGTACAGAAAAAATATATAAAATATCAATATATACAAAATATAAAATATACAAAAGTGCACAAATAGGCATGTATCAAAGAAGAAGAAAAAATGTACAGGTTTTAAATACAAAAATCAAAGATATACCAGAAAAAAATCAAAGATATGCAGATTAAACAAGATGCAGGTAAGAATGTGGGAGAATGAGGGAGTACTGTTGTTGTATTGTAATAAATAGTAATAAGGATAATTAGGCAGGGGCAATTTTTAATGGAACACCAGTCATTATTCACCATGTAAAAGTTATTTGATTCACTGTTATGGAGAATGGTGCGCACAGTGAGTAAAGGGCTTGCAGTGGAGAGGCCTTTGTTGAATGTGTATTACTCAAAAAGCGGTTAGTGGTCCTTTCTTCAACCTGCTTAAAGTTTCCCTTAATTTGAACAGTTTCTACCAATATCTTTAACTAGGAGAAAACAGCAGCTATAGCTGATGAGTGTCCTCAGGGTATATCTGTAGCCTGTGATAGCTCTGACTTGTAGTCAGATTTTTTTAGGAAGCACATGTTACGGCTTTGCTATGGAGCCTACGCCCTAGCAGCTGTAGTTAAGCTGCTAACATTTATCAGCAGCTATGAATCTGCCTTTAGCCTGCGGGTTTCCACATGAAACATTTATTAAGTGTTCTGCCTTCTTCAGAACCTTTACTTTGGTGACATAATGTGAAACGAGCCACAACTCCTGCACCTATACTGTGTGCCATGTCAAGCACATGGCTCTCAGTATGGTCCACATGTGTCATGCTGAGACAGTAATGTGGCATGGGTTCCAAGCAGGCCTTAGTAAGGTTACCTTCATCTAAAAAAAAGTCACAGTAAAACAAACACATGCGCCTTAGTTTGCCTTTAAAAGGTTTGTGTGGGACATGGTGTATGTGGCCAAGGATGACATCGTTGTGTTTCTGCTCTGACTCGCCGCTTTGGAATGGTGTCACTGTTAATGTGATGATTAGAGGCCAGAGCACCATGACTTTCTAATGGATGTTTATTTAAACCAGAATGCCAGCCAAAATGTTTATTCCACTGATGCTGAGCAGACATAACGGCTGTTCATGTTATGTATTTTACAGAGAGAAGCCAAGATTTCCCAGACCTGCTCTGCACTGCAGTTTGTCCGTCTTACACCAGTTATGGTCATACATACACTAAACTGAGAACTGAACTGCACGACAAACTTTATCATCAACTTGAAATATCCAAGCAAGTCTCCATTCGAAACAATGGCCAATAGTGCCAAATAAGTAATAATGAACAAAGTGTAAAACTCGATTATTAAGTTATGATGTTACTCTACAATTTTTTATTGATCAATTAACTCTTTGAAATCTGAGCAAATTGGCTTGATTTCTTTTAAAGTCATGGGGAGAAAGCAAGAAATTAGCAAAAGGTAGAAGAAAATTACCCAAGAATGTGTAATAATAATAATAATAATAATAATAATAATAATAATAATAATAATAAAATCCAGTTTTTTAAAAAAAAAGTAAATTACCTGGAAAAAGTTCTTAAAATTATAGTAATTCTGTAGCTAATCTAATTATGATTTTTAAAAACTGCTCATAAATATGTGTAACTTTGGGCCTTGATTAACTGAAATAGGTGGGCTATATAAACCCCCCCTCCCCTTCAAGGAACTTTGGCATTGGCCTTATTTTTCAACCTGACAGGTTGCTGCTTGGACATGCTTTATACACTGTACTCCAAATTAAATAACAATAACAATTTCTTGACAAGTTCTTGTAAAGATCCTAGATTGTTAACCCCTCCTTAATTTTACATATTATTTTATGGTATCTACACATATACATACTGCACTGTATAAGACTGTATATAAAGATGGAAAACATGACAGCTCCCCCAAAGTTAAGCTTTTCGGTCCGAATCGCCCCCTGGTGTCCTTCTGCAGAATAGGTTGCCCCTCCATGTTACTGAATGGACATAGACCAAACTAAAAACTAAAAGTACAGGCCAAATAAATTTTTCACAAAGATGGTTTCTGTCACTGAAGGTAGTTCTCATCGCCCCAGTGTTTGTTCAAGTGATAGTTTTTATGATACGGTCAGTTTTAATGAGTTACTCAGTTCTACAAAAAGTTAATTTTTTCACCATGACTAACAGTTATGAAAGCCAATACATGCGCTCGCATTCAATAGAGCTGCTCCTGATTGGTCGGACGGGTGTTTTACCAGAAACTTCCTACTATGGATACTGCTACTGCACAGAATCTGACTCTAAATGATGTCACCAGTGCAAGATGGCAGTGCCCATATCTCGGATATTTTAGCCTCACTTTAGCATGGGGGGTAAGATGGGGTGCATCGTCCATCTTTATTTACAGTTTATGTTGCTGCACTGGTAGACCATTAATACAGAAAATTCCACTGTATATTGGAATCAATGAAGCTGGTTGTTGTGGGCAGTATTCTAAAATGTTACCAAAAAAAAAAACCAATTACACTGAGTTATCAAGAGGCAACAAACTAAATGAGAGTATATTTACAAAAAACAATATAGTTGATCAGTTTGAATATCAACTATGTTGTCCTTGTGCTGTGTTGAATTAAAAATAGGTTAAAAAAAAATTCAAATCATTACATTTTGTTTTTCTTTACATTTTACACAGTGCCCGCACTTGTATGGAATTGGGGCTGTGCATATTGAATAAATTTAGTGTGATTCACTTCACAGTGAAGTGGGTATTTTTCCCAACAGTAAGTTAAAAGTTAAAAGTAGCCACATCTCAAATAGAATGTCATGGCATGTTTAATAGTTTTGAAGTATTCACAGTAAGAGGCCCCAGTTGTTGTCTGACTCAGACTCCCAGTTGACCCTCACATGGTTCACTAAATATAGAAATCCTGCAGCACCTGTTGCCTCTGGTGCTTGAAGACCATTTGTTTTGGAGATTAAAGGGGCATAATTGCTGTTTCAGTGAAAGGGACATCCAAAAAGAAAGTGGATCTAACTGACTGAAGCTTTCAGCTGTGGTGCAAAGTACATTCACTCAAAAACTACTTAAGTACAACTTTGAACAACTTAGAAGGACCAGTTCATTATTTGTGCTACTTTATCTTTCTTCCACATTTCAAAAGAAAACTTTGCACTTCCTACTCCAGTCCAGCTTTGTGTTCTTTTCAGATAAAGATTTTACATTGAAAAAAAATATAAATCAGTTCATGAAATATATTGTTAAAGATTTAACAGTGGTCCTTGATTTGTGGCCTCTTAAAATAGTAAAAACAAAAAAAAAGTATGTGCATGTAACATAGGGAAAAATTTCAACAAATCTATATTTACATTTACTATAATTTTATAATTAAGATTGTGTTCCAAGAAAAAAAAGGTAAAGTTATAGTTTTTTTAAGATCATTTCAGCACTTTGGGGGCTCATTGCCTTCTCCCTATGATTTTGAAAGAAATCAAACCAATTTGCTCAGGTTTCAAAAGGGTTAAATGAGCATTAAAGCATTTGAAGAGGTCGAATATCCATTTAAGATAAAGTGAATGCATACATGTCTGATATCAAGTGGAATTTATAACAATTGCAGATTGACTGTTACATTTGTCATGAGGTCACTATTCAGGTTGATTCTCCAGGCTGCAGCTTTATTCAATTTGGTATTAACAAAAAACTCTTTAACTTTGCTTGCTGGGATAAAAGTTGATGACAGTCATGAAGGTGTAATGATGGTGGTGGTGTGAATGTTTGTCAGAGCGTCTGTGTGGCTCTCCAGGAGCCCCAGGCAGTCACAGAGGGTAGTAATAGACTATGAAGTCAATAACGGAGTCCCCGGAGGCCTCCCCACAGAGGCTGTAATGCGTTTATGGATGATGTGCAGTGTTTACTCCCTGCCTGCAGCAGTCTCGGACACACTGCCGGAGCGGGACCTGAGCTGAGGGAAATATAGCTGCTCTCCACACGGACTGAGGCTGCCGAGGAGGAAGAGGACGAACTGCAGGAAAAATGTCACTGGCCGTGAAGAAAGGAATAAGCGCTAAGAACGAGTCAAGAAAATGCGCTGCACGTTTCTGGAGACTCTTTCCTCACCTTCTCCTGAGTCTGTCTCTGGTTGCGTACGCCGCGCTAGGTGCGCTCATTTTCGAGCGCATTGAGAGGTACGCGTCCCCCGACAACCAGGAGTACCACCAGTTCCTGGGTCAGATCGTCAGCACCGTCCAGAACCTCACCAGTAAGTGGACACTAACATCTGTTTGGTACATCATCTGATTATCACTGTGCTACTTAACACTTCAAACATAATTATAAAAATATGTATGGACTTTTTATGTTTACTGATTAAGTCTCTGACTATATTTTTCCGTTGTAATGCTGATAAAGAATCTGAAACTAGTCATGCGTAAATATTTGTCATCTTAACCAATTATTCAAATATCTTTGCTCTGCACTAAGTATCTGTTTATCTGTATATCTTTATGTTCAGATAATGCCTCTCTCACGCATAACAACATAGTGCAACGAGTGGAGACAAAGATGCTTAAATTCAAGTCCATATGGCTCCAGAGACCCGAGAGGTGGGATTTTTTTGGCTCCATGTTCTTCTGCTGCACTGTATTCACTACAGTTGGTAAGTCAGAAGGATCGTAGCCAAAAATACTGTCACTATTTCCTGAAAATGAAATAAAATTCGCATTTAACCAGACCGAATATGGAGCTACATCAGGGCAATTGTTTTCATAATCTGAATAAAGAAATGGAAATTTAATAACTGTTTAAAACTGAAAGTTATGTTTAAACTTTAATTTTGGAAAAACAGGCCACTGTATTCAAACTAAAAATAAGTGTAGGAAAAGTTTTTTGTTGTTGTTGTTTGTTGTTTTTTTTTTTTTCAGTTTAAATAATAGTAATAGTTTTGATTCAGTTCTGGAATTCTTTTGAATAAATTATTTCTTTTCATTTTTCACTTTATATTTTGATGTTTGAGGTCTTTTTTTAGATGAAGATTTTAAATTATCAAAATTAGACGTTATTCTTACAGCTTCCAGCTTTCAGATTTTTTTTTCTTTTTCTTAGTCTGAGCTCTTGTTTTCACTTTCACATCAGATTTTTTTCAGTTTCAGAGCTTTGGCCCTGATCTGACATGGGGGATGTGGCATTATCTGAGAGGGGCAAAGAAGGCTGAGGATCCACCTCAGTCCCATTGCCTTCAGTAAATGTAGGCACTGTGTCAAGCCAGTTAAAATGATTGTTTTTTTCAGTGATGTCTCAAGGTTTTGACAAAAGCTAAAATGCGGGAGTGAAAAAAATGCGTAAATGTATTAGTTTTTTTAGTAAATTGTGTGTGTATGTCTATATATATATATATACACAGGAAGAACTAATTATGAGTCATAGCCTGGCTGAGTAAATGTGTTGTGTGGCTCTGGAGGAGCATGGGCAAATGGAAAACCTGAAACCTGCAGCATTAACTGGAAAGGAGGATCTAACAAAACACATCAAGTTGCATTATGAGTCATGACAGACATGTTTCTTGTCAGTCCATTAACTCACATCTATACCTCATCATGATGTGTATCAATTATTTTCACTTTTTTACAGTGAAGTTTTATACAGCTTACAAAGAAAGCTCATTATAACTCATTGACAGATTAATTATGATTAGGAGTTGGGCGATTTATTGGGTGGGCCAATTAATCAGTGCCAACAGAAGGTTTTAAAAACTTAAGACTGATAACACCTTTATTCAACTGAGAAATACAACTGTACACCTTTTGAATTCAACATTATCTCAGTCATGAAAGACTGTCGAGGCTTTATTGCCACGTTAACTCAGCATAAAACGTACTTCATTCAAACTTTACAGAAACAAAATCAAACTGACCCAAACCATCTTGGTTACTCTTGCTGGTGATCAGGTTAGTAAGTCCACTGTTCCAACAGTCAATAGCTTCGATTTGGTCCAAATAAATCCTTAATTCACCAAGTTAAATGTAAAAACATGCCGTTATTCCCCACGTTCTCTCTGCCTGCTGGCCACCGGCTGTTTACAGTCTTGTAACATCTCCCTCCACCACTAGGTGTTACTGTGTCTTTCAGCTCAGCTGCCTGTTCCACCAGTAGAGACCAAAGACTGAGCTCTGGTGCGTGCTGTGCACTACATACAACGACTTTAATAGAAAGTGGAGTATTCATTCGGGATTTCTAAATAGCCTGGTATTAAGAATTAATACACTGTAATACCATGATACAGCCCAAGCCTAGTTAACAATGAGCGAGATGCTGGACCCAGCAGGACTTGTTATGTGATTCAGTTGCATTTAGCCAAATACCATGTTGTTCTTTAGCAAAATTCAAATGACAAAATACTCAAAAGTAATTACATATGTATTTTAATACATTTATTTGAAATTCTGCCCATCTCAGGAGAAAAAAAAGTCTTACAAATCAGGGTATGATGTGTCCAACTGGAAGAAGTTGAGCTGATAAAACTGACCCATATTTTGTTGTTTCAGTCTTTAAGTTTTGATTTAAACTATCATCAGGATTGGGTAGAGGGGCTGAAACAGAAAAACAGCAGCTGATGAATATCAGTTGTTTCAGGTGACTGCTCTGTTGTGTCATAGGCTGCTGATGTCATAGGCCTAACCTGTCTGTAACATGTCAACACTAAAGGCTGTATATAAAGATGGACAACACGTCCCTACAAGGTGTCACGGCTGTCAGTTAGGGCTGCAACTAACAATAATTTTAATAATCAATTAATCGGTCGATTATTTTTTTGATTAATTGATGAATCAGATAAAAAAATATATATTCATAAAAATAATAATAAAATAAGCATTTTTTTTCTCCCATCACTTTGTTAAAAAACAGATTATCATTGGCAACAGTGCTAAAAATGCATAAACGGGCAGTTCCTTGAACATCCCTGAGCTGTCAAAATAATGTTAAATTATAAATAATAAAAAAACTACAAAATGAAATATGAAACAATTCAAAAACCAAGCGCTGACAGCTTTTACAACATACCATTACGTTTCCTTACTTTAAAACTGAACATACGTCATTTTGTGTCAAGACTTTCCCTACTGTTAAGCTCTCCTCCTCACTTTCACTTTCGTTTTAGATGCCGCATCATAACTGTCATGCTCATGTGCTATGCCGTCACTTTTGCATATTTTGCAGCTCACACTTCCTTGTTTTGCGTTACATGAAGTGCTCCCAAACTTCTGAGGTTTTTGTATAGCACGTTCTCTCTGCCTCCGCCATGCCTCTTCAAAACAGTGGCTTCTACATACAGTATCTGCTCCCATCTATATGTGAGGTAAACAGTCCCACTACACAGAGAGTGATGTAATAATCGCACGACACAACGAATCAATATGTTGTTGCAGCCCTACTGTCAATCATGGTGGAAAATCCCCTTTTTGTAGAACTGAATAACTCATTAAAACGTAATTGTAAATCAAACACTTGAACAAACATCAGGGTGATGAACTACCCTCAGAGACAGAATTCTTTGGGAAAAATTTATTTGGTGAGTACTTTGAGTTTTTAGTTTGGCCTATGTCTATTCAATAACATCGAGAGGCGGGCTTTATGACCTACACTGCAGACAGACACCAGAGGGCGATCCAGATTGAAAAGTCACTGTGGTCCATCTTTATATACAGCCTATGGTAAACATCCAGTGCTCTTGTCATGTGAACAACCTAAGTTCTTTGAAAGCTTTTGGACTTCTGTTTGGAGATTTTTATCGGCAACTTTGGCTCAGTCTCAGTGCTATCGTCACACAGTATTTAGCAGAGAGCCAGGTGTGTCCCTCAGGAGCTGGTGCAGACAGAGCTAAGAAAGAGCAAACATTATACCTACATAAAGCATGTGGGCAAGTAAATGATAGTTTCCTTGTGTCTGCTTGATGTATAAAGCAGAGTGTTGCGTTTACAGCTTGTTGTGCTGCCCCTCAAGCAAATATCCCTTCATATTTATATTCATATTTAATAGAGTAAGTCTATTACTGTAAGTCCCACATATCAGTGGATTTCTCTGCAACTGATCCGTGTTACAGCTTAACCTGATCTGCCTCCAGGAGGTATTTCTAACATGTAGTTGTGCTGCCTCTCCTTAGTAATTGTCATGTGGTGGATAAGCTAACATGTTGTATGCAAATAAGAATCAGCAGACTGTTTGTTTGTATGTGCTTGCTGTCTCTTTTTTGTCAACATGGTTGTGAAATAGCTTCAAGTAATCTGTCAAACCCAGCCTAACACTAACATAATCCTCAGTAGTTAAAAGCAAAACATATGATAATAACAACAATAATAATAATAATAATAATAATAATAATAATAATTGCTTGAATTTATATAGCCTTTTTCTCATGACAGGTTGGCAAAATGTATGAATAACAATCCAGACAGGAGTTTTGACCGTGCCTTAGCAGCACTGCCCATGCTGGCAGTGTGGCTGCTCTAATCTGTTAAAACCAGTGCTGAAATAAAAAAAATATAGGATTGTCGACACTCACACAGGCCATGTGGCCCAGGTGTAATTATAGGTCAAAACATTATTTTACATTAACCCTTAAGGCAAGCTTTAACATTACACACACACTCATATTACTCTACACACAAATACCCTTTTCAAAAACAAGCTTTAAAAAAAATTATACATTATTATTATTATTTTCTACTTGAGCAGAGTAGAGAATTGAGTTAATTTTTAACCAACATCAGTCCTAATCATAAATATCAAATATTCATTATTGTTCAGAAATATAACCCCTAAATGTTAGCTTTTTACCATGATGCCACTTAGTTTGTAGATGAAATTTGAAAAAAAGAAAGATTAATTTTCAATCTATACATACTAAGTAAATTATTATAATTTTGATTATCAGGATCTGGGATATGTCACTGATTAGCAGCAACATTTATTTTTATACATTAGAATGTTTTATGCAGTGTCAAATACTCATATTGCTCTACACACAAAATGGGTTTTTCAAAAAAGAAGTTGTTGTACACTCATATGATTTTCTACTTTCATTGAGTTTACTTTTTTAACCAAAATCCATCCTAATCATAATTATCAAATATTTATTAATTTTCAGAATTTTACAAGAATTGTAAATTTTTACAAATTCTAAGGCAAATGCCCAGAATGACACCCTGAAATAATACAATGCATGTTGTTATGCTTTGACGTCTGTGGGATCAAAAATTGCAGTTTGAATGGGTTTCAATGGCACATTTTTTTGCACTTAACAATCTGAATACAACATTCTTTTCACACAATATATTTTAGACTTATTGTAGGAGCTGAGCTGGATATTTCAAGATTAAACAAAAATACACAATCTTGCCAAAATGTATGCCATATGTATGAACACAGCCAAACTAATCAAAAAATGAAGAATGAAAAGCGTGCAAAATGCATTAAACAGTCTATAAGAGTTAATACAGGGTTTCCATAGGAATTCTTGCCCAACCCAGTGCTATGCTAAAAGGCAATGATTGTTATGTAGGTCCTGTAATACTAAATGCTTTTTTCAAACAGTATAGCCTAAATTCATACAATAATGAAATGCCAGACAAAACTGGAGCTGTATAACTTAAAGCCTTGCCCTAAACCCTCATTATACTGATTTTGAAGATATTATTGAAGTTCCTGACTTGCAGGACAACACAGAAGACAATTTTTCTCGAAGCTCTGACAATGTCTAATAAGCTTTTTGTGGTGATGTAAAAAGCATTCTCCTCTGAGACTGCCCCTTCAATGAGTTGTGGGCTTCCTGTTGCTGCCCAGCCATTAGCCATTACTTAGCTTTCCTTAACCACTTATCATGTATAGGAAAGTAAGAAACATTCTAATGTATTGCAATAAGGTTACACATCAAATCATGTTGAGAAGAGGAAGCTCCACATAGATGATAGATAATCAGACAATATAACATGCAAATAAAAATTACTCATAAATCAATCACAAATAAGTTATAAAAAATGGCAAAGGAAATGTTATCTACTTGTCATCTTAAGACATAATTCTAGCTAATGAATTTGAGGCTTCAAGCTTAGAGTTTAGAGTCAGGCTTTGTGAGGCTGCACTTTAGCACAGTAGTAATTTGAGCTAATTGCTATCATGCTGACATTAGCATTATAAGTCATCTTGAGGGGGGTATGAATGTCTGAGCAAAATTTCATGACAATCCATCAAATAGTTCTAAAGAGTTTTCAGTCTTTAACTCATTTTAGTTCATGCCAAATACAGCCAAATATGATCTTAAATGAGCAGGGCCAGTAACACTATTGAATAATAACCTAGAAATAACTACAAATGTTTCCTTCTTTTAGCGTAAAGAAGTAGAAGTACATTCTGAAAATATTTATTTCTAAAACAGATGATGAACAGCCTGTGATGTCTTAGAAATAAGTGCAATTTCAGCAGCATTTCTCACTCTACTTATCACATGTGCATTTTTCCATGCATCATGACACAAAACTAAAGTGGAAGCTATTGAGAAAGCAGGTTCAGTTATGTCCTGCCTTACAAACCATTTACAAATCAAATGTTATGGCTTGGATTTAGCAACAGGGTTTCCCAAGTATTTTTTATTTCTTTTTTAGATAGAATTGTGATAAAGATTTTTTTCTGTACTGATGCTGTTGATTGACAATATTTTGCACAATGTTCAGTGGTTCTCATTCATGAAATGTTAATAAATCTGTGAGTAGATTTGCATATAAATCACCTTGGTAATAGAAATCTACACTGGATTCATGAACGCCGCAGGAAACTCTGATTTGATCATAGGCACATGTGCATGTTCATAAATGCCAGTCAGTCGTAAATAGATGGCACACTCCCGCTAGTCAGCAACTAGCATACATCCCTGCCCATAAATAGCCAAAGAGCACGAGATGAGGAGAAAATCACTATGGATGGGTGCATCCTGTCCACCTGTGAGCATGCAGAGAGTGAGAGATAAAGAAGGGAGATAAAGAAAAACTTTGCCCACATTGAAAAGTTGTGATTTTAGGTGAAGTGGAGACAATTTTGGGTGAAGTTGAGATGACAAAATATATTTACCTTTCTTTATGAAACTGCCATGAACTGTGTCATGCTTAAATGGCACTTTGGCATGAGTTTAATTAATTGAATCAAGACTGATTGAGACAAAAAGAGGTAGGAGAGGCAGAAAAAGTGCATGTGGATAACTGGGGAGGAGAGAGAGACAGAGAGCATGCAAGAGGGGGGCATAAATTGAGAGGAGAAAGGAGGGCTGCAAGGCAATTTGGTTGGCAGTATTTGCTTTTGCCTCCCTAGCAGTGGAGAAAGATGTGCGTGACATGCAACAGAGAGTGGTAATCATCATCTGGGTGCTGAGTGACCATGGATCGCCATGCTTACTAGACACACCACGGAGCGCAGCCTGCTCTGCTTCTCCTGCATGCAGAAGATTACAGACTAACAAAAGGAAGAGAAGAAGGGGAAGTGATACATATTTTTAATATTTAAAATAGGTCTATTTGGACAGTACAAATTTAGATTTTTAATCGGTCTTGGGCCCGAAACTGAACATAACACACCAGCTCCAAGGATATCATTGAGCACTAAAATTGTAATTTCTAATTAAAGCTGCAAGCAGCGATGAACAGGCCCTTACACCCCCACGCAAGTAATACTGTAGGGACTCGAGTGATGCAATCATCCATTTCAGTGAAACTTTAAAAAGGTATGTAGAGACTTTGGACCCTTGAGGGAGATATTTCACATGGTGAATTACTTCCTTTGGACACACAAAATCTGTGGCATCTTGGTCTACATCATTTGTCGAACAAAACATGTAAACTTCATGAAAATCAAAGGATAGTTGTGGTACAAGTTGACAGGAGGTGGCTCGGTGAGTATCATATTAAAAGACATGCTGATGTGTTAAGGGCTGCAGTCTGACCACAACTGTGAAATCATTCAAAATGGCCGACTTCCTGTTGGGTTTAGGGTATGGGTCCAAGAGGCTTTTTTGTAGGTGTTGGGCTGTTACACATGCCTCCCAAGTTTTGTAGCTCTAGGTGAAATGTACTCCATGGGCTGCTTCGTTGAAATCTGTAGGGGGCGCTACAAATTCATTTTGGCACATCAGTGCAAAAAAAATCATATCAAATATCACATTATAGGACTTCTGATGTGTGTGCTAAGTTTGGTGAGTTTTGGTGCATGGCTTGCCTCTCAAAAAGTGCTTCCAGTTTTATGGCGAATAAAGCGTAACTTTGGCAACAGCGTTTGATGAAAACTCAAAAGTGTAATTTTTGTGCATCATGAAGGTCTTTACAGTACTCTAATTGAATATGAGGTCAATTAGGTCAACCTGCTACAGGGAAAAATCAAAGAGTAAAAAAAGTAACTTCCTGCTACCAATAGGTGGTGCTATGAGTAAGATTCAAAATTGCACTGCAGATGTCTTCAGGCCTGGACTCTTATCAAATCAGTGAAATTTTGTAAAGATCTGACCATCTGGGGCGAAGTTACAACAGTTTTTGATGTCATGTCGAAACATCAAAATTGTCCACCCGACTTTGGTAACTCCTTTCAATGAAAACTCTTAATATTCAATTTCAAGCATCATCAACGTCTTAAAGATTTTTTGAGACCATTTTAAGATCAATCGAGTCAACCTGCTAGGAGCTGGACATCTTACTGTAAAACTTTGCTTTTCCTGTGCCAATAGGTGGCGCTCTCATTATCGCTTAAAATTGTCATATAGATGTGTTCAGGGCAGGACTAGCACCATTCAGTGCTAATAATAATTCAGGCCCTAATAATAATTCCTTGCATTCCAAGAGGGTCCTTGCACTGTTCAGTGCTTGGGCCCTAATAATGCCTTTGATTTCAATAGGGTCCTCGCACCCTTTTGGTGCTCGGGCCCATCCATCCATTTTCTTCTGCTTAGCTGGAGTTGGGTCGCAGGGACAGCAGCCCAGACTTCCTCTCCCCGGCAACTTCGTCCAGCTCTTCCCGGGGAATCCCAAGGCATTCCCAGGCCAGCTGAGAGACATAGTCTCTCCAGCATGTCCTGGGTCTTCCCCAGGACCTCCTACCAGTGGGACGTGACACACTCTCTCTGTCTGTGTGTATGTTTGTATGTGTGTGAGACAGAGGCAAAAAGGGAAACAGCCAGCCTGTGTGATTGTGACTCGGCTGTATATGCTCTATTCTGCTGCTCTGTAGTGCATGTGATTTACAGTGCTGAGAGTAGTGTCAACAATGACACTACTACTATACACAGTATAGAATGCAACCATTTCAAAAACACCCCAGTATCATTTACTGCTTTATATGGTCTGTGAACAGAGTTTCCCTATGATTGAATTTGGGAAAAAATATGTGCAAAGGCTAATTTTGCTCTATTATGTCTGTAGAAGGCTTACATCATTTGATAATATAGGCATATTGAAAATCTGTTGGGCTCTATCAGAAATAGCAAAAATTTGGCAAAAAATGTAAAATGGTGGACTTTATCTTGGGTTTTGGGCATGGCTCCAAGAGGTTTTTTTTGTAGATCATGGGGTTTTAAATATGTTTCTCAAATTTCTAACTTCTAGGTTAATTTGTGTCCTTCATGTAATGGTGGAATCTGTATACTTTTCAAGTATTTTAGAAGGGTGTTTGTGTCTCTGTCTCTGTGTGTGTGTGTGTGTGTGTGTGTGTGTGTGTGTGTGTGTGTGTGTGTGTGTGTGTGTGTGTGAGGGTCAGCTAAAGCTGCAGCTGTGATACATTTGAAAAGGGATCCAGCCTGTGTGATTGTGGCAGAGCACTATGGGGTCTAATATGCTGCGTTCACAGTGCTGAGAGTAGTGTAAACAATGGATTAAGAGCTCTATCTGCTGGACAACTATAGAATGCAACCAGTTCAAAACCACCCAGCATCATTTTCTGCATTATATGGTCTGTAAACAGAGTTTTCCTTTCAGCGCATTTGGGGAAAATATACCCGGCTGTATGACTGTAAAAGGCTCATATCAGATGACAATATAGGTATATTGAAAAATCACTAACAGAAATGGCAAAAAAAATTGCCCAAAATTTCAAATACAATGAAAAATGGTAGACTTTCTGTTGGGTTTGGGCCATGGCTCCAAGAGGCTTTTTTGTAGGTCTTGGGTTTTTTCACAAGTGTCTTAAGTTTCGTAGCTCGAGGTTAAACGGTTCGCGGGGGCTGCTTCGTTAGTATAATAGTAGGTGGAGCTACAGAGCTTATTTTGGCCCATCACAGCAAAAAAAAAAATCATATCAAATAACACATCATAGGACTATTGATGTGTCTACCATGTTTCGTGAGTTTTTAAGCATCTTTAGCCCCTCAAACACAACTTACTGTTTTATGGCAAAGATCGCCACAGAACGGCTTCAGCGTTTGATGAAATCAAAAATGGCTAGCAATTTAACATCACCAACTTTAGGGAATACTGGTGTCCAGATTTGAAGTCAATCAGATGAAATTTCAAATTAAAATGCCACACTTTCTGTTGGGTTTAGGGCATGGCTCCAAGAGGCTTTTTTGTAGGTCTTTGACTTTTGAACAAGTTTCTCAAGTTTCGTAGCTCTCAGTTAAACGGTCTGCGGGGGCTGCTTTGTTAAATTTTTTTAGGGGGCAATCAAGAGCTATTTTTGTATATCGGTGCAAAAAAATCATATCAGATTACACAGTTTAGGATTTTTGATGGATCTGGCATCTTTTGGTGCCATTTCTTGCATGCCTTGCCCCTCATGAAGTGCCTTCTGTTTCATGATGAAAAGTATGTTACCATGGCAACAGCATTTGATGAAAACTCAGAAGTTTTTTTTCTGAGTATCATGAAAGTCTAAGGGTTAACCTGCTCTCGGGGAAACATCAAAGTGTAAAAAAAATAACTTCCTGCTACCACTAGGTGGAAGCTCTGCCACCTCCCCCTCCTCCCTGTCACACAGACAGGGATTTCAACTGAGCACAAGAAACTTGTGCTCCAGGAATATACACACTAACAAAACTAGGGTCACTTATCAGCTATTATGGCTTAAATATAAAGGTCAGAGAACAGTGTTAGTCCCCACTGCTCTCTGACCCCTATAGAAAGTGTCCTGCCAGGTTAAACCTATGTCAGCCTAACTATGGGCAGGTCCAGGCAACCTGAGCCAGCCGTAATTATAAACTTAATCAAAGAGGAAGGGTCTTAAGTCTACCCTTAAAAGTGGAAACGGCGTCTGCCTCCCTAGCTGAAACTGGAAGATGGTTCCATAAGAGAGGAGCGTGGTAGCTGAAGGCTCTGGTTCCTATCCTACATTTGGAAACTTTAGGAACCACAAGTAATCCTGCATTTTCTGAGCGCAGTGATCTTGAGGGTTGGTAAGGAACTATGAGCTGCGACAGATAGGATGGAGCCTGACCATTTAGAGCTTTGTAAGTAAGGAGGAGGATTTTAAATTCAATCCTGGATTTCACAGGCAGCCAGTGCAACAAAGCTAAAACAGGAGAAATATGGTCCCTTTTCTTGGTTCCTGTTAGAACAGGAGAGCGGAGTTCTGCACCAGTTGGAAAGACCTATGTGATTTGTTGGGGCAACCAAATAATAGGGAATTACAGTAATCCAGCCTAGAGGTGACAAATACATGTACTAATTTTTCAGCATCTGTCTGGAATAGGATATGTCTAATTTTTGCGATGTTACACAAGTGAAAGAAAGCAGTCCTTGAAGTTTGTTTTATATGGGAGGCAAAAGATAAATCTTGATCAAATTAAACTCCGAGGTTCCTTACAGATGTGCTAGACGCCATGGTAATGCCATCTAGAGAAATTGTATTGTTAGAAAGGGAGTGGCGTTGTGGCTAGCACTGTTGCCTCACAGCAAGAGGGTCCCTGGATCAAAACCCAAAGTCGGAGCATTCTTTGTGGCATTTTGTGCATTGCACAATATTGATATGCATCATGGATGTCTCTTGGACATAAATGAGGGCACATTACAGGACATAAGAGGGCATGAGACTGAACTGAATGTGCTGATGCCAGTAAACCCAAATATGCCAGCAGCAACATGTACACTGAGAGACCGTTTCTGCTTGATTTTTACACTGAGCGGCAAGCTTTGTTTACCCTTCCTTCTCATATTACTGTACACTTTTTTGCATTTTAAGGCCGTTCTGGAGCTTCCCAAAAATGATTTTACCTGCACCACTACATCCTCTCATGCCTGCTTTACCTCTGCTGCTTTTGGTGGATATCTGCTGCTTTCACAAATTAACTGCCTGCTTGCCTTCACCTCACACACAAGCAGATCGGTTTCTTCAGCATTAGCCAAATTTGCCAAATCCATCATTCAGATCGTAATCCGCTAATTCCTGGGGCACCTGGCTTTCAAAGGGAATGGGAGCTGAAACACAGATTGGTTGATTCACGTACCACTCAATACACATCCAATTCAGAGTCCAAATACAACCCCTCTGCTGATTATCTGCCATTTAACTAACAAAATGAACTTTTGCACGCCCTAAACGCATTTGTGACATGCGCTTTAGACCATGCGCTATAGATCGTTTAAATATTGCCCTACATGTTTTTCACAGGCTTTTCTGGTGTGTCCCTTTTTAACACGTTCTCATCCCAAGTTGTCACATATTAGTGAACATGTCTACATATTGCACTCCAGGTATCCCTCTGCATCTACTGTTGATGGTATACTGCTACCAACGCTGGGATGTCAACAAACCTCATTGTGGTATTATGATACAAAACATGCGGTTATGTTTAGGCAACAAAAGCACATGACAACCAATGCTGGGATGTCAACAAAAGCTCATACTTAGGAATAGGCAACAAAGGCACGGTTGCTCAGTGGTTAGCACTGTTGCCTCACAGTAGGAAGGTCCTTCCGCACCCCTGTTGACCCAGACCTTTCTGTGTGGAGTTTGCATGTTCTCCCCATGTCTGAGTGGGTTTCTTTTGGGCACTCTGGTTTCCCTCACCACCTTCAAAAAAAATGTACATTGGGGTTTGTTGGAACCTGCCCACCCTATAAGGCCTTTTATGCCCCATATATTGCATCAATAGTAGCAGCATTTCACCTTGAAGCCTTCCAGTGATGATGCCTGTCCGCTTATCATGCTGCCATGGCAGGTTCCGTCCAGCAACATATCATAAATTTGCAACCAGTTTTGTCTTAGTGTGGGTTCTCAGCTGACCCCACCCAGCGGCGTATTATACAGCTGCAAAAGGTGGCTTTTGGTGTTGGGATCTTATGCCAACATCACTGCTGAACTGCTTGGCTGCTCTTTTCCAGGCATTCAAAGCATAATCCATTTGCTCTTATACAGTTCACCTTTTCTTTGTTGCTTCGCTTAAGCTTCTCAGAGAAGTAAATGAGATTTTTAAACCTTGCTCTTCTGTCCTTTTTACATGTCACAGACAACCTTTAGTTATGTGCAGGTTAGTGAGTATTTTGGACACAATAATAATAATCAATGTTTGATACATTTTTCAGCACATCCAACCCCACCCTGTAGCGCTAACATGAACCAGCAAAACTGTTACGCTACTCGGTTCCGAAGGGGGTGGGAAGAACCTAACAGCATTCACACAGATGGGGGAATGAGCAATCAACAGAGTTTTAATGATGATGAAAATGGAATAAGGAAGGGAATGGAGTTTGGGTAACGGGAGCCATGGAGCAGAGGAAGCTGGTGAGACTGGAGGGATTGATGGCGGTGGTGAGGCGGGGAGAAGCGTGAGCAGAGAGCAGGGGTTGTCCGTGGTCGTGAGGGTGGCGAGTGGCTGAGTCCGAAGGCAAAGGGCTGGAGTTCGAGGAAGGAAGGCACTGGAGGAAACACAAAGAGAGCACGAATGAGCACAAAAATCCTTATTCAAAAAAGCACGAAGCACTAGAAACATTTCTCAGAAGAAGCAGCCGATCTACCACTGGTGAGGTGGGAAATAATCTGGCGCTGATAAAGAGCGAAGTAGGAGCTTTCAAGCTGCTGGGGAGGTGATTGGAGATGAGGCGCAGCTGAGGGTGTGTTTAGAGCTCCAGCACCCAGAAGCCACGCCCAGCCCCTGCAACACAGGAGGACGCACAGAGACACCAGCAGAGACACACAAAAAACAACCCCAAAAGCACACCACAAAACAAGGCACCACAAAAACTTACCAAAAAATGTGACGGTACTTCATGCCAACAATGTCTATTTCCATGACATTAAAATAAATTTTCGGTCCGCATTGTATTCTTGTCTAGTCCAGAAATAGCCATTCCAATTCAAAGAAATTTTGACTTAATGTAACAACATCTGAAGGTTGCATTACCTTGAAAGGGCAACAGTCTGTTGTGGTTTTAAAGATACACTGTTAACAAAACTTGTTAATGTGTGTGTGTGTGTGTGTACTTTACCATTTCCTGCAATGCAACAGATTCACAAGGATTCCCCTTGGGACTATAAGAAAATCTCTTATTTTATCACATCACAGAAAAGTGATTCTATGTTGAAATCCCATAGCATTGCATAATATTTAACTTTGGTAGACACATACTTAAAGCCATGGTTTTGTATTTCCAGGTTTATTATGACTTTGAAATCAGTCAGATGTTTGTGTAATTCATTATCCTTATCCCCCAAGGAATTGAGCTAACCTACAAATGTCAGTCTTACAGTTGCTCCTGCTTGACAGTATTTAACTGTCCATTTTCTCCCTTGTTACTGCAGGATATGGGGAGATCTATCCGGTAACCTTGACTGGAAAGGTGGTGTGTGTCTTGTATGCCATGGTGGGCATCCCTCTCATGCTTCTGGTTATCCTTGATGTGGGAGACTTCCTCGCTCTGCTGATGTCCAGAGTCTATGTGCGCTTTCATGCCTTCTGCAAAATCCTCCGCTCCCACACCTGGTCACTGTGCAAAGCTCGGAGGGGGGACTCTAGCCACATGGCCCAGGAGAACAGTAGCTGTCTTTTCAGCCATGACATTTTGGTCCGGGAGCCCCTTGACATCCGGCAGGTCCTGCACAGCCAGGCAGATGTAAGGCAAAAGTCTATCCAGCTTGAAAACAACAAAGAGATCTTTGAGAAGATTCTTATCAGGGAGAATTTACTCAGAAAAGGCCCCCTGCTCAGGACCCTCTCCTGTCCAGAGCTAGACCGTCTGCCACCAACTAAAAGAATATGTGCCATCTGGGACTTCACAGGATTAGGGGATGGAATGGAAATGCTGGATGTACCCTTTGTGCTGATTCTTTTCATCGTGTTTGCCTACATTTTTTTTGGTGGATTGATTCTGCCATTGTGGGAAACAGAATTCAAGGGCTTTGATCCCTTCTACTTCTGCTTTATAACACTCACTACTATCGGTTTTGGTGACATTGTTCCCAATCACCCGAAGTACTTCATGCTCACCTCACTCTTCATTATTGTCGGCATGGCCATCATGTCCATGGCTTTCAAGCTTGGACAAACACGAATTGTAAGTTGCTATCGCCAATGCATCAAGTTCATCAGCAGGGGAAATGTGGAGACTTTTAGAAATAGAGAGAATGATTAAGTTACCAAGAGAATATCTGCTTCCTGTCCAAGAGTTGTACAAGCTCACAGTTCTGGTTTTGACACAGGTTCAAAACAGGAGTCTATGTGAACTTGTCCAGTGCATTCTTTGTGCTGGCTGTTCAGTTATAAGCATGAGCAAATTAAAAGTGTGCATGTGCCAAACGCTTTTGCCAATAAAAGGAGGGTGATATTCAAAATTTTTGCTATCAAGAAGAACTTCAAATTCTGCATATCTAGCTGTAGTATATTGACGAGAAATGATTGTTAGTTGTATTGTAGTACTATGTGGTACTCTTGCAATTGAACTGCATTGAGGTTGGACACAATAGTGCTGCATTAGATTACAAGACAATTCTTAATTTGTAACTTGTTTCTAGGAAAAGCAAATAAAATTCATTTTAAATTCAGTTTTGTTTATTCATTGAAACTTCACTGAATTATTCAATAATGATGTTAATAGATAAGGCTTCTCACATGCTCAGCAGACACAACCTAAGCACCCAGAATAAATATTTGTACTGTACATGTCTGCAAACATTTGGATGTTATAATGTAGCAGATTTATAAAAGTTGATGGTTCTTTATGCTTCAAAAATGTTCATGTTTTGGCTTAAAATCCCTTTTTTTGTGCTACAATAATTGTTGCTGCAGAAGTTGGCTAGAAAACTTGTGGCATCACAGCCTGTTCTCATTGCATAATTGTCAGTGTTTTGACAGTTCTTTCAGTATTCAACCCAAAAGCCAAAAGGCACCTTTTGTGTCTGCATGTTGCATCCTTGGACAGCATCAGTTAAGAACGCAGCTGGACAGAACCTGCTGCTTCAGTTTGCAAATGCATGGCATCCCTTGAGGATGCGGCTGGACAGAATCTGTCACATCAAATGATTCGCCACAGAATGGCAACAGTTTGAAACACTGCGAGTAACAATGTAATATAAGGAGCATTAGGGCACCTTATAGGGCAGGCGGGAGAAGTCCAACTGACCCAGGATTTTTGATGCAGGTGTCCAGTCTTTGCTGCCTGTCTTAACATGATGTTCTTTTCTTTACCTTACCATATGCCTCCTTCCCCTAATCCTAACCATCTGTAATAGCATGTGCATTTGCTGATGTTCCAGCATTGGTTGCTATGAGCTGTTGTTTAAATATAATCATATGCTGCATCATCCCACCATGTGCATTTGTTGACATCACAGTAGCGGCATCTTTGGAATGTGAAGACCAGACGCAGAAAGATACCTAAAACATAATACATAGACATTGAAGTTTACTGCAAAGCTGCAACATCCAAAAAGAAAACCTGTGTAACACACAGTACATTCACTATTTTCTCAACTGGGCCAGGGAGCAAAAATAAAGATCGGAAAGGAGAATGATGCTGTGATTAAATATTTCTCAAAGCCAAGAAAGATGAAGTGCAGCAGTGAATTTAGCACACTCATGATGTACAACTATTTTGTAAATATATATAGCTTGTTCAAACATTCTTTACCTTATTGTGTCCACTTTGTTTAAGGTTTTTAATATACAGGGTGAACACTGAACATTCACGCCAATAACTTTACCAGGCATTGCATTTGTTCAGGGCGGCATGGTGGCATCGTGGTTAGCACTGTTGCTTCACAGCAAGAGGGTCCCTGGTTTGAACCCGGGTTGGAACGGGGTTTGGTCCATGGGCAGGGGCCCTTCTGTGTGGAGTTTGCATGTTGTCTGCGTGGGTTCTCTCCGGGGCCTCCGGCTTCCTCCCATAGTCCAAAGACATGCAGCTCAGGTTGATTGGTGACTCTAAATTGCCCTTAGGTGTGACTGTGAGCGTGTATGGTTGTCTGTCTATATGTGTCAGCCCTGCGATAGTCTGGCGACCTGTCCAGGGTGTACCCCACCTTTCGCCCAGTGACAGCTGGGATTGGCTCCAGCCCCCCCGCGTTACAGCACACATTACAGAAAATGAATGAATGAATGAATGCATTTGTTTAGGGTTTTTTCAGTGTGAACAACCAGGTCTGAAAAAAAATCCCAGGGAAACACTGTTTTCAGTCTTGTTCCCAGTGTGCTACTTTTGCTGCTGATGTCCCTTGTCCCTCATGTTCCTTGCATACTAGTTTGTTCTCTTTTAGCATTGTTGTCTTTTCATTTGTTCTGCCTCATCATCCTTTCCACAACTTAAGTTTGTTCAGCCAGCTTACTTCATAATAACTTGCTTGTTGTTTTCATGTGTTCATGTTGCCTCTTTGTTCAGTCAGTTATGCACTGACAGCTGCTCACCTGTTGCATCTTAACCATATACAGAATGTGCATGCCTGTTTGTCTTTGCTCTCTAACTGATGAAAACACAGTAGTGTTGGACGTACTATTAAAGGCTGTAAAATGATCAGTGCGCTGCAGTCCTTTCTTCTCCCTCGGGAAGTTTCTGTCCTTGAGCTGAGAGGCACCAAATATGGCCACATGCTGTTGGATGATGTGTTGTTTCAACGGACAGCCGGCTGTGTCATGACAAATATGTGAGGTGGAATGAATCCACTCCTCCCAGTATTTATTAACCCTAAAACTAAACTTATTTTTAATTTATTCTAAAACCTTTTTTTCACTGTAATATATATATAGTTTTTTTATGTAGGCTATTGCATGTTATGCAGTATTATTTTTTTTAAAAATCACATTATTTAATTGAGTGTGTCACTTTTTGGACTCCTCCAACAGGTCAAATTGATAACAATGACTGCGAAGCAAAGACAATAGTAGAAATGAATGAGGCTTTGATATGCTTTTGATGATATAATTCTCAAAAGCAGCAATGCCACAGTTAAAACAGTCTGCTGCAGGTTATAAGGTTTGCATTTAAAACTTTTGCATGAGTAGAATAGTAATTTTTGTTGCAGGGCAGCATTTCCTCACACTTAGCTGTCTGCTGGGATTTATCTTAAAAATGTCATGTAAAGCCATTGCTTAATTACATGCAGGGGTATAAAACATGGTGAAAGTAGGCCTACATAATTCAGTACAGTAGCCTAGTAGATAAAACTTACTTCAGCACAGTACTTGAGTAGATGAACTTGTTTAATTTTATATGATAATGTAATATTAGGAGTTATGATGCAATTAATCACTAATGTGTCATCATCAGTTATACAACATTATATATTCCATTTCGGATCCATTTATTTTGAGGCACATTTTACCACATTTATAAGAGTAATTGAGTTTGCCAACTTTATGAACTCATCAGCTGCTGCATCACATAATTTGTGTGATTTGTAACACAGTTGAGTAATTCTGCACTAGGCCAACAGAAGGGCTGTTGTAGTAGCGTCATCAGGGCACAAGATGGAGCTGCTGTAAAATAATGAGGAGGCGGGAGAGTGAACAGTCTGCCTCTCACTGGTGAGGCATCAGGTTTTATTCATTTCTTGGTCTTCAGGTTTTTGGTTGGAAGGAAATGAAATGAGAAACAGTGAAGAGAGTGACAGCAAAGCATCAGTGGGATTGTGTAGGGTATTAAGATGGACATGAACAATATCTAATGTTTTACAGGATGCTGAAGTTGGAAGAGCAATTTTAGTAGCTTTTGGTGCCGGTGTTGAGAGGTTCTACATGCCCACCGAGAACTGCATAAAACTTATATAATAATGATAAGAATAAAAATTATTATTATTATTATTATTATTGTTGTTGTTGTTGTTGTTGCTGTTATTATTATTATTATTATTATTATTATTATTATTGTTGTTGTTGTTGTTGTTGCTGTTATTATTATTATTATTATTAACATACTATACTATGACATTTTTCAACAAGCTATTCAATGATATTTTTTATATACTATGATTTTTTACAATTTGTTTTCGACATAGTATGCAGTGACTCTTTTTCACATACTATACAATTATAATTTATAATATATAATTATTTATAAGGTTTTTCAACAAGCTATTCAATGATTTTTTTTATATACTATGATGTTTTACAATTTATTTTCGACATAGTATGCAGTGACTCTTTTTCACATACTATACAATTATAATTTATAATATATAATTATTTGTAAGGTTTTTCAACATGCAATACCATGACTTTTTAGATCTTACTTTTTAGACATGAAGCACAATTTTTTTATCACATAAAAAACTTTTACTTTTTTTTAAAAAACAAATGATACTAAGACTTTTTTTCAGCATGTTATCTTATGACATTTTTAGGGATTTTTTTAGATGTACTGTACAATTTTTTTATCGTATAAAATGTCACAGTGTATTATGTCGTCCAAAAAATCATCAAAAATCATATTATACTTTGTCATACAAAATGTAATCAAAACTTCATAGGATAGTATGTCATCCAAAATTTTGTCAAAGCATCATAGTATAGTACCTTGTCCAAAGTATCATCAATAAGTAATAGTAAAATGTATTGTCAAAAAATACCATGAAAACGTCATAGTAAAATATATCGTCCAAAAAAATTATGAAAATGTCATAGTATAGTATGTCGTCAAAAATCATGAAAAAAACATCATACTATAGTATTGTCAAAAACTATGACAAAACATCATACTATGGTTTGTCATCAAAAATCATGAAAAGGTTTTTTTTTCGAAATGCTATACTATGACGTGTCTCTAATGCTACACTGTCTTTTTCAGACATTTTTTGGACATGTCAAATTTTCACATTTTTCAACATACTCAAGTAAGTTTTTAAGTTTCTGGGAGTGCACATCACTGAGGACATGACTTGGAGTTTGGAGTCTGAACAACTCCTGTATCATCAAGACAGCGCAGCTGAGACTGTTCTTCCTGAGGACCCTGAGACACAACAGGCTTCCCACATACACACGCACACAGATAACTGTCAGTCTCCCCCGGACCCAGACTTGGTGCAATAACTGACTTAGTGCAATAATGAACTTCTGCAATAACTGTCTTTAGTCCCATGCTCTCTATCTATTTATATATATAATTAGTGTTTTCATCATATATTATTAAGTTTTTATGGATATGAATGTGTAAGTGGTTATGAGTATGGGTCAAGTCAAGTCAAGTCAATTTTATTTATAAAGTCCTTTTTCACAAAACACGGTTTGCCTCAGAGGGCTTTACAGTGTACGACATCCCTCTGCCCTTAGACCCTCACATCACCCAAGGAAAAACTCCCTAAAGAGAACCCCTGTAATGGGGAAAAAAAGGAAGAAACCTAAGGAAGAGCGGCAGAGCATGATGAGGGATCCCTCTTCCAGGATGGACAGACGAGCAACAGATGTCGTTAATAACAGTTGAAATACAACCATGGCAAAAAGGAAAGAGAGAGAGAGAGAGAGGGGAAGAGAGAGGGAGAGAAGGAGAGAGAGGGGGAGAGATGCACAGCGATAATGAAAACAGACGCATGTCATATTACATTAACGATAGATGTAAAATTACTAAATGCACTCTATGATAATATTGTAGGTGTTGATAAGAGTCCCATGCGTATATACATAGTGGAGGCGTCGTCATAATAATGGCAGTAGAGGGTTGCATTAAGCATGATCAGGGCATCAGTGCAACCAGGACCCACAACACAGGCGTAGCTTCAGACAGGACCACCGCAGTGGCAAAACCAAGACCACGATCAGGGCAAGCTGGGGGTACAGTATCAGTGCAGCCACAGCACGAGCACGGAAAGCTCTGCTACCTCCTCCCTGTAATATGAACAGGGATTTCAGCTAAACTTTTAACTGGTGTGGTGTGCTTGAGCTTGTGTGTGTATGTGTGTACTTATGTATGTAAACGTACTTATATATATTCTTTATATTTTATTTATGTCATGCTGCAAACTGGACAGCTCCAAAAAAATGTTGTTGTATAACCTGCAATGACAATAAAGGTCTAAGGTCTATCTATTTATACTATACTATGTCTTTTTCAGCCATTTATTCAACATGCTATATTGTGTCGTTATCAGCTATTTTTTCGACATGTTAAAATTTTATGTTTTTTGACATACTATGTACTGTGTTGTTTTCAGCCGTTTTTTTCAACATGCTAAATTATGGCTATTTTGGCTGTTTTTTCCGACATGCTATGCTATTACGTCTCAACATGCTAAACTATGTTGTTTTTAGCCTTTTTTTTTTTGACACGCTATGGCATTTTGGGCTGTTTTTCAACATGCTATACTATGTCGTTTTCAGCCATTCTTTCAACATGCTATATTTTGACTTCTTGGGGCATTTTTTCAACATGCTATGCTATGACATGTCTCAACATGCTATACTGTGTCATTTTCAGCCCTTTTTTTTGACATGTCAAAAGCATGTCATGTCAAAATTTGACACTGACTTTTTTTGACATATTATAATATGTCCTTTTTAGCTGTTTTTCAACATGATATAAGATGATTTTCTGCCGTTTTTTCGCCATGCTATGCTATTGCTGAGCTGGTTGGTCAGTTCAATATCTGCATTAATTTTGTGAGAATGTCTCCAGTTTAACATAAACTGTAATTCTTTTTTTCTTTGATGGAACATCCAAAATTTGATGTTTAACCTTCTTACAAGAAACGAGTTTCTGCTCGGCGAGGCTGACGTCTCGCGCTCCTGACGCACGCTGTGTAAAACGGGCCTTAGGCTGGTTATCTCTAATGTGTCACTGAAAAACACAGGAGAGTACTGGTGTGCAATTCTGGTCCCAGGTCACCAGTGTGTATCAACAACTGAAATTCTGTTAAAGTGCAGAAATCTGTTTGGAATTCACTACACTTTCTACAAAGTGAGATTCTCAGTAATCAGCGTTTTGCGTCTGATCCTCTTGGTTGTCGTTGCTGGAAATGTGAGGACCAGGAGAGGAAAGTGACAAGTAAGTGAAATAACAATGTAAAATGCACAAGAGGGGAATTTTAAGATGGAAAAATAAGAAAAATAAATGCAAAACAATTAAACAATAGAAAGAATACTGCACGAAAAAGTAGGACAGTTTGTTTACTGAATATGGTGGGCCTTCTAGTGTTGTTTTTCTTGCTCATATATTTTTTCACCTAAATTATTTGGTATCTTCAAAATAAAGATCTAACCAATGTATAGGCTATGTCAATCCAGAAGCAATAAGATTTGCAATCAGCATGCTTGTTAATGCAGTATATATGTATTCATGAATTAACAGGCACAGATGTGTCCTTATCAAGTTGAATCAGTTCAGTAGGGTTGCAGCGGTATCACAGTTTCAGTTATACAATGGGATGGATTGATGGATATCACACTGTTAACGTTTGCTTGTCCACGGTATTTTAAAAAATGCAGCTGGACAAAGAATTTTACCTTTTTTTGAAATGTATTTTCAGAGAGAGACTTTTTACACATATTTCCATCTAAAAATGTTTTAAGGTCTCTAGTACAGCAATAAAATTTCTGTTCAACCAAACAAAAAACTTACTGGTATCATTCATTTAAATATTCGTGAAAGCCATCTGAGAGCAGTACAAGGAAAATGATATCGCTCCAGATTTTAAAGGTTCTTTTTATTACCAATAAAAATTAAACTTTTTTTCTGTGACATGTTATTTCCCAACACTGTCAAGATCAGTACTGAGCTGAAATTGTTATGGTATGATAAACATTTCAGAAACTATCACAGTGTCACCATACTACAGAATTTTCCTTCTGGAATTTCAATAACCACAAAATTTGTAACACATATGGACACATATGGATGAGATGCAGCTTTGTTTATATGATTTATCATTAACCCTTTGAGCCCTAAAAAAAATTGATTAATTTCTTTTAATAAAATGGCAAAAGGACAACGAACAACTTGGTAATTAATGTAGCACAAACTGCAAGAAATTACTAGATTTGGAGAATTATTTTTAAAAAGCTAGAGATAAT
Source organism: Plectropomus leopardus (assembly GCF_026936395.1). Classification (NCBI taxonomy): domain Eukaryota; kingdom Metazoa; phylum Chordata; class Actinopteri; order Perciformes; family Serranidae; genus Plectropomus; species Plectropomus leopardus. The sequence continues at coordinate 33,713,498 of NC_142188.1, read as the reverse complement.
TATAGAGCTGGAGAATTATTTTTGAAAAGCTAAGGACAAATGTCTAGGGGAAAAAAAGCTACAGAAAAATTGTTTTAATATTTCAAGCACTTTTCCAGCTCATTTTAACACAATTTGCCTAGGGTTAATACATTTTTCAGTAAAAATAAATCAATAGCTTAGGTGAAGTCCATGTAAGGGTATGATATTGCCACACAAAAATATCGCGATATGCCGTATCGCTGTTTTTTCTCCCACCCACTATCCAGCAGTTGTGTTGTGGATGTAGGTCTGACGGTGGATCTGACGGGGACTGAAGCTGCTGACGTCATAAAAGTTGGATGACGTCAGTAGTGGGTCCTCTCAGTAGAAAGACAGCATCTCCTCCTCCCGGCTCTGCTGCTGTTGGCCTTTGTGCATTCAAGGTAAGATCTCTTCAGCGCTGCGCTCACTGCTTCACACACCCTCAGCTCTTTGTTATGTCATGTGTGATATTTCTAACTTACCAACTGCTTCATATTAAGTTACTGAACCATCACTGCCACTTGTGTCTCACCAGGACTTGTGATCCGGTCTATTGTCTTGCTGCTCGGGAATAACACCATGGGGAGATTAGATGCGCTCCGGCAGTTTAATTTGGTCAAATGGCTCAGGGAGGAGAGACAGTCGAGGAAACTGAGTCTCTTCATCGTTTTCGTCGCTCTGCTTTTGGATAACATGCTGCTCACTGTTGTCGGTAGGTGCTCTCCTGCTTTCCTCATCTCTTACATCTCTACAGAGTGCTTTTTTGTTTTTTTCTTTCGGCGCAACAGGTAGTCCAGTTCACCAAATCTATCCAAAATATGCAAATCACGATAAGATGCCGTCTCATTAATGCGCAGTTTGTTGCCCCAGTGAGGAGATGAGCAATCCTCAAATGTGCCCAAGTACCCCATCCAACTAAAACCCACATTTCGTAGGCTGTTGACTCTGTGTTCTACAGTTTATGCGTAAAAGATGATGCAAGTGGTGCGCTAATAAACTTTTTAATTTATTATATTTAACTTTAAAACCTCATTTTGTCCGCTGCTCTGCTTTATGTGACTGAAAACTACAAGATGAGAATGAAGCGCAGTACGTGTATTAACCTCTCCATCTCCATCCTTTCATGTGCAACCTTCTAATATATGGATGTATGTATATCCACCGGAGGAGAATCCAGTAGGTGAAGTAACAATAGACAGTACGAAGGCTTTTATAATTCATCAGAGTAAATATTGCTGTGCCTATTAACCCTTTAAAACTGGATCGACATCGCTTGTCTTTTGGTGATTTCAGACGCCTTTCACAAGTGTTTAACCCTTTGCAAGTTGGCACGATTGCTTTCGAAAACATGGGGTGGGTGGCAATGCGCAACTTGGAAGAAGAAATGTTCAACAAATTGGAAAGTTCAGACTAATGTTCAGAAATAGTGATTTGAAAAAAAAATTGAAAGCTAGTGAAAAATCTCTGAAACTAAATTTAATAAACACACATATAAATTTAAGATTATTTTTTACACAATTTTAAGCACCTTTTTTAGGTAATTTCCTTAATATTTCGTCTTTGATTTCTTTTTTGTTTGTTGTTTGAGATTCTTTTTAAATTAAGCAGTTTTGTTTTACTCTTATTTATTGCTAATTTTCGGATAATCTCTTCTGAAATTGCTGAAGAAGTCAAGCCAGTTTGCCCAGGTTTCAAAGGGTTAATGGTCATTCTGTGTTTGCTCCAAAACCTATTCTCCCTGAGTAAGTGCGTAATCGCCGCGGGGTCGGGGTCACGTCGTCACTTAAACATGATAAATTAAAATTTGTCCCCTCTGATATTTGCAATGACCAATCATCAAATGCGCCCAAAAGCTAAAAGAAAGCTTCAGATCCAGTGTGTGGACCCGGTGGTTTCAATACGGTCTGATCGCACTGAGGCAGCAGCGTGCACGGCCAGCATCACTCATGCCAGCATCACTCATGAGCAGCTGACTGTGGAAACTTGCTCTGTGCTTGATTTGTCATCAAACTGCGGAGCTGCGAACCGTAAAGTTTATCACAGCATTCCGCACTGTGCGCGATGTCTGTAACGCGTGCTCCTTACCACTCTGTGCGTGACTTACTGGTTTGAACATCCAACATACAGCTGCTGATTCAAGAGGAAATACTGACAGTACGGAGAAATACTGAGTGGCTGTTGGTGTTCCCAGAAGGCGCCTCTGCAGGCCTGTCAGCTGTGTGTACGTGCGTTTAGATACAAAGAGATGCCAAACAAATACAGTCTCATTTTGCAGAGCAGCAATGCTGAAATCATCAATCATCATCAATCATTGCAATTCTGCAAATCATCATAAATAATTTACATGCATAGCCTACAGACATGCATATGTGCGTGCATGCGTGCCTGTGTGTGTGTGTGTGTGTCTGTGTGTGTGCGCGTGTGTGTCTGTGTGTGTGTGTTGGTGTTAAGTATCATCAATCATGGGGCGCCCCATGTGCAGAGGCAGTGTCCTTGCCGCAGCAGCCACAGGTTCGAGTCCGGCCTCGGCCCTTTGCTGCATGTCTCCCCCTCTCTCTCTACCCCTTTCACACTCACACTGTCCTGCTGATTAAAAGCAATAAAAGCCCCCCCAAAAAAGTATCATCAATCATAACCCATCATTTACAAGCAACAGTCTTAATATCTTTCATCAGTGCATTAAAATACCTTGAATACACATCTAACACCTTAACCTAAAGTAAGGTGGCCATGCCTTAACATATATTTGAATTTATTAAATTGATTAATTAAAATACCTTGATTTATTAATATTTCCATCAATAATCTCTTTAACCCCTTGAAACCTGAGCAAATTGGCTTGATTTTTTCAACACCGGAAAAGGGCAATGAGCAGGGAAAGCAGAAATGACCCCATATGAGAAAGGAATTATTCAAAAGTACAAGAGATTTACCGTAAAAGTAAAAAAAGAAAAAGAAAAAAAGACAGGAAAACTACCTGGAAAAGGTGCTTTAAAAATTATGATGATTTTGTCACACAATTTTGAATATATAAGTATAACAATTTCCCCTTGCTTTTTTCTTTATTTTCTTCCGGAGACAGTGTTCCCTACATTTTAATATTAATTTTCTAAATGTACTATTTTCCAACAAATTGTTGAACATCTCTGAACATCAAGTTGGTCATTGCCTTCTTCTTCCATGTTTTTGAAAGAAATCACACCAATCTGCTCATAGTTCAAATACTTAGGGTTAAGTACTTGTGAAAGGTATCTGAAAGAAGCACATATAAATGGTGTTGCTTCAGGATTCAAGCAAAGTTCTAGTTTAATGAAATCAAAAATATTAAAATGATTAAAAGTTAAAACTGAATGGACTCAGTTACATGGTAGAGGAAGCGTTCATGACTGAGAGCAGCACCAACAGCTCACTGTCATGTTCTTACAGGCTCTCACAACATTTTGTCAAGTTGTGTTACATCTCCATTCACCACACATTTCGTTAACCCTTCTACCCTGAGCAAATTGGCTTTATTTCTTTTAAATAAATGAGTAAAAAGAAAATTACCTGAAATCAGCAAAAAATAAACAAGAAACATAAAAGAAAAAAGGAAACGATGTGAAGTGGTGAATTTAAATAAAATAAAAACTGATAAATATAAATTACATACATATATGTGTGTATGTATATATATATATACACACACACACACACACACACACACACACAATTAGTTTTTTGAAAAAAATCAAACCAATTTGCTGAATGTTTCAATGCTTGTAAGGCATCTGGGCGCAGCACAAGAAAACTGATGTCGATCCAGGTTTCAAAGGGTTAACACACAGGCACTAGCTGTTTGCAAGTATTCCTGGCAGAGCTAATAATGAATCTCTTTCTGACAGATGGAAACATTTTCATCTATTTGAAAATTTCAAATTCACCTTTATTATTTATCTTGATTTTACACATTTATTTCTTACACAATATGTTAAGAAAATGTTAACTTTCAGGTTTGTCATGTGTATCATTTTCTTAACTGTTTTGATTATAATTACTTCTCCTGCCAACATTTACAGTCCAGCCATTACTTTATGATCTCAATGCTAAACATGCTAGTATTAACCATCGGCTGAAGTCATCATTCAAGAGGTGTTTACCACAGTAACCTTTGAAACAGGAAAAGATCGGTACATCAAACATTTGTTCAAAGGGAGTTGCATCATTCTTTTTGTTTTTTTCTGAGTGATCTGTATACCATGGCACATCTATACACTCCCACTGTATCGTAGGAGGCAAATAGCCACATTGACAAAGGTTTCCAGGAAGCAGCATGTGAACATTATGTGCCTCTTTCAGAAAGTCAGTTTGATTGTCAATTTGATTTTCACTCTGTCATGTGATGAAACTCAAGAAAGCAGTTTCTTTGCCATTGCCTTGTCACTTTTTTGTCATTATATAATCTCATATTTTTTTAAATTCACACAGTATCTGTTCACATGTAGTGAGAAATCAAAACAGTTAAGGTTGTTATTGTAATACCACTACTTGACCTGTATTGTCTGTGAATCACCCTGGATAGGTTTTGCTCTATGAACGTCTGTATGTATCGTTGTTTTTATTTTCTGTTACAGCAGCTGCAGCATTTGCCCATGAGCATCTTGCTGCCTGCCTGCATCATGTCATGTGCAGTGCTATATTACTCGTTCCTACACTCTAAATAGAGTTCCAGTCACCTATATTAGAATGTCAGGGTTTGATGGCACCCCATGGTCTTGGGGTTTTGGTTGCTGACCATGAAAAGCCAACTGGAGACCTTCATAGCATTCTGCTCTGAGAATCCTTCTATCCTCATTTCTTGTTGCCTCTGTTTAAAAAAGCCCATAATTCCCCAAAATACACAGAAAATGAGTAACAGTTTTCTACAGACCAAAAAATAATAAGCGTTTAATGATCAGCCCTAACGACACCGCTGGATCAGACTAAGAATCAGCTTTACTGGCCAACTATGAGTGCACATACAACACATTTGAATTGGTTTTGTGGGTTTCAATGGAATTAAATAGAATAGACACACAGCAAAAAAAAAAAAACTAGGACAACAAAGATCAAGGAGGTAAACATAAACATCTGACAACTTATGCACACACACACACACACACACACACACACACACACACACACACACACACTTATATATTTGGGTGCAGGCACGAGGCCGCAGACCGAGTGCTGCAGATAATCACAGCTGTGAAGATATCGTTTGTGATATTGCTTTTATACAACAGTTCTACAAGTGTCTTTCATTAGTTAAAGACAACAGATTATGATTGTCTAATTAATGGATTTTTTGGCTCCGCTGACACAAATAGCTCCGCAACTGCTGGAAGTGACAACTGTTGTCTAGCATGACATCAACATTTTCCTGCACGCTGCTTGCTAATCTGTGTAAACTCGGTCTGCATGTTATTGACAGACTAGTTGCTTCATATCATGAACATTTATGTGTGAGTTTTCAGTATCTATATATTAAAACCCTGTTTTGAGAGTAATAGATCACTGCCTCAGTCCATCCTTTGATCCATCTGTATGCTGGTCAGTGCATTAGGAACCTGCTCACTGATGGTTCTGGTAATCCATGGTTTCCTTGTGGAATGATTGAAATATAGTTTTTGATGCAGTTGCTTCTGTAGTTTTACAGATTAAATCCACCTCAGAGCCAGTGATCTGATGGCGGTGTACTTGCTCCAGACTGCATCGTGTAGTGCAGACTGCAGAGTCGCTCCTGTTTTGCTTGACCCTATCCTGACCTCTAATGTCATTGGGAGGATAGTTTGTTTCAAAATGTTCTCATCCCAAGTCATCATACTCCTTTTGATTGGACATTGCTTTAATTTTATAAACTTGCTTTAATTGTCATACTCCTTATGATTGGACATTGCTTTAATTGTATAAAACCTTAAAACATTAAAAATCTGCCAGATCCGCAGCTGGCTGGTGGATTTCTGCGATGTTCCAGGATGGTGTTTTTGTGATGTTACTGTGAGGTCAACAAATCCACATGCTCCTAATAATACGTCGTTACTGACTGACAGCATTTTTACCTGACGTCATCCTGCCGTGTTTCATGCAGATGCAACAGGTTCCATCCAGCTGCACTCTTAACTGACGCCAACCATCCGTGTGTCAGGCTGCAGCAGGTGCGGCTGTTTGCTGCTGTATAATTACAACATCAGACGCTCTCCAGCAGCATATCATCCAGACATTAAAGGTGGCTCTTGGCATTGGGATCTTATGCAGAAAGCACTGCAAAATTTGACAACTTCAGAATGACAATGGGCTTGTTGTAACAAGATGGCCATGGTTGCTGTTAGTCATCAGGAGGCATTTATGTTCTGCAGCCACCTCTAAAATGTGTAAAGTGGCCGGGAATGTTTACTCCCCTTGTGAAACACTCAACATGTTGCTGATCCCAGGTGCAACCTTCTTAAGGTTCACCTGATTGAAGCCTCAATCAACAATGAGCGCAGTGTCAGGATTACTGTTCTGTGAGCAGTTCAGGTGCTGAAAGTGTGTTCTGCAGTTGATTGACAATAACTTCAGATCAGGTAAGCAGACACAGGATAGCATTTTAATATTCCCACTGTCACACGAGTTCTTATTTACCGTAAATTATATGACCCCTCCCTTGTTCTTCCCAGAATTCTTCTGTTCTGGCACATCAGTAAATGTAAAAACAGGCACGTGGTTGAATGGCGCTGTCTGGAATATAAGGATTTACCAAATGTCAGTGAAAGAAAGCACATTATAGTTTCTAAAATCCCCACAGGAAACTGACAAGGCGAGATTGTCCAGTCTATTATCCAGCGCCTGTCACCCAGCCCTGCCTGCTGGTAATAATCTCTCCACAATTGCCTCGGCGCTTTCTCCAATGCCGAAATGGGCAGGGAGATGGTCTTGCTTGTCAATGCAGTCAGAATTGTAACTGGAGCTTATCTTTTTCACTTTTTCCTTGATGGTTTTTTTTCTGATGTTTACATTAGAAGGCCTCCGCTGGACAGTTAGCTGAAGCAGCAGGAGGAGAGTTCATAAAGCAGTCACTTTTCTGATCCTGATGAATGTCTTGAAGTCATATGTTATCATCATTGTCCAAAATTAATTATGAATAGTATAGCTGAAATTTGTAAATAGACTTCAATAGCATAGGTAAGCAAAAATTTTACTGACTGAGAGGCGTCTGGAGAGGTCCGCCACTGATGATGAACTTACAGTTTATAGACTCTACTGTAGCATTGTGTGCACACAGTTTTTGGTGTTGTTGAATACATTTGACCTAGATCGATCTCTCTCTCCCTAACTTTTTATCAGACTACAATAGAGACAAGAATTAGCTAGCTAGTGCGCCCCACAATCTTGTATTCTATATACTAAGAGAATGTTCGCTGGGAGAGAGTTGTTGGAATCTTTGGTGATTTGCATCAATAGCAACTGTAGAAGTCGAGTGCTGTCAGCTTGGTGTGAGTCAGACATAACCAACTGCTTTAACCTGCTGATGGAGGGATGCTGGGGACCAGGATAATCAAGGAGCATTTGAAGGAGGAGCGTATTACCACAGCTCCAGTAATTTGCTGAAGATCTGTGATCTGTTGAAGAACACAAAAACTGACATAAGATACTACGATGTCAGTGAGTTCATCCAGGTCTGAAGTAGCACTTTAGTAACACTTCAATCAGTGTAGTCAAAGCAGGCCTGTCACTCCTATTTTGCCTGTTGGTTTATCTCCTCACAATGTTTACCATAGGCTTAGCAGATTTAAGCTTCTGCCTGTCAAGAGAAGGTGAAGCAGACAGTCATTACATGATGTTAGAAAAAGTCGAATTATTGTATTATTCAGACTAAAACTGGACTTTTGAAATAAACATTAACATGTTAGTCTGACTAAAATTGTACTAAGACAAATTTCTCAAAGTTGAACTAACACACCTAGAGAATTCGGTTAATTCACTCTTTCATGTATACACCCAAACCAGACCTGAACTGGCCTAGTTGTTCTGTGCATGCTCCATAGTCCCTGCATCACGCTTTGACCCAGAAGTTGGACATCATAAACTGTAGAAGAAAGCCAGGAAAAACAAAAGAAGAAGATGGGAAGAAACCAAACTAGACAGAGGTACCTAGTAAAGTGTAGAGTACGTACAAAATGCAGAGCGCTGAAAAGTTATCCATGTTATCACTGTTCAACATGTAACCCATTTGCTGCCAGACAATGCTTCTCTGTCAGCTCTGCTAAGTTTGGGCTAAATGTAATTTTGATTTTATGTCTATTTTACTCCTAATTAGACATAAACGGCATGTAGCTTGAAACATCACCCTTGAATTCCATATTTATGGGAGAATTATCTGGTGTGCAGACTTTGTTTCCTCATAATCAGCTACATTCCAACCACACAGACAATCAAGATCATCTTTGCATCCATATCTCCTTGAGAGGCACTGTGGCAAATATGGAGGAGTCAAACACAAGCTTCCCGATTGCATGGATCTTTCTGCTGAGCTATCATGCTAGAGCCATTGTACAAGTGTTGGATAGTAAACTACTAACCTCAATGGAACGATGTGTGTCAATGTGTGCTTTATGGTGAATAAGGACAGGTGTGAGGGTGGTAATGTGAGGTGCTGACCAGTGCCTGCTTGCCCTGAGCCACAAGGAGAACAAACACTAATTGAGTGATTGATTTGTTGATCAGGGTTAATATCTGAAACTATCTGCATGAATAGATATCACTGGGGCCAAGTGACAAATGTGGATGCATTTACTTTTATTTTATTTTTAAAATGTTTTTATTGGTAATGTATCAATCTTTGATTGGTTACAAAAACACATCTTTGTTAAGGTTTTTTGTCTTTAAGGTAGTGTTTATAAATCACTTTTGAGGAAGCCTTCTGTCTCTCTGTTGACATATGTTGCAGTGATATGTGGATTTGCATTAGGCGAGTGAGCATCACTCAGTGGTTGTGTCATACTTCATTGCATCTATCTTTTCTTGCCTTTTAGTTCCCATCATTCCCAGCTACCTTTATAACCTAGATGAGTCTGCAGATGTGGTGTTGAAGAACAACACCTTGTCACAGCGGGTTCCTCCAGGTGCCTTCCAAAACATTGTGTCCTTATACGACAACACTGTGAGGACTTCAGGCTCTAACACCACAGTCAGGTCAACTGACCTGGCCCCTACAGCCCCCAGTGCTACAGAGCTGCCACAGAACTCCTCCGATTGTCCAAAGTCCGAGAGCAAGCTGCTCAGTGAGAATGTCAGAGTGGGAATGCTTTTCGCCTCCAAAGCCACTGTACAGCTGATTACCAACCCCTTCATTGGACCGCTCACAAACAGGTAGGTTTTGGTCTTTTCCACCTCTTTGTGTCTGTGTGGAGGCATTAGATGCATATTATTTAGAATGTGGAAAATTAGCTGGTTAAAGGTTTCTGTAGCACCTGGGAACATTATTATTACATTTGTAGTAGCAGCCTGGAAATTTATGTCAAAGAATAACAAGATGCAACTGAAACTCAAGTCATTGTCAGATAATCAACAGAAATCATGCATGTTTGCCATTCTTAAATCACAAGATGCCATTGATCCTAACATATCATTGAGGTAACATTCTCAATCATTTAAGGGATACTTTGCCCATTTTCAACCTGCTTTGTATGAAAACAATATGGGTAAAATGTGTGAATGAACTGTGTTAAACTTTTCTATATTTGCACACAACACACAACAAAAATTAATTGAATGATTAATTGGTGTCTTTATTTAGAACATGTAAAACAGTAATTAAAAGCATATCATTAACAAAAGAAAAAGAAATAAAAAAAAACATCATTAATTCCGAAAGGGATGTGCGAAAGGGAGTAGGAAGAAGTATAGCCTTATTTAATTCTACCCCTTTATTATGTAATTATACTGTTATCAAAAACTCTCCTAAAGAAATGCAAGGCTAGTCATACATGTACCAACGTGCACACCAAGATCTCAATCGTTACAATTTTAACCATAATATATACTACTTGTTACACAACCTTATATAAATAGAAAATAGACACTTGTGTATCTCATATAAAAAATATTAAATTATTACCAGTGCTATAGATAATATATGCATATATGTGTGTGTTTGTATATATGTGTGTGTATGTGTCTGTGTGTGTATATATATATATATATATATATATATATATATATATATGTATACACATACATACATCTATATACACATCTCCACATACATGTAAATGCATACATGCACATAAATATACACACATAAACATGATTTCATAAACCAATTAACTGCAATGTCTTTCAATATATCTGATATACAATAAACTATAACTATACTTATAAACAAAATATGAATGTACTCACATTCACACAAACAAACTGAATATTTACACTTAACTACACCCCAATCTACACATAAATCCATATAAACACCAGGTGATGATCAAAGCTCTCCTCATCCCTGTACATTAAGACAATCATATCCCTATACTCCTTTTTAAACTGGATGATGATTGGACATTGCTTTAACTGTATAAAACCTTAAAACATTAAAAATCTGCCAGATCCGCAGCTGGCTGGTTCTTGGGCTGTTGTTCGAACTATAGATCATCCTTCATTTGTCTTTGTCTTTGTCTTTGTCTCTCTCTCTCTCTCTCTCTCTCTCTCTCTCTCTCTCTCTCTCTATGAGCACTAGGCAGTGCTGATAAAATACAAATCATGGATTTGTTTCTGCGCTGCCTTATTCTTGCCTAAAATGTTTTAGGACATGTCTTTTAGTGCACTGTTTAGCAGTAATATGAAAGTTTGTGATCAAGAAGCGGACACCATATTGTTGTTCCTAGTAATAAAGGAGAGCATAAAAAAAATAGATCAAACAGTAAGACTAAGAAGTGCTAATCAAATATGAAACAAGATTATTTTACTACATTGCCTATTTCTCGCCCAAAATGTTTTCAGAAATATATTTTAACTTCTGCTTTATCTGTCAGACAAAATTGTTTGGTATGGATAAGCTGCCATAATGTTTTCTGGAGGAATAACTTAAGTCGCCCACTAGCTTTTATTGGCGTTAGTGAGGAGCAGTGCATTCTGATAGCTGTAGTTTTTCTACCTCTTGTACAAAAGTGAATGCTACAGTCCTTTCTCTCCCTCTTTTTACAGGATATAATGTTTGACACCGAACTGTGATTTTAATGCCCAGCATATTTTCCCCTGAGACATACCATTAGGACTAAGAACAGTTATTCTTACAAGGGGTCCATGCAGCTACACTTGTTGCTCAAATCCTGTTAGTTTGTTGTTGTTTTGTTTTGGGTTTTTTTGTTTTGTTTTTTTTTTCTTTGTTTGTTTTTGTTATTATACTTTCTTCCTCCCTTTTATTCACCACTAGAAGTGTTTGTGCAGCAAACATCATAAAATCAAATTCACCCAAATTATCTGCTGGAATGCAAATTCCATCTGTTACTCAGGCACATTAAAATGAAACTCGTTGACCTCAAGGTGGTACTGTGACAATCAAGTTTAAATGTTCATGTATCATTCTGAACTCATCACCACTTTTTGTGGCTTCCCAAAACTTTGCCAGGATCACCTACAGAGACCTTCAGTGATCTAAACTCTTTGAGGAAAATTTCTGTACTTCGGTCCATTTTCTAATAATTTTTTCGTTTAAACCTTCAAATTAAATTTTACATAAATCAAAACTGGCTAAAGTGATTGCACCAAAAAGAGGTGAACCTGTTTCGATACTAGTTCCAAGCTTTGCTACGCAGTCTTGGTACATTCTGTCAGTGGAGAGCGCTACAACATGTTTATATCTCGTAAACATCAACAGGGACTCATACAAAATCCATTAGGGCCATGACTCAGTCCATGCATAAAACATGGTAATGATTAGCTTATTTCAACACATCAAAATTTCTAGACATTTCATTTTCAAAACAATAAATAAATAAATAAATAAAATAATTAAAATAGTTAAAAAATCATCCTACAGAGCTGAATTTTTACTAGCACATACACTGAATTGTGATAACGTTTTCCTCACATAAGCCCATGATCAATTCAGAAGTCACTCTATACTTTTCAAAACATGCAAAAATTAATTAACATCTATATCTCCACGAGTCTTTCTTCAAATGCTACCAATACTGATGCAGACATTCTTTGGATAGTAGATATCACATGTTTCAAAGGATGAGAATGCTTTATTTGTCATTGTAGGCAGAGCATACAACAAAATTATGAGCGCAGCTCTACTTGGTACATACAAATATAAAAAAATAAATAAAAAGTGTAGCAGTTATTAATAATTACGTTAGAATTTGGATTTTGCACTTGTTAAAGTAAAAAAGGGCACCATTCTCCATTTAGGAGAAAAATTTATTTTATATTATAACAGTTTCAAAACATGTTATCACTTTAATCAATCTCACAATCTGTACCATTTATCCTATATACATTGATCTTGTTTCTCTCATGAAATAATATCGACAGACAACGACTTGGTGATAAATGTAATATTTTATTTAGGCTTATAAAATGATGAGTAAATAGAGGGAGGAATGTGGCATATGATGAAATAAAACAAATGAAAGGGAACCAAATTAATGTTTATTCAGGTGATGTAAATGATTAATTATGGATGATAGTGGGTAGAAATATGTGCCCGTCTAAAGCGTGGATGCGTGCTGAATGGTAAAATAGAATTTAGAAATCTGGTATCAAAGCTTCGCTATACGATATCAACTCTGATCACTAGAAGATGTTATTCTGCCTACTTTTGCCGACTTGGATAAACTTCTCCGGGGAGGTCCAGGTAGTCACTTCGCTCCAGTGGAGAGTTGCGGCGCGTCTTCCAGACGAGGTGCCCCGCTGAAAGGCGGCGTCGGCCAGGCAGGTGGAGTCGGTGTGCAGCGGTCTTTAATTGGCCTCGGTGTCCGCCTCAACGAACCGGTAAAAGTCTTTAAACAAAGTCTTTAAGGGCAGGCAACGGATGCTGACAGTTTGTGCAGCAGGTGTTGCTTCTAGATCCGTGGCAGAGTTGACGGCAGATCGCAGAGTGTCCTTCCAAATTTAAACCTCGCAGAAATAATCAAAAGTAGTGCCGTTGGTCTGATAAAGCCACTTTAAATTAATATTTTGAGTTTACTTGAAATGAAATGCAATAATGTCTTTACTGACCAAAAACTGGTCTAAAGAAAAGCATCAAAGAGATTTAAAAAGAGAATGGCTTCAAAAGTTAAAGTTCAGTAAAGCTCTGGTGAGCTGTTGCGGCTCCTCTTGTAAAATTGAAGAAAAAGAAAAAGGGTGTAAGCGAGGATACAGGAGAAGTGCCGCGGTGAAAGGGAAAATAGAAAGAAGCTCTGAGCTGAGAGCTCACTAAGTTTTAATCTATGAATTTTGTGGTGCGAATGGGAGGCGGGGTAGTAAACCTTTACACCGAGCGAACATGCAGCGTTGAGTTTTAGAGGACCTGACATGATATAGGAGACATTTATTTTTCATAGCTACTTTGTGCTGAATTACTCAATTTGACCCTTTACATATAAAGTCACGTCTCTCATCACCACGATGGTCCTATTGCAGTAATTACAAACACATGCTAGGAGACCTAAAGTCAACTATGAATGTAACACACAGCTTTGAAGATCCTTGGTTTGACCTTATTAAGTAATCACACATAACATAACGTTGTCCAATGGACTGAAAAGAACTTGGTAATTAGGCCTACTTGGATTTAGGATTACCGTTTAACATTATATAATGAATGTAAAACACGATAAAACTATACAGTTCATTACGAAGTTACGCATAACTAAGGCCCCTAGATGGCAGTATGGCTCCATCACAGAAAAGGAATAAAATATAATTTTACCTAACTCCCTCATATTATTTTTCACATCCTTGTGTCAAAGAAAGGTGATAAATGATTGTTCTTGTATGTCTGAATGGTTCCTGGAGTTCATTTGGATGTCTTGACACCCTGTTGTGAACTAGAATAGACCCCACAAAACTGTCAAAGTGTCAAAGGCTGACACTTTTTGTGGCTTAAAAGCAGAACCTGTTTGCAGATGTCAACTGGGGAGTCTCAACAAAGTTAATTTAGAACCCTCTGCTAACTCCTCTGGGTTCAGAAAACAGTTTCTCTTGACGTGTCCCCCACTTGTATAGGGAAAGTTAAGCTCTGGAGTTCCCCAGAGGGAAAATGTAAAGACCACGCCAAGGCAGTCCACTACTACTACTACTTTAGCTTTCTGCTTTGGTTTGTTTTGACTCAGTTGGTTGCTGTCACATTTTTATCTGTTATACACTGACCTCTCAGTGACATACTTTTTATACTGGCTACTTCACAAAATGTCAGTTGTAACAAATACAGCGTATCCACAGAAAGCTTTCTGACTTCAGTGTTTAGCTCTAATGAAGCCATGCGGGGAACATATATTGAATAACTATATGGAAGGCCTTGTGTGGCATGTGATAGAACGTAGGGTCTGCATTTTGAGACATGAAGCAAGAAATGTTAAAAAGAAAATACAAAAAAGAACACTGGAGAGGAAATAATGTCATTTAAATCAGAATGACAAAGAACAGAGCATCATAGTATCATAGTATCATAATTTATCAACGAGTCCTTTCGGGCCACAGAGGCTTCCTGCTAGCCCAGGGCCAAACATGTGCTTCAGATTTCCCCTTTTTGTTTGGAAAGCTCAAAATAACAATTATGCTCTTATCGAATTCAACATCTAACAGAAATTGAAGATATACAGATTCTTTTTTAAGTTCCAGACAGGATAATCAAATGATGCGTATGTCAACATGTTTGATATCATGTAGGTTTTGAGGGTGTAATGTCATGTCAGCTGCAACAGATCCAATCCTCCTGAATCAAATACAGCACAGTTCCTGATTATGTGTGATCACATGTATGTGCATGTGCATCTGTCTTTTTTTCATGCATGGCTGGCTGGATTATTTATTCAGCAAATCTGAGTGTGATAATCGTTGACACATGTTGATCAACCTAAACACCTCTCAAAGTATACTTGTCTTAAGACCTGAAACTGTGTGTGAAAGAATCATCAAAGGGCACCTCGGGTTCAGCAGTACTGTGTGGTTCAGTCATCATGCTGTGAAAAGCTGCATAAAGCACTAAAAGTTTATGTGCTTGATTGTAATTCTGTTGGGATCAGTCAATTCAGCGGCCCTGGACAGATTAGGGCATGTTTTTTCAAATCTTTTACAGACTGCACTTTGATGATTTATTTGGTCGAGCATCTGATATTGCAATCACTATAATGAAAATACAACAGCAAATTTATGGCAAAGGAGAGACCATTATTATTGAATTAGGTTGAGCAAATTGGCTGGATGTAATATCTGATATTCCTCTTCTCTTATGATCGTCTCTTTTTTATTTTTTGGGTTTAGTCTTTCCATTTTCTATGTTTTTGTTGTTTTTTTTGGCCACAGGTTGAGTGGCACCTACATTCCTGGAGGAGAGTAATAATAATGGGCCAAAAACAACAGAAACTTTCTGAAGATTAAAACCTACCAGAACAGAGCCTGTCTGAAGACTTGAGCAGAATGTAAGATAGATGTGTAGGGGAGAGAGGTAGTGTAGATGCTCCAACATTACTGGCACCCACCTCAAAAGCAATATTTAGTGGCTCAGATGGGCACTCAGATATGGTGTAATTGAGGCGAGGAACATTACCGGTTCTTAGTCACCTTCCCTCCTGACAGAGGACAATACAAGGCAAGTCAAGCATGTCGAGTGTCTACGGGGGAATACACTAGCTCTGATGTGCATGACAGCTTTTAGCATTTTAATGAAACACAATGTTGTCATCCTCCTCCGGTTAAAATGTCAGGCTAACAATTGTAACTGGCAAGAAGGTGTCATGCAAATGCAGAATTTCTACAAATGCTTCGTGTTTATGGTGTTACAAGACATTTTTTGCTTTGCAATTTATTTTGATTGTTTTGACCTTCAGGTTATGCTTTCATATTGCTACATGGTGGTGCCGCTTGCTGTTTTGACACCCCATATACAGATGGAGACAATCTACACCAGGGACACTCAACTGGCTTTGCATGTGGACCACTTTTGCAAAATGAAAACAAGGCCAGGGGGCAGTCTTAGCAAGTCTCCAGGATTTTAAGACATTTTTAGGATTTTAGGGCATATCTAGGGTTTTAGGATGTTTCTAGGACTTAAGGGCATTTTTAGGATTTTAGGATGTTTATGGGATTTTAGGACACATCTAGGATTTTAGGAGGTCTCCAGGAATTGAGGACATTTCCAGGATTTTAGAACATTTCCAGGATTTTAGGAAGTTTCTCAGATCTTAGGACATTTCTAGGATTTTAAGGCATTGCTAGGATTTCAGGACATTTCTACGATTTTAGGGGCTTAGCTAGGACCTCTGTCCAAGGATGCAGGGCATCTTCCACTGATACTTTTTTTATATATATATATATACAAAAGCCCTATTTTGATGCCGCTTTATGCTTTCTGGCACCTTATGTATACTAAAAGTACAAAAACAATTCCCAGTGTGAATCACTTTTATTGTGAATTAGCACACTGCCGTAAGACAGATTTGGCCAGCAGGCGATACCTAGAGTATTCATGATCTACATTACCATACTGGTCCTTGTTGACCAAAGCAATAGTGGATTCAAACTGGCAATCAGCAGCCCTCCAAAACAAATTTTCTGCAGGTCTCACTACTTTAGAAGGAGACATTATGAAAGGAATGAAGCTTTTTATGTCATGTACTGTATATTTGTGTAGACATATGTGACTAATTATATGCTTACTGCACAAATGTAATGTCTGTCCTTTCTCTTTGTGTCTTTAGAATAGGATACCAGCTTCCCATATTTGCAGGCTTTTGTATCATGTTCATCTCTACAATCAGTAAGTTCCAGACATGTCATCATTATTAGAAAATCAGATCGCTTGGATCATGTCTGATGTTCCTTTGTCTATATTTCTGTTGTTCTCGCTGTTGTGAAGTGTTCGCCTTTTCATCGAGCTACGCTCTGCTGTTTCTGGCCAGATCTCTGCAAGGTGTGGGCTCCTCTTGCTCCTCTGTGGCCGGTAAGACCTCCCTCTCTCTTTAAAAAAAAAATATTTTTTTAAATGTATATTTTAAGAAATATGTGGCATAGTGATACAGGAGTGATAAATCATAAAAAATGGAATTTTAAATAGTAAAGAAATATAAAAATTGAAATTAAAAAAGAAACAAAATAAAATTCATAGGATATCTTGCATCATAAAGTTAATTCCATGAAAAAAAAAACTGACAACTGGTTCATTTAAGTCAGAGGATACCTTTTAACAACAAAAGATATGATACGATACGATGCAATATGGTGCCATAAATGCACACACACACACTATTGTGTATACCCTTGTCGAAAAAGAAAAACATAAGTACAATTCATATCACGTTATTTTAGTTATTAAATCTGACAGGAGAGTCATTGGAAAAATTGCATGTTTCTTCAAAGATATGGACTTGATTTCTAATTATCATGGTCATTTTTTAGGGCCCGATCACCGAACGGTATATTTACTAGTCATAGTCGTGCCACCAACTGGCAACAGGAAGTAAGCCTTGAGGGACAGTTACCATTGGATTTGAATGAAATTGATGTGGTTTGTACAATAATGATGTACAAAAAGATGACATGGAATTTGTCTCTCCTCCACTGCTGGAAGCTGGAAGCTGGCAGCTGGAAGTACTACACAATGTGAAATAGCTTACTCCAGGGTTCAAACTCTTTGCGTATATTATGCGACTTTTACAGAAATACACGATCTCTATAGCTGGAGTCCCACCAGTACCCCAACATACATGGGGGTGCGAAGGCCCATTCATCACTGCTTGTAGCTTTAATTATTATAAGGGCCCGAGTGCCAAACGGTGCCAGGACCCTCTTGAAACTGATAGAATTCTTCTTATTTTTATTATTATTATTAGGGCCCGAGCACCGAACGGGTGCGAGGACCGTATTGAAATCCAAGGAATTATTATTAGGGCCTGAGCACCGAACTGGTGCGAGGACCCTATTGAAATCTAAGGAATTCCTCTTTTTCTTCTTCTTCTTCTTCTTCTTCTTCTTCTTCTTCTTCCTATAAATGAATTGCCTTTTGGGGGGCATTATCATACTCAAAAACTCATGAAACTTTGCAACTTTATCAGGTCTGGTGAAAATTTTGATATTTTAAGGGTCTCAGGTGCAAATTTAAAAAAAAATTGCTCAGAAGCAACCCCTATTACATCTGTGTAACACAGCCCCGCCTCTGCTTTCACCTACATTAACCAAATTTGGTAGGCACATGTAACACCCCAAGACAAATAAAAAAGTCTCTTGGACCCATACGGTATATCCAACAGGAAGTCGGCCATTTTGATTTGAATTTGCAATTTTTTCACGTTTTTGGCCATTTTCAGGGATCATGTTTTTTACATCTTCTCCTACAGATTTCAGAAATTAAAAACATCTTCTAAGAAGGAGTCGGACACCAAAAGTTATTAAAATCGTGAGTTTTTGTCACACCGTGTGGCTGTTATGGGGCCAAACATCAAATCATCACACAAATCACGTGTTCTTCTTTGATGTGTATCTCCTACAGGTTTCTCCCAATTGACTGTGGTCAATGACACCTAAAGACATGTGACATAAAAACTGATTTTTCTCACACTATGTGGCCGTGACTTGGTTTCCAACTTTGATGTTTCACCATGAAACAGGAAGTTGTTGTAACTCAGCCAAACATCATCCGATCTGCCCAAAACTTCTTATGTTTGATAAGAGTCCCAGTCTGAACATATCTGCATGGCTCAATTGAGTAATCATCAAAGCGCCACCTACTGAAGACAGGGAGTTATATTATTAATATTTTGATGTGCACCTCCTTACAGGTTGACTATATTCAGCTCAAACTTGGTAAGAAAAGTGTTGAGACCTTGAAGATGCCTGCTTGTGATTTCAGAGCTTTTTCATGAACATTGTTGCCATGACAACATGGTCTTAGCCACCAAACAGGAAGTTGTTATAACTTCACTTTGCATCGACTGATTGGCCCCAAATTTTACAGGTGCGATCAAGTCGCAGCCCTAAACACAGCAACATGTCAATTAGGTCTGATAATCACAGCACCACCAACTGGAAAAAGGAAGTAAGCCTCTTAACACAACTATACTTTGATTTACATGACATTTACATGGTTTGGTCTACAGATGATGTGTTTGTCTGGCCTCTAGCGCCACCTAGTGGTCACAGGACGTATTACTGCATATGAAATATCTAACTGGATTGATTGAATTGAAACTCTCTGCCCGCTTGTTCCGAATTTCACTGAAATGAAAGATCCTGGGACATCGAAAGTTATTCAGTTTCTGGGTTTTCGTCACACCATGTGGGTGTGGCTAGGTTTTTGTAACTCAGCCAGACATTGTCCAATCTGCCCCTAATTTCTCATGCTTGATGAGAGTCCTGACCTGAACACATATGCATTGCTCATTTGACTTATCAGCATACCGCCACCTACTGGAAACAGGAAGTCACATGATATATATTTTTAGGTGCATCCCCTTTCAGGTTGACCACATTCAGCTCAAACTTGGTAACAAAAGCTGACCTTCATGATGCCTCCTTGTGAAGATCATATGTTTTCAATGAAAGCCATTGCCATAGCAATGGAGTATTCGCCACCAAACAGGAAGTTGCTGTAACTTTAGTTTGCAATAACTGATTGGCCCCAAATTTGACGGTTGTGATCAGGTTGCAGCCCTGAGCACTTCAACATGTGATACTCAATGCACCACCTCCTGGCAACAGGAAGTATACCTTGTAACACAATTATCCTTTGACATACAAGAAATTTACATGGTTTGGTCTACAAATCATGTAGACAATGACTTACATTTGTGTTGTTTAAGGCGCCACATAATGGTCCACATTGTCTGCATGCATTTTCCGACTTTCACTAAAATTAAAGACTGGGACAGTTGAAGTCACGCCAGTAACCCCGACTAACGTGGGGGTGCGAGGGCCCGTTCATCGCTGCTTGCAGCTTTAATTCCATTTGAAGTTTTTTTTAGAACATCCTTCCATTGAATGAATGGATGGATGGATGGATGCATGGATGCATGGATGGATAGGAAAACATAGAAATGAACTCAAATATAATCATACATAAAAGAAGCAGTGACGAATATGCCAACCTCTCATCCATGTCAATATGAGTTCAAGTTTATCACGCACAGGGAGGCTATTTGTCTCTTAATGAACTAAGATGCATTATTATGGCAAACACCACGTCCTGCTGCAGACTTCATGTGACCAAAACGTGAGAAAGACTCCAGCCAATCACCTGTTATAACACTGCTCACACTCATATGTGGGTCGTTTGCTCCAAAACAGTACTGATTCTACTTTTAAATAAGAAAGTCGTCATCATCATGGAACTAGCTACCTCAGCACTTATGTTAAATAGTATTTACTGTATAAGTGTTGTAGGATTTGCCGCCCTGTGTCAGCAACTGTAAAAACAGGATCTATATGTCTGTGTTTTCAGGGATGGGAATGCTTGCAAGTGTGTACACAGATGATGAGGAGAGAGGTCACGCTATCGGGATCGCTCTGGGAGGTCTGGCATTAGGAGTGCTAGGTGTGTATCCACATAATGTGTCTGTAAAGTCACAACTGACAAAACATCAGTTTTACATGTTGAGCTAACATATTTATTCATTAAGATATGTTTGCGAGTAACTGAGGGGGAAAGCTGCTGTAACTACAGCAACTATGAAGTTGATTTTTCCAAAAATGACCCATGTGTCCTTCACAGTTGGACCCCCATTCGGCAGCGTCATGTATGAGTTTGTTGGAAAGACGGCTCCTTTCCTGATTCTGGCTTTCCTGGCTTTGTTTGATGGAGGTATAGTTATATTGTTTCTTACGTCCAAATGAATAATAGTAAAAGGCCATGGATACATGCACACCAATATTCCCTTATTGTTATGAGTATGACAATATTCTGAATTTGATGTGGCTTATATAACAAGCATATTTCCATGAAATACTTGAAATTAGGCTGTTTTCAGAATTAGCAATATCCGACAGAGACATGTGGGATATGCCCCAATTATTTGGGTTTTAGAAGCAGTATTTGGGCATGTATACAGCAAATATGGAATATGCATCTCAACTGCTGCAGTTTGCGACACACTGCCGCTGGTTGTTTACAGTCGGCTCTGTGTGTTGTAATGGATACCTTGTACACAAACCAACTAGCCAACAGTTTGCAAAGCTGTGGTGGAGATGCATGTAAAAGAAGGAATCCCACATTTCTGTCCAGAAACATTCCTGCTTTTTTATGAAAGACTACTGTTTTTGGATACCTGGGGGAAAAAAAGCAGCAAAGCCCATCTCAAGAAGATGGTTGCAGGAAAGAGAGTCCAGCTAGTCAGCCACCACTAGGAAACTGTGAAAAAAAAATCAAAGTTTTAATGCAAAGAAGCAAAATGAGAAGCAGCTCCAGCTCTTCTATTTCTTTGTTTTAGTATGATAAATGACATGTGAGGGCACATCATTAAGAGAATGCACAGCTGCATGTAAACAGGAGTATTAGTGGAATATTAATTTTCATTAGACATGTGAACAGCTTAGTAGGAATTTTGTCTTTTTTAAATTAGAGCAAAAACCGGACTATTGTAAACATGTTCACTGTAGAAGGAATTGTTTAAATGAATGAATTTTGTTTAAACAACATGATTTCATACATTTTGAAACAATATGTATCTTTGAAATGAAAGGAATCCATTAAGTGTATTCACTGTGTGTCTCTACAGCTCTGCAGCTCTTTGTTCTTCAGCCCACCAAGGTGGAACCAGAGGTGTGTTGTTTGTTTTTTTCTTTGCCTTGATAATTCATTTCCTGAAAGTGATCTTATTATTGAGGTGACCTTTCCAGCTGCAGAACATGTTAAAGACTATGTTTTTTTAATTGGATAGTGAATACAGGAAGTGTGGAGAGAAATGGAGAAAGTGGATGGCACCTAACAAAACATCCACGGCTCTTGGTAAACAGATAATGGACTGCACTTACTGAGTGTGATTCATAAAATGTTAGTCTGTGAGTAGATCTGCGCATAAAACACTGTGGTACTAAAAACCTACAGCAGATTTATGAACACTGCAGGATCGTAGGCATGTGTTTATGTTCATGAATGCCAATCAGTCGTAAATTGACAGCACGCTCCTGCTAGTCAGCACCTAGCATACATCCTTGCCCATCAACAGCCAGTGAGCACCAAATTAGGAGGGGGCAATTACAATGCATAGGTGCATCCTGTCCACCTGTGTACATGCTGCTAACAAAGAAAGCGAGAGAGGTAAAGTAAAATTTTTCCGATGCTGAGATAAAAGTTATTTCCAGTTGTTATTTCTCACTTTTTCCGCTGGCATGAATCGTGTTGGGCTCTCACCGATTTAGCATTATAATTATGATTTTATTTTATTTTTTATTTTATGGAACTGTTGTGATGCATAAATGGCACTTTAACAGGAGTTTCACAGAACTGAATCAAGACGGAAAGAGATAGGAGGCGTGGGGACAGAACAACAGAGCATGTTAAGAGCTGGGGGAGCGGGGATGCACACAAGAGAAGGATGGAAAATGAAAGAAAGAAAAAGAGAAAGGAGGGCTGCAAGATGACTTGGTTGGCAGTGTTTGTTTCCTGCCTCCCCAGCAGTGGGAGAAAACTAAACATAACAGAGCACAATATGAATTAAAAATTGTAATTTCTAATAATGACAAGCAATATTTCTGTGCATTCCTTTTTTGACACAAGCACTACCTGCAGTCAGAGGCAGCTGTAGATTCCATTAGTACTTAAAAAAAGATCAGAGCTATTAACATATTCATAAATGCTGAAATTTCCTTCTTTGAAACATTTTACACACAAATTCGTGCTACTGGTGTTTCATAAATGAGACCCAGTTTATATATAGCGCCTTTAACACTGATGCAAAGTACTTGACAGTGCCTGACATTCACAAAGGTAAATAAGGACACTAAAACATTTATGTTCCAATCTTAATTTCAAAAGCAAAGTTAAAATAACTAGCATCAAATTATGTATGTGAGCATAAAAAACCTGAAGAGCAGCAACATAATGAAGTGTAATTGATGAAAGTAATATTTTGTCAGACTTTTGAATGGCTCCATTCTCTGATCTGTGGTGTCGAGTATCATTGAGTCTGGCTACCAAGAGGTGTCAGGCAACAGCCAATTAGAAGGCTATTTGAAAAATTTATAAGTAAATGAGAATTAATAAGTGGATATTTTTTGACGACAAAGCTCATGAGTTGTAATGCAGGCGGTAAAAAGCGAAAGAGCCCATGACTGTCAGCCATATTTGTCTGTTTCTCCATGTTTGTTCCTCAGCATGGAGTTTAAATGCAGAAAAACTGAAAAAGAAATTTCATAGTCAATAGTCAAACACTCAGCAGTTTAAAGGTATGAACTGAAATGTGATGCAGCTTTGTAGGTGAAATATCAGTGTTCAGCAGACTTGTCTGATTCACTTTGAAACCTGGAGCAACATCACTTTCACAAGTGTCTCATCATTTGAATGCTGAGCAAATAGGTTTGTTTTCTTTTAACACATGGGGAAAGATGCAATGAGCAACTTGGCAAGAAATGTCCTGCAAATTGCAAAAAAAATATTGAAAATTAGATAAGAGAATGTCAAAATTTCCATAAAACTATATAATTATCATAATTATATATCTAAATTATGTTACACAATTATTATTATTTTTAAGCACTTTCATTTCCTTTGTTTTTTTTACTTTCCTTTTTACTTCCTTTTTCTTTTATGTGCTGTTTTTCTTTTCTTTTCTTTTTTTCCTGCTAATCCTGGGATATTTTCCTGTAAAGATGCTCGTTGCCTTCTAGCCATGTTTTTCAAATAAAGCAATTTGCTAAGGTTTCAAAGCATTTGATGATTCTTTTTTTTTTACTTATTATGATTTCTTTATGGGAGAATGATCTACCCAACCGTAATGTGGGATGCTCTGGAAATTATCAACATGTCTATAACTGTGCTCACAAGATGGCTGGGGTATATGTATTAATGGCTCTTGAAGCCAGTCAGGATAAAGAGGGTGAAAAGCACTTGACAGAGGCCTCAGTGACCTCATTAAGAGAAAAAATTTTAACACTAATTAATGACCCCTTCAGGAAAAAGAGAGAGAGAGAAAGAATACTCTGTTGCTTGAACAGAAGTTTAACATAGTGGCTGAGATAAAAGAAAAAAAATATCTGTTACTGCAAGCAAAGCCAACAATAGAATCTGTGTCTGGTCATTAGTGCATTCTTTCATTTTTTCAATGTAATTCATCATCAGGTATTTCTGAGAAATGTCCAGCAGCCTGCTTGGATACTTTAATAAGGTTCCACAGAGACTTGAAGCAAGACACAATTGCCCCATTCAGTTCAAGCCAAGCTGTATTCGGCTCACTGTTATTCTCTTTGTATTGAGCAGGAAATCCCATTTTCTGTTTCCTGTCTGTAAGGTGTTTGACTTTTCATTAGCTCCAAATAACGGGCAGATTCTTTTAGGTCATAGACATGTTCACTAGGATTTATTATAGAAGGGAGTCTGTCTTCAGAATACAGACTGAAATTTCATTTTCTTCTCATATTTGAGTTATTTTTATGCCTCTGTGCTAGTGACAGCTGAGGTCTGAGGCATCATGTTTTTGTGTTGTCTGTCATTCTCATGAACGGGATATCTCAAGAACACTTTGAGGGATTTTTATTTTTTTTTCAAATTCGGCACAAACCTTCACTTGGAGTCAATGATGACCCGATTAGATTTTGGTTATTATAGGTCAAAGGTCAAGGTCAATGTGACCTCATCTGTCTCGTTCTTGTGAATGTAATATCTCGAGAACACCTTGAGGGAATTTTTCCAAACGTGGCACAAATGTTTGAGTGGACACAAGGATAAACTGATTCTATTTTGGCGGTCAAAGGTTAAGCTGACCGTGACCTTACATTTGTCTCATTCCTGTGAAAGTGCTGATTTTCTTCTAATTTGACGCAAACATTCACTTGGACTTAACAGTGAGCTAGAATTTGATGTTTAGAGGTCAATGTCACTGTGACCTTGCATGAATGTTTTTCTTTTGAATATGATATCTGAAGATGACCTTGAGGGAATTTCCTCAAATTTGGCACAAATGTCCACATGGACTCAAGAATGAACTGATTAGAATCTGGTGGCCCTAGGTCAAAGGTCAAAGTAACAGTGACCTCATACAATATGTTTTTGGCCATAACTGAAGAATTCATATGCTCATATTTCTCACAAATATCTCATAGGATATAATGATGAAGTTCACTTTACATCTTAGAGGTCAAATGCTAACTGGGACACCAGAAAATTCTGCATAAAAACACTTTCCTGACCATTACGCAACATCATATCTCAGGAACAGAAGGGAAGCCCTAATAAGTGGCATGAATCTTTGGTGTCCACCTTAAAACTGAGCTGACTGTAGAGACCTTCTGTGCTACTAGGAACAGGATGTGTGTGAAGCATCCATGTTTTTATAGACATGGCTGTAAACTGTAAGTTCAACCTGACTGATGCATGTAGGCATACAATCACAAGGTGCTACTTTTAGTTTTTATTATTATTATTATAAGTTTTTGTAAATAAAAAGGTAACACTTTACAATAAGGTACACAAAAAAGAGTAGTAACTGAGGAACGAATGAGGAACTAATCATTACTTAATGATCCATTTTTGAGTAACTCTCAATCAAATGCCATACAGTAGCTAGCCATTACTTAAGGAACAACATGAGGAACCAATGAGGAACTAACCATAATAAGGTACACCAAAACTGAGAAGAACTAATGAGGAACGAATGAAGAACTAATCATAAGTTAATGGTCAGTTCTTGAGTGACTCCTCTCAGATGTCATACAGTAACTAATCATTAGTTAACAATTCATTAATTGATAATGACCGAAGGAACTGATGAGGAGCGAATGAGGAGCTAATTATTAGTTAATGGTCAGTGCTTGATTAACTCCCAATCAAATGTCATACAGTAACTAATCATTAGTTAATGAAAAGTTAATTTAGAAATGAGTGCAGTAACTAATAAGGGATGAATGAGGAGCTAATTATTAGTTAATGATCAATTCTTTGGTAACTCCTAAAATTAGTTGATTAGTAAAATGAGTGAGGGAACAAATGAGGAACAACCTAATAACCAATCAACCAATCTTCATTGGCCAAATGTAATCCTGCCAGCTCCTGCATACTGTGCAACAAAGAAGCCCAATAAGTATTACTTATAAATAATGAACAAATTAGCATCAATATATGCATGGTTGGAGGGAGCAGTGATCCTATTTGGGATCCCAGTGGCCTGAGAGTAGAAGCTACCCCTGAGCCCCTCAGCATCAGCCCGTGCACGGAACAGCATGGCAGAGAAAGGCATTTGGAATCCCAAGAAGAACAATTTGGAAAGAACCACAGCAAGTGTTTAGTCCTGCTATGTCTACTTCAGCATTTCCCCAGATGCAGAGATGGATGCAGAAATTGTCTTGTGCATTTATGTGGTCTGGATCAAAGCTAGTATTTATCCTCTTTACCTAGATGTTTGCACTGATAGTTTGACAAACCTCAAAAGTTCCACAAAAAACTAAAAAGTAAAACATAAAGTGAAATATCATACTGAGTAGTTAGAGAGTACTGAATCATTACTTAATTATTACTTGACCGTTAAATTCAATTTAATATTCAATTCAATTTTAATTACAAAGCCCATTATCACAAAACACAGTTTGCCTCAGAAGGCTTTACAGTATATGACATCCCACTGCCCCTTAGACCTTCACATTGTCTGGGGGGGGTAGAAACCTCAGGAACAGAGATCCCTCTTCCAGGAAGGACAGACATGCAATAGATGTCGTAAATAACAATTACATTACAGTAATGACAAAAAGGAAAGAGAAAGAGAGAGAGTGGGGAAGAGAGGGGAAGAGGGGGAGAAAAGCACAGCAATAATGGTAACAATAGCATATCATATAACAATAGTGATAGACATAAAATTGCTAAATGCACTCTTTGATAGCCTGTGATGTTACGTTGTAAATATCTTAGGTGTTGTTAAGAGTCCCATGCGTATATTAATAGGGTAGGCCTGATGCATAATATTGGCAGTAGAAGGTCGCATCGAGCAGGATCACGGCATCTTCGCAACCAAGGCCCACAACACAGGCGAGCTGGAGGTAAAACATCAGTGCAGTCACAGCACAGGTATTGTGGCAATACCACAAAAACAAGCAGAGGAAAGGATGACTGAGGATTGCAAATCTCATCTGCCCTCAGCAACAAACAAAATGGCTACCCCTGCTTTATACAGGAAGTTATCATCTAAGCGAAAGCTATCAAAATAAAAGCCCTAAATTTAAAGAAAATCTCTTTGGACATCCATATATGTTACTCATTTGTTAAATCTGTTACATCACCAATATCACAATCATGTTCAAATCAGAGACAACTTTAGTCACGGCTAAACATAATAAAAATAAGTTATTATCACCACAGTATTAAATTGACATACATACAGGAACAGTTAGTTCCTCATTCGTTCCTTATCAGTACCCTAAGTCATTATCAATCAATGAATTAACTAATGATTAGTTACTGTATGGCATTTGATTGGGAGTTACTCAAGAACTGACCATTAACTGAGGCGCCTGGTGGCTTGGTGGATACAGTGGGCGCCCCATGTACAGAGGCTGTGTCCTCACCGCAATGGCTGTGGGTTTGATTCCAGCCTCGGCCCTTTATGCATGTCACCCCCTCTCTCTCTCTCTCCCCTTCACCCTTGACCTTTCCTATCCAATTAAAGGCAAAAAAGCCCCAAAAAATAATCTTTAAAAAAAAAAAATAACTGACCATTAACTAATGGTTAATTTCTCATTGGTTCCTCAATAGTTCCCTATTAAGTAATGATTTGCTGCTATATGACATTTGAGGAGTTAAACATTTGGGAGTTTGTGCATCCAATGGTATTTTATTATTAAATATGGTTACAAACATTGTTCGCGATTGTATTCAGTCAATGCTATGACACCCAAACCATACATTTGTTTTCAAAGATTATATTTCAGATTATTCAGTTTGTGTGCAAACGTACAAAATAAGTAGATTTTTTCTCTCTATGTAGTCAAAAGCAGATTGTGTTGAGATTTATAGCTTGAATCTTTAACAGTAGGTTTGGTTAAGAACGACAGTATACAATTTTTGTTTTATAGAATGTTACTATTGTGTCTGTGTCCTTCACAGAGTCAGAAGGGGACCCCACTGCTGACACTAATGAAGGATCCATACATTCTTATCGCAGCAGGTAAGAAAATAGAGTAGATGTATAGAAACCGAAGCTCAGCCCACTTAGAGGTATCCATGGGATATTGCCTTTCATATTGGACACACACAGATACGTACCAAGATGAGAAAAAAAGGGCCACACTCAACTTTAACCAATACCACCAAAAAAAGTGTATCAATAAGTCAAGTCAAGTCAAGTAAATTTTATTTATAAAGCCCATTATCACAAAACACGGTTTGCCTCAGAGGGCTTTACAGTGTACGACATCCCTCTGCCCTTAGACCCTCACATCACCAAGGAAAAACTCCCGAAAAAAAAGAACCCCTGTAATGGGGAAAGAAAA
Source organism: Plectropomus leopardus (assembly GCF_026936395.1). Classification (NCBI taxonomy): domain Eukaryota; kingdom Metazoa; phylum Chordata; class Actinopteri; order Perciformes; family Serranidae; genus Plectropomus; species Plectropomus leopardus. The sequence continues at coordinate 33,684,668 of NC_142188.1, read as the reverse complement.
CAAAAAAGTAAGAAACCTCAGGAAGAGTGGCAGAGGATGATGAGGAATCCTTTTCCCTCCAGGAGGGACAGATGTGCAAAAGATGTCGTAAATAACAATTGAAATACAATCATGACAAAAAAGGAGAGAGAAAGAGAGAGGGGAAGACAGGGGGGAGAGAGGCACAGCAACAATGGAAACAGATGCATGTCATATTACAATAATGATAGGTGTAAAATTTCTAAATGCACTCTATGATAATATTGTGGGTGATAATAAGAGTCCCATGCATATATTGAGTAGTAAGTAAGTGGTATTGGAGTAAGTATATTGGAGTAAGTAACAAGCTTCTCTGTCCACAAAAGAAAAAGTTGAAACCAACAGGCTTGCACTTCCTCCTTTTCTTACAGTCGGCCATTTTAGTTAAAAAAAAAAAAAAAAGGGTGTTTGTCCCTAACTGCAGTAAACTTGGGGGATGGTAGGAACCTCAGGAAGAGCGACTGAGGAGGGATCCCTCTTCCAGGACGGACAGACGTACAATAGATGTCATAAATAACAATTAAATTACAGTAATGAAATAACAGAGGGAGAAAGAGAGAGGGGGGGAGAGAGGGAGAGAGGAGGAGAGATGGTCAGGGGAGCTGTCACCAGATTAAAAAAAATCCACAAAATTTAGAGGCATCTTTTCAGGCTCAGCGGCTAGGAATTAGTGTCACTATATGATACTCTTAAGTAGGGTAATACGAATGTATGTGTTCTTGTGTGAGCTGGCCTTTCCCATCATGTCTCCATGACTGTCACTGCAACAAAGAGCAAATAAGGACCAAAGAACAAAAACAGACCCTAAATGACACTGACACTCATTGTTTTGCCCAGGTGCCATTTGTTTTGGAAATATGGCCATTGCCATGATGGAGCCAACACTGCCGATCTGGATGATGGAGACCATGTGTGCCAGGAAATGGCAGCTAGGTATTTTCAAAGCTCTGTTCAGCACTCACTCCCAAAAAAAACATTACAGACACACATTATATGTTGTTACAACACTGAAATGCTCATGAAAAAAACAGTCCTAAAAATGCACACATAAGTAAGAGGACACACACAAACTACAGTATTTTCTGTTTTTTCTAATGAGCATGTGTACATTTAATTATTGTTGTTCAATTATTATTGTTATTATAACTGTTGTTATGTTTACTAGGTCATAGTAAAATGTGGTGTTGAAAAAGACTAAGTTATACCAAGAGGTGTTTATAATTTTTGGTTCTTTCCATTTGCATCCATGAGTGGTGCAGATTATTAGAAACAAGCTCTGAATATAGTACAGTGCGGCAAAGCACCACCTCTTTGACCTTGTTGCTATAACATACTTTTAAGTAACACCTCTATGGCAGTGTTCACAAAAACTGACCAATAAAGGACCACACTGGGTTTCTGCATTGTTAAGCCCCTTCATTAGAAATAATATCTAGACTTTATGTACTGTCAACCATTTCCCAAAGTACTTCAGAACTTCTGATTAGTTTCCATTCTCTCCAGAACTTCCATTCAATTTAAAATCACCCTGAAAAAACTTGAAATAATAATGTTTCAGTAATCCATCAGGGGGAAATTATTTATTAAAACACCTAAAACCCTATTACATCAACCATATTGCAATTAGGAACAGTAATCTTTTCTTGAAGTAACAAATGCATGGACTAGTTTTCCTGTATTGTTTTAAGACATGATGTACCTGATTTTTGCAATGTTATGCAGGTGTAAAAAGGTAGTCCTTGAGGTTGTTTTATATGGGAGATAAAGGACATATTTGATGAAATATGACTCCGAGATTAGGGCTGCAACAATGAATCGATAAAATCGATTATTATAGATTATTAAATGTGTTGGCAAAGAATAAAATTGTCCATTCATAATGTCGTGCGATTATTATGTCACTCGCTGTGTTGCAGAACTGTTTATGTCACATGCAGGTGGGAGAAGCCAGTGTTTTGAAGAGGCATGGCAGAGGTAGAGAGAATGTTTCCTATGAAAACTTCAAAAGTTTGGGAACACTTCACATTATGCAAAACAAGGAAGTTCGTGAGCTCCAAAATATGCAAAAGTGACACGGCATGGGAGCTTGATGGTTATGCAGCATCTAAAACAAAAGTGAAAGTGAGGAGGAAGAGAGCTTTACGGCAAGGCAAGGCCCGTTTCACATAGCACACGTCAGGTACGCAAGATGTCATCCTCACCGTACTGCAGTGTGTTTCATGCTTGTGCTGTTCACATGTGCAGCGTTGTTGCAATGTCACTGCTGTGTCACGGCCCGCTGCTATTAGTACTGTATTTTCATATATACATACATACATATATACATTTTCCAGTCATTTATGAATTTGTGGAGCTCCTACACAGCTGACAACCTGGTCCTGTAAATGTTTCAAATTAAAATGCATTGTATCGGCAACTGATAGCATTCTGTCTACAGAGACACTGTCAGAGGGCTTTTGTTTTGAAAGGGAAGCAGGGAGGTTAGAGTAAAACAGATGTCTTTGTATTTCCTCATCTCTGTGACCGAGAGAGACTTTTAAACTGCAGTAAAAAGGGATATAGAGTCAATATAATAATCAAAACATCATATTTACTGTCTGTTTCTGCTGACAAAAGCAGATGTCACGCATAAAAAATCATCAAGCCACCGTTTCTGCTCAGGTGAGCAGCAATTGTCAGCATGCTCCAGACAGTGATCCTGGAGGCCACCTAGAGAACCTATGAGTTTCAGGGTTATTTATGGCCAAGTACAATAACATCAGCTTTTTTTATTCTTAGTTGAACATTAGTAAATTGATAATTATCCAGGTTTTTATGTCATTTGTGCATGCTTGAAGTTTAGTTAATCTATTGGTTTGTTTGGGCTAGATTGATGGATTTAATTGGGTATCATCTGCATAACAAAGAAAGTTTATGGGGTGCTTCCATTAATATTGCCTACAGAAATCACATATAAGGTGAATTGAAAACACAGATGCCTCAGCTTTAGTTTGTTATTGAATTTAATAAAACTATTCAGTGAATCTAATGTTATATTGTCATTGCACAGTATTTTTTACCCTCACTCAAAAAAAACTCATGTAATCATACAATCCTGAGAAGTCTCGGGATGTAAACACTCACATGTCATAAACATGGGAATCCATTTGATAAGAACTCCCCATCAGCCTGCACCTAGTTTAGGTTTGGGCTTAAAGGCATTTTAAGCCACTTTTGAAGAAGTGAGAGATTCAAATTATCTACAATCAAATCAAGCAAACTAGGATATCTCTGCAAAGAAACAGCCCGGGATGCAATCTGGTTCACCAGTTGGTTTCTTTCTTGCACCCAGGCATAAGCCTTCCAGGTAAGGCTGAGCGGTGTGATATAACGATATTTGGAGTATCTTCCATCCTCTCAGTCATAATACCAGTCTATAGTCTTCAGCCAGTGTGTAATATTAAAAAATGCATGCTGTCCAAGCCTCTCTCCACAAAGGTTCTGTTGCTGTTATTACATTGTTACCAGTAGCGTTTCAATATGGTCATTTTGTGGTGTATCTTGCACTCGCGACAGTTCCACCTGTCTGCATATCAGGCTGACACGGCCAGTGCCGTCTGGTGGTGTATAATAACAACACAGTCGGTTTTGTCCAGCAGCATTCTCAGGTGATGCCATCCAGAAGTGTATCATGCGCAAGTGAAAGGTGCCTTTTTGGCATTAGGATCGTGCACAGAAAGCACTGTCAAAGCGCCGGTATTTTACAAGTTCGGAATGAGAAAGGGCTACCATATCCTAAGTCAAAATCAACACCAAACGCCCTCAGAAAGGCTACCTTAAAAAAATGTTTAAAAAACTTTGCATTTTTGAAAAAAAAAAAAACTTCTCAAAATTTACAAGAAAGTAGAGGAGTAGATACAGAAAACCCTAACTGCAGAAACATGTATTTAAAAAACCCTTTATGCAAAAATGCATTGTCATTGGCTCTTAGGGTTGATGATGAGTTTCTATAGATACTATGTTATAACTTTCACAAAATTTTATCATCAGTCTTTGCTCCAAAATTTTTCCTGTTTCATTTACAAATTGTACATACATTTTATTTTCTAGTGACTTGCCATAGTGGAAAAGTGTCACTCCTCTGTCCTGCAAGATATTTTCTATACAGAGGCCTCCTGCAGTCTTTGGTCTTATTAGTTTGTTCCAGTACATTGTATATGAAGTCTAGGTCAGATAAAAAGGGATGAGAGGAGAACAGGATATTAGGGTGTCATGTGCTGGCAGGTGAAAAGCACAAGTCTTCATTACAGACAATGGAAGATGTACAGCAGCTCAGTGATTAGGCGCTGATAGAGATCTGCTTATCTTGGAAAGCCTGCCCACACCTTCAGTCTCTCATCTGTCTGTGTGTGTGTCTGTGGCCCAGGCGTCGCTTTCTTACCAGCATCCATCTCCTACCTTATTGGAACCAACATCTTCGGCACATTGGCACACAGGATGGGGAGGTAGGGAAAGAAATTATCGTTATCTTTCCTCTCTCTCTCTCACCCCACCACCTCACCCCTCTCTCTCTCTGTCTCTGTCTCTGTGGATGTGATATCTGTTTCCGCTCCTCTAAATGAGTTTTCAGTGTTTTTAATGTTTGTGAGGCTGGCTTTATTGAAGCCTAGATGATAAAGATTATATACAGTGTGGGGGGAATAATGCATGTGTGATATGTGTCTTGTGAGAGAGAAGAAAGAGAAAGTGAGAATGTATGAATGGATATTATGTGAATAGTTTCATAGACTATGAAATTGAATAAATAACCATATTGCTTTAATAGAGCCATTACAGGGCTCTATACATCTTTATAAATTTGAGTTTTTGGAGCCTTGATGTGTATGTGATTTACTCCATGTAATGAAGTGAAATGGAGCAAATCAGTATTGTAGGGTCGGTTTTCAAACACCTAATTATAATGCACTTAATGGCTGCTTCTGATGTAACAAATACACTTTAGTCCTTCCCTACTACTTTTGGATCTTTGGGAATATTTCTTATTCACATCAAGTTTTGCCAAGAAAACTGCAGTAGATTGAAATAAAGCATACATTCAAAAACCAAAAGCAAAACTTATCGCCCGATGAGTATTGTCTCCCTATTCACACGTTATTATTTTAAAGAAAAGTAAAATGAAGAGTGAAAACAGTGGGTCTCATTCATGAAATGTTAGTGAATTTGTTTACACATAAAACAACTTCGTACTAAAAACCTACACTGCATTCATAAATGCTGCAAAAACTCTGATTTGATCATAGGCACATGTGTATGTTCACGAATGCCAATCAAGCGTAAATTAACAGCACGCCCCCACTACGCAGCAATTGGCCTACATCCCCGCCCATAAATAGCTACATAAGGAGGTGAAAGTTACTATGGATAGGTGCATCCTGTCCACCTGTGAACATGCCACAAAGAAAGAAAGAGAGAGAGAGAGAAAAACTTAATAAGAGGTTATTTGGGGTGAAGTGAAATTGAGAAAAAAGAATTAATTTTCTTCTGTTAGTAGTGGTGTGACGGTTCTGGGCTGAGCCGAGCTGTAATTTTTCACTATTCCTTCGGGCTCGATTTAATCTTTATTTATTTTATCTACTTTCATGAAACTGCTGTGAAAGGTCTTGTGCTAAAATGGAACTTTGGCAGGAGTTTGAATGGACTGGGAGAAAGAGAAAGGAGAGAAAGACAGAGGGGGGAGAGAGAGAGAGAAAGTGACGGAGAAAGGAGGGCTGCAAGATGACTTGGTTGGCAGTGATTGTTTCTGCCTCCTCAGCAGTGGGAGAGATGTGCGTAATACGCAGCAGATAGTAGTTATCATCATCTGCACACTGCATCACCATAGATCGCCTTGCATACTAGATGCATTGAGGAGTGCAGCCTGCTTTAATGTACTTAGTTAAATATGCTAACTGATGACTAATTATCTTAATATGTAATATTTCTAGTCTTTTGTCATGTCTAACCTACACGTTGAGTATTGTGAACATGAGAGAGCACAATACAACTTAAAATTGTAATTTCTAATAATGAGTAAGTAAGTAATATTTATGTGCATTTGATATTACAAGCGCTATGAGCAGTCAGAGGCAGCTGTCGATTCTGTTAGTACCTACGAAAAGATCAAAGCTAATAACATGAATGAATGATGAATGCCGAAATAGGCGTAAATTTTCATTCTGTGAACAATTTACACACAAATTCATTCTGCTCACGTTTTATGAAAGAAACCCGCATGTGTAAAATCAACTTTCCGGCAAACAGGTTTCATTGTTGTCACAGTATAATTTCATATTCACTCACCAATTAAGGTCACTTTTCACAAAAAATGTGTGAAATTGTGTGAGTTTTTTTCCCCACTGTTCTACTGGAAACATTTGACCAAATCCAGAACTTATTGGTGTTTCTTACACAGAGGGTATCATATGAACTTAGTAGGTGAAGTAGATATTGGGCTGTATTGCCTGAAAGAAAAGGGGAATATTTGGAATGGTGAGTGGACTTTTGGCAATATCTTCTGGTAATTCATAATGGCGATATCCTGTTACAATAATACACTAATGGTCCTTCCCTGTTTCCTTCTTGTCATAACCCCACCATCACATTACCCCCACGATATTTAAAAAAGATGAACATGTCAAGGACTGGCAAAAAAAAGCACACCTTGTGAATAGGGTTATGTCACCTAGACTGTTCATTCCCAGCCGTTGAGCAATGTCTTTGTAACTGTGTTTACCTAAAAAAAACTTTGATTTACAGTGTGTCATGATGAGTGATGAGGTATAGGTTAATATTTAATCTATGTAGATAAGTATATAACATACAAACAAATTCACATCCGGCGCTGAGAGATTATTGTAGTTGATCAGCGTAAACGTGTTTCGGATTTGATACCACTGACCACATCTTCCCTTTCTTACAGATGGCTTTGTGCTCTCATTGGAATAACTGTGGTTGGAATCAGTGTAATATGTGTAAGTATGAGAGAGACAACTACACCATTTGTGTGAGTTCAGTTCAATTTTATTTTATTTATACAACCCAATATCACATATCCTCTGGGGCAGACAGGCGTTCAATACAGAACAGATCATCAAAAAAAATACAGTAACTAATATGAGGGAGAGTGACAGAGATGCACAGCAAGAACAATAATAAGTATAAGATAGTGTATATATATATATATATATAGTAGTAATAGTAGGGGTCGAGCAGCACAACAGCATCGGTGCACCTTTTCTGCCCTTTGACGACAGGTCCCGATCTGACGAGTGACGGGTGCACTGTCTCCTATAATGAAATATTACCTTCAATTATCGACAGAGTGACACTGAAAGAAAAAAAAAAAATTTCAGGCATTCAGCTATATGAATGGCAAAAGTATATGTTAAGGGGAGAATTGAGAAAGATATACAACCTACACAACTTAAAATAAGTATATGAATAAGTATTGTTCACTAAACACCGGTCATGTTTTGGAAATTTGCATAGCCAAGATACAGTTGCCTATTCACCAAATTACTATGAAGACAAATTCTACATTCTTGATTAAATTACACAATATAAGACATACAAAAGACCTACGTTAAAAGTTAAAACAATCAAAATGTCAAAACAGTCGGTGATGGTGCCTCAAATTGACTCAATTGACTGTTGCAACACAAGAAGAAAAAACACACTGAAAACAGTAGCACAACCTACTGGCAGAGTTAATGTCTCCCGGCAAAGCACCCACGGCCCATGACTCAGGCACAGAGATGAGGGAGCACAAAGGCTCTAGAGAAGAAGCCGAGTTGGTAATGTGTACGAACGAGACATGAACGTTTGCAAATACAGAGAGCTCTGTAAGATATGACGAGTCTGAACCATTTAGAACTTTGCAAGTGAAAAAAAAGGATTTTAAATTCAATTCTGGATTTTACAGGGGGGCAGTGCTGAGAAGCTAAAACAGGAGAAATATGATATCTTTTCTTGGTTCTCTTCAGCACACATGCTGCAGCATTCTGGATCAGTTGGAGCCTTTAGGGACTTGCAATAATCAAGGCTAGAAGTAATAAATGTGTGTACTAGTTTTTCTACATCTTTTTAAAACAGGATATGCCTACTTTTTGCAATATTATGTTAAAAGGAAGACGGTCCTTGAAGTTTGTCTTATATGAGAGTTAAAGAATGAGTCCTAATCTAATACTACTCTGAGGTTCCTTACGGTGGTGCTGGGGTAAGGCCAGGGCAATGCCATCGAGAGAAACTCTCTTTAGATAGAGATTTCCTGAGGTGTTTGGGGCCAAATACAATAACGTATGTTATGTCTGAGTTTAACATCACAAAATTGCATCCAGGTTTTTTTTAATCCAATAAATGCTTGAAGTTTAGTTAACTGTCTTCTTCTGGCTTGATGGATAGATAAAACTAGGTAGAATTTGCATAGCAATGAAAGTTTACAGAGTGATTTTACTGATGTTGCCTAAGGGAAGTGGATATTTGAGCAAAGGTGGGTTTGACATAGAGCAGAAAGTTGCTATTAAAAAAAATGAATTCCTAAGAAGACTCATAGGGTGCATAATACTATCTTTATGCACATTTTAAGATTCATCAGTCCAGAAATATTTTTTTCATTCAAATTCATCTGCCGGTAGAAACACAACAGTAAATCTACTACAAATGGATGTGAACTGCTATATCATGCACACTTGGTATTAAAGGTTTATTTTCTCAAAACTAGTACCTCTTAGTACTTTAAGTACTACAAAGAATTGAGAGGGTTAAAAATGGGATTTTGCTCTTAGAGTTTCAAGGGTAAAATATAGACATCCAGACTGTCAAAATCGTCATGACTTTCAATTGGGTCAGTAGCTATCATAACTCCTCAAATCTCAGTCCAGTGTCCATGGGAATCTGTGTTCACATGGATTTAAACACTATAATAAAGAAGCTGCCAGCATCTGTTTGTCGTTTACACTCCCATGAAACACAAAGGAATAAATTCAAACTGAACAAACAAATATATATGCATTTTCTGATATGTCTGTCTGTTTCTAGGTTCCATTTGCCAGTAACATCTATGGTCTGATAATTCCAAACTTCGGTGTTGGTTTTGCTATTGGTGAGTCTGTTAAATTTAGTACTATGCTAAACAAGTATGTATCCCAATGAGCATGCAAGACCTTTATTGTTTGTGGTATGTTACAGGCATGGTGGACTCCTCTATGATGCCTATAATGGGCTACTTGGTGGACTTACGGCATGTGTCTGTGTATGGAAGTGTGTATGCCATTGCTGATGTGGCTTTCTGCATGGGATTTGCTTTAGGTAAGTAGGAATTGAAAAACTTTGGCAATATTATAGGCTATAAAACTACAGGTAATGATGTGTCTAAAGTGAATTTGAACTGCAGCAGAGTGAGTCTAATATGAAGAAGTCTTTGGCTCATCTTGTTTGTCCAAATTAAATTTTTGTGTCATGGTAGATGGTTGAATGTAGATTTATTTGCCTTCTTTTAAACAAAGTTGAAAAAATTACATTTGTCCTTGATCCGACTACATCTTTGGAGTTGAAGGATGAGTTGATTAAAATCACTAGCTAATTCCATTCGGTTGTTTGGGCATGTTGCTGCTGGAGGCATCATTCAATTCCTGCAATTCCTTTAATTTGTATATGAGTCTTCTGTCCTTATGACTCCCAACATTGTCCACCCATTCAGTGCAACAGCCTAAATCGGTAGGAACAAAGGTCTTTGAAATCTTGTCAGTGGTTTCTTCTCTTTCTATATCTCTCGCTTATTCGGTCGCTCTTTCAAACTCGGTACAGATGTGTTTTTGTATTGGTGTTTTTGTGCAGCTTGGAAGGAGACAGATGGTAATAACACAGTAGAATGTATTTTTATTTGTCATTTTTTCTAAAACATAAGCTTAATGGTGACGTGTCATTGCATTTTGTCAGTCAAGGAGCTGAAATGACTGCGTTCACCCGGGTGTTGTGTTCCCATCAATGCCAGTTGGAGTTGGAGGCAATAAAAACCTGTGTCTACTGCAAAGTCGTTTGACCTGGGTGTCAATGCGGATTTTACGCAATATCATTGTATTAAAAAGCCAGATGTTAGTAGGTGTTAGCTGGTTTTTGTGCAGTGGGAATGAGGCTTTAGTCATCATTTGCCTCCAAATGTGCCTCCAACTATTGATCATGTACTTGCTGTCTAAAGCAATGTTACCATGACATTAATTCATCAGGTGGCTTGTGCAAGCAAGTATATGTTTCAATGCAATAATGCTATAACCCCAACAAAACAGGTACAACAAAATGTTACCTTACATTCATGTTACATTCAGGTTTTTAAAATGACCTTATATATTTAACCTAATATAACCATATTTTTCTGAGCAGATTATCAGTCAATTAATCAACCAATATTTATCTCTATAGCCCTTTACAATTACCAAAAAGGAACCCAAAGTGCTTTACAGCAGTATCAGAAATAACAGTGCAGATAAACAGTGTAAATAACAATAAAACAAACAAACCATAAAACAATACATAAAAAAGATTGTTACCCTGTTATTACCATTTATCAATGAGATTACCTTGATACCCTGAGATGTTTAAATTACCACAAATAATAATTATTTTCATTGTTCCAAAATATGTGTTTTATTAACCCACGTTTACAAGTATGTCCGTACAGAGCTGCAATGCACAGCAAACTAAAGCAGTATTTGATGTGTCCTGGGTTAACATAGGTCCATCTATCGGAGGATCCATAGCTGAGAGTATTGGCTTCCCCTGGCTGATGACCATCATTGGAATAGTGGACATCTTGTTTGCTCCGCTCTGCCTCTTCCTTAGGAATCCACCGGGACAAGAAGAGAAAATTGTAAGATTCAAAACACACATAAATACCCATCACCCAAATCTTACATAAATACGTGACAAGACATATGATAGCCCTGAAAGGCAAGGTCAGCAAACACGATTTGGAGATGTTCTAGTTTGGGTGGCTTGGAAGTGTTTGGGTGGATAATGAGTAGTTGTATTCCCAGCGCTATTTTTTTTTACATTGCCTTTAAGACTGAATGGTGTTGCTTTAACATGTAATTCACTAGGCCCAAAAAGACATCAACTCTCTCATGTTTTATAGACTTTAGTGAACGGAGAAATAAAAAAATGAATAACCTCACTTGACATCAGTGGGCTGCATGCAAATCTCAAATCTGCATGCGTGTGACTGAACCTCTTCATGCTGCAGCTCCATCCCTCTGCTTTAAGAACCATTTGTTTGTCTTCATGCTGCATCGGCCATCATTCATCACCTCTCTTCTCCATTACATTCTGTTTGTATTTACCGCCATGTATTGGTCCTCTCTGCCATTGCCTTCCATCTGCATTTGCCCCTTTTACTCTAGTTTTAATTAGGTATGATCTGATCTGTCAGATCAAGAGCAGTCCAATTCTGTTGGGCATCAATCCATATTAAAAACTATAATATTTTCTGTTCTGGTTCTGTCATTTGCTGCAGTAAGCTTATTTTGATTCATTGCTAATACATAACACATGCTGCATGTGCTTTACAGTAAATGCATTTGAATGTGAGGGTAGTGTTTGGGGAGAGTCACCACAATTGTAACATTTTGACTTTTCACTCTTTTACTCAGAGACTGTTTCTGTAATATTTCCAGGCAATCAACCTACATGTGTCTGCTGAACTCAGAGTGCATGGTGTTTAGAGACGCCATTGTGTAACTGTGCGCTGAGCCCTGAGGATTCGACATAGCAACACTCCAAATCACTTTAGCCACACAGTCCATTTACATTTGCATTTATTGTCAAACAACCATCAGACAAGTTTTATATATATGTATATATATATATATATATATAAGTTCAGTAAACAAGCTGTGCTTGCAAATCTGGCAGTTAAAAACAGAACAGGTGTGCTACAAATGAGCCACCAGACACAAACCATGCTTTGAGTGCGCATAACATGTGAAAAGTGTGCTAATTGATGGAGAACAGATGCATGCAGACAGCCGTGTGGACTTTAGCACCACAACATAAAAACATCAAGTTATATTTGGAAAATAGCCCTGGATCTTAGTTTCTACTTAGTTTGTGTTGTGGATATTAACATATTGGCATTCAATACTATGACATTTTCATGATATTTTAATGATATACTATACTGTGGCCTTTTTGAGTCCTAAATGACATACTTTCCTAGGCATTTTTGTTATTTTAGCAAATGACATACAATGCTTTTACATTTTTATGGTTTTATTGAAGAACATAGTATACGTCATGTTTTTATTATTTCTTATTTACAGTATATATCATATTTTGACATTTTTATGATTTTCAATGACAGACAGTTTTATGATATTTTTAGAAACATACTATACCCTAACATTTGTATGATTTATTAAAATGACATTCTATACAATAAAGATGTTAATGAAATACCATACAATATAATAATATTATTAAATTATTATTAAATAATATACCATGACTTTAACTTTTTTTAATGACTTACCCTACTATGACATTTTAATGAATTTTTAATGATATACTATACAATGACTGGTTTTCCAGCTGCTGTTGCAGGATGAATCTTGTTGATATTTCGTAGAGATGTTTCCTACTATACTGGCCGCTTGCCAACATGATGACGGAAATGATGACTGAAATGCTTTACATTGAAGGCAACTCTCCTTAAGTCCTCTACTCCTTGTAGAATTTCTATGTGATAATGTATCTGTTATGTGATTCCCATTCAAGACAATCTTGTCTGCTTTACCTTGTAAATAAGGACTTCAAACCTGTTTTGAAATGCAAAATTATGGGTTGTAAAAATGCAACGAAAATGTGTGATTAATTGCATTTAATTATTGAAATTCAGCGATTAATCAAGAATTTTTTAAAATTGTTTTGACATGCAGTGGCAGAAACAACACTTTCCTACAATTGTCTTCTCAGGCCATTTTGATGGACACCAACTGCTCGATGAAGACAAGGTCCTACTCCACACAGGGGACGTACTACCAGGGTGAAAACATGGATCCAGAATATGACGATTATGATTAACAGGACACCAACCATGCAGGTTAACCCTACAAAGGATCTATTTTGTTGTATAAAAAAAAAAAAAAAGGAACACAGAAGAAAAAAAGCAGCAATGAAAGAAAACAGCCAAGATATTTCCATGTGAATGTCTAGCGTTTGTTCTTCACTGTTCTGTGTCCTCTTAGCAGTTGTACTGGAGCAAACCAAAGTTGTTCTTGATCTGTGGTTGCATTGTGTGAGAGATATTTTTTAGCCAACAGCCTTATTAAGTAGAGAGATGTGTCAGAAAGCACATTGGAGGCAGGAGGAGGGTGCTAAGCAACAGGTAAGCTTTGCTGGTTTATTTTGGATACAAATCTGTTTGGATCTCTGTGTCAGCCATTAAAAGTCTCATTTCTATCTCCTATACGTCCATGAAACTGTCTAGAGTGTTATTACCAGTTCTTGTGCAGTTATTATATTGGCTTGTTGAGTAAAAGACGTTGTTTGTTTAATGTCCAGGGAAATGTGTTGCTCTGGTTTATGGCCCTTATTTGCATTGATGCAGTTCCAATAGTTCATAATTAGAACTTCCCCAGCCCAACACAACACAACACATTTGAGCTGCTAAAGAAAAGGATGAGAAATGTATTCGAAAACACACTAAAGATACATGATATCCTCCTCAGACCAGAACCTACAGAACCCTCCATGGCATGAGGTCATTCATGGCAACTTTGAGGAAACGATCATGTAAAGCTGCTGTTCAAGATGTTTTCTGGTTTGTTTGTTTGTTTTTAGAGACCCCATGCCATATTAGTGTGTAAATGTATACTATTATTTTTGTTTAACATGTTTTCCCACATGGTACTTAATAGTTCCATGTGGACGTAACGGGTCGTCCGCCAGCATATGATACCAACACCACGGGTTCTGTCCAAGCACGTTCTCAGCTGACACGTTCCAGCTGGATGTGAAAAGTCATACACCAAGCACTGACAGAGTGGCACTATATGACGAGTTCAATTTACGAACGGTCTAGTTTGTGCCAGAGTGCACTCTGACATTCACTCAGAGTGATTGTCTCCAAATGCACCCTCTTGAAAGGAACGTTCAGGGATTTCAGTTTGTCATTTTAAATTAGTATCAACTGACAGCTGACCTTTGATTGGCTTTATCCATATTATGTGATATGGATCAGGGATTAACTACACCCAAATCAACTCAGCTTCAGGAAACTGTGAAAAAACTAGAATGACATATCTCAAGTTTGGATTGGAGCTAATGTTTGATCATTGATGCTTTTTATTACACAATTAAGACCCGAAATTACATATTAAGACAGTTTTTTGTGTTTTGGGTTCCAAGTGACTGTAATATTCTTTTGTCCTTTGAGGGGGGTTACTGTAATTTAATGTGGAGCAGGTTGAGCCAAATGCAGGGGATAGTTGGCAGCAGGAACTCAGAAGATCACTTTATTTTAAGAAAACAGGAACTGAACATCTCATGACCAAATCAAGAATCCAACAAAGACTGAAGTGAAAACCAGGACTAACTAGACTGGTGAGGGGATGAAGTGCAGGTGGGGATAAAAGGCAGAGAGCTCAGGAGAGGGGAATACTGTGATGAGGCAGAAGAACAGGCAGAGAGCTGATTGGCTGAGAGAAACTGAGGAGCAGAGAAGGACTAACGAGGCTGATGAGACAGGTGTGACAGAGAGAAGGCAGGAAACAGGAAGTAATACAAGACATGACACGTGGATATTTCCTTCAAAATAAATCAGACAGAAAAACCTGACGAAAGTCCAAAACAACAGAATGTTAACAAAAATTTGAGATCATGACACACCAGGCGGGTTTCCATTACAGATTTGCTGAAAACGTATATTTTCAAAATGTCTATAAAACACAGTTGCGAAATGACTGAGTTTCTACTGAGTGATGTTCTGCGACTTCTTCTCTGGTGATAACATTACAAGAAGCATGGTGATGGATGTTCAAAACATTAGTAGCTTTATCTACCACACTAGCCGTCATTATTTCCAGTCCACGGCCAGGTAGGCGAGCTATGGAGCCATAATGTAAAGGCGAGCCCCTTATACGTGGGAGTGGCCACATATGAGGTATTTCTGGGAGATGATAGTCCACAATTTCACAGAGGAATTGTGGATTCAAAACTTCCACATGATCCGCTCAACTTTTGAAGAGATATGTGATACAATAACAGTTCTTGTAGCTCCTGCTGCATCACGAGGAAGCCAGTTCCTACTGACAAGCTCATAGCCGTAGCATCATGTGACCTGGAAAAGACTAAAAAGGGTTTCCATTGCAGTTTTGCAAAATATGGCTTTTTCAAATGGCCTGAAAAACCATGCATTTTTCAAATTAACATGTTTCCATTAGGCATTAGGCATTTTATATTCACAATTTTAATTTGCAATTTTTCAATTTGAGGGTTAATGGAAACCTGCCTATTGATTTGTTAAAAAATATCAGTGATGACATAAGTAGCTGGTGGTCACATGTTCTTAGTAGACGGCCAAGGCTGGTATCAGGCCCAGCAGTTTTACTCTCATTGCCTCTCCGGAGGGTACCTCTCACATCTGCTTTGGACACTTACAGTGGTTGGTCCTCTGGAGGTGAGGCAGGCTGACAGCTGACTCTTTGCTGAGGAGTCCAAAGCAACTGGGGGGTGTGATTCTGCCCAGAGCCATCATTAATGTTATTACTAACAGAAAAGGTCCGTTATCACAGTGACAAGTGTTTAGTAGTTGGGTTTTAGTAAGTTTTCCTTTGCTAGTATATATATATATATATTTGCTAGTGTATATATGAACAGTACAGTCAACTCATAATTCACTCATAATGGCCTTCATCAATATGTATTAATAATTAATTTCTGTAAATTATTAATTTCTGTTGTCATTTCAGTCGTACTGTAACATATAAAGATATGGAGTTCAACATGGTAGCCTGGTCTATCTGTCATTGCTGCTGTGCTTACCCAGTTAGCAGGAAACATTCTCACAACACTTCGCAAGTTGCAATAATGTTTTAAAGCAAACATTTTAATTGAATGTTCAAAAAACGTTTAAAGATGTTTATCATTTCAAATAATGTTCCCTTAAGGTTAAATGCTGTCTAAGACGTAACGGCTTTCACTGCAACATTTACATTAAGAACATGTTATTGAGGACTGAGATTATAAAACTTTTTAAAAAATAAAATTTTCCCGTAATGTGATGTTAACAAAATAAAAATGACAATTTTAACATTTTTATGATGTTTATATAAAATGTTACTCTAACTTTAAGAAAAACATTCTGGGCAGTAAAAGAAAACATGCTGCTAAATATATTACTAAATTGCATTGTACCAATCTCAGAACATTTTCAGAACCAGACTCAGTTTGATAAACCAAATCCACCAGCACGGAAGCTCAGCAGTGCACTGCTGTAGATGGGGCCACAGGAAAATGTATTTTAGCCACCTTAAAAGATCAATACTCAAAGTGTATATGTGCTGTGTTGGAATATTTTCTTTGCTTTACCATACACGCTACCTGATAGAGACAGTGGTAGACCAGCAACGCCCGTGTCCTGCAGAGTGAAATCACCATTTTAATCAGTGAAATCTGGCTGTGATATAATGTATTTAGTGTCAGTAACGGCAAGGTAAAGTGGTGAACCCATTGTAAATATAGCATACATTTAAATTAATACTGATGTATTAACCAATGGAGGCAGCATTCACTCAGTGCCATTTGATTTTATAAACGTGATGCAGGGGGGTTCTATCCAGAAGTTAGTGATTAAACATTGTGATTCTGTTTATTCCTTTAAGTACAGGTAACATTAGGTATGCGTGCCAATTATTCATCCTATCGAAAACATAAAATACAAAAAAATCTGATTGTTTGCACCATAGCTGTGTTAGTGTGGTGGAAAAGCATCTCAAACTATGTTTTTGTCATACTTTGAAAAAACTAGAATGACATATTTCAAGTTTGGATTGGAGCTAATGTTTGATCATTGATGCTTTTCATTACACATGTAAGACCCTAAATTAAAAATTAAGAAAATTTTAACTGAACCACAGGCTTGGACCAAAATGCAGACTCAGACACAGGTGGAAAAAAATTAACAGTTCTTTAATAGCAAAAATCAGATAGGTACACAGAAGATCCAAAAATACTCATGCAGATATACAAAATCAGCAGGCAAAATGCAGAGTTCAAAAGCACAAAAAGGCCAAAATGTCAAAAGGCTCACAAAACTCACACAGAGAGTGCTAGGACACTGACACAGTATCAAGCTGAACTGGCCCGGAATGAAGGGAAGACAGAGACTGTATACTAAGAGGGAGGAGAGACAATTAGACACAGGTGCAACACATTAAGGTTGGGCAGGTAATCACACAGGGGCAGGAAGTGCAGGATCTGAAATGAGACAAGATGTGAGTGTCAAAATAAAACAGGAAGTACAACACAAGGGGAACAAAAAAAGGCAACTTAACTGACAGGATGACACATGACAGTTTGGGGTCTCTAATGGGACATTCAGATGCAGTATTTTTATCCTTCTAATAATCCACCCAATTGTTCTTCATTTCAAAATGTCCCACTGAGGCATTCCTATTACGTTTTTTTTTTTCATAGACAATAATGACCATTTGTAGATCATGATTTAATTGTATTGCATCCTATGCTACCTGCCCTGTCCTGGGAGCCCATGTTTACTTAAAAACCACTATCCATCATGTGGATTGGTTCAGTATAGCTGATGCCTCTTGTTATCAGAGACTAAACTTTGCCTGAAGAGTATTTTGTATTTTGTGTGTTGATGCAGTTATTGTACAACCATAAATGAAACTCTCTTGAATAACTGGACAATGTGGCGCTCTCGACTTACAAAAATGGACAGTAAAACTCAATTTATCATGTGAGATGGTATATCAGGTGATTCAAAAAGCAATATTTTGCAAATCTGCAATTGAAACACCTTTTGTCTTTTCTAGGTCACATGATGCTATGGCTGTGTGCTTATCAGTAGGAACTGGCTCCCTCATGACGCAGCAGGAGCTACAAGAGGTGTAGCGGATCGTCCAGAAGTTTTGAATCCACAATTCCTCTGTGAAATCATGTACTATCACCTCATAGATGGCCACTCCCACGTATAAGGGGTTTGCCTTTTCATTATGGCTCCACAGTCATCTCGCAATTGTGTTTTATCAATATTTGGAAAATATTGCTTAAGTTTTGCACAAATCTGTCATATGAACTCATGCAGGAGCATATATTTCCTCTTAAGATCAGTAGTATCAATTCTTTGTATTTTAACTGCAAAAGCAACACTTAATCAATATGAGTATACAGTGTATACATATATTACTAGTTTTAAACAGGGGAACCCAGTTTCCAAGGCAACCTCCAGGCTCTTATCTTGATGAAAGCTGAGTGAGCAAGTCGTTGGTTGGTTTACAGGTTTATAGGTTGGTTGGTTGGGTTGTTGGTTGGTTGTTTAGTTGGGTTCTTGGTTGGTTGGTTGGGCCGTTGGTTGGTTGGTTAGTAAGTTGGTCAGATGGATGGATGGATAGATAGAAATACTTTCTATCTATCCATCAATCCATCAATATCTATCTATCTATCCATAATTAGCTCTTAGGGTATTTTGTGTAGTTGACCATCGAGGATAAACACAACAAAATACAGTGGAGAAAAATTTGAACATTTAACATATAGTTTTTGCTCCCATTTATCACAGATTTAAGTTTAAGATCTTAGACTTTTTATATGCACTCAATGGGTACATTTCTCTCTAATTTTGGTCACAAATTTGTCAAGCACTTCCCCTTTTCCAAGATAATCCATCCACCTGACAGGTATGACATTTTAAGATGCTAGTTAAACAAAAGGTAACAACGTTACATAAGGAGCGAAAGGGTGCATGTTTGTTTTTTTGATGTTCTGGAATGAGTTGCTTATGTTGCCTAAACATAACCATGTGCAGCATCACCCCACCATGCGCTTGTGTTGACATCACGTTTAGAGGCATCCTGGAATGTATAGAGCGGAAGGATGCCTAGAGCAAAATATGAAGTGGCAGAAGTCCACTGCAAAGCAGCAATATGTTACAACTTGTGATGAGAACATGTTGGACCATCCCAAGGCCCTCCTGTGTAGTAATGATGCTGATTAACAGGCTTGTGGATACGCCACACCAGTCAGGTGGATTATTTTGGAAAAGAATAAGTACTAACTAACAAAGATTTTAACAAAATAGCAACCAAAATTTGACAGAAATCCCTATTCGATGCATGAAAAAGTCTAAGATCTTTGACTTAAACCAGTGAAAAATGGGAGCAAAAATATCAGCTTTTGTTGCATTCACATTACTGTTCCATGTATTTTACGGGGCCTTTATTTTGGCAACATTTTTGAATCCCGTTGTGTTTTGTTTTGCTGTGTTTTGTTTTTTTTTAATTTCTACCTGATGAACTTTTTTGAATGAATGTCAGTGTCTTCCTCTGGTGCAGCTCTGCTTCTGAGAAATATTTGGGAAATACGCTACAATGTGAATTACTCTAACATTTTAATCAAGACTGCTGTAATGTCTGTTGTGTTTTTGTATGTACTGTAATGTTCAGAATGTTGTGTCACATGTTGTGTTTTTTGATTTCCTCATAAACTTGTAGATTGGCTGTGAAAAACTGTACAGGAATGTATTGGGTTTAAGTAAAGTGGTAAAATAATTTTATTACCATACAAACCAACTGGAGCAGTTCATCCATAAATCTGAAGGTCAACAGACTCGCTGGTCTGAGCTGGAACCAACAAACTCTCCCCTCAGAATCAAAGTAACCGGATTAACACTTATGAGTTCATCTTTACACCACATTCAAACAGTGAAACATTCACTCGCACTCTCATGAAATTCAGAATTTAGTGTCTTCCCTAGGGACAAGTGGACAGGAGGAGGCAGGGATTTTTGTTTCTAAAAACATTCTGAGAATGCTACAGTGCAACCAATGTAATATTTTGGTAACATGTTCAGCAGCAAGTTTTAGTTCCCAGAATGTTCTTCTCAAATAAACATCCAAAAATGCAAAATCCAAAAAAACACACACAAATCACATTACATTTTTATTTTTAAAAAATGGTCTGTAATCTCAGTCCTCAACAACATGTTCTGAATGTTGCTTTTAAAATTTTCTTTGTTCTCATGTAACATTGTAGGAATGTTTTATGAAAGAACATTCTATGACCCGTCACCTCTTAACATCACTAAAATATCCTCAGAATGTTGCAA
Organism: Plectropomus leopardus; assembly: GCF_026936395.1. Lineage (NCBI taxonomy): Eukaryota > Metazoa > Chordata > Actinopteri > Perciformes > Serranidae > Plectropomus > Plectropomus leopardus. The sequence continues at coordinate 33,664,297 of NC_142188.1, read as the reverse complement.
TTAAAACGTTGTTTCTTAGTCAACCTTAAACCTTAGAGGAACGCTATTTGAAATGACATTCTTAAAACATTCTTTGAACATTAGATCAAAATGTTTCCTTTAAAGCATTATTGTAACTTGTAGGTAACGTTAGCCATGTTGTGGGAATGTTCCCTGCTAGCTGGGTAGAAGATGACCCGCTCTGCCTCCTGAGCAACAGTCACTTGCAATCTTATGCAGATATTAATATGTTTTGTTAACCAACCATGTATTGCAAATATCCAGGTGTGAACATCAGTGTGTGAGCCGTTCTTACATGTACTTCATTGGCTGGATGTTTTCTTCTCTTCTTTTTTTGTTACTTGTGGGAGCTCCATATTCATTATCAAATGTGGTAAACTCTGAAAACGATTTTTTCTCATAAAAAAAAACAAAAAAAACCCCAGATGGATTTTCAGCACCACTGCTTTTTGGTGCATTGAAAACTGAGCATTTCAACTGCTCTTGTTGTTACCCTAAATGCTGTTTCCCAGTACTGACATGCTGGTTAGGGTCTGAACAGAGTAACATGTATGTACAGGTACCCATAGAAATATCAAACAGCTGACAATGTATATGCTTTTCAGTTTGGGGGGAGAAATCCTGCTGGTAATTGCAGGTGCTGGGTAGTGGAAGCCAGCGGAATGAGTTGGCATGATGGGGAAATGTGGGAGCAGACACACTGTAATCAGCCTGTCCATCTCAACACTGGCCTTCAATTACTTTGCAGATGCTCACACAATACCTTCCTGCCTTTCCCTTTTCACTTAGAACACAAACAACTGTGCTTCTTATACAGCAACAAAGGTACAGGGAACTAGAGGGAACTACCAAATCATTTTTTTTTCATCCCATCAGATCTCTCTTTTTTAAAACTAATTTTTAGGTAAGTTTCTTGATACATTTTACTCATTTCTTTTTTCAATTTGCGTGACTTTTCTTACCAAATTGGTCATTTCCTTTTTTTCAAAATCTTTTCTAAAAGAAATTAAATAAATTTGCTCATATTTTAGGATCAAACAACTTGTAAGGGCATTTGAATGTAGCACAAGAAAGCAGATGATAATCCAGGTTTCAAAGGGTTAGCGTCTTCTGTTTAGATTTTTGCCGGTGGCGGGATTGTTGTAGGCATTGGATCACAGATTGAGCCTGTAAAGTTGGTCTGTGTGAGCTGATTAAAGCATGACGCAGAGTGATAAGAATTAATTTCAGCTTGTTTATTTAGGTTATGTACAATAAAGCTTCTTCACATGAGCCTTCTCAAAAAACTGTGCACAACATCCCTTACACACAAACGAAAACAAACACCACGTCGACCTGCTGAAAGCCGTGGCAGGCAGTCATGTTATAAGTGCAGTTTCAAAGGGTGGGCCGGTGTAGGGTGTGTGTGTGTGTGTGTGTGTGTGTGTGTGTGTGTGTGGGCGGGGGGTTAGAAAGAAGCGTGTGAGTTCTGTGGAAGAGCGTAACAAAAGCAGCGGTAGCAGCAAAAGCTTCTCAGGCCAAAGGAGAGGTTTAACCTCTTGGGTTCTCATTGGTCCCCTCAGGTTACACGAGCAGACACATGGACACACACACACACACACACACACACACACACACACACACACACACACACACACACACACACACACACACACACACACACACACACACACACACACACACACCGCATGGTTTTAAAGAGAAAACGAGAATCACTGACATGGGGATTCATTCCTGATTATCAACTTCATTTCTTACAAAAATATTGCACAAAAAAATCTGGATATACAGAGACTGGAAGAGATTGACAAGTATAGCAGCCAGTAAGCCAATATGTACATGGGCAACATATCTACGACACAGAAAAGAACAGGAAATATGCCTTTGCTTGCCAGGATTCTACACTATGAAAAGAAACCACTTGTTTTAACTGAAAAAAAAGCTAGAATGTGCTGCCTAAATGTTTAAGTTGACTGAATTTGAAAAGACAAGTTGAATCATTACAATCTTACCTCAACTTGTCTTTTCAAATTCAGTCAACTTAAAAATTTGAGGAAGCTCGGAGACTTGTCTTTTTTAAGTTAAAACAACTAGTTGGGTTTTGTTTGTTTGTTTTTTAAGAGTCTGCACTGTAAAAATAAGCTATTTGCTGGGGTAGGTTTATTATGATCCAACTTGTCTTTTCAAATTCAGTCAACTTAAACATTTAGGCAGCAGAGATAATAGCTTTTTAAAGTTAAAACAAATAATTTATTTTCACACTGCAGAATGCAAAAACAACCCAACCAAACAAAAAAAAAAAACCCTTTAACTTAAAAAAGTAAGTATCTGTGCAGCATACATTTTTAAGTAAACTATATTTGAGAAGACAAGTTGAAGCATTACCTTACCTTGTCTTTTTAAAATCAGCGGACCTAAAATTTTGAGGAAGCTTGGATGCTCATTTGTTGGTGGGTTTTGTTTTTTTTTTTGGTGGTGTTTTTTTCAATCTAAGTAAAAATGTAAAATTTTGTTTTAACTTACTGTAAAATTTGAAGTTGACTGAATATGAAAAGACAAGTTGAGGTAAGTAATGATTCGACTTGTTTTTTCAAATTCATTCAACTTAAAAAATTTTAAGGCAGTCCGGACACTAACTTTAGGTTAATTTTTTTCTTTTGTACCACTAGCTTGGACAAGTGCTTTGGAGTTACGTTACATTTAAGGAAAAATCTACCCTTAACTAACTCACCTAAATCCTGTTTTATGCAGTTTGGGTGATGTATTTTTATTTTTGCATGTGTTAAAACCTCTATCAGCCTAGTTTTTGTTCTCTGTGCAAGCAGCCACAGAGCACTGTCCATCAGGCTGGGAGCAAGCAATATGCAAACAAATGATATTTTGAGAACATTGCAGGCTATTAAAGGCTGTTCTGGGGGTACCTTGAACTTGGCGCATGTTACCTCATTTCCTCCCATGCTCATTACAGAACTCATTTTGTGAAGTAGGTCATCAGAGCGTAAGCTCACTAATCCATCTCCAACCACACACCCCCTTGAAATGCATGTGCTGTAACTGCTGCAACAAGCCAACAACAAAAAACGTTGGGCAACTCCAAAACACTATTTAACTGTATTGTTACATGATGTGCCTAAGTGGGGCTGTCTGATTGTCTGGAAAGATGCTGTTTGGATTTTATTTGAGGCATACTGAGGTCTTAAAAAGGATACTCTAACAATCTTCAACCATTTATGTGTCAAAACAATATGGGTAGTATGGCTCTTGAAGGTGTTGGTGGAACTACAGGTTGTACTTCTGCATTTTCGTATTGCCCGCGGTCGCACACACAAAGAGTATACAGCTGATCAAGAGATTTACCTGCCCCGCTCTCGCTCAAATTTTTACCAAAATCCTATCAAACAGTAAGACTAGAAAGTGCTGATCGAATATAAATCAAGATTATGTTACTGCACTGCCTATTTCCCTCCTAAAATGTTTTCAGAAACACATTTTAACGCCCTGTTTAGCTGTAATAACGAAAGTGTGTGAACAGGAAGTGGGAGCCATACTGCTTCCTGCACAGTCAAAACAGAGGCTGAAAATACAGAGATCAAATGGTAAAACTAAGCAGTGTTGATCGAATAAAAACTCAGATTCGGTTACTGAGTTGCATATTTCGCAAATGTTTTTAGAAACATGTTTTAGCTTCCCCTTTAACTGAAATACAAGATCCAGTTGACTGCCATTGTTTCACATGGACTATTCCAGATTACGTCACCCACCAGCGGGAGGATTTACTGGTCTGGTGCGGCACAGTGCATTCTGGATTTTCTACCTCTGGAGCAAAAGTGGTTTGTTCATGTATCATCAATTTTAAAAGTATTTGTGTCTCTCTGCTGCATGAATAGCCTAGTTTTATTTGAGGACGTTCTTTATATCGGTGAAATCATTTATTCTACGTTTACCAAAATGCTGTTCAACAACCCACAGAGACACCCTATAAAGCTGGTAGGCTGTATGCAGACCACCATCAGCACAGTGTGGAAAACATGTGCCCCTTTATTCACTTGAATCACAATAATCCAAAAGCACAGCAAGGTGCCAACACAGGGTCGTTGGGCAACAAATCTGAAACAGGCTCAACTTTTGCCTCAATTGCAGCATCATCTCCCAAGGTGCTGGTCAATCAAATATTTGCAAATGCAAATTTGCTAATGCATGACTTTGTGACACTAACAGCATATATCTACTTTTCCCCCCACAATTGTCAGGAACAAGATAAAATGCTTGCTTTGTGATTCCTGTTCATATTTTTTTAAAATTCTTCCCTATTGTATTTACAGCTGAGTTGCTTTTTGGCATCTGGTAAGCCATCAAACTCAATCTGTTACTTCAACTGGACCCCTCCAGCCATGTTTCATTGTCTAATTATGTTAACGCAGGGCTGCTTTCCAACACTTACTCTCAATTGAACATCAGCCCTTTATATGCACATTTCCTTTAACGGAGCTCTCCATGTTTGTTGAGCATCACAGTTCTGACTGACTGATACCAAAAGCTCATTTGAATATATCTGATATGTCACTAATTGGCAAAACAGAATACACAAAGAAAACAAACATCTTTAAAATAGATTTCAAAATTGTTTAGTGTTTTAGGATAGATTTCCATAAAGTATGTAAGAGGAAGATACTGCCTCATCACAACCAATCAGTGGCTCTCTGGGGATGGAAAAGTCAGATGAACAGCTTAGCATTCAGGAGCTGTATCTTGCTTATGATAGAATCACTGGAACAGACTACATTAATGCTTGATGTTCAGCAGAGAAATGAGGGAAGGCAGTGCCAAACAGCCGTATATACACAAACACACAGACAGGACTGAGCATACATTCTGATGGGCAAGAAAACAACTTGTGAAGGCAAATTATCTGCAATAAATCACATTGAAACATCACAAAGCATGGAAATCATCTTCGCGCGCACACACACACACACACACACACACACAACCAATTAAATAAATGGAGGGAGATTTTCACATCATGAGAGCATTAAAATAACATTCATTCAGAGAGTAAGCAAAAAAGTCAGTGATGTATTTTTGACATTGCATTGCACTAATGAAAGTCTGGATGGGTTGGCAATAGTTGGGTTTTAGAAGTTGACGGGGTGTTCTGAACAAAACATGATTTGGAAAGACCAGAGGAGAGAAAGAAAGAAAGAAAAGAAAAAAAAACATAGTTAATTATACCCCATGATATTAACCTCCCTACACACGCTAAAAATAAATATTTGTTTTGAATCAAAAAGGTTAGTGTTCGGGCTGCCTTGAATTTTCAAGTTGACTGAATTTAAAAAGACAAGTTGAATCGTCACAAATTTACCTCAACTTGTATTTTCAAATTCAATCAACTTAAATTTATTTTAGACAGACACTAACTTTTTTTAAGTTCAAACAAATAGTTTATTTTTACAGTGCACCCTCCCAGGAGACAGCAAACTGTTATATGGTAAATATGTTTGGCCCAACCAATACATACAAAAAAAAAGAAAAGAGAAAAGAGAGAGACAAACTATACATATATATGATTCCACTTAGAATTGTGCAGCCGCTGAAATCTCACAGAGCTTTGTAAGCAGGGAGTCACTTTTAAAATCCAAATATATTACAGTAAAAAAAGTGCTCAAAACAAGATATGTATGATAACTTGCAGGGTTCTTAGACAAATGACCTGTTCCACTGAGGTGGATGTTTAAACCTGCTTTTCCCTGGTATAATTCACACTGTTACTGACTCGAATATTTCACCTTCATATGGGCTTGTTACTCACAGAAAACAAATATTCAACAATTACTTTCCTTCTCTAAAGTTAAGTTAATTCAGATGAGTAGACAACAGAAATGTGCACATTTCTTGAGTCCTTCTGTCAAAGCAGTTACAGACAAGACGACAAACTAAATTTAATGCTTACAATGAAGCCACAGAAAAACAAAACTGGAGGATCCACATGCAGCACTACTGAGGGCAGATAAAAGTGGAGCTCTTCCCTTTAAAAACCAGGAGCATGGACACAACATCACAGTGTGCAAAATAAAACATCAATAACATGAATCCTTAGGGAGGAAGAAAAAAAACTGTGAATCAAACACTGGACCCCAACATAGAAGATATTTAAAATGGCCTGCTGAAACTCCCCAATCTCAAAAAACAAACTTAACATAATTTTGTTAGGAGGCACGAGCCCAAAGCACATGTTCCCCTTCCTTCTCCTTTCTGGTCTAATTCAGTGCAGTGCCTCCACACAGATCTGCTCCTCAGTAATGTCATCCAGCAGCTGCACCTCCACAGGGCTGCATATGTCACTGTCATAGACCTCTGTCCCCATCATGGCCTCCTCCTCAAGGCTTTCTCCTTTGCCTTTAAAGCCTTGCTGCTCTGAAGGAGAGGTGCTCTCCACTGACTCCAAGTCCTCAATGCCTGCCCGGTAGTGGATCATGAGCAGAGTGAGGGCCTGAAGTCTTTCCCCAGACTTGGCCAAGGCAGTACTAATTAGGGCCTTGCGGCGGGCATCTGTGGCCTCCCTCTCCTCCAGCAGGAGGGCATTATTGTGCTCCAGCTCCTGGTCAATTTCCTGCTGCAACTTGTCCAGCATCAACTCCAGCTTCTGGGAGCGCTCATCTGTCGGCAGTCCGCGGTACAGGTCCCGGCCTATCTCCTTCACAGCAATAAACACGCTGTCGTCCAAGCCGCCTTCCTTGCGTACAAGTTTACTGCTACCACTGCTGCCAACAGGCTGCTTTGAGGGGCTGGCGCCACTGGTGTAGGTCTCAGTATCACTGCTCTCATTGTCTGAAGTGTTGGGGGTATGCTTGGGTGACGGCTCCACTACTCCAGGCACCACATCGGCCACCTGCTCAACCAGTCGAGTCTTGGGTACCTGGCGGAGATTGAGCAGGCGGGAGCTGGTGTTGATGATATGGCGCGTTAGGCCAGTGGTGGCCCGGTTAATGGTGGATTTTGCTTCAGGGTCAGCTCCGCGACGTTCAGTTGCTGCCACACAGAAGGGATTTTCAGTGAGGCACTTGTCCTGGCACTTCTTGTGGCAAACGTAGGCGCAGATCATACACTGAGAGGCTGCCTTGGTCCACACCTTCTTCTTGCAGTATTCACACCACGTGGGGTTCTGGAACTGGGTGTCTTGGAAGTTGTGACGAACTTCCACCAACTGCATGGCACCATAGGCCAAGTCATCTCGCTGTGCAGCAGGGATTTGCTCCCTCTCCCTTAGATCCTCATCATGGAGACTCCCCTCTCGCTCTCTTTCTGGCACCACTCCAGGATACTCTATCTCACCCTCAGCTAAGTAACAGAAGTTGAGAGTGACATCACCATAACACAACTTCTCGTTGAAGCCCTTGTGGGTGCTGAGGCTGCGAAGTGCAGTGCGGCTGACGTTAGCTCTCGGCTCTGGAGGACCCAACCTAAAGGTGCTCTGGTACTCTGCTGAGGATGTGGCCATGCATTCCAGGGCTACATGTTCCAGCTGGAGGCTGACATGACCCAGGCACAACAAACTGCCCAGCTTAAAGGGATCTTTGCACCACAGGGCTACATTAAGGTACTTATGGTTGCTCTCAACCTCAAACACGACAGAGGCCTTGGGCCAGCGTCCTGTCTGGTTACGAAACATGGTTTCTGGGGATTCCCAGAGGGAGTGCTCCTCTAGACTGTCCCGTGTGCTGCAGGAGCTCTCTGAAGCCTTGTCCTTTGCTTGATCGGCTTTGCTGCTACTGGTCACAGCAGAAGAGACTGGCAGCTCATCACTGGACTCTGCTGGCCTGGTAGGCTGCTTGGCCTCAGTCTGTTTGACACATGTCTTCTCAGTGCCAGCCTTGTCTTCACTGGCTCCAGTGGTAGGAGCTTTCTCTGGAGATTTTTCAGAAGTGCTGGAGGTGGTAGTCACAGTAGCAACAACAGTAGTATTAGTAGTTGTAACAGACTCAAGGCCTTCCAAAAGACTGGTCTCTGAGGAGGCTGATGTCAACCTTATCTGAGGTCTTGGCGGCACTGGGGGACGAGAAGGAGGAGGTGGGGGAGGGACAGTTGGGCGTTGCAGGCCCTCCACTGGATCACTGTTGGTCTTATGTGGTGAGGGCTTTGGTGATTCTTTGGGCTGGGGCTTTAGTGGTGACTGGAGACCCACCAGGTTTAACTTGCGGTTAAGGATGGGTGATATGGTACCAAGGGGCTTAGAGGCCAAGTTGGCCACAGTCCTTTTGGGGCTTTGGTTTACGGTAAGTAAGGAATCCTCCTTAGTATCACTGGTGTATGAGGTGCCACTGTTCGGCCCACCAGTCTGGAAAGGCTTGGAGTCCACAATCAACTCTTCAAATTCAGAGTCCATGTCTTTGCTGTCGGATATGTCAGAGAGGGTAGTGATGGGGGCTGGGTCTTCCTCGTAACCACCTGACTGGGGAATAAAACCAGTTTCCTCTAGCTGCCCGAACCCTTCTTGAAGCGTTCCGAGGCTTCCAAAAGAGGGAGTCTGATGACGAACAGGTCTCTCATAAAGTACCACCACTCTGTCTCCAGCCTGTTTCAACAATTTGGGCACTTGAACAGAGGATGTCACTTTGACACCTATGAAGACATCAGGAAATAAGTTTTCAATTATATGCAAAGGACTGACAAATAGGAAAAACTGCAGTGGATGAACACATAAACATCTCAAACCTCCGATGGCGATGAGACGATCACCCTTCTGCAGGTCTGCCAGGGCAGCAGGGGAGTTAGGTGTGACTGTCTCAATGCTGACATGAACTGCATCCCCCTCACTGGCTGGAACATGCCTGAACGTCATTCCCACGCTGCCACATGGCCCCTTCATCACCTCCGTCTGATGCATACGTGTAACATAAGAAAACTTATGAAGAAGACCAGCATCAATTTAGAAGCCATACGCCACATATATGTTTCTAATTTTTATAACCATTTTTTAGTAGCAGGACTGAAGTGGAAAAAGTTGTTGTAATCTTGTATGATTGGTATTTATGATCATGTTTATTTCTCTTGTACAGTGCAATATTCAGGGTTCCAACACATATTCATAGTCAAAATTTGAAAACTTTTCCATGACTTTTCAAGGACCCAATTTTTTTTCTTGCCCGTCTTGCCTGTAAACTGTAATTGTAGAAGCTACGCTATATCAAAAGCTTCAGAAAATAAAATTGCTGTTATGTTGCATTACATTGCACAAAATAAAAGCATTTCAATACTTTTCCAGGTTTTCTATAACAATGAAAAGGTCCAGTGTATAGATTTTTTTTAGGATACTATTTACAAAATGCAACATTTACATTTTGCATTTTGTAAATAGTATCCTAAAAAAAATCATCGTTCATCAGAGAAAAATAGCACATTTTTAAATTAATTTACTTTATCAACCATCACATTTTAAATAGTAAAAAAAAGAAGAAGAAAATCAGTATATGGGGGTCCAATGCTATGCACGCTGCAACAAAGTAAAGGAAACACTGAATTTAGTATAATGGTAGTCTATTAGATTCTCTTACATGTTTGCTGCTAAACGCATGGTGGACAGGGGTATTAGAGGGAGGGGAAGGGACATACACAGTTTCTTTATCCATGCATAGGTTTCAATGAAAACAAAAAATAAAATGTACCCATTACTAAACAAATCTGTTTCCAGGTTAAAATTTAAGTATAAAGTAATAGCTTAATCAGAACAGATTTGCTTTGACTTTCTGGACATGTAGAATGTCTATGAAACTTGAAATTTAGAGGTCCAGTGTATAGAATTTACTGGCACTGACTTACTCAGGGGTGGCATGAAGTACAAGCACTGCTGCGGACACAAATGTCAGCATAGCTGTCATTTACCATTTTTTTTCCACTACCCACACCTACTTTATTACTTACATTGCTGTGGCTTAAAATCCTGTTTATAGTTTGGTTTAACAGATACGTAGACCTAATCACAACACAACACAGTCACACCACACAGATGTATAATACCGCTTCCATACTTTATTAGATAAATTGTTCCTCTAAAAGTAAATATCACATACCAACAAAATTAGAGTGTCAAAATAATAATAATAATTAAAGCTGCAAGCAGCGATGAAGAGGACCTTACACCCCCACGCAAGTCGGGGTTACTGGTGTGACTCCAACTGTCCCGATCTTTAATTTTAGTGAAAGTCGGAAAATGCACGAGTTTGGACCATTAAGTGAGATATTTCACACTGTGTAGTATTATCATTATAATGCATTACTGGCTGCACTGGAGCCCACAAAAAATGTAAGTCATCCTGGTCTACATCATTTGTAGACGAAACCATGTACATTTCATGTAAATCAAACGATAACTGTATTACAAGGTATACTTCCTGTTGCCAGTAGGTGGCGCATTGAGTATCATCGTTAACTGACATGTTGATGTGTTCATGGCTGCAACCTGATCACACCTGTAAAAAATTTGGGGCTAATCGGTTAATGCAAACTGAATTTACAGTAGCTTCCTGTTTGGTGGCGAATACGGCATTGCCACAGCAATAATGTTCATTAAAAACATATGATCTTCATGGAGGCACCATGGAGGTCTTGAAGGAGCTTTTGTTAGAAAGTTTGAGCTGCATGTGGTCAACCTGTAAGGGGATGCACCTAAAAATATAAATCATGTGATTTCTCATTTCCAGTGGGTGACAGTATGTCGATGGGTGAAATGAGCCATGCAGATGTGATCAGGTCTGGACTCTCATCAAGCATGAGAAGTTTGGGGCAGATTGGACAATGTGTGACTGAGGTACTACAACTTCCTGTTTCATGGCGAAACATCGAAGTTGAAAACCTAGCCACACCCACATGGTATGACAAAAACTCAGAAAGTGAATAACTTTTGATGTCCCAGGATATCTTTCATTTCGGTGAAAGTCGGAATAAGCAGGCAGAGAGTTTCAATCCTTCAGTTAGATATTTAATGTGGGGTAATACTTCCTGTGGCCGCTAGGTGGCGCTAGAGACCACATAAAATTCAAGTCATCTTTGTCTACATAATTTGGAAATAGAGCCATGCAGAAATGTTCAGGCCGATACTCTTAGCAAGCATGAGAAGTTTTGGGCAGATAGGGTGACGTTTGGCTGATTAACAACAAATTCCTGTGTCATGGCGAAACATCAGAGTTGGAAACCGAGCCACGCCCACATAGTGTGACGAAAACTCCATTTTTTAAATCAGTTGTTGTGTTACAGGTCTTAAGGTCTTAGAAACCACATTTGAAGTCAATTGGGTGAAATTTGTAGGAGATATACATCACATCACAACAACACATGGGATTTTCATGTCAATGCCTGTGGCCAGTAGGAGGCGCTTTAAGAAATGGTAATCCTTATCATGTAGATGTGTTCAGGGTGGGACTGTCATCCAACATGTGAAGTTTGGTGAAGATTGGACCATATCCCTCAGAGTTATAAACTTCTTCCTGTTTACCTCCTGGTCCATGGCGAGACATGGAAATGTTTGGCCCATTAACTCCCCCATCTAATAACTTTTGATTTCCCAGGCCTTCTGAGAGGATTTTTAAATTTTTTAAGTCAATCTGATGAAATCTGTAGGACTAGTTCGACAGGTTATGACCCCTCTGAAAGGCCAAAAATGCACCAAAATTGCACTTTCAATTCAAAATGGCCGACGCCCTGTTGGTTTTACAGTATGGCTCCAAGACACTTTTTCGTTTGTCTTGGGGTGTTGCATGTGCCTGCCAATTTTTGTAGGTGTAAGTGAAATGGCCTTTGGGGGATCCTCCGTAGAAACTGTCTAGGGGGCGCTCCTGAGCCATTTTTATAGGTCCAAGCCTGAGACCTATAAAATATTGACAAGTTCATCAGTTTTGACAAGGCAGCAAAGTTTCATGAGTTTTTGCACATATTAAAGCCCTCTAAAAGCAAATTAATTTCAAGGAAAAATTAAAGCTGCAAGCAGCGATGAACGGGCCCTAGCACCCCCACGCAAGTCAAGGCTACTTTGGGGACTCTGATGCAATCATCTACTTCAGTGAAACTTGAAACTTGAGTGAGACTTTAGACCCTTGAGGGAGATATTTCACATGGTGAATTACTTCTTTTGGACACACAAAATCTGTGGCATCTTGGTCTACATCATTTGTCAAACATAACATGTAAACTTCATGAAAATCAAAAGGATAGTTGTGGTACAAGGCGTCCTTCCTGTTGACAATAGGTGGCTCAGTGAGTATCATATTAAAGGACATGTTGATGTGTTCAGGGCTGCAGCCTGACCACAACTGTGAAATCTGGGGCCAACTGGTCGATGTAAAGTAAAGTTACAACAATTTCCCTTTTGGCAGCCACCACTGGGTCTCCATGACAACAGCGTTCATGGAAAACCTATAGTTCAGAGGGAGGCATCATTAAGGTCTTAAAGGTTTTGTCACCAGATTTGAAGTCAATTGGATACAATCTGTAGGAGCATTCCATCAAAGAAGAAAGCGTGTAATTTCCATGACATTTCATGTTGCCAGTAGGGGGCGCTAAAAGTAATGGTAATGGTTGTCATGGAGATGTGTTCAGGGCAAGACAGTCATCAAACATGTGAAGTTTGTTGAAGATTGGACCATGTCCCTCAGAGTTATAAAGTACTTCCTGGTTAATGGTGAGACATGGAAATGATTTACCCAGTAACAACCACACAATGTGACAAAAACTCACAAATGTAATAACTTTTGTTGTCCCAGGCCTTCTCAGAGGATTTTCAAATTGTGAAGTCAATCGGATGAAATCTGTAGGACTAGTTCGACTCTGAAGAGATTGAAAGATCGAAAAATTGCAAGACCTGAAAATGGCCAAAAATACGCCAAAACTGCACACTTAATTCAAAATGGCCGACTTCCTGTTGGGTTTAGGGCATGGGTCCAAGAGGCTTTTTTGTAGGTGTTGGGCTGTTACACATGCCTCCCAAGTTTTGTAGCTCTAGGTGAAATGTACTGCAGGGGCCGCTTTGTTGAAATCTGTAGGGGGCGCTACAGAGCCATTTTGGCACATCAGTGAAAAACAAATCATATCAAATATCACATTATAGGGCTTCTGATGTGTGTGCCATGTCTGGTGAGTTTTGGTGGATGCTTTGCCCCTCAAAAAGTGCTTCCAGTTTTATGGCAAATAATGCGTAACTTTGGCAAAAGCATTTGATGAAAACTCAAAAGTGTATTTTCTGTGCGTCATTAAGGTCTTTACAGTACTCTAATTGAATAGGAGGTCAATTAAGTTAACCTGCTACAGGGAAAAATCAAAGAGTAAAAAAAAGTAACTTGATATTGGTCAACTCAATGAGTTGTTACATATTGGATATTGGCAAAAAATCCAATATTGTGCAACCCTCCCCAACTTGAAAACACGAAATGCCCTATCTAGAGTCAGTGTTTGGTTTGTTCTTGGCTACTATAGAACAACATGTGTGGTCTCTGTGGGAGAGTACTTGCTCTGTATGTAGACAGAAACTGCTCTTTCTAATGGAACAAAAACAATTCTTATTTTCAGGTGATTATAAACAAATGAAAAGAGAGAGAGAGTTATTCATGTTATATTCCATTTCTGCCAATAGATGCCCATAAATCCTACACACTGGGACTTTAATGGACACTTAATGTAAATAAATTACTTTCTTGTTTACTTTTGTCTATATGTCTTAATGTTAAAGGTCTACAGCAAACAACAGGTACTCAAAATCTGTTTAGTATGGATGCAAAATAAGAAGAATGAGAATAAACTGTAAATTGTCAAATACTTCAAGTGCAACATTGACATCTGCCTCCAGCACTCTGATGAGGAAGTCCAACTGAAAGTGGCAATTATGTGGCAGAGAAAGAGCTGCAGTTAAACCCCTGCCTCCATCTGCCTTAACAACAGCCACTACACACAGCCAGAGTCGCATATCCCACAACACACCTGTTATGATACCGAGGGGACCCGTTTTAAGTCTGACAGGTCATCTATCAAATGATGGCGCATTTACAGCACCAAGACATTTGTGCCTCCTCAGCTGATGATTGTGTACGCAAACCCATGCAAATCTAACTGTGATTGGGGGAAATTGTAAGCTTAGCAGAGACACGTGGTAGGGTCTTTCCTGGTACAAAGAAAGAGCTAAATAAGGTGGAGGAGGAGGAGATAGAGGATGAAGATGGTACAGGTGTCCTGGTTTAAAGGATGGAAAAGGAGGACTGACATGATGTGGGTAGACAGAGACAAATGACTGTAATTTCCCCCCGCTGTCATTTGTTATGGTTCTGGTGGAAGGCAGTGATTGAGTTAGAGCTGGCCATGAATAAGCACATAATCTATACAAGCTGGGGGGTGGGGGTGGGGTGGAGGTGGGAGGTGGGGCAGGTTCACTGAAGGGTGGTTCTGATCCACTCTCATCCCAAGTTAGTTCACAACAAAAACACTTGGCTTGGGTAAAACTATGCTTCATCTACTCCTCTATATACACTGAGCAAAAATCTAAATCCAACACGGGTCAAAATTTCTGTTATGTAGCTTGGACCCAGATGAGCATTAAGCTCTCAATAGATATATTTCTCTCAAATTTTGGTCCCAAATTTGTTAAAATCTGTGTTAGTGAGCACTTCTTTTTTTCCAAAATAATCCATCCATCTCTCAGGGAAGCTCAATAACATTCAGTTTAGGTGCAACAGCTCTGGTGGACATTCCTGCTGTCAGCATGTCAGCGGCACGCTGCCTCAAACTTTTTGACATCTTGTGGCACTGTGTTGTGTGATCGAACAAATTTTAAAGTGTCCTTTCATTGTGACCATACTAAGACACACCTGCGCAGTAATGATGCTGTTTAATCAGCATCTTGCTGTGTCACACCTGTCAGGTGGATGGATTCTCTTGGAATGTACTTAACAATAAATCTGTTTGAAAGAGTGGTTCTTTCCACCCAGTGACAGTGTATTAAGAATTTTTATAGCTATATGTATATATTCATATATATTCATAGCTATATGTGAAGTTCTCTGATGCTCCAAGGACTTGTGGATACCCATCCCTTGCTCTGTGTGTGTGTGTGTGTGTGTGTGTGTGTGTGTGTGTGTGTGTGTGTGTGTGTGTGTGTGTGTGTGTGTGTGCGCGCGTGTGTCTCGAGGTTTAATCTGATCTGACCATGTTACAGCTCTTCCATGAACACGATAACAAAATTGCAGAAGCAACAGGTTGCTGTGGGGGAGGTGTATTTGTGTTTCCTGGGAAAGCGAGTCATGATCCACTCTACTCTGCCTCACTCTGTCCCTGATGGGCTCACTCCTTACACTTTTACCCAAGCCCAAACCAATCTCACTCCTCTTACCTAAATCTAACCAATCCAACCAACAAGCGCTAGCTAGTCAGAGGGGGAGCAGGGCGGGTCATGCCTTTGCCACAGGAAACCAGCATGGGGACAATGTGGAGGCTACAAATGTATTCAGCTTCACATCACATCATGAGCATTGCTTTGTGTTGGGAAGTTGACGTGTGAACAGCAACAGGACACAAACAAAATCACATTAATGATAAGAATATTAAAGCTTAACAGCACATGTATCCACAATATGGAACTGGTAATTTAGTCAGTCTCACAGGTAAGGCTGCAAATGTATGAGATTTTCACAGTTCAATAACTGTCTCAGAAAAAAATCTGTTTCACAGTATTATATATAGTATTACATAATTACTATTACTTTCACTATTTTTGGTTGAACTAATACTATTAATGTAATAGAAACTTGTAACCTGAGCAAATTTGCTAGATTTCTTTCATAAACGTTAGACGAAGGCATTCAGCAAGTTAGGGAAAATGACCTAAAATGTATAAAGAAATTAAGAAAAAGTACAAGAAAATGACCTGAAAATTAGCATTTAAATGTACACCATTATACCTTCAAAACAGAATACCACACAGGGCTATCAGTCCTGCCAAACATCAGATCTGATCACAGTCACACAATATATTACTCAAATATATATTCGTCTTTAACGTATTTTACCACCTGAATTTTACCAGAATTTTAGATCTGCATTCTGAGCAGTTTTGCCACATTGAGCTTCAAAGTTTTGCATTTCAAATGACATGAATTAAATGAACTTTTTTTTGTTTTCTAAATAAAACTTCCAAAGATGCATATAACATAAAAAGCACCGCACATAATGTTAACAAGTTGTCACAGGATAAGAATATGTGAATAACTGCTCAATTCTGACAAAAATGTCAGTGGTCATTTTGTAGGTGTTGCTTTCTGATGTTGGTCAGTCAGTCCATAAAGCGACACACATGGTCAGCGACAATAATCATTTAGTGCTCACTTGGTATTCAGGGGCCAACTGGGACCTTCTTGTACCCAAGAAATCAACTAATTGTTGAATGATGAAACCACTGAATTGGTCAGTCTCAGCTAATAAGCTGCTGACATGTTACACTCCATCTGTAGGTGGACTTTCAAAATTAAGTGTTGCAAACACATTTCTCTCGAGTGTCATCTTCACCTCTCTGACCATCTCCATCTCCCACTACATGTCCCCGACATCCTCCACTCTCTCTCGCATTCTGCCCCTGTGGGATGGATGTGGTCGAATAACATCTATCGTAAAATAATTTTTAAAAACTGAAAAATGATAGTGGCCATATTGTCAAGTTGATCTAAAAATGGTATATAGAGATTGTCTCAGGGATGATGTTTTTCTGTTAGCCAACCTGCTAACATCGACCTGATTCACTGATCAAAAGGCCTCTGTGATTTTTCCTTGGATTTTGGTTCATTGCCAAAATAAACTCTGTGGTGAACAAATGTTTATGATGCTTGTATGTTTTTAACTCAGAAAGAAAATCTTCACAAATTAACACTTTCAGGATTTTGAAGCCTAAATTCAAAAGTAGAAGTAAAATCTTTGCTAGGCTAACACAAACTACACTATGGTGGCATCACCACCACTAGAAGGTTGTTAACCCTTTGAAACACGGAGCAACATCACTTTACTTGCGCTGCTTTCAGATGCCTTTTACAAGTATTCAACCTTTTGAAAATTAAGCAAATTCGTGTGATTTCTTTAAAAACTTGGGAAAAAAGGCAATGAGCAAAAAATGTTCCACACACTGCGTGAAGTTGACAGATTTAGAAAATAATTTTTAAGGAGCTAGGAAAAATGTCTTGAGGGAAAAAGAAAAAAGCAAAAAAAACCTCATAATTACATATTTGAAACTATATTATTATATATAAAATTATAATATTTTGAGCACCTTTTCCAGGACATTTTCCTGATTTTTGTTTTTTTCTGTATATTATTATTATTCTTTTTTAAACAATTTTTCAGGTAATTTTTTGTACTTTTTAAAAACTTCTGATTGCTGATTGTCTTGCTGATTTCGGGGTCATTTCTTCTTTGCTCATTGTCTTCTTACCATGTTTTTAAAGGGGAAATCAAGCCATTTTGCTTAGGTTTTAAAGAGTTAAACCATATTTGACACAGTTCAGCGTGATAACTTTTTTTTAAGCTATTTTTCAATTAACATGAAAGTCTCTTCAGCTCGTATCAACCACAGTCCTTATTTCAGGCGTCTTGCCAAAAATACATTTAAAAAAACGTTGACTTAGAGACGAGGGAACCAGAGGGATTTAGGACTCATTACTGGAGTTTTCTATTGGTGTTCAATTCTCAAGAGCATGGAGGAACACTGAAATAGACGATTAAACTAATCATTTATTTTAACCCTATTTCTCAAACAACAATCAATAAATCAGTCCTATGTTTCTGCCTGAAAAGGGTTCTAACGAGAGTGTCCGATTGTCCTATTTATGCATCCACCATGTTCCAGTAGCATTTGGCACATGGCAGGTGGTAACTTCAGATCCTGGTGCCAGTGCTGAGGGGGTCAGCTTCTGCTCAAGATCCACAAACAGACTTTCAGGGCGCTGATATTTGGCCCTCTGAATAAGAACTGCTGAGAGGTGAGTGGAGGTGCTGAGTATTCCTAATAGGGGAGGCACTGTAGCTTTGTGTGTACAGCTGCACCGCTGGCTGCAGTGTGGCCATTGTGCCTACAATAGATTTACAAAGGGGAACATATGAGTCCATTCTTCTGAAGTGCAAATTGTGGCAATCTCCCTTTTACACACACACACACACACACACACACACACACACACACACACACACACACACACACACACACACACACACACACACACACACACACACACACGCACACCACCAATATATGCACAGTCACAGACACTCATATGTACCTAATTACATGTTGGTTCACACAAACCAGTGATAAGAGCACTGCTCTCAGCAACAGCACTGCTTTCAATGGTATAAGGCTTGAGGTTTGTTCGAATTTCCTGGTGATCTGCTCATTTAGTTTTTGAAACTACAATGTCCAAGCCAAAAATATAAGATTTAAATAAAAAAACAACTTGGGTTATACTCATTCTTTTGGCCATCATTCCTACTAATTATTATTATTATTTACTTCACCAGACCACGAGACAACAGAGCTTGATATAGAATTTGCTTTAAAAAAAAAACAAACTGCATTTAAATGGTAAATTATATAGCGCATTTCTCATCTTTCTACACTACAAGTTACAATCACACATTAACACACACAATCAGAAACTACAATAATCACTTTTGAATCAAAGACCAAGCATGAAGAATCCTGTTGGAGTTTCCCAGCGATTCAAACCCCAACCAGACTACAGTTCACTGTGTGATTAAACAGTTGCTGGGCTGATGGGGTTAATGATATTATTCTTCTTTACACCTCTTTTTAACGGTGCTGATTTTGTTTGGTGGAGAAATGTGCTTTAAACACAAAGTGAGATGTGACTTTCCCGAGAGAAAAGTAGCTGTGGTGCTTCTCCAAATTGCAGTTGTTGTTTGGAGAGCTTTCTCTCGGGGGTGACTGGACTAACCTTGTTAACATCGACTTAGACAATAAGCAGCTGTTGGTTCCTTGTCTCTGAGCAGAAAAGACAAAGAACTGAGCCACCCTGAAACGGCCAGATGGAAATGGAGCAAATTCTCGATGTATTTCAGCAAATCCAGCCTGTCTTTAATCTACGCTGCCACAAAGAACAAATGAAAGGTTAATATGTTCAAATGGCAGCTTTCACTGCTTTAAAGTTCTTTCCTCTAGCTCCAGGACCGACACACATGTCCCCCTTTGATCCCTGAATAAAACACTCATTGTGACAAAAGACATCGATTACACTTCCTGTTACACTTTCTCTTATATTTGGCTTCCTCACGCACACACTGAACTTGATAAAACAAGACATGCCCTGCTTAGAGTAAAAAAAACAGTACTGAAGTACAGAAATGTCAAGAAACAAAGTAACAACCATTAAACGGACTATGTAGTCTGTTAGCTGTTTTCAGACCTGGTGTGTCGAGACCCATCTGGCTGATGATTTTAAAACAATTGCTGAAATGGAGCTGAACCAGGCTCCTAATCATTTTTAAGGTAGAGGGATGAATGGGAGAGGTGAACCCTGTGGACCATTTCAAACATTGTAAATGCATCCAATGTATTTCCTGTTGGAATCTTTGCTAATGCTGTAGCTGACAAAGAAACTATAAAAGAAAAACCTTTTAGAGTTTCCTTGGTAGCTGACAGGAAGTAAATAGGGACCAAAGCAGTTGCCTTAGCAACAGGAAAGCAAAGACAATGGTTTCTATAGGTTTCAGCAGTTCTGTTGGCCCACAGACCGCTTTATCAATGGTTTACCTATTAGCTATATCCTTATGTCTGTTGGAAGATCCCAAGTTTATCACTTGCAACTTTGCGGAGTGGTGAAAAAACTTTGCTCAGAAGGATGCGACAAAACAAGCCAACACCAAGCATTAACAGAAGGAAACTTTCAGAAAATAAAGCACTCACACACTGATTGCAAACACAGCTGGGGTCTGGCCAACAAACTGACTGAATATGCAACTGCATATGAGCCTAGAGCTAAAGAGCGCAACCGTCAACTGAAGCCCGAATCATTCATCATCCACCAGAACAAGAAAGGACGAAAAGGTCACAAAAAAAGTATCTTGGAGCAATACCATAAACCCAAAAGGAAGTCAGCCATTTTAAATTCACTGTGCAATTTCTGTGTATTTTTGGCCATTTACTTCAATGAACTCCTCCTTGAGATTTAATCCAATTAACTTCTAATTTTGTCTATACCATCTAAAGACCTTCCACATGAAAAGTTATTAAAGTAGAAGAGCTTTTGTCATACCCTGTGACCATGGCACCATGTCAAACTTCCATGTTTTTGTTGTGTAAAGCCTTAAGACCTTGATGATACTTTCTGGTGAAAAAATTGAGTTTTTTTCAAACTGCGTTGCCATGGAATGGCAGCCCTTATGCATGTTTCACTATAGAACAGGAAGTTATTGTAACTTCAGCATACATTGTCCAATCTGCATTGTCCAAATTTGTCCTGCTTCATAAGATTCCCAGCCTAAACACATCTTCATGCCAATAATTACCTATAGTTACAGGGCCAACTACTGGCAACCAGATATTACATTTTATACTTTGAGCTGAATGTGGTTAGTCTGTATGGAGGCATCAAATGTTCACTTATTATTTCACTGCACGGGAGCGTAATCTGGGCACAGATGGAACAGCAGAACCCCAGCACAGTGTAAGTGAAACTTATCTGTTCATTGTACTGTCTAAAAGTTTGCTCCTCTCACCCATCAATCTGTTGTGTGTTGTAATAGCGCAAAATCAATCATCCACCCCTCAACTTAAACTCCTCAAACTTCTGCTGAGGACAAAAAAGAACTCCTGAAGAGTTCTGCTGGCACTGCATTCACGGACCCGCAAAACCGTGACCCCCACCAGCCCCTGTCGTAGGCTACCGCCACACATAGATTGTAATTCTAAGGGAAAAACCGTTGCAGCTAAAAAAAAAAAATAGGGGGAGCTTTACCTCAACTGCAAAATCAACACAGTGCTAGCAAAACACTCTCCCACAAATACCTCTCAAAACCACTTCATGTATCTGTTGTGATGCCTACAGACAATGTGCAGGCCTGAAAAGGGCTACTGTTCACTACATTCTCACATAAACAACCAGTTTAAGCCTCACCGTTATACATGTAATCATGTGCATATATTAGAGTTGAATGAACGATGCTAGCCTCGATGGAAGAAGTCATCAGAGGGTTGTGTATGCTGACAGCAGTCTGCAGGGAGAGGTGGCTAGCTGAAGGCTGCTCTTGAAGCCAGGCTTGACGGATAGCTCATATGGAGCAGTATCTCCTGTTGCTTGGCTGAGCATCCCTCCGCTCTGCAGCAGGTCTGGGAGGGTGCGTGTCAGACAGAGAGGTGGGGGGGCTGAGCAAATCCTTTTCCCTGTCATTGCGCTGCCTGGTAATTTAATCTAATACCACATGTCAGATCGATTTGTGTATGGTTATAGGTTACAAGTCGCTGCGAGGCAAGTGCACAGCAATTCCCTGCCACATCCAATTAGCAGCCCCGCTGGTGATGGGGTGGGCTCAGGGGCGGGGTGCATGGCCAGTGGCTGTTCAGGTGTTTACGTGGGCACTTATTAGGCTGGTTAGCAGTGACACATATTCCGTAGAATGTATTCTCAGACAGATTATCACAGATGTGTGTAAGGTTACATTTTAAGAGTCTTTCTGTGGAAAATGTCCTGTACACAGCAGATGACTTTATTGAAGCAGTGCTTGAGCGAGTATCATCTTGGAAGGGGATGAAATGAGCTCAGTACTTTTCTAAGCGGTCACTGCTCTGCCAACAAAGAGCTAAACTGTGAAAACTCTACAACCTCAGTGTACAGTAAATAAAAAAGAACTGAAATTGAAAATCATAAAAGAAATGTATTAACTCTCTGAAACCTAGAACATCAATTTTCTTGTACTGTTTTCAGACACCTTAAATTAAAAGTATTTAAATCTTTGAACCACTGATTTCTGTCAAAAACTTGGGGAAAGGTCCTTGAGCAACTTGGTTTGACATTTTCCACAAATGGCAAGAAATAAGTAGATTTGGAAAATTACTTTAAAGGATGCTAGGGTAAAATGTCTTGGGGGGAAAAAAGGAAAAAGCAAGGAGAAATTACAATTATCATGATTACACATTTAAAATTATTTTACAAAATTAGAATTTTTTTTAACTTTTTTTTTTCCTTTTTCTTTTTTCTCTCACTCATTTTCAGGTAGTTTTCTTGTAATTTTAACTTATTTCCTGCTTATTTCTGGCTCATTTCTTCTTGTCTTGCTCATTGCCTTCCTCTTATGTTTTTGAGAGTAATCAATTTGCTGAAATTAAAGGGTTAGCAGTAGGACACCCCTTAGTTTGACCAGGATATCGCTGTGGAATTAGCAAATACTATATGCGTTTTATAGGGCCATTAAACGATTTTATTTTAATCGTGATTATTCGCTGAATTTGGTTAGCTAAACACAGTTTGCTGTAGTTTGAGTTAGTTTAACTCTGAATTTATGTTAATTAGCTATGCAGATCAAAGTTTGTTGCCTGTTAACAGTATTCATCTTGCTTTTGAATTTATGGGAAATAATTGTGCACAACTGCAGTGATGAGACCTTTTTTGGTGGGCTGTAGCATTGCACATGGTAGATATGAGATGCTAATAAATGCAAAATGATGAGAGCTCACTTCAGAAATCTCATTTGTGATGTCATAATTTTTCTTTTCTCAATCTATGATAAAAAGTATGCAAATTCTCACATCCGTATACCATCTTCACCACACCACTTGTACTTAAATGTATTTACTCCTTTCCACATGATATTCACACAGAAGATATTACAACATCAACACAAAGAAATGGATTAATGGACAGATATTAATGACTCATTACTTTCAGAATGGAACAACTTCATTAAGCTCAGTGATGTTATAGAATGATGGGTGGCTGTAAACTGCAGCAGTTTCTAGCATGTCTATTTGGACTAAAATCACCATGAAGTTAGTTTTACACTTGTGTTTGCTGTGTGGCTCAATCAGAATTTTCAAGTTGCCTTTTTATCATAGAAAACAGGTTTCAAAAGCATTAAGAACAAAGGAGTTGTTATGGAGACACAGGCAAACAAAAAGGTGCCTCGCCTAATTTGCACTTGTATGGACAGCGACAGCCGATTGGTCGCCCACACGCTTCTTTTTTGTAGCTGTCATTGTCCTGGTATCAAAAAATAATGAACTGTCATGACTGTTGCATCATCTGTGCCTATTAAATGACAACTAAAACTACTAGCATTGGTTCAGAGAAGGAGCAACACAACATTTCTCTTGTTATCAACTTGGCATTTGAGTGTCTGCTCTCCTTTGAACACCAGTGCTCATCTGTCATGCAAATACAGAGCCTATCTCCCTCCTCACTCAGCTCAACACTTGCTTTAGACATTGGGATTGCCAACGTGTTATTTTGCTTCTTGGAACTTAGAGTGAGCAATCTGACCATTCGACCACGTAACATTTTCTTATCATTCATTTAACATTTGCACAGCTTCACAGACACTTCATTTCAGCCTACACATAGGTTAACAGGCTACAGGTCATAGGGTCAGTAATGTCTCGTCTCTGCTGGCTCTTTGAAATCCTTTTAAAAAACTATAAGCTATTCAAAACAGCCAACTCACATGGACCATCATCCCTCAGTGAGCAGGGGAGGAAGAGCACATTAAAAATAAATGCTTTTATTTTATTTGGCTCTCCAGCTGCACAAATCATCCTATATAATATGATTTTTGTTAAGAGAAGTACAAACGGCAAATATACTCAGTGGTTACCATCACTTTAAATAACCCTGACATAGCAGAAGAAAAACAGACGAGCCTACGTCATGTCAGTTTTTCAGATCCTTTGAGATGGAAGAGGAGTGATTTCTTACATCAGTTAGGCTTACTCAAAGATGACAGGAAGTCTGTAAAACCAATATGTACAAGGATAGAGAAAATAAGGGCAGTGTTCAGTCTGTAAACTTCCAATTAAATGACAACAACTAATCTGGTATATAAAAATATGGAATTTGTCCATAGGCAAACACACAGTTCAACATGTGCAGAGAAAGACGTTTCCAATATGCTTGGGCAGTACCACAGTATCACGGTATCCCAGGGTATTTAGAAATCCTAAAGGTATGTTTTTCAACACCCTCATAGATACAGGTGCTCCTCTTTCTATTTAACTCATTGTATGTAGTGCACAGCACACACCACCAGAGCTCAGTCTCTGGTCTCTACTGGTGGAACACACAGCTGAGCTGAAAGACACAGAGACACGTAGTGGTGGACAGAGAAGTTACAGGAGCGTAAACAGTCGGTGGCCAGCAGGCAGAGGGAGTGTGGGGAATAGCGGCATGTTTTTACATCTAACTTCAAAAATTAAGGATTAATGTCGACCAGTCCAGAGCTGGTGATTGTTGCAACAGTGAACTCAATAACTAAATTACTCGTAAGAGTAACCAAGACGGTTTGGATGAGTTTTATTTTGTTTCTGTCGAGTCTGAGTGAAGTATGTTTTATGATGAGTTGCCATGGCAATTAAGCTTTGTCAGTCTTCCATAAGAGAGAAAGTAGAATTCAAAAGGTGCACAGTTATATTTCTCTATTTAATGTAGGAAAAAGATGTGAGATTATTACTTTTCTTAAACATTTTGTGGGTCTCTATTTTGTTAGTCTGAAAAGCAGAGAGTAAGTAGCGCACTCGCTGTGAAATTTCAGGAAGGTTTAAAGGTATGAAATATTACAAACCCCTCAAGCCCAAGTAGTAATACTACAGTGTGCAAATACATATGTTGTCCAGAGGGGAAGGTGGCTAAAAAAGCTTAACAGCAAGTTCTGCACACATGGAGTTATTAGAAAACCTCTGTCGAAAATATTAGTGTAAAATTTAAAATTACAGACTTGCAAAATAAAGTATTACCCAATGTTTCTGAAGTAAGCTGCTGCTTTTTTTTTTTTTTTTTAATATTTTTTTCCCCCAAAATACTCTCTACATTTAAATCTGGCTATTTTAAATTAAAGTGGGCATGTACTCAAAAAAAAACTAAAAAACTAAAAACATCCAGCCAGACAAAGGATCCTTTGTTGACTACCCTTTTACTCAGAAGCTCCAGAATACAAATAACGGGGAATGAATAAGAAAAATATATTCCTCTATGCATATTATTGAAACTTTCTCAAATACTGTATTTAGATACAGGAACATGTTGAGTAGAAAACACAGATGTTTCACATCTTCAAAGATAAATTAACCCTGTCTCTGAATCCAGCTTATTACTCATCAAAGTGGGCATTATTTGGAATTGTGTGTGCTGATTCTGACACTCTGCAGTGAGTAACACGTCCTTTTCTAATGAGATACCATGCCTATAAGATGAGAAAAATACATTCCAAATGAAAATAGAAAGAAATCTGTAATATGGCTGTGGCTCTGTCTGTCATGCACATGGTGGCTGGCCTATCGAGTTTCCTCTGAGGTGAATTGATCCATGAGAGAAGCGATTAGAAACAAACAGCTTGTGGAACCAAACTCTCATGTCTTTAATCTGCTGTTTGCTGCGCACCCAGCTGTTGTCAAACAGAATTAGAACAGGCCATTTAATTGGAATGGCAAGGCGAGACGAAAGATGAACGTGTCATCCGCCACGAGTCAATCTGCGCATTAGGAAAAATGACAAAGGCGCTCCCCTAGGTGCTATTTGATTATGTGCTGGGCGTGCACGTTAACATGACAAACAATGCTGTCCTAGCTTATTTTTTTTAAGGAGGCAAGACATAATCACATTGTCTAGTATCCAGATTTAAAAGACCTTTAAAGAGCATTGCACTGTTACAGATGAAAAGTGTTGCACTTACAGGAGACTTTAAACATGTAAACTAAGAGAATCTTTTTTTTATGCAGGATGGGGTAATCAATCCATCAGTCATTTAATTGTCACATGAAATCATACAAAGTACAACTCCAGTGAAATGGGATCCCATCAGCTCCTTTAACTTTTGCTCTGTATTTTCAGTCAGTTTCTGCGTCCACTTACATTGTTGGCTGCTTTATAATTGTCCATGTTTCTGGATGGTTCTAATAACTCATAGTTTGTGGTTGTGAAATGATTTATCGGTTCACATTAGTGTTCATTTCACTGATGAAAACTATTATGAAATTTATTCATCACAGACCTTTTTTTTCCATGACCAATATGAGACGATGTCGAGCTAAAAGTAGATCTTGATGATGGTAACTAACTATGTTTCATTTACATTGAGGAGATGAGCTGAGACAAAAATGTCGGCAGTGGACTATCGCACATTGAAAACGAGAGGATCGGAGAGGAGAACAGAGCGGCCAACAAAAGCTGTGCATGTTATCATTTTCTAACGCTGTATAGGCAATAGTATGAGATTGGAGCACAGACTGGCTGTAAACTCCAGTAAATAGTCGACACCAGGATGTTTTCGAGCCTGCAAAACAATGGAGCAGCATCAGTCAGTCAATCTGTTACAACTTCACCCCTCTGGGAGGCGCTACACGACACTGTACACCAAAACAAGCAGACACAAGAACGGTTTTCTTTCACAGGCTGTCAACATGATGAGCACTTTACACCAGTCATGATGTCAGGAACAACCAACTTGAATTTGTGTTGCAAATGTGTCTATCAATGTGTATATCTCTGTTACACAAAGTGTCAGTTGGTGTCTGCATGTCCTTAGGCAAATAGGTGTGCTCAAGGACGAGGTGGCCATAGGTGAACCTGACTACCAGCCAATGCAGATGATTGGTTGACCAACAGTAAACGAAGAGCCAAATAGGCAGCGGCTCAAGGCAGAAGAAAAAGGTATCTTCCTTCTCTCTTAACCAGCTATTCAAGCACAAGCACACACACACAGCCACAGATCGACTATTGTTGCCTCACTGAAGATTTTGCTGGAGGTAAAAGGGACGGGCTGCCTATTTTGTTAACTTCGTTTCCTTCTGTTTAACCCTTTTGGACCTGAGCAAATTGGCTTGATTTCTTTCAAAAACATGAGAGGAAGGCAAGGAGCAATATAAAGAAGAAATGACCCAAATTGAACCATAAATTAGTAAAAAGTAAAAGAAAAAATAAAGAGAAAGAAAGAAGGTTAAGCAAAAAACAAGAAAAATATAATAATTCTGTAACATAGCTGACGTATGTATTCACCATAATTGAAAATACAGTTTTCCCTAGCTTTTGTCTTTTTTCCCTAGACATTTTCCCTAGCTTTAAAAAAAAATTCTATTAATTTCTTGTAATTTGTGGAACATTTTTTACAAAGTTGCTCATTGCATCTTCCTCATGTTTTCGAACAAAATTGCACCAGGGTTAAAAGGTTTTAGTAAAAGCAGCACACACACAAAAATGGCATGAATTAATGCCTGGTACGCATTGCACAAGAATTAAGCCAATTTGGGCCTTTATGTCTATGTTATACATACACCACATATACATGCATACAAAAATGATTTGCCTTTGCCAATTCATTATATCCACATTACTGATGATTATTTATCAACAATCAACCCCACAATATTGTTGCAATATCCATATTGAAGTATTCAGTCATAAATATTAATTAGATTTTTCCCATATTGCCCAGCTCTAAGTAAAAACATATTTATGCAGGCAATTTAAAAAGTTGATCAAATAAAAAGATTATTTACTTTAAAGTCAGGTATGATATTTACAAATATCAATAATCAAGCCAAGTTCTGTACAAATTTTTCTTTTGTTGGATTTAAATTGAAATTAGTGTTAATTTGCTGGATTTGCCAAAAACAGAGATTTGCATTCCTCATTTGACCCAAAGTTGTTTTCTCTATTGATTTTTAAGGACAATTAACGACAAGTTAATATTATGCCAATAAGTGATAGAAATGTACACCTGTGGCCTCTCTGCTGCTTCAGGCATCAGATGAGTCACTGTTGTTGTGGTGGTGGTGGAGGTGGGGAGACTCAGTATGTGTGTGTGTGAGCCTCCTCATCAACCAACTGTCTGTCTTTCATCGGGTGTCCGTGGGCAGATTAAAGACACAAAGACAACCTAAGTGGAACATCAAACAACCTCTGTGATGGGTGTGTGTGTGTGTGTGTGTGTGTGTGTGTGTGTGTGTGTGTGTGTGTGTGTGTGTGTGTGTCTGCGTGTGCGTGCGTGCGTGCGTGTGTGCGTGTCTGTGAAAGACAGTTTGTGGCGGGTGCATCACAGATGCTTAAATCACCTGCATAAAATTGCCTGTTCTCTCTCTCGAAGTGTGACTGGTGATAAGACAAAATGCCGTGACTGATGGTGAGGTGTTTGGCGACAGCTGTGGACAAGACTCTTGAATGTTTTCAGATCTGACTAAACACCCAAACCGTGAACAACGAGCCTCAGATGTAACTGCTCCAAATCAGTCCTTGAAATTGCAAGAGTTAAAATATTTTGACTGCTTTGGTACAGTTTCATTGTGAAAGGAGCCAAACAGATTTGTTAATTTCATACTTTTCAACACAAAGTGCTACAACGCACTGACATGTTAAGAACACAGCAATCTCACACTGGCACAACTTCCACTTCTTACTACTTGGTGTTGAAATCAACCAGCAACAAGTTGTCCTGGACAAGTCGTGTAAACAAAGAAAAATCGATTTTGTTTTTTTAATTAGTGATTTTCATTTTTTTGCAGAATATGCAGGTTGAAATCACGAAGAAGCCATTCCATGCTTCAAATAACAGTATTGGGGGCCTTAAAACCATAAACTTTGCATCTGAATTTGGGTTGTTTTAGGGGAAAAGCAGGTTCCTAGTTGCTTTTGTTCCTTTTTCAGCCCATCAGCTGCATGTTAAAGAGGAACCACATGGCTACTTAAGCAGCCGCTCCTGCATTTAAAGTAGGCTAGTAACTGTTACTGCTACTAGTTTTTATCATTGAATGAAGATGGAGCAGGAAAAACGCATCGCAGAAGAACTAAATTGGGGCTGTTATGGCACAAAACTTTAGCAGTACTTTTTCAAGAAGCCAGATCACGCCGATCTCACTTCTGATTCTGATACCGAACTAGAAGATGAAACAGAAGAAATCAACGAGAGCAAAATGCTACGGAAGAAGACAGTAGAATTCTCTCCTCAGGACACAGTTGTGTAGCTGCAAAATTCCAGAGCTTATGTACAACATATGGATGGATTCTTTAGCGGCCGAAAGAGAGTGGCAGGACATGAGAATAAATGGACACCTTGAGGCGAACAGGCGTACAGTACTTACTTCTGAGATAACTACATCCATCAAGAAGCCTGCGACGAAAAGAAAGCACCCTCAAACTTGTTACCTGATCGACAATGACATTGAAGTCTGCAGGAATATTTTTCAGTTTCTTATGGGGTGAGTTTTCATTAACGTCCAAGTTATCTACGTTACATTAGTGTTCATTTGAAGTCACATACAGGGATTACAAACGGTTTTTCATGCAAGAAGCTATGTTTTAATATTCCACTGGCCTAAAATCCTAGAAACACTTTAAATTCTGGAAATGTCCTGAAATCCTCGAAATGTGCTTCAATCCTAGTAATGTCCTAAAATCCTAGAAATGTCCTAAAATTCTAGAAATGTCCTAAAATTCTAGAAATGTCCTAAAATTTGGGCTGGACCCAGTATTGGTTAGTAAAAGGAGCTGCAGGGAGGGGTCCTGCGAGAGTACATCCCTCATTAATCCTTGTCTTACTTACAAAGCTCTACATCAGGCATGTCAAACTGGTCCACAGGGGGGCCGGTGTGGCTGCAGGTTTTTGTGCCAACCAACCAAGAGCACACAGTTTGACCAATCAACTGTCTGAAGACGGAGATCAGTTGATTAAATGAGTCAAGTCTGGTGTGCTGCTACTTGGTTGGAAACAAAACCTGCAGCCACACCGGCCCCCCTGTGGACCAGTTTGACATGCCTGCTCTACATGCTCAGGCTCCATCCTATCTGTCGCAGCTCATAGTTCCCTACCAACCCTCAAGATCACTACACTCTGAAAATGCAGGATTACTTGTGGTATCCAGAGTCTCCAAAAGTAGGATGGGAGCCAGAGCCTTCACGTTACCATGATCCTCTTTAATGGAACCATCTTCCAGTTTCGGTCAGGGAGGCAGACACCGTTTCCACTTTTAAGGGTAGACTAAAGACCTTCCTCTTTGATAACACTTATAATCCCTGCTCCCTTGTTTCCTAGTTTTCCTGGATCCTGGCTGCAATCTTGGCTGCGCCTGATTGTGGTGATAGCTGTGCTGGTGCTGTGATCCTGCCTTTGGTCGTGCTCATGCTGTGGCTGCACTGATACTGTACCTCCGGCTTGCCTTGATCGTGGTCTTCATTTTGCCGTTGCTGTGGTCCTGTCTGAAGCTACGCCTGTGTTGTGGGTCCTGGTTGCGCCGATGCTGTGATCGAGCTTGACGCAACCTTCTACTGCCATTATTATGAGTCATGCCTCCCCTAAATATATATGCATATCAACACCCACAATATTATCATAGAGCATTTAGTAATTTTACACCTATCATTATTGCAATATGAAATGCATTTGTTACAATTATTGCTGTGCATCTCTCCCCTCTCTCCCTCTCTCCCTCTCTCTTGTCCTCTCTCCTTCTCTTTTCTTTTTTGTCATTATTGTGATTCAGTTGTTATTTATGACATCTTTTCTGTCTGTCCGTCCTGGAAGACAGATCCCTCATCATCCTCTGACGCTCTTCCTGAGGTTTCTTCCATTTTTTTCCCCCATTTCAGGGGGGTTTTTTTTGGGAGTTTTTCCTTGGGTGATGCGAGGGTCTAAGGACAGAGGGATGTCGTACACTGTAAAGCCCTCTGAGGCAAACCATGTTTTGTGATAATGGGCTTTATAAATAAAAATGACTTGACTTAACTTAATCATCCTACAATCAAAAACCATGGATTAGAAGAACAATTCAGAAACATGAACAATTATAAAGTAGCAGCCAACACTGTAACAAGAGGCAGAAATAACTAAATCACAGTGCACAGAATAAAAGAGCTGATGGGATCACATTTCACTGGTGTGTTACCTTGTACAATTCCACCATGTTATAGATAAATGATTGAACACACTAGGTCAATTGCATTTTCTGTTAAGGGTTCTACACATTGAAATTCTATTGTGAAAACTGAGCCAAAGCAGGTGTAAAATACTGCAATACAAACACACTTCTGCAAATAAATGACCTAATTAACTAATGCTGGGCAAAATAAAGACATTTTAACGTACTGTGATGAGACTTAATATCGTCTTGATATTGGACATTGTTACATCAGGATATTGAACAAATGGTGCTTTTTCCTGACTTTAAAGGTTGCATTATAGTAAAGTGATGTACTTTTCTCAACCTATCAGACAGTTCTACTTGTTTTAATACTTGTCTTCACCCACATAATCATAATGCCTACATTATAGATGAATACCGATCAAAAATAGAATGGTGTTGAAATTTTTGGGAAGAGAAAATTGAAATTTCCCCCTGTTTAAGCATTAATGAACTGCTTTTGAGGAGATTTAAAAATATCTGTATCGGGTATCAAGATATAGCCTTAAACTATCACAATGTAATTTTCAGCCCATATCGCCCAGCCCTAAAAACACAATTGTAAAATAATTTGATGAGATGAGGTGTACTTAAAGGTGACAAGCATATCCAACATTTCAGATGTTTTAAAAGTAAAGCCAAATGTCTGGGTTTAAATATTGGTCTAACCCCTAAACGTGCTGTCTGACAGAGACCTTAAACAGAAAAAGGCATCTGGCGAGAAGCTGT
Organism: Plectropomus leopardus; assembly: GCF_026936395.1. NCBI lineage: Eukaryota > Metazoa > Chordata > Actinopteri > Perciformes > Serranidae > Plectropomus > Plectropomus leopardus. The sequence continues at coordinate 33,632,445 of NC_142188.1, read as the reverse complement.
CCATATTTCCTCTACACTTTGATTTCCTAATGACTGACGTCACATGGTGCTGTGGATAAAACACTGGGCCTGGGAAGAATCTGGAAACTGTATGATTTGAAGCTTCGGGCCATGAGACTGACAACACACAACTTCCAGCAGAGCATTCAGCCTCACACCGCTGTAAATACACACATTCTCTTCATACAACAGAAAGCCACCCACTGACAACATCCAATGTTACACAACAAGATGTTCAGATGTAGTTTAGGCATACACACTAATGCACACGTGCAGGCACGCATGCACACACACACACACACACACACACACACACACACACACAAACATTGTCGGTCTATTCAGTCAAGCTGTCAGCAAGAATCAGCATTCAGGGCCAATGATGGAATCGACAGGGCAGATGTGCAAACACGCCTGACAGAGTTCCCAGCCCCCTGACCTCAACACACCATAAATGAGTGATAAAAAAACACCCACCCAATCTCCCACTCTGTAATGGAACAGTGCTTCATTTACCCAGTTCACAGGTGGCCTGTGTTGTGCAAATGCAAGTGCACACAGCAGCAGCTGGAGTAAACATTGACCAATGGGAGGCAGCAGAGATAAAGGGTCATCTTTCTCTGTAGAATAACTATGACAATGGAGAATCCATTCAGAGCGAGTAGCCCAAAGTGCTCAACTTTCAGACTAGCAATGTAGGCCTTGATAAGATAACTCATATAATACTTCATAGGTAGTCTTGCAAATAATATTCTGAGAAACAGCTTTTGTCCAAATTTAAAAATGGAATTTCCTGTCTACAACAATAAAAAATAAAATACCTGCAAAAATTCTCACAAATCACAAATTTAAAAAACAGGTTTGAATTTTTCAAGGCTAAAATTACAATACATTCCATAATTAAGTTTCAGGAAAACATCAAACACCACCAAAACCCAAAGCTAAACCTTTAAATTGCTTGTTTTGTCAAACCATTTTTTCACCACAAAAGGTATTCCTTTTAACATGGTATGGATGAGCAACAAGGACAAAAATCTGACAATAACAGAGGCTAAAATAAATGACTTTAACTAAAGAGCAAGTTAAGAGAGAGACACTGTGTCCCTCATGGCTTTACTATTAGGTGGGGAAACACTGCGTCAGGTGAGAGATTGATGCCGTGCGCCATGGAGCTTCAGTGTTACCTCAGAGAGAGCCCAGTATGTCTCCGACTGCTTGACAGCTTTGTGACGCTTTATAGTTTGTAAAGTTAAAAACAAATCAGACAGTTATCAATACAACAATCTGTGTCCAGTGTTCTGAATTAGTCAGTTAAATTATGGAAGGGTTGTGTATTTGCTTTATGGTGCTGCTCACACTATGCAGAAATGGCTCGACTCAGTCAATTAACACGTTAATAACCGTTGGGTGAAATGATCATGCCTGTCAATGTGTGTGTGACAGGCGCAGCAGCAGTATAACAAACACTTACAGGACATTCATCCTCTGCAAAAAAAGAAAAAAAAGAGAATATCCGAATGCCTAAATTGAAAACAGAATGCCTACCCAATTAAAAAATATTTAAATAGCTGAATATTTGGGTCCAGCCCAAGACATTTCTTATTTAACAGCTGTCATGTAGGCAAATACAATGTACAATATCTGCAGTAGTCTAATATTATTCAACATATTGATGCATAATATTTAATTTAGTTAAAGTGTTTTTAAAGGATTAACAAAGACAAAGAAGCAAGCTTACAAAGGCATAAAAAGGGGATATCAAATCAGTGGCGTTTAATGACCTCAGCCTTTCTCAGATGTTGCCTTGAAGCCAGTTTAGGACGTGAGGTGTTGGTGAGCATGAATTTAATTGAGGGGAAGAAGCACAAAATGTTTCAGGATGCAGGCTTTGGTAGAGAGGCCTTTTAAGATGAATGAATGCTCCAGTAAATACTGTTAAGCTACCAAATACTGGTGTTCAAACATACTGTATGTGACCCCAGGTAATAGATAGTAAGGCAAATATACTTTGAGTATTCAATTAACAAGACAGAATGATATTTAGCAATTGAAACACTGAGCAAACAGAATGTATGTGAAATTGAGAAGCTCAATAAAAACAGCCTTTGTCTCTCGGGCAAATCGAAAACTGGTATTGCGGCTTTCTATTGTGAGTAGAACCAGAAACTAAATACTGATATCCGTCTGGAAGATAGAGTCTTTAAGGTAGCCTTGATAAAAATGTTGACGCTCCCTGATGAGAGTGGGGAAGACAGAGACAGTGAACAGCAGGAGCAAGTGGCTCACTGGTTAAAATGAGGGAATATTTAAATGGCATGAAAAGCATTAACATACACAAGACAAGCGGCTGTTTTCATATGAGAAGCACAGGAAGCTCATATCTGGCAGTCATCAGGAGAAGGAGGGAGAGAGCGAGAAAGATGGTGAATTGACCTTTTCCAGATGGTATAGCCTTTAATCCTTACTACAGAGTCCTGCTGGCGACATGCGGACTGGAGGGGCTGATAAACCAAGCTCAAATGCCACCGTGAAGCTTCATCTCTATGCGTACATTAACAAAAAAGGATACAAGTGCTTTCAAGTGGGTCCACTTGGGCTGCACTGATGTCTATATTGGTTGAGTGTTGGGGTGACACGGTTCACATATTCATTATTTACTGGATTACTGGCAGCTTTACAGACCTTGGGGTCAGTTCTGGAGGAGGGTTTCTATGTGTCTTTGCATAGTGCAGCAACTGCATTTTTGTTGTATCATTTGCAGTATCACCTTATACCAGGGTAAGCAGAAATCCTCAAGTTATGTTTATTTAAACCGTCACAAGTACAGGTGCGGCTCTTTCTATTAAATTCATTTTATGTAGTGCAAAGCAAGCACCACCAGAGCTCAGTCCCTGGTCTCTACTGGTGGAACAGGCAGCTGAGCTGAAAGACACAGTGACACCTAGCGGTGGAGGGAGAAGTTACAGAACTGTAAACAGGCGGCAGCCACCAGGCAGAGAGAGAGTGCCTGGAGAATAACGACATGTTTTTTTGCATATAATTTGGTGAATTAAGGATTTATTTCCACCTGGAGCTGGTGACTGTTTGAACAGTGGACTTACTAACTAGATTATTGGCGAGAGTAACCAAGATAATTTGGATGTATTTTATTGTGTTCCTGTTGAGTTTAAATTGAGTGTGTGTTACGATGAGTTAACGAAGCAATTAATGTTGGTCTTCTGTGACCGAGAGAAAGTTAAATTCAAAAGGTGTACAGTGTTAGTCTGGTGAGACCATCCTGATGATGTAAGCTCAACATTCTGTTTCCCTCTCTGTATCAGTCTGTACTCTTTGCCACCCCAAACGATATCAGTCCAATGCAGTCTAATCGGGCCAACCAAGGATCCGCTCTCTAACTGACAATGTAGGCAGCCAATCAGGGACTGCATTGTAGTCGATGACTTAGCATGAGGGCCACTGCTTTAAAAACAGTAATGGCGTCTCGTAATGTCTCCTTTCCTTACTCACTCATGTCTCAGCTCCTCCCAACAAGGATGTGAAGCAGAGATGGGAGGAAAACATATGTGGACGAGGAAGCCAAAGCATAGTGGCATCACTCTTCATGTTGGTGGCTGTTGGTGGGTTCTCTGTCCAGTGGAAAAGAGACTGGAGAATACTATTTGCCCGAATAATAGAAGAAGAGTACTAATACACAGGCAACATGAATGTGAGATTAAGCTTAATGAATGTATTTCATGATTTATTTATTTTTTTATGTTGTATAATCAGGGCTGTCTCTTCTCCTTCAAGCATTTATTTTCACTTGAATCAAACATCATACAGGACCACTGATTTTTAAAATCACTACAATCAGTGTCCATATTCACATAATCCATGCCTGAAAACTCCTTTTTTAACAGAAAACAAACAAACTGTAGCCTAACTTACAGGAACTTCACACACAGAAAAATAACTGACTGTAGGTTGTACTATGTTACAGTAAGGACTGGGCCAAGTCACCCCCCCACCACACACACACACACACACACACACACACACACACACACACACACACACACACACACACACACACACACACACACACACACACACACACTGCACCTAATGCATGCATGTGACGTATCATGTTTGTGAGTCTCTCTTTTGTGTGTATGTGCGTCTGTGAGAAGGAGAGCGCCATAGAGAAGAGCAAAAGAACCGAAATGCTGAGGCCAGTCTTGTGCCGGTGAAATTGAAGTGACAATTTATACTCCATGTTCATGACATGGTTATATCATACAAACAACATGGAACACAAAGCAATACACTGAATATATTCGATATATCACCCACCCCTTCTTACAGTGAAGGTTTTAATTTCATGTTGGAACCTTCTGTGGGACCAGATGTGTAAACGACGTGTACATACAAAAACGATGTGTGTCTTCTCCTGCACATAAACTAGTTTTTAAAAAGGAAGAATGTGCTGTGAGAATGTGTGCACCTAATGCAGACTACAGACCAGTGGAAACACAATTTCAGCCAAGATAGCTGCAGGTGAGATGATAAGGAGGAAATTAAATATAAGAGATGAATAACATTGTTTTTCAGATTCTTTGCCAATTTCACTGGTTGTGATATTTCCAGGCTATAAAATATTCTGTAAAATGTCAGTCAAAGGCTTGATTATAAAGTTAATTTGAAAATATTTAAGAGAGATAACTGTCATCATTTTTTAAAATTGGAAACTACCCACTATCTCCCTGTTGCCGATTGTTTCATTTTATTGATGTGGCACACTTTGTAAAGTCAACAAGAGCCCCATGAATCGTTCATCTTTTTGCAAATAATAATGATGATTGGGATTTTACTTTACTTTTATGATGGCAGTTTGTAAAGATTAGATGTATTAGTGGCACAGACACTAAAAATTGCCACAGCAGTGCGTAATGCCGTTTGCTCTTGTACAGCTGGAGTACCGCACCAACATGACACAGTCACAGAAATTGTACTTTTTTTGTTGGACTTCTAATCGACAGGTCTGATGAAGTGTAGAAGTGCTGATATACAACCAAGTATTTAAGGGCGTTTCTACATCCAGTTTTCGTCAGCTTTGGGTGTGGAGATGAGGCATATGCACATGCGCAAAACACCACAATCATAAAGATTTATAAAACAGAATCAAATGCACACACAGCTTTATAAATTTGATGTAAACAATGTGTATGCACAGTTCTGCCTTTGAGCGTGTATGCATCTGGTCCAACATGTTTCCCAACAACAATTTCACAAATATATGAAAATATAAATAATTAGTATTATTTTGGTTCATAATATGCAAAGAAAATATTACCTCTAAACTCCAGTCCTATAAAACACAAACCTACAACCTACACCTTTTTTGTAAATGTACAATGAAGTAATGTTTTGGGGATAAAGAAAACTGACAGAAGGATGCTGTGGTTAGTGGTGAGAGGGATGGCTGATATTTCACTGCCCCCTGCTGGACAGGGAACATTACCAAAAAGCTCAGCGTGGAACAATTACTGTTCAACACAATACAAATAATCTTTGAGCCATTGCAAATGTCATTCAGAAGTGTGTGGCAAGGACAGAAGCATTAGGCTTTGCTGGAGCCAGAGCCGGTAATTAGGGCTGACATTTTCCTCTGAAATGGTCATTAGTCACTTCCAAACAAGCCTGATGTGAGAACTGTAATATCTTTAAATTGCAGCAATTAGAAAAGGTTTGCCGCAGGGGCCTGAAATTTTTTCTCTCCTGCTCGAAATGTCAACAATGGGAAAATCTCATCAGTGCAGAGAAGATGAAAATAAGCTTGTATTAATGTGTCAATAAGACAAGGTGTCCAATATGTGCCTTCTGCACAGGAAGTGTTTGTGTTACGCTTTGTAAAGACAATCCAAAAGCTCCATAGTCTGATACCGGAAGAGCTCAGCAACAGGAGAATTTATCTCAATGAATTGTGGACTTTGTGAACTGGCAGAGGTACCCTCTTTGTTACTGACAATTATTTGACTGTTACAGCTCTTATAAAGAGATAATGGTCCACATGGAACCAATCCATCTACAGAGAAAACTGAAATACAAAGTCACTAGGCAGGTTTCCGTTAACACTCAAATTGTACAAACTGAAATTGCGATGATAGAGTACGCCAAAATGGAAACTCGTCAATTTTAAAAAACACTCCTATTTATTGCAAAAAAGTTTTTACACTCACGAGGTGGTATTTCAGAGGATTCAAAAAGCCATATTTCACAAAACTGCAATTGAAACACTTTTTTGGCTCTTCTAGGTCACATGATGCTATGGCTACGTGCTTGTCAGTAGGAACTGGCTCCCTCGTGATGCAGCAGGAGCTACAAGAGCTGTTGTTGCATCACATAACTCTTCAAAAGTTGAGCAGATCATCTGAATCCACAATTCCTCTGTGAAATTGTGGATAGCTCTCAAACTAGTTACCTGTACCGTGAAGCATGTAACCCTGCACTCCCAAACCAAAGAAATGAGAAGGAAAACAAGGAGAAAAAAAGGAAAGTAAAGGCTAAGTAAAAAAGGAGGAGAACCCACCCGTTTGATGGAGCTGCGAGTCTTCTCCTTCCACTGGTGGCTGCTCACCTCCAGGGTGCAGTGAACATAGGTTTCTCTGTCATAAGAGCCCAGGATGAAGAGTCTGCAGGGACATGACACGGGACATATGACAATAGCTGTGACATTTGACCACATACATATTTAGAAACACCAATGAAGTCAAATCAATAGGTGTTGACTGGGCCCTGAAAGCCTTTACCCACTGTCATCGTCTGTTTGTTCTTTACACTGCTTTGAATTGGTCCAGACAGTGGGGAAAATTTAATGTCACACATTTCTGAGCACAAATCAGGACAGAGCAATATTTGAATCAAAATCTGATAACACTTTTTGGGGTTTTTTTAGTTACCATTAGGTATGGGCAGTCTAGAACAGTTTAGAACTCCAGAAGTTATGTCTTTCAGTACCCTCATAAATACAGTTGCTCCTCTTTCTATTTAACTCACTGTATGTACGTGTCCCCTGCTACGCTCCAGTGAAGCTGAAATATCCCGGATACAGTTGCTGCCATCTTGCACTGGTGATGTCATTCGGAGCCGGAGTCTACACAGTAGTGATATCTGCAGTGTGAGAGTTTCTGCCAGAGCACCCAACTGACCAGTCACAAGCAGCCCTATTGAATGCAGGTGCATGTATTGGCTGTCACAGCTGTCAATCATGGCAGAAAATCCCCTATATAAAGAATTTAATAACTCATTAAAACCGGACTGATCATAAGAACAAACACTTGAGCCAACATCAGGGCAATGAGAACTACCTTCAGAGACAGAAACAATCTTTAGGAAAAATGTATTTGGTGTGTACTTTGAGTTTTTAGTTTGGCCTATGTCCCATTCACTAATTCTTGAGGGGCAGGCTTTATAACCTATACTGCACTCAGACACCAGGGGGCCATCGGGCCTGACAAGCTTCACTTTGGGGTAATTGTCATGTTGTCTATCTTTATATACAGTCTATGGGTGGAACAGACAGCTGAGCTGAAAGACAGAGCAACACCTAGTGGTGGAAGGAGAAGTTACAGGACCTAAACAGCCAGTGGCCAGCAGGCAGAGAGAGAGCGTGGGGTTTAACGGCATGTTTTTATATCTAACTTAGTGAATTAAGGATTTATTTGGACAAAACCAGAGCTGGTAATTTTTGGAACAGTGGACTAACTAACTAGATTACTAGCAAGAGTAACCAAGAGGGTTTGGGTGAGTTTTATTTTGTTTCTGTCTGGAAAGTTGAATTCAAAGGTGTACAAGACAACAGAATAGGAGTGCTGCTAGGTCTCTGTAGTGGTTACATACAGGTATTCTTTGGATACTCTAGGTGAACTGTGTTTATTCCATCTTATGAAGGGCTCTTTGCATGGATGAAGTCAACTCTCCATCAAAAATATTAAATGCAAGACTCATTCAAAAAAGATCCAGGTACACTGGTACACTGTAGGGTTTGAGCAAAAATTAAATAGCCTTTCATTTTCAGGGCGTTTTAGTTTAAAATGACCAAGGTGTTGCGACCTTCAGGTCTTCATCAGGGTCAGCTCTCAGCTGTCAGCCCGCTGTGCGCTGATTCGGTGGGGAGACTACAGAGTGCAGCCATCACTTTTCAGTAAAGTGTAGCAAATAAAACAACTAGTTAGTGAAATCAGCCCTATGTTGCAAATCGAGTGGGAATTTTGATTTTGTTCCCTCAGAGATAGAAGAAATTAAGCTACCAGTCTGAATTTGCCTGGCAGTTGTTTGTTAACCAAACAGTGCACGAAAATCACTTTTTCTAGGTGATATTGCACAATTATTGGGTTGAAGAAGTTTAGTTCTCCAAATAAAACAAATATTCTCTAATAAGTTATTCTTATTGTCTGCATGATAAATTTATGTTGGGGGAGAAACATGTTTTATACTCCACTTCTTCGCACATCTTCACAGAGACATGGTTAACCTTTGACACCCCAGCTCAAGTTGTTGCACTAGATGGGCAGACTTTATCCAGAGCAGAAAGGTCACAAGACTTCAGTAAAAGGAGAGGAGGAGGGCTTTGTGTTATAAATGATGCTTGGTGCTCAATCGCAGTTAAAGTAGATGGACTGTGCTCACCAGATGTTGAGTTCTTGGTGCGAAGACGTCGTCCATATTATCTGCCCAGAGAATTCACCAGTGTTTTTATTGTTGCTGTATTCATACCCCCAGATGTAAATTCAAATTGTATGATGCCATCAGCAGCAACATCACCAAGAAACCAGATGGAATCTTCATAGTAGCTGGTAACGTTTAATCAAACAGATCTCAAATCTGTTCACTTACCTAAATTCCACCAGCATGTCCAGATCTCCACTTGAGGAAGAAATATCCTGGACCATGTGTAAACAAATATTCCTCACAGCCACAAAGCACTCCCATGACCTCACTTTGGGCTATCAGATCATATTTCTTTGCTCCTCCTGCCAACATATTGTCAGCTGATAAAAAGAGTCAAACCAACAGTTAAAACTGTTAAAGTTTGGACAGATGAAGCCACAGCAGCACCACAGGACTGTTTTGCCACTCAAGATAACAAGATCAGTCTTGAATATGCATCTCCAGTGACATAATATGTCAGCAAATGTGCTGATGATGTGGTGATCACCAGACTGTGAGATCATTCCCCAACCAGAGAGCCTGGATGAATGGGGAGGTGAAGGCTCTTCCCAGAGCTAAAAGGACTGCCTTTCAGTCAGGGGACAAGGAGGCATACATCATCTCCATAGCACAACTGAGAGCTGGCATCAAGGAGGCTCAGAGATGACATCAGCAGAGACTGGACAGAGACCTCAACAGCAACAGCACTAAAGACATGTGGCAGGCGACTGAAAATGTCATAGGCTACAGAAGCAGGAGTGCCCCCATCATGGTCATCGCACATCACCACCCAGGTTAAAAAAGCACAGAAAAGGCTCTACTTTCTGCGAAAACTTAGGGAGGCTAAATTCCAGAGCAAGATCCTGTTTAACTTCTACAGAGGAGCAATGGAAAGCATACTGACTAGAAACATCACAAACTGGCCTGGTTCGTGCACGGCCCAGGACAGGAAGGCTCTACAGCGGGTGATTAAAACTGCCCAAAACATCAGTGGTTCCCATTTACAGAGCATCAGTGAAGTGACGTGTCTGCACAGAGCCCAAAGGATACTGGAAAGACAGCAGCCACCCCAGCCAGTGTGTTCACCCTGCTGCCATCTGGAAAAAGATACAAAACTATCCACAGCAGAACCACCAGACTACAAAGCAGATTCTTTCCCCAGGCTGTGAGACTCCTCAACTCCTCCTTCGACGGAAAAAGATGTAGCAGGATTTAGGATCACCTTTAAATTTCTTCTACTATGTTTAGGAAAAATGACAATAAACTTCCCTTGTACCATGAGATACTGGATGTACTGAGATACTGGAAGGGAAATATTTTTTGGCTCCTGCTGCCCCCTGCTGGGCTGAGGGGGTCAATACCTCAGTCACTGATCACAAGGAATTCTACTTGCTCAGCCTGAGATGGAGAGAGGCCTTTTTCTAAACCACCCCTCTATCCTCTCCCTACCCACACCCACTTTGTTTTGCCATTCATGCGAAGTGACCTGTAGTCCCAAACCATCTAGCAGGAAGCAGAGGCAGGTTATTAAACCCTCCAACAGCAAGCCTGCATTGATCCCAACTTATTGACCACATTCATGTTGCGTCCATCATGAACGTGATTATGACAGTGCAGAAGTGTGATTGCCACAATCATATCTTAACATCTTAAATTCTACATTGTGTTTAGGATCAAACCTCTAGTTTCTAGTCATGTTTATTTCATTTTTGAGTTTTACAGAATTCTTTTGAAAAATGAGAAGATGTTTACAAAAGAAAAACTAAATTCGTGCAGTTAAGATCAGCACAGCACTCCAATTATAACTTTTTTTTATTGTCACATAAATGTTTGGGGCCATATTACAAAGGAGGCCCACAGGTGAGGTTTATTATAAATCACCACATCAAAACATAAACCGTGCTTCCCAGCAGGGGGAGCCAACACTTTTTCAAGGCATAGAATCACAGTAATTTGTCAATTTATATGTATTTACATCATAAAGAATAAAAAAATAACATGTATACTGGATTAATTAAAAAATGCAATTCATAAGAAACAAGCAAGTGAAATCTCAATATTCAACCCATTAGGAATGAGGGTGTCATGGTGATGTATCCAGTACGTCTCCCTGCGGATTTTGTCTCACTGGCATCTTCTACGCCCATGTACTGCAGCTCACTCAAGCTGTGTTTCACAATATTGACTTCAGTAACATGAAACACATTAAATGTCTGTGTGGCAATAAAAAAGTGATACTTGTGAGTGCTGTCCTGATCTTTGCAGCAATGACATCAACTCCGAGGATTAAGCATCCAGTATCAAAAAGTTTAATAGCGAGTGAGGACTTTGTGTCTTTTTTTCTTTTTAAAGGAAAAAAAGAGAAGAAATGTCACAGATTAATCTAAGGACTACATTTTATTTATTTATTTATACATATATTTATTGGTTAATTTATGTATTTTAACTACAAAGGGATAATATAGCCTGCCAAAATTCTGGTAAAGAGTAGCACAGCCTACGGATCAGACAAAAAAAGAACATAAAATCAGCGTAAGCTTTTTTTTCTACATGGTTATGAAATATTACAACAGCTCCTTTTTTTGCCGCAGAGAGGGAAGTTTGTCCCAAAGAGTGCCGATGTATTTATACTCTGTTCCCTAAAGGAGGGAGCTTCATTCAGCTGTGAAGGTGACTAAACAGAGTAATACTCCATGAAGGAGTGGGAGTAGGCAGGGTACGGTTTATGAAGGCCCAAAATGTACCTCTGAATAAACTTGGCAATATCTCAGGAATAGTGTGATACCAGCATGATCATCATCAGAGACATGATGCTGACTTACCTCTATCGGACTCACCTGTTTCCTCTCATGTCATGGTAAATGGGTGGATGTTTCCCTCTGCTGGACGTTTACCGCACGCTACATCTGATGTGTTTGCTACACTCTAACAATCACTTATACAGCAGGTGTGTGATCAGATCTGATTAAACTGTCAAATGTGCAGGCCAGGGAGAAGACTGTCTGTATACGCTTCTCAATACTGCCGATATAGAAGGTGGCGATGGAAGAGAAGCTGTGTTCGAAATAACTCACTCACTATTCTCTATGTAGTGTGTATTACATAGTGAACAACAGGAAATAACCAGAAGAGACTTCGGAGTCTATGCTGGTATTTTCTGAATTTAATTGCGTCAACAGATGCATCGGATATTTGTGTAACACAGCAGGTGCGCCCAGTACCACGAAAACAAACCCCGCCCTCAGGAGGACAGACGAATGGAGGTAATATGGATGTTGCATGTTAAGTTTTCTGTTAACTCCCAAATAAGTTAAGTTGAAAGTTGAAATTCCAATGATATGGAAGTGTGGCTTTGTCAACTATGGTCCTGTGTCCTGATCCCGAGATAGGGAACAGTTTCGAACACAGCTATAAAATACATGATAATAATGGACTAGACATGAATTATTAATCTGATGATTTGGTGGTCTATCATACACACCTAACCATGGTTCAGACCACACACACAAACATGTATAATAAAGCAAACATAACTTGTATGTCTCTCCGAGTAGGTGAAAGGCTGGGGCACGAATCCACGCCTGGAATCACTGATTTGACTTTTGGGCAATCAAAGTTTAACACGCCAGCTATGGACAAAAACAGTGTGTTTGTCCCAGAATAGGAGCCTGGCGAATAAAGAACATTCTGTCCAATATGTTGCGTTTTGTAGATGCTATGGGGTTTGAAGGCGCATTATAATGGCAGCTGCCACTGAAGCAGAGATAATGAGGAAACATTTAAAATTCAGATTCCATTTAGATTCTGTTTCCCTCATGTCAAATGTCCAACTCAATCAGATATTATTATTATTTAGTAAAGGTTCAAGGTTTCTTCATTCAATTTGTTGTGTAAAATGGATAGATATCACAGTGAAACAGACATTAAGGTACTTACATAGATATATTAAGGGCATGTTAAGATGAGAACGGGCCTACAAAAACCAGAAAAGCCTTTCCTTTGCATAAAAAAAAAAATCCACATTCTTTGATAACATTGTGAAAATGATCTTCATGCACACAGATCCGCAAAAACAAGCAAAAACACTGTAGTATAAATGCCAGGCCAGTAGCTGGAGGTGTAACTTTGTAATGACACACCACAGAAGAACACCCAGCATTGAGTATAAACAAGCATGACAACAATGGCGAACGCACGTACAAGATCACAGTAAAGGTGCAACAGACCTAGACATTGCTGGAGGGGCGTTAATAACCTCAGCAGAGCCAGCATTACAAACACAGGTCGGTAGTCCACCACTGTTGTTATTGTTGTCCTCCTATTCGCACACAGCTATCTGTCTGAAACATAATGTGCATTATGTTTCAGACAGCATGCACGAAGTGCGGCCGCGACGCCATCACTCTCACAGGGTCCACGCATTACTGGTTTACACGGAGACAGAAGGGTTAATGTTTTCAAAAAATTACCTTCTGGAACCCAGTTTCAAAAGTTTGGGTTTTGAGGCCCTCAAACTGCCGTTGTCATGGGAATGAAAGGCCAATCACAACAAAAGTTTCATGCAAGAACCGTTGCCATGTAAAGTGTGTAATAAAAAAGTGTCTCACCTGCTACATTCAATGAGGGTGACTTTGAGTCGACCTTCCACCAGCCTGCTGTCCTGGACTGACAGGTCCAAATCACAAGCTGAACCCAACAGAGGCTGCACTTGGAAGGGGAAGAAGGGCTTGTACCTGGAGAGAGACACAGGAAACACCCAAAGTCTATCTCAATTCACTGATGGAAACTCCCTAAACAATCAACTGATGCAGCTGCACCCACAGATGATTATCAATACTCCTCTCTGCATGGAATTCACACTTTGATATTACTTTGAATACAAGTACAATACAAGTACATGTTGGAATATATTTGACAAAAAATCAGATTTGAAAAACCTGTCCACCAGCTTTGAAAGGAAAGCATCGGCACCGGTTTGGTTTATTTATGAAGAATGTAACAAGTAGGCCAAGTCACAGCGTGTTCTGGCCACACTATGACTTCTGTTGGTTGTGGTGCAGGGTGGAGAACTGGCTCCATAAGGGCAGCAGGCCTGAGCTCTAACACAAACAGGCGTTGCAATGTATAAACTAGAGCCGGACCAATAAATCAGTCAGACGATTTTATCCGATATTGACCTCTCACAGATTTATCGGTATATATGTTGTCCGATATGAACCAGTACATCTTAATTAATTAATATTATTTTTACAGAACTAAATCTTACAAAAAGATGCTTTCAGTACTTGATAATCTTTACATTCCCAATTAAGTTTACTGTTTCACTACACTGATTTAATTTTTGACGATAAAGTTTGGTGTTAAACTGTAAAATATCCCACCTAATTACATATTTACATAAGTGTTTGATTAAAAAAAATCAGGGATAGTTGCATTGTAAAGATAGACAGATAAATATAAAAATGTGTTATGCATAGCCCGAGATCGAAATATATATATATATATATATATATATATATATATATATATATATATATATATATATATATATATATATATACATATATATATATATATATATATATATATATATATATATATATATATATATATATATATATACACACACACATATATATATATATATATATATATATATATATATATATATATATATGTTTATATATATTATATATTTATATATATATATATATATATATATATATATATATATATATATATATATATATATATATATATATATATATATATATATATATATATATATATATATATATATATACCGTAGGTTTAATGTGGTAAATAGTTAATGGACTGGATACTACACTACACACTACACTGTCACATTCACGCATTCACACACTGGCCGAGGCTACCATATAATACATTTGCATATTTTGGGGTTAACACACTTCCTTGTTTTGCATGACATGGATAGATAGATAGATTCCCACTGATGATCTTGTAAGCACAGTCCACTTAAAAAACACAAGACGTGTTCTCACCTCAGTATTCTGATGGAAGGGTTGGATTTAGGCTAATCTTGGTTATTACTGTGATTTATACATATGTTCAAGGAAAATGAAAAATAGCGTGTTGCTATATGCTTACATGTCAACATGCTTTACGGGGACATGTAAATAGAACAGAGCCACCATTAATGTTATTAGTCACACCAGCGCTTTTCCTACTATGATCAGTCAAACTGTCTATGGTGAGAAAGGTCTCATACCAGGGTTAGATTAAGACTTTTTTAACGCCACTCGCAATTACGTTTAAAACCAATTTTCTAATAACCAAAATTGAACAAGGACAATTTAATTTTGTCCAAATGTTTACTGTAACAAAGACACGGCCCTTTGTCTAAAGAAAAAGTTAGATTATCAATGTCACATGTTGGAAAAATAACTCTTTTTAGAGTGGAGCACATGAAGACAATCAACATATTTTATTTTCATTAAGGTATCTATTTAGTTTATCAACAGAAGTGGGAGATATCTGGCATTTCTGCCCTGTTTTCTGGTGATTCTTTTTCTCAGTCTGCATGTAAAATTCCACTGCTTGCATTCCCAAGCAGGGGAATCATTTAAGAATTGAATCATTTGATTAAAAAAAAGGAAGAAAGAAAATGATTTTACCAGTTATTTTGAGATTTTATTCTGACGAACGCAACGTCAGAAAAGAAATTGTGAAATCCCACCTCCTTAGCAATCTTAGCATGTTTAAGACTTCTGAAAGATTCATTTAAGTCAATTTAATATCAATTAAGGCCTTATTTTTAGATTAACGAATTCAGTGCCTTTTAAGACATTATTCTTATTATTAGTCTTATTCTTATTTTGCCAATCGGGAGTCCTGAACTCCAGTAGTTAGTTTTGGGTCATTAAACTGACTGCACTGACAGAGCCAGACCATCATAATAATAATAATAATAATAATAATAATAATAATAATAATAATAAGCAGAAGAAGAAGAAGAAGAAGATCTTAGATTTATATAACGACTTTCATGATACCCAAGGACGTTTCCCACAACTGAATAAAAAACGTAACACAAATGAACAAACTGAACAGAGTTACAAAAATGAGTGACTGGCAGGTTGAGGAGTTGAGTGAGGTTGTGGCTGTGGTGAACCGATGGTTTGAGGAGGTACCCGCTTAAAGGGTACTTAGACTCCTGGAACCAGAAAATCTGAAGATTGTCTTTGATTTTTTTGTTTTAAAGACATTGTTGGGGCTTTTTTTACGTTTATTGATAGGACAGAGTGTATGTGTGAAAGGGGATGACATGCAGCAAAAGGCTGAGGCCGGAGTCGAACCCGCAACCTCTACACATGGGTCGCCCCCTCTATCCACTGTTAAAAGATGCATGGCTTTTCCAAAGGTGTTTTTTGGCATCATTTACAGCACCACCATGTGGTCAATTAGTCAGTCATTTTCCGTAACCGCTTGTCCTCGTAAGGGTCGCAGGGGGGCTGGAGCCGACACATATAGACAGACAACCATACATGCTCACAGTCACACCTAAGGGCAATTTAGAGTCATCAATCAACCTGAGCTGCATGTCTTTGGACTGTGGGAGGAAGCCGGAGACCCCGGAGAGAACTGCAGACACGGGGAGAACATGCAAACTCCGCACAAAAGGGCCCCCGCCCATGGACCGAACCCCGTTCCAACCAGGTTTTGAACCAGGGACCCTCTTGATGTGAGGCAACAGCAACCGTGCCGCCCCTGTGGTCAAATAATAATTAAAATAATACTAGTAATTAACCAGCACAAGCTCAACAAACTTGAACCCTAACAGCAGTGCTAGAATGAGCCCTAAAATCCAGAAATGAGTTAGCATTTCAGCACTCTCAGTTCCTTCGACTTGAAGTCAATAGGTTTTTTAAAGAGGTTTTTGCTCAGATGCCTGATAAGGTCTGTGGTTAACAAAAGCTTAAGAGACTTTCATGTTTTGCTCTACAGCAAATATACTGCACATCAGTGCAAGCTTCTCTTCCTCTATTCTGACCTTTCACAATAAAAGCCCTAAACATATACACTGAATCACTGCTTAGCAGAGGGAAGTTATTCACAAGCTGTGGTTGCAATATATAAAAAAAACATTTCTTCAGATTTTGCTCTGGCCTCCACTTCAATTAGTATCTCAATGAAATGTATTGAAACAGAGATATATGTGAAACAAAAGGGCAATTTAATAGTTAGGCTGGTAGGAAAAGATGCTTGGCCAGTGGATGTTTTCATCTACCAGCTACCTTGGCCAGTGAGTCAAAAAGTTAATTTCTGCTCTATAAACCAGCAGAAACTCAGTAGATTCTGTCACTTTGGAGTTTGAACCCTAGTTAGCCTTAGGTAGTCAACAAAGCCAATGCATGCACAAGCTTTTTTCACAGGTTTCTCTGCTCTTCCTCCACTAAGCCTCAGCAAATGCAGCTTTATGATGCATGCAAAACTGAACCAGGTAGCCTGACTAATAACTAGGGCAAAGTATGGCCACCGCAGATTTGGCTTTGAGCATAGTATTCCCCCATAGCTGGAGTTGTGACTCTACGTGGGTGCTGTAATGCCTGGATTACCTCCAGTGGGTCCTCGCCCTCCCCTTCACATAACTACCATCTGTGCCACTCTGCAAATCCCGAGGTCCAGCACTCATTCTCTGCGTCTGCTCTTCATTACATCATCTCATCACGCTCACTCTCTCTGCATGATGGTGGCTGATACACAGTCATGCACATTTGGAGCTCTTGTGTTTGCTTTAATACTCTCCCAGAGAACTCAAAAGCAGTAAATAAGTGTTTAACACTTGCACTGAACAGTTGGCCAGGCAACACAGATCTTTTGGTGAGGTATTTAAAAATACATCCCATCGCAGCAGCACTTCCGAGGGGCATTTCACAGGCTGGTGCACTCCCAGGCTCAACTTCCTGGATCCTAAGCACTTCATGGAGTAAACAGTAAAGCCTTTCAGCCTCTCCTGACTCATGCTTCTGTGCTGAATCCTTTTTAAGAATCTGATCTTGGGGAGGCTCACCTGCTAGAGTGCTTACTATTAAGGCTCAGTCCTTCCTGGGTTCCATTACAGCCTAGGCCCTTTGCTCCATGTCATCCCTCTCTCTCTCCCAAGCCTTTCCTGTCTCTCTTCAGCTTTCACTCTCATATGAGGACAAAATGCTCAAGAAAAAATATGACTTTGACGTTAATTACTCAGAAGTCATGGTTATGATTAAGGAGACAAAGAACAAGGTCTTTTACTGTATGGCAGAGACACGCCATCGTATATGAAAGAAAGGAATGCCTCCACAAATGTGTTTCTGAGATGTAATATTAAGCTTCAAGGTGACCCTTCACACTGTTAAACGATATATCGAATGATTGTTTGAACTGTTCAGTAGGCTTGGGTGGTATGTCAAATTCCATACCTTCATACCTTCCTGAAATTTCACACAAGTCTACAGTATATAATATGGTATAAGTGTGCCACACCAATCGACAGAGACCAAAGACAGAGCTGTAATGGTGTGGTGCTATGCACTACATACAATGAGTTTAATAGAAAGAAGAGCACCTGTACTTATGACGGTACTGAAAAACATACCTTCAGGATTTTCTTCAGATTTCTAAATACTAATACTGTCATATTGCCAAAGCCTAACTAAATTAATGACAAGACAAGTTGGGTCACAATCCATCTGATTCAGCTGAGCAGCAGATTGATTGATTAGTCCCACTGTATGGTTCAGGCCTGGAATTCCATTATTTATCCCTTTGAAGTCTGAGAAATTGTCTTGATATTTCACAAATAAAAGAAAAAAAGGCAATGAGTAACTGAGGAAGAAATGACCCAAAAAAGAGCAACAAAAACTAAAATTCTCCAAGAAAAGGAACTGAAATTAGCAACAAACAGGAAAAAACAGGAAATGACAAGAAAAAAGTGATGCTAATAATAATAATAATAATAATAATAATAATAATTTATTGTTTCTGTGAACTTTTTACATATATTATGATAATAATTATAAATACACTTTTCTTAATATTTTCCCCAATTTTGTGATAATTTTCTTTTGATTCTCAATTTTATGAATTTTCTCATCACCTTTCACAATTTTTTGTTTTGTTTTTTTGGCTATTGCTGAGAAATTTTTCCCAATGTTTTTGACAGAAATCACACCAATGTGCAATGTTTCAAAGATTTAAATGCTTGTGAAAGGGGTCTGAATGCAGCAAAAGAAAACTGATGTCCATCCAGGTTCCAGAGGGTTACAGGCTCATTCATAGTCCCTTTAAATTTGAGACCGATATGTCCATTTCATAAACAGCCTTCAAACTTCCATCCTTTATGTTGCCATAAATACAGCCAATAGATTGCAACAAATGGAGTGGTGGTGGAGGAGGTCGTAATATTGTACCTTTACACAGAGGCAGTGTCATAGATCGTGGAGGTCTGTGATGTCATTTAACATATCCAGACATGTGGACGGATCATTTTTTTCACTATATTATTGATTCGTCCTGTTGCGCCATCATTTACACTTCTTTATTGTCTCAAATGATTGTGTCTTATTTTGACTATGCTCCCCTGTCCCAATGATCTCCCGTGGTCCTGCTCAGTTTCATCCGTATCTAGCATTTTCAGAAAATGTGCACCGATACAGACGAAAAGAACGTTGTAACGTTGAGCATAAATGTGACTTTTGGGACGAGGCCACTTTGGTGCAGTCGATTTTTTGAGCATCCATAGTCTGTCAAGTCTGCTACCTGATGTTGGTCTGTCTGCCCCACAGCTTCATACCAATCCAGGAGTGTTGTGCTGTAGCCTACAGTCAAAGTTCATACTGTTAGTGGGTTGAAGATTACTGGCCGTATTTTATTCTTAAAAACACATTCAGCCTCACAATTACATCTTAAATTATGAAATGCGCTGCTGCTCGTCTGCTGGAATTACAAGAACTGTCTGGAGTGACTAACATCATTTTGGGCTGTATTTTGGCTTGTAGTTTACTAAGTAACATCTCTGAAACAAGGACCCAATAACACAAGTTTCCATTTAGTTCTGCTTTCTCTCACAGAAACACTTTCGTCTTCCCTTTTTCTCTCTTCTTCTGTTTCTGTAACTTCTTTAAATTCCCCTCCCTGCAAAATTTGTCACAAACAGGACTTTAGGACCTTTAGGCCTATGTTGTACTCATAAGCATGTGATTTATTTTAGAGTGCTTAAATGTAGCTTGATGTTTCTATTATCTTTTAAAATGTGACTGTAAAGACACGTCTCTGTGTTCCACAGCATTTTTTCTGTGTAGGAAGTCATAGAAAAGTCTCAACATTACAATCTAATATATATCAAAGTAACCTAAAGCAAGCCACTGAGTCTTTTTTCTTGTAATAATAAAAATGATCTGGCAAATTAAATTCCAAGATCAGTAGTTTCTTTGAACTGCATCTTGCAGTCTTCAGAATCTACATCTGCTGATAAAAACTGTGAGATGTGGTTAAACGTTCAGAAAAGAACACTTAAATGGTGGACCTTGACTTTAAGATTTGGGATCTGGGATTTAAGATTTTTTTTGGCCAAACTACTAGTTTCCAGTTTCAGAATGAACTTTAAATCTCATATTTTACACCAACGTGAACAAAACATCCTTAGAATGAGAAAATGGACATTCGATCTACAATTCCTGGCTGGGCTATCTCATAGGCTGAGAAAGATTGCTATATATGTATCAAATTTTCCAGAGGAGCTCCTGAGTGAGCCTTGTGTTGAGACTGTTTATCGTGGAAGAGTTTTTAGATGTGTTTAGATCGTGTGCAGATTCCAACACCTGGGTCATTATCATTAACTAGTGGGAGGCAGTTGAAGACCATTATGTGATATGCCATGTATCCCAGTTGCATGCTACATACTAATTCTAACCATTTTTTATGCATGCAGCATATGCAAAGTGTTAAGCACAGACACCAAGGACACTTAAAAGTCCCGACATACAGACTTCGAAAACTTTTGATCTTTTTTTTTTTAAACATGTTGAGAAGACACTTTTTCTCTACAATAAAACTCAAATGGAAACAAGCTTAAATTGAAAGGAACCTGATGTTCTATCAGGTATTAATCTGTTACATTTTTAAGGATCTTGGGATGCTCAGAAACTACAAATTTTGGCACCCACATCATAACTGGCAAAATGTTCTACATTGACTGGGCTCAGGTGCTGCCAGCGCCCAATTGCCAGGGTTTAGATAAAGTTCCTTTGATGGTCCCAAAATTTGCCTGGATCATTGCACTCATCTTTAAGAACACATAAAATTGTTTTGTCTTTTTTTTTTTTCACCTGACAGAAAGTCAGCAATCTTGGATTTCTTGCATTAATTGTCGTTGTAGAGAACTTAAGGATTAGGGCTGCACCTAACGATTATTTTTTAACGATTATTTTTTCAAATCGATTAAACTATCAATTATTTTTTCAATTGATCTAACTTTTTTTTTAATTTATCGATTAATATAACAACAAATTTACCAAAAATAACATTTTAGAACGCTGCATTATTCCCCAACAAAAAATAACCCAGTATTAACTTGTAATTTGTGTTTTACAATTTGATATTAAGTCTCTCCAAAATAAAATTAATGCAATGCAAGAGCTTGTTCCACTCAAGTAAAAGGAATATAGTGCAAACTACATATAGCAATACAACAGCAAAATAAATAAAACAATGTAAAATTCATGTCACTTTTAGGAGGAGTAACAAAACAGTTACTCTTTGTTACAGTAACAAACCTCAAATCTAGCAATCCAACAAAACATCTTACAGTAAAATTAATGCAATTTGAATAACACTTTAACTTTTCTCTAACAGAAATAATTATAACTAGTACATTCTTTCTGCATCAAAATAGTCCAGCCTTAACTGGGCCTTAAGTCATATCGGTACCTGCTGATATGAGTGCTGTATTTTCACATTTATAAGCTCATATTCCACTCATTTATGAAGTTATACAAGCTCCTGCACAGCTGACAACCCCTCCTGTAAATGTTTCAAAATAAAATGCATTGTATCAGCAACTGATGGCATTCTGTCTACAGAGACACAGACAGATAGTTTTTTTCTTTTGAAAGGGAATTAAGGATGTCGAGGTTAAACAAACATCTTTGTATTTCCTCATCTCTGTGACAGAGAGAGGCTTTATACTGCAGTATGAAGTGGTATAGAGTCAATATAAGCATTCAGTTTGTCAGCAGTCTATTCCTGCGGACAAACGCGAGCGTCAAGTCTAAAAACCGGCGAGCCACCGTTTCTCTAGATGTGCTGCAGCTGACACGCAGCAGAGACGCACCTGACAGGCGCTGCTCGGGCGAGCAGTGTGTGCCGAAACAAAAACAACATGATCGGCGCTGCTCACGCTCTCATGGCACGCGCTGTGTGAAACGGTGTGAAGCGTCGACGCACGTTACGTGAATCGACGTATTCGATTACGTTGACACGTCGCCCCAGCCCTATTAAGGATGCACAAAACCTTGTGAAACTGTGCACCCACATTGTGCATTTGGGCTTGTTGGACATGGCACCTCGGCTCTATAGTGCTCACAATTATTTGTAGCTTTTGAACAACATTTTGACACCTTTGGTATACTCAATAAATCACAAAACCTGGCAGGCACATCGGAACCTGTCAACTTTGTGAAAATGCACCGATTAGGTTTCATGTAGGGCTGAGCATATGGAAAAAAGTCGTATGATGATATTTTTTTGATATCAGTCAATATCGATTTATATCACGATATACATTAAATCACGATTTCTGTCAAGCTTAAAGGTTCCCTTTTATGCCTAAGGGAAATATGAAGATTAAATATTTATTTTGTGTCAGACATTGAACATGACAAATATACTGTAGAACAGGCATCACCAACTGGAGGACCTATTCTACTAAAATTCAAAGAGGTCCAGTTACTAAAATTTTCTTCCCAGCAAAGGTCCAAACCTCATACCTAAAATCAATATCGTGATTAATTGAACATTTCACTTCGATTATGATTAATGAACAAATATTTTGCTTTTTTTTGTGGTTTGTTTTTTGCCCTCATAGTTCACTGACACAGTTTCATTTGACCCTGGTGTGTTATAAACATATGATTTATTAAACTTTCCAGCATTATCAAAAATTAAAAAGCTCCATCTTAAACAAACTTCAGGTACATTTGTGCGGATAATAGGCCAACCTCTCCGACTTCAGGACTTGAACTTCTGTGAATCTTCTGTGAAACATCTGCGTTAGTGATCATTTTACTCAGGAAAAAAACAACTCTTAAGTAGGCCTACTTCTCCTATAGCTGCCAACAGCTCGCCAACATCCCCAGTTAAAGAAAGGGTGAAAATAAGGTAAGGTGCCTGTGGTCCCAGGCCCCCAAAACATTACATCTGTCCCTGGTAATATTAATGAGAGCTCAGCGCAAGCGGCTGGATGAGACATGGAGCGATGCATCCTGGGTTTTTTTCCTAAAATAATTCCATCTAAAGTCTGATTTAACCTGAAACTAACACAAAGTAGTCTGTAAATATCTACAGAAGGCACTTTCCACCTCTGCAAATTTGGTTGTTTCAGACACTTTGGTGCTGGAGAAGCTCCGCTCTGTTTGTCTGTCTCACTGCGCTGTTGTCGGACCATCAGCTGTTTGATCCACGATAATGAAACGCTGTGGAAGCACATACAACTTGGTTGTCAAACACTCAGCTGTATTCTAGAGTCAAAGTCGTTCACTGCATTTGGTTTGTCGTGGTGCTATTCATATTATCATATTTCAATCGAGGAAAAGTTATTTCCTGATTGATATTGTTAGCATTTTATCACCCAGCCCTAGTTTCATGCATGTTAAGCAGGCCCCACGCGTCCCCTAATGCATGGAAGGGTCTGTGTTGGGACTTCTATCATTTGGGACATCTTTTTCTTTGGGTTTCATTCGCTTCACCTCACTGGAATTTCGCCCTTGTTTACATTTTGTGCATTTATCATAAATTTTATGCAAACTTTTTCAAGCTCCTCCTAATATCAGATGAATTTCAAATTTGGGTGGTATAACCATCCAACTAATGTGACACTAAACTGCAAAGGAAAGCTGATCGCTTAGACAATGATGTCTTAGGTCATGTGAAAACAGGCCATGAATTTTTCAAAATTCCTCCTAGAGGACTCAACAGATCTGTCTCAAATTTGGGCAGCAGAATCTTAAGACCTTCATGATGCCATTGCAAAGATTTGCATTTTCATGGAACGGTGTGCATGTGGCAACCAGGAAAACTTTGATGTTTCAACATGAAACAGGAAGCTGCTGTAACTTGACTTTACTTCAGTCTGCCCCAAATTTCACATGCTGGATAAAAGTCCAGGCCTTAAGAAATCCACATGCCACTATTAACTCATAGCCTTGGCGTCACTGACTGAAAACAAGTCGGCTTTATGTTAAGATATTATTAAGCTAATCTGACTTACATGAAACTTACATGGTATAGTCTACACATGATATACAGCAGCATGATGTACAATTAACATATGCTCTAGCACCACATAGTGGGAGGTGGTACACAATTTGCAAAATGTTTTTAAAGTTTCATTACCACTGCACAAAAAACCCACTAACACCCGCTAACATCAGGCTTTTTAATGTAATGGGAATGTGCACAATCTGCATTCACACTTGGGTAAAATGACTCTGAAGTAGACACACGTTTTTTATCACTTCCAGCTCCGATCAGCAGCACTCAACACCCAAGTGAACGTGGTAATTTCAGCTCTTTAACTGGCAAGATGCAATGACGAGCCATTACTAATTATTGTCCGTGTCCACCTAAGCAGCTAAAACACCGATCCAAACACATCTGCACCAAGTCTGAAAGGGGGACTTAAACAGTAAGAAATAAATAACCACTGAAAACCTTTTTCAAAGACTTCTGCTTCTGCTGCTGTCTACTGTTTACCTGTTCTCCTGCCTGTCCATGACATCACACCAGCTCACCTACAAGACAACACACACACACACACACCAGCTGACAGAAAGTCTGACTCGCTCTCCAGCGGTAAATGTGGCAGTGGGAATACAGACATTTAGCAGGTTTACCCGTGTTTAAAAAACCTGCGTGCACCCATTAATTGCAGTGGGAATGTGGTATCAGAGTGCAGCACGCTCAACACAGTGTCTGATGGTCAAGGAAGTACAGCTTTGACCAGAATCCTGCCAGCAACCCTGACAGACCCCTGAGGGCCCAATCGCTGGATGCTTGAAGCTTCAATTTGGACTTTTTTTTCCTATTCAAATGAGGCAGCAGTAATTTTTGCTATTGTGACCATTTGAGCTTCACTCTCTGGAGTAACTACAAGAGGAGTAAATGTGTCAAGTGTGTGATGAGTTTCTTAAATCTCACTTCCAAAAACAAAACCGTTTTTAGCCTACTGTAGCAATAAACACTCTTAGCTGTTTGTTTAGGAGGGATGCATTATCACCTGTGACCTCTAGCTCTTTTCCCTCATATTATCAAGTGGAGATTTGTTATTGATTGATTGTTATACCATTGTCACTTCCTGTGTATTGTTTTAAAGTAAAATAGTTTCTGTCTAGCAGACCTCTAACAGCACTAAAGATATGTGGCAGACGATTCAAAATGTCACAGGCTACAGAAGCAGGAGCGCCCCCATTATATGTGAGGCCACGCTGCCAGACGAGCCGAACACATTTTACGCTCGCTTTGACCTCCTCAATAAAGACTCAGCTGTGAGGTCCACTCTGCCTCCAGAGGACCAGCCACTCTCAATGACCACAGCAGATGTGAGAAAACTCCTGCTGAGAGTGAATATAAACAAGTCCACGGGCCCAAACAACATTCCAGGACGAGTACTAAAAACTTGTGCTGATCAGCTTATTAATGTTATAACTGAAATTTTTAACATCTCACTCTCACAAGAGACTGTTCCCTCTTGCCTCAAGAAAGCCATCATTGTTCCTGTATCCAAAAAGTCTGCTGTGCCTAGTCTTAATGACTACCACCATGTGGCTCTTACCCCAATCCCGATAAAGTGCTTTGAGAAATTGGTTCTTCAGCACATCTAAGACAACATCCCTGCCAGCCTGGACCCTCACCAGTATGCTTTCAGAACCAACAGATCCACAGAGGATGCCATATCTACAAGTCCTCACTCAGTCTTCACTCACCTGGAGAATAAGAACAGCTACATCAGGATGCTGTTTGTTGACTTCAGCTCAACAGTCAACACAATCTTTCCCATGAAGCTGATTGGAAAACTTAACACTCAGCTTTAGTACAACACTCTGCAACTGGATACTGGACTTCCTCACTTGAAGACCCCAGAGAGTTAGGATTGGCAGTCATACCACCTCTACATAAGTACTCAACACCGGAGCCCCCCAGGGCTGTGTGCTCAGCCCCCTCCTGTTCACACTATACACCCATGCCTGCACTCCTAGACATCAGTAAAACCAAGGAGCTGATTGTTGATTTTACAAAGAATGAAGCAAAGACACACACCTGTCTACATCAGTGGAGCTGAGGTGGAGCAGGTCAACAGCTAGAGGTTCCTTAAAATTACTGTCACTGAGAACCTACCATGGTCATCACACATCACCACCCAGGTTAAAAAACACAGAAAAGACTCTACTTCCTAAAGAAACTTAAGAAGGCTAAATTCCAGAGCAAGATCCTGTTTAACTTCTACAGAGGAGCAATGGAAAGCATACTGACTGGAAACATCACAAACTGGCCTGGTTCGTGCACGGCCCAGGACAGGAAGGCTCTACAGCGGATGATTAAAACTGCCCAGAACATCACTGGTTCCCATTTACAGAGCATCAGTGAAGTGACGTGTCTGCACAGAGCCCAAAGGATACTGAAAGACAGCAGCCACCCCAGCCAGTCTGTTCACCCTGCTGCCATCTGGAAAAAGATACAAAACTATCCACAGCAGAACCACCAGACTACGGAGCATATGGAGGATCACCTTAAAATTTAAATTCATCTTAAATTAGTTTAGGAAAAATGACGATGAAGTTACCTCGTACCTTGTATGGTGGCAGCATCAAACTTTTCTACACATATACAATACAGAGACTGCCTCAATTTTTTATTCATTCTATCAGAGGACTGCTGAGACTGCCCATCACCTGAAACTGCTTTGCATCATCAGTTAGACAATGGAGTTTTTTAACAATGAATCACAATAAAAATAATAACATAACAACATCGTTTATCATCATAAACATCATCCTACAATAAATAAAATTCCTCAAATGGTCACAAGACACAAGCATATGAATAAATGGAGCAAACAGAATAAAAACCAAATTCATCTGTCAGCATCTAACCAAGCAGGATAAAGCCAAACTACCATAAAGTGAAGAAAATTTGTGTTAAACAACTCTTGGGAAAACAGTTTAGAACATTTTTAAATAAAAAAAAATAATACTCATTTTGTTGTAACAACTCTTAGAAAAATTTGATAATTACAAAAAACCTTTAACTTTTTAATCCAATTGGAAACTTTTTTAGCAAAACAAGGCCCTGCAGAAAAGGGAAAACTAATTCTTGACATTCAGCAATTGCACACTCCAGAATACACTGACTGGGGTGGGCAAGCCATAAATCAGGCATTCCATATGACCAGCCTCTTTTGAAAAAATATATACACACTCAACACTAATTGCAAGCATTAAGTGGAAGCTCATCATTCATCCCTTTTAGAGCCAGAATCGGCAACTTGAATATTGTCTACCTCTCTTTCTAACAACAGATCATGACCTCCACCCTGAGGTGACATCGGTAGTTGTTCAGTGGAAGCAGAGGGAGGCCACGCCATTGAGGTGGGCGGCTATAGGATATTCTCTGTCCTGTCTGCGAATTGCACTCTCATGTTCTCTTGTTCTTAGTTTGAGTTTTCTATATGTTTTACCGATTTACACAAGGCCGCATGGGCCACGCATCATGTATACAACTTGAGTGGATGCATAGGTAATGATGCTATTTAAAGGAAACTTTTTCCCTGTAAGGGGGCAAAGAAAATGTGTCATTTTAACAGTGTTGTGGCACTGAGCACAATTCCCACATCGATCTTCGATAGTTTCCATTTGCAAAAGGGTTTAAAAGACATTTTTGCAGCAGACTTTTGTAAGTTGTTTTTTTTAATTCAATAAATATGTCAGCAGAAAGCGGGACAGTGTGCGGGAGTTTCTCTCTTTGTTTATGAAATGCCCCCTCCTCTGACGTACCTGTCACACATTCAGGTGTGCAGAGATTCTCTTCAGCAATTTCAAAGGAAAATAGTTACCTTCATTACTCCATGCTTACACATTTCTTTGTCAAGGTTGACGCCTTGAATCTACATTCCAAGAAACTGTTTACTGATTTCTGTTGTAGGCCAACCCATTAGTCCAATTAGGTTTGGATATTTTCAGTATGCACTATAGAAATGAGACATATTAAAGCTTTTTCCCCTACTCATCCATAATTTAGGTGTTTTGTTGTCTGTTTAATTATGAGATGTAACAGACTGAGTTTTCTTCATTGGTTTATTTGTTTGTTTTGTTTTTTTGTTTTTTAAAAGTTTTGTTTTGTTTGGTTTTTTTTGCTTTCCTTAGCAGCATCAAAACATCGATCCAAATAAGTCTGCACTGTGTTTGAAAGAGAGACTGAATATGTAAGGGCTATATTAAGAGGAGTAACCACCGTAAAATTTTCTGACCTCTATTCATGCTGCTTTTTCCTGTTTACCTGTTCTCCGGTCTGTCTGTGAAAAGGCATACTAATCTGCTGCAGCGCCATGTACACAGCTCTGCTCTTCTAGCAATGAGAACGTATTCTATAGCTTACTTCTGAAAAACCTGCACACACACTCTAGTATTCACTGCAAAGTTTTCACAGATGGCCCTGCGATAGTCTCGCGACCTGTCCAGGGTGTACCCCGCCTTTCGCCCGATGATAGCTGGGATTGGCTCCAGCCTCCCTGCGACCCTTGCGAGGACAAGCTTTTTGGAAAATGAATGAATGAATGAGTTTTCACAGACCTCTGTCCATGCTGCTTTCTGCTATTTACCTTATTTTATTTACGTTCTCTGGTCTGTCTGTGATGTCAAATGGACACACAAAAACCAACACACACACACACTGAAGTCTCTGCTGCAGCACCACGTACAGAGCTCTGCTCTTCTAACAATGAGAAAGGAACCTATAGCTTAAATTTGAAAAACCTGCATGCACACACTTTTCCACAGACCTCTGTCCATGCTGCTTTCTACTGTTTGCCTGTTCTACAGTCCGTACGTGACACTGAACAAAACACCATAATAACCCACACAAACAAACCAAGGCATAGCCTTCTGCTGCAGCGCTGTGTACCCCATTCAGCTTTACTGGCAATGAGAAGGAAGTCTGAAGCTTCTTTTTTGAAAATCTGCACGCACACGCTAATTTTGATGGGATAGAGGTATATGTTAAGTCTGGTGTTTAAACCGTTTTAACAGGCTAAGGTGTTTTGTGACTTCTTCAGATCCTGGTTGTTGTAGTTTGAGTAGGTAAACAGCAGTTCATTGAGCCTACCTGATCTTGTAGTTGGGTAAGGTGTGTTTCTTTTTGATGACCCGTTTCAGCTGGTTCACTATGATGGAGGTGAGCTGGGGCAGAGGCCTCCCTTCAAACTGGGACTTCACCTCAAAATCCACCAGAGGGTCCTCGAGGAAGGAAAAGGACCAGTGGGAGAAGGGCATGCGCGTGAACTGCAGCCTCAGCCTCCCCACGACGCGTCTCATCTTCACGAACAGGTAGGCAGACTTCCCAAACACCAGCTCGACGTCGATGGCGAGGTGGAAGCCGCCATTGTATTCAATGTCCACCTCAAAGTTGAGCTCCTCGGGCATGCCGTCCTCGTTCAGGTGCACCGGCTTCATAAGTCTGGCCGTTTTAAAGACCGGCAGAGAATTCCCCAGGGAGATATCCCGGAGGCTCAGTCCCTCCAGGAGCCGACCCGCCGTCTTGGTCTGCAGCAGCTCCTCAAACTCCACCTTGATTTTTTTGGTGAGCCAGTGTCTGACGAGCGGGGTGTCTCGCAGCTCTCTGAACAGGAACAGAAAGATAGCGTTTAGGAAATTACATGTCTCGGCTTTGGCCGCATCCGCGGGCTCGCTGTGGGAAGGCGGTGGCGGCTGTTGTTTGGGGCTGCCGCCGGTGACAGCCGTTTCCTGCTGCCTCGCGGACACGGCCTCGTGCTGTTTGGATGCAGCAGCTGCGGCGCTGTCCTGCTGCTGATGGCCTGCTTCGGCATGTTGAGTATTAAAGTAATCCTTCAATGCGTTATCAGGCACTACTTTGACATACTGCACTGTCCTCCCGGTGGGCTCGGGGCTCCTCCGGTAGATCAGCAAAAACTGCAGGATCAACGTCACCAGTGCCCCAGAGAACGCGGAAATCAAAATTAAGTAAATCATTTCGAGCAGTTGCCGTCTCTGACACTCACTTATCTCATAATCAAGCGTTTGGCCGCATTAACAAAGCAAGTTCCACCTGGTCGCTCCCAAAGCTGCCATATCATCTGCTTCTTTCCTGAGCTGTAGGCGCCTCCTCTGATTGGACAGACGGGTTACGTGGTGCGTGATGACGAAGATAGAACATGTTTCTGCTGATGCGTTCATTGTAAGTGGGTTTTCCCGGCTTTGAACCAGGAAAACCTGTTTGAGTTGACCTTATCCAGCAGGATGTGTGACCCGGCGTCCCCATTTCACTGTGGCGACGAGTATGTGACGGAGGACATGCGACTAACACTGCAGCAAACTGAATTTGACTTGTTTAAGAGAGTTAATTTTTCTTTGTGAGCAAACAAAAATAAAAGCAAAACCAATTGCTGGAGAACAAGCTGTTTCTCTTGTTTTAACAAGTTATATTAACTATGAGGTATAAAGTTATTTCACCTTAACAAAATAAATTTCCTCCCTTCATTTAACCGTATCACCCTGTGGACAAAATGCGTTTTTCGAAAATCAAGCTTTAATAAAGATTAAACATAAATAATTCAACCAACATCAGTCCTATTTATAAATATCACATATTCATTAATTTTCTGAATTTGAACCCTTTAAATGCCAGATTTTTGTCAACAACAATAGTAAAATGCTAAAAGTATTCATACAACTACCTCAGAAAATGATAAATGATAAAGAAAGAAAGAAAGAAAGAAAGAAAGAAAGAAAGAAAGAAAGAAAGAAAGAAAGATTTAATACTATTAAGGAAGTGCAATTTTGCAATGTGCAAAATTAGCCATGCCACTCCTGGCAAAGTGCCATTTTGCTACAGCTATCAACACAAGCAACAAATACAGCCAACAGTGACAAAAGCTAAAATACCATAACAGTGACAGTAAAAACAACACCAACTGTCCAGTCAGATACAGTACAGCAGTGTTAGTCAGCAGTCCTTGTTCAAAAATCTTATTGCTGCAGGAACAAAAGACCTCCTCAACCTTTCTGCAGAGCATCTGAGTAACAGGAGCCGCTCACTCCTGCCACGTCTTAAATAAAAAGTGCTGTGCAGAGAGTGGTCCTCATGGTTCTCTGCTCTAAAACGACCTCCAGTGAACTAAGGCTCAGACCAATAATGGAACCTGTCTTTTTGATAAGTTATTGATCCTGTTCCTGTCCTCCATTGTCAGGCTGCCACTCCAACAAACAACAACATAAAAAGGACACTTGCTACAAATCCATTACAGAAAACATTTAAAAGAGACCTGCTGATTTCAAATGACCTGAGTTTTCTGAGAAAGAACAATCGGGACTGGAATCAAACGTCAAAGGTCAAGGTCACTATGAGCTCAACTGTCTCATTCTTGTGAGCACGACACTCAAAAACACCTTGAGGGGACTCAGATTTATTGTCAAGAATGCAGTATCACAAGATGGCCCTGAAGGAATTTCCTCAAAATTTGGCACAGACGTCCATTTGGACTGAAGTGATTGGAATCTGATGGTTGGAGGTCAAAGGTCGAGGTCACTGTGACCTAATGAAACATGTTTTTGGCCATAACTTGAACATTCATATGATCAGATTTTACACAAATATCTAATATGATATAATGATGAATGTCTGATGGTTTATCTCCAGATGTTCTGCAAAAACACTTTTCTACTAAGCATCATACCCCAGGAACAGAAGGGGAGACATTTGGTCAGATACAAAGTTGGTGATACTAATCTGTAAACTGTGCTGATTGTAGAGATCTTCTGTGCTGCCGGAGGGAAATATGTCTCCGGCAGCATTCTTTGTGTTAACTGTAATTGTGCAGAGGCATACAACTGCATGGCAGTAATTCTAGAAGAACCTAATTCTAGAAGTCATGAAAAAAATGTATTGATTTTCAAAACAGTTGTCAATCAATTTCATTTCCTTAATTGACCAATTGTTACATCTCTAAAAATAAATTGTGTTAAAAATGATTGAAAAGAGATAATACATTTTTTATCAATTAAAAACTGTTTTGATTTCAAACACTATTTTTTTATTCAATTTGTGATCAGCCTTTTAGGCGGCTGTGGCACAGGTGATAGAGTGGGTCATCTTATAATTGGCAGACTGGCAGTTTGATCCCTGGGCAGCTCCTCCAGTCAACGTGTCAAAGTATCCTTGGGCAACATACTGAACTTGTTGTTTCATTGGTGCATGAATGTTTAAGAACTGAGTAACTGGTGGCACCGTGTACAGTACCCTTGGTTACTAGTGTTTGATTGTGTGTGTTGATGGGTGCCTGTCACAAGTAGAGTAAAAGCACTTTGAGTGGTCACACAAATAGAAAAGCACTATACAAGAGAAAGGCCAATTACTAGTTGAAGATCACAGGATTTTCTAATTTTTCACATAGACCTAACTGCTTGCAGTAAGTAAGCTGTGTATAAGCATCAGTGCAAGTCACACTCAGACTGCAGCAGCTGTGGACTGAGTATCTGTGGAGAAGCTGTAACAACATGTGGTGTCACTAGGTGTATTATCTACAGCAAAGAACACAGGAGTGCACTCAGACTAGCAGCAGCTTACTGGATTAATACTGCCCAGGCCACTAGTTGTGATATATGCTGGTGAAGTGTAAGTAGTGTGTGAGTGCCAGGGACTGCTTTGGTGCAGAGGCAGAGTGCAGCAAAGAAGCCACGAGACTGAGATCATGTGCTGCACATTTGTGGTAATCCTGTCAGGCTCAGAGTGTCAGCCGCTGGAGTAAAGTCCCGGCCTGCAGGCACCACGCAGTCCACGCAAGACTTCTACACTTTACAGCTCACAGTATTTACAATATAAGACTGGTGTATCTAAGAATATATAAATAATGTTTCAAAGGATTGCACTGTTTGATGATTTCATCAGTGCAGTAGTGGAATATAGCTGAATTTGAGGTACTTGTACATTACTTGAATATTCTCTTTTCATGCCACTTTATGTTTGCACTCCACTACATCTGAGAGGGATTTTTATTTTTACTTCACTACATTTATCTGACTTCTTTTAAGACTTTGCATATTAGGATTTTTGTATAAAAACATAAGAAGAGTTTTCAAAATATGACAAAATGTGATTTTTTTGTTACAAATTAAATTACAATTAAAGTACAACTTTAACAATCAGCCGATAAATCAATCAGTCAATTCACAGAAAATAAATTGTTAACTGTTTAGATAAACATAGAGGTTGTTTTATTGAAAAAATATATACAAATTTCGAGTTTTGGGGGGTTGTCTTCTTTTTTTCATGATTTTCAGTTTTTGTGTTTTTTCTATTTTTATAATTGTAATTTTATGCACTGGGTACTTTTACTTTTAATACTTTAAGTGATTATACTCTCTTACTTTTACTGAGGTAACAATTTCAATGCAGGACTTTTACTTGTAACAGAGTATTTTCACTGTGTAGTATTAGTACTTTTATTTGAGTAAAGGATCTAAATACTTCTCCCACCAGTGCATTGTTTATTGTTTGTTTTTTATGACAAACTAATCATATACAAAACATTAATTAAAAGGTACAGCACAGGTAAAAAAAAAAAGAAAAAAAAGAAAAAAAAAGACAAAAACAACATATCTAAATGATTAACTAAAAATGCAGTATATACATGATAAAAAAATAAACAGACAAATAAACAGATGAGAAAATGAAAAAATAAATAGATAAATGAATAAAAAGCAAGAAATCAAGCAAAGAAAACATATAATAAGAAACAGAAAAAAAGAAAACGGAAAGTGGCATAATTTTCCAAAAGCTTGATGCTTTTATTGTTATTAACTAAGCTGACTGACTTAAACAGAGCTTTCAGTTGCAGGAGGAATGATACAAACATTGGAGTTGTCTTAGAGAATTTCTGTTTGTGAATGAAAATTTGCATTTAAAATAACAACATTCATTAAATATTCAAGAGCTCTATTGTCTGGATTATCAGAATAACAGATTGTATCTTTGAGGTTAAAGGAGCCGACATAGTCGCAGGTTTCAAAGAGGTGAGATTCCAGATCTGTCAAAAATCATCATCATTACAAAATAGATGGATAATGGTTTTTGTAATATGTTTGCAAAAGGAGCAGGAATTTTCAATCTGTGAAACTTCTTCCACTAGTGCTGACTCAAAGCAGCAGATCTACTGACATCATTGAGGGAGCTGCTGATACAACACTGGTTACTGTCTTTCAAAGAAAAAAAATTAAAAAACAAGAATTTTCTGCTACATTAATTTTTTATCCTCCATTACGACGTGGAACAAAGACAAAGAAGGTGTCATGGCAGCAGCTGACCTGCTGGTGGTGCTGGATTAAAGCTTACCGAAGTCATTTTTCAGTAACCACAAATGTCCACATTTTATGGCAATCCAGCCAGAGTTTGTCGAGAATCATATGGCCAAATGTATGTGGACTGAAAGCAGCTCAGGCGTGTGTTTGTAGTGCTGTAGGGGGAGTCCTGCTCCCTGCTATTAGCCTGAGCGCTTTAACCTTTGAAACATTGGCAAACACGGAGAGATGTCAACTTACCAAAACATGACCCATTAGCAGGGAATTATTTAAAAAGTTACATGAAAATAACCTGAAAACAAACAAGAAAAGGAAAGAGAAGAAAAATAATGCCAAAAAGTGCTGATTTTTATACATTTATTTATTTTTTGATAGGTGCACATATAGTTTTGTTGACATTTTCTCCATTTTAAAAAAGAAAGATTCTAACCCCACTTTTTAAAATTAATTTGGAGGTCTTTTTTTTCTTGCCAAGTTGGTAATTGCCTTGTTTTTTAAAGAAATTACACCAAATAGATTTTGAAATTGAACGCAGCACAAGAAAAGCGACGTTGATCGAATGCTGCATGTAGATCTAAAAATAAGTATCAACTCTTTGAAAGCTGGAACGACATCACAGGAAACCTATGCAAATTGGTTTCGTTCTTTTGAAAACAGGCATTGCCAAACTTGGTCAGAGATGTCCCACAAATTTCAAGAAATTTGGAAAACGTTACAAGTGAAAGACCCGCGAATTATTTTAAAAGACAGGACAGGTTTTTTGTTGCTAAATTTCAGGTAATTTCTTTGTAACTCGTGACTTGTAACTTCCTTCCGTTTTTTTTTTTTTGTTTGTTTTTTTTTGAAAGACATCAAGCCAATTCACTCAGGTTTCAAAAGATTAAAACACGACGACGACTTCCGAAATTTTGATGTTTGGATTTCCGTGGGGTCGTTGAACGCAGCACAGAGCCTGTTACCCTTTCATCGTGAGGTGTTTCAGCAGTGTATGAGGTGCTGCGGCCGCTGCTTCCTCTTCCTCACAGAGAAGGATCAGAGTGTGTTTCTCCTGTTAGAGTAACGCACAGTTTTTTTCTTAGCCTGAGACTCGGAGCTGCATATGGGAGACGGCTCGGATTCAAAAATGAGCAGTTTGAGGGCGTTTAAAGAACCATTTGGTGAGTCAAATATTGTTTTTTAAGAGAGAGAGAGAGAGAGAGAGAGAGAGAGTGTGTGTGTGTGTGTGTGTGTGTGTGTGTGTGTGTGTGTGTGTGTGTGTGTGTGTGTGTGTGTGCGCGCGCGCGCGCGCGTGTGTGTCAGGTAGTTTCCTCACACAGTGTGTTAGTGTGTGTGTGTTTTATCCCCATCTTTTTATGTTACAAACTAAAAAATCACTTTGAGACCTCCTATATTCCAGTTGCCGTACTTCTGTTTTTTGAGTAACAATACACATTCATACCCTATATATTTGTCAGTGAAAGTGTTTTTGTAACAATGATTTTTTTTTTTTCACAATTCATTATTTCATCATGCTTAATTTGGGGGAAAACAGCAAGTGTTTCCTGGTGAGTCTGCAACCACCACCAACAAAGTTTCCACTTTTAAAAATCCCCTTGATCTGATGATGGAAAACCCATTGCCTTTTGACCCAGTGAAATTATTTATAAATGAGGGCTCTTTCTCTACACTGATTAATACCATTACAAATGCAGATGGATCACCAGGGGCTAGGATTTGAGTGCACTGGGGCCTAGCCCAGACCTCAGTAAGGGGGCCCAGGGGCATCCTTCCATGGATTTTCTTTTCTTTATTTATTTTTATGATGAACAAGCTCTATTTTGGTCCTTTTTATGCACCCTGGCACTTTATCTACCCTTAAAAACATTTTTTTTAGTTTAACTTTCCCGATTAATTAGAAATCATGATGACAAAAATATTATTATTAGTATTAGTAAAAAAGGAATTAGTGTTTGTGTTGAGTACAGAACACTTTACAAATGCTATTATTAAAATTTATACACTACAGTTGGAAAAATAGTTCAATTTATATTTTTATCTCAACAGTGGTGGAATGTAATTACATTTATTTAAGAACAAGTAGAAACAGAATGACAGATTATTCAATCCAGGGCTCCAAAACAAACAAACCAGCTGATTAAAACAGCTATAAACATAGAATAAAATGGTTTCATGTTATAAATCAGTGAATCTCCAATGGTTTGGCATTTTGAGCACAGGCTGCTCGCCCACAACAAGCTCACCCCTCTTCTCTCATGAGTTAATTTGTGCACACCTTATTCTGATTCAGATGTTTAGGAGGTTTTATGTAAATGTGTGTTAGTCTGATTTTGAGAAATTCCATTTAGTCTGATGTAAGTCGGACTAACATGTTTACTTGTATTTTAAAAGTCCGGTTTTACTTGGACTAACATGGTAATTCCACTTTTTCTAACATCCATCATAAACTTACTGACTGCTGTCTTTGATGAGAGCCGAATGCATTTGTTTCTGTGGAGAGTTATTGACTCTGTAGCCTCGTGCAGCTCAACAACTTCTCTAGCACATTTGGATTCATCATGTAGACTTCAGAAAAGTGCGATTTTTCCAACAGCTGCTGTCTCACCACAGAAGCAAACACGATCTCATGGCATGTGCACACACACTATTAACAGCCGACTGTATCATTTCTGCTGAGTGCCACCATCTTTGTTTTTCCTGCCTGTATTTACCTGAACCACTTTCACACAACTGGCTTCATATAATGAACATGTGTTTAGTGGCACTGTGGGTTAATGGCTGTTTGTTTGCAATCCTGTATGATCCAAGTGTACACTGTAGTTCCCTTCCCCCGTGACTAAACTGACAATTATCACAGTTTGTGAGTAAATCTACAAACTAAGCCAGGATGTGGAGTTATAGTAAAGTTAAAAGTGTCTGCTGCAATCTTTAATCTGAAGGTTCAACATGGTTTGGTTATTGGAGTTTCTGTTGGGTTTCAGCCTCAGTGCCTGTCTAAACTTGACCCGACACAGACAACAACAGAGGACGTAGGTCAACTCCACTCACTTTCCCTTAGTTATTAAACTGATGATGGAAGAGTTTGAGTGTTGGGTTGGTAACCTGAAGGAAAAAGAAACATAAAGCATGTCAGTCAATTCAACCAATAAATCCACGTCTTAAATAAAATCACTTAATTTCAATCAAATGATCAAATCCAAACAGTGCTGTCATGTTAAACACCATCATTAATTAAATCAATCTCATGCGTGCCAAATATTTATTAAATGTATTTATTGCAATTAAAAAGCTTTGTTTTAGATAATAATAATATTGTTTTTAAATAATATTTGTGGTAATTGTTCAATTATTTTTAATGTAATTTTTTGATTCCAAACAAATTCAGTCAGTATTTAAAACTAATAATCATAAACCACATCAAGAATAAAAATGACTCACTCACTTAATCAAATACTTCTGTGAATAAAATAAAATCATGGCCTCTGTCAAGAACTCACAGGCAGGCGGACACAGTAATGCAGCACATGGGGAAGACAAGATGAACTGGCACAGATGGAAGGGAGAGCTTGGCTTTTATACGCACAAGGGAGGGGAGAATGAGACACAGGTAAAGCGCATGAGGGTAATCACCAGTGGCGGGAAAGGGAGCAAAG
Organism: Plectropomus leopardus; assembly: GCF_026936395.1. Lineage (NCBI taxonomy): Eukaryota > Metazoa > Chordata > Actinopteri > Perciformes > Serranidae > Plectropomus > Plectropomus leopardus. The sequence continues at coordinate 33,594,284 of NC_142188.1, read as the reverse complement.
GGAGGAAGTAAACATTGAGACAACACTGGGGGAGATGATGTTTTACAAAATAAAACAGGAAGTTACAGACAGAAAACTCAAACCCTAACAGTACCCCCCCCAGGGCCGACGATGGAAGTCCCTGATAAGGTGATCTCCCTAGTCCGTGGAGCTGACTGATGACATAGTTCAGTTGGGCTGAAATGACTACACAGCATGGTAAACACTAGTTAGTTCAGCTGCTGTTACCTTATCTGCATTTGAATCTTATTTGGGTTTTAGCAGGAACGTATGCATAGACTGCGAAGCCTCCTTTTGAGCAATACGTTTTTTGTGAGTCTTGCACTGTCTTTGTTGTTTCACGTCCTATTTACCTCCGTGTGAAACGTAAAAATGACTCAAGCTAACTTCAAACAAAACTTTTGCAGACTCGCCTTGCACTGGTTTCACCCAGGAATAGATAGTTTCCCAGTCTTTGTTGTAGCTGCATTTCCTTTTCCTAACCACACGGGTCGTGCTTTCCTCCATGTCCTCCATTACGGCTGCATGCCGATGCCGTTCTGACCTGATTTGCATTGTTTCTTGTTGGTGGGTGTGCCCATCTGCGTCGCAGTTTGATAGACACGATCAAACAGCCCACCCCACCCCCTGATGACAGCCTTGCCACTGCTTTCTCCACATAGCCACTTGATAAATGCCACATTACTGGTATAAAACACGCCTTTCCAAACTGGAGTCTGACTGTCAATAACAATGCGGGACAACGTCTCAATTTGCTCACAGACACACACACTTTCAGAAACACACACTTCATGACAATGTGTTTAACACTGTAGGGATCAATTCAAATCACTGCTGCCAAGATAAGGTTTTCTGAGAATTGGGAGAGGGAACTACTGCCCTCCGGTGACTTTTGTGATTTCTCTCTGACAAAACGTTTGCACCTGGAGACAGATGTGGTGTTTAGAGAGCATGTGTTTGCTAAATGAACACAGTGAAATATTTATTTGGCCAATTGTGTTTTGCAGCAGGAATATTGAATATTGAATCCTGTTTATAGTTTTGTGAAATGGGTCTGTCTCTTGGTAGATAGTGATATAGTTTGAGATGTTCGGTTATAGTGATTAAGCCATGGCGAAAAACTGCCAAACACAGAGTTAAGATTTGTTTTAAACATCTCATCTATTTGCAGTAAGAAAGTGAGAAGCATATTTCCCAACATGTTGCAGTATTCCCTTAAGGTCAAATTACCAACTATACTTCTTTAGTGGCACTAATACTGTAAGATTAGATAGCTGTTCAAAAATACATGTAAGTTTTTGAAAAAATGTTTTCATGTGACTGACCATAGATAAACATCCTTTTTTGACTGGGTGATATGTTTTTAAAGAGGTAACATACCGTAAAACTTCTATTAATAGCCTGGGCTATATTTTGCTTTAACCAGTGAATTCCACAGGCTTATATTTGGGATGGGCTTTCAACTGCTTTCACACAAAACTGTTGCTCAGCAAAGATGGAAATACAACCAAATTGTTTATTTAAACCTCATTTTTGCATGTCTCATTCACTATGCCAATAACACTATCTTCTGTGTTGCTCATGGTTTCAGTTAAATGAACTGAATGACTGAATTGTAGTGAGTCTTATGTTGTCTCTGGTGTAGGATTCTATACATCTTAAGCTAACCAAGTGTGTAACATGTCTTTATTGACAAAAGCTTAAACATTTACATTTGTATGCACAATCTAATCAGCTAACTAACATTAGCCCCAGCAGGTAGCCAAAGAACTTTTATGAAAATGAACTGCATGGTAACCGGGTCTCTAATAGAGACAGGCTTTTATTTCTCAAAATCTGTAGTTAATTTACTAAAGTAGTAGACATTGCGTCTAAATGGGACAAGCTTATATTTGAAGTTTTATGGTAAGCATGAACCAGTCAAGCCAAGAATACACACACACACACACACACACACACACACAGAGTGAAAGAGACACAATTTACCAGCCACTTTCATCTTTGTTCAACATGTAGCAGAGCGAGTGTGTTTGTGTGTGTGTGTGTGTGTGTGTGTGTGTGTGTGTGTGTGTGTGTGTGTGTGTGTGTGTGTAGCTGCCCTCAGCCTAGACTCCTCTGTGGCCTTGCTCAGGTATTGGCATGCCATTCACCTCCATTCATGTGTGGAAACAAACTCAAGCTAAAGCCCTTTACAGAGGCTGCTGAGAGACTGCACTCGGTCCTGATAGCAGACATGGGTGGTCAAAGCAGAGAAAAGCTGGGTTCACCTGTGTGGAATTATGGCCCTCAGCAATGCATTATGATGTGGTTTATACTTCATCTCTTGAACTTTATCCAGAGCGTGCGGTGACATGCCCCTGCATTCCCAGAGAGGGAGAAACAATGCTCAACTGATCTGGGCTTCGACTTACACTTGATCATTGGGTAACTGGCTTTAAGTCCTATTACTGTATGCATTATATTTTAAGGCGAATACCACCCAGGGGAGCAATATTTCATTCAATTTTTGAGTATGTTAACTTACATGTACCGTATCTTACCTAACTTTTGGGTTTTGTGCAGTGGTGGATGAATACCTGAAAGCCATACTTGAGTAAAAGTGCCGACATCTTACCAGAAAATGACTTTGGCAGAAGTCGAATTCACCAATTAGACTATTAGGCTACTTGAATAAAAGTCTGAAAGTAACTAATATTTACTGTACTTCAGTATCAAAAGTAATTTTATATCATGTATAGTTAAGTATGGAAAGTAGAAGTACAAGTAAAGTACAAATGACAAGTAAGCACCTACTTTTTCCAGTCAGTGAGAAGGTCGTGATAAACTATAGAAGACTGTACTGAGAAAAATAGAAAGTAAACTTCTATTACAGTTATTGAGTGCTTTGGAAAATGGTCGGCAATAATGTCTAGGCATTTTGATTTATCTGTATCTGCATTTTATTTTAAAGATCGACGATTAAATTAAATAATTAAAAAGTGTACTTTGTAAAACCTCAGGGAGCTATTTTTATTTATTCATTTTTCTGTTGAAATTTTCACTTAACTTCATGAAAAAAACTTGTATATATAGCTGTATATGATGTTGACAGTTTCAGTTTTAATTAAACATTTGCTAAAGGCATTTAAACAAAGTTTTGTGTTGTAGTTTGTGATATTACAGATTCTTAACATTGAAGGAAAGATTTTCAGTTTTATTGTAAATGCCTATTGGTTCCAAATATCGGTTGGTTGGTTGGTTTTATTAACTACAAATAATTGGTATCAGCCCTGAAAAAACAATATTGGTTGATCCCTACTAAAATGGGAAGCTGATGGTAATGTGAGTCCTTGAAAGGTCTCCTGCTCTAACTCATATAGTCTAACATCTCTGCAGATCTACATGCAAAGGTTTTATTGTGCATGAAATATTAAGAGGTTGGTTTAAATGAATGCTGGAGGAAGCAAAATAGGAAATGAAAGCCTCTTCAGTATTCTATTCAGCCACAAATGATTGATTCCACAAATACACAATAACTTAATTACTTTCTAGAAACAGACAGACTGAGAACAATGTGGGTGCAGATTGCAACACGTCAATATTTCCTATTCGTCTTTGTGTGGGCTGATAAGAGGTGAGGGGGATTTACCTTTCACTTACCTGTTAGTGGATTACACTGGCTGTCACTTCTTGTGCTCTGTGCCCTTAAAAAAAAACAAAAGTGTAAGTGTAAATGTTTCATTCCATAATGAAACATCTACTGTCAGTGCAAGACAAGACAGTTGAAGTACACGTAATAAATCACACTGAGATGTGGAGTTAACAGCAGCCAGGAAATGCAGCGCCATACCCCAGAAATTACCACTATGACATATTAGACCCAGAGCTTTCACACCACACACATCATAAGGCTCATATGAATCAAGGATGGACATTTTATTCAACTTCCATATTCGAGTAATTGCATTGTATAATTATGGAGCACTCAAATACTCACAGACTGTAAATTTAGAGTTCACATTCTGAAAACTCTGTTCCCTGTGCTTCTGCTGCTGTCACCAACTATTACCCATTTGTCCTGCAGCTTTAGTCTCATGATGAACATAGAGGGAGAGACACAGAGGGGTGCAGCAGGGCAAGCAGACGCTGAGAGAGGCAAAATCTCTACAATTAAATAATAATAAAAATAACTCCATTACAATAACAATGTAGTACTATTATCAAGGATAATAATAATAATAATAATCACTATTGACTATGACATCACTGTTACAACTCCATTACAAAAACAATATAGTATTATTATCAAGGGTTATAATAATAATAATAATGTACTATTGGTATTTAAATTCCAACAATAACAACAATCTAGCAACAATTATAATACTAATTTTAATAACAATACCAATCGTTATAATATTCATATCTATATTATAATACCACTATTAATAATGACATCATCATTACAATTCCATTACAATAACAATTATATAAATATCAAGGATAATAATAATAATAATAAAAATTATTATTATTATTATTAGTAGTAGTAGTAGTATTGTTGTTGTTGCGGACTAATAATCATATCATTAAGGATAATAATAATCATCATCATCTTTGTCTTCATTCCCCGGACTGGTTCTCCTCTTTTATTTTCTATTTTAAAAAACGTGATTATAACATATTATAATTCTATTGGAGATATTTGTTGCTAAAATCTTACATACAGAAATCTAAAGGAAGAAGCAGTATAGTTATGTGCAACTAGTCATAATGCATATGAAAATGTCATTATTATACCAAAATCCAAAATATCCATCACTAAAAGGCTCAGGCTGACTGGAGTGTTTAACAGTCTGAGGCTGGTATCCAGGCTGGTTCCACAGTCTCTTTGACCCACACACATGACGGCTGCTTCAAGGCTGCATGGAGGAAACTGCCTGTTTACACCTGCTCACTTCATCGGAATTCTTTTTTCCAATGCAAAATTAAGTTTCATCGTCATTGTGTAACTCGAGAAAGGCCAGATGAGTTCTGTATTTGGTGCCCTTGGGATACAATGGCTTTATAGTGACGTGGACTGATGACGGCCCACATAGCCCAGTTTAGGTATTTTCAGGAGCTGAAAAGCTTCCTTTGTGCTGCTCTCCCAACTCATCCGTGAATGTGCCTGTTAGAAATATTCCTTTTCAGTGCTATGGGGCATTCGATTTAAGAGTTTTACATGTTGGTGCTGAACAGTCATTTCATTGTTTCTGAGAGGCTTTCATGCACTGAAAGCCAGATAGTTTTTATCAGGACTGAAGTGGCGAGTAAACACACCTAAAATCACACTTTTGTATTTGGGAAGACTATAAAATAGGCATTAATCACTATCTTGAGAAAGCCTTGCTGCTTTTTCAAATTATAGTTTACTTCCCTTTAAATGATCATGATGTGTCATTACTACCCAGTATACTGCCTACGCTAATGTGTTTCTAATACGTCACAGACTCAGAGCAGAATGTGTAGGGTGGCAGGTGGATGTGGCTTTTCTCTGCATCTCTGCAGTTGGTGATATTTAGGAAGTGGATGAAATAGGTGGGTGACAAGTCACAGAATAAAGTCATTATATTGACTTGTGTTTTTCCATCATCTTCCAGCAGACATAACCACCTCTGAACCTGTGGAGGACACAGACACCACTAGCTTTGTGGCAGAATTTGTAAGCACCTTTTCTTGTTTCTTTTGCTTTGTGAAACTGTCTCATTGTCTCAACTTGTCTTCTACCCAGTCTGCTTTGAGCTGATTTCTCATTTTTCTTTCTCAGAAAACACAGTCTTACAGTAATCTGCTAGGAAATGTACCATAACTGAGCACACTGTGCTGTGATTGTTAGTGCCTGAGGGCTCATTGAAGAACAGGTTGCAGCAGGCTGTTCCCATCTTTGCACACAACAGCCTCATTTTCTTTCACAGTGACTGACTGCATTTTGCCTCCATTAGATCCAAAGAAAAGGGTCACCAGAGCAGACAAACTTTTGTTTCTGAGGTTTTCCTTCTTAGCTTCATTCATAGTTATCCAAGTAATGTTATCCCAATTGGCCACATGGTCGCATTGTAATTTCCGCCCCAAAAATGTGATTTTAGAAAGGTCATATCCCTCACACCATAAGTCAGACTGATTTTACACGAGGGACACTTAACCTTTCCAGTGTACTCTAGGGCTGAACTCTACTCAGAATCATGCCAGTTGAGTTGGATTTAGTTGGAATAGTTTTAAAGTTAAAATGGGATCCACGGGATGTTCAGTGTTACAGTGGCATTCACATAATATTGTAAACAAGCTAATGACTGACTGTAAATATGAAATATTTTTTGCCAACATGACAACCAGACTATATATTTTCTTGCTAATATTATCTTATTTGTATTTGTCTCCTCCACAGTCCCTGGAGGCCAATTATCCAGTGCAGGTGACAGATCCTAATGGTAAATAAAGCAGTCCAACCACACTAATCCATTTTGCAAAGAATACATGTACATAGATGTACTATGCGATCTATCTAGCTTTCTGTCTATCTATCTATCTATCTATCTATCTATATATATATATATATATATATATATATATATATATATATATATATATATATATATGTATATGTATATATACCAAGGCCTTTAGAAATCCGTAGGGTATGTGTTTCAATACTGTCATAAATACAGGCACACCTCTTACTATTAAACTCATTCTATGTAGTGCACTGCACGCACCACCAGAGTTCAGTCTCCTAACTCTACTGGTGGAACAGACACCCGAACTGAAAGACACAGTGACACCTAGTGGTGGAGGGAGAAGTTACAGGACTGTAAACTGCTGATGGCCAGCAGGCAGAGAGAGAGCATGGGGAATAAAGGCATGTTTTTTACGTTTAAGAATGTAAATTAAGGATTTATTTGGACCAAACCACAATTGGTGATTGTTGAAACAGTGGACTTACTAACTGGATCACTAACAAGAATAATCAAGATGGTTTGGGAATAAAGTATGTTTTATAATGAGTTAAAGAGGCAATGTTAGTTACAACCTGATGAAATTTCAGGAAGGTGTAAAGTCATAAAATATTGCATACCGTCCAAGCAAATTATGTGTTATGCCTTTTGAGCCAGTGGGAGACTTCTAATGGAAAGTTTCATTGATGATAGCCATCGGAAAACTGCAAACTGAAACTGACTGTGAAAAAAAAGATTAACAGAAAGATCGGGTAAAGAGGCATTTCACTGCATAATGTGAGATGGGTTGAGTATATGACTAATAAAACTTGATACTTAAATTTCAGCACCCATGTTTGTAGACATGTCAAAAATAAACAAGGCACACAGGAAGAACTGAAATACAATTAAAAATCCAAATAAGATTAACTCTAATAGAAACAGCACATAAAAAAACAGAGAATAGAAAATAAAGTTAGGTATGACATAGAGAAAGTGTTGACGTTGCATCGACAGCTGATTAAAACAGGAAACAGGGAATCTTGTTCCAAAAATATGATGAATACATAAATAAAACACAGGGAATTAGAAATAAAGGACTGTCTCCAATTCAGACCTGGACCAAAGAAAGGCCTCTCTCTGCTGTTGAGGTAAACTTAGAGCTGGCCACTGTTTGATAATTAACAGTGCAGTTAAAATGTCCTCTGTTATTTTGAGAAATGATCAATTTGTTAATAATAAATGAATTCCTGCAGTGTTTTTTGTCAGAATACACTGATGTGAGGAATGTGTCTCCAGCAGATGCTGTGACACTCCACCTGAGCTCCATGCCCTCTGGATACCTGAGCCCCTCCTCCAACAGAATACGACAGGTCAGTATCACCATCTTTTCTTGTTCCATCTTTTTTTTAAAGCCAGGTTCCAGAGTGTAATCTTTTGAAAATGCACCCCCTTCTGTCATTGTGTAAACTGGCAATGCTCAGATCCTGTGAGAACAGTGAGCACAGCAGCACTCCGCACATTGCGTTCTTTTGTGGTGTGTCATTACAAAGTTATACCACCAACTACTAGCCTGGTTTGCATACTACAACATTTTGGCTGTTTTTATGGAGCCATGTACACTAGGATTGTTCTCACAATGTTATCATATGAACGTGGATTTTTTAAGAACACAAAGGAAGACTTTTGTGTTTTTAGTAGGACCGTTCTTGTCTAAACTTGGCCTTAGTTGTTTTTTTTCCATCTTCTTTCATTGTTGACTGCTTTATAATAGCCCATGTTTCCTGATAGTTCTGGTAACCCGTGGTTGCTGGTTGTGGAATAATTAAACTGTAGTTTCGAGTACAGTTGCTCCTGTCGTTTTACTAATTGAAATCCACCATAGACTCTGTGAGTTCAGTGATGTCATTTGTGGTGTCAGTAGTGGTTTCCTGGAACATGTCAGAGTTTTGGGGGGGTTTCTTACTAATTTTCAGGTAATTTTTTCAATTCAATTTCAGTGCAATTTCTATTTCAGTTTGATCTATAAAGTCCAGTATCACAAATCCCAGTTAGCCTTTAAGGGTTTAAGCACACAGCATCCCTCTCTCCTGAATATGCTTTGGAGCACGAGGCCTGTTCTTATTTTTTGTTGTTGTCTTTGTTTAGTTTTTTCCTTTTCCAAAAAACTCTCTACTCTGTCTTTAAAACTAACAAATACTGAGAATACTATTGTGCTGTGGTGTGAGCATTGTGTATTTTGGGCTGTGAACATACAGGAAGTGGTTTTTGTCCCACTGAACTGGAGGTGCAGCGGTTAATAACACATATCACAATTTGAGGCACATAACTTTAATAAGAGGAGACATGCACCTGCAACAACCAAACCAAAAAAGAAACTGGAGACAAGCAAAGCACAGATGATTTTAAAAATCAGCATTATGTTCTAATAGCCGACTGCTGTGGGTAGTAAACTTAGCTTGATGTCAACATGGAAATAAAGCTGATCAGACCATCTGATTGACCTTGAAATCACACAGTTCTGTGGAACTATCTATTGAATTCTAAAGTCTTTTGCACCTTCAAAATTATATATTTTAGGGGCTTTAACAGCTTTCCTCTCCATGTTGTGTACCATCATGTTGGATTTGGTACAAAAGCTGTTAGATTGGATCTTGGCGCAAAACAGATAGGGAGAAGTCCTAGAAGTAGGTGAATGGAGAGAAAGAAATATTATAACATATATATAACAATAGAAACCCACAAAATGTTAAGAAAAGTAATATTCTGACATCTATTGTCCTTATTAAACAATAAGAAATACAACATAAATACAACTGTACACCTTTTGAACTCAACTTTCTCTCAGTCACTGAAGACTGATGAGGCTTAACTGGCTCATTAACTCATCAAAAAGTACATTAATTCAAAGTCAACATAAACAAAATAAAACTCACCCAAACTGTCTTGACTACTCTTGCTAGTAATCTAGTTAGTAAGTCCACTGTTCCAACTATCACCACCTAAGGTTTGGTCCAAAAAAAATCCTTAATTCAGTGTTCATTAGTTCAGTGTAAAAAAATATGCTGTTATTCCACACGCTCTCTTTCTGGCTGCTGGCCGCCGGCTGTTTACAGTCCTGTAACTTCTCCCTCCAGCACTAGGTGTCACTGTGTCTTTCAGCTCAGCTGCCTGTTCTACCAATAAACTGATGATCTCCTGAAAATCTCCCAAGCAGGAAAGTATGTTGTGTTACGATGACAGCCAGTAACAATTAATCTTTTTGTCATATAGAGGGTGAGTGGAAGGAGAATGGTGACTGTTTCTCAAATCTTCATATTTCAGCCATGATTGGTAACTGGACTTGCACTTGTCTCATGCTTTTCGAGTTAGTTTGACACAAAGAGTTTTCACACTGCTTGTCACATTCACCCGTTCGCACATAGAGTCATACACATACATTCATTCAGCCCGGGCTACCGCACAGACTGCCTCATACATTGGAAGCAATTTCTTCAGTATCTTGCCTGAAGATACTTCGACATGTTGACTGGAGGAGCTGGTGATCAAACTTAACAGCTAGAGGTGACCCTCTCCACCACCTGAGCCACAATTGATCCATGTTTGCAATCGAGTTTTGGCAGGTAAAAGAAAATTAACCGTATACTGGATGTGATGTAACTAATAGTCATAATTTGTGTTTCCCTGTGTTGTAGCCAGTTCAAGATGTTGAAGAATGCACCTGCCCAATGTCTACGTCACCAGGTACATCAGTTCTTATTATGAAATTATTCTGCATGTAAATTGTGCTCATTTTTGGTAAATTGTTGAACTGAAATATTGCCAACAATTTTCACAGTGTCATCAGCATACTTGAGGCATGGAAAGTTTTTGAATACATAATGTCTGCGTAAGATATGAAATGACACCAACAATGGGGCACCAACTATGGCCAGATGCAAAACCAAAAATTACATTAATTTGCAGTCTGGTATAGTGTGCCATTCTACATTTCCCTCACAGATTACAATACGATACGATACAATATGATACACTTTATTGTTTTGGACTCAGTGCTGCACACACTATGCCTCCACACTTCAAACAAAAACAATTTTCACACTATGACATTAAAAACACAACAGTTTGAACAATACAGTAATAATCCAACTGAGCATACACCCATTCTCACTTTGCTCTTATACTGCTCAATTCTCCATTTGTATGTGCGAGTAATTTGGGTAGCTTGTTTGCTCTGCCAAGAAAGTCCAATTTTACTGCGTTGTCCTACTGATTTTATATTTAGTCATCTTCTCAGAAAGATGCATGAGATCCTTAAAGCCTGTTGTTGAGCAGGTACCATCCCCTCCAATTAACACACACGGCAAGCAAAAAAACCTGTCTTTTCTGACAATCTAAATAGTTAGCCATTTTTAAAATTGGCAGATATTTTTACCAGCCATTTGGTGTGTTACAATATCCTGCAGCAGGCAGGCATTAAGGGGATTCACACTTAGGGACTGTTTGGCACATTTACACACTTTTCATCCTTCATCTTTCGATAATTTTGTTCATTTTGTATATTCTTGGAATTTCCAGCTCAGCTCCTACAATAAGTCTAAAATACACAATTTAAACACCATTGTTACATTCATATTGTTAAGTGCAAAAACTGCACCACTGAAACCCATTCAAACCGTAATTTTTTTATCCTACAGCCATCAAAGCATAAAAAACATGCATTGTAATATTTCTTGGTTTCATTCTAGGGTTTTGTCTTGGAATTTGTCTTTTTTAATATTTTCCATGATGATAACATCATCTTTACCACATCTGGCATATGCAGAAAATACATGATATTTCCACCAGGTGCACTGTCACAGTCAGTGTTGCTGCTAATCATTGACATATCCCAGACTGTGATTATCAAAAAACAACTACTTTGCACGTAATATGTTTGCACTCCTGTCTCTCCAAACTGGAGTACACCGACCGCAACATCTGATTATGGATTAGTGCTTCATAAAACCCCATTTAAAAAATCCAAACTATCTCTTTGATAGCTGAAAACAGAGACTGAGGAGACATTGGGGAACTGGTATGCGCCTGAGACCATCCAAGTGCACGCTATATGGCCATACCCTCTGACAGCCATCAAGAGGCAGATAGTTTAAGTAACTGGATAAATTAATTAAGAAATGAATTAAACTGTAGATGAGATATTTATATATATATATATATATTAAATTTGCTGTCAATACATTGTTATTGTGCAACTTACATGGCACAAATTCAATTCAGGTCAAGTCAATTTTATTTATAGAGCCCATTATCACAAAACATGGTTTGCCTCAGAGGGCTTTACAGTGTACGACATCCCTCTGCCCTTAGACCCTCACATCACCCAAGGAAAAACTCCCGAAAAAGAAAAAAAGGAAGAACCCTCAGGAAGAGCGGTAGAGGATCATGAGGGATCCCTCTTCCAGGACGGACAGATGTGCAATAGATGTCGTAAATAACAAATGAAATATAATCATGGCAAAAAGGAAAGAGAAAGAGAGAGGGGAGGAGAGGGGGAGAGAGGGGGAGAGAGGGGGAGAGAGGCACGGCAATAATAGAAACAGATGCATGTCATATTACAATAATGGTAGGTGTGAAATTATTAATTGCACTCTACTATGATATTGAGGGTGATGATAACAGTCTCATGCATATGTTGATAGGGAGGTGTCCAAAGGCAAGATCACAGCATCAGCGCAACCAGGAACAGACCACGATCAGGGCGAGCGGGGTGCACAGTATCAGTACAGCCACAGCACAAGCACAAACAAAGGCAGGGTCACAGCATCAGCACAGCTATCACCATGGTCAGGCACAGTCAAGGTTACGGCCAGGATCCAAGAAAATTAGGAAACGAGGGAGCAGGATTGGTCCCAAGAGGCAACAGGATTAGCGTAGTGCAGTTCAACAGACCCAGGCTCCGTAATCGCAAGCCCCAGGTAGTGACAGTACCAAATGGCTATCACAGATGTAAGGCTAAGCTAAACTACTGAGGCTAAGCTAAGCTTGCAAACGGCAATGCAGTTAACAGACATTCATGATTTTCCGATGGCGGCATTGAGAGAAGGAAAAGGAGCTCAGCGTATCAGAGGAAGTCCCCCGGCAGGTTAAACCTATGTCAGCCTAACTATGGGCTGGTCCAGGCAACCTGAGCCAGCCCTAATTCTAAGCTTTATCAAAGAGGAAGGTCTTAAGTCCACCCTTAAAAGTGGAAATGGTGTCTGCCTCCCTGACCGAAACTGGAAGATGGTTCCATAGGAGAGGAGCATGGTAGTTGAAGGCTCTGGTTCCTATCCTACTTTTGGAAACTTTGGGAACCACAAGTAACCCTGCATTTTGAGACCGCAGCGATCTTGAGGGTTGGTAAGGAACCATTTAAAGCTTTGTATGTAAGGAGGAGGATTTTAAATTCAGTCCTGGATTTCACAGAGAGCCAGTGCAACAAAGCTAAAACAGGAGAAATATGATCCCTTTTCTTGCTTCCCTTTAGAACACGAGCAGCAGCGTTCTGCACCAGTTGGAGAGACCTAAGTGATTTGTTGGGGGAACCAAATATTAGGGAGTTATAGTAATCCAGCCAAGAGGTGACAAATGCATGTACTAATTTTTCAGCACCTGTTTGGGACAGGATATGTCTAATTTTTGCGATGTTACGCAAGTGAAAGAAAGCCGTCATTGAAGTTTGTTTTATATGGGAGGCAAAAGATAAATCTTGATCAAATAAAACTCAGAGGTTCCTTACAGATGTGCTAGAGGCCAAGGTAATGCCATCTAGAGAAATTACATTGTTGGAAAAGGAGCTTCTGAGGTGTTTGGGGCCAAGAACAATAACTTCAGTTTTGTCTGAATTCAATATCAGGAAATTATGGCTCATGCAGGCTTTTATATCCTTAAGACATGTTTGAAGTCTAGATAGCTGATCGGTTTCATCTGGTTTCATAGATAGATATAATTGTGTATCGTCAGCATAACAATGGAAATTTATAGTGTTTTCTAATTATGTTGCCTAGAGGAAGCATATATAAAGTAAAAAGGATTGGTTCAAGCACAGAACCTTGTGGCACTCCAAAGCAGACCTTTGTATGTGCGGAGGATTGATCATTGACGTGAACAAATTGGGAACGATCTGGTAAGTAAGATTTAAACCAGGCTAGTGCCTTTCCTTTAAGGCCAATTAAGTTTTCCAGTCTGTGCAGTAAGATTTGATGGTCAATGGTGTCAAATGCGGCACTGAGATCTAATAGGATTAAAACAGAGACCAGACCCGTGTCAGAAGCGATAAATAAGTCGTTTTTTTTGCAATTTTTGCAAGTGCCATCTCTGTACTATGATGAACTCTGAAGCCTGACTAAGTCCTCGAATAAACTATCATCTTGGAGAAAGTCACAGAGTTGATGAGCAACCACTCTCTCAAGAATTTTAGAAATAAAGGGGAGATAAGATGTTGGTCTATAGTTAGCTAAAATCTCAGGATCGAGAGTGGGCTTCTTTAGAAGAGGTTTAATGACAGCTACTTTAAAGGACTGTGGTACATAGCCTGTTAATAAAGACACATTGATTATATCCAATAAAATTTGTCTAATAAGGGCAAAACTTCCTTAAATAGCTTAGTTGGGATGAGGTCTAGCAGGCATGTTGATGGCTTAGATGCAGAAATCAAAGTGTAGAGTCGATGAAGGTCAATGGGGGAGAAACGGTCCATATAAATTTCAGGCCTTGCTGCCATATCCAAGCTATCTGTGTCCGGGGTCAGGTCAGGTAGGGGCAAGAGATGATGGATTTTACCTCGAATAGTTATAATTTTATCATTAAAGAAAATCATAAAGTTGTCACTGCTCAGGGCCAAAGGAATACAAGGCTCTGTGGAGCTGTGACTCTGAGTCAGCCTGGCTACAGTGTTGAAAAGAAACCTGGGATTGTTTTTAATTTCCTCAATTAATGATGAGTAATAGTTTGCCCTGGCATGGCGGAGGGCCTTCTTATACACTTTAAGACTGTCCAGCCAGACTAAACAGGACTCTTCCAGTTTGGTTGAACACCAGTGTCTTTTAAATTTTCGCAATGTTTGTTTCAATTTGCGGATCTGGGGATTAAACCATGGAGCTAATTTTCTTTTGTTTCATTATTTTCTTCTTGAAGGGTGCAACAGAGTCGAGAGCTGATTGCAGTGAGCCAGTAGCATTATCGACGAGACAGTCAATTTGAGAATGGCCCTAAGAATCAGTTTCTTAAATTTAGCCACTGCTGAATCAGATAGACATCTAGAATAGTAACTCTTGCTGAGAGGCTTGTAGTTGAGTAATAAAAAATTTTAAGTTATTAAATAATGGTCTGACAGAGCGGGATTCTTGGGGAAGACTAATAAATCTTCAATATCGATGCCGTATGCAAGGACTAGATCGAGGGTGTGATTGTAGCGATGAGTGGGTTTATGTACACACTGACTGAAGCCAATTGAATCCAAAAGCATGGAGAAAGCAGAACTGAGGCTATCACTATTAATATCCATGTGAATGTTAAAATCCCCTACGATAATAATTTTGTCTGATTTAAGCACTAAACTTGATATAAGCTCAGAGAATTCAGACAGAAATTCAGAGTATGGGCCGGGGGCGCGGTACATTATAACAAATAGAATTGGCTGTAGAGTTTTCCAGGATGGGTGAGAAAGACTAAGAAAAAGGCTTTCAAATGAATTACACTTTAGCTTAGCCTTAGTGTGAATTGCTAAGCTTGAATCAAAAATAGCAGCAACTCCCCCTCCTCGGCCAGTGTCCCGCGCAGTGTGACTATTTATATGACCAGGAGGAGTGGATTCATTCAGGCTAACGTACTCTTCAGGACAAAGCCAGGTCTCAGTGAGGCATAATAAATCAATCTGGTTATCCAATATTAAATCAGTGACTAAATGAGCCTTGGTTGATAAGGATCTAACGTTCAAGAGTCCGCATTTAATTCTCCTGTTATGGTGCTGTTTGACAGGAGATGAGTTAATTTTTATGAGATTTTCTTGTACAACTCCCCTTTTGTTTATTTTAGCTTTAAACAAATGAAGTGGTTGATTCTATTCTATTGGGCTTACCCCATCTTCTTTGTCCATCTCTGAGCTCAGACTACCCCAAAGAACTGCAGTTACTCAACAGTCCCTGTGAAAAGTGCTGCTGCCCAGCACCTCCTCCCAAGATCAGTGACCTCATGAATGACAAAGATCTCCTGGACTTACTGCGCCTCAAGCTGGATCCAAACCACTGCACCATCAAAAACTGGAAGAACTTTGCAAGTCGCTGGGGGATGAGCTACGATGAACTGACCCTGCTGGAGCACCGGACCCAGGGCTCCTTGTACCACAGCCCGACCCAGGAGTTCCTGCTGCGCTACAACCAGAAGACGGTTACTGAGCTCACCGAACTTTGTCGCATCTACCAGCGCATTGATGTGCTGCGACTGCTGCAGAGCTGGATCGAGAAAGACTGGCCGTCACGCTGGCAAGAGACTCATTAACCAGTTCGACACTGTACATTTTTCTTTTGTCAGGGTTGCATGTGTTAGAGATTTTTTCTACTTCATAAGCTTGGACACATTTTAACATTTTTAGCAATATTGACTTAAGCAAGAGATCTTATGAGAAAGATAAAAAGTATGATAAACAACTGAAAACTTTCAGTAGATAATTCAGTTTAGCTGGGTGCCTGATATAGCACAGGACAGTATAGTACTTGCAAGACTTACTACTGGTTAACAGCATGGCAACATTTTCAGCCCTGCAGATGGCATCACTCTATAGTTAGCAATGTTGTTTTGTCCAACATCTGTTTCTTGTTCTGTTGGTTCTTCCACCCATTGGTCCAAACTGAAACGTCTTAACAACTGTTAGACAGATTGCCCTGAAATGTTATACATACATTCAGGATTTTAATTACCTAAATTCTGCCTTTGGGGATAAATAAAAGTTTATCTATTATTCATGGTCCCCCAGAGCATAAATCCTGTGGTAATCCACTGTCTTTAAGCACCATCTGCAAGTCAAAGTTTTCATTTGTTCATTGAAATATCTCAACATTTGCTGAATGGATTTTTACAAATCCATGTACAGACATTCATGGTTCCTAGATGATATATGACTTTTGTAACCCTCAGACACGTCCTCCAGTAGAAGCACAAGGTTTTCATTTGAGTGAATTTACTCAACAACAATGCCTATTGGATAGCTTGCAAAGAAGTTTGGTGGAGACATTTCTGTTCCCCTCGGGATGAATTGTGATAAAGTTGGCGATCCTGTAATTTTTTTCTGTAGCGCTATCATCAGGTCAAAATTTTCAATTTGCACAATACTTTGGTTTATGACCAAAATGCTCAAGAATCGACATACCATATGCCTCCGCTTAACTTTGTGTTCAGTGCTAATTAGCAAATGTTAGTATTCTAACACGCCAATGCACAAAAGGAATGGCAGAGTATTTACTTTTAAATATTTTGTTTAAGTTTTGGAAATAGTACACACATTCACACAATGTATACACCATGTTAGCAGTATGTATGTTACAACTTAAGAGTGGTTATACCATTGGCTGCATCTCATTCAGTCCCTCCAGGATTTGACGGGCTGTTTTTAGGTTTGTTGTGGCCTGAAATGCCCGATTTCAGGGCAGCTTTTCTAAGAAATTCCAGTGATCCTTGCAACATTTGTAGGCATTTTCTGCAATGAAATGCAATGTAAGCTGTTAAGATAGATGTGATGCTGTTATGGATTCGGACCTATTACAATGAACATTCTGTCTTTCCAATAGAATTAGAATCTATTTGTGATGGTATGGGGATGGGTAGGGCAACAGTTGATTGTATGCAATGAGCTGTTTCTGCCTTTTGCAGCACCAAAGAACCATCTCTGTGAGCCACTCTCCTTCTGCCCCCTCTGCCCAGTTAGCACAAGCTAATACAACAGCAGTGGCTAACATCTGACACTGACCATTTATGGACCCAACAGTCCCACACTGACACCGAAACAGCTGGGCTTTATCATTAGTTTTGTTAATAACCATTGGGTATCATTAGCCATGTGATAGTATTTAGTTAGCCCTGTCATTGTGTGTCCCAGGCACAGAGCTCTAATCCTGCAGCAGTAGTCTCATTATAAACAGTGAGGGAGAGAGCAGGGCAAAGAGGGTCTTAGCGAACCTGTACACTGCATGGAGTTCTACTTTGAAATGAGATTTTACCCATACCCAGTGAATGGTTGAATTTGGGTTCTTTTTTGCAATCACGACATTGCAACATCCTGGAGGGACTGCTAATGTACTGTTGTAAAGGCAGTGTAATGGAGCTATGATGTGTGGACAACAGGTTGTTTGCAAAGGACGTCATATCACTGTAAAAAAAGAATAACATTATTGATGGCCTCCATGTTGTTCTCTTGATTGCTAACTTGTTTTCTGGCCCTGTCCATGAAGTCAAATGTGACTTGCAAGAAAAACAAACAAACAAACAAACAGAGAGTCAGACTCATCTGCTGCAGAGCTGTTTACACGGCTCTGATCTATTGGGAATGGGAAAGCAGCCATGTTTGAAAAACCTACATGCAGGTGCATATTTAGGCGGAACCAAAACATTTAACATCAACATGCCATTCCGTTTTTATGTTTGAGGAAAGCACTTACAGAGTTTCGACCTGCTCTATATGAAAAGTGTAATAACTTGTTATGATCGGAGAATCATATGAGGAAAACTAACTAGAATGAACTGAATTATATTTATGTTTTTTACTGTACCCATTTCCACTAAAATAAACACATCAGGCTCTCTAAAAGCCTTAGTCATGTTTAAAGTAAAACCTGACTGTCTATTAATTACATGAACAGGTTTTTGCTTTTAATTACATTGTGATCTGATATTCATCAGTAACACCTAAACTGCACAGCTCTTTCATTATAGTTCAGATATAAACATATTTCTTTGATATTTCTTTCATATTTGATTGTAATTTTATTTTAATCTGTTTGTGTTTCTTGATTTTTGCAATACTTGCTTTCATTCCCAGTTTCATTTTCTCTTACTCTATTTATGTTATGCACCAAACACCAGAGCAGATTCCTTGTATGTGCAAACCTACTGGGCAATAAACTGAACTCTGATTTTAATTATATAGTGTTCAGTTGGTACACTTCTAAATGGTTAATATCAATTACTTTGAAACATTGATGACATCACTTTTTTTCATGTGTGTCTTTCAGACACCTTTCACAAGTATTAAATTCTTTGACACCTGAGCAAAGCGGGGTCATTTCTGTCAGAAACAAAGGGGAAAAGGCAATGAGTAACTTATGAGGAAATGCTCCACAAATTTCAAGGAAATACTGTATTCCATCCATCCATCCATTTTCTACCACTTATCCGGGGTCGGATCGTGGGGGCAGTAGCCTAAGCAGGGAAGCCCAGACTTTCCTCTCCCTGGCCATTTTGTCCAGCTCTTCCCGGGGTATCCCTAGGCCAGCTGAGAGAAGTTGTCTTTTAGTGTGTCCTAGGTCTTCCCCAGGGTCTCCTACCGGTGGGACATGCCCTGAACACCTCACCAGGGAGGCATTCGGGAGGCATCCTAATTAGATGCCCAAGCCACCTCATCTGACTCTTGTGCCCACAATCTTGTTCTTTCGGTCACTACCCAAAGCTCGTGACCATAGGTGAGAGTAGGAACAAAGATCGGTAAATCGAGAGTTGGGCGGCAGCTGTAGGCAGGGACCTTGGCGGTCCGATCCTCGGCTGCAGAAGCTAGCTCTAGTGATGTGAGATGTCACCTCTCTGGTGGGGAAGGAGCCTGAGCTGGTGCGCGAGGTTGAGAAGTTCCGGCTAGATATAGTCGGCCTCACCTCAACAAACCAAATCAGTAGAACCAGTCTTCTCGAGAGGGGTTGGAGTCTCTTCCACTCTGGCGCCGGGCAGGGGTGGCAATACTTATTGCCCCCTGGCTCGGTGCCTGTATGTTGGAGTTCACCCCAGGGGACAGGAGGGTAGCCTTCCTCCGCCTTCGGTTGGGGGGACAGATCCTGACTGTTCTCAGTGCCTATACTCCAAACGGCAGCTCAGAATATCCACCCTTTTTGGAGTCCTTAAAGGGGGTGCTGGAGAGTGCTCCTTCTGGGGATTCCCTCGTTCTGCTGGGGGACTTCAACGCTCATGTTGGCAACTACAGTGAGACCTGGAGGGGTGTGATCAGGAGGAATGGCCCCCCCGATCTGAACTCGAGTGGTGTTTTGTTATTGGACTTCTGTGCTCACCAGAGATTGTCCATAATGAACACCATGTTCAGGAATAAGGGTGTCCATATGTGCACTTGGCATCAGGATACCTTAGGCCGCAGTTAGTGATCTACTTTGTAGATCATTGGACTTGCGGCCGTATGTCTTGGACTCTCGGGTGAAGAGGGGGGCAGAGCTGTCAACTGATCACCACCTGGTGGCTCCAATGGTGGTGGAGGACACCAGTCAGACCTGGCAGACCCAAACGCATCGTGAGGGTCTGCTGGGAACATCTGGCAGAGTCTCCAGTCAGACATAGCTTTAACTCCCACCTCCAGGAGAGCTTCGACCATGTCCCGAGTGGGCCATGTTTCATGCCACCGTTGTTGAGGCGACTGATTGGTGCTGTGGCTTTAAGGTGGTCGGTGCCTGTTGTGGTGGCAATACCTTCACCCGTTGGTGGACACCAGCGGTGAGGAATGCCATCAAGCTGAAGAAGGAGTCCTATCGGGCCTTCTTGGCCTGTGGGACTAAGAGGCAGAGGTAGGCCAAGTGGAGTGCAGTTACGGCGGTCGCCAAGGCGAAAACCCGGGCATGGGAGGAGTTCAATGAGGCCATGGAGAACAACTTCCTGGCGGATTTGAACAGGCCCTGGACCACCATCCGGCGTCTCAAGAGGGGGAAGCAGTGCTCTGTCAAAACTGTGTATGGTGGGGATGCTGTGCTGCTGATCTTGACTCGGGATGTTGTGGAAAGGTGGAAGTAATACTTCGAAGACCTCCTCAATCCCACCGACAAGCCTTCCGGTGAGGAAGCAGGGCCTGGGGACTCGGGAGTGGGCTCTTCCATGGGGCTGAGGTTGCCGAGGTGGTCAAAAAGCTCCTTGGTGACAGAGCCCCAGGGGTGGATGAGATCTACCCTGAGTTCCTTTAGGGCCTGGATGTTGTGGGGCTGTCATGGTTGACACGACTCTGCAACATTGCGTTGACAACAGGGGCAGTGCCTCTAGACTGGCAGACCGGGGTGGTGGTCCCTCTTTTTAAGAAGGGGGGCCGGAGGGTGTGTGCCAACTATAGGGGGATCACACTCCTCATCCTCCCTGGTAAGGTCTATTCAGCGGTACTGGAGAGGAGGGTCCGCCGGATAGTTGAACCTTGGATTCAGGAGGAGCAATGCAGTTTTCGTCCTGGTCATGGAACTGTGGACCAACTCTGGATCCTTGAGGGTGGATGGGAGTTTGCCCAACCAGTCCACATGTGCTTTGTGGACTTGGAGAAGGCATTAAACCGTGTCCCTCGGGGAGTCCTGTGGGAAGTTCTCCAGGAGCACGGGTATCGGACCCCCTGATACGGGCTATCCGTTCCCTATACGACCAGAGCCAGAGCTTGGTCCGTATTGCCGGCAGTAAGTCGGACTCATTTCCAGTATGGGTTGGACTCCACCAGGGCTACCCTTTGTCACCGATTCTGTTCATAACTTTTATTGACAAAATTTCTAGTCGCAGCCAGGGCGTTGAGGGCATCCAGTTTGGTGACCTCAGGATTGGGTAGCTGCTTTTTGCAGATTATGTGGTCCTGATGGCTTCATCAGGCAATGACCTTCAGCTCTCACTGGATCGGTTCGCTGCTGAGTGTGAAGCGGCCAAGATGAAAATCAGCAACTCCAAATCCGAGGCCATGGTTCTCAGCTGGAAAAGGGTAGAGTGCCCTCTCCAGATCAGGGAGGAGATTCTGCCCCAAGTGGAGGAGTTTAAGTACCTCGGAAATACTGTATTCAGAAAGTTGTTTTTAAAAATCTAGGGGAGAATGTCTAGGAGGGAAAATGAAAAAAAACTATATTTAAGATTATAATTATAATAATGACACATTTAAAATTATGTTACAACATTTGTATATATTTAAGCACATTTTACAGATAAATTTCGTTTGTGATTGTTTTTTTATTGTCTTTTTCCTTGTACTTGTACTTTTTAAGTATTTCATGCTAATTTTGGAGTCATTTTTTTGTTGCATTTTGCTGTTTTTCCATGTTTTTGAAAGAAATCATGCCCAGGGTAAGGGTTGATTACTTCTGCATTCAAAAAGCCTTTAGTTTAGCAAAAGTGAAATGTGCTTAATATGTAAAGCGTATAATTTTGCTCATATGGAATACAGTTTCCAATAATAGTTCACATTTATTGGGGTTTGACAGTAATTGTTTTTTGTTTGTTTGTTTTTCAAGGAAATTCCTATTTGTCCAAAATCAGTCCAAATTTATATTTTGTTTTGATTTTTTTCCAGAGAGCTTTCTAGGAACTTAAATATGGATCTGTAAAACAAAGTGTCATAAAGCCTCTTGTTTGTTTCATGCATTTGCTGACTTTTGTTACAAATCAACAAATCATAAGTTTATTATTTTTCTTTTTTAAAGAATCACAAGCCTAAGGAATGTTTTTAATTATTTATTGAAGAACAAAAACTGACGAATATATTCACGCACACAATTTTCTTATCATGTTAAATTTTTAAGATAAAGTAATTCACTTCTCAGAAACTTAAACAGCTCAATATGATCACATGCAATACTGAGGGAGTTATTTAAAAAGTAACATACTTTCAAATCAACAATGTGTAGAAAACAGCTTATATAAATAACAGGAATATACACATAGTTTCTAAAAACGATTTTCTTCTTAAGGCTACCGCCATTATTAAGATCCACAAGAAGGCTACTGTACTGTACTGCACTGATACTTATCTGCAGAAAACTGTTGCAAATTTAATTGAACCGTTAACATCTGTCTGCATGGTCGCAAACTAAAGAAAAGAATTGGTTAAGTTACATGTATTTACAATTTTTCTTGACTTAATTTATCATGTTAGCCCAGCAGGAATCAGTCAGCATCTGAGTCCTTGATATTAAGACCAAGCATATTGGAGAGGCCCTGTGACAATTTGTCATTTTCATCTGATGTCGAAATTTCAGGGACTGAAATGCCCAGTACTGACTCTGGCTTTTCGACTTTGAAAGTACCTTCTCTTGTCAAAGAGGAATCTCCTGCTTCTGCAGAGGAACCGACATTAAGACCTGGGAGCTTCAGATCAATATCAGTTTTTGATTCAGTGGGTGAGACATTGACTGATGGTGCTTTTTCCTTTGCTTTCATCAGTCTCTCCATAATGTCGATTTTCTCTCCTGTTTTTGGAGTAGCATTTAGTATCGGCAAGCGGACCCCTTTGCTCATGACATACTCCTTTTCGTCTGTGTCAGATTTTAATAAGCCCATGGTATCACCAATTTCTCCAATGCCATCAATGCTGTTCCTGGGCAGTCTGTGGATTCTGAACACAGGAACCTCCATCTCAGCCTTAGAAGAATCATTTTCAGAGTCAGCTCCACTCCCCTCCTCATCAGTACCTGAACCAGACTTAAATCCCCATCTGAAGGGCCATCTCCGCTTACTTTTCGGAGAACCTTTCACTTCAACATCTGCATCAGGCTTGATATCCAGTTCAGGTGTGTTCAAGCTTGTCTTCACTTCAGGTGATTTTAGGACACCTACATCAGGTAAATTGATATCCCCATCAATACTGGGAGCTTTGACCTTCATATCAGGCGAGACTTCAAGATTTGCACTGGTATCAACCTCAGGTGCTTTTATTTTAGACCCTGGAAAGCTTAACTTTGGAAATTTAAAATTTGACAATCTGGGCTTTTCAAGATTGGCATCCACAGTTGGGGCCTCAGGTCCTTTGATAGCTCCCTCTAAGTTTGGCACACTCACGTCTACTGCAGGTACAGAGATGTTGGTATCCACTGAAGGAGTGCCTAAGTTGACTTCTGGTGCCTTGATTCCAGTCTCCACTGAGGGATTAATATTGGGAACATCTGCATCAGGACTTAAAAGACCAAACTTTGGAAGTTTATAATGAGGCAAATTAATGTCACCGAGATGGGAATCAAGTTCTAAATCTGGTTTTTTAAACTGTACATCGGGTTGTTTGAAGTCTGCTGTTGGTACGTTGCTAATCACATTTGGAGTGTTTAGAGTGACAGGTGCTTTTAGTTCAGCATTTGGCAACTTGGTGTCTATGTTTAGTGCTGGAAGGGTTCCATCAATTGTCGGTGAAGACAGGCTGAGATCTGGTGCTGTCACGTTGGCATCAGGTACCTGGATGTCTGCTTTTGTGAGATCCAGACTGGGTCCGTCAATCTTCAAGGTAGAAACATCGATGTCTGGCACAGTAATGTTTGTTTTGGGGGTGGAAAGGCCCAAATCTGTCTTAAGGTCAGCACCCAGATCTATATCTGGAGAACTGACATCTCCATTAATGTTGGGACCAGAAAGATTTAAGTTCGGTGCTTTGACATCGTGCGCATCGACATTGAGATTAGGCCGTGATAAGCCAAACCCTGGTATTTTGGGAAGCCTCCATTTTCCAGCAGAGGCATCAACCTCCTGAGTTCGAAGATCTACATTAAGACCATCCACCTTCGGTAAACTAACATCAAGATCAGGTGCATCAAGACCAATTTTAGGTGCAGATACGGAGAGATTAGATGAGTCTATGTCTGCATTAGGTATATCCACATTGCCCTTAGGTAAGTCAAGTTTGGCATCAATGTCTGGTGTCTTCAAATCAGCATCCAATTTAGGAGCTTTGACTTTTGGTCCTTTGAGTGCTGGTAATTTAAATTTAGGAAACTTCAGGTCAATATCTGGGTCAATATCTGGACCATTAACATCCACATCTAGACCTTTGACATCAGCATTAGGCATGCCAATATTGATATCTGGAGTCCCAATCCCACCCTCAATTTTTGGTGCTGAAAGTTCTGGTGCACTCAAATCCACACCAGGCGCCTTGAGGTCTGGTGTGTCTGGTACCTTTACATCAGCATCAATGTTACCTTTTGGACCCTTCAGTGTGCCAAATTTGGGTATTTTGAAGTTGAACCATTTATTAATTTTTCCAGAGGGACTTTCAATATCTGGAGTATCAATGTCTACCACAGGGCCTTCCAGGTTAGTTTTAGGTAAGTCTAGATTTACATCTGGTGGATTCATCTCACCATTGATTGTTGGCGCTTGGAGATTCAACTCAGGGGCTGAAACATTAGCATCTAGACCTGCATCTGGGCCATTTATCTTAGGACCTGAGATTGACCACTTTTTAAAAGTAGGCCATTTGGATTTCACAGATGGAGCCTTAATGTCTACATTTGGTGCGTTAACATCAACATCGGCTTTAGGTAAATTCACATCAATGTCAGGTCCATCAAGTGATGGAGGAGAGACACTTAGGTCAGGCGCTTTAACTCCAGCATCAAGATCAACATCTGTGCCTTTCAGCTTGGAAGTAGGAAAGGCAAACTTGGGCTTCTTGAGTGTTGGGAACCTGAGTTTGGTAGAGGGAGTGTCAATGTCTAATGCTTTAACGTCAACATCAGCTTTGGGCAAAGTGACGTCGACATCTGGTGTGCCAATCTCATTACTCATTTTTGGAAGAGAGACATCAACATCTGGTGCGCTTAGATCTGTGTTAAGGTCTGCATCAACTTTGGGGCCATGAAGTTTTGGTTTCTTCCACCACTGAGGAAGCCACTGATGCTTCCCTGATGGAGCATTAATGTTAAGATCTGGGGATTCAACATCTACATTGGGGGAGTTAAGTTCAGCTGTTGGAAGACTTAGCTCAGCATTTGGTAAATTTGTGTCACAATTTAGGTCTGCATTTAAGTCTGCTTTTGGGCCTTGAAGTTTCGGCTTCTTCCATTTCAAGTGAGGCCAGGGGATTTTTCCAGATGGTGCCTCTGCATCAATATTTGGGGTTTGCACATCTAGATCGGGGCCTTTAAAGTCAGCCTTCGGCGCATTAATGTCAACATCTGGGGTATTTACTGCTCCCTCCAGTGTTGGAAGAGAGGCATCAACAGAAGGCGTGTTCAGATTTGCATCTAAGTCCAGATCAGATTTTAGGCCAGGAAGTTTGGGTTTCTTTAACTTCCAATTCCATTTGGTTTTATTAGATGGGGCATCAATGTCAAGATTTGGAGTTTGGATAGCTAGATCAGGGCTTTTGATGTCAATATCTGGTGTACTTAGATTCCCATCAATTTTCGGTGTAGTGAGGTTGACATCAGTTGCAGGCAGACCAGCGTTTAAGTCAGCATCTGGTCCTTTAACTTTTGGCAATTTCCAATTTTGATGGGGCCACTTTCTTTTGCCTGAGGGTACCTCGATATCAGCATTTGGAGGTTCTACATTTAAACCAGGACCATTCAGATCCACTTTTGGCCCACTGAGATCCAAATCTGGAGTTTTAACATCGAATGCTGGGGCTGTCACGTTGAGGTCTGGTGTTCCTAGATTTCCACTGACAGAAGGGAGGTCTATATCACCAGAAGCATCCAAGTCTAGTTTAGATGTTTTGACATGAGGCAGATTAAAATTTGGCATCTTGAATTTTGGGGCCTTGTATTTCAGGTTGCCTGTCTTGATTTCTGGTTTCTCAACATCAAGCGAGGCACTGGGGGTGTTGAGCTTAGGAGCTGAGAAACTGACATCAGGTGCTTCAAGGGAGCCATCTAGATCTCTTTTAACACCTGATCCAGTCAGTCCTAGGTCAGGCATTGTGAACTTGGCACCTGCATCAGCTGAGGGCGTATTAAGACTGAGACTGGGAAGGTCTCCATTGAGAGTAGGACCACCTATTTCACCCCCTAAACCCTGTGCAGCATTTAGCTTTCCACTTAGGCCATTAATGGAAAGGTCTGGTGCCTCCGCTGATGCATCCAGTGACAGATCCTTTTTTAGGGCAAGCATCTGTTGATAATGGAGGGATAAACAAAGTAGGTTAACATCCGTTAATGCAGCATTTGTGTAATCAGTTATATTAAGCTTATAGTCTACAATCCAATTGTTCTTGATACTACTGATACTTAGACAGATGCTGTGACTATTAATACAATTTCTTCCAATTTATTTAATTATTAAAATGTGCAAAGGAAGCATGTGTTGTGGGTTGTAGGGACCTTTGAATTGCAAACACATTTACACTTACTCCCGCGCTTTACCATGCTGCCCTTTCTGACCCCTGCCAATGCAGAATGACTTTGATTTATGCTAACCAATAGTTCATACAACACTCTTCTCACAATAGACTGCACTGCAAAAACTGCTGATCTAACCAAGTGTAATAATCTTATATTTAGATTAAAAAATCTAGTTAGTCTTGTTTTAAGTATAAATGGATTATCTAGTGCTGACTAGGAAAGATCATTTGACTTAATTCAAGTAAATATCACTTGCCTGGTCTTGTTAAGCATCTTTGTCTTTTTCTGAGTTATTTTTAACTAGATACAAGAGACAAGTCTGGAAACATCCACATCAGGTCTATAGAAACCTTATTTTAAGCACTAGTATGTCCAACTAAGCTTAAATAAATTGCTTGAAATTAGTGTTTTTGATCTTATTTCAAGATTTTATGGGCTATAATGAGAGTCACACAGTTTTACTGGTTTTAAGACATCTTAACAAGCAAAATTTGCTTACTGCACTGGCAGCCAAATTTGCTTCCTTTAAGTGCAAGTATGCTTAAATCTAGGGTGTTTGGCCTTAAATTTGACAGGCCATTTTTGCAGTGTGGATGACCACACCCAAATTATTAGAAAACAAATTATTATAGCCTGTTTGCAGTCACATGATATCAACTATGTGCAAAAGTCAGATGTGGGGCAAGAAGTGAAGAACACCAGTTGAGAATTCGTCCTGCAGACCTCTTACTACACAGCGAGCTAAATGAAGGTGTACAAAATCTTAAGGCTTCTAACTACACTGCAAAAATGGCCTGTCAAATTTAAGGCCAAACACCCTAGATTTAAGCATACTTGCACTTAAAGGAAGCAAATTTGGCTGCCAGTGCAGTAAGCAAATTTTGCTTGTTAAGATGTCTTAAAACCAGTAAAACTGTGTGACTCTCATTATAGCCCATAAAATCTTGAAATAAGATCAAAAACACTAATTTCAAGCAATTTATTTAAGCCTAGTTGGACATACTAGTGCTTAAAATAAGGTTTCTATAGACCTGAAGTGGATGTTTCCAGACTTGTCTCTTGTATCTAGTTAAAAATAACTCAGAAAAAGACAAAGATGCTTAACAAGACCAGGCAAGTGATATTTACTTGAATTAAGTCAAATGATCTTTCCTAGTCAGCACTAGATAATCCATTTATACTTAAAACAAGACTAACTAGATCTTTTAATCTAAATATAAGATTATTACACTTGGTTAGATCGGCAGTTTTTGCAGTGTATTTCATGTGCGGCTGAGTCAACAAGACTGTTTGCTTTGAAAATCACTGTCTTTTTATATTGCTATTTCAATTCTAAAGTAACTTTACATGCATGGATGCATCACTAGCATCAGGCTATGCGCTAGCTAGCTACCTGTTTCTACTATTTTCTACCTTGTTCTGTTTGGTCAACCATTCTCAGAGGTGTTCAGAAACCATTTTAAAGTTGCAACAATTTCAGATAATGACATATATATAGTTACATTTGAAGTAAACTTAACACTTAGATATCAAGTAAACATAAAAAAATGTACTTATATATATACTTTCGTTTTTCAAGGCAAATGGTTTCCAAGGTTGTTGTTTTTTTTTTTAAACTAAGATCAACTTTTCAGATTTTACAGTGTGTATAAAGCTATGCAAATGGTTTGGAGTCTTATTTATAAAGATATACATTTTTCTTGAAACTACTTTGAAACACACTAGAGGTAAGTGTTTCCTTTTAATTTGGGTGAGCCAACTATTGCGACGTTTACCTGTGCAGGGTCTTTGAGACCCAATCCCAAAGAACCAAGGCCAGCACTGGCAACAAGCTCCTTCTTTGTCAGAACCTTCATGTTGTTATCGTACGGCTCCAGGACCTTCAGGATGTTGAGCACTTCATTTTTGTTGAGGTGGTCCAGGTGTATTGTGGCTGCAACAATCTCATCCCCTGGAACAAGCAGAAACACACATCAAAACCAGCATGGATCTTTTGCTTTTCCTTAAATCTTTTATCTACAGATACTGGTTTGGCTTTCCAAAACTGCAGCAAGACTAAAATATGATTGTAAATATTCACTGTTTTTATTTTCTTACCAGCTTGTAGGCCACTCTTTGCAGCCATTGTGTCATCTGTGATTCCGGCAATGATGACTCCACTCTCAGAGTCGTCTAGGACCAGACTTTCTGAGAAATGTCTACCCGTGCTGTCCCCGCTCTGTGTTTAAAAATGTTGTGCAGTGCACAAGATGAGACAGGTTTGCAACATTTTCACATATTTGCACCATGTGTTTTAAACTCAGACATATGGATGTCTGTGGATGTTTTTTATGTTGGTTTTTCATACTCACCATTATTTGTCAGTTGTATTTACATCCACATATCATGGAATTTACACAAAAGTATAAGCAACCATGGAAACTTCAAACCACAGCAAAGATACCTGTAAAACACCAGAGCAAAGCAACTTAAGTTATTTATTGATTTTAATCTCACTTAAATCAGTGTCATAACTAATGTACGAAAAAAAAACGTTAGACTATGCTCCCATAAATATTTAATTTAATGATTACTGGTGGTGATTAATTACATATTTATGGCCGCATGCACTGTAAAAAGACATTATTTATTTTAAAGATAGTGTTCGGACTGCCAAAAAGACAAGTGGAATAATTATAATATTACCTGAATTAGTTTTCTCAAATTTAACCAGTTTAAATTTTAAGGCAGCCTGGACACTAACTACTATAGTCAAAACAAAACATTTCTTTTTAAAGTGTGGTCTGCTGTGTGGTCTGTTTTTTTGTCATTTGTATTATCTTTTGTCTGTCCTGCACCTTGTTGTTTTTTTTGTTGTTGTTGTTTTTCCTTTCATCTAGTGTGTGCATTTGCAAACTTTTTGCGCAGTTATACTTTTCTGAATACAAAGATGCAGTGCAGGAATTCAAACAACAAATGATCATCATTTCAGTCCAAAAATGAAATCTGTATTTATTGACTGAGATTACTGTAAGTCATCTTAATTGTTCATGAAAAACCTCTCTCTCTTTCATTTAGAATCCTTAGCAAGAATACAGCCAACAACATGTTTTTTACGCAATTAATACTTTCAAACCATCAACATAAAAAAACTAGAGAAAATGTCCATAACTATAGTTATATTTATTATATTATTATGTTTCAGAAATTATGTATTTATTTATTTTTAAACACTTTTTCCAGGTCATATCCTTGTTTGTTTTTGTTTTTTATCTTTTTACTTTTATTTTTGTATTTTTGCTTATTTCAGGTTATTTTCCTGTCACTTTTTACTAATTTCACTAAACTTGGGCCCATCTATTGTTAGGCTGGTCATTCCCTTCTTTCCATGTTTTTGAGAGAAATGCAAATTTTGAAGCAGTTTAGGTTTCCAGTATGTGATTTTTTTTTCTTTTTTAATGCAGTGAACAGTGAAGTGGAGGCGTGTGTGTGTGTGTGTGTGTGTGTGTGTGTGTGTGTGCGCGCACAGTGAATATAATGGAAGTGAATGTTGACAAGTGATGGTCTATGGTCTTGGTTTGAATTGGTTGAAACTGATTTGAGGTAATTTGAGTAATACTGCCAAAAATTAGATGCAGTACATTGGTTTCTGAGTCAAACACACGTGTGATAAATCTGGACATTTTAATCGATGTACATACTTTGATTTGATTTATGGCTTATTTTCATGTTCAGTCTCCAATATACCTGTACAAGCTACCTAAAACTTTGCTGATGTTTGACCCAAAATGAATACACACAGTAGAACATGAAAGTTGATCCTGAACCATAAAAGAAGATGGCAGGAGTAAAGACACCACCATAAAGAGCCATAGTGTGATTACAGCACCAGCTTTACAAGTATAAGAAATTATTTCCCTCAGCTGTCTGTAGCTGTCACTATAGGCTCAGGTCACCCCTGAACCCACAAATCCCTGACAGCACTTATGGTCCTTCATCTGTCTTTAACAGCTCTTTAATTTTCTGATCCTGACTGACAGAGAAATAACAACGCCCCCACACCACATCGCCTCACACCTCAGGAATCCAAAGCCTCTGCCAGCTTTGCTCAGGGGAATGCATGCATCTAAACCAGTTAGTTTGGATGCATTCTGACTAACATGCCACACCGCTGTGTGCACACACAGCCCTCCCTTCAACCACACCCCGACATCTTCACATGGAAATGCTAATGTTGTTCACCTGCAACATAGTCGCATAAATAAAGAGAGGTCAGGTTTCAAGTTTAGCATTGCTAAACAGGTCCTCAAATGGGAAAAAAATTGGAATCAGTGACATTTTGTCCACAAAGATCCAAACTGCCCAACAATGCTTAAAAAAAAACATTGATCACCCATCAGTGTTAATGTGACATTCATGATTCATTCAACTCCAAAAACTAATCTTTAAACGGACAAACAACTACTTCGCTGTGTGCAATAATAGGCCACATGTTAAGTAATTACTGACCTGTTGACAGATTTGCTTAATGCATGTTTTTTTTCTAAGGATATTTAAAATGTCCAATCAAAATACACATCAGGGGATTATGGTTATAATACCATGACTTTTCAGAATCGCTGATGTTCCTTTTTTCCAAAGAAATACAAAAACGGTCCAAGTGCAAAGTGACTTCAGGCTCTGTACTTCCTCAAATCAGCTATTAAAATAAAACAGGCAAGTCATGAGAGAAAAGAAAAACCGTCAGATCATTACGGTTAATAGGTGTATCCTCTGAAAACAGGGCGTCAACATCATCAGCGACATGGACACAGCAGGGTGTGAGTCAGATGACAGCAGAGTTTGGTATGTTTCAGCCGGGACAACAGCAAGTCAAACATGGGCAGCAGCACTTATTAACAATACTGAATATATATTTTGACATCATCTTTATCTACACTTTACTCTTTATTTTCAATCTTCCCTTGACGTTAAAGCCAGACACCACAACACATTTCCAAAATCCTGACTTTGCTACTGATTTGTGACGTATCAAAATTTTACAAACCATGGTACGTTTATGAAACAAAGTTTAAAGGCATATTTGGAAATAATTGCTTTTTATTTTTAGGCTTTTTTTCAAGTAATGTCCTGCTTGCTTTTGTTTTTCTTATTCTAACCCCTCTTTTTGCTAATTTTCAGGTAATTTTCTTGTAATTTGTTGTTGGGTTTTTTTTTACCCATTTATTTCATCATTTGCAGGTGACAGTTAAACAGTTATCAGGTTTTTTTCCTAGACCAAAATGGATAATCTGAAGAAGAACCAGGAGCAAAAAAAAAAGAAACACATAAAATTGATACTCATAATGTAGATGCAATACACAGTTCACAATGCAAATTATTTAAGCAACTGTCCTTCCAAATAATCTCATAACAACCAAAAAAACATATTAGATGGACTCACCATATACTGCTGCCAGAGACGCCCCAGCAAAGGACAGCCACAGGGACAGATGTCTCCTCCTCAGTGTATCACTGCTGCTCTGTCAGGCAGGACAGGATGATCTGCCACTTACATGCCTATAAGCTTGTCGCAAGCCAGGAGAACAGGTTAGGCAGCATCAGCACCGCCTTTCCTAGTGCCCCCTTTTCCCCTTACAACACACACACTCCCACATGCACACACACACACACACACACACACACACACACACACACACACACACACACACACACACACACACACACACACACACGCCTCCACTTCAAACTATGTCACAGAGAGTGTCTCTCAGGCCTCTTTGCAGCCGAAACCTGACTAGAGAGCACAAGAGAGAAAGACACCGCAGAGAGAAACACACCACTCCTTCTGAACAGGACCAACCAGGTTTACAAAGAAAAACAAGTAGCAACAATGTCTCACCCACAAACACTGAGCTCACACTTCGCATCCATTTTGATATCAGACATTTTGGTGTTGGACACACACTTTTGCTTCCGCAGAGCAGGCTGTGACCACTGCCTTTTGTGAAATGTGGGTTAAGTTCGCCATTTCTGCATAGTAGTTACAGATTTATTGTAACATTGTTTTTGCATGCTGTTGGCATTTTTAATAAGCTATGAGTGATGCATTGCTTTCGGTAATGATATTTTCATTATAACAAACCTCACTTGTTTCCATTCATTGTAGTGTGTGTTATGAAAATCAAGCTACAGAGCTTTATACATGCTTTAACTGCCCCTGTTGTGTGTGTGTGGACTTTGCCAGTCAATTAGCATTCATTAAACCATACAAACTTAGCAACAATAAAAGCTTACATGATAATTGTGTTTGCTCTAGCTATCTATCAACCCCCTGATTTCCATACTAGTACAGGAATGTAAATCAATGGCTTCCGGAGCAGGCAGAAAGAACACATTCAGAAGACACAAATACTAGAAGAGCAGCGACTTCAAATCAAACATTTCAGAAATGCTGAATCATTGAAAATGGTACTGCTTAAATCACATATTAAGAAACCAAATTATTTATCTGATTTCTTTGAAAAACACAGGAAGAAATCAGTGAGCAATAAAACAAAAAAAATACCCTAAAATAGCAAGAAATCTATAAAAAAAAAAAAAAAGAAGAAAATTGTAATAAGCCTACCTAGCCTTAGTTTAATCAAAAAAGTTTTAAAAAGTTTAAAAAAGAGCAAAATGAGAGGAAAAAAAGTTTAAAAAGAAAGTTAAAAAAAAGCAGAGAAATTACCCAGAAAATGTACTTAACAATTATAATAAGTCCATAATAGAATAGAATAGAATAGAATAGAATAGAATAGAATATTCAGAATGTGGAGTGCAGACACAGAAGGATACCTAGAGCGTAATGTATAGATGTGGGCGTTCCACCACAAAGTGGCAATATGTAATGACTTGGGATGAGAATGTGTTGGTGTGTCCTGCGTCGTTGCCCATTATTGGCCTTTGATTGCTTTTTTGGGAGATTCAGCATGTTTAATCAGCATCAGCAAGAAACGGAAGTGAGAAATGTAAACAAACAGCTAATGTCAAGAGGGCTTGAAATCGAGACCTGCTAACAGGCTCACTAACCTCTGGTATCTGTCCCATCAGTCTTCTGGCTTTCCTTTTTGAACGACAAATACAGACTACCGCCACCTGCTGGTATGGAGAGTTATTTCTTCTCACACAGGCCCAGAATGTAAGCGCTGGTTGGTCGTTGGCTGTAGTCTTCGCAATGTGTTCATGTGGAACTTTTGGCCAAGACAAAGGGGACGTGAGGCGATACAACAGTTGGCCTTCATCACATTAGTTTTTTAAAGTTGGTTTATTGTGTCTGGGCCTTTAGAAATGTCAGTAGATAATATTGCTTTGATAGTCTCCTTACTGAGATAGATTTGCAGCATGAGTCACTACCCAACCCATCCAACCAATTAATACAATGTGATGACTGTGTATAGGAGAAGCTGAGGAGGGTGTTGTCAGGTAAGACAATAGGCAAACGATGAGTAATAGAAACTGGACTAAAGAAGAGAAGAGGAGTGAGCTGACATGTGAGTCTCTTTA
Organism: Plectropomus leopardus; assembly: GCF_026936395.1. NCBI lineage: Eukaryota > Metazoa > Chordata > Actinopteri > Perciformes > Serranidae > Plectropomus > Plectropomus leopardus. The sequence continues at coordinate 33,560,005 of NC_142188.1, read as the reverse complement.
ATGTTGAGGACCTTTTCCAGCACAGTGACTTCCTCAATAGATAGCAGATAGTAAAGTTATTCTAAGTATGATTGAAATGTAGTCTCAAGCATTCTATCAACATGATGATGGTCAGTCAAAGCAGTCTTGTGTTTGTGACTTTTTTTTTTGTCGATGCCCTCAGAGAAAGAACTCACTAAGAACAAGAATTTTTTGCATGCTGAATGGTTAACTCTGGTTGTATTGATTTGAGACTTTAAATTATTACTTAAAAAGATTCCAAATACTCATTTAAAGGTAAATCTGAAACAGTAGTTCATGTCCTATAATTCTGTTTAATAATTCTTTTTGAGATTTGCTTTAGTTTTTCACAAGTGTATATGTGCGGCTTGTAAATGTTTGTAACAACATGAACTTTAACTTGACTGGAGTTTTTTTTGTGTCTCTAAATTTGAACCTTAACAATGAAAGTTACACCTCAAGCAAAACTGACCATGGTATAATTGCTGTTTGGTTATAGTTTGGCAATCCACAAAATGACCCAGAATAAAACAAAGTATGGCCGTGAGTTTTTATGCCCCCACACCAGTGATAGCCATGGTCATAGGCATTATGTTTTTGGGTCATCTGCCCGTCCGTCGGTCTGTCCATCCCATTCTCAAGAACACAAAGTTTTAAAAATGCCTTGAGGGAACTTTTTCAAATTTGGAAAAAAAAACATCCACTTGGACTCAGCAATGAACTGATGAGGATTCAGTGGTCAAAGGTCATTATTACCTTGTCTATCTCAGTCTTGTTAATGTGATGTCTCAAGAACACCCTGTTTGTCAGATTTGACACAAACGTCCGCTTAGACTGAAGAATGAACTCATTAGATTTTGGTGGTCCGAGCTCAAAGGACAACTTTACCATGACCTTGCATCTGTCTCACTCTTAAAGATACAATATCCCAAGGACACACAGGGAATTTCTTTAAATTTGGCACAAACCTCCAATTTAACAGTTAAAGGTCACTGTGACCTCGTCCATTGTATTCGTGTCAACACAGGATCTCATGAACACCTCTAGCAAATCTCTGTAAATTTAGTCCACTTGGACTCAAAAATGAAGAGATTATAATTTTGTGGTGGAAGGTCAAAGGTAAAGGTCACTGTGACCTCACAAAACATGGTTTGGGCTATAACTCAGGAATTTATTTCCTAATTATAACAGAATTTCACAAATGTCAAATAGGATAAAAATGATGAAGTGACATTTTACACCCAAAAGGTCAAAAGTCATCAAACAGCAGCAAATTTCCCATTTTTTTCTCCTTTGTTTGTTTGTTTGTTGTTTTTTTCTTGTGTGTGTGTCCCCTCTCTAAATTGTGTTTTTTTTTAGGTCTGTGACAGTGCAGGGGGAACTCATCATTATTTCCATTTTTAGCAGTTTTAGGAGTTTGAGTTGCATGTTGGGTAATTGATCTGTTGATTCGGTCAAAGCTGATCAGAGTAAGGGACAAGAGGAGCAGCCCAGCACAATGAACGGTTCAGTTTCACTTTCATTACACCTGACAACCTGCACCTGACGACATGGAGCAGCTGATGTGCTAATGTGGTGCAATAAATAACTAAACAGTATTCAACAGTGCTCCTAATGAACGGTCCAGCTCCAAAAATCCAAAATCAATGTGGCGGCAGATGTTGTTATTAAATGAATGTGTGAGAAACCCGGTCTTCTGTGCCACCATGTTTTCAAAGACATGGATGTAAACTGTGAGTGCAATTTGAGGGGCTCACTGAGGCATACAACCGCAGGGTGATAATTCTAGTCAGTTTTTCTTCACAGCTTCAAACCCACCTATACCTGCACCTCTGATAGAAATATGAAGAGAAAGCCCAGCTATTTTGACCAAAGCTCCTCCAGTTCATTAATTACCTAAGTTGAGCTCCGAAAAATTGGTAAGAGGTCCATGTACTGAAAACAGCCAATGAACCACCAAAGTCATTTCAACCATACTACTGAACTACTACTACTACTCAAGCAGAGTCTGTTTTAAGAACCAAGAACATCCTGATCCTTGTCCCCCCAGGTTGTAGTAGTTTGGGTGTGTGGATGCAGCTTTTCAGAATGCTATTTGCATGTGTATGACTTAATGGTAGCTTGATAGGTAAATGAATATGAGGAATTTGTGGGTTTAGTTTCTGTCCTCCTTGTTTCCCAGGCAAATGACGTTGGTTCAGATCAGAGGATCATCGCTGCAATATGCAGATTGTCAGGACTGTTAGTAGGAACTACATAGGTGACACATACCTCCTGCAGATATAAAGACTCTGTAGCTTACAGATGTAGAGGACTCTGAAATAGAGAATAAAAAGTGTTTCATGTTGTGGCCATTAAGGTCAAAGAGTATACAGTATCCTGTTGTGCATTACAAAATGTGATGGCCCTTAATTTTATTTTAAAAAACTACAAAGTTCTGTTTTTGTTTAATTCGTGCAAAATTGCACAATCAACTGGGGTCTGTGCATTTACAGTCTTAGCGGGCGCCCCTCCACCTATAGTACATCTTTTCTCACACTGTAACAATAATTACTGGAAACCAACAAAGCCGCAACAAGATATCTATTAGGAGCTATTACTAAGCCTGCCAGGACAGTCCCCAGTTAAATAAAGCCACAAACTGCTAGGTTAGCACCTACCAAACAAACAATTGACCTCAAAATCCTAGAGAGTCAACAAAGGGACTAAAGTTTTCTACAAAACAGATGTGCCGCTCCCCAACAATCTTTTATTAGTTAACCAAATATGCAAACACCATGCCAGTTAGCAGCTTACAAAAGACAGAATCACAACCTTTTAATTGAGCTGCAGCTATACCTCTACCTTTGACAGACACAGCGACCCTGCATGATCACCTGAGCAATAGTTCCTAGGTAGTCTGCCTGAGGTCCCCAGCTCCCAATTGCACTCTAAGCCAGCTGAACCTGTATTTGAATCTGAACCTGGACCTGCAACCTAAAGCTTTTACCCTGAAATCTGTACCTGCCTGCCTGACCTTCTGCCCAACACTGTCTCCTCGAGAATACATTTGTGCATTAACAAATGGTTTTCATAATTATGATATAGAGAGAATGCAGAATGATTTGTTTTATGGGTTTTTTTTTGGGGGGGTCTGAGTTAATGAAACATTACTACAATATACCATGCTGGACTTGCATGGAGGTGGTCGGGGATCAGTATTGGACATACAAATTGAATGACAGTAACACCAAAACCCAAATCTGGTTCACATTCCAAAGTCATCAAATACCGTTATGTTAGTGTAAGATTTGCAACTGCATGATATGCTGTCGGTCTTGTCAGCTGAGAATGTGGCGGGACAGAACAGGTCACTGTGTAATGATACACAGCTGAACAGCCTGCTTTGGCAGCATGATACGCAGACCAAGCAGTTGAGAATGCAGCCAGACGGAACCTGTTGCATTTACATGACATGCTGCTGAACAGTGTCAGGCTGAAATGCTGATGGTAACAATGTGATATGAGGAGCAGGTGGGAGGAGTGGTGGATGGGTCCTACAAATCCTGAACATTAATGTAGGAGTCCAGTGTTTGCTTCCTGTCGAATGCAATGGTTTTTTTTATGATACCAGATTTGACCTAAACCTAACCATCCCTGGCAGTACTTTTGTTGATGTCCAGGTAGCAGCATTACAGAATGTAAATAGTCGATGCAGAAGGATACGTAGAGCATATTATGCAGACGAGGAAGTCCACTGCAAAGCAGCAACATGTGATGTATTGGCATGAGAATGTGTTGGAACCCCAGATTCATGTCCAGAATCGTCTACTGATAGTAGACGGTTTAGACAAGCACTTTGGTTAAGCATATGAAAAGGTCTTGAATTATTTCAAGGAGGGCCTGGTCAGTTATTGGATATTTGGATATTAGATACATGAATGTTGTCGTTTATTATTTAGTTTTTTATGAGTTTCTCAATACATTCTCATCCCAACTCATCACATGCTGCTCTGTCAGTGACCTCCTGTGTCTACTTATGACGTTTTGGGTGTTCTTCTGTGTCAGCTGTTTGCGCTCCAGGATACTGTTTCAGTGATGTCAACAAATGCACACGGTGGGCTGATGCAGCACGTCCTTATATTTACATAACAGCATGTCAACCAACAAGGACCATCAAGATGGTTAGATTTCGGCAAAAGAGGCACATGATAATGTGTAGAAACACACACACACACACACACACACACACACACACACACACACATACACACATACATATCCACATGGGAAGCAAACGCCGGACTTGAATGAAAGTCAGTCGTTTTTGGAACTGGTTCCATCCAGCTGCATTCTCAAGTGACGCAGCCCATGTGTGTTGTATGTGGATGTGCCATGCAGCCGTCCACCAGTATATCATACCTACGCCACCGGTTCTACCTGAGCACACTCTTATCTGACGCTGTCTAGCTGTGTTCCGGTTGGATGCAGAAGATGGCTTTTGTTGCGCTCGAATGCAGAGAGCACTGACAGAGCAGAGCTATGTGACGACATTAAATTGAGAATAGGCTGTTTTTTTCAGAGAAATCAATCAATCAATTTTATCTAAGAAAATAATTTGTTATGGTTCATTTTCTGGTGGACCCAAAAGCAGAAACGCTAGTTTGTAGTGATGTAAAGACAGGATTTATTAAAGCACAGATTAAGGCTGGACGACTCTCCATGTTGTTGTCAATGCGTTTCTTCTCGGCAGCTGGATCTGCATGAAGCCCTGGTGCAGACAGCGTGCAGCCTGTGATTTGACATCAATGACATGTAGAAATATACAGACAACTGTGGTGGAAGCTGAAGAGACTGTTAAAAAGGCCTCACAAAGTTTCTCATATTAAGCAATTCTTCTCTGAAAACAATTCTTTTTCTAATATCACATGTGATGCAGGGCTGGTTCCTAAATCTGCAGTATGTCAGCATTACATTTACATTTGAGACAATACATAACTACATTTACTGGGATTTACAGTCAAATGATGTCAAATGAAGTTGCAGTAGATCGTGAGTGAGGGGTTGATGGTGATGCTGTCGGTACATGTCTGTTAGCCGACGGCTGCGTTTTGTAAAATCAGAGAGAAAAGAAAAAAACATGGCTCCTTGGTTCATGTTTCATCCACTGCCTCCTCATCAGGCCCAAACTTGTGTTTTTTAATGAATACCTGTGGAAGAGTGTGGAGCAGGCTGGGGTCTGTGAAACAAAGACGCACACAGACACACACAGACGCACACTGTTACAACAGAACAAATGTTATGTTTGCAGCAGTCAGTTTAATGAGCATATTGTCGCACTTGCAGCAGAGGATTTAGTTGTTCAGCCAGTGAACAGCATTCCCCTCATAGCTGGCCCTCTTCTCAGTTCAAAGTGAAATGTTTCATTTCTCAGAGCTGCAGCCTCATATTAACTGCAGCTTGCTGGGGGTGGGGTGTGTGTATATGTGCCAGATGAAGACAGATTCTTCAACTACGGCGCTTTGTGCTCTCATCTGTAAACGACAATGTTTTTTTTATTTCTCTACCGCTCTGATTCACACCAGTAGCTGCCCTATTCTAAATGACAACAGCAGCCATGGCTCTTTGGTACTGTAGTATTTTCAGTTTGTAGTATCTCTTGCCAAAACTTGATTTCTTAAAATGGTTAGAACTAGTTTCTAGTAGAACTAGAAACTGGTTCTAACCAGATGATATACAGTACAACATCAATTACTAATTTTTGTGTCACTTCTTCTTAAGTTATCATTACACAGTTATAGATTAATTTAGAATATAAGAGTAGGGACTGGCTTAAGTTATAGATCAGTTAGGATGTAACAGTTGTGAGGATGGCTCAGGTTATACATTAATTAAGGATATAACAGGGTTGAGGATGGCTTACGTTTTACTTGAATTTATTAATTTATAACTTGACCCATCCCCAACGATATTATATCCTTAATATATCTTTAACTGGAGCCGTCCCCAGCTCTGTTAAATTATGTTAAACAGTTTTACAAAATGAATAGAATATTAAATGTCAAGAATTTCACTTATGAGAAAGAGAGAGTTCCTACACACTGTCCTAATAATTGCAACAAAAAAAAAAAAAATAATAATAATAATAAGTGAACAAGTCATTTGTCATTAGAATCAACTCGATGTTGGTGGGATGATCAACACATTTACTTAGTAAACACGCTAGTGTTTAGAGTTTAAGAATTCACAGCTCCTGGATCAGTCAAGAAAATCAACCAATGTATAATTGTCATTTTGAGAAGATGATTGACTTGCTGTGCTCCACCCGCAATTATTTGGCTGCAATTAAAAGAGGAGTGAAAATAGTTGCTCATTGTGGGAAAGAGAAGTGATGGAGCTGGTGGACTGCAGGTGTCACATTCAAATGGGAACATGCAGTGTTTCAGTCACTGAAACTGTATTGCTGTATTTTGTTTTAATCTTGCCCTGTAAGGTGACCTTGAGTGCTTTGAAGGCGCCTATAAATAAAATGTATTATTATTATTATTATTACTGTAATGCAATTAAAATACTACAAATATATGTTAGTACACATGTTCCTGGGTGAGTTTGCTCAATATTTCCTGCGTCATGCTTGTGTGGATGTGATGAAGAAAGATTTATGATGATTCAGTTTCTTGTGGAACGCTTATGGAGGTAAAGCTATTGCTGTGTAATGGATGCACAATGTTTGGAATGCGTATTGTCCTGAATTACACTGAGCAGATGTAATTTGTTAGTGTAGAGTGTTTGTGCATCCAGCAGTAAGAGGGTTTAGACAGTAAAAAATCCTATGTCTCGTCTCTGCACAACAGTGTTGGAAGAATGTAGTCTCACAGCATTCCCTTTGGACCATGTGACAGAGGCAGAGACTCTATCAAGACGTGTCCCTCTGATTGACAAAAGTCAAACAATGCAACATCAATCGCAAACACAAATTGTATCTTCAACAAACATTTATTGACTAAACAAAATGACAGGCCACAGAACAAGAAGACAATTTAATCAGATGATCATTGTAGACTTTGAATTGTTTGCTGCAAATGACTCAATATAGGAAGCACAGAACAGCTGGAATCTGAGCTGTTTATTCTGGCCTGCCTTCAACCCAAACACACTATGGGATCTCTTTAAATGTCAGGACTAATTTGGAAAAGAGATTCTAACATTTAAAATAAGTCGATAAATAACTGTAACTTTCTGGTGGTGTTCAAACAATCTAACAGCTTCTTCAAAACTATGGATTAACATTTATTACATGAGTGTTATTGCAACATCAGGGGCTGATACCATGTAACACCATATCAGGTTCACCTTTTACAACTGCTGCTCTCACACTACAGTTTGATTGCTATCATGCAAACATTTGAGGTCCACAGTGATGGCAGGCTCCATTAATAACACATGCCTCTCTAAACCCTACTGCATGGGACACTCAACTGGCTTTGCTTGGGGGCCACTTTTGCAAAATAACATTAGGCCAGGGGCCAGTAGCAGCAGTACTATACATGTTTCTAGGATTTCAGTACGTTCCTAGGATTTAAGGACATTTCTCTGATTTAGGACACTGCATTGACTTTGAGAAATTTCTTACATTTTAACATGTTTTTAGGATTTTAGGACATGTTGAGGATTTTAGGACATTTCTAGGCTACATGTCCTTCAAAGTATTTTTAGACATTATTAGATTTTAAGACATCAGGGGCTTAGCTAGGACCTCTGTCAGGGGGTGTGGGGGATCCTCCACTGGCACTTTTTTGCTATTCAAGCTCTATTTTGGTGCTGTTTTATGCACTCTGGCATCTTATGTATACTAAAAGTACAAAAACAACTCACAGTGTAAATCACTTTATTTTAAATGTAAATTAGAAAATGGTTGGGGGGCCACTCAGCACCTTCTCAGGGGCCAGATTTTGCCTGCGAGCTGTAAATTGAGTATTACTGCCAACTGCAATGCTCCTTAAAGCTTTACAAACTCAACCAATGTCCAGGGACAACTCAATTGGCACTTTTTATCAGGATGACATAATGCAAGCTTGGCGGGGAGACAAAATTATTCATGGTTAATGGATCATGGCTCCAGCAGATCAGCAGGGTTTGCTAATCTATTCACTAACTCACCTGGTAAATTAGTAACATCTAGAATCAGCAGTAATGATCATTGGCTAATCTGCATCCTGGACACTGATGAGCATACCAGTATTTTGGTTTATTTTATGGATTTAACAACCTAACTGAAAATAGACAGTTGATTGTGGAGGTTCCTTCAACTCTATCCAACAGCAAATGTAATTATGAACATTAATGATGAATGTTTCAATAGATCAATCCATCTTATCGCTTTCCAGCTCCTCCTGGGGGGCCCGAGGCAATCCCAGGTCAGACAAGATATATAATCCCTCCAGCGTGTTCTGGGTCGGCCCCGGGGCCTCTCACCAGTTGGACGTGCCCGGAACAATGAGAGGCTTTGGGAGGATCCTGATCAGATGCCAAGACCACCTCAGCTGCCCCTTTCAATTCTTCCTCTGTGATGAACTTTGTCTGTGACAGCTGTATATCAGCAGCTCCTCTCACAGATCACACTGTCATTGAGCTGACTTTTAAACCCCTCAGTGTTTGAGAAACAAAGGGTACTGGAAACTCTGCTCTAACGTATGAATAATGAATCTCTGACATCAAAGATTTGAGGCCCATGCACTTGGTGGAGGAAATGGCCATAGATGAGAAAAAGAGAATTTCTATTCACTGCCCTATTACTTGCAAAAAACATGAATTGCCTCAAACATACTGCCATTGTCCTCTTCACCTGAGGCGCTGCAGATTGTGTCATAACCAGATGATATACGTGTTAAGGCTGCGGCAGTCAGTGAGGCCACTGGCCCTTGTGCAATAAGTCAAGCTGTTTGAAAAGCGTCTGAAGTATGCCAGCTATCTGGATTAGCTCAGGTATTCTGCCCCACAGCAACTCTGTGGAATGACTAATGTATTAAAACTCACTTCGTACACATCCATCTTCTTTGTGAACACTGCTGCAACCATAACTAACTGTGAAGCTTGTACAGAGACGAAGGTCCAGTGATTTCATGTAACAAAGTTATTATTATTATTATTGAGTTCTTATATTTCTGTCAGCTTTCACTTTTTCCTCACTGCGTTTCCGAAATAAAATGTATATTTTTACTGCACTACCTTTCCCCTAATCATTTTATCTACTTACTGCAAAACATGGGAGGAAGGAAGCAGAGACTGAGGGAAGGATACACCAATGAAGGAATGGAAGGGAAGGAAAAACTGGATTTAGCTCTTTAATTCCTTTAAGGGGCCATTCACACAGTAACAGTTCTTGCATGAAACGTTAAGCGTTAAACTTCTGTTGCAGTTTGGCCTTTCGTTCATATGACAACGATGTTTCAGGGGCCTGAAATTGCAAGCTTTTGAAACCAGGTTCCTGAGTGTAATCTTTTAAAAGTGCAACCCCTTCTGTCGCCATGTAAGCTGGCACTGCTCAGATCCTGTAAAAACGGTGAAGTCAAGGCTGCACTTCGAGCAGGCATGTGGTACTCTTCTATGGTGTGTCATTACAAAGTAACACCACCAACTACTGGCCTGGCATGCACACTACAGCGTTTTCAGAGACTTTGCCGGTTTTAGTAAGGCCATTCTTGTCTAATCGTGGCCTAAGTTATGAAAAAGACCTTGTTATTCCAAAAGTGTAATGCAGGCTCCAATTTTACTGTGGTGTACATGTTACAAAGAATTTAAATCAAGTCAAGTCAGTTTTATTATGAAGCCCATTAAAACAAATGCCTCAGAGGATGACATTCTGATGACTTACTTTTTAAAAAATATTCTTAACTATCTGTCTCTCTTTCTCTAGTAATTAAAGCAAATAAAGCCAAGGCTATTTATTGCTGTTTTTCAGTTTATATATCAATCCATTCAGATCAAATAAGTATTCTATTGGTATCAGTATCACTTTAAAGGCACTGGTATCCGTACTCATAATTAAACGATACCCAGCCCTACAAATGTTAGACTTATTAAAGGTTTGACTTACAGGTTACTTGTAAATGGAGAATTTTAAAGGGTCAATGACTGAGCCTTGAAGCACTCTATATGAAAAATAGGAGGTGGAGTCACCAAAAAACAGAAGCACTGCCCCCTATCAGCTTATCATGGGAGTACACAGGTTGATCTACTCAGAGGTGTGTGAGGGTCGACATAGATTCAAACTATAAGCAGGACTTCATAAAGAGATTTTTTTGTCAAATGAGTAAAGAAGCATACTCTCCATCTGACAACATTTGTGAAGAGAGAAAACTAATTATACAAGTATTCTCTACACCCCAAAAGCCCATACTCAGGCTGACAGGTGAAGATACTTGATACTGTATGGAAGACATGCCGTAGGAAGCCAGCCACATTCCTCAACATGCATGTGGGGGTAGGGCATTTTCAGCAAACACTCTATGCATTTTTACTAGGCGACACATTCTTTGAGTGCTGTGGTGAAAGGTAAGACAATAGCAAGAAGATGTGATGCAACCCAGCTTCATACCACTTCCTAATATAGTTAGAAAACACAACATTAATCACAAGATATGCTTACATCACAAGACAGTTGCTTTATTTAAAACTATTCATTAAGAAATACAGGCTAATGAGAAATCATTCACATACGTGGTATGTTTAAAAGCTTCACTCCCACACAGCGCTCAGCACTGCGGGAAACATTCCCGTGTGCATCAGAAACTGCTGATTAAATTCATGTCCGTCTGAGGTGAGCCTGCCGGCAGGTTGTCTTTGACTGGAGACATGGGCTTTCCTTTCTTACTGGGAATCATCTTCTGGGTATCCCTGAAAAACACAAGAGGACTGCTTTAGAGTTGTTACAAACTATGTCACTCAAATGTTTACGCTAGTTGATCAATGCTATTGATAAAGCATTGGCTTTTTCCTTGTCAAAGTTTTATTGCACTCAGTATGCATGGGTGGTATCACAGTATTACAGTATACCAGGGTATTTAGAAATCCTGAAGGTTTGTTTTTGAACTCCACCATAAATATAGGCACCTCTCTTTCTGTTAAAGTCACTGTATTGTAACACAATCTCACTTTCTATTATGTCAATGGCAAAACTGCAAGTCATCTTTGATTATAAATGCTAATAAGTTGTTCCTGGCTGCAGCTGTATCCTGTGAACTGCATACTGTGGTATGACAACTGATGGTTATCATTCCGCCTACATTTGCTTTTTTGTGATGACAAAGACCTGAGTGGAGCAGGCTTGGCAATGCAGAATGTAAAATGAGAAGCAGTTATAGGGTACATCTTGATTGTATCTTAGAAACAAACAAATCCTCACACATGTCACAGTCATGACTGTTGATATCAGTCCCAACCAGGACTGTAACAGTGTATTTGCGGTGAGGGGCAGGACTGTGGCGCTGAAGAAATTTCCCCTGCAGCGACTGAGGTTGGTGCAACAGCATGATGCATGGTACTTGCCCTTTTTTTTGTTTTGTAAATGACTGCATTTATCCTGACTTAGTGTTTTGTAAACAAGTTTTACTGTTAGGCTTTTATAAGGTACATAGTAAAGAAATAAATTACAAAAGTGTTTTTTGTTAAATACAGAACACAGAGGGGTAACGTGTTGCAATGAGAGGTGCAGCCATTCTTTTTTGCAGAGACACTTTGGTGGTGTCTGGTTGTTATGAATCTGGTTTTAACAGACGGCGTCACATCACTCCAGTCCTCGCTTCCCTCCACTGACTCCCTGTTCGTTTTAGAATTGATTTTAAGATTTTACTAATCACTTTTAAAGCTCATTTGGGTCTGCCCCCAGTTACATAACAAAAATGTTAACCCCATATGAGCCAGTTTACAGCCTCAGATCTTTAGGTGGGGCCTCCTGGCTGTTCCAAAGTCGAGGCTTAAAACTAAAGGCAACGGTGTCTGCAATCAGTCATCCCCATGACCTTGAGATTTGAACTCCAAAATCTAATCAGGTCATCCTTGAGTCAAAGTGGATATTTGTACTAAATCTGAAGTAATTTTCTTAAGACATCATGATCACATGAATGGGATGGACAGACAGGCGTATGTGCAGAGAGATGGACAACCCAAAAACAGATTGCATCTGGCCTTGGCTATTGTTGCTGCTGCAGTGTTAAAAAACAAGTTGTGGTGTCAGCTTGCCATTCCCCGCAGTTGGTTTATCAATGGGAAGGTATTGTGATGCTGCAGTTATCACGCAAGCTCTACAGAACCTTCATGGCACGGAGGTCACTGTCCGGTGCACACAGCTGACTACTGTATGTACTGTGGATTGATTCACATAATGTGGACCCAAAGCTCACAAGCAAGAGTTCAGCCCCAAAAACATTTAGCTGAACGCTGTTTGCAACCTGCTGAGATTAGCACAACAAGCTGATTAGCGTGCGAGTCAGTCACACTAAGGCAAGCGCAAATGAAGTAGCAGAGCTGAAAGACCCACCTGCGGGTTCCTGTTTGGCTACAACAGCAACAGAGAGAGACAGCTGTGTGTAAGACGAGGGCAGTGTCTGTTGTAGGGGATGTGAATGAAAATGAGCAGCACACAAATGCAAAACCACAAGAGGACGAACAGAATGAACTGTGTGCCATTACACCCCGAGTCACGACTGGTTAACAAAGCTGTCATTCACCAATGCAGTAAGATGAATGTTTGTAAAGTTAAAAAATATACCGTACATGTCAATCATGTGTGCAGGCAGTGGGAGTGTAGGATGAGGCATCCAGTATGTATGGATACATCCCTGATAAGCATTCAGATGATGTGTTTTGAATTTTTGTTAGAACTATCAACTTTTATAATGTCCATCATGTTTACTTGGCAACTTTCGTTTTAAACAAGATTACTCAAACTATGTAAAGAAATGGAATAGAATCATATTCAAATATTCTCCTCATTTACAAAGAAACTTGAGTAAGTTTGTCTTTTACTTTTTGAAGCTGAAGTTCTTCCAGAGGCTGCTGATGGTGGCCTGGACACCAGGGTTGTTCTCGTTATTAGAGGAAAAGGTTTTTTTCCCTGAACCCAAAGATTTTTTCCTCAGTCCGCTGGCCCTGGCTGGGCCCAACTTTGGCACCTTCCCTGCAGGACTGTGGCTGCTGGACTGTGGCTTCAACAGACCTGAAACCTGGAGGGAGAAACACCATGCAGGAGAGATGAGATTAAAACAGGAAAACAAACACAATGTTTTACTGCTGAAAAAAATGACTTGAACTTCATTTTTTTCTTCACTGTGAACTGAATAACAAAATCCACAAGTGAGTGACAGTGAATAGCAGTCCCATGTCTGTATGAAGTACAGGGCCAGGACAATGTTAGCCAAGCTTAGCATAATCACCAGCAGCAGCTGCAAACAGCTAGCCTGGCTCTGTCCAGTGATATAAAGTACACATACTAGGGCTGGACCCAAATACTGGGGTATACGTTAATTGGGTAGGTATTGGTTTTTTAATTTAGGCATTAGGATATACTTTTCTCTTTTCACTGTTTGTGACTGTGAAAAGATTCTCTCCATACCCTTTCCCATGCCCAGATCCCCAAAAGCAGTCGCTGTCAGCCGGCCTGATTAGGTCACCTGCGCCTTAACAGCCTGAGTGAAGCTGTCAGGTGTTTAATCTCCACTGTTACCAGTGAATTGTCTCACAAAAATAGCATTTTTTTATAAACCAGGTTTTGTGTTTGTATTTTGTCACCTGGTTTATTGATAATAATACTGTTTAGCTCTTTGATCACCGGGGTCATAGTGACTGCTGGTAGCCTGAGCTAAGGAGAGGGGGATGGCTCAGCAGTCTGAACTCCTCTGACTGTTGCTGGGTGATCAGATACTGGTAACAAAGAAATGGAGGATTGGCAAGTATTAATTATCCTAGAGATAGGACTTAGGTAATTCTGGCACACCTCTATATATTTTGCCATGTAGATATTGATGTTGGCCTGAGGTTTAAGTGTAATTTCCCTCTCCTGGTTTTCCGTAACCCTATGCAGTGGATGAGTCTGATTAGGGAGGAGCGAGGAGGGGTTATCAGAGCCACCTAGACATTGACTGGACTGACTGAAACACTGGATAGGCTGTTGTACTGTGTAACTGTCAGAGTTAAGACACTAAAGTGTCTTGACTTTGTGTTTTTATGGGCCATGTGGTCATGGTGATGTACAGCCACTCACACTGCAGAAATTTAGCAGATTGGCCGCCTGCGATTACTGTCCAATGGTGTGCAGTCTCCGCCTACTCAGTGCACTGCAGGTGCACTGTAATAGTGCAGACCCACAACCTCCATTGCACCTCAGAGATGAGACAACTCTGTCCCTCTTGTCTGCGTATTGTACGTTACATACAGAACGGTGAGGCGGCATAACAGCGCCTCATCGTTCTGATGTAAGGCGCCGTTATGAACAGGCTGTGTGAAAGTGTCTATGGTTCTACAATCACAGAGCATGTAGACTAGTTGTTTGTAGAGTACGTATAGCTTTACTCAATTATTGTGGCAGTATATTAAATATATATTTATTTCCAGAATCAATCACTCTTTTTGACAGCATATTCATAACATGCTTTCCTTATTAAGAACATTACATGAAGAATTTATTAGTTGGATGATAATAGTAACATATCAAGCCCATACTAATGAAATTATTTTGGGGTTAACAGCTCTATAAGGTTGACACAACCCTCCTCCATCGCAAAGAAATTTTGGGAACACAATGGGCTTTTGCATTTCTTGATAGGACAGATTGAGTGTGAAAGGGGGAGAGAAAGGAGGGGATGACATGCAGCAAAGGGCTGAGGTCGGAACCAAACCTGCGGCTACTGTGGCGAGGACGTAGCCTCTGTACCTCTGCCCCCGCAGTTTGACAAATTTTACAAAATGTCAGATGTAACTCAGGCACGAACACACCTTTGATCCGAGCACACAGGCTTTCTTATCTGCTTCTGTTGAATGTGTGGGACTCTGCTCTGCCTCAAAATCTTTGCCTGAGCTCATTTCCTGAGGAAATACATGAAAGTCATGTAAGAACACAGAGACATGCAACCAAAATAGCCTTCTGCACTTTGCATACCCACTCATGGGCAAACAGGGGGTGGATAGAGATTTATAAAGGTAGTGGGGATTTCTATCAACATACACAGGCTGCATGGTTCTGGTGGGAGGAGGAAAAGCTGGAGATGAGGACTTCCTCTTTGTGGCAGATGAGGTTAGGCTGCGACTGGGAAAAGTAGGCGCTGTCCTGTGAGCAGGGGGGCTCTGGGTGATCATCCTTTTCCTCTGGGTTTCCATCGGTGGAGGAGTGACGTGTGGGTGACGTGTCCTCAGAGAGTCTGTGGTACTTTGTGGACGAGGAAAAACTCTCCTTCTTATAGTGAAACTGCTGCAGGGCACTCAGGCCTGAAGCGGACTTTGCCATTTTCGATGGTTCATTTGAGGAGGAGCTGCCAGACCAGTGAAACAGCCTGAGACCCTGACTGGCTGACCTGGGAGATGTGGTGCTCGGTGATGGAGGTGGGCTGGGGGTGTCTATGGATGGGACATCGGGACCATTGCTGTCTTTGGTCTGTGTGCTGAGAGAATTGTCCTGAGAGGGGCTCACAGCCTGAGGGGAATCCT
Organism: Plectropomus leopardus; assembly: GCF_026936395.1. Taxonomy (NCBI): domain Eukaryota; kingdom Metazoa; phylum Chordata; class Actinopteri; order Perciformes; family Serranidae; genus Plectropomus; species Plectropomus leopardus. The sequence goes on along the minus strand of NC_142188.1, from coordinate 33,544,327 downwards.
CTTGAGCACACTCCTTAGAGCTGAGGCTGGCTGCTGAACTGACACGGCTGAAGAATCTAAACATGGGAATAAAAACAACCACATCAGGAGAATGTTCACTGTTAACCCTTCTGCAAGTTAAAGGGATAGTTCGGATTTTTTTTAAATGGAGTTGTATGAGGAACTTATCCATGGACAGCATGTTACAAACAGTATATGTCAGTCGGCACAACATCAGTTTGGAGAAGCAGACAGGGTTCTGACATGGAAGCTAAGCAATGTACTGCCTTGGACGGGTCAACCACAAAATGTATTTTAGCCACCTATAAAAATCAAGATCAGGTTAAATGTATGCTACATTGAGAGTATTTTCACTGCGTCACTTTAACACCAGACAGTGATTTCCAACAGGAAAAATGAAGCCTTTATATTGCTCCCTTCAGAGCCTGACTCCATTGAGAAAAACAGTAATTTAACCTCACTGAACATAGGAGCTGCTGGTCTGCCGCTGCTTTGATCAGTTAGTTAGTTTGTGTTATGGTGTGACTTTAGTGTTTTAAAGGGTTATTTCAGATTCACCAAAGGCAACAATAATACAAACTAACTAACTGATGGAAGCAGCAGAAGACCAGCAGCTGCTGTGTTCAATGAGCTAAAATTGCTTTTTTTTCTAAATGGGGTCTGGTTGCTTTGACGAAAGCATAGACGGCGATCTGTAGCAGTTATCAGCTTCCCTGTTGAAATGGGCCATCTGACAGAAAGGTAAGATGGTGAAAATACACTCAATATAGTGTACACTAGAGCCCATCTGATATATCAGATTACCTATATTAGCCTTTCACAGACATATCAGAGACTATCAGTATCGGCGTGTATTTTTACCGATATGCACCGATAAGAAAACTGTTTCTTATAGACCATATAACGCAGGAAACGATGCTTGGGTGGTTTAGAAATGGTTTCATTATATAGTTAGTCCAGCAGAGTGCACTCTGACTTCATTCTTTAGACTATTCTCAGCACTCTGACAGTGGAGCAGTCAGTCAAGATAGTTTTCACGGTAAGCCACATTGAAATATCTGTTCAGTTAATAAACAATGCCCTTTAAGGTAAAAAACAATGCAATTTTGCAAACTAACAAGACGGTCTAAGGTCCCAGGGTGACGGGAAGAGAAGACTACTAAAGTGCCGACTTTATTGCTATTTAGCGGCATTTCGGACCCTCTCGGCAGGTGTTATATTTAAAAAAGGACAAGAGACACATTTAACAACTTATTTAGATAATCAAGGAACAAGGAGGAAATATACTGTCATTTATTCCCATGCACGATGCACTCAGTAACTGCAGAACATTGCTGTAAGCGGTCAACAGGCCACCGTCTCCCCCCCTCTGTCCTCCTGAGCCGTGCGCGGGTGCGAGCGTGCATGCGTGTTCGTGAGAGACGGTGACAGGCGAATGAGAGGAGATGCTGCTCGCAATCGAATTCAGGTGTATTGAGTATTCAGCATGGTTATGTTGAAAGAATAAACTGATGTCTGATGTTTGATTGTTTCTAACTCCCAACAAGCAGAAAAACATGTTAATATGCAGAGATCACAACAAAGCCGTTAGGCCTACTTTGGGACTGTTCTGTAGCTGTGATGCTTCCTAACATTTTGGGGAATGTTTCACTCTGTAGTTCGACTATAACATTTGTGGAGGTCTAAACATGCTCAAAAACTCATGATTCTTGGTACGCACATCTGGACTGGTGAAAATTTTCATATTTTGGTGGATTTGGAAATGGGTATGGCAAAATGGCTCCAGAGCGCCCCCCTACGTGTAGCCCCAATGGCCTGTTTCACCTACAATTACAAAATCCAGTACACTTATGTATCGTGCCAAGCTGCACAAAAAAGCCTCTTGGACCTACCCCCCAAACCCAACAGAAAGTCTGCCATTTTGAATTTTGTGTGTGTGTTTTATGTGTCCATTCTCAACCCCTTGGTGAAGAAAACCTTCCCGACTGAAATTTCCCGTTATGTGGCGTACAATTTTGATGTTTTGCAAGAAAACAGGACATTATTGTAACTTTGGTGTACATTGTCCGATCTGCCTGAAACCTCATAGGCTTTATTAGGATTCCGCCTTGAACACATCTGTATGACAATATTGATTAGTCATAAAAGCGCCTCCTACTGGCAACAGGAAGTAAGCCTTAAGGGTCAATTATCATTGGATATACACAAGCCCCCAGGAAGTGTGCCATGCTCTGATGCAAACTTTTCATAGTGGCTGAAAGTGGAACTACAGCGTCACGTGATGCACACTGGCCCAGACAGACTTTTCCCCATTTGCTTAACATTGGGAAAGAGACGTCTTTAAATCACTGGATGATTTTTTTTTGAGACATGTTGACTTTTCAAAACGCATTTTTAAATAGTCATTATTCAAAACATAAAGTCCTAAAGACGTAAAATGCGCCATTTTCCGGATATAGAGATATTTCTCCAGACATAAAATGACCGCGCATCGGACCCGCGGGACTCCACCGTGTGCACGCGCATGTAACTCTTCTCGCTTCGTGCTGGGCGTAGTCATGGATATTTTTGAATAATAATTCATCATGTCAACCATCTTACAACACATCCACACACTGTTGGCTGTAAAGCCTGTAATATAGACGTCTTACCATGTCTGTACCATAGACTGTATATACGGTCTACGGTCTGTATTCAAACAACCGGTTACCAGTGAGCAGCGTGGAGCTCTGGTGACAGTTATTAAACGGTACTGAAGGGAGTATTTACTTAAAGTCGAGCTGTGTAATAATACATGGGACAATGTTACAAGGCACCATCTTTTATTATATTTTTGTGGGCACAACACTTTTAGATTCTGTTAATTTAATTTCGGTTGTGATTACAATATGATTCCCTGTTAAGTTGTATGTATATTTGTGTGTGTATAAAGAGATAGATATACCATTATCTGATCAGCACCGCTGTCGTTATACCGTTGATTAGTGGCTGTTGCTAAAAAGCTAAGCTACTATGAGAGGAATATTCTTGAACGAGTGCTGTTCGCTTCAAGCACTTGGGTCATCTGTGTGAGTGAGCCAGTGAGTTGGAGTCAGTGCTTGGGTACACTCGGCTGTCGTTAATCACTTCGACAGGGTCCAAACTCTTTGAGTATATTATATGACCTCCACAGAAATGAGAAACCTCTATAGCTTAAGTCCCACCAGTACCCCGACAAACGGGGGGGGGGTGTGTGCGACCCCTTAAAACGAGGGCTTTAATTTTTATTTATTCTTTTCTTTTTTATATCTGTGTGAAATGTCCAAGGGCATAGGGATGTTGAATGCTGTAAAGCCCTCTGAAGCAAACTATGTTTTGTGATAATAGGCTTTATAAATACAATTGAATTGAACTGAATTGAATTGTTAAACAAAAGTTGTTTGTTCAAGAAAGCAGCCTTCTTAGTACTTTTGCATCGTCATATTGGTGCAAAATCCACATAGAATTGATCTATTTTCATTCCAGCTCAAAAAAATTCTATATCAGTCACCATATCTGTGCATTTTTCCACCATAAAATCGGTTTCGGTCTCAAAAATCCCATATTGGTCAGGCTCTAGTGTACACTTAAACTTTTATTAAAAATTTTTAAGGTGGGACTTTTTTAGGCAGCTAAAACACATTTTGCTGCTGAGCCACTCCATAGCAGTACATTGTTTAGCTTTTGTGTCGGACTCCAATCTACTTCTCCAAACTGGAAGCGTGCTTACTGACATCTACTGTTTGTCATATATCAATTGGATGAGCACTCCAATATGGTTGTCAAGAAGTCAATACAGATACTAATCATAACTAAAAAATTCTATTGGATATGATACTCATTTGCAACAGTATTGATACCAACAGTGCCTTCTTCACCTCCTCACTTACACACAACTCCACACTCAGCAGCACTGCAGACAGGCAGGCTCACAGTCCCTCTCCTCACCAGCAGCTGAATACGTTAACTGTGGTCCACAACAGCGTCAGCTTGACTGTGGCATTAGGAGGAATTCTGAGAGGTTCGACTCGGCCATTCAACCCATTAATAAAACGTTGGATAAATATTGTTTTGCTGCTCACAGTTTTCCCTGTCACTGTGTGTGTGTGACAAGTGCCGCAGAAAAGGGGGGGGGGGGTCGATCAGAACATTGTGAAAACCTGGAGGGACTGACGAATGAGTCCGTCTGCAGTTCAATGAAGTAAGCACATCTTATCAATACCCCTCAAAGGTGAGGGACCAGAGCTGATTGCACATGCATCTTGCTGGCAGACTCCAGTTTTACATTATTGCATCCAACATGGAGAATGATGCTGCTTACGTTCATATTGGTGTGTGTCTGTAACCAGAAAGCAACTCGCAGTTACTCTATCCAGCAGTTTTCTCCAAGAAAAAGTTCCAATAACTTCCTCCCCCTAACGCCACAAAACGCCTCAGCTTGAAGCCCCATTACACAAGCATTTTTTCAAAAAAATTTTCATTTCCACTGAAATGCCTCAATCAGTGGATGTTTAAAGGGCAAAAGTCTTTTTTTTTTCATGTCAAGTTTCACTCTGACATGCAAAATCCTTTAAGGGAAAGGAGAACTGACAAGGACCAGAGAAAGCAATCGTATTGTTTCATCTATGTTGCACCACCCATCCTACTCTGCTGGAGCATATACTGCCACACAGTACAGGCAGAAAGTTTGCTGCTGAGACTCAGTCGCTGTAGCATGTTGCTGACTGGCTCAAGTAGCTCACCAGCAACAGAAGATTGGCAGCTAACTCTGCCAGAGGTCACAAATTTACCATTTTATGTGGTGGGGTTTCTACTTTGGACAGATCCAGGCTAGCTGTTTCTCCTTTACTAAGCTTAGCTCACCATATCCTGACTCAAGCTCTGGAGATGAAGCTCAAATATGAGACTAACCTCCTCCTCTCTTCTAATGTCATGCAGGGTTTCCCACACATTCATTCATTTACTGTTAAAGAATTTTCTTTAGACTTTTTCTTTTTGCCAGTAGAGCAGAGCCGTTTACACAGCTCTGCATCAGGCTAGCGACACTTTTTGTGTGTGGGTTATTTTTTTGGTGCGCCACGTTCAACGTCATGGAGAACAGGCAAATGGTAGAAAGCAGCATGGAAAGCTTTATGATGGTTTCTTTTCTTTATTTATCACTCAGTCAGTCTCTCTTTCAAACTCAGTGTAGAATAATGTGGATCATTGTTTTCGCGTTGCTTAGGAGAAGAAAGATGGTAATTAGTGGCGGCGTATCATTGCATCTTGCCAAGGAGCTGAAATTAGAGCACTCACCTAGGTGTTGTGTTTCCATCGATGCTGATCGGAAACAGAGGCAATAAATGCCCATGCAGATTGTACATGTTCCCATTGCATTAAAAAGCCATATGTTAGCAGGTGTGAGGTGTTTTTTGTGCAGAGGAAACTGGGCTAAACTATGTTTTGTTTTTTAGTTAATCAAGCTAGTTAGCCCTTATTGGGAGTCACCTGCTGCATGTGGTTTGGCCATCCTCCTCAGCTTCCTGGTTCCTCCTTTGAAGCAGGGTGGCAAAGCAGTTGCGTGGCCGGGGCGGACTGGTTAATGTTGGCTTGTCTGGATGCTGGTCTGACCTGGATCGCTTTTGACTGGAGCACGAGTACTGCTGCAGCACATCCTCGTCTGATACACTAGAGTCTATGGGAGGAAAAAGACAAGTACAGTTCAGAATTGTCTTCATTCCATCCATCCATCTTCATCAGCTTATCTGGGGCCAGGTCATGGCGGGAAGCAGGCTGAACAAGGCACTCCAGACATGCCTCTCCCCAGCAACACTCTCCAGCTCTATCTATCTATTTTTTGTAAATATTTTTAAATACTGTTTTTCTTAATAAGACAAACACTGAGACAATAATAAAACATTTAAAATGAAAAAAAGAAACAAAACAACATACAAAACTAGTCACTAATTCCTATGTGTACATGTCTATAACATAAAAACATAAGATTATTTAATTTTTTTAAGGAATTGCAGAAAAAATTAACACAAGCTGCAGTTCATGTTTAGTTAAGAAAATATGAAAAAATAGAGGTCTGCACTCTGAGGAAGAGCGTTTCTTAGCTCCGAACATCACTTATTTTCGCAGAATAAAATCCTTTACGGGGAGCTCCCTGGTGTGCGGACCTCTATTTTTTCACATTTTGGTTTATCTTGGATCCAGCACCCACTACTGGATGCATCTTTTTGATTCTCTGTGCGTAGTTAAGAAAATATCCCATTTTTAATTAATATACTGTAGCAACAAGTCACAAAAAACCCATTTATATCCTGTGGAGATGAGCAACTCTAAATCTATGCAGGTCAGTAAATTTTTCCACAACCTTACTTGTAATGATCATCAGCTATCATCACACTATCAGATGTTTGTGCAGCAGAGTATCTGTTTACACAGACTGTCAAATGAATACAGCAATCCAAACACTGCATGTATACAGCTTACCTCGAGGTCGTTTCACCTGCAGCTCTCTGCAGGACAGCCTGCGAGCATCCAGGCTGATGATTCTCTCCTTCCCCCTGGTGGACGGAGGCATGTCTGGGGAGGCAGCACATGTTGGCTTTAAGCCTGCTCCACCCCAGATACTGGGCCCAGTGGGGGCCGGTGAGCTGTTCCAGCTGCGACTGCAGGGTTTAGAGAGCTAAAAGGAAAATGTTCTAAATTAGAAGTTGTTCTAAATTAAATGTAACACTATTTGGATCATCAGGTCTCCTTTAAGCCTCTGAAACCTGGATTGAAATTAGTTTTCTTGGGGTGCTATTAGTTGCCTTTCACAAGCTATTTGGCCATTTGAAACCTAAGCAAACTGGTTTGATTTCTGTCATGGGGGAAAAAAGGCAATGACCTGCTGGGCTGGAAATGTCCCACAAATTGCAAGAAATTAGTAAAAGGTGACAAAAAAACTTACCTAAAGACTAGTTTTAAAAAAAAAAGAGGAGGATTAATCAAAAATGCATGACATAAAACAGAGGGAAATGTCCCAAAAACGAATTTAACATTTAAAGTTGTGTTACAGAAAAAATATATAACAAAATATTTAAAATAAATCTATTTTTGGGCACTTTTTGTAGGTCACTTTTATGTTTGTTTATTTTACTTTATTATGCTTATTTTCAGGTCATTCTCATGTAACTTTTTAAATATCCTTTTTGCTAATTTCTGGGCAGTGTCAGTGTTAAGTTGCTTGTTGCCTTATCCCTGTGGTTTTAAAAGAAGTCAAACCTATTTCCTCAGGTTTTATATGGTTAACTGACTGATTTGATACCTGTGGAATGGGCTTGTCTGGGCTGAAGTTGTCGATCTTCTCCATGGTGTTGATGTCGAGGTTTCCTAAGGCCATCTGGAGGCCCTTCTCATCTCCTAGATTACTGGATTCAACATCATCAAGGAAAAAATACTGTGCCAGTAATGAAGGAGAACTTACAAATTCCCATTTCTAAATAAAATATAACCAATGACACTTAACTGTTTCCAGTATTTTTCTAAAGGTGACACCATGGCAGGTGTGACTCAGGCAGAGGGATACAGTCCAGCGTAGCTGAGGATGGCCGGATCGATGTGCTCTGGGTAGGGGTTGAGCGGAACGACCTTCCTCCTCACGGGGTCAAACACCAGCTGGTAGAGGAAGGTGTTATTGGCTCTGATGAATCCCTCGATGTACTGCTCAGGAACAACTAGATTCATCTTGAGGTACTGGCCCATCTTTCTGATCACCTGACAGAGAAACCACAGCTCAATATAAACCACCCGCCACAAGCCTGAATTAGTACAATTACTGATTGACAACTTTTTAAAAATATTTTAGTTCTTTTCCTCCAGTCAACCAAGATTTTCTTTGGTTAACTATAGAGGCTGTGACACATCAGGCCCACAGTCGGCCATCCGCGCGTGTTGGGCCCGATGGTGTGAGTCCTTGGCCCTCGTCAACCTTTTTTCAGCTGATTCACCATGTTGAATTGGCGGCAGCAGCTGTGGAGTCTGTCGATAATGTCAATCACTCTGATTGGCTGTTCAGCTCAGAGCACAAGAGAAAGGGGAGTGAAAAATGTAAACAAATGGGGAAAATTAAGAAGGAGGGAGTGAGTGAGGTTGAAACAAAATTGTTATATGAGGACAGATTGTTTTTCCTTTAGCTATCAAGCAACAGAGACGTTTCCTGATGGGTTGTGTTGTTGTTCACCAGCGCACAGTAAATAAGCTTTGTTCTTTCAACATTGGGTTGTGTTGTTCATATGCTAACTATTACAGACTATTGCAGATGACCACTGTCTATTGGTATGGAGGGGTATTTCCTCCTCTCATGCAGGTGCAGAACACACTGTACACGCTTCTTGGCTATCAGTTTGGTGAGTTCCTGTGCAACTTTTTGGTCAAAATGGCGACGTGAGGGCAACACAGCGGTAGGCTTTTGTTGTCGCTAGTTCTCTTATTTTAGTTTTTTTGCACAAAGCTATAGATAAAATATTAAACAGTAAAATTGCAAAGTGAAGTTAACTGTGCAGGAGAGGAGAGAAGCACCCCATCAAATCAAAAATTGATTAAAACCCAGTAAAACAAAAAGCAGAACAAAAAGAACAAGAAAAAAATACATCAAAACAAAATAACATCAAATAGATTAAAAAAACATGTAGCAAAAAAGAAAAAAAAAAAGAAAAAATAAGAAAATACTTAGGACAAAATTTTGAATAATTTAAATGGGCAATAAATATACATATTATGCAGGTTTGGTGTGTCGGCACCTTAACTCTCCATGTCAGTCTATTCTTCTTAAAAGCGAGGAACATTTGGACACACTGCTTCAAATGAATGCATAATCCAACTTCACTCTCTCGCCGTCTGATCTCACCTTGAGGATATCAGGGTCTTTGGCCAGTCGCAGCAGTTTGCAGGCCTTGCCAAGGCCGATGCCATGTAGAGAGGCCAGGTAGTCACATCCAGAGAGGATGCACATGTAGCGAAACTTCTCCTCTGTGAAAACGTTCCCCAGAGAGCGACATCGGCCCATGTTGCTTTGGTCTATCTCCAGGCCGTTGCCTTGCTTGTCCATTTTAAGGATGACCTGCATGATGGTGAAAGGTGTTTGATTCAGAGGTCAGGGACAATGCAAGAGCAGCAGTGGTCTGAATAATAATATGGTATTTGCCAATATCACTATTTGTTCCACAGTATGATTACAATTCGTTTCAATTCAGGAGCCTGCGATCAACGAGACTACATCACATGCGCATTTAACACAATCTGCTGGAAGGAAGCTGCCACCCTTTCTGTTTTGCTTTTAACAGTAGGGTTCAATGTGTTAATTATGATGCAACTAAGGTCTGCACATAATGCGTTGTTTTTGTTTTTTAAATCACATTAATCACAGCCAACATTTCTGTCTTTTATAGGAGGCTCTGCCGAGCTGAGTTTTAAAGACAGAGTGATGATACTGGCATCACATGAAACTAAATGCTTTAAAGTTGTAAAATTCTCAGTGAGTCCTTTGACCTCTGACCTCCAGATATCTGAGAGAAAATGGGTTCTGTGGTTATTCATGAGTCTCCCCTTTACAGACATGCCCACTTTATGCTAGTCCCATGCAGTTTTTTTTTGCTCTCATTTGATTCGTAATCAAGAAATTCTGGTAAGGAGAGCTTTACCCTGTCAATGTCAAACTATTTTGGAATGCAAAATAATGTTATTAAAAACATTGTATCAAAAAATGCAATTATTGCAATTAACTATTGGAACTTTGCATTTTATTGCAATTTTAAAAATGTATCATTTGACATCCCCAGTTTTAACCATGGAAGATAAAAACAACATAAAGAACTGTAAATAACTGCAGCCTGTTCAGTGCAGTAAAGTTTAGTTTAAACTGGCACCTGTGGATCTGGTACTCGATACCTTTTTGCAGCCAAATGCCAGCAGGTCAGAGTCCTCTGTGATGACAGCCTGGGCCAAACCAGATTTAGAGAGGTACGCTAACTGAGCATCAGCTTCATACGGGGCCACAACACAGTCCACTCCTTTCGCCCTTGCAGCCTGTTTTGAAAAAAAAAGAAACAAAATTAAATATTTTCATAACCGAAGTTAACATGCAGCTTTGAAGAGAACTGTAGAGGGCTCTAATGGGTTTTGTGAACTTCTTCAAATGTATTCTGAGACTTCAAAATGATCAGGCAGTTTAGCCGAACTTTTAAATTATTACTGGATGGTAAATACTGCACAAGCCAAATTCAAAGAAAGTTGGGAGGTTGTTTGAAATATAAATAATGCTAATAAGGCTGTTGTAACAAGTCCTAGAATGTGTCTTGGCATTGTCTTGTTGGAATGAGCAGGGACGTCTCTGAAAAAGACATTATCTGGATGGCAGCATATGTTGCTCCAAACCTTATATGAAACTTTCAGCATTCATGGTGCCTTCACAGATGTACAACAAGTTACCCATGATGCCATGGGCTTACCATGTGGACACAAAGGTTGTCTCCCAAGGGGCCCCTCCCTGCAGCTCCTTACCATATGAAGAAAACATAATTCCGCATTCACTTTCTATGTACAGTATTCATCTATGGTTTGCTAATTTATTTATTTCTTAATGTATTTACTTATTTATTTACCAAGTTCAGCCTTGTACACCCAGGAGGAGTATCTCCTCTCTGACAGTCAAGTTGGTTCAAAGCCGGTCATCCTGAGGTGAGTCCTGTGGTTCTGTCAGGGGATGCAGTTTCAGCTAGAGAGCTGGTTGTTCTATCCAGGACTTTGACGGGTCTGGCTGGTACTTTGACCAACAGCAGGGCTAAGGTTTGCATCCTTGCCAGTGATGCCAATTTCATGTTGTGTGTGTCTAAAAAATGCAAATATTTTCGCCTGCTTTTCGGAAGTTGGGGTCAACGTTTTTTCTTTTAATGATTTACTTGGCTTTTACACTATTGGTCTTTGTCAGGTGGCTTATCACTCACAAAAGCTGCCGTGCTTTGGAATACACACACATAACGTGTAGAATCTTTTCTCTACTCCACTCTACAGTCTGTTTGACTATGTGGTGTGTGTTGTGTGTGCCAGGGCGAAGCCCTGCCCGAGCCGTCGAGAGTAGACCCAGACACAGTATGAAAAAAACATGATATGAATTACATATGCATATTTACTTTATTTTATTTATAAATAAAAAAACATGGCCCTGACTTTTTCTCTATGAAAAGTGACCTTAGATGACTGTTGTGATTTGGTGCTGTGTATAAAACAAAATTGGTCTGACTTTTCGGGGGTGTCTTATTTGGGGGGCAATATGATGGTAGAGGAAACATTGCATGTAGGGAGCAGCCGTCGAGTAAAGAAACTTATGATTTACTGTAGCCTGCCAGGAGATAAGAAGTTCTCACCTTAATAAGATTATGAGCCATGGCTGGGGTGATGTTTACACAGCGGGAAAAACAATCTCTGGCCTCGGACAGTTTGCCTTCACGTAGTAGCTGCCGGCCTCTCTGGAGGTTGCTTTCTCTGCGCCTAAAAGATGCATGAAGGAAACAGAATTAATAATGGAACACTTTGCACTGGGAGACGTTCTAACAGCACTTAAAACCAAATCTGAGTCGGATTTTCAAACAACATGAGAACTACAGAGAGATGATTAGTCCTAAAACAAAAAGCTATGTTTACAAAAAGACAACTGTGTGGAGGTAGTTATTCTGTGGTTCCACTGTGAGGAGCAAAGAGAAAAAGAGGACAAACTCTCTTAACTAGATTTTTAACACGTGGACCAAGCTTATCAAAAGTTATCAAAAGCTTGTTGATATCTCGCTGTCTTAAAGATAATGACGAATGAATTTCAGAAGAGCCGTGGCTCAGCACATGAATAGACTTCACTCTATCACCATGGGGCCAGGCATCATAACACTTGCAGGATATGTCCACAATCATACCTGAAACATACTCTGAATGTCCAACCATTAATATGTTTCATAACAATGTTGAACTATGTGTAGATTTAAAAAAAAAAAAAAAAAAAAAGCTCAATCGGGGACACCACCAATTTCAAACATAAGGATAATATTGTTACATTTTCTGAGACATTTTTCGTACCAAGAAAATCTCATACTGTTGCAACTCTAGTATGTGGCTCTGTGTAATGACCCATGTAGCCCTAACACCAGCAGGAAAGATGTCCACTCTCGTAAGCAACACAAATGCAAAAATGCGCCTATTTGGAGATTCTTTGGTTTTAAACCAAACGACAAAGTAGAGGGAAAGAATGTGAGGGAAGAGATTTGTAAGCTGCAGTGAGCAAGTCCAAACTAAAACCAAAGATCTCTGCTTCAATTTTTAAAACTCACCATACAACAGAATACATAAGACTGCTACTGACTGCATCCACAAAGCGCTGCCTGACCAAAACTCCTCCCACAGGGAACAATCCACCCTCATCATGTGGAAAAAAAACAGGCCTTTATCTGTCTTTTACCTATCATTCCATACATCAGTGTTATTAATTTTTGTTATTGAATTATAAGAAACATAAGCTGATTTGATCATATTACTGTAAAAATACCTCTTACTGCCTATACATTGTATCCACTTGTGGTTATTGCAACATATTGACTGTATATATATATATATATATATATATATATATATGCCTCACAGTGCTGGCAGACAGCAGTGAATGGTGGTTTTTTGTATGTGACTAAACTAATGCTGCTGATTTTGTTTGACATTTATCTATTTCATTTGCTGGTCTTACAGGGTGGTTTCCAGGCAAAGTCACCAACGCGTGCACACAGAGGGTAGAAAACAAATAAGAGAAACTGACAGCTTATGATGAAAACTACATTACTTGTTAAACTGCATGAACCACAGAAGTAACTGGTGAAAAATATTCATTATGTCAAAAGGGAACCAGTTAGCTCAAAGTGGATAATAATGATTTTCAGCACATTTCTGGATCATTTTCTGTTTTTTTTTTCATTTCTACTACTTCCTTTACTGCAGTAAAGGATCTGAGTACTTTCTCCACTATTGCCTGTTTGTTTAGTCACAGCAGCACACACTGCATCTCAGTGTACTGGCGTTATTGACAATCTCTCCTCCCCTCCTTAAGTGAGAAGCGCTGCTTCTGGGTAAATTTACGTTTTACCAAACATCTACCGCGCTATGTACCTTGGTTACGTGCAGTAGATATTTACAGATTTCTTTGCAGTAAACGTGAAATTCCCTGTGGTACCCGACCAGTGCCACTCATAACTCATTATCTGAGCCGAGCCGCAAGCTGGATAAAACAAGAATTGGTGGCCATCAAGGATCAATCAAAGAACAGAGTTATAATAACTGATGGTCATACGCTGCATTCCACGACACAACATACAGACCTGATGCAAAACGAAACGTGGTCAATCACTTTATGTGATGTAGTGACGGCAGTCTGTAGCACAGAAGGCATGTTTCAGCAGCCTGACCTCATTCAGAGGGTGCAGACCCCCCCCCTCCATTTCAAAAACAGATATACACCAATCACATAAATGATCTATCTTGGATATAAAACTGCTAACGACTGTACTCACTCTCTGCGAGCCTTTTCCACTTCCTGTTTTGAAGGCAGGTTACGTCCATCAAACACCAGAATTGGTTTGATACTAAAGGTCAGTAGCATGTCCACATATTTCATGCAGTACCACACATACCTGGGAATGGATACATTAAAAATTGTCAATATTGGTTTCCAGACAGTCAACTCTCATTACTAGATTACTGTTAGAGACATTTTTACAATAGAGGAAGTAGTTGTATATGGTTTAACTGTATTTGATTTGCTTGTTCAGTGCAGCATGCTGAACCCTGTAAAGCCTGAGCAAATTGGTTTGTTTCTTTCACAAAAAAGGGGAAGGGCAATGAGCAACTTATTAACAATATGGCCCAAGAATTAGAGGGAAATCTGTGAAAAAAAGTTACATGAAATAACCTGAAAATAAGCACAAAAAAGCCCCCCAAAAAAAGTGATTTTTAAAAAAAAATATGTATACTTTTTCTGTAACATAATTACGAATACAAAAATATAGTAAATATGAATATATTTTTGTTGCTTGTGTCACTTTTCTTAGGCTGTGTTCAGATGCCTTCCTTAAGCTGCTTAGCCTTTTGACCCTATGAAACCTATGAAACCTTGATTTCTTTGAAAATAAAAGAGAATGGATAAAAAAAGTAATGGCAAGTCTAGCAGGAAACATCCCAAAATTTCCAAGAAACCAGTAAAAGGTGACAAGAAAATCACCACAAAATCAGTGCACAAAAAGTATGGGGTGGGATGGGATATAAAAAAAATGTTCTACAACTATAGTTATAATTACTATAAGTTGAATTAAATAATATTATAGAAAAAAATGTTCATTTGACAAGTAATTATTTTAAGAACATTTCTGGGTCATTTTCTTTCTTTTTTTGTATATTTTCAGGTCATTTCATTGTTAGCTTTTTAATAATTTCTTGCTACTTTTGGCACCATGTCTTGTAAAGCTGCTCATTGCCTTCACCCCATGTTTTTGAAATAAATCGTACCAATTTTCACAGGTTTTAAAGGGTTAAAGGACATGTTAAAGCAGTTCTGAACATATTTAATTTTGCATTCAGCTCGAATAATTAAATGCTTACTGATCAGTGGGTTCCCCTTTAGCGAGTTTCTCTGCACATGAGAATGCTCCTTTGTGCAGCCAGCAGTACGTGTCCACAGCTACAGTCTGGCCTTTGTATTTCTTCACGCTGACGGGCTCTGCAGCATCTTTGATGAACTGCAGCAGTCCAGAGATTCCCATCCTCACCTGCTTATCTGAGCCACGCTGATTCAGAAACTGGAAGAGAAACAGGGAAATACTGATTAACACACATACTGTTAATCTTCTCACAATTTTGGTGAGGTAAAAGATTTACCCAAGACACAAAACAGCTGCACACAGGGGCTTCATATCCTCACATAGTAGCTATGTTGACATTGCAAAATTATCTTAATCTTTTTACATTTAGTAGGTCCTGCAGCTTACACTAAAAAGTTTGTACTATTGTGTAACAGTATGCCCTGAGCAGTTACTGCCACCGCGTGCTCCGTGGAATATCACGTTAACTGAATTTACAAGTTAGGAGCACATGCCAAAGTTGTGATTGTGCGTGGGACATTGGGTAATTTCGATGTTACCCGAGTTGCCCAGTTGTGATGTTTCCGTAACAATTTCAGGGCTGTAGAAATGGCAGAACGCATGGAAACAGTGTCAACAATTGCTGTAAAAAATGATATATTTTGTTCTTTTGTTCCTAATAGCTATCATTAACTTTAAGTAGTGTCACATTTTAGTATCTGCATCAATTAGCTGTAGCAAGCAAGCAAACTTTGAACTCTAAAGCATGACAGGCCAGTATACTAACACTGAAAACATTATTTTACAATACGAGTTGCTGACTTCGCGTCCTACATGCATAAACATGGCGGTCCAATCAATGTTTTGTCAGTGCTAAGAAACTTTTTAAATAATTTACATATTAAGTATCAATTTTTAATTGAATGTAAAGTGAAATATGGTATTAACATGAACTGCTGTCAATGTATAGAGACTTAGATTATGTTAGGGCTGCAACAACGAATCGATAAAATCGATTATTAAATGTGTTGGCAACAAATAAAATTATCGATTTGTTGTGTGTGCGATTATTACGTCACACGCTGACTGACTGTTTATAGCACATGCATGGCGGAGGCCGTTTCGTACAAAAACCAAAGGTTTGGGTGCACTTCACATTATGCAAAACAAGGAAGTGTGTGAGCTGCAAAATATGCAAAAGTGACACGGCATGGCACGCAAGCACGACGGTTACAATGCAGCATCTAAAATGAAAGAGAGGAGGAGGCGAGCTTAACCAGGTAAGTCTTGACAAAAAACCACAGGTATTTTCAGTTTTAAAGTAAGAAAACGTAACGGTTTGTTGTAAACACTGTTAACATTTAGTTTTGGAATTGTTTCATGTTTGATTTTGTTGTTATTTATTATTTATGATTTAATATTATTTTGACAGCTCAGGGATGTTAAAGCAACCGTCTGTTTATGCATCAATGATAATCTGTGTTTGAGCAAAGTGATGGCAGAAAATTGCTTATTTTATGATTATTTCTATTTTTTTTAAATCTGATTCGTCGATTAATCGAAAAAATAATCGACTGATTAACCGATTATCAAAATAATCATTAGTTGCAGCCCTAGATTTTATATAAAAAATAATGTAAAAAAAATAGAAAAAATATTTTTTTAAAAAATAATGTATATGACCGGAATAAACTGGATAAAACAACTATTAATCTCTTGTTTAAATGCTCTTCACATTAAAATACAACCCATCTTCTTTAGCTTCCATGCTGTGAAAAAAGCTCATGAACACAACAAAGTTGGACGAAAGACTTTCCAACTCAGAAACTACAATCCTCCGACATCAAATTTACACAGTATTTCACCCTCTTTGTCACATATCTGTTACCTTGGAGATAAATCACAATGCCAGTCACCGAACACACCAGAGAAGGAGATCAAACTCTGTGATGTACGTAGTTTTCAACCTTCTGAATGTTATTTTCATAGTTATGTCCTTTAGTTGTTTTCTAATTTTTATGATAATTTAGTTCATTTAACCATGTGAAACCTGGAGCGATATCACTTTGTCTGTCCTGCTTTCAGGTTGCTTCCATTGATTTTCAAAGAAATCGGGCTAATTTGCTCACGTTTCAAAGGGTTACCAATTCATTTAGTTTTCTGATTGCGATTTGACCGGTCATTAGTCACTTGAATGAGCTGCCATCAATCACTGTGGCTTCTGCCCGCTGTCAGTAACTTTCAATCAGCAGTCAGAGCAGTTCAGTTTTAGCGACCATACTGTCTATGGATGTGACATATTTTCCACAGTGCAGAGGATTGTGGGTCAGAATGACCAGAAAAGCATGCTGACTTGCAAACTACGAAATGCAACCAGATGTCGTAAAACATCCTGGTATTTTTGGCATACTGTATTTGATGTGCTCTATATCAGGACATACTAAATCTTTTTCTGGCATATTGAATAGCGTGGTGGTCTGGGTATTGGAGCGCAGAGTCAGACAGAAAATCTCAGGCAGCCAAAGGCACTGTCTCTCTCTTTTAATATTTTTGGGGGCAGTTTATGCCTTTATAAGACAGACACAATGGAGAGATAACAGGAAACGAAGATCCCCAGCCTGGCTTTTTCGACACTGATTGTAAGGTCTTGTAACTGTTTTAATTTTTATCTCATTTCATTACAAGTCTGAGGATTGTCTTTAGAAACATTTGATAAAATTAATACCATAACAACAGCATTTCCATTTTTCTGGTTGCTGAAACTATCCCATATTATCCTGTTGTCTGAAAAGAAACTGGGTTTGACAATTGATTTGTTACCCTGTTCACTTAATAATACATGGAATAACACAATCAACATTATATATATCAATATCTTCTGGTCATCTTCCTGCCACTTCTTTTTGGTTGGATACTTTTCAAAACATTTTGAAGAAGATGACACAGTAACAAAGTTATATATATTACTCATTTCTTACAATTCTAATTTCTTGGCTGATGAAAAGTATGTAATTTACTTTATTATTTTAACAAAATACGATATTTATAAAGTGCTTATAAGACTACCCTCCTTTTGTATATTAAAAGATACTAAAACTTTTGGAAACTTAAACTCAACAACTGTAAATCAGCAAAAACTATTACTACATTATTATAGCTACTGTTACTGCACTTTTGTTCTGTATATGAATAGTTATATTGTTGTTTTTTTACTTTACTTCTTTTTCTCCTCCTTTTCTTTCTGTAGTCTGTTGCCTTCCAAGGGATGTCAATTTGCAGTACTACTAACTCTGGCATATTTACATTTATTTTATACTGATGTCCATTAATATGTTGTGTCTCTTTTAAATAAACATTAAATTAAAATTAAATTAGATTATTTAGATATTTAAGCTTCTGTTTAGCAGAACCCAACGTTTTTTTTTTTAAATCGTCGCTCTTTATTTTCCTTAAATTGAATTTATTGTGCAATTAAATGTATTTTTATTTATTTTTTTATTATGAAATATAATTGAAATATAAGATAATGAAGTTCAAGAAAACAATCTGTATCTTGTGGTTCTGTTAACGGTCAGTTTAGACAAACTATATTGATAAAACCAAATTACATGCAGCCAACACATCAAATTCCTATTTTCGGGATAAACGTCTGTAAAGTAACGTCAGTTACCGGTTAACGTTAAGAAACTCTGCTGTCTTTATCCACCGAAACACAAGAGGGCTAAAGCTAGCTCACTATTTCAAATGGAGATCTCAGGTAACTGGAGACGCTCTTTGAGAATAAATGTGCGCCGAAAACCTTTAAAAGTATACATTCAATCTTACTGTGTTATAAAGCCGGTGTGTAACGTGTGTTAATAGGTCAGTAAATCTTAAATTTTGATATATAATGTAGAAATTCAACGTACAAGAAGAAAGTCTCCGTTCCGAGTGTAACACTGGTGTCATTATAGTTTCTTTTGAGTGCAGTGCACTTACAAACACAGCTGATTTTAATGATTAAAACTAAACGCGAAAATCAACTTATGTCAGGTAACTTACGTCAGTGTTAGCTGAACAAAGTGGACGGTTCCTTCGCTTTTTCAACCCTAACGGTGGTTTCAACCGGTGTCCGCGTGGGCTGCAGTCAGTCAAGGCGACACACACACAGAAGCGTTATAATGTCAACTTTAACGAATGCCTTAACTTACTTATTTTCTGTTATTTTTATCCGCACACCACGGCGGCTAGAGGACAGAAGCAGAGGCGAGTTTGGTTTTAGCGGCAAATGAGGACTCAGTATGAGCTGCGGCGATTGGCCAGATGGACAGAGAGGGCGGGACAAAGGAAGAAAGGGTGCGCTTAAAAACGTTACCGCCATACCGCGTTAACATGTTCTTGAATGAACGACCAGTTTCTTGTTTACCATGCTGTGGTACAACCATGGACGTATTATAGTGAAATCGTACAACTCAGACTCAACAATACCTATGATCTCACCAACTCATATGTGTCTATCACCTCATTAGGGTTAAATGACATACCCCCCCAACACACACACACACACACACACACACACACACACCTCCCACCCACCCCCGTGCCAAGCGCTATAGGTACAGCTAGTTCCCGCCCGCCCTCAACTCTACACCAAATGCAGGTGAGTATTCCGAGTTCAGCCTGCAGAGAGGCGTGTTTTTTTGTTTTTTTTCTCCTTTATTGAATACTACGACTGCTGCCACTACTACTACTACTACTGCTGCTGCTGCTGCTACAACAACTACTACTACTACAACTAATAATAATGTAATAGTAATAATAATAATAATAATAATAATAATAATAATAATAATAATAATAATAATAATAATAATAGAAATCAAAATAAATCTTATCTTACATTAAGAGATCAAGGAAGCACAGAAAAAAAGAAATAAGTAATTAGGAAGGGGAATATAGATATTTGTATCAAAAAGAATATTTCTTCTTTTGTATTCAAAAGAATATTTCAAGGCATTGTAAATATCACAGAGTGTAGATACAGACTTTATAATGACATTATATACAGTCTTTGGTAAATGCTCACTGTCCTCATGGCCTTCTGATTTGTCAGTTCTTTTAGTGTTTCAAAATACAGTTTCACATCAGGTTTGAACTAGTGAGTATTGGGAGGCCTCTTAGTCCACTCGCATTTATAGATATAAAACTCAGCTTATCATTTTTTTTTAAAATGCATGGCCTTTCTAGACCATTTTCTTCATAAAAGAAGATTTTTTTTCAAGTTAATCTTTGTCCCACATAATATTTCAAAAACATTTTAAACATCAGTCCAATTTTTTATTTTTTTTTTTACATAAATGCATTCATAGAATAGGCCTAGGTGTAGAATAGGTTCAGTGCCAGTATACAGAATACACAGGATTCAGAAATGGTTTATGATTACAATTGATGTTGGTTAAAAATTAAACTCAGTGAAAGCAGAAAATCATATTAATGTATAATATATTTCATAGCCTGATTTTGAAAAGCACATTTTGTGTGCAAAGCGGTATGAGTGTGAGTATTTGACACAATACTCGCAAAAAATAATATTGTATCAAAATCAATGTTGCTGCTAATCACTGACATATCCTAGGCTGTGATGGTTAAAAAAAGTGTGTAATAAAAAAAAAAAAAACACGTAGTATTTTGAAAATAATTCTCTTTTGAGTGTGTTTTTTTTCTTTCATCTAAAAACATAGTTGCATCATGACAAAAACCTGGCATTTTAGGGTTAAAATTCTGGAAATTAATAAATAGTTGATATTTATGATCAGGGCTGATGTTGGTTAAAACAAATAAACTCAATAAAAGTAGAAAATCACATTATTGTATAATTTTTTTTCGCTTGATTTTGAAAAGTGCATTTTGTGTAGAGAGTGATAAAATTGAATGTACTATTAAAGCAGGCCCTACTTAATATAGGTTTTTATTTATTTGTTTATTTATTTATTTATGTTGTTGTTTTTTGATAATCATTTGTTTTCTAAAAATAAGACAAAGTAGATCCTGTTTGTCACACTCCGGTACGGCAGGGGGCATTGTGCGCCTGAAAGCTGGTACTGCGTCCCACCAACAAAAACGCATCGAGGAAGAGTCAGAAGTAAAACGTGTATAAGCTGAGCTGGCTAATGTGAACACGGTAATACAAGTTTTTAGAGCCTAACTAGAGATTGTTGGGATGGAGAATGACATTCTTGTCTCTCTGGAAGATTTAGGGTAAGTTAAAAACTGTTTGCTGTATGGTGATAATGTGTGAAAGCTGACATTCCGATAAGCAGCCAGTCTTTCCTATTTTAGCCTGCGCTTTAACGTTCCAGTAACGTTAGCTTGTTTTTAGGAAAACGACGTACGTGCTATTGTTTCGGTTAACCAGACGTTGGTGGATTCTTTTTTTAATTGCTAGGCCTATTTCTGTGAGCCATATCCATATAAGTACCGGTATTCATAAAGCTGAGGGTGATTTTGCTTGTTGTGCCACAAGCTGCGTCAGCAGGCTGCTCCCTGATTCTGCTCATCAGGACGCCAACACATTCCTCTGTGTTAACCTGCTCACACCCACTTTATTAACATACACCATTATTCAATAAGTCTTTCTTGGTTGATGTCGTCGCTGAAATATCTTGTAGCTTCTCCCAAGTCAGTCACGGTCTTGAGCCCATTTCTGTGCTGCAAGAAATGCACGCTAACCACAGTTTCCTTTTGTTAAAGGGATAGTTCGGATTTTTTTGAAGTTTTTTTTTATGGGTTGCTTATCAATAGACATTCTATTACTAACAGTAGATGTCAGTCATCATGCCTCCAATTTGGAAAAACAGGCTGGACTCTGAGATGGAAGCTAAGCAATCTACTGTTGAGGAGGGGCCAGTTACAAAACGTATTAGCCACCTAAAAAAAAACCCTCCTAAAAATATCAATGTCAGCATGAGTGTATACTTTTTTGAGGGTGTTTTCACTGCTTTACCTATAATGTCAGACAGTGATTTCCAACAAGAAAATTAAGTTATTGTATTGCTCTCTGTCAAAGCAGACTCCATAGAGAAAAACACTGATTTAACATCACTGACCACAGGAGCTGCCGGTCTGCCGCTGCCTCAAACAGTTAGGTTGTTTTTGTTATTGTGTAACTTTGGCGTTTAAAAGGGTTAGTTCACGTTCACCAAAGTCACACAACAACGTAAACTAACTGAGACCAGCAGAACCTGTGTTCAGTGAGCTAAATGACTGTTTTTCTCAATAGAGTCTGGTGGTCTGGTGCTGACCCCTTCCACAGCTGTCCATTGCTTAGCTTCTGTGCCAGACGCTACCCTGCTTCTCCAAATTTGGGTCATGCCGAGTGACATCTGCTGTAGCTAACACACTGTCTGTGGATAAGTACTCCATACAATCAAGTTTAAAAAAATCCAAACTGTCTCTTAACATTTCCCTTTGTTAACTAACCAGTGAAGACTCTATTAAATAAGCAGATTTCATAGTGGGGTTTGATGGTGATGGGAGTCAAACAAAACCACAGTGCTTATGATGCCACTGTGGTTGGTGTGTGTGTCACTGCAGGTACCAAGGCCCTCTGTTGGAGGATGGAGCTCTGGATGGAGCTGTGAGCGGAGGGGCAGCTTCACCCGAGTTCACTAAGCTCTGTGCCTGGATAGTGTCAGAGCTGAGACTCTACTGCAAGCTGGAGGAGAATGTCCACGCCACTAACTGTAAGACATATCCATCACTGTCCAGTATGGTTGCAAAGTGAATACAACATATTGTTTGGTGACAAAAGAGTTGGACATCAAATGGTTCTACCGGTATCATTTCATTACCTTGCAAGCTGAAGGCTGATGATGATGGCAAAAAAATGAAAAATTACATATATACTCCAGTCTATAGTGCCATTGTTTGGTTAGATTGTCAAGTTTTTGATAAATAGACATTTGGACAGAGTGTGTTTATATTGACATGAATAACATGTTTATGAAATTTATCCTGGTTCTGACCAGATTCAGGATATGGTTTTTACACAAGCACAGAGAAATCAGGTCATTTATACTCCCACAGTTACGACAAATACTAGTAACCCTGTCACTGATTACTGCAGTCTGTGTGTGCAGACACCGTGAGCGTTACAAAAACAAACCGACAACGATCATTTCCTCTCTGCGTAGATCATCAACAGCTGTCTGCTCTGAGCCTGTCCACCATCATTCTCTCTCTGGCTGTGTCACACACACACACACACATAGCAGGGCTTTTTGCAGAGCTCCAGACCGTGACTGTTTAGATACGTTTTGCGACCATGAAGAAAAAGGCTACTGTCATAATAAAGAAGCTACTGTCACATAATTAAATTATATACACTGCTTTAATAATATTTAATAAAATATGATTATAAGGAAGTGAAAGTATTTTATAAAATGACATTTTTTGAAGTATTATAATTAAATAAATCAAAGCGGTGGTGCTTTTATTCTTAAGGACCACGCTCATCTCAGGCCAGAAGTGTTGATGTTTCTGTTGTGGACTAGAAGCTTCTGCTTAACAGTTGGATGTTAGCAGACAATTAAACAGATGCCACAGTGCCTTTAACTGTGAGGATTCATTCACTGTGAATGGGCATCAAACTAACAGCTCTCCAGTTCAGATATTACTAATATTTGCAAGTTGCTCTGGTCGCAAAATTTGACTAGTTACTGTTCCAGTAATCCCCAGCTAACATACAGATTAATAAAATGCGACTCTTTCAAACTCTATTTAAAATGTATTTAACTTTCCAGCGCTCCTGAGAGTGGTGGCCCTCGCTGCCGATGCTGTTAAGCTTCTTGCTTGCTTGTTTAATGTCTTGAAAACATACTAGGTCTGCCTAGTAGTTCTTACTTGGTGCATTTCTACAACTATTTGATTGTCTTGCCATGAGCTGAAAATGGAAAAATAAGTGATCTTGCTTAATTAACTCATATTGTGTGGCCGGTCATGTGACAAACAACTGGCCCTTAAAAATTTGTCTCAGGGCCACAACTGTCCCTCCAGCTAGACTTTGGACATACCTGACACAGGGGGATGAAGTGGATGAAGATCTGCAGCTTCTCTCATCACTGAAAGGCAAAACTGTGTTTCTTCTAGAGCCCGACTGATATATCGGTCAGCTGATTTTATCAGCCAATATTGACCCATCACAGACATATCAGTATCAGCTACGTTGTCTGATATGCATAAAATGAAAACTTTATTTTTAACACAATATAATGCACAAAAATATGCTTAGAGTAATTTAGCATTTAAAATTCCCAATTAAGTTTGCTGTTTCAGTGCAGTGATGTCATTTTAATTACACTGTTAGGGCCGTGTGAAACAATCGATTCATCAATGCATTGAAATATGATTTTGCCAATTCAATATTGATTCATAAAATCCGGAAATCGATTATTTCCGCCTTAATGACGCTCCCGTGGGGGCAGTGTGATTGGCGTTGTTCAGGGGTCAAGCAGGGCTGTTGTTTATTCATTAACTCATTGAGTGCCAGCCCTTTTATATAATGGACAGTGGCTTGTGCCAGATTTTCTGGCCATTCTGAGTCAACTTTCAAGACCCACAGAATATTTTTACAAAGACTCTGAAAACACTGAATAGCTTAAATGAAAGAAGAAACTCTCTTTTTCGTCATGGAAAAAACGTTGGTTTGCACCTTGTTCCATTCTTGATTTATCTGAAGTTGAATAGAGGCTAGTTTCATCAAAAAGATCACTTTTTTTCTAGAAAGCTGAGAAAAATGCATTTTTGCGAAAGGGAATCTGTCAAGCAAAACAGTGATTTGAATGCTATAATTTGCCTTCAATGAAATAAAAGACATCTGAAAATTGTATTACAAATGTTATTTTATTGTAAAAGAAATATGTACAGTACAATGCAACAAATCATGGCCCCAGTTCAGAGAGAGAAAACCCACAAAATAGAACCGGAGTCCTATTTCATTATTCCTATTATACCTCCATCTTTTGCACTACAACTACGAATCCCAGCAGCGCCACAATTACACACAGGTAGCGTGAGAGCGCCCCCCTGTGCCAGTCGCTAAAAATACACGTTGACATATATATCCCTCAATGGCACTCAAGCGTTGGCTTTTGAGTGACGTATATATACGTCAATGGCACTCAATGAGTTAAAATGGCGACAGTGGTGCGAGGTATCAGCGCAGACAACATTAAAAGCCGACGTTTGGATACACAAAGTTGATAGTAGTTACGTTGTGTGTGAGCCTTGTGAGTCAGTGTTAAAACACTGCAACAATACGATGAACCTACGTAACCATTTGATCCCCAGATGTTTTGCAACCCATTACTAACGCTAAAGCTGTGGATCACACACAAATACAGGTTGACAAATCCTGCATATATATATATATATATATATATATATATATATATATATATATATTACTTTTATTAAGTTTGGCTCAGGCAAAAATGTGCACTTTTCTGTACTTTAAATTTATTTTAGTTTTTAATTTTTGTTTAACGACTAATAATATCGAATCAGTATAATTTCGAATCGAATCGTGACCCAATGAATCGAAATTGAATTGAATTGTGAGGTTCTTGATAATACCCAGCTCTATAAACTGTAAAGTATTCTTTCTGCCTCCATTGCATATCCTGTCACAAGTATTTGATAATCATATCTAAGTTATGTGTGTGTGTATATATATATATATATATATATATGTGTGTGTGTGTGTGTGTGTATATATATATATATATATATATCTTAAAAAACTGGATAAGGTGTAAACATGCAACAGTATCTTGGCGTATTTTGGAGTACTCCAGCCAGCATGGTGGGCTTAGCCAGGTTTCTGGATAGGTTGTGTACATGTTCAAACACAAACAGGACACACAAAAACCAGATCATAAACAGGTTATTAATATGTAAACACACTGAATGTTGTCACAAATTGAGCAGTGAGTGTTTGAGGTCTGCCAAGCTGCGGCTAAAACAACTACTCTAACTGTTGATGGGGCTGGTTATGAGTGACACTCAACCAGCCTGTGTTTCTGTCTTGTGTCATTGTGTGTTGTGTGTGGCCTTGTTCCCCTTCCAGGTCCGAGCGAGGCGGAGGGTTTCCAACTGGAGATGAGCGGCCTGCTCTCAGAGCTCGCCTGTCCATACTCTGTCCTCACCAGCGGAGACATCACCCAGAGGTTCCTAAAGAGGACCGACTGTCTGCTGCTCCTTAGTAAGATCACAGCTCAGTGCAACATCTCAGTTTAAAAACCAACCTGAAATCTGTTATTGAGGAAAGCATTGTTTCCCACAGAATTAGCATCTTTGTGTGATGGGAACTGATGACAAATTTGGGCACTATTGTAGGTCTGTGAATGTAGCACAGGTGGAATTCATCATGGCTTTTTTTTTTCAATCCATCACCATGTTTAATACTAAATTCCATAAGGATTGGCCATGTCAGAACCTTGCAATCACATCCCTTTTCAGGGCTGAATGCAGGTCAGGTTTGTTGTAACTGTACTTTAAGGTCACAAAGTTGGGATCAACTCATCATAGCTGTACCCAACCTCCACCTGAGCAGATGTGTAATCAGATATATCTAAAAAAAAAAAACACCTGAGTAGACCAACTTCTGTTAGAAATTAAACTTTTCTTGTGATTCAAATGTAAGCAGTCCTCTTTTTCTCCCAGCTTTCCTGGTGTCAGAGCTGGAGGCATCAAGGATGATCCGGGTTCATAAGCCGGAAAAGAAAAGCCAAGAGTCAGGCAGCCCCATGTTCCAGGAGCTGAAGGGCATCTGCATGGCTCTGGGCATGTCCAAGCCTCCAGCCAACATCACCATGTTCCAGTTCTTCAGTGGAATTGAGAAGAAGGTCAGTTTGTCTGCTGCCACACAGACATCATGTACTCTGACAAGAAAATCTCAACAGGGACCTTACTTTCCTTGTGCTGCTGTTAAACGCCTTTCACACGTATTTCAACCTTTAAATCCTGAGCAAATTGGTGCAATTTCTTTCAAAAACATAGGGAAAAAGGCAACAGATAACCTGGTGAGAAATGTTGAACAAATTGCAAGAAACTGGTAGATTTAGACATTTAAAAAACAAATAAATAAAAGCTGGGGCAAAATGTCTAGAGGAAAAAAACAAAACAAAACAGGGAAATACTATATTCATAAGACCTTTTCCATGTCGTGCCCCCTTTTAAACTTTAAACCTGCACTTCAAGTTGCTTGACAATAGTTACACAAAAACACAACCTGGACAACCTCAGAGCAATAAGACTGTAATGTTTTCCCTACAGTAAACCTGTGGATTGTTTGAATAAACAGCTGCAAACACCTGCACTTTTTTTTTTAATGAAGCTGAAAACACATGGCTGTCACTACAGCAGCACATCATATTATATGTGCCAAGTGCCGCCCCAGCATCTAATTATTTATTTATTTATTTTTACAGTGTAAGATTAAATTGACAGTGCAAATTCATAAACAAATTCATCATCAAACTGTATAAGTGGCAGTTTAGCCAACTTGGCTGATTTTTTGAAACTGTGTTCACCTGATATGAGGTGTCGTGCTGCAGTGAGTCAACCGGAGACCACACGCAGTTATTTTAGGGATGCATGATAAAATCAGCATCGGCAGATATTGGCTTTAAAATAAAATACCAGAACCGGCCAAAATGCTTATTTCTACCAATATCACAAACCAATATGTTGTTTTTTTTTTTGTTTTTTTTTTTATTAACATCGACCCTAAGTTGAAGTATTTTCCTTATTTTGCACAATGAATGAATATTACATGCAGTGAAAAGCATTGTATTTTATGTCTCCATCTGCTGGTGGGCCATCATTACAACAGTATGCAGAATATGATGTTAATTCCACTACGGAAGAGACTTGATGATTACTACAGTTAGGTGGGATAAAAGTAGATATATTGATATCAGGTATTGCTTATGGACCAAATATTGGCAAAAAAACAATATTATGCATCCGTGGGTTATTTCTACTGTTGCTAAGAGATATGTACTTCTTTTACCTTGTATCAGCTTAAAATCTTGTGTGGACATTCACAAATGAAACTGATTTCTCATTGAAAGAGTCTTCAGAGCTGCGGAGCTCCTATTTCTAAATGTTTACGTATACACTTATAATACACACATTGTCGTATTTTGTCACAATTTTGTCCAACAGCTGAAAGAAGCCATCAGTAGAGCTCCGCCAAACCACGTAGGAGAGCCTCTGATGAAGAAGCCCCTGGGACCTGTGCACATGGTAAATACTGAACATTTCAATGGATCTGAATCATCTGTTTATGGATGTCTCCCAGCTCTGATCATATTCAGGATAAAGTCTTCCTGTACATGTTGCATACATGTTGACACACAATGTCACTGCATAAATGAATGACAGTAAATGAATTTTCTCTTTTCCATTTTCCTAATTTTACCAGGAAAAAATTGAAGCTATAAACCAAGCACTTGTAAATGAGTATGAAGTGAGAAGAAAAATGTTGTTGAAGCGTCTGGATGTGACAGTGCAGTCCTTTGGTTGGTCTGACAGAGCAAAGGTACGTGCAAACTTTGAGTCTTCCTGAATCTGAAAAGGCCATACTGCACTGATGAAGCTTTGTTAACAGTGGGGCCGGATCCCAAGTCTCTTATTTTTCATTTCCTCGCTGCTCAATCCTCGCGTGGATCGGAAGTCGGTCTTGATGTGCCATCTTGAAGGACGTACCAAAGCGTTTATTTGTGCCAAGGATCAAGGATCGAGAATCAAGGAGGGACCTCTGAGAAGCAATGAGCAAGGACACTCGAGAGCCGTCTTTACGGAAGTCTTTCATTGGTCAGCACACCCCAGTCAGTTATTGATTGACAGTTTCCCACTGGAGTGAAGACTCAAGTTTATCACTCCTGAGTTTGATATTTTTTGATATTTATTTATCAATATTTATCATTTATCTCCTGATTCCCTATCCAAAAACCAGAACAACAAAAGGGCCAAAAACAACTGTCTTCATTTATGTTTTCACGATCGATTTGCTCCATCTGTCTTAAAAATGGAGACAGTTAAAGTCTGAGAGTCTGTCTGTCAGCAGGAAACCCTTTTTACTCTCATTTATATTTAGTCACACGTGAGGCTGTTTATCCCTGATCATCGAGATTAACATTCTGGGTTATTAAATAAAGAATTTACAAACAGAAAATAAATAAAGAGCCTGCAGATGCCAATAATGAACAGCGTTCTGCGACCCTAAGCGGTACAGTATGAATACAGAGTGCAGATTATGTGCGGGTGTTTGTTAAACAGAGAAACTCTGCTGCTGTGCCACTGACAGGCTGAACTCTACCTGTATTATTAGGCTTTTATTATTTTATATTATTTATCTGTTAGTGTAGATGTGACATCAACTCTATCAAAAGTCTCTGCAGCGGTTGGCGACTGACAGCTGATCCAGTTGTGGTCAGCTGCAGTGCTGCTGCTATGCGTACGCCATTACACGCTGTGCGTATGGCACCAGTACCAGAGGGTGCACCATTACAGCCCTAACCCAATATCATCATCATCATCAACCGTAAAGTATTGCATTAAGTCTCTCAGTGAAGGCCCTTTCAGACACAGCACTGTCGCTGGTTCAGTGAAACAGCAGCTGCAGCACCAGCTCCATTTTTGGTTAATATTATTATAGTTGCTTCAGGCTATACAGTCTGTTGCCTCTGCAGAGCGACGTTTTTTTGACACTTAAGCTCATTGAAACATACCTGCGTTCATCAGTGAGACAGAAACATCAGTGGTTGCTGTCATTGGTACAGAACTCTTTCAGAATCTGTCATATAATCATATGATAACGTCATTAATGACCTGGCAGCAGGTGATGCAGTTTCTCTGCAGAGCAGCTGCTGAAAAATGCCTGTTCTACAGGCCAGCTGTAGTGGAACATATATGCAGAGTTTGTAAAGTTTTGTGGCTTTTCCTCTGTTCTATGTTAGCTTCACATTATGCTTAGTGCACCCAAACTTCCAGCAGCGGCCCAATCAGCTGATCAGCTGCTGCCATCATCAGAAACGGTCATTGCTTCACAAGAGGCTTCAAAGGAAACGTCTCATGTCTCTTAAAAGCGTCTGTGCTCATTTCCTCTCTCCTTTCGTGGTTTCCTTGCATCTCTCCATTCATCCCTGGTGGGTGGGGCTTAGACCCAAGGAAAATATGCAAGTGGGGAAGCATGGATACAATGATACATGATAACCCAACTTCAAGCATCTTCAAGCATCGTTTTCTTTAAAAATTGGCCCAGACACACCAGTATGACATTAACCCTTTGGGCCCATTTTAATATTACACACACTTGTATCGCTCTGCATACTCAATGCGCTTTTCAAAAACAGGCATTAAAAAATACTATACATTAATCTGATTTTCTGCTTGGATTGACTTACTTTTTAACCAGAATCAGCCCTAATCATAATTATCAAATATTCATTAATTTTCAG
The DNA here is from genome assembly GCF_026936395.1 of Plectropomus leopardus. NCBI lineage: Eukaryota > Metazoa > Chordata > Actinopteri > Perciformes > Serranidae > Plectropomus > Plectropomus leopardus. Next base: position 33,514,176 of record NC_142188.1, on the reverse strand, counting down.
ATTTTTAACCCTTTAAATGCCAGGTTTTGTCAGGATGTCCCTATGTTTTTAAATGAAAAAAGAAAAAAACACAAAAAAAGAATTATTTTCAATATACTAAATGCAAAATAGATTTTTTTTATGATGACAGCCTGGGATATGTCAATGATTAGCAGCAACATTGATCGTGGCAGAGCACCTAGTGAAAATAGTATGTATTTTCTCCATATGCCAAATATGGTAAAAATGATGTAATCTGGAGGAAAAAAGTAAAAATGACAAATTCCAAAGGAAAGCGCAGAATGACACCCAGAAATAATACAATGCATGGTTTTTATGCTTTGATGGCTTTGATTGTCCTCTCAGGCCTCTCAGCAGTTTTTGTTCAAATACATGTGTCGAGCATGATGGGAAAACTCCAGTAGCTGTGCCTCTGCTACCAGATGCTGCTGCAAAATAAATTAATGTTTTATTTTTGTGCAATACCATTAAAATCTTCCATCCAAAATGTACTACATGACACAATAGAACAAAAATAAATGCTCATGATGATTGACATTCATGTTTCAGGGGAAACCAATTATCTCTGCAAACCACACACTGTAAATATATACAATATCTGACTTTATCTGGCTTTTTTTACAGCTTTCTAAAAATGAACCGGACTTCCTCTTGTCTGTCTCGTTACAGACGCACACTGAAAAGTTGGCCAAAGTTTACCAGCCACTACGTTCTGCTCTTGGCACCCAAAGTAAAATCTCCGTCGCCCACCTCCTCGCTGCCCGACAAGACTTCTCCAAGATCCTGCGGACAAGTAGTGGCAAGATAAGAGAGAAGACTGCTTGTGCCATTAATAAGGTAGGTTGAACAGTGCAGTCACAACTGTTTTATCTTATATCAGAGATCATTCTTACACAGTGTTTATGCCTCTGCACCAGTGATGGCCATAGCCAGAGGTATTATGTTTATGGGTCGTCCATCAGTCCTATTCTAGTGAACCCGAAATCTTAAGAACACCTTGGAGACTTCGCTTTGACTTGGACTCTAGTATGAACTGAACAGATCTAGTGGTCAAAGGTCACCATCATTAGGCGGGTTTCCATCACAGATTTGTGCAAAACTTAAGCGATATTTTCTGTTACCACTGAGTGATGTTCTGTGACTTCCCCTCTGGTGATAACATTCCAAGATCATGGCAATGGATATTCAAAACATTAGCAGTTTTATTGCTAGCCGTCATTATTTCCAATCCAAGGCCACGTAGGCATGTTATGGAGTGATAACGGAAAGGCAAGTCCCCTTATGCGTGGAAGCGACAACGTAGTAGGGATTTCTTGGAGGTGATGGTGCACGATTTCATAGAGGAATTGTGGATTCAAAATTTCTGGATGATCCACTCAACTGATGAAGAGTTATGTGATGAATTAATGCTTCTTTCATAGCTGCTTTGAATCTAATATCACCATAATTTCTTTGTCTTGTGAAAGAATTAATTTTTTAATTGACGTGTTTCCATTAGGCACATTTTATATTCGCAGATTCAATTTGCATAATCTGAAGGACTTGAAAACCTTCCTATGTGACCATTCATTTGTCTTATTCTCATATTAACACAGTATTTCAAAAACAATTAAAGGGAATTTCCTTAAATTTGGCACAAACATCCACTTGGACTCAAAGATGAACTGATTAGATTTTAGAGGTCAAAGGTCAGGGTCATTGTGTGTGTCTGTCTCATTCTCATGAATGCAATATCTTTATCCAATTACATTTTATTTATAAAGCCGATCATCACAAATCACAGTTTGCCTCAGAGGGCTTTACAGCATACGACATCCCTCTGCCCCTTAGACCCTCACATCACCTAAAGAAAAACTCCAGGACGGACAGACGTGCAATAGATGTCGTAAATCATATATATATATATCTTATCGTACAATTAAATTACAGTAATGACAAAGAGGAAAGAGAATGAGAGAGATGCAAAGCAGTAATGGTAACAATAGCATACCATGTAACAATAGTGATGTAAAATTACTAAATGCACTCTGATAGCATGTGATGTTACATGCAAATATCGTAGGTGTTGATAAGAGTCCCATGTATATCTTAATAGTGGATGCATGATGCATAATAATGGCAGTAGAAGGTCACGTTGAGCAGGATCACAGCATCTGCGCAACCAAGGCCCATGACACAGGCGCAGCCTCTGACAGGACCATAGCACAACCAAGACTGTGATCCAGGCGAGCCAGAGGTACAGCATCAGTACAGCCACAGCACGAGCACAGCCAAAGGCAGGGTCACAGCATCAGTACAGCCATTACCACGATCCAGGCGCAGCCAAGATTGCAGCCAAGATCCTGGAAAACTACGAAACAAGGGAGCAGGAATGCTCTGGAGAGGCAAGCAAGTTGGTGTAATGCAGTAAAAAGACAAGAGCATTTGCAAAGACCACTTTGAGGGAATACTTCAAGTTTGGCACAAATGTCCTCTTAGACTCAACAATAAATTGGTAAGATTTTGGTGGTTAAAGGTCGATCTCATGAAAAGACTGATGGCCCTTGATACATTGTGTACTGTCACACTGCCAGTAACTGAAGCTCATCCAAACACCAGGATTCTTTTGAACATTTGTGTTTGATTGTTTGTCCTTTTTCCAGGTTCTAATGGGCCGAGTGCCAGACAGGGGAGGCCGACCCTGTGAGATCGAGCCTCCTCCTCCAGAGATGCCCTCCTGGCAGAAGCGTCAGGACGCTCCCCAAGGTGGAGGACACTATGGTGGGGGTGGGCACGGAGGTGGCAGGGGGGGCTACGATCACTACAACCAAGGTGGCCGAGGAGGATATGAGAGAGGAGGCGGACATGGGGACAGAGGAGGTAGAGGAGGCGGTGGCAGAGGGGGGAAGGTGCAGGGCAGCTGGGGAGAAGGAGGTGGAGGAGGGAGAGGTGGTTACAACCAGGGCCACTATCAAGATGCAGGAGGGAGAGGGGGCTATGGAGGAGGAGGGAACAACCAAGGAGTCTTTCAGGACCCTGGCTACCACGGAGGCGGAGGAGGCGGTTACCATGACAATTACCACCAAGATGGAGGCTGGCATTCAGAGAGAGGCGGGGGTCGAGGAGGTCGTGGGGGCAGAGGAAGAGGAGGCAGAGGAGGAGGAGGAGGAGGTGGACAAGGGGGAGGGTGGGGAGGAAGAGGGGGCCAGAATTTTAACCAAGGAGGACAGTTTGAACAGTTCTTCCAACATGGCGGGCAGCACTACAGCCAAGCTGGCTTTAATCAGGGCAGACACTACACTAGTTGAAGACACAGTGAAGGGCATCGCAGCAGAGTCCACTCAAACATCAACTCCTCCTCATGCGTGAACACATTTTAAATGCCTTATCATCAAAGTTAGAGTTTTTGTAATGATGCACAGATACCATATACACTCAGTACTAGGCTTGGGCAGTATACAATATTTCACACCTTAAAGGGATATATGGTGTATGACGTTATGAGTATGTGGCGAGTGTGCTACTTACTTTTAGCTTCTCATACTAATAAATACACAGTAGAAACCCAAAAATGTTAAGAAAATGAATATTCTCACAACTATCTTCCTTATTAAACAGAGAAATACAACTGTACACCTTCTGAGTTCAACTTTCTCTCAGTCACCGAAAGCTGATGAGGCTTAGTTTCCTTGTTAACATATCATAAAACATTTCATTCAAACTTAACAGAAACAAAATAAAACTCACCCAAACTGTCTTGGTTAGTTTTGCTAGTAATCTAGTGAGTAAGTTCACTGTTCCAGCAAGCATCGACTCCAGTTTGGTCCAAATAAATCCTTAATTTACCAAGTTTGCCGGCTGTTTACAGTTCTGTAACTTCTCCCCCCACATATAGGTGTCGCTGTGTCTTTCAGCTCAGCTGACTGTTCCACCAGTAGAGACGGGAGACTGAGCTCTGGTGGTGCGAGTGACTAATATAGAAAAAGGGGGGAACCTATATTTATGACGGCATTAAAGACATACCTTCAGGATATGTAAATACCCTGGTTTACCGTAATACTGTGATACCGCCCAAGCCTACTCAGTTCTACAAAGGCCAGGTCTAATATAGTCCTTTGCTTTTTCATTCTGGTTAGTCAATGTTTTCTCTGCATCTTCAGTACAAGTATTCAAGCCAACTGCTGTGCTTTAAAGGGTTCGTGGGTTAGTGGGACTCTGCTGTTTTGTCCTCATTTTGACACTTAATTAGCCTCATATTGGACATGTTTTTGAAAGACAGGAAAGGGTACTAAGATTTCAGTGTTAATGCACCCACTGTGTATCTGACATTAGAAGTGCACTCTTGAAATCCTAAATAGTTTCATTGAATTTGATGATGATTAAAAACAGCTTCATCTTTCCAGTCTTCATTTTTTTTCCATAGATTTGACTGGAATCTCCTTTGTTACTTATTTAAAATGTGTCATCTGATACTGCTCATGGAGGATTGTCTTCTTCATACAGATATGGATGTTGGAAGGTTTGCATGGGTGTGTGAGTGAGCAATAAAAATCTAAATGAGAACATCATCACTTTTTTATTCAGTGGTCTGTTTAAGTCAAGGAACTTTAAAATACAGGGTTCATACAAGGTGCTTAAATTACTTGAATTTGATGTTCAAAGACTTAAGTTTTTAAAGTTTTTAAAACTTGATCCTTGAAAAGGTACTTGAATCTAATTTAAAGGGGGACAGACTGTATATATATGTGTGTGTGTATATATATATATATATATATATATATATATATATATATATATATATATATATATATATATATATATATATATTGTATGTTACTGTTTATGAAGTGCTGCCGACCTCTTGGCCAGGTCACCCTTGTGAAAGAGATCCTGAGCTCAATGGGTTTTTTATGTTTATAAAGGATATATATATATATATATATATATATATATATATATATATATATATATATATATATATGTAAACTATATATATATATATATATATATATATATATATATATATATATATATATATGTGTGTATGTATGTATGTCTGTGTGTATATATATATATATATATATATATATATATATATATATATATATATATTCTTGACATGCCATGCCAGGTTGCTCACTCTCCCATGTTGTAGAAAGAAAAAAACACTTGCAGATTTCAAAGGGTTTAATGGATAGATGGCCGTGGACCAAACGTAGACCTTTATTCTGAAGTAATTCCTCCGGAAGTTGTCCTGTGTCGCTGTTGTGTTTCCGGTGGCGGCCACAGTCGCTGCAAATCTAAGAACCAGACTCGCAACTGTATGAAAAACAGCGCATAAATGTGGAGATAGTTTATTGTCTTTAATTTGGTGTCTTCGACCTGCGGTACGGGAGTCAGACGGCCCTGCTGAAGCCGAAGATGTACCGGCGTGGTAAACGTGCACACGGGCCGCCGCCGTTTGGACCTCCACCTCCCCATGTTCCTCCGTACAGACTCGGAGGGTCCTGCGGTGTGCCTTCTACTGGACACCTGCCACCTACATCTTGCGGACCATTTCCGACCTCAGCGCCGGATAGCCATTTCCTCCACAGCAGGCCACCGACAGGACACTTCATCAATGTACGTACCCGACAGGCTAACACAGCTAGCTCTGCTGGCTAAGCTAGCTAGCTACACATTTCATTTAAGGGGCTGCTAAAAGCTATATGCTAGCGAGGAGAGGAGGAGATAGACGTGATGAATTGCTGTAGAAGAGTCGCCTGAGTACACAGCATCATCCTGTTTACATTTCTGATCTCGAAATCGGTGACGTGACCGGCAGAGGTAGCCGAAATCTCGGTGGTTTCAGGTCATCTGAAAGTGTGTAGAAATACAGTTTTATTTATAGTCTGTGGTCTTCACTCTTAAATAATTGCGCACCCGTACCCCCCAGCTTTACACCTCGTCACTTAACCCTTGTTTTGTGCAATATTGGAATTTCTAGCTGAGCTTCTACAGTAAGTCTAAAATACAAGGTGGAAAGAAAGTTGTTACATTCATACTTTCAATTGCAAAAAATGCTCAATTGAAACCCATTCAAACTGCAATTTTCTGACCCCATAGCCAGCAACGTATAAAAACGTGCACTGTATTATTTCTGGGTGTAATTCTGGGCTTTGCATTTTTGTCATATTTGGCATGTGGAGAAAATAAATGCTATTTTCACTAGGTGCATTGTCACAATCAGTGTTGCTGTTAATCATTAGTATATCACAGACTGTGGTAAGTAAAAATATCTACTTAGCCTGTAGTATTTTTAAAATTACTCAATTTTGTGTTATTTTCATCTAAAACGTAATGGCATCATGACAAAAACCTGACATTTAAAGGGTTATATTTCTGCAAATTAGTGAATATTTGATATTTCTGATTAGGACTGATGCTGGTTAAAAGATTAGCGCAATGAAAGGAGAAAATAACATTAATGGATAATGTTGTATAAAAAGCTATTTATGTATTTGTTTTTTACGTGTTTTTCGGCTTTCATCAATAAGTTAGTAGCTCCGATCTTTTCCTAGGTACTACTGGCAGTGCTTGTGTAAATAAGGAACACATACAAGCATTGCTCGTCATTATTTACACACTATACTATACATAGCTAAGTAAAAATGAGATGTTTTAGTGTAAATCCTCAAACATTTTGTATCAGTACTCACTAGAGCTAGAATACTATTTCTTACTCCTGGTTTGATACTATCTTGATACTTGGGAACTGATTTGATATGTATTGCGATTAGTAGGTATTGCGATTCGATATTATACACTGAACAAAAATATAAACACAACACTTTTGTTTTTGCTCCCATTTTTCATGAGCTGAACTCAAAGATCCAAAACATTTTCTACATACACAAAAGACACATTTCTCTCAAATGTTGTTCACAAATCTGTCTAAATCTGTGTTAGTGAGCACTTCTCCTTTGCCGAGATAATCCATCCCACCTCACAGGTGTGACATATGAAGATGCTGACTAGACAGCATGATTATTGCACAGGTGTGCCTTTGGCTGGCCACAATACCAGGCCACTCTGAAATGTTCGGTTTTATCGCACAGCACAATGCCACAGATGTCGCAAGTTTTGAGGAAGCGTGCAATTGGCATGCTGACAGCAGAATGTCCACCAGAGCTGTTGCCTATGAATTGAATGTTCATTTCTTTACCATAAGCCGTCTCCAAAGGCATTTCAGACAATTTGGCAGTACATCCAACCAGCCTCACAACTGCCGACCCCGTGTAACCACACCAGCCCAGGACCTCCGCATCCAGCATGTTCACCTCCAGCATATTCACCTCCAGGATCGTCTGAGACCAGCCGCCCGGACAGCTGCTGCAACAATCAGTTTGCATAAGCAAAGAATTTCTGCACAAACTGTCAGAAACCATCTCAGGGTGTTCTGGAAATTTGTTGTTAAGTACAACACTGAGCCAACAGTTGTCTTTCTAATAGTTTTATTCAAGCATTTGCGAACGGACACCTGCTCTCTCCAGCATGAGACGACGCAAAAGGAAGGGCCCAGAGCAGAGGAGATGCAGGAATTAAAATACAGTGCATTATCTTGACCTGGTTGCAGTTTGTCCTTCAAACAGGACAAACATAAACAATGACATGATTTGTCACACAGTATACGTCATCATGCACAGTACAGAGAGAACAGGGATTTACACCAAACAGAGAGTGCTACTCAGTATGATGTGAAAGAGAGAGAGAGAGGGAGAGAGAGAGAGAGAGATGATGATGATGAGAAATGGGAACTCCCATTACAAGGGAAGCTAATCTGCATGCTCGTCGTCCTCATTGGGGTCCTGACCTGACTGCAGTTCATCATCGTAACCGACTTGAGCAAATGCACTTGGGCAAATGCTCACATTCGATGGTATCTGGCACGCTGGAGAGGTGTTCTCTTCAGCGTGTGTGGCGTCACGTGGGTGAGCGGTTTGCTGATGTCAATGTTGTGGATTGAGTGGCCCATGGTGGCAGTAGGGTTATGGTATAGAATAGAATAGAATAGAATAGAATAGAATAGAATATTCCTTTATTGATCCCCCCATTGGGGGAAATTCCAAATGTTACAGCAGCATGAAAAAAGAAAAGTGAAATGTAACAAAGAAAAATAACAATAACAATAACAATAAATAAGTAATAAAATAAGTATGTACATAGAGGAAATAAGGTATATACACATAATAATAATTAAGTAATAGAATAGTATGTACACAAAAGATGGGGCAGGCGTATGTTATGGACAACAAACACATGTGCATTTGATGGTATTTTAAATGCACAGAGATACCGTGACGAGATCCTGAGGCCCATTGTTGTGTCATTCATCCACGACCATCACCTCATGTTGCAGCATGATAATGCACGGCCCCATGTTGCAAGGATCTGTACACAATTCCTGGAAGCTGAAAACATCCCAGTTCTTGCATGGCCAGCATACTCACCAGACATGTCACCCACTGAGCATGTTTGGGATGCTCTGGATCGGCGTATACGACAGCGTGTTCCAGTTCCTGCCAATATCCAGCAACTTCACACAGCCATTGAAGAGGAGTGGACCAACATTCCTCAGGCCACAATCAACAACCTGATCAACTGTATGCGAATGAGATGTGTTGCACTGCGTGAGGCAAATGGTGGTCACACCAGATTCTGACTGGTTTTCTGACCCCCAGACCCCCCAGTAAAGCAAAACTGCACATTTCAGAGTGGCCTTTTATTGTGGCCAGCCAAAGGCACACCTGTGCAATAATCATGCTGTCTAATCAGCATCCTCATATGCCACACCTGTGAGGTGGGATGGATTATCTCGGCAAAGAAGTGCTCACGAACACAGATTTAGACAGATTTGTGAATAATATTTGAGAGAAATGTCTCTTGTGTATTTAGAAAATGTTTTAGATCTTTGAGCTCAGCTCATGAAAAATAGGAGCAAAAACAAAAGTGTTGAGTTTATATTTTTGTTCATTGTAATTTATTTAGGGCTGTCAAGCGATAAAAAAAATCTAATTAATTACATGCTTTGTGATTAATCTTAATTAATGCCATATGTCATTTTTTAAAAAAAAATAAAAGTATTTTTAAAAATTAATTAAATTTAAGTTTAAATTATTTTCTGTGCCATAAAGCTACTGGATTTTGGACACAATTGTGCTTCTCAATGGTGGCTTGTAAGCAGTGTCAGAGGTTGTTGCAAGTGAGTTAGTCACAGGTAGAATTACTCAGTTTGCGTGAGAACGCCTGGTTGAGTCTGGCCTGAAGAGGCTAGCTGCAAGAGCTAGCAGCTAGGCTGTGCTAGCTCAGACCTCCAGGTTCACTGCTAAATGCTTTGCTTTGTGGTGATATTTCAGGCTTGAAGTACTCTGATGATACGAAACTCCTTACTGCAGAAATTGCAGAGAACAGTGCTCCTATCAACAGTTCCATCTTAAGCGTTTTTTAAATGCAAATGTTCCATTCATGGGGCCAAGCAGCTTTGTGTCTTCTGCCTCCATCATGTCTCAAAGCCACTGTGGCCTTTACAGGTCAAAGGGCACCACAGAGCGTGAGTTATCAGAGTTAATGTTTCTTAACGCGTTATTTCTTCTGTGATTAACTAATCCAAATTAGGGAGTTATTTTGACAGCCCTAAATTTATTGTGAAAGATATTTACTTTTAAACACTAGACCAGGGGAAATATTCGATCATGCATAATCAAACCATACGTAGACTGTATATCATGAGAAATATTTCCAAAAACAATGTACATTTCATGTCAGTCAGTCTTTCGGACTGTTATTTCAACATTATATTTAAAGCGCCACAGGAAATGAGACTCGGGGATTAGACACAACGGAGGATGTGGAATGTTTTGTATTCTTTCTTCGGTATTTGGCGGTTTATTACAAGAAGGAGATAATCTTTGTTTGAGAAAAGGCTGCAGACAGCAAGAAATATACTGCTAAAAAAATTTGAGAAATGCTACATCACAGCTCAGACGCAGACGACAACCTCCTGTTGGCGAGACAGAAAAGACAGCGCAAGAAGGTAAGCTAATCAAGGTTATTGATTCCCTTGTTACAATGGATTTCATCAGCTGTAATGTATTTTAGCTAGCCAATGCTGCTGGTCAGCTTGATATAAATCAGACAACTCAGCAGTACCGAAGATATAATATGTCGGTTAGACAAACCGAGCATTATGCATTATTCTCAAGTAACGTTAACCATCTTCTGGCTACTGAGGGGGTTATTGAGATGGCATATCTCACTTTTCTCTGATTTATTATTCTTGAATATTCCCTCTAGTGGGTGAATAAGTCACATTCATATTTTAGTTAAAAGCGATGTGTCATCTTCGAATGCAAGACTGGAGTGTTGGCATGTTTGTTAGTGTGGCACTAGTACTTTTACTTCAGTAAATGATCTGAATATTTCCTCCACCACTGCTGTTGCTCACTACATGTGCTGTATGTGTTTTTCAGATCATTCACTTTTTTCAAGCGTTTTCCCAAACTGAGAGAAGCTTAAAGAAAAGGCAGCCTACATGGAGAATGTACCCATTTTGGCACTGCAGGAGTACCACTGTGACTACTTTAACCGTTAAGGCTGGCATTCTGTCACTTCATGGAGTTTTAGATCGTAAGGAACTGTTCTGGAGTTTGGATTCAGGAATGGCTTGGAGTTGTAAGACTGTCCGTAGAACAGCAGATGTGCAACGCAAAAGTTTGCAGGAGAGAAGTGGTTGTAAATGCCTTTGGTAGACTGAAGGGCCAGTGGCTTATGAAAAGGCTTATTATCTGGGTAAAGTCTATGTTATGTATAGGATGATGTGCTCTGCTTTGTCAATACTTTTTTGTAACCTTTGTAATGCTTTGCATTTGTATTGACCATAAATAAAACATTTTTAGTCAATTCATTTTTAGCTCTTTTTTAAAACAATGCTTGGGTTTTGGATTAATGCTTGAAACTACTCAAGATCACATCTCTAATGCATTATGAGGACATTCATTGTGAATTGGAGTGCATTCATAATGCTTTATGAATATACTCATAAACACAGAAAATGCTCATTTGTGTTTATGGTTTTCGGGGGCTGCAACAGTTTCTTTCCACTTTCTTCCCCTTTTTGACATGCATACATTGTCTTTAGATGTCAGAGGGTGTCAGACTTAAGTCTTTTAAACGTATTTTTAAAATATTGTAGAGTACAGTAAGTTAAATTACTCATGATAGGGCACAGAGTCTTATAAATGTGTGAATATGTGTTACACATTACTTAACACCAGCAATGATACATAATGATGAAGCATAAATTATTATAAATGCATCCCTATGTACCCATTTTACTCAACACATACAATGAGAAATTATAATACTACATGGACTGTTATAGCACACTATGAGTTCTTACTACAGTTGATTGTTGGTGTGTGTATAAGTGAGTGTAAGTATTTATGATGCATTATAAGCCCTACCAGTTAGCCTCTAGTTTTGAACTAGTCAAGAGCATCCATAAGACACTTGATACAAATAAATCGTGTGTCTTATCTGTTTTATGACTGTTGATATAGTGCATCAGTACACATAATGTTTGTTTAAGAGTGTAGTCATGAATCACTATGAATGTATTGTAATTTACTATGAATGCCCTCATAATGCATCATAGATGTGGTCTTCATAGAAAGGGTTACCAATATTTTTATATTTGCTCAGCTAGGTTAAACAGGGTTCCCAGTCTACCTACAGACAGGAGACACATTTTGAACATGCAGCAGTTGTGTTGTACTTACTAAATTGTCACTTTTACGTAGACTGCTAACATGACACATAAATTTGGTATTAATAGACAAAATGACAGTGTTTGGGGTAGAAAACATATAATGCATATAATCAAACAGTGCCAAGCAAACTGCCTAAATTGTATCAGTATTAGTTTAAGAATATGCTATATTCAGAATATTTTCACCACTTTACCTTGCTGTAAGACAGCCCTTACCATCGGGGCTTTGAAGCCGTTACATCAAAGACACCAGACTCCACTGAGAAAAACATTTTACTCCAGTGAACGGTGGAGCTGCTGCTCTACCACGAGTCTAGTGATGGTGATAGCACAGTAGTGTCTGATTTTATGTGATGAAGTGAAAATGATTTTAAATATACACACAAATCTTGACTGTGGAAAGTGTTTAGGAACCTGGTTTAAAACAGAGGCATGTGAATTTTTGCATCAGCTGGCTATATGCTGGTATCACATGTAGTTAATAGGCAGATGAAATGTCCAATGGGAAATATGCCAAACAAATAAATACATTTATTTATTTATTTTAAATGTATTATTTTGGATCAAATTAACTACTGAGAATTCAAACACCACTACAAAATGGCGTACACACTATATAGTGCACTATATCCGTGATAGGGGACGGTTTCGAACACAGCTATAGTTTCACTGTGTATTACTGTAATTTTGGTCAGACTTGGTTGTGGTGAAAGTGTCACCTAATTGTGTAGGAAAATGTTTTTACTACAGGAAAAAAATAGTGCATGTGATTTTAAATGTAACATGCACTAGCGGATGTGCAGAGAGAAAAGTATTTGGAGCTCTGTTGTTAAGTATTCAGTGTACACTTATTGCTCACAGATTAAAAACAAATGTTGAACACGTACAACTATTTCAAATTGTATATCAAAAAAGTGTTATCTTAAAGGAGCAGTGTGTAGGATTAAGGAGCATTCTATTAGCAGAAATAGCATATATATCATAATTATACCTTCATGAGTGTATACTCACCTGAAACTACAAAATGTTTCTGTTTGCCTAAAATAAGCCCTTCTTGTCTATAGGTAGTGTGTCCTCTTCTACAAGCCTGTCTTCTTGCGCTGCCATTGACATGTTCCCACATGAGCCTAGAATGGACAAACCACACAGCGACTTAGAGAGGGCCTTATGCCTTCTTATGACAGTTGAAGGCCACCTCAGGTTCTGCCACAGTCAGTACGTTTACATGCACAGTTTAGCGGAGCTACAGTTATAGCTTGATTAGGTTATTTAATTGGACTCCTGCCCTTGTCCCAGTATACAATCACCGGGAATCGATTTATTCCCGATCGATTTATTGACAAAGTATGTCCTACTCCGCCATGGCAGATGGAGATATGCCCCCAGCTAGTTGCTGTAAACCTGTATTTTTTATACATAAATTATTTATGCTATTGACTGAAACACAATAATAACGGTTTATTTAAAATAAATTTTGGGGTAGAAACCAGCACGTCACATACATGTAATCAAATGGCACAGAGTAAACTCTGCCTTCATTGATTAGTTTTAATCCACCTAAAAAAATCAATATCAGTTTAATTGTGTGCCATATTTAGAATATTTTAGTCGGACTGACGCAATAATTCCACTTTTTCTAACATGTAAATGTACTGACTCTTTGAAAGTGAAGAGTGAGAGGAGGGGTATTCAGTCGATTACAGTCTGCAACCTCAATGCTAGATGCCACTAAATCCTAGGCACCGCTCCTTTAAATATGTCTTTACAGTTTTATTTCGTACAGAACTATAACATGAATTCTGACTACTCTCAGCCCCACTGTAGCAGCTTCTCCATAGACCATAGTTCAGTGATTGCTTTGGGTGGCAGCCAGCAGATCGTCCCTCCCTCACAACAACCGCACATTCAGGTCCCACAGTGGAATCCAATTCCTGTGGAACATCATTCTCCAGACAGCAGGTATATGTGTGAATGTGTTAAATGTCTTCTTTAAGTTAAAGCAGGAATAGTTGCACTAAAGTTTTAGTGTATATTTTGAATTTGCTGTTGTTTGAAACAAATGCATGCTGCCTTTCAGTGAACGAGCTGGTGAGGAATTCCTGAGATGCATTGCAGCCAACAAGCCTCTCCCAGACTATCTCAAAGGGAACATGGCATACAACCTGGCTGAAGCATTTAACTCGGCTAATGTCCTGAAAGAAGCAGTCAAATCGGACCCCGAGTTCCAGAAGCATGGGACCAGGAGCAAAAGCCGCAGTCGAAGCCGCGGCAAATCTAGAGGCAGGAGCCGTGGCCGAAGCAAAAGTCGGCCTCCCAGCCGAAGCAGAGGACGAAGCAAAAGTCGTGTTCGTGGAAAGAGTCGAGCACGAAGCAAAAGCAGGGCGAGGAGTAGAGGCAGGGCTCACAGTAGGAGTCGGAGCCAGAGCCGAAGCAATAAGAGTCATATACGCAGCAAGAGCCGGGCCAGGAGGTCCAAGTCGCGAAGCAGCAGTGTAGAAAAGGGCCATAGCAAAGACAAAAAGAGAAAGAGGAGCCCCAGCCACAACTGCAGCAGCAGCGTTAGCAGCAGTAGCAATCTCACAGGGAATCGTCTGTTGGAGGGATTGAAGCTGGTCATGGCTAGCAAAGAACTGGAGGACCGATTGCCCACCCTCAAGGATGCTATCCTCACAATTCAGGTAGAGAGCTCATTTTTCATTCTCCAACATGTCTTGTTTCAGTCAGTTATCAGTGTGAGATTTATGACTAATAGCATGTTTAAACCATAAACAGTAGTATGTCTTGTGTGTTCATGAAAATAGTCTAACTTCATGTAGCTTGATTTAAAAACATGATGGCTGCAGCTCTTAGGGGTTGAGATGATGATGATCTGCCACACACTGAAATAGGTGTTAATAAGGTATTGGGATGTTGTTGTACTGTGTATAATGAAATTACAAAATCTATTTTAAAAGATCAGTAAGTAAAGCAGAGCCAAATTACCCCATTTATAACCTTTTAGTACACACACTGTGCATATTGGTAGATGCTTTACAAATGTGACGCTTAATGTCATTTGAACATCTTTAAAATTCGTTAGTTCATTTTTTGTTGCTTCATTTTTTGTAACACAGTGATAATCCGAGTGGGAATGAGTGTTCACCATGTTACATTGCAAAAACTGCTCAGGATTGGCTCATGGGATATGACAAAAAGCCCCATGATGGGGCCTCCTTGGATCACACTTGGCTCTGACCTTTTAAGACATGGATACAGGGTCTCTAGCAGGTGTCCTGTGGTGTCTGGGCAACCAGACCATTGGCAACAGATCTTTTAAATCCTGTGTGTTTTGAGCTTGGGTACTAGTACATCCCACAGATGCTCGATCAGATTGGGATCTAGAGAACTTGATGGCCAGGTCGGCGCCTTGAATTATTTGTAGCATTCTTCAGACCATTCTTGAACAGTTTTTGTGGAGTTGCATGGTTCATTGTCCTGCTGGGGGGCACTGCAATCGAGAAGTACCGTTGCCATGAGGAGGTGTATTTGGTTTATAACAGTGTTTGGGTGGGAGGTGTGTGTCAAGGGGCATCCAAAGGAATGCCAAGACCCAAGGTTTTCCAGCTGAACATTGCATTGTAACAAGATGATCAATGATATTCACTTCAAATGTTTTGGTTCCAGTGTTGTGGCTGATTGTTGTATATTTAAGCATAACTTTCTGCTAACAGAGAGTTATGGAAACATAGGTGTCAAAAGCTCACACCATAAACAAATATTTTAGAAACACATATAACATAGCACTTTAAAAAGTAGTTAAAATATTTTATGAAAGCACTAGAAACAACACTTCAAATTGCAGTTATGGGTTGGGTTTCATGCATCTCCTGAGTTTCTGCATGAGTCTTTGAGCTGACTTTAATGCATGGGTGAACACTGTCAGTTAAAACAATTGTTTAATATAGATGTATTATTTTGCAGATTATTTAATGAGTAGCAAAGCAGGATAAAGTGAAGGAGCTACAATCTATTAAGTGTATATCATTGTTGGGATCTCCCCTATACAGGCTTCAGATGAAAGCAAAAAAGTGGAGAGCATACCTGATGATCACAGACACCAGCAACATGACAGCAAGGACAATTCCACATCTTTGGAAAATGACAGTATGCTCCTTCCTCACGAGAGAACAGGCAGCGACTTCTCTTGGCTGCAGGCAAAAAGTGAGGACAACTCTGCAGTACTGAAAGCTAAAGAGCTTGAAGATGAAGAGTCATTTTTGTATGGCAATGAAGATGCTGAAGGAAAACAAGCAAATAAAATGTCTACTGCGCTTTTTGCAACATTTTCCCAGACTGGAGAGCATGCCAAACTACAGGAAATGGATAGTTCTGGCAGCCAATTCTATCAGAACAAGTCCATGTTCAGTAGCTCTGGGGATCTGAAGCAAACCCTTCTAATGACTTCCTCAAACATATCCTCTGCCAATCTGGATAATAGTGAATGTGAGAAGATCAAGAACATATTAAAAAGTCTGGGCACAGTGGACATCAGTGATGTCATGGGTAAGATGCAGGGGCAACAGGAGGTGAAGAAGCCGACTCCTGCACTTCCTGTTTCAGACCGAGCAGCAGCAGGCATAGCGCTGCCAGCACTGAGCAACCCCAATGTACGGCAAGCTCTGGAGTCTTTACAGTCGCTCATCAAAGGTGAGAGTCCCGTATTTAATGAAGTCAACAATAGATTTTTTCTAATTTCCTAGCCATGCCTTCACACTGCAGACAATCTTTTTGATTGAGTTTAGAGTCTTGATTAGCATTTGGTTATGCCAAAATTTTGAACTGTGGCTGATATGTATGCAGTTACAAATCTTTTCAAAGGCACGTTTTTGGGGTTCAAGCCCCAAAGAATAAGAGCCCCACTGAGTTTGTGCTGGTTTGTCCTCTTCTGCTGTGACTCAATTTGCTGTGAGCTGGAATAAGCTAGAAACACAAAACTCAGACCAATAACTGGAAATGATGTGCAAATGCTTTCCAAGACTTGTGACCCCACGGCCATGTGGGACTATACACATCTACTATAAATGAGCAGGATCTATCAAAAAAAAAAAATTGCCCCCATCAATCAAAACTTTCGCAATGGGTGGGATTAGCAATCATCATAAATGGTGATGGATCTCTTTGGTACTTCTTGGGGAATAAGCATACCAGAGTATGCTGAGCTCAACCTATATTGTAGAGCTTTGCTGCCCAAACCCGATTGGGGATGACCAGACCCACCAGGTTTGGGCCAGGCCGGGCTGTAATTTGTCATTATTCCCTTGGGCTTGAATCGGGTCATGTTCTCGCCAAATTAAAGTTTATTTATTGAATATTGGTTACTATTGAAAAGAATTGTTTTATATAAAATGTAGTATACTATAGGTCTATTTTTACTGTACAAATCTGTGTTTTTGATCAAGCTCAGGCCCAAAACTGCTGCTGTGGGTGGGGCTTGGGTCGGTCTTGTGGGGGTCAGGCCTGATTTTTGTAGCCCAAACAAAGCTCTACTATATGGGGCACAAATGTGTACCTTTAAACCTGAGGGTCAGAATTTTATCATTTTTGGTGCACGTGCTCAGGGGTCAAGTAATAACCAAAGTATGAAGTGTCATAACGATTTGTACATGTAGCTGTGGCCTGTTTAGCACTGCTATGTTATGCCTTTGTTCAATATGCCATGAGCTGGAATGAGCTAGAGACGTGAAACTTGGCAACTTATGAAGCATCAAATTTGACTCTAATCAGCCTGATGGTTATGCAGTAAGTGACAGCTGAAAAGTGAAAACTTTGACAGGCCACGCCCCTCACACCATAACTCGACTCAAGAGTTCCTATGTCTCATTGTCCTCTACAGACTCTGACAATTAACGCCACCATGATGAATTCTTTCTTGAATTTTTATGACGTGAAAAAAAAAACAGCGTGAATGGACTTTTTTGTATTTTGACTCCATCAACACTAAACCTGAATTACAGTCTTTAGAGACTAAGATACACAATCCTACCACAAATGAGCAAGGCTTGTCAATAAACTATCAATCAGAAAGTCTTAGCCAGCGGCTTCAATAGAAATTAGCCATAACTCAGGCTGTCTTCGAGCAATCCTGATTAAACTCAGCGGAGACATCAAGTTTAGTTTAAAATCCCAAAAATGGGAGCAAAAGGCGGGACTTTAACTGTGCAGTTATTGCAGTGCTGCATGTATTGTAACTATAAAACTTTCTCCTTTTTTAGGAAAAAAGTAAAGCAACTGAAGTGACTTAGCACACCTTTGTGAAGCCTGAAACCTGGTCACTGTAGTTTACAGCTTTGATTTTTGGCAATTTAGCTGCTTTCATATGTCGGCTGAGAATGCTTAACCCTATATTTACCATTGTTTATGATCGTTATGTTTCAAAAAAATATTGCATATCTTCTTTATCAGACCAGTTACTGAAAATCGTTATCAGTTACTCATAACATACACTTGTTCTTATTGTTGGATCTTTATCGGATAAGGTTGAATTTGTCAACAAATCACATGAAAAGACCAGAACCAACAATGAATTGATCCTACTTGTCCTGAGTTAAAGCCGTCTTCATCATCACAAACATTTTTATCTGAACATCATTATTCAGCAGCTGAATATTGTCAGCAAATGCACTGTTTACTTCCGTTGAAGCAATGTTTGTTAAAACCTGCAGAGCCCAGCTGTTTTTTTTTTTTTTAATCAAAGTTAATATTTGTGAACTGTTTCATATTTGTGAATGGGCCTGGGTATGAAAGAATAAATAAAGTCCGCACACTAGTGCATGCTCCCATGAAAAGTTATTCGATTACCTCCACACGTGTAATGTTTCCTCAGACATTCCTTCCCTTCATATCTATTTTTGCTTGGTCCAGCACCCAGTTTTTATCACTTTTGGATGTGGACGCTGCTTGAACTTTTCTTTCTGAATGGGCCTAGTTGCCACAGACCGGGTTGGGAAGTCAATGGATTCAGAAAATTGAATTGAACATTGTGGTTTTTGGTTTTATTTTGAGATTTCTTTACAAATACTAAAATAGAACAACACCAGCCTCAATGGTTAAAAGGATCTCTTAATAAGTTCCAGCTACCCAGTCCATCCTTTAAATGCTGGTCTACTACTGAGTCTTTCTTTATAGCTCACTGAGCTCAATTTTAGCAACGCCACAGTAACAAGAGTGCAGTCACATCATGCCATCTGGAAAGTTTATCGGGATCTGTAAGCCTTCAGTTTGTGTTGTCCTTAGTTACACTAAAGATAAGTTTTAGTAAATAGCAAATGTTAGATGTTACTTACCAGTCTAAAGAAACATTGTGAGTTCAGCATCAAACTGCATCTCTTTACTCTCTCAGAGCTGTCTCCAGTGTTGGAAAGTCACACAGATATTCACTCTAGTTTTGCTTCTTCTTACATTGCGTCTCTTCTTTGCTACCGAACGTTGCTTCTTTCCGGGAGCCGCTTGTGATGGAGATAACGGGCATTCTCGTGGAGCTTCTGCCATCGCTGTATTTCTTATACACTAACTAACTAATTCACTGAGACTGTAACTTCTAGGCTCTGCAGTACAATACATAGGCATCTTCGACATAACGCCAACAGTGTTACTTTTTCACCCTCTGTTGAAAGGGTTAGTTCATTTTTTAATGTTTTCAACTAAAATTATGTCCAGATCTTACATAATGTACCTTTAAGATGACAGTCACCTGCATGAAATATTTACTTTGGTGTGCATTTACTCGTTAAATGTCTCTTTTGGATTCCTAAGATGTGTCAAGTTGATTTTGGATCTGTTTTTGTCCAGCTGACAAGAGTAAGATTGTGTGACAGCTGAATGTGGAAATGTGCCCAATAAGTTAGAATTTGATGTCACCTGGCTTCATGATTTAGTTTTTCTGTCTTTTTTCAATGTTATTGATGTCAAATACATGACATGTTTTTATTTTTTCTTCCTGAAGCAACAAAGGAGAAACGGGAAAAATGTGATGGCATTGGCACATCTCAGACATCTGATAAACCCATGGTAATATATGTCCAAGCAGTGTCACTGGCTATTTCACATCTGTGTAATGAAGTTTATTACACTGAAGAATGACGAAATTCCTCAATTTTGAAATGACTTGTGTTTCCCAGGCATATGATGATGAGGAAAGGAAAAAAGACAAACAAGCCCGGAAAAATAAAATGGAATCGTTGGTGAAAGAGCTGGAGGGATTGATGAAACAGGATGGTAAAGCAGTTTTCTCTGGTCCTGTTGTCCTTATTGCTACTGTCCACTCACTAACATACTTCATATGTCTCACTGCCTTTCTTGACTTTTTGCAGGATTGAGTTTTCTGACACCAGTGATTGGGTTTTACTGCCAGAAATGTGAGGAGTTCATTGGAGATTTGAACTGTGCTGAAAACCATTCAGCTGCCCACCTCCATAGTAGCTCCAGCAGTGTAAGTAAAATCCCTGTTTTCATACATGTGGTGATATTTTCTATTTTTATTAACAACAAATCCCATGAAAGACCCAAGGCAACAATTACTAGAAACTGCTATGTGTGTATCCAAAGCCTGCTTTATCTGCTTCTTCTGTGGCATCAGTGAGCAACTCTTGTGAACACAGACACACACACACACACACACACACACACACACACACACACACACACACACACACACTCTGGTTTATTTTGGCTCAGTCACACAAACACAGTCCTGCTGCCTAGAATCACTGAAGAAAAATATAATAGAGCTGTTTAGGACCCTGTGTCTACCAGAATGTTTTTTGCCCAGCTGAAAACAGCAGGTGTGCCTTAGGAAATGCCCAGCTCAGAAAATTTCCCCTCTATTGTTCATGTAACGTGACGGTTGGGGTGGGCCATATATTGAATATACTGGAGGTATCTACATGTGATGTATAAAATAACTATATCGCAAACATTGAGAATACGCTCCAGACCATTACAATGTAGTAACATTTTGCGACCATGGAGCACTGCTGAGATTTGCAGATAGTTTTAATACCTGAACTGGAGAGCTGTTAAGTTTGTTTACATCTTATAGAGGGTAAATCCTCACGATTAAAGGCGCTGCTGCATCTGTTTAACTGTCTGCTAACATCCAACTGTTGACCGGAAGTTTCAAGTCCAGAGGAAAAACATCAACGGTTTCTGCCTGAGATGAGCCAGGTCCTTCAAAATAAAAGCACCATAAGCCCTGCTCTGATTTATTTAATTATGACAATTCTAAAAAAAAAGAAATTTCATCATAACAGTACTTTATTTAACTTCCTTATAACGGTATTTTATTAAATGTTATATCAGCTTATCGCAACTTATTTAATTTATAGGTCTATAATCAGAAGGAAATTCTTCGGATTTGCCTGATTTTAGTATAACAGAAATTATGATTTGATACATAGATCTAGGAAGGACTAATTTATTTGACATATATCTTCCAATTTATATATCAGCCAATTTACTCCAAGAAGTTGAATAAAATTCATTGGGGAATCCATCCATACCTTTCTTGAGTGCAGATGTTTTAATTGTTTGCACTAGTTCAGTTTCAGATATTTCAGATTTTGAATATTTGTTTTTCTCTGAAGAAAGTTGTTTTAATTTAATTCTGTCTAAAAAAGGAATTTGGGTCTAGTAACTGCTTTTCTGATTTATATAAGTTTTTGTAGAAAGATTTGAAAATATCAATATGTTTATTATTCCTGATTAATACGTTTGATTCCTTGTTTTTCGGGGTTATAGTTGGTTTCGCTTGTATTCTTCTTGTAAAAGAGAAAAAAAAAAGATTTACTAACATTTCATGAATGAAACCATTTGATTTAGTAACCCACTGGCTTTTCTTCAACTCTCAGGTCAAACATTTTATGAAAAGAAAAATCTGTTCAGATTTTGGGGTTTAGTGACCATCTCTGTCTTAAAGTCACCATAAACTTTGCTTTCCTTGTCTTCATGCTGCAAATTGTTTTTCATGTTTTATTTTAGCAGAAAGTACAGATGGACAAGCATGCTGGAGACAGCAAGGGACACTCACGTCATCTCAGCAACAACACTCCTCTCCCCCACCCGTCAGACAAGAGAGATCACAGGGACTACATGTACAGTAGAAACTCAGGAGACCACAGGAATCACAGGGACTACCAGTGGGACCACAGGGACGAAAGAGATCACAGAAGCAAACACATTGACGATGGCAGGAGCCACAGGGCTGTGCAGGAAAACATCTCCCTGAAAGAGGAGATGAGGAAGGAGAGGATGCTCATAACAGTATCCCGGGGTCTGACACCTCCTCCAAACACCAAGGTGAAGGAGGAGGTGAAGGAGCAGACCATTGCAGGTCATAGCAAAGTCAAAGCAGAAGACATAAATAGCAAGGGAAAGTCATCCAAAGGCGGTCGAGAAAAAGATGGCAAAGAAAAAGAAGAAAAAGATGAAAGCGGTGACAGTAGTGACGACGAGACAGGAAAAACATCAGGAAAAAAAACATCCAAAAAGAAAAAGAAGAAGAAGGAGAAAAAGAAAAAGAAAGAGAAGGAGAAGTCGTAGTTGTTGTATTAATGCTTGTCACTTCCCACATCCATACAGGACTGATCCCCGACATGATGTTGGTTGCAATGTTTTCAGCTCACTTCTGGGAATCATGTTGTCCTTTCTTATTCTCTTTCCTCGTTAGTTCAGAATGTGTTGCTGTATGTAAGCCATCACATCCTGCTTTCCTGTTTTATTTGTGTATAAATATTCATCTTTTTCAGTAGCATTGCTCCTGGGTGTATATTTTTCAGCAACCAAAAGTATTTTAGTGTTACAAATGCTGTGCGTATTATGCAGTTGAGTTCCATTTTCTTAACTTAATCTGTATTTTTATCTGAAATACAAGATGACACACAAGTCTGTCTCCTGTGGTGACTTTCTAAAATAAACGAGTACAATGTGCACAGGATCATTTGGTCATTGAGTGATTAGATGAATGCTTTATCTGTCCAAAGTGTGTTGGCCTTGATCAGTTACTGAAACGCAATCCTTGACCCGTAGTGATGGAAAGTAATTGCTGTTGAGAGTAATGCTCAACGGTTATGCTGTTTAAGTGTCTCTTTGAGTGAAAGAAGTGCTCCATGTATGTTCCTGCGGGTGTTGCAATGTTCTACAGAGTTCAAGGGCCATATTCACAAACATTCTGAGAACACTCTCAGAGAGCTTCTTACATTCTCTAAAAATTTCTAGCCAGGAGTCCTAGCCTAGGAGTGATTTAGGAAAAGTCAGAGCAACTGCAAGCGAGGCAGGGACAGACACTTATCTTATTAAGAGGGTGTGGTTGACCCTTTTGCTAGGTGCGATACATTCTTCTAACAGATGTGATTGGTTGTCACAAACATGGCCTTTTGTGAGCCTGCAAGGTGTGGACACCAAGTGGAAATGAAATGAAGTGCTTCACAATATGAGACTGTGAAAGTGCTTTTTGAGTGATCACACTGCTGACGGCAGCTGCTGACTGACCACATTCATCACTGCTGCACTGATGCATTTTTCCAGTTGCCAGATATCTTAGTGTTGTAATCACTTTATGTCTGGCGGTATAGTGTAATTGCACTGGGTGGAAGATGTGAGATGTGATCTCTAATGAGATTGATCACAAACTTTCTCCCTGCATCTGTAATCTGTAGGGTTTCATTATCTGTCATTCAGCATTTGGAGAATATTTCTCTGACCTCTTGTCTTCCCACCATTTTCTCCTCTGCTTAAGAAACTCTGAAACCTCTTTTAAGTCCTCTTCCCTGCACCTTATGAGCTCTCTTGAGGGCTAAGACGCTTTGTGAATGACTTTTAGCTTCATCTTTACAATCTGAAATTAGATTAAATAAATGTCAGTGAGCATTTTCAGTGATCCCTCAGGCGTTAATTGGTTTTAAGTGATTTTAAATAAATCTTTCAAAAGTCCTAAAAAATGCTAAGACAGTGGAAGTTATATTTTAGTCACGTTTTTGTCCAGACATTGCTTTGTAAAATCTCTATAACTGGTAACATCTATGTTTTTATGTAATCTACTGATGCTGCATTAACGTCACACAGCTCATGATAGTGAAGCAAAAGCACTTATTCTTTCTTCTCAGCTGTGATGCTCAGAGAAGACGATCCACTGTTAGCTTGTTTTTACTGCACTCTAGAAGACATGGGTAAGTGCAAATTCAACAAGAATCAGCTATTTAACTAAGATTCTGCAGCATTCCCGAGAGCAGTAATTGGCCACGCAAAACAGGAGCATGGAAACCCATATGCAGAGCAAAAAACAAAATTAAGCCAGGTGTTTCTGAGCTCTGCTCTAACCCCTTTTCCGGCACAAAAAGTCATGTTTCATGTAACAATAAAAACTGGTCTACATTGTCCCGAACAGAAAATTATTGATGTGGGTTCATGTTTTTTTTCCTGCAGTTTTGGTTATTGTGAATTTCAGCTTTTCCTCTCTGGACGGAGGTTTTTAGTCCCAAGGTGCAGAACAAAGCGGTATAAAAACAGCTTTGTCCCTGCTGCTATCACTGAGCTGAACAAGTTGTTGCCTTATCTAGAATACATGTATTTATTTGTTCATGCACTTTTATCTATTTTTTATATTTTTTCTTACATTTAAATCTTAAACCTGGTTTTTATTCTGGCTTTTGAGATCTGTTGATTTGCTGATTTCTTTTTTTTAAATTTAATTTAATTTTTTATTTTAATGGATGGTATTTCACACTCTTTTATGCCTATTTCTGTTTTATTGATGGAACCTTGAGCACTGTTAATGTTAATGTTTTAATATTTTACCTTTGTTTATGGCATGTTTGCTTCATTTTTCAGGGGCTGAGTTGAGGGTGAGGGTGGGCTCTTATGTACTAGGAGGTTTTAAATAACCTTAAGTTTTTCTCTTTGTTTCCTGTTTGTTCTGTTCTGTGGCCTGCGTTTTGAAAGGGACGCTGCAACCTCACTTAACTGCAAAACAAATGTACCTATGGGTACAAATAAAGTAACCTGAACCTCAACCTGAAATTTGCCTTAATACAATTTATTAATCTTCTTAATACACCTTAGTTGAACTTTACTGACTCGTTCACAGGAGGCACTACAGCAGCTCATCACTGATTTAATCAGTTTATTTTTTCAACAGTGATGATCTGCAGTCAAACTTAATTAAGTCATCATTAATCTGTTCAGACTTCTGTTTCATGAGAAAAAACTCCTGACATCATGAGATTCACATTTAAAAACAGATCATTTTTTTCTGTTTGATCACTTAAGGTCACCTTAGATCATAAAAAACAAAGAGTTTAAGAATCAAATAAGAATACCAGTGAAATACTATTTAAAAAGATTTCAGAGAAAAGAAAGAAAGAGGAAAATGGTCAATGGTGGTGGTTAGATGGCATACGCTGGTCTAAACAGATGAGTTTTGAGTTTGGATTTAAAATGTGGGAGTGAGTCAGTATTACGGAGGTCAGGTGGGAGAGAGTTCCAGAGCTGGGGAGCAGAGCGGCTGAATGATCTGCTCCCCATGGACAAGGCAAGCAGGGGGGACAGTGAGATGGATGGAGGAGGAGGATCTGAGGGTGTGGACGGGTGTGGCAGTATGGAGGAGGTCAGAGAGATATGGAGGGGTTGGAGGGTGTGTATGGCTTTAAATGTGAGGAGAAGTATTTTGTAGTTGATGCGGTGTGTGATGGGGAGCTAGTGGAGCTGTTGTAGAATGGGTGTGATGTGGTGGATTGAGCGGGTGCGTGTGATGATGCGGGCGGCTGAATTTTGAACTAGTTGTAATTTATGGAGAGTTTTGTGTGGAAGGCCAAACAGAAGAGAGTTGAAATAGTCTAAACGAGAAGTGACAAGGCTGTGAACAAGATTGGCAGTGGTGTGGGGAGTGAGGGTGGACAGAGATGGTTAATATTACGTAAGTGGAAATAGGCGGACCGGGTGACATGGTTAATATGGGAGGTGAAGGAGAGGGTGCTGTTGAGGATGACACCCAGACTCTTTACCTGAAGGGAGGGGGAGATGGACGAGTTATCGAAGGGAATAGAGAAGTTATGGAGTTTGTTTAATGTGGATTTTGTGCCAATTAAAAGAAGTTCTGTCTTATTGCTGTTTAATTTGAGGAAGTTTGAAGTTAACCAGGATTTTATTTCTAGGTGGCAATTGTTTAGGGATGAGGGTGGAGGTGAGGAATCGGGTTTTGTTGAGAGGTAGAGCTGGGTGTCATGGGCGTAGCAGTGAAAGTGAATATGGTGCTTACGGAAAATGTGACCAAGGGGGAGGAGGTCAATGATGAACAGCAGGGGTGAGGGGGACTTGATGGGAAGTGAATGATTTTAACTGAATGAACTGAGTGCGGCCTGAAAGGTTTGAATACAACCAGTTGAGAGGTGTGTTAGCGATACCAATGGAAGAAAGTTTATTCAGAAGAATGGTGTGTGAAATAGTGTTGAAGGTCGCACTCAGATCAAGCAGGAGGAGAATGGATAGTGAACCGAAGTCAGCAGCAAGGAGGAGGTCACTGGTGATTTTAAGAAGTGCCGTTTCAGTGCTATGGAGGGGACGGAAACCAGACTGGAATTGTTCATATAGATTATTGCAAGATAAATGAGTATGGAGTTGAGCGGCAACTGTTTTTTCAAGAATTTTAGAGATGAATGGAAGATTTGAAATGGGACTAAAATTATTGAGGTTGTTGGGGTCTGAACCAGGTTTCTTGAGTACTGGGGTTACAGTGGCTGTTTTGAGGGAAGAAGGAACGATTTCAGTGGTAAGGGAGGAGTGAATGATGTCTGTAATGAGAGGGGACAGAGAGGGGAGGATGGTCTTTACAAGGACATTAGGAAGGGGGTCTAATTGGCAGGTTGAGGATTTGGATTTTTGAATGAGTTTGGATATTTCATTGGCTGAGGGTAGGGTGAATGCTGAAACTGAATGGATAGGGGTAAATGGAACTGGGACAGGTGAATAAGGAGCAGAGGTGGGTGTAAGTTGTTGGCGGATGTGTTTGATTTTTGAAGTGTTACAGAAATCAGAGGAGTACAGGTGAGGAGGAAGTGAGTCTGGTGGTTTTGTAATATTTGTAAGGAGGGAGAAGAGGGCCTTGGACTTTCCTTCATTTGAACTGATTAACCTAGAGTAGTAGATGGATTTGGCGTTAGAATTGCAGTCCTTGTAGTGGAGAATATGGTTTGAATACATGTCTTGACCAGTTTTCCTGTAGAGTCTTTCAAGTTGACGTCCTGTTGCTTTTAACTGTCTGAGAGTGGGAGTGAACCAAGGTGCAGTGCAAGTAAATGAGACAGATCTGGTTTTGAGAGGAGCAAGATTATTTAGAAGGTTATTGAGGCAGTTGATGTAGAGTGAGAGCATTTTGTCTGGGGTAGAAAAACTGTCAGCACTGGGGAGGCTGTTGATACTAGCAGATAAATTGTCCAAGTTGATGTCCTTAATTTCTAAACACTGACATTGTTACACTGCTGTATTATATTATTTTTATGATGGTGTTATATATGTAATCCTGTTATTGTATATTGGTAACTTATAATAGGAGCACTGGGTGCTGGAGGAACTATTTCGAAGCGGGTTATAAAAACAGAAGGCTCTAGTTTAATGCAGTTCATTAACATATAAATCCAGTAGAGGGCAATATTATACAGCCTGATGGAGGCTCTCCTCTGGAGCGCAAATCTGACTAATTCATGCATTCACATGCACATGCACCTGCTGATCCTCACACACCTGCTGCTCCTTACACACCTGCAGCTCCTCACACACCTGCAGATCATTTACTGTGATCACCTGCTACCTGATTTAAGCCCTGCCTTCCTCTTCAGTTTTCGCCAGCTGGTTGTGAGCCTTTCATTGGTAACACCTTGGCCTTTATCTTGATCAGTATTTTTGTGTTTTTGCAGCAGGGGAGAATCCATTTATTGACAGAAGTATGTCGGACTCCTCCACAGTAGGTGGAGCCATATTATCTATGCCCCCTTTCAGCTAGTTGCTATTGGTTTCTCTTCCTGTCTTCCCTATGACATCATATACCAAACAAGTTTATTGCAGCAAACAGGTTTCATGTCATTTCATTCTGACATTTATCCAGGTGCTAAAGGGTCTCTTTGGTTTTATTTGCCAGATTTTGAGACATACATCCACAAAACAATTGAGGTGAATGCAATCTGTAGTATGAATGCCAGGCCAGTAGGTGGTAGTGTAACTTTGTAATGACACATCATAGAGGCACACCACTGCATGCACAATTGCATCTGTAAGATTACACTCTGGAACTTGGCTTCAAACGTTTGCATTTTCAGTCCCCTAAAAT
Source organism: Plectropomus leopardus (assembly GCF_026936395.1). Taxonomy (NCBI): domain Eukaryota; kingdom Metazoa; phylum Chordata; class Actinopteri; order Perciformes; family Serranidae; genus Plectropomus; species Plectropomus leopardus. The sequence goes on along the minus strand of NC_142188.1, from coordinate 33,486,040 downwards.
ACCGTTGTCATGTGAACCAAAGGCCAACCCACAACAAAAGTTTAATGTTTCATGCAAGAACTGTTGCCATGTCAATGGCCCCTTTGTGCGACTTCAAGAAATCCGACTTAGTATGATTTTAGTCTGCGTATCATGTTTACATGTATTTTAAAGTCAAGTTTAAGTCTGACTAACACAATATTTAACATTAGGTACACGTACTGACTTTGTTTGAGTTCAAAGGATCAACTCTGAGCTTCCCAAAATATATCTTGCTTTGTGCTATGTGCTGAACCCAATGAGCTACCAACATCCAGGGAAACACAAAGGGAAAGCACAAAGTTTAAAAAGAAGGATAAACATCAGATAAAACCAATCAGATACTGCTACAAGTTTCATCAATCATCCAGTCAACTCATTTGAGGTTCAAAACAGTGAGTGTTTATTTTTGACAGATGCATTGGACAGCTTTTCTACCTCCATTCAGCAGTCCTATGAGGGACAACAGCTGCTGCGTCCACGACACTACAGAGCAGGCTGATTGTTGGCAGAGAGAGATCCAAATTATCCAAATTGTCAAGATTCAAAAATACCACTGACACTGACATATACAGTGTTAATACCATAAAACTTCAATTAATAGCCCGGGCTATTATTTGCTTAAATCACTGACCTCATCAGGCTTATATTGGACTATAATGGACTTTTAATTCTCACACACAGTAAAAGATTTTTAAAATCTTAACTGATTCAGAAAATGTGAGAGACAAATATTGACAGATTTAACGTTTTTGTTCTTAAAGCCTGTGGTGTGCAACGAGATGACCAACACAGCACACCACACACTAACAGATTCTGTCCACCAACAGCCAGAGTCTCGACTCTCAAAACTCAAAGTCTTGGGCGGTCAAACGTGACTTTGGAGTAAACAAAAATGGCTGACGACTAAACTAAATGTGGCTAGCTGTTAGCTCTCTGGCAGATCCATTGCGGTGGCAATTTCTGTCCATCTCCTCTCCATGTCAGGTAGACTGTGGTTTGTTTTCAGGACACGCTGTACTAACGCTCGTGTTGTTGGTCCCGCATTTCTAAGGTCCATCTCACTTTATGCTTCAGGTTTATCACAGTCATGATAAACCTGAAGCGTCATGTCTCTTTTTTGTTGTACTTCTGTCTTCACTTATCTTGCTTCCTGATTGGTAATTTTTCCGTTCCGTGTGACAATCCACAGAGTGCGCGCTCGGTTGTCCTCGGTGTTCCCCCCACACAACAGGATTTCTGATCATAAATATTAAACATATCCCATTAAACATATATAATAATTACGATCAGATTGCAATTCGGGCCTTTGCTGACTTTGGTTTGGGGGGCCTGATTATCTTGTAATGTGTACCCCACTTAACTAAGCTCCAGTGGGTCCCCAGCAGTCTGGTTTTATACATCCAAAGAACTTCTATGAAAATGAACTGCATGGTTAGGGGACGTCTGACTGAGGCAGGCCTTTATTTGTCAAAATGTGTAGCCACACAGGGCTAGTAAAACAGTCTGGGTGTCTAACTGGAACTAGGCTTTTATTTGAAGTTTTACAGTAAGTAGCAGAGAAGTTGTAGTATTAGTAGTAGTGGAAGCAACAGCAGTAGCAGTAGTTGTGTTTAGCAGTAGTATTTGCAGAAGTAGTAGCTGCAGACAGGAGTCAAACAGGTGACCATCACTTTCCCAACATACTTAATGACTTTACATTGTAAACTTTGTTGAAAAAAGCTAAATGTTTTCAGAAGTATAAATGCTGTATACAAGCACACATCGACACACTGAAGAGCTGAACATTTTGACATTTGAATGGTCTCTGTAGCTCAAAGCATGCTAGAGGAGAAGTCCACTAAAAAAAACATATGAAAGAATAATAATTAAGATTTGGATAGCAATAGTGTGAATGCTGCATTGGCATCCACACTAATACACACAGCTTAACAAAGTAAACATGATGCATTTTCCAAATAAATTAATACAATACGAGGTGAAAACTGCATAAGAGAACATAGAAAAAAAGCTTATATACACCACAGTTGTGCACATGCAATGTACAGTACACCAAAATAAATACATGTAAGCACAATATCAGTTGAAATGGTCGAGGTTTTAAATCTATATTTTTACACAGGGCACATCTCCAAGACAGCACCTCACGCCCTTATCTTAAAACCCAATTATATCAGCTGATAATAATATACATATGTCCACTTCCCCAAACACAGTGACAGTTCATCAAATTGCCCCAAACCAGCTGCTGAGCAGAGAACCTGAGGCATCCTGTAGACAGACAGCCCATCAACAGACACTTTTTACTGTAGAGTCATTGACCTGTTCATTACTTACATTTAGCAGTTGGAGATGCACACTTGGAATGTTCATAAAACAATAAGATGTTTGTATGTATGTACTGTATGTAGCCTGCGTGTTCATGATCATGTCATGTATCATTCTTCCAAAGATTTTGTTTTTTTTCCCTGTTATTCTCTCACTGGCTGCAGCCTGCAGGAGGTTACAGGCCACCCTGTGTGACTGATGACGACTTTTCACCTGACTGGTTTAGCACTATTCAGTTGTGCCACATACCCAGTAGAGGTCTTCATGGTTTGACACTTTGAAACTTGAGCAAATCGACTTGATTTCTTTTGAAAACATGGGAAAAAGGCAATGAGCAACGACAGAAGGAATGACCCAAAAATTTGCAAACAAAAAAAATCGTAAAAGATACAAGAAAATTAGTAGAAAAAAAGAAAGAAAAGGAATAAAAAGGATATGACCGGCCGTATGGAAAAATATAATACAATATAATTTGATTGCATTTCATTATGATCATTATAAATGTAGTTTTTACCTTGTTTTTTTCCATAGCTTTTTAAAATAATTTTGTAAATTGATTAATTTCTCACAGTTTGTGTTACATTTCTTACTCAGTTGCTCATCGCCTTTTTTCCACTGCTTCATAGATCTTCTTCAACATAAAAGTATACATTTTGTGGTCTAAATTAGATGTTAGGATCCATGTTGGATGTGACGTCTCAATAAGACATATTCTGATTGGCTGTTTTCTCTGTTCATGTTCATGTTTTGTGTCATCTGTTGTCAGGTAGCACAGTCAGTTTGTGCATAAAGAAGTGCCCTTCTTTTTGTTGTTGTTAAACTTCTGCCTAACAAATGAATAAATAAGTTAAAATAGCATTGTTGTTGTTATTGGTCTTATTGCGTATCGAGCGTTTTGGTTGCAGTGGTGCATTTTAGCTGTGAGGTTAGATTGTGCTGCATGTGGATAAAAAGAGCCGTGCAACAGGTCTGTATAAATGAACTCGGTGTAGAGAAGCGTATGTTACCGACTGTAAAAAGCGGTTACGTGTTTTTATCCATCATCAGGTCTTGTAGGGTTTGCTGATGACCTTGTCAATCCATCGTAGGAACCTGCTAACACGCGTGTACACCCCGGGGAATGAGGGGTTACCACAGCCATGACCCCAGGAGATGACTCCTGTCAGCACCCAGCGGCCCCCCTGCCCCTGGCAAACTAGCGGACCCCCGCTGTCCCCCTGGCAACTGTCCACGCGGTGGTGCTCCGATACGCTCCCGGCACATAGCATGCGGCTAGTGAAGCGGCTGCCGTATCGCTTCTTACACTTCCAGGCTGGCAGCAGGGGGACCCAGGCCTGCAGCAGAGTGCGGGGGTACTCTGAGTCTGATGGCAGGAAGCAGACAGGACACACACGAGAGGACGATCATGTGGAAGATATCTGACACAAATACAGATAATGAGGCACAAGAAAATGGCCCAGAAATGACCAAGAAATAAGCAAAACAAAAAGTTTTTTTTTCTGTGACGGAATATTAAATATATAATTATAAGAATTATAAACATAATATTCTGGAAAGATTTCTCTTGATATTTTAAGCACATTTTCAGATTAATTTATTTTCATCTTTAACTATTTTTTTTTTAGTTTGGGGGGCATTTCTTGTCAAGTTGCTCATTATATTTCCGGCTCCAGAGCTGGGGCCGATGTAATAATCGTAAGCAGCCATTTTAAGTGCAAGCATATGGATTAGCTGTCAGAGATGTCAATCATGGCAGAAAATCCCCCTTTTTGTAGAACTGAATAACCCATTAAAACCATACTAATCCTAACAATGATCACTTGAACAAACATCAGGGGGATGAGAACTACCTTTAGTGACAGAAACCATCTTTAGGAAAATTTGTTTGGCGTGTACTTTGAGTTTTTAGTTTGGCCTATGTCCTATTCACTTACATGGACGGGCGGGCTTTATGACTTATGCTGTAGCCAGACACCAGGGGGCGATCCAGACTTAAAATCTACACCTTGGGGGAACTAGCATGTTGTCCATCTTTATATACAGTATGTGCTTTCCACTGAAGAAATAATCCTTGTGAAGTTGTTGACAGATTATCTAGAATAGACTGGGAGGAGCACCTCCCTAGTAGAGTAGGAGAGGGTTGAGGGGACAGCGGAGGGAGAGACTTGAGACAAAGATACTGCTTGAGATGCAGGTGCATGCAGAAAAAAACTCATTCTATTATGGGAATACAACAATAAAGCAACAGATGGAAGATGAGGATTTGCAGCTATGTAAAGAGCACGTGGTGGTGAGAGCAGTGAGGGTACCTGTGATGCCCCATCCGGTGATCACACAGGCAGCAGGTCTCTTCTCCCACTTGTTGCCAAGCTCTCGCAGACACACTGCTCCTGTGTGGGGGTTGAATGCCACACAGTTGCCCTCTGTGCCTTTGAGCCGCAGCAGAGCGATGTCGTTCTCCCAGCCCTGGCTGCGGTACTTTCTGTGGATAACGATGCGTTCAGGTGACAAGGTGCGTTCAAAGTCATCCTGCTCCTCAGTGTGGTAGTCACCCAGGCGCAACACGTAGCGGCTCGGGTCTCTGCCAAACCTGGAGGAGGAGCACATTTAAGAAATGGTCTTAAAATGCATTTATTATGTCACCAGCATGCATAACCTAAAGAGTTATGCATGTGTCTCAGGACACAAGGATCCTGAATAAAGACATAACACTGTCTAAGCAACACATAGATTCATTATTGTTACTCATTATTATTCTCTCTGAACCCTGAGTAAAATGCTTGATATATTTTGAAAAAAAGACATGGCTAAAAAAAGGCAATAACTACCTTTGCAAGTAATCCTCACTACTTTCTACAGAGGCACTATAGAGAGCATACTGACCAGCTGCATCTCTGTCTGGTCTGGAGGCTGTAAAGCCTCAGACTGGACATCAGTGCAGAGAGTGGTGAGGGCTGCAGAAAAGGTCTTCCCTACCTTCCATCTGGGACATTGCACAAAAGCGCTGTCTGACCAGGGCTCACAACATCATGAAAGACCCCATCCATCCCCACCATGGACTGTTCTCTCTGTTTGCCTCTGGCAAAAGGTTCTGCAGCATTCAGGTAGAGCAGCCAGGTTCTAGAATACTTTCTTCCCCCGAGCCATCAGACTTTTGAGCTCTATATACCCACAGGAGGGTGTGACCCCCATTGCACTACACTGAACTGTTCCTTCTTCCAGTAAAATGTGACAAGAAAATGAACTCAAATTTAATAATAATTAAAAACTTAGAAAAATGTCAGGGTGGCACAGTGGCGTCGTGGTTAGCACTGTTGCCTCACAGCAAGAGGGTCCCTGGTTGGAACCCGGGTTGGCACGAGATTCGGTCCGTGGGAGGGGGCCCTTCAGTGAGGAGTTTGTATGTTCTCCCCGTGTCTGCGTGGGTTCTCTCCGGGGTCTCCAGCTTCCTCCCACAGTCCAAAGACATGCAGCTCAGGTTGATTGGTGACTCTAAATTGCCCTTAGGTGTGACTGTGAGCGTGTATCTATATGCGTCTGTCTATATGTGGCAGTTGGGATTGGCTCCAGCCCCCCCGCGGCCCTTGCGAGGACAAGCGGTTACGGAAAATGAATGAATGAATGAATGAATAGAAAAATGTCCAGGATATATTTTTTAAAGATAATTTTAATTTTAGAAAATGTAACAGAAAAAAAATCTGACATATATTTTTAATTTTCTTCTTTCACTTTCTTTTTCAACTTTTTTTTGGTTATTTTCACATAATTTTCTTGGAACATTTTTTTGCTAATTTGTCTCCAATTTTTTGGGTCATTTCTTGTTAAGTTGCCCATTCCCTTCTCCTGGTGATTTTTGAGAGAAATCAAACCAATTTGCTCAGGTTTCAAAGGGTTCATGCCCAAATTGAAGGAAATGACAGGTCTGCATTTCACTGAAATATCATATCTTATATGATCACATATGAATAATAATAAATAAATAAAATAAATAATAAATAGATAGATTGATTGATTGATAGATAAACCCCCATGATATGGATTATTTCATGTAACAAAGGTAGAGTGAGTTGATTGGATTTCAAATTCCTTACACATTTGAGTGGCTCAATTTAAAGACATGGTTTAACTTTTTATATTTGGTTTCAAAATTAAATGTTCACGGTAAGAGTTATGAGACTGATTAGAATTTCACAGTTTACAGTGACCAGATTTACACGATTACAGAGGACCACTAGAGGGAGCTGTCTCCTACCTCTTAAAGCAGTGTGCGGCAGTCACAACCCAGCAGGGGTTAATGAGTGATGCTCCACACAGCGGATGATTTCCTTTAGACTGAGACCTGAGCCACAGAGACACCTGCCACGGCCACTCACCCCTAAAATCACACACACACACACACAGGACACAGTGAGGCTTTCAGGGGCTCAAATAGATGCACGCACACACACACACACACACACACACACACACACAGCTGTGCTGTGATTGTGATCAAAATAATGTAAAATATACGTATTACTCAGCAGAAATAATTGATACATACATTAACCCTTTGAAACCCAGAGCAACAACACTTTTCTTGTGCTGTTTTCAGACACCTTTAAGTATTTAATCTTGAAACCTGAGCATACTAGTGCGATTTCTTCCAAAAATCATGGGGGAAAAGCAGTTAGCAACTTGGTAATAAATGTTCACCAAACTTGCAAGCAACTAGACTAGATTTAGAAAATCATTCCTAAAAAGCTAGGAAAACTGTCTTGGGGAAAAAAGAAAAATAGGGATCTAACTGTGATTATAATTATGATGTAACATTAACAATTATGTTACAAAATTATCATTTTTTAAAATCTTTTTTTACGGTCTTTTCCTTTTTTGTTTGTTTATAACTTAGCTTCTTTCTTTCTTTCTTTTTTTTCACACCAATTTTTAAGTAATTTTTTTGTACTTTTGACTAATTTATTGCTAATTTTTGAGTCATTTTATTCATTGTTCATTGCCTTCTTCCAATGATTTTGAAAGAACTGAAAACAGTTTGATTCAAGACAATTTACCTTAGGTTTCAAAGGGTTAAAGTAATTATATTCAGTTTTTGGCAAGCAGAATAACATCTGTATTACCACTTGTGTTGGTGTTCCATAGATGTACTGGAGCAGTGAGACAGATAGTGAATCAAGTTCTGACATTTTTACATGCTTTCTGGTGTGTGTGTGTGTGTGTGTGTGTGTGTGTGTGTGTGTGTGTGTGTGTGTGAGAGAGAGAGAGAGAGAGAGTGCGTGCATGCGTGCGTCCATACTAACCTCAGGGACTTATCTCCTCCTATGATCCTGCGTCTACGTCTCTGGTTATTGAGCCTCAGGCCGCAGGTCTGCATGGCGGCAGCAGCATCTCCCACAGGATCCAGGGTGTAGTCACAGATGACGCCTGCGTCTTCACTGTGGCGACAGTCGTGGTTATCTTGACCTACAGCCGCACACTGGCCTAAGGACATCTCTGTGCCTGAGCAGTGAACATTGTCCAGATGAATCGGACCTTGACCTTCACCAAAGTACGCCATAGAGCGAGCTTTAGCCACACCACTGAGGGGACAGCATACAAAAACACACAGGATCATTATTATTTGTTTCTTTTTTTATAGATAGATTATTACATGTGCACAAGTTTTGCAGTGGACTCCTGCATATAATGCCCTAGATATCCTTCCTTCTGCTGTTGATGTTCCGGTATGCCGCTACCATTATGTCAACACAAGCACATGGTGGAATAACGCTGCAGGTGGTTACGTTTAGACACCAGCACACGGCGACCAACGCCAGGATGTCACCAAACACACATGCTGGCATGGCTGGTTAGGATTAGGGGAAGGAGACATATGATAAGGTGTAGGAAAAAAAAAACAAACAGAAAGCAAACACTGGACAACAACATAAAAGTTCAGGGTTTGTCCATCCACCACTCCTCTCACCTGCCTATAGGGACCTTCATGCCTCTTATGTTACATCATTAGTGGCAGCGTTTAAACCTGACACCGTCCAGCAGCATATCTGGTCACAACAACAGTTCTGTCTCTCAGCGTTCTTTGCAGATGACGTCCAGCGGCGTATCATGCAAATGCAAAAGGATGCTTTTGGTGTTGTGATCTTATGTCAAAAGTACTTCAAAAGCGGCGGTATTTAATGTTTTTGGAATGAGAGCGGGCTGGACTTTCGCCCGTGATTTTATTACATCCCAATTAGATGACTGCATTACACTCCTTTCCGATGCAGCGCAACCTATCCAAGCTTCAACGGGTCCAGACTTCTCACAAGATCAAACACAAGAATGCACATAACTTCCATTTTTGCATCCCTACATGTGGGTACCTGTACGTTTTAAAACTGATTTTAAAAAATCTAATGAGTCACATATGGGGTTGGGCCCTGTCTGTATCTTCTAGATCTGCAAGATCTATACCTGCTAACCCCATAAGAGCCTGAGTTCAGCCTGAGATCCTTACATAGGAGTATCTTGGTTTATAGGCCCTAGTTAAAAACCACAGGAGACCATGCCTTTGGAGTCAGGACCCCTCGACTCTGGAAGGACCTGATGTAGTGATCCAACAGGCCAGCTGTGTGTCTTAGTTTAAATCTCTCTTTAAAATGCTTTATTTTATTTTTTCATTATTTAGTTTAGCATTACACACAACATACAGCTGCCGAATGCCATTAGTTATTAAGTCCTAAACCGAGGTGATGGACTCATTAAGATTTAAACCTGGGGTGCCTGGTTGCTCAGTGGATAAAGCGGCACCCCATGCACAGAGGCTGTGTCCTCACCGCAATGGCCGCAGGTTCGACTCTGTCCTCAGTTCTTTGCTGCATGTCTCCCCCTCTCTCTCTCCCCCTGTCATTCTCACACTGTCCTAGGCAATAAAAGCCCCAAAAAAATCTTAAAAAAAAATTAAACCTGATGATGGTATTAACTGAAAAGTTAAGGAATCACCAAAGCTATTACAGTTCGTCCTGTGTTTACAAAATATCATGGCAAATCTCTCAGTCATTAATTCTGTACAAGAAATGTCAATCTGTAAGCAGAGCATGAGGAAAAAATTGGGTATCAACAAAGTCATTGTGACAAATCATCTGAAGGTTTAAATTTATGGCAATCCATAAAATTGTAGAACTTCTAAGACAGTTCATATGCAACATATAACAGAAAATGTCATTCTGCTGGTGGCACTGGATGAAAAAGTCACCAAAGTCAATAGGATTCATGCTCTGGAGATCGTAATTGCCTGCCAACTGCCATTTTGCCAACTCCAGAGCCAGGATTTAAAAAATGATCAAACTGTAAAGACAAATTTCCATGAAATTTTCTGAGCACATTTATGTTGAACCATGGATGAACCCTTCTGATTCTGGACAATGCACAAGCTTTTCTCTTGCTTTCTTAGGTAAAAATATCAGAGATGGTGTAATCATACTAACCTGAATCCAAGCTGCTTGCAAACCACAGCAGAGTTGACATCATTCCAGCCATCATCACACACACTTCCCCACTGGCCGTTCATGAACACCTCCACTCTCCCCTCCTTCCTGCTCTCTCCAGCAACCAAACGCACCAAAGGGCCTACCAACAAACATTACAGGGAAAACGTGTCTTTATTGTGTAAATGATGACAGTTATTCATGCCCTGAGGCCTTTACAAAGGTAATACACACAAGTACAGTGACTAGAAAAAAACTGCCTTCCCTCAGTAGCTAACAATGTGTGAACTCACCAACAGAAGGCAAAAGGCCTGGTATCTCATTGGTTTCACCTCCCCTGTCACAGCGGACACCCACATCCTCACTGTGGGAGCAGTCGTGTTGGCCCCACTCAGAGTGGCTGCAGGCCAGTAAACTGGTTTCTGTTCCTCGACACTGCACCTCATCCAGCAGGATCAACCCCTGACTTTCTTCATACATCCCATCAGGAGCCACCTCCGCTTGGCCCCTATAAACAAGGCACGATAACAGAACATAGATCCCACTATGGACACTCAAGCATTCATTTATTCAGTCATACAAGCTGATCTGAGTGGTTACATTATCTGATTGACATCTGCAGGTAAAAAGATATGTAATTATCAAAACAATCAGATTTATTGATTATGAGGTTGGATGGTTGGTCTTTCCGTCAACAGTAGACTTTTAAATATTCTGGCTCCAAACAATCCTGCCTGTGCTAGAGTACTCAGGCCAGATCAGATCAGGTCTCTAAATAGGGCTGATGTAATAAACAATTTAGCATTAAAAGCACTTAACACTTTCCTGCTCCAAAGATCTGTGCCAAATTAGGTCATCAAATGACCTTTCTTCAAACCGTATCCATGGGCAAAACTCCCAGCTTTGTATACAATATAATATATGAGAAAACTGGCAAGTCATTTTGAAGTGAATGTGACATGTCTTTGCGTGTTTCTCCTTAAATAAACACTTTGACAACCATCTTATATGCAAGGCAAAACATTTGGCAAGTGAGTAGTATGGCCCCCCTAAAGAAACCTATAATAGACTGTAGTGTTCCTGTGGCTTTTCATTCAATCCCAGCCTAATCCCAAAATTTCCATTAGCACAACAAATATTTTTTACCATTGGATCTAAATTCCAGCCCCACCTATGATCACGAACACTAGGTAGTGAGATGAAGCAGACAAAATTATATTCTTTGGCAGGGTTTCTTGGAGTAAAGTGAGGAGCTCAGACAGACTAGGTAGAAAGGAAGCAGGAGGGCATTAAAGGAGTTTAATCAGGATGCTTTATGGACTCATATTCTGTGCACATGCAACTCTAAGAAAATCCTCTTGTAGACCCTAAATATGCTTGATGGTTTATGCTATATCTCAGAGAGTGCCTTGGAATCCAAGAGAATAAGTTGGAGGACCTGTAGAGAAATGTCATTAGACTACCTTTAATACGAAGCTGAAAAATGGATGGAAGGATTTGTAGGGTTCTGAGACTTGCAAAATTGTGAGTATGATGTTCAGCCTGTGTGATGTTTTAAAGACTTTCATTTAGCTTCCTTGGGGATAAGAAACCATCGGTGCTTGGTAAGAATGATCATCTGCAGACATGATGGCATGTGGTTGTTCATTCCTACTTTAGACTAGTACACAATCACAAGGTGGTACACAATCTGCTAAGGCACATAGTACTTCAATAGTGACTCAGATGTATTGATGCACTGACCTGAAGCCCAGTTGTCTACACACTACCTGGGCGTTGAGTTCGGTCCAGTTGTCATCACACACGGTGCCCCATTCTCCCTGGTGGTAAATCTCGACGCGGCCCTCCCAGTGACTGTCTGCTCCAACTAGACGAACTGCACCATCTGCTGCCAGACAGGGAAACACTGTACATAATTAAATCACATACTCCTGGGAGTGCATGAGAAATTTAATCTCTTCTAGTGTTGGTGTTAGTCATCTCTTTTAGAGCAGTTAAGATCACAATATGTCTGAAAGGATTCTCAGTTATCAAAGTCAGGGTAGCTCAAAGTGCAAAGTCAAATCCAACTGAAGTTGCTGTAGACCCGTAAAAAAGTTTCATTACTCATCCAAAAAGCTGGTACAGAGTGACAGGCAAATAGTTTTTGTAGGGTTGTCAACATACAGCAATGAATGGCCACAAAACACTGAAGAAGTACATGGCCCGACATGGAAGGACCAATTCCTTGGGTTAATACACACCAGTCTACATACATACAATCTGCTTCTAGGAGACACTGACTGTCACAGTCAGCTTTCTGATTATCTATGCAGGAATTTTGAATTCCTGTAAATAAATAAATACTATTCAGTAAGAACTGAAGAAGCATTACAGACAGGAGGCAAAATTTAAATGGTAAATGGACCATACTTGTATAGTGCTTTTCTAGTCTTTTCGACCACTCAAAGCCCATCACAGGACGTCACATTCACCCATTCACACACATATCCACACAGTGGTGGCAGAAGATACTGTACAAGGTGCCACCTACTAGGTAGTAACCATTCATATGCACTCACACGCCGATGACACGGCATTGGGAGCAATTTGGTGTTCAGTATGTTGCCCAAGTATAATTTGACATGTTGCCTGGAAGAGCTGGGGATCGAACTGCTGACCTTCCAATAAGAGAACGATTCACTCTACCTCTGAGCCACAGCCACCCCTGGTCTTTGAGAATCTAAAGCAAGTCGAATTGCCTTTGACTTGGCACTTTTAGATATCACAGTGATATCGGTTATTAGAGGATTCCTGCTTATAACAACAGTGGGCATGTTGCTGTTTCTTTCTTTTTTTCTTTAGCATATCATATTGGTTTAAAGGTGTGTAGGATTTAGGGGGATATATTTGCAGAAATGAAACAATGATAACAAAATGAGTACATTTTCTTCAGTGGATAATCACCTAAAAATAATAGTTGTTTTTTTTTTTTACTTTAAAATTAGCCATTTCTATCTACATAGGGTGCGGGTCCTCACTTATTGCCATGTTAAACCGCCATGTGTCTACAGTAGCCCAGAACAGACAAACCAAGCTTTGGCTCTAGATAGGGACATTGCCGTTTTTGCATTTTCGTGTCAACCACTTAGAAACCCAACTGTGACGAGCAGCATCAGAAAAACACTGATTTGTAATGTGTAACTGCTTTATTGATTACACTGTGCTTGCATGCATGCTTCCTTCCTTGCCTCTGACCTGTGTAAGGATTGCAGGACACCCCAGCGTCTTCCGTGTGGTCACAGTTGTGTTGCTGCCAGTTGTTATGAGGACACTCCTCCAGAGAGAGTTCATTGCCTGTACACTGAATTCCATCCACGAGGATGGGACCATCACCTTGGCCGAAGTGGGCCCGTGTCCACGCCTTGGCCACACCCCTGTTGGTCAGGACACATTAACAGCCCCCTCTTAAATGTACAGTAGCACAAGGTCAGTTACACAAAAAAATTTTTTAAAAATGTTTGTTTATATTAATCATGTGAGAGTGAATGCTATTTTGTGGGTCTAAATGTTTTCTGTTCATCTGTGTGTACACCGCTCCCAGAGTAGTTTTGTCACTGTATCAATATTTATACACAGGGTTGATGATAATCTCTTTGGAGCAGGTAGAATGATTGATTGATTGATTGAAATATTTATGTCAAACATGTACATTCATTTTTTAATTTTTTTCCCTCCAAGTCCATAAACATGCAAACCAACAAAAGAAAAGTTAATTGTAAAAACAGTCCATTCTAACATTTGAAAAGGAGTAGGAAGAAGTGTTAACTTGAGTGATCCCACCCCCTCCCTAGTATTCATTAACTAATAAATGTGAATATGCTTCCTATATATACATATATATACATATACACACATACAAAAACATACACATACAGTATTTAATTCATAATCAAATATGTTTGTGTATTTGTGTACTTGTGTCAATATGCATTGGTACTTCTTTATGATTTTCATTTAGACTGTTGATGTGAAAGGCTTTTTACATCAGTAGAGAAGCCAATAATTTGATCCTTTGAACATTGTGTAGTTATAGCACAGCAGCTGTTTCTTACCCCAGGCCCAACTGTCGGCACACCACCTCAGCATCAGTGTCATCCCACTGGTTATCACAAATGGTTCCCCACTTGCCATTATGGTACACCTCGACACGGCCCTCAAAGTCCTGCAGACCTCCGACCAGCCTCAGAGGGATGCCAGCACCTGAGAAACAAAAAGGTAAAACCAACAAATTAACTAATAATGACCTACACATATTGTTTTTGAAAAGATTTTAGACACTAGGTCTCTGACTCTCTACAGTCTGTTGCTAGTTCTAAGGGAATGCCGTTATGTGTGCAAACTGAGGTCTTGAAACTATTCTGACAAAAAATAATGAGACCTAGCACTGTGTTTGTACGTGGCAAACAGTACAACGAAGTCCCATCTGTCATGTATCCAACATTAGAATGTATCCAAAATGTATTTGTTATTAGCTATCAGTGATGTTTTTGTTTACATAATCTGAAGGGACATTGTCTCACCTTCAGGTTCAGCACAAACCACCCCTGCTTCGTTGCCATGGTTGCAGTCACTGGTGACAAACTTCCTGTTTCGACATTCCAGTAAGGATTTCTCATTACCACAGCAACCCAGACGCTCAAAGTGGAAAACCGAACCTGGGCCGAAGTAGGAATGCTGCAGGGCTGTACCGATCTCACTGTGTGGACAGCAGATACACAGAGAGGCTAACACAAGGCCCGAGGAAATGTCACGCTAAGACTCGTCGAGTATTTAAATGACAATGCTGATGGAAGCTACTCTGTCTATCTTACTAAGCTATCAGCAGCTCTGCTTCCAAAAATGCTGCATAAAATACTGCAGAACATTTGGGCTACATTTGAAGAAATTCCAGCTCAGGTGGGTTTTTTTGCAGAACATGATGATGTCACAGTGAAGTTGAACTTGTGACCACTTCATTATGTACATCCTATTAGACATTTGTGTGAAATGTTGCATAATTAACATATAAATTCTTCAGTTGTGGCCAAAAACACATTTTGTAAGGCCACAGTGACCTTGACCATTAATGCTCAAATTCTAGTCAGTGAATTCTTGAGTCTAAGTTGGTTGCATGTGAATGTTTGTGCCAAATGTGAAAATATTCCCTCAAGATGTTCTAACAATATTCTGTTCACAAGAACCATGGCTTTTGCCAGCACAGGGGCTTAAAAACTAACAGATAAAACAGGAAATGTGGTGGTACTCACTGACAAGAATAGTTGGTGACTTCCACATCCTATAAGCTACAAGCTCAATGATGTTATTGCCTTCCATTTATCTAGTTTTGAACCTCAGATGGGGCTAATCAATTAGCCTCGGAAAAATAGCCTAATGTGTTGACCTGTTCAGCATGAGATTTCATCAGTTCATAGTATTTCTACTGCTCCTTGTCTCCTAAATAAGTCAGAACCTGCTGCAACACAATCAGTAGGGTTGTTGTTTCATTCACTGTTACATAGAGCAGTAAGTTAGCAGCCAATTCACTGCTGTATTAAAAAAAACATGACTATCCTCACCCCAGTCCCAGCTGTCTGCATATGACGCTGGCATCACGGTCGGTCCAATGTGTGTCACACACTGACCCCCACTTGCCATTCAGATAGACCTCCAGACGACCACTGTTTGCTGATGACCCCCCCACCAATCTTGCTGCCCCTGCAAATGACACACAAGTAAACGTGCTAGAATACATAGAAACATACAAAATACATACACAAAAAGTGCATTGGTCATTGGTGTGCTTTCCATGCATCCACCCATCCATGCATTCATCCATGCTTATGTGTCTGTCCGTCGGTATGTATGTACGTCTGTCATCCATCCATCCATATGCCCATCTGTCCATCCATCCATTCGTCCATCCATCTGTCTATCAGTCCGTCTTTCCATACATCTGTCCATCCATCCATCTGTCACTCATCCATCCATCCATCCATCCGTCCGTCCGTCCGTCCATCTGTCCGTCCACCCACACATCCATCCATCCATTCTCAGCTCACCCTGATGGCAGTCACAGTAGGCCCAGCCAATGGCCCCGGAGCTCTGCCTGAAGAAGCACCAGGGTTTGGTCTCTCGGTCTGGATTTCGGCAGAAGTTGTGCTCCCCCAGGCCTCGGCCTGGGTACTGCCGCATGTAGTCTGGAAAGTCTGTCCATTTCAGACAGGGGAGGCCTGAGTCCGTGAGGGAAACTGAGCCGTTATAGTAGCCCAGTTCTGTAAAGCCCTTGGAACAGGAGAGGGAAGCTGTAGACACAGACCATCACTCAGTCAGTCAGACATTCTTTAGTTACTGATTGACATCACATGAAGAGCTAGAAAACAATGAGGTTTAAAATCCAATAAAGTATTATTCAAAACAGAGACAAGACCAAATCTGGTGAGATACATGGCCATGTTTGTTATTAAGTAGTAAGTAACAAATTACAACCCTGATTCCAAAAAACCTAGGACATTGTGAAAAGCTTAAATAAAAACAGAATGCAACGATTTGCAAATTGTTTTTCACCTTGATTTAAATAAATAGAGTACAAAGACAATATATTTAATATTCAAACTGATAAACTTTATTGTTTTTTGTAAATGTAGACTCAATCTGAATTTGATGCCTACAACACATTTCAAGTTGTGACAGGAGCAACAAAAGATGGAGAAAGTTATGAAATGCTCAAAAAACACCTATTTGGAATATTCCACAGGTAAACAGATCAAATAGTAACAGATTAAGGTATCATGACTGGGTATGAAAGAGGCTTCCTTGAAAGGCTCAGTTGTTCACAAGCACAGATGGTGTGAGGTCACCACTTAGTGAAAAACTGCATTGGCAAGTAGTGCAACAGTTTGAGACCAACATTTAACAGCACACAATAGCACAAAATTTAGGGATCTCACCATCTACAATCCATAATATTATTAAAAGATACAGAGAATCTGGAGAAATCTTTGCATATAAGGGACAAGGATGATACCAACATTGAATGCCTGTGACCACTGGCCCCTCAAACTTTACTGCATTAAAAACCAACATGACTGTATAAAGGATATCACTCCATGGGTTCAGGATCACTTTGGAAAACCATTGTCAGTAAACACAGTTCATCTGCAAATGCAAGTTAAGAATCTACTATGCAAAGTGAAAGCCAGGTATCAACAACATCCAGAAACAACGCCAACTTCTCTGGACCCGAGCTCACATGAGATGGTCTGATGAGTCCACATTTCAAATTGTTTTTGGAAATCATGGACATGGTGTCCACCAGGCTAAAGGGGAAAAGGACCATCCTCATTGTTACCAGCTCAAAGTTCAAAGCATCTGTGATGGTAAGGGGAGGTGTTAGTGCCCATGGCACCATGGGTAACTTTATATCTGTGAAGGCCCCAGAATACTAATGGTAGGTACATACAGCGTTTGGAACAACATATGCTGCCATTCAGAAAAAGTCTTTTTCAGGGACGTCCCTGTTTATTCCAGCAAGACAATGAGGCACATTCTGCACATGTTCCAACAGCATCGCTTCATAGTAAAAGAGTGCAGCAACTAGACTGACCTGCTGCAGTCCAGATATGTCTCCTGTTGAACACATGTGGGCACATTATGAAGCCCAAACTACAACAACAGAGACCTTGGACTGTTGATGCACTTAAATTGTATTTAAAAAACACTTTGGATCAGAGCAAGATTTCATTGTGTGATGTGTAATTATAGCCTCTGGGGGCACAAGCTAAGAATCATATTTGTAGGGTAAAATTATGCTAAAAAGTAACTAACTTTGAATGCAACAGTTTTACTTGTAACAGAGTAGTTTTAAGTTTTCAAGTGATCACTGCTTTTTAACTCTGACCATTTCTCTATTAGGATCTGTAATGTTTTTTTTAGGATCCTCATTTGCTAACAGCCAGTCTTCACACTTCATCTGCAGCTTTAGAACTCCTCTTTAGGTTACAGGATCCTGGAGTGACTGGTAAGAACAAGTTCTATGAGGCTGGAGTACATGTCACACCTCACACATGCATGGTAGGCAGGCAGCGGTTTAACAAGACAAGTCTGAGATGCAGGGAAGACACTTAATGGCAACCAGAAGCACTGCCAACTGTAAAACTGATCCATAAAAGTGCTTCCTGGGCAGACAAACTTGTTCACACACAGAACAAGAAGAACCTTGGCTGACTCAGAATCCAACAGTCAATCACTCAACATTTGCACATGTAGATTCTTGTAGATTCCAACACAGCTGCCAAGCATAAAATACTCAACAGTCTAATCGTCCATTTTCCAGTGGGAGAGACCGACAGGCGTGAAGTCAGTGCAGCTTTGTTCCCATTAGTGGTGAAGCCTCATTGCCCTAAGTCATGACGCATGGAAATCAGTTAATCTACAGGGCTACACCGCTTTAACCATGTCTGTGAGCTATAGGCACAGGACTGATCCACAGGCTGCTGCTGCTGGTGTGGAACAACAGTAAACCACACTGGGTAATTGTATACAGACATGGCGTGACTGCAGAGAGAGCAGAGGGCTGAAGTGAAGAGACACACAGAAGGAGCATACAGGCTATACTGCAAGACTGACAGGAGACAGGATGACAACAGACTTGGTTTGACCTGAAGACTGGGTGAGAATGTTTGCAGTGTGTAAAACCTCAACCTGTGTCTCACATGACTGTCTACAGTACATGCATGTGCTGAATGTCACTTCGGACCTTTTGAAGAGTCATGTTTTCACAGCAATCAATCACTGTGGGTGTGATATTATTGGAGAGACACCAAACACATCCTTTTAATCCTTTTACACCAAGGATTTCAAGGCTTCAAATGTTTCTTTCAAAAATTATGGGAAGAAGGCAATGAGCAAGAAAAAAAATCACCTCAAATTAACAAGAAATTAGTGAAAAGGTACAAAAAAAAACCCAGAGAATGGTAATAAACAATATAATCTGCCTAAAAAATAGCAAGAAATTTGTAAAAAAGTACAAGAAAATTACCCAAAAATTAATTTAAAAACAAAACAAAAAAAACAAAAACAAGGAAAACACTTGGAAAAGTGCTTTAAAATTCTAATAATTCTGATGCTTGATAATTAGAAGTATAGTGAGTTTCCCTAGCTTTTTTCCCCTTTTTTTTTACTCTGGACACTTTGCACTAGCATTAAAAAAAAATAATTTACTAATTCCCTGCAGTATGTGGAAAATTTCCTAAAAAGTTGCTTATTGCCTTTATTCCCCCATGTTTTTGAAAGAAATCACACTAAATTGCTTCAAAAGTTTAAAAACTTTTGAAAGGTGTCTGAAAGCAGTACAAGAAAAGTGATTTTGCTCCAGGTTTTAAAGCATTAGTTACAAAGTGAGGGCAAATCTCCAGCTAAACTTAATCAATCACAAATATAACAGGTGTTAATCGTGCGTTAGAGAAGAACTTTCCTCGGCCAACAGAGGGAAGCGGCTGTATTGATCAAATCAAAGCTGCAAGAAACAATGAGCAGTTTTTGGGCTTCACAAAGTTTAGTAAAGTCACTTCAGCAAATATATCTAGATGAGGAGTGAGATCAATCACTTGTTTAATTAAAATGAATGCAACATTTTAATAACTGTACACCCAAAGTGTGAACAAAACTTGATGTGTTAGTTCAGGACTTACGCTGCCTTCACATGCTCCTCAGAAATATCATATTTATCATACTACGAGTTACGAGCACATGAACAGTTTGAATTTGGGCAAGGCTAAAACAGGTGAATTGGGCTCAATGCAGTTGATTTCTTGTAAATGGTATGTTCATGCTGCCCTAATTTTAGGCTATTTCCCAAATTTTGTAAAATTGTATTATTTATATTTATCTGTTTGACAGTGGCCACAGTGGTTCTGCTGCCCTCCACCATCTCTGCGGGAAAAAAAATCCATCTGCTTGGTGTGCTCTTGTTGACATTAAAAGTAAAATTGCATTATTCATATTTGCCTGTTCAGACACAATGGCCGCAGTGTTGATAGTGGCCTCCACACTGTCACTGTGGGAAAAAACATTCATCTGTTTAGTGCTGCTGTTGATTAAAAGTAAGATTGCATTATTCATGTTTGCTTGTTCAGGCTGAATGGCTGCAGTGTTTTTAGTGGCCTCCACACTGTCACTGCAGGAAAAAAAACACTCATCTGCTTCATGTGGTGTCGTTGACATTAAAAGTGATGCACGGTCAGTCTGCGTCACAGTAAGTTTCTGTTCATCTTATTTTCTTTATAATTTGTATGCTTGTTATGCAGGCTGTATTAATTATTAATTCATGAAAATGAAAAAAGGATCTAGAATCACCCACCTTACTCCTGTCTGGTGTGTCAACCACTAATGATTGCAGTTGCTCATGTTAGTGCAGGACCACAGCTGGCTGCCATGTGTCTCCTCTTTGCACCCTGATCATTTTCTCCTGTTTACAGATCAGACAATTTGCCGTTCGAAGTGGAGTTTTTGCTTTTCCTGCTTTTCTCTCAAACACCTGTGAAAGTGGATGGTTCCCACTGGAGTAAGCAATGAGGTTGGTTGGCACTTGGCACTAACTGTAACTGATAATCCTTCACTATTCAGTGATGTGTTACGATACTCCAATGATGCAGTGGTGACCATCATTACACTTTTTACTGGATCACCCTCATGACCCTCAGCAGGTCCTGTTTGCTCTGTGGAGGCAGCTCACCTGATCCTCATCTGGTCTCAGTCCAGTGGTGCTGAGGGTGTCCAAAGTATATGATAAGATTTGTTTTTAGAGAGCACTTATTTTGATAAGTTTCACCTTGCAGTCCTTTGCTCACTTCAACAACCTCTTCCACCTGTGCTTACGCTCTTCTATGGAGGCTCCACAAACAAGCAAGTAATCAAAAGCCAGATTTCCATAACAGATTTGCGTAAAACTTAAGTCATATTATTAAAATGTAGCTAAAACACAATTGCGAGATGACTGTTTCCACTGAGTGATGTTCTGTGACTTCTCTTGTTATAACATTATCATTTTTATGATATTTTGAGAGACATATCATACTATGATGATTTATCAAAATTTAAGAAACATTCTATATTTTGACATTTTTATGATATTTTGAGTGACATATATAGTATAATGTCTTTTTGATATTGGGAGTATCATATATTACTATGACGTTTTTTTATGATTTTTTTGGACGACATGATATAGTTTGACATTTTTATAGTAAAGACATTAATATGATATTTTTCCGATTTCTTTGGACAACCTAATATGGTATGATGTTTTAAGCGATATTTTCGAGATGTCAATAAAACTCAATGTGGAGATGGCTGCGTTTCCACTGAGTGATGTTTTGCAACTTCTTCTCTAGCGATAACATCCCACTAACCATGGTGATGGATATTCAAAACATCAGCAGCTTTATTTCTATTGCAGCCACCACACTAGCCGTCATTATTTCCAATCCAAGGCCACATAAGCGTGTTATGGAGCCATAATGGAAAAGCGAGCCCCTTATTCGTGGGAGCAGCCACGTTGGAGGGATTTCTGGGAGGTGATAGTCCACGATTTCACAGAGGAATTGTGCATTTAAAACTTCTGTAATGCTCATTGTTTGCTTTTGTAGCTCCTGCTGCATCATGAGGGAGCTAGTTCCTACCGACAAGCACATAGCCATAGTATCATGTGACCTAGAAAAGCCAAAAAATGTTTCCATTGCAGTTTTGCGAAATATGGCTTTTTCAAATTGGATAAAAATGCAACCTCATGCAAGCATAAAAACTTTTTCATGAGAAATGGGGGTGTTTTCAAAATGGACATGTTTCCATTAGGCATAATTGGAAATTCGCAATTTCAATTTGCACAATTTGAGACTTAATGGAAACCCTCCTAATGATGTTTACGACACCATCTAGACCCTCAATCACATAAAACATCTCTGGCGCCTGTAAAATCCCATACAGACAAAAGGAAAATGCACCTTTGTATGAAGCTGTTGAGCTTTCATTATCAAGTTTTATCTGTCAGAAGGTCAGATTAGCATCTAGCTCCAAAAGCTACTTTGCATTTGGCATACCTGAAACTAGGCTACTTCCTAAACAGTGAGCAATGGGTCTTGCTCCCATCTGACAGCTTGGTTTAAGTCTTTAGGATTCATGTAGAAGTGTATTTTCTTAAATGTGAACACAGTTACCACACTGTTAACCCACTCTGGTGGCTCAGTTTGCCGTACTATAACTCCCATTTTCCTGTGCTGTCATTCCTCAACTACATTGTCGCTGAGTGGTCCAAGAATCCTCCTGGGAACATACACAACGGTTGGAGCAGCTTGGTCAATCTGAATATGATGCTGATCAGATAAGATCATCAGATAATTCTATTCCCAACATTTAAAGGGGAATCAGAAATTAGACTTATTAGGATACAGACTAAAACATGGGAATTAAAGATGTATTCATACCTGTAAGAAAAAGGCAATGTAGGCTTTGATCAGGTTTAGAGCCCTGTATTTCTTGTTCATCTAAATACTAGTGTTTTGGTGGCGAGCAATGACTTCTCCATAGTAATGGGACCTCACATTTTGGTAAGGCTCATTTTGTTGTTAACATTCCTCCCAGAAGAGACACAAAGACTAAAAAAGACTTCAAGGTGCCCCCTTACCTGAACTCTGCAAAATATTCAAGTGTCCACCTTCTGTGACCTGTGGAAAAAATACAACATGTGACAAATCAAGCTGAGGTCATGATTCATGGGAAGATTGCCGAGAAATTATCAATGAATAAACACATGACACTTATTATACTGCAAGACTTTTACAGAGTTTTCATGCCACAGACCCTACTGTCATTTAAGGTCCTGAATACCTGGGAGCCCAAATGACACAAACTTCCCTGTTAAATTTGTTACAGGTCTGACTACGCCAGCTTCTCGCTGACTATACTTATGAGCAGTTCGAATGTCACGTTATAGCGGTAAACCTGGGTATTTATAGTATGCATAGCATGTTGTCACAAATATCATAAAAACGTGATAGTACAGTATGTCGTCCAAAATATCATAAAAACTTCATAGTATTGTATGTCATCTACAATATCACAAAATGTCATAGGATTGTTTGTAATCCAAAATATCATAAAAATGTCATACTATAGTATGTCATCCAAATATCATAAAAACATATCATAAAACCTCAAAGTAGAGTATGTAACCCAAAAAATCATCAACTTCTTGGTATATTATGTCATCCAAAGTATTATAAAAGCATCAAAGTATACTATGTTGACCAAAATATCACAAAACATCATAGTTCAGGATTTTGTCCAAAATATTAAAACATTACATAACAGTATGGTGTATCGTCAAAAAATTATGTCGTCCAAAATACAAAAAACATGAAAACATCATAGCAAAGTCTGTTGTCCAAAATATAAAAAAAAAACATCATAGTATAATATGTCCTCCAAAATATGATAAAAACATCATAGTATAGGATTTCATCCAAAATACCATAAAAACGTAACAGTATGGTGTGTCCAAAAAAATCATCAATACGTCATAGTAAAGTATGTCGACAAAAATATTTAAAAAACGTCATTGTAAAATATGTTATCCAAAATATCATAAAAAACGTCACAGTATAGTATGTCGTTCAAAATATATTTAAAAATATCATAGTATCGGGGTGCCTGTGTGGATAAAGTGGAGTGGATAGAGCAGCACCCCATATATAGAGGTTGTGTCCTAGCTGCAGCAGCTGCAGGTTTGATTCCAGCCTCATCCCTTTGCTGCATGTCGCCCCCTCTCTCTCTCCCCCTTTCACGCTCAGACTGTCCTGTCCATTAAAGGCAATAAAAAAAGCCCCAGAAAAAAAAAAAACATCATAGTATATTATGTTGTCCAAAATATCATAAAAACATCATAGTATACTATGTTGTCCAAAATATTATGAAAACATCAAAGTATAGTATGTGGTCAAAAATATCATGAAAACGTCATCGTATAGTATGTTGTCCAAAATATCGTTAAAAACCTCATAGTATACTACGTCATCAAAAATATAAAAAAAAACATACTATAGCATGTCGTCCAAAATATAAAAACATCATGATATAGTATGTGGTTCGAAATATATTTAAAAGTCATAGTATAGTATATCGTCGCCCAGGAAGCATCTCAAACAGGATCGGAGACAAGGGAGAACCCTGGAGGAGGCCAACACCAACCGGTCCCCTTTTTTTGAAAAAGATGTATTTCAGATGATATGATGACAAAATCGAACATCGATCTTAGGGAGCTCTGGTACCAAGAACACTTATGAACATCCCTATGCCTGAACATGGTCTTTGTTATAGACAATCCATGACTAGCACAGAAGTCCAATAACAAAACACCACTCTGGTTCAGATCAGGCAGGCTGTTCCTCCGAATCACACCCCTCCAGGTATCTCCATCATTGCCTACGTGAGCGTTGAAGTCCCCCAGAAGAACTATGGAGCTCCCAGCCAGCACCCTTTCCAGGGCACAGCCCAGAAACTCCAAGAAGGCCGGGTACTCTGAACTGACGTTGGATGCATACGCACACAGGACAGTCAGAGACCTCCTCTCTGCGATATGCAGTTGCATCTAGGTGACCCTCTCGTTCCTTGGGGTAAACTCCAACACAGCGGCACTCAGCCAGTGGCTCATGAGTATCCCCACACCCATCCGGTGCCTCTCACTCTGGGTAACTCCAGAAACGGTGAGAGTCCAGCCCCTCTCTAAGGTTATGGTTCCAAAACCTGTGCTGTGCGTGGAGGTGAGCGTAACTATATCAAGTTTGGTACTGCTCAACCTGTCGCACAAGCTCCGGCTCCTTCTCTGCCAGAGAGGTAACGTTACACGTCCCTAGAACCAGTTTGCGACGTTGAGGCCCCCGCCTGCCACCCAGCACACAAGGCACCCAACAATGATCCCTTTCCCTGCGAGTGGTGGGCCCACAGGTGGCGGCTCCATGCATTTTCTTTGGGGGGGGTGGTGACCAGGCGAGGTACCCACATCCAGAGAGCGCCATTTCATCATGGTCCTCTCTGAATGTATGTTCAAAATATCATAAAAACATCAAAGTATGGTATGTCGTTTAAAACATATTAAAGACGTCAAAGAATAGTATGTCCTCCAAATCATCATAAAAATATCATTCTATAGTATGGCATTAAAAATATCCTAAACACTTCATAGGATAATATGTTGTCCAAAATATCATAAAAACGTCACAGTATAGTATGTCTTCCAAAAAATATCATACAAACGTCATACTATAGTACGTCATCCAAAGTGTCGTAAAACAACCCAAAGAAAACCCAGGCAGGCACAGGGAGAGCGTACAAATGCCAAACAGAACGGCCCCCACCCACGGACCAAACCTCCTTCCAACCCAGGATCGAATCCGGGAACCCTCTTGCTGTGAGGCGACAGTGCTATAGTATAGCATGTGGTCCAAAATATATTAAAAACGCTATAGTATAGTATGATGTCGAAAATATCATAAAAAAATGTCATAGTATAGGATGCCATCCAAAATATCATAAAAACATCATGGTATAGTATGTGGTCCAAGATATCATAAAAACATCATAGTATTGTATGTCGTCCAAAATATCATAAAAATGTCATGGTATTGTATGTGGTCCAAAATAAAATAAAATTTCATAGAATAGTATGTTGTCCAAAATATCATAAAAACATCAAACTATGGTATGTCCTCAAAAATATCATAAAAACTTCATAGTATGAATATCATCCCAAATATCATAAAAACGTCATAGTATAGTATGTCGTCGAAAATATCGTAAAAATGTCATAGTATTTTATGTAGTCCAAAAGTTCATCAAAACTTCAAACTATATAATATCGTCAAAAATATCCTAAAAATGTCATAGTATATTATGTTATATCATAATATCATAAAAACATCATATAATAGTATAATATGTTGAAAAAAATCATCAAAATGTCATAGTACTTTATAACATTAAAAACATCACAGTATAATATTTTGCCAAAAAATATCATAAAAACTTCATAGTATAATTTGTCACTCAAAATATTTAAATGTCATAGGTTAGCATGTCATTGAAAAAATCATAAAAACATCATATCATGATATGTCACATGATACATTTTACATAATATATATGCTATGGTATGTCATCCTAAAAATCATAACAATGTCATAGTATAGTATGTTGCTCAAAATAAGTCACCTCAAATATCATAAAAAGTCATACTATGGTTTGTCGTTATAAAAAATCATAAAAACCTCATTGTATAGTATGTCCCTCAAGAAATCATAGAACTCTATGCTGCTTAACATAAAAAACTTCACTGTGTAGTATGTTGCTGAAAATATCCTAAAAAACGTGATAGTATAGTCTGTCAAGCGAAATATCCTAAAAACATCATAGTACAGTAAAAAATAATAAAAACATCATACTACAGTATGTTGTTTTAAAATATCATAAAAACGTAACACAGTAGTATGTCTCTAAAAAAATCATAAAAACATAACAGTATTGTATGTTACTCAGAATATCATGAAAATGTCAGTATGTCGTTCTAAAATATCTTGAAAACATCACACTATAGTATGTCGTCCAAGAAATCCTAAAAATGTCATACTATAGTATGCTGTCAAAAAATCATAAGATATCATCATAAAATATGTCTCTCAAAATATCATGAAAATATCATACTATAGTATGTGGGTCAAATATCATGAAAACGTCATAGTATAGTATGTCCTCCAAAAAATCGTAAAAACCTCATAGCATAGTTGGTTATTCAAAAAATCTTAAGTTTTGCACAGATCTGTAACAGAAACCCGCCTATTGTTGTGTCTAACATACTTGCTATTTATACATATCCTGCTCATGAGGTACAAGCCATCTATACTACTTATCACTACTGCACCGCTGCATGTGTATGTTGTGTTGTACTCCCAGTGCAGCTCTGTTTACATTCTCTGGCTGATTTCATTTCCCTCCTTTCCCTATGCTGACTGTTGTTCTGCAGAGTGCAGGAGGTATGACTGTAACTCAGACTGGTTTAAACACCATAATAAGAAGCAAACAATCCAGTTAAATAGCCTATCTGATTCTGAAATGTTTTCTTGTCAGTTTGTGAGCTCCAAACTGACAAGTGAAAATCCTATTTGAAAACAGATCACATCCTAGATGTGTTGTTATCTGAGGCTGGCCTGAGAATGTAAGCAGATATGGAGAGGGGGGTAAGGGTTAGGTGATAAAAGAGTTACAGGGGTTTCCACTGCTTCACAGCTTTGCTAGGTACCTGCTGTGCACTGCTGCTTATGGTCGCATTAGCACTAACCTCTGGTTTCCAGAAGGGATTCATCCATTTGACACTCATGTTAGACTGTGTTAGGATTATTATATTCTATCTACAGGTTCATGTATGAATATGTAGTTTGATGTATGGAGAGTGAGGATTGGACATGGTTCTGTGTGTTGTTTTCCTTTTTTCAAAGTCTGGGACAGTCTGAGCTGTAGTAATTTGCAGGTTTTGGATTTGTCCCAAAAATGAACCGATATTTCTCCATAAAGTCTTCTTAGGAGGACGGTGTCATTCATTCACACAAACGATAACCTTGCCTAGACTTCTAGAGCACAGCAGGTCAAGCTGTGGAAATAGCCTACATACACAGAGTATTAACCCTTAAACCTGGGCAAATGGACTACTTGGAAAACATGGAAAGAAGGTGCAGCTTACCAAGAAATGACCCAAAAATTAGCAAGAAATTAGTTAAAAGTACATGAAAATCACCTGAAAATTAGCAAAACAAAAAACAAAAACAGACAAATAATGAAGAGACCTAAAAATTATATTAATTCACTCAAATCATTTAACATGTATAAGTGTGATAAATATTAATATAGTTTGGCTTTAGAAATGTTTCCATAGCTTTTAGAAATATTGATTTCTACAGTACAGCAGTTCAGTCTGTGGAAATGGCCTATAGGCACAGACTCTTAACCCTTTGAAATCTGGGCAAATTGGCTTGATTTCTTTCGAAAAACATGGAAGAAGGCTCTGAGCAACTTTCCACAAAATGACCCAGAATTTGACAAGAAATTAGTAAAAAAAAAAAAAAAAAACGACAATAATGCAATTAAATAATTATGATAATTAGAAATATAGTTTGGTTTTAGCTTCTTAAAAATAAAATTTTAAATTAATGATTTCTAGACAAGTTCCTCATTGCCTCTCCCTTAGTTTTTGAAAGAAATCGCACCAATTCGCTCAGGACTCGGAGGTTAAAATACTTGAGAAAGGCATCTAAACGCAGCACAAGAAAAGTGATGTCAATCCAGGTTTCAGGTGGTTAAAATGAATATGGTTTCTGTATCTGTATGCATCTTTTTGCTCAATTTCTAATTTTCTAATGTAGGCTATACAAATATTAATAACTGTGATGAACTTTGGTGACTTATTAGTTTGTTGACGTTCTTTCAAAGAAATGATCTTTAGAAATAAACACAGTTGTCTCTACTTTCCCAGTAATCATAACTCAGCCAAAGTAATTTCCAGGAACTGTGGCATAAAATGATTCGGAAATGACAGAGAAGAGAATAAAGTCTTACACTTATCTAGTTCACCGGAGTCTATGGAGCTGAACCATTCCTAGTGCCATAAAAGCGTGACAAAGCCCGATGACAGCTCTTAAACATCAGCTTTATATAGCCGGAGAATGTTTGGCAGCAGCCGCCTTACCTCTGCACACACACACAGCGCGAGGAGCACACAGCAGGGCAAGAGCCCGGGCACCACTTTGTTCCGGTCCATCCTGCTGAAGGAACCATCTCCTCCACACCTTCCTCGCACACCTTCACCAAATCCTGCTCAGCCCGCCTGCCCAGAACCGATCCTCCTCGGCCGGTAGGTAATGTCCCGACACTGGAAAACACATTCAGACACACCGGCTGCTCCGCGCGAGACCCATCTCCAGACATCCAACCCGCGCCACGGCTAAAAATGACGCGCTGCTGGCTAGAGCGCGAGGACAGGACACTCGAGAACTCTCTCCCTCTCTCTCTCTCTCTCTCTCTCTCTCTCTCTCTCTCTCTCTCTCTCTCTCTCTCTCTCTCTCTCTCACACACACACACACACACACACACACAGAGTGCGCCGCTGTGAGGCGCCGCTCCAACATTTCCAAGCGATTTGTCTTTTATATCAGAGCTGTGACGCGCTCATACTGAGCCTAAAAATCAATGACATAAGATTTCCTGAAAATAATCATTCTTATACAATGGTTTTATGACGGTAAATGTATAACAGCCAGGCTTCAGGTGCCAGATATATGATATGATATATGATCTATGATCTCGTTATGGATAATATGACGCAGCCGGAGCGCAGAGTACAGAGGAGCCCTGCGGCCACGCGCATGAAACTCAGACGTGTTCATTCATGGCCCAAACTGTGTGTAGGAACAAGGGCAGAAACATGCATACGCATTGTTTTTGATGAGATTCATAAAGCCGTGCGTGCGCGCGCAGTATAGATAGTTATAGATCTCGATCACTGTGGCATTCGGCACACGCTGTATCAAGCTGCTGTAAAAATGTGGCCAAATTCTAGCAGATATGTTCCGTTTTTTTAAATTACAGTAAAACACACTAAATTCAAATGCATTGTCCAGTCAACCTGAGGCCGAGCCGGAAAGCCCGGGAATGGGTTCAAACCAGTGTGATTGGTCAGATTGGGTAGGGCTCAGGCTGCAATGGAAAACCACAAAACTTTTTTCTTAAATAAATATATAAAAATGAGCACTCTGCAATTGATGTATTATTTATTTAATATGAAAATCCAACATATTGATGATATTATAGATAGATAGATAGATAGATAGATAGATAGATAGATAGATAGATAGATTGATTGATTGACTGATCCAGATGATCTTCTCTTTCAGGGCTCTCTGCCCTTTCTCCTGGCCGGAACAGAGCTTCAGTCAGTGATGCAGCAGGCACTACAAGACGTGTTATTGCATCACATAACTCTTCAAAAGTTGAGCAGATCATCCTGAAGTTTTGAATCCACAATTCCTCTGTGAAATCGTGGACTATCACCTTCCAGAAATCCCTCATATGTGGCTGCTCCCACGTATAAGGGGCTTGCTTGCCTTTCCATTATGGCCTTGGATTGGAAATAATGACAGCTAGTGTGGTGGCTGCTAATTTTCTTTGAATGTTATTGCCAGAGGAGCAGTCACACAACATCACTCATTCAACATTTCAAAAATATTGCTTAAATATTGCTGCACAAATCTGATATGGAAACCTGCCTAATGATCCACCGAGCTGCTGCATTTTCCACTCAAGATGCTTGCACCACCACACTGGTAGTGCGCCCAGGGCGTTAAGGTTGGGCTTTGTCGGGCTCAGACTCAGTGTCTTATGTGATGATGTTGAGAGTTTTTCCTCTTCTTAACCACCTGGTCCATTTATTTTAGAAAGGAAGAGACCTCTGTGGATATTTTAGCTCTGGGTTAACACCTCCTGAACAATCAACACTGAAGGAATTCTCACCAGGACTTCACACTTGGCACATGAGACAAGTTTTAGCTGGTTATAAACTGCAATCCTCACAGCCAGACACCACTAACTCCTACACACTGCTCCTTTAAGTACTAAGGAGTTCAGATGATATCTTATCATGTAGGGTGTGGTCATAACTTGATAAGCTAATATTCTGTGTGGACAGTTTACCCTTGCTGATAGTGACTATCTGACACCTGGGAAACAATGGCAGCTCCGAAAGCAACAGCAGTGGAAGTCAACATCCTGTCACTGTAACATGCACCAAAGAACTCTAAAGATCAGATTGAGATAAGCAGGGCAAGCCCATAATGTCTCTCCAAATAAAAAGGTCCGATAGGCTGGATTTCAATGGCAACTTTCAAAGCTCTGATTGTTTTTCCTGGCCACCTCTCACAAACACAGATCCTTAGAAAGCTTCATCTTGATGTATCATCAAAATTCTTGGGGTGCCTCCTGGGAAAGAAGCCTCAGATGCTTCCAGACTCCGGGGATGGCTGTCAGAGATTATACCATTTCACTCGACAGTGGCTGAGATATCCTGATATCTAGTCCCCACAAGTCAGTTTCAAAACACTCGATCATACACTTTCAACTATGGGACTTAATAGTATCTGTCTTTAGACACTTTTAGACACAATTTGTGGATTTTGTGGCCAAACTGAGATTCCTAAAGTGATGTCACTTTTTACCGAATCTCAGAGTTGACAAAGCTTTTCTAGAGCCTATTTTTTTCTTTTCTTTATTTTTTCTTATTTTGTTAGTATCCACTGATTTCTGGAATACACCAATGGTTTCTAATTTTTGCTTTTTTCTTCGGAAAGAGAAAACGTTATGACGGGTCGAGAGCTTTCTTTTCACAACAAGAGAAAAAACCTCTTATGTTGCCCAGCACAAGGAAAAGTTTTACTTCTGAGAAACATTTAAAAAATGCATGCATAAATAATAAAATTTAATCACATTTAGATAATGTTGGAGTGATTGTACTGACTGCATTATTAAATTTCAGGGCTAAAGAAATACTGCTATACTTGGTGCATTGATCCCATTTCAGTTACTGTGTCCCACTGCTGACCAGAGCTGGAATGTAACTAAGTACATTTACTCAAATACTGCACTTAAGTACAAATATGAGGAATTTTTACATATCTTGGGTATTTTAATCTCCTGTCACTTTTAGCTTTTACTCACCTACACTTTAGAGGGAAATGTTGTAGTTTTTACTCCACTGAAATTATAAGATAACTACTTTACAAAGTAAGATTTTTAACGCACAAACCAAAAATACAAAAATATACAAGTGCATCTAAAACAATTAGTCAATTCATTAGAAAATTGATTGATTAACTATTTTAATGTAAATCATTTTTCATGTAAAAAAAAACATTTTATTGTTTAAGCTTTTCATGTACACGGTGTGCTGTGTCCTTTTCTGCAAGAGCACTTTTATGATTTCAGTACATTTCTCTCATGCAACAATAGGCCTACGTCAGTTTCAGCACTACAAAAGTTCTTACAATCTTTTTTGGTGTCATATTTCAGTCTTGGTCATGTGCCAGTCTTCAGGCACTGCATCAAACCTGCCCTTATGTTTAGGGGGCATTACCTATGTTAACAGGTGACTTATAATAAGTGGGGTTCATCATTGAGCACAACTGGTCAGAGCAGATTTGGATTGTTAAGAACATTTCATGCATCTGGAGCTGACTTCTCTTATATTTTCTCTCACCAGAAAAATAAGACATAATATAAGAGAAATTTAAGAGAATGTTGCTACATGAGGCCCAGCGTCTGTTCCATCACTAAAAGTAAGAAACTGGTTGAAAAGTCTGTGTTTTGGGGCCTTTAATCTGGCCATTTGTGTATGAAAGAGGCTAATCCCCTTTGGTTAAAAAATACAGAGGAATTACATGTGTTTAAATAGAAGAAATACAGCACTGTTTTATTCAGAGGAAGTGTTTTTATTTATTAGACCTCATTCAGCACCAGGAGACATCCACAGCCTCACAGTATTCATTTACTCTCCATTTGGGGGTACTGATTATTCCATGGTAGCTTCCTGTCATTGTCTTTACAGTTGAAACGAGTTTTATATTCGGCATTTTAATGAGAAAAAAAAGACTTAATTGGTGTTTCAAATCATTTTGATGAAGGGACAGTAACTGATGAGATATCTTGCTTGAGCAAAGTTTCGCACAACCGACAGCTAACAGACCAAATATCTGCAGTCTCCACATCATCACCAGCACACACACTAAACACCAGCGCCAACTCTTATTTTCAGGTAACACTGCACGCAATGTTACAGTTATTTGAACTCAAAACCTGTTTGTCAGCAACATTGCACAGTTTTCAAAAACCCACAATCACTTCTAGTTATTACTCTGAAGACACCCATCCACTTTTCTTCCCATTCTCTGTGTCTGAGATGTGCACTGCATGCTGCTTTTATGGTGTGGTGTAAATATGCTGGAGGCTGGGACTGTAAATAATATATGTTACATTTGTCCATGTTTTCTGTTGTTATACAAAAAAGTTAAAGTTTTAAAGAGCAACTAATGCCCCACTTTTGGCTTGAGTGCCCCCATCCTGGAATGTCAAGTCGATCAAGTCAATTTTACTTATAAAGCCCGTAATTACAAATCAGTTTGCCTTAGAGGGCTTTATAGCACACAACATCCCTCTGTCCTGAGACCCTCATATCGACTTAGGAAAAACTCCCCCAAAGAAAAGCTGTAAAGGGGGGAAAAAATGGTAGACACCTCAGGAAGAGCTGAGGAGGGATCCCTCTTCCAGGACAGACAGATGTGCAATAGATGTCATGAAAAAAGTTTTAAAAATATGCAGGGCTTGTAGGAGGGCTAAGACACACCCAGTCACCCAAATGTGCCGCCTCTTGATCCGCAGCACCTCCCTGCCCCCGCACACACACACACACACACACACACAGAGTAATCGGTTGGTGTGAGCATGGAGACGGGGCGGTACCAGGGGGCTCGGATGGTGATTATCCGCCAATAGCAAAATTCACTTGCAATATCAGGTTTCAACCTTTAGAGGGCAATCACTATATTTATGCATATTTACGATGCCAAGAGTTGAACCTGAGTCAATCAACAACACTACTAAATACCCATAGATATTGCTTTTCGGCTGAATAAATGTTGGTTTGTGGTTTCTTAGTTACTCTTTGAGATTTGGATGAATCATTTTGATAAATCAAACAACCTGGCCTCTCCTCTGGGGCCAACCTCAGACCAAATATTGCTCCATTGGTGATAAAGATCTGAAAATAACAAAGTTTCTTAAATTCCATCCAGGTATTTAGAAATGAGCATCTCTCCATGCTGTTGGAGAAGACATGGACTTCTGTTTTTGTGAGAGATGACCATCATGAATTGCTTTCTTTTTCAAACTTAAGACTATTGTGTGCATAGATGATCATGAGGGATCAAAACTTACTGAATCTTTGTACGAGGAAAGACATGTATGTGAGAGTGAGTGAGTGATGGCTGCGGGCTGTGGAGGAGTTTCCTCTGCGCTCTCCATGTTTGGAAAGGAAGTGATAAGCAGGGTGGGGAAATGGCTCTGTATAACGATGGCAGATAAACAAGGACGCAGCAAAAATACCACATAGTGACAATGGTGGGTGCAAACATAGCAAAAAATCTTTCCTGTCCTTCAGACTAAACATGAACTAAATCCACACTCAGGTCATTAACGGAATATCAATAGTCCTGACAGACATGTGTTGATAGCAAGAAAACATCAATTAACAGAGGGAGGTCATTGAAAAGGCATGACGCGACATAGGATGAGTTCAGCCTTAAACGTGCTTGTTTGAAGCCACAGATGAGTGTTAAGAATTTTGTGTCTGCATCAGTATATTGCTGCTGTGCCAGAAAAAAACAAAACAAAAACAGATCAGTATCACAAAACATGAGAAGTTAGTCATGGCAAGATTTTTTTCACATTATAACAAAATATTTTCATGTTATAACAAGATATTTTCACATTATTACTGTATTCAAATGTATAACATTAGAACAAGAAATGTATATAGTTATAACAAAATACTAATTATCTCATTATAACTTTAGTGTTACATGTTAAACTATGGTATTTTATAAAACGTGTTCATGTTTGATCACTTATTGTAAATGTTCCACGATGTAACCATAGACTGTATAATAAAGTGAAATTAAACATTTTACTTACAACAAGATAAATGGTATATCGTTAAAAAAAGGGCAAAGTGTCTTTTTATCATCACATAAATTTGTACAAAGTCACATGAAAAAAAAGAAATATCTTGTTAAAATATGAAAAACAACTTTGGAACAATAAACTTTCACATTATTACCTGATTCTGATCAGTTACTGTTTTTTATTGTGGTGTGGCAGCATAGAGCTTCTTTAAAATATAGTTTAGTTTGGCTTAGCTCAAAAGAGCTCAAAGACCAGAAGCTGGAGGGAAATGTTAGTCTCGCTCTTTAAAAAAGTGAAAAACCTCCAAAGCTGTGTAAAGTTACATCTATCAGGATGTTAAGTCATAAATAATAAAATTAATTAATAAAATGAAATCAATAGCTGATTTGTACATAAACTGAGTTGTATGTCTTCATTGAAATCCAAAAATCACATATGTTGTGTTTAATTATTTAATTTAATTTATTTAATATTCAATTAAGGTTTTATGACCAAGTTTTTGAATGATTTTTTAAATTGTTGATGTTTTTTCTAATTTATTTTTATAATTTTGAGTTTGGGGTGTGTTTTTTTTTAGATTTGTCTGCATTGGGTACTTTTACTTTTAATCCTATAAGTTCATTTTCCTTACTTTTACTTATGTCAAATTTTGGGGAGCATTAGTACTTTTACTTAAGGACCTGAGTACTTCTTCCACCACTACCACAGCCATAAAACCCGCTTTACATTAATGTGTAGTATGAAACCCGGTCACAGTCCAAGAAAGAAACAAACTCACTGGGCAGGAAAAAGAATCAATAACAAACAGTTTTAATTTATTCAGGAATATCCATATCAACCACACTAAGCGTTGCTTACTGGTAATCTGTTCAGCAGGTTGATTTCAATATCTGTTAACCACCAATCTCAGCGTCCACAGGAATGACGAGGCATTTAAGTGTTTGGTGATAACGCTGAGCTTCCAGCCAGGAGCCATGAAACCCAAGAAGAATAACTCTATCACATCCACTAATAACATCAGTGCACTGAATGAGACCACTCTGCTAAATTAGATTGAGACTAAATGGCGACGCGTTGATCAGAGCCAAATGTGGACACCAGGAGACAGTCTCATTATAGTTTAAACCATCAAACGCAGCGTGTTGTGAATACAGAACATTAGTCAGCAAAGTGAATGTTTGGATAAGTTTACATACCAAAGGAGTCATGCAGTGAGTTTGTGACATTTAATACATGTGTATGGTAACCCAGTGTTGATTCAAACAGTAGCTGACAACTGTAAACACCTTATCACAATAAAATCCAGCTCTAAGACTTAGCCCAATGTCTTTGTTCAACCTGCACGTTTGTATAGGTTGGGCAAGAAAAGGTTTCATTCCTAGATCTCAGTGTGCACGTTGGGGTATCTCTTCAGCAGGCTGGTGGCTTGTTTTGGGGGCAGACGTCCGCCCTGGAGGCTGGTCTGTTCAGATTTATTCTTCATAGCAGCCTGTGTAAGAAAAAGGATCATTGGATTACAGTGCCTTATAATGAGTAATCTGCTAGCTAAGTACACAGGGTTCGTACATATTTTTACCAATACATGTTTAAAGACTCTTCCATGACCCTTGGGCAAATTTTCCGTACATTTTCTGAAACGGCCATAGATGCTCCTTATCTGTTCTTTTTCGCTACTATTTAATAGCTTTTAAAAATATAGTTTATCTTAAAAATAATAATAATGAAAAACAAAAAGAAAACTTTTCTTAAAAAAAAGAAGTGGCCTTCTTTTTCTTTGGATAAAACTGCCATTTTTTGAAGACAACATTTTGGCGATATTTTTTAAAAATGTTTTGGGGTGATTTTTCAAAAAATAAATAAAAAAGAAATTCTATTTTATTTCATTTTATTTATTCTTATTTATTATTTATTCATTTTGGCTTTTTTTCTTTAAAACTTTTTGGTGATTTTTGAATTTTCTTCAAAAATCACCAAAATGACACCAATTATCAAAGCCAGAAACTGTAGAAACATCATCATTGGATTATCAAATTTCAGATCCCTGGACACATCATGTATTATTATATAAGTTTGTGAAACAGATTTCCATGACTGTAAACATGAGGTCAGGCAAACTTTGAGAAAGTTTAAAGTCTCACATGAATGATGAGGTGAGACGCAGACTGAACACTGAACATTTCTTCTGTAGAGAGACTTCCCAAGATCATGACAACTGAGAGCTCTCCGGGCAGTTTCACAAAGATATTTTAGACTGGTTTGTAGCTTAGTTTTACTCTTAGATGACACTAATGCAAGTTCATATGTTTGCTAATTTGGCACTTAAAACTATTTCCATGGTATTGATCAGTGGCACTGCTGACCAGCAGCACCAAATGACTAAAAAGAGGAAAACATGGCTCATAATTAGTAGTTTGTTGTCAAGCGAGTAATGAGTACTTTTTTGAAAATATACAGCACGGTTTTTCCCACAGAATTAGAGTGATGAACAATGGGGGGACAACAACAGTAGCAGTTTGTGTCTCACAGGGAGGATAAATGATCTGTCGATCCAATCAGAGCTGATCAGATCAGATCAATGGATTAGAGGAGCAGCTGCTGCAAGTAAAAGCAAACTTGCTGCTCCATCTGTGCCCCGAGTACACTCTGCACTCCTTGAGTGTGAAGTAATGCATAACCTAAGAATATACATACTTCAACAATGCTCCTAATGAACGGTCAAGTTCCAAAAATAGAAAATCTATTTATGGCAGCAGATGTTATTATTGTGACATGCTCAGAAACTCTGCAGCAGTGAAAAGAATCTTAGTTCACTATACTGAGAATGTCTGAAGTGTATTGGAGTACTGAGGCCTGCCATGTTCATGCTTATGATTCTCATATCAAAAAGCTTCATAAAAAGTCTATATAATAAATATATTACAGTTATCATTGAAATGTCCTTTTTTCAGCCTGCAACAGTTTTCCTGCAGGTTGACCACTTATTTGTAGTTAATTTGACAACAAATCATCAATATCCATTTATCTCAACAAAAGATTTTATTGACTTTAAGGGGAACCACACCATATTCAGAATTCATACATCTTATTCCTTTGGTCTAACAGTCCAAAAATATTAGTGAGCATGCATAACTCTCTCCCAAATCCAGAAACTAGAGTGCGACACTAAAATTTGTAATGTCATGGGTGTAAAGTCTCGAGCTGCTCCATAGACGACGAAAGGTGAAAGATGTTGTAGATGACACTGCGAGCAGCCAGAGGAACCTTCTGAGCATATGGGAACATTTTCTGTTCTCACAACTGATGACGGTACAATAGAATACAGTTCATTTTGGTATAAAACTGAAAACAAACATTCTGTGGGTACACTTAACCAGCCATTCATCGTCTCTGGAGCAGCTCCAGACTTTAGACCCCATGATATCACAAGTTTGAGACTTCTTTCTCTTTTTTAGGCTTTGAGAGACAGTAGCTCATGTTCACAGAGAGTGATTGAACTTTCCTTGGTCGTGGAATTAACATTGAAATTCAAATTTAGGTGGTGTTCCCTTTTATGACTTTCAGTCTGAAGCAGTAACTTCAGTGGGTTTTGACATTTCACAGCCCCCTCATACTATTTCTACTTGCTTGTTTAATTAGTGAAATAGAGTGACGTTTTGAAAATCAAAAAAGTAAGTTCTAGGTCATTTAGGCAATAAGAACTGTTACTCGTCTGCGCTCAATAAATTTCACATGACATATGAGGTCGCCTCGCCCTACTCTCTAAATCGAAGATAGTCCAGCTGCTGAAAGCAGATGGAAGCCATGAACCAGTGATGCATAAATAATGTTTCACCACGTTTGTGCTCCACCAGTTAATTCTTGACCAATAATATTACACACAGTGACTGATTAATCACTTAGTAATCATTAACAATCCATATAGTATCAGTAAATTGTGTAGTTTGCCCTCCTTTGCTCTGCATCTTTTATCTGTTAAGTGCTAAGCCGTACAACACACGGGCCTCATGTTGTCTGCTGTGTTTGTATATTCTGTAACGGTCTGATAACCTTCGCTGTCAGATACACAGCAGGGTTTCCCACACATTCATTTATTTGTGGCGGCCTGCCACAGTTAACACATCTGCCACCACGTATTGATTTTCTATTTTTGGAGCTGGACTGTTCCATTAGGAGCACTGCTGAATTATATAAACCATTCAGTTATTCATTGCACCACACTCTTGAAACACAGAACATAATCTAGGCACAGGTGGAGCAACAGAATGCCAGGTGCAGTGAAAGTGAAATGTAACAGTTCATTGTGCTGAATCTCAAACTCCACAAACTGCTGCTGAGGAAAATAAAAAAGAACTCATAATGAGTTCAGCAGTGCTACGTTAATGAACCTGCAAAAACGTCTAAATTTAGAGGGGACACAGAATTATGAATAACAGACTGGGGTGGGCGATATATCAAAAATACGTGAGGAATCACGCCTTGCTCCTTGCCTGCGATGTATGAAATTGCAGACATCGATTATTAATTGTTCCATCAATTTTATGAGCCAGTGGCGCTTTGGTTCCCTTGCTCTCTCCTCTGCGGCTCTCTGCCTCTAACAGACACACACAAAAAGCATGGCTTTTGCAGAGCTCCAGACTGTGACTATTTAGTCACATTTTGTGACCATGGAGCACCACTTTGATTTTCAAATACTATTAATATCTGAACTGGAGAGCTGCGAGTTTGTTTCCAGTTCTCAGAGAATAAATCATTAGGTTTAACGGTGCTACAGTTACAGTCTTAATGAGTGGTAGTGGTGGCAGTGTATTAGTCACATTTTGTGACCATGGAGCAGCAGTGTGACTTGAAATATTGGTTATATCCAAACTGGGGAGCTGTTAGTTTGTTTCCTGCTCACAATGAATGAGTTCTCACAGCTAAAGGCGCTGAGGTATCTGTTTAACTGTCTGCTATGCTAACTACCAACCGATGACTGGAAGCTTCAGGTCCACAGCAAAAACATCTACACTTACTGCCTGAGACAAGCCAGGTCCTTCAAAGTAAATGCACCGTTTTAATTTCCTTATAACCATATTTCATTAAATGTTATTATGACAGTAGTGTATTCAACTTTATTAAACGACAGTAGCTACTCTTTTTAACTGTAACTGCAGTTCATTCAGATTTTTTTATTTTATTTTGTTTACATTCATTAAGAGGACATTTAAAAGTATTCAAATAGATATAGCTTTAAAATATTGCAAAAAATAGTTTAAAGTTTAAATAGTTTAAAGTTTAAAGCCCTGTAAGGAACACACAAACACAACAAGCTTAAAAAAGAAAACGGAAGGTTTGCCATCATCAGCTACTGCAACGCAGAGGTTCTAAATCTGTGGGAAACACCACACGGTACGTTTGAGGGGTCAAGTGCCTACTTGTGTGCCGCATTTCTGGTAATTGCCATAGTGCAGTAAAGACCATGAGTGTTTGGAATTTATCAGAGCTCAAAGGGAAAAACTTTATTATAAAGAACGTCCTGTCACTCACACAAAATCTGATCCACAATCCAGCACAGTTAAAATGTTGAAACAAATAACCTTATTACAGTTCAAGGTGCACAAACCTGCATAAATCTATCAGCAGGTTGTTGTTGGTCTGACAGCGGCCGATGGAATCTCATATATCTCCCAACACTACAGGAGACTCTTCATGTGTACTATGGCTGAACCACAATTCCAGATCCCCATTTATCAGATATCAGAGAATATAATCTTATTCATACTATTATTCTAAAAATGATGTTTTTTAAATTATTGAATCTGAACAAGCTATAACTAAAAACAAGAGAACAGTGCATGTTTTGCATGCATTTGCCAAGTTGTCATACACTATATACACACATCAAAGCATCCAGATTAATATTGTGATACTTATTTCATGTATAACACAGAGCTCAAGTGTGTTAAAATGATTTTGCAGACTTTATAAACTGATACTTCCAGTGAATGTGTAATTTCTCAGGGTGCATTAGAAAAAGACATTTTTGCATGTCACTTCAGGGGCCCTGTAGAATTGCATTTTCCTCTACTCTGCCTATTTTAAAGTGCATGTGTCATCTTAGAGCACCACTTCTTGTGTCTGTTGTGCTGCTGTGTATGAGAACATACCTGAGCTGCCTTGACGCAGGTGTAAAAGGAGTTCATTTCGCTGGAGCACAGACCTTCCACAAAGTTGTTCAGCTTCCAACAGGCCATCAGGACGGACATCTCTGTGACACAGGTGGCCTCTGTGGAGGGACGGACACATGTTTACCCTTTAATAGCCACGCATGATTCGAAAGACAACATATTCCTGAGGGTCTGTAGGGTAAAACTACAATTAAATTAAGTGTTAGAACTAACCCTCTGTCTGTTAGAGGTTACTCTGCCTATGGGGGAGGTTGGAACATGTCACTTCTCCTCTGGTACAGTTGGACCTAAACGGTAGGTCTTAGAAACAAACGACTGTTTATTTGTAACAAAAATGTTGATGTATGAAAATATGATATCACTTCATCTGAATATTTATTAGAGCATATGAGAACAAACCCCATAAAAAGATTATTTCAAAGATACACGTGAGCCTTCAACAACGTGATAATGAAAATGCACTTTAAGTAAAAACAAGATAGGAAAATGACGGTGATATGACTGTCACACAAGAGTTACTGGGAGGAGGTGTTTAGACATCAATGGAAAACAACAAACTTGCCATCCTGAAGAGAATTTAGCTGGAAGAATGTTTTGCAAACTGACATCCTGGATGCTGTTTTTTTTTTTTTAACCAAAATTACTTTTACTTTGAACTGATGTATCTGTTTGGAAAGGAGGAACTCAAATGGAAAAAAAAGGACAAATACCTGTTAAAAATATTATTGCCGCCCTGTAAGAAATCCCTAACCAAGAAATGGCTGAAAAAAGAAATACCCCGTGTCGACTAACGGATTGATGGCATATGCAGTATTTATGTCATGGAGAGGATGACTTTTAAGGGATGGACAATGTATGTTTCGAGATCACACACTGTAGTGTAACTAGGAGCCACCCATTGTCTACATGTGTTTGGTGTGATCCAATACAAGGATTTTTTTGTCTCTCTACTTATTCTTTTACCCTTATTTTTTAAAATAATTTTTATATACTTAACCCCTCGACCTATTCATCACCTAATATGATTTTCTTTTCTTTTCTTTTTTAAAAAAATATTTTTTATTTCATGAATATGTTTGCTGGTTTATTAGGTTTTCATTTTTATATGATTGAAAGGTCTTAATGGTCATTTGCTATTTTGTTTTTTTACATAAAACAATAGCAAGAGACTTACATAAAATGCACAAAGAAAGAAAGGAAAACACGACATCCATTCATCACCTTGTGAAGTTTTATGCATAGATACCGGCAACTCAAAGCAGGTTGGTTTCGTCCCTGTTAATGTTCAGTGTGTGTGTGTGCGTGTGTGTGTGTGTGTGTGTGTGTGTATTTGGCAGAGCAGCGCTACAGACACTCAGAAATGTTATTCACGAAGTGTTTCTTCATAACTTGACGTACCTCCTTTGCTGGGTTTGCGCTTCGCCACAGCGTCTTTGAGGATCAGGGGCTTGTTGGGTTTGAGGACGGGTCTCTTCCCCTCGCGTTTGCACAGCAGCCTGCTGACCTTCTCCTGGAACGCGATGCCTCCCTGCGCCGCCATTTCCTTCACCTCCCTCCCGCTCACTGCTGCTCCCTGACCGCTCACTGTGTGAGAGCTGACGGGCAGCTGCTGTGTGGACCTCTCTGACACGGAAAACTGACGAAAACAGCGAACAATTTTCACTTTAATGTCACTAAACTTTCCCACTCCGTCACTCGGCTCACCAGTGGGACGCCATATTGAGCCGTAAAATGAAATGTGGTGTCGTAAAACACCAACAAGCATAAGCCTGTGCTGTCGTACTCCTCACAGAGCTGACGATTTTTTAACCCCTTGAAAGCTGGGTCGAGCAGCTCTCTTGTGTTTGGATGCTTTTAAAGATCTAACACCCGAGCAAAATTGGTTTGCTTTATTTTGAAAAACGTGGGGTGAAAAAAACAATGAGCCACTTGGCAAGAGATGTCCCAGAAATTGCAAGAAATATGTAAAAAGTGACAAGAAAAGTTAGGCTATCTGAAAAAAGAAAAGAGAGAGAAAAAAACAAACATTAAACTAGGAAAGGGGTTCCAAAAATCCATATTTATAACTATTATTTATTAGTTATACATACCTATTATGTATTCAAAATTATGTTGTCGAAAAAAATGTCTATATTTTAAGCACTTATTTTCAGGTTATTTCATAGTTTGTTTTTTATTGTTGTTGTTGTTGTTGTTGTTGTTGTTGTTGTTGTGTTAGCCTAATGTTCTGTTGTTTTGTTTCTGTATGGACATTTCCGGGTAATTTCTTTTAATTTTAACTACTTTCTTGCCAATTTTTGGGTCATTTCATGTAAAGTAAATCATTTCCTTCCTCTCATGTTCCTGACCTTTCAGGAACATGAGAGGAAGGTAAATCAGGACAATTTGCTCAGGTTTCAAAGGGTTAATTTTATTTAGAACAATTCAACAGTGCAAACTCGAATAGGAAAACAGAATATTGCATTCTTCCAAACAATACTAACAGATTTTAAACAAAATGAAATCTGGTCAAAATAGCAGAAATTGTGACACAGTTTAAGAGACTTTTTTACATTTGTGGATTGATATTTTTAGAAATATTTTTCCATTTACATTAATAAATTACATATTTACCATAACTGTTCTGATATTGAACATAGTAGAGATTTCTTTGGAGAGGTTACAAGCCTGAATGTTTAGGAAATCTCTAAAAAAATGGGTTTTAGATGCATAGGTTTTATCCAGATGCATTTATAAACAAACACAATAACAGACACTCCCTTAAGCTTGTTATTTAGACAGTATTTATCACTGATTCCCCATGCTTTCTTACACATATCATTGAATAAGGACGACCAGAAACATCCAGATAAAGGGACAATATTTTTGTTAGCGAACTTCTCTTTTAATACCAATATTTTCCACCCAGTCTTCAAAATGAACAAGTAGATCTACAGCACCAAAGTTTCATAAGGGTATAATGACATTTTTTTGATTGTACTCATGTGTTTCCGATCAATCCCATTGTTACGTGGCATTAGTCTGTGCTACCAGCTGACAGTGATGAAGAACAGTTGTGTTGTGCACAGTTTCCAGTAGAAACAGCACTGCGTTCCTCTGGCACATGGCCTATGGCTACATGACACTCAGGGAGAATGCAGAGCAAGTCTTAACATCAGCCCATCTGATGCATGTATCACAGCTGGTACCGTGTCAAGTCAAATTAGGTTCAGCTGTAAAACATCAGAGGAAACAACACACCCACACTCCAACACTGTGTTACTTATGTTTCA
This sequence comes from Plectropomus leopardus, assembly GCF_026936395.1. NCBI lineage: Eukaryota > Metazoa > Chordata > Actinopteri > Perciformes > Serranidae > Plectropomus > Plectropomus leopardus. The sequence goes on along the minus strand of NC_142188.1, from coordinate 33,441,949 downwards.
GAATTTTCCAGCTCAAACAGTTATAAAGTAATAAAGCACCTGGACTGATTAAATGAAGGTTACAGTCAGCTGAGTTAGGACTGGCTGTTCACAGATCACTATCAAAAGGCCTTCTGTTCACTACTGTACATCAATGGTTCACATATTGGGACCACTTGAATCTTTTTTTAATTATACAGATATCGAGTTTTCCACTGACATTTACAGATATCAGCAAAAAGTGTACGCTATATGTAGAATATATATTATCTCTTTGTAAGACAGCCCTTACTGACGGGCATTTGAAGCCGTTATTTTAAAAATACATTTTACTCCACTGAACAGTGGAGCTGCGGCTCTACCACTGCCTCCACAAAGGGGGGGCTTTTTTGCAAAGGGGGGGCTTTTTTGCAGCCCTGTAGTGCCACCTCTTTAAAAGCAGCTAGAGATATGAGATGAGAAAGTTAGCAGAGTTGAACTCTTTGGGGTGGCCTGGGAATCGTCTGAGCAAGACACCAACCCCAAACTGCTTGAGGTGCCTGACCATGGGTAGACCCTGCCTACAGACATTTCTCCATTTAATTGATGTATAGCTTCTTATTTTGTGTATGTGTGTGTGTGTGTGAGAGAGAGAGAGAAGGAGTGATTGAGTTTCGGGTTTATGTGTAAATGAGAGTGTGAAATTTAATTTCCCCTGGGGTTAATTAAGCATATAAAAATACATACAAAAAATGAAACTCTTTTTTAACATTTTTAAACATCTAATTCTGTGACTTATTATGTGAACCACTGATTGCACCACTGTGCACCTTCATCCCCATATTTAACCCCCTATGTTCCAGTGAGGCTCTGTAAAAACTGTAAACACTTTTGTTTTGCAACCTGATCCGACAACACATCACAGTTCTGTCTAGCATTACCCTACCCTTAGGGATACACCCTTTGCAAGGGCTTCAGAAGTGGCATCCACACACACACACACACACACACACACACACACACAAAATCTAACTTTAATGAAATCTCTCTGTTGGAAACAGTGTGTGTTCGCCTTCTGTCCTCAAGTTTCCAGAGGTAAACACATTGGCACTCTCCTGCCACTGTGTGCCTGGAAGCTGTGTGGCTTCTCTGTGTCTCTGCATGTTGTTCTCCTTGAGAAAATGTGCTGCACATTAGGCTTGATTCTGTGCCAGGATCAGTTCATCCACAGCGATCTGACACACAATCTCAGTCACACCACAAATCAAATTCATTCCTTACTCTCACCATGAGGTGTATATGTGTGTGACAGCAAAGCTTCAATGTGTGTGAAGGCACACACACATACACACACACACACACACAGAGCTGTCTTAAAGAATCTTTTGTGAGGATATGAGTGGACTGATAAATCATGCTGACAGTGTTTGAACATTCTTTCAGATGTGCCAATCAAGCAGTTTATCCTTTCCTGTTAACCTCCAGTGGACAAATACACACTGTCATGTTTTACACATTACTGCACTGAAAATGCAGAAAAATAATGCACTGCCAAAAACTGAAACACACACTAAAAGAAACACAATGGTCATTTCCCCAGGTATGATTCTTTCAAGATAAGAGTCATATCATAAGCCGTGAACTCATGTTAACCCAAAGATCTAATTTCAGCCCTTATGATTTGAGAAGCCACATTGTATGATATCTGACTTTTCTATAACACGAGAGGAGTTTATCAAAACTGATCCGTGAAACTAGTTGCTGATGAGTCAGGTTTCACCATATTCAAAATGTCTTTACAATAACAACATACTTTTGATAATCCTTATGTAAACAGGGAAAATGATATGCCTGCCAACAAGTCAATGTGCCAGTCACCACAGAACTATTCTGCTCTTACTGCAGGAAATACAAGCAGACAGACAGCTCACAGCTTGTTGTGAGTTACAGTGATAATGGGGATGCTAAATCATTTCTGACATTCTTTGCAATAGAGGGGCTTGCTGGCTTACTGGAGTGAAATAACCAAAAATGGATAATGATAAACACATTAGTAGCAACAGCCTTTGTTTTCATTAGCATGTCATCATTGTTAACCTAAGTCTCTGTGCAGTTCCAAAAGAACTACTGTAATAGCCACAAACAAAGGTTTGTACAACATCCTTCAAATTAGCAGCCCAGGTATGACAATATATCCTTGATGTAAAGTCATGGAGGTTAGGTTTAGGCAAGTAAAGTTATTGCGGTTAAGGTTTAGGCAAACAAAATATTTTGAGGATGTGCTCAAAGTTCACTTAAAGTTCATATGGTTCCAAACACCAGTCTCCTAGGGAAAGTCCTGTGTTTTGTGACTCATCTACCACCCCAACCTGGCTCCTAACTAGACTGCTCAGGATTGATTTCTGCCAAATCCTGAGCAGTGCCAATAAATCCTCATAAACCTTACAAACGGTTCCACTAAATACTTACATTTTTATATCTCAAAATAGTTCTCTTAATATACCTCCTTTATCTGTTTAGAAAACAAAGTAGTGAAATATTATTGTAGTAGAGGCTTACTTTCATTGTTGTATGGTACTCTGGTGTCAGGGTCACAAGATTGTTTAGACCCCAGATTAGAAATATTGAGGAAAAAATTAAATGAGGATACTCATGTTAATGACTAAACTGAGCCATGAAAGAAAGTTTAAACCCAAATAGTGAATACACATTTGAAATTATTATATTACAGACTATTATTGCAGACTTCTACAACACAAGTTAGATTGCACAAATACAATGAAAGTATTCTGGTCACGCTGTATTTAGTTGATGGATATTTGTAACATTTCAACAGCTTATTAGTTGAGATTCAACAATTATTCAGTAGTCACTGAGCTGTAACCAGGCTTTGTGCCACTGGGGCCCACTGAATTAGAATTACATACAAACAAGTAGCAAATGAAAGACAAAGCCTGAATAAATGAGTGTAGAAGACTGCAGATGAATCCTTACAAGGTAAAAGGCCTCACAGAATGATCTGATAAGTATGTAAACTAATTCTATGCTATGAACTTCACAGTCACCACATCTCAACCCAACTGAACCATGGGAGATTTCTCTACCACTATCATCAAAACAAAATGAAACACCAAATGATAATTAACCATGTGTTAAACAGCGTACACATCTGGCTGTGTTATGAACATTTTTGTATATTTACTTGTTTATACGCAATGCGAGTCACTGGAGGATACATCTAGAGGACAAATGAGAGAGCTCAGGCCATAAACAACTACCAGATGTGTGAGATGTAGACAATAGACATGGCAACATCCAACAAGGTTATTATGCTGTTAATGCTGAGATCAAGACAGAAAAGGGGACAGCAGCGGTGGTATCTAGGGCCTCTAAATCAAGTCCATTTTCCAATGTAAAATGCAAAACCGATGCAGGGGACGCATGGCAGCATTCATGACTGCATGTATGTGAACAGCACGTATATCTCTGGCCTAACAAGGGGTACTGAAGCTGTATCTTTGGCATTTCTATACTGCAAGTTCTTGTTACCTATCTGCCTAACATTGCAACACACTTGCTTCCAAAATCATTACATGTTGCTGCTTTGCAGTTCGTAATATGTTGTCGCTTTGCAGTGGACTTCCATGTCTACATATTTAATTTTAGTTATCCCTCTGTGTCTGCTATTTACATTCTAGGATGCTGCCACCATGATGTTAGCAAAAGCACATGGTGGGATTACGCTGCACATGGTTATGTTTGAGCAACAAAAGCACATGACAACCAACATGGAAACATCAACAAATGCACATGCTGGCACAGATGGTTAAGATTAGGGCATGAGGCACATGGTATGGTGAAGGGAAAAACATTGAAGTCACACAGGAAGCGAACACTGGACTCCTGCATGAAAGTCCAGGGTTTGTTGGACCCATCCACCAGGCCCTCCCACCCAGTCTCATGCTCCTTATATCATGTTGTTACTAGCAGCATTTTAATTTCAAGCCACCCAGTGGCATTTCATGCACACACAAAAGCTGGCTTTTGGTGTTGTGATCTTATGGAAAAAGCAGCAGTGCTTTTGGGATGAAAATGGGCTGGACATTGATAGGGATACATCTGGAATATGATCAAATTAAATGTTTAGGTTGCCAATGCTGATTCCACTGCAATTGGCCACTAACACTAACCATGAGAGTGTTAGATTGCACCAACCTGTCAGCAGTATTTTAATGTTGTAGATGGCTCAGGTGCTCCAACTATTCACTCAAATTCATGAAGGTAGTTGGAAGTTGCACTGCTTGCTTTCGTTGTAAGCTAATGTCACTGAATGTGTCTCCTGCTCCTCTGGGTCAGATCCTGTTTGGTGCTGAGAACAGACCAAACTGGGAAATGAGGAATGTCTTTTAGCAACACAGCTTTGCCTTATTTGTGTTCCTGCCTCTCCAGCTGTCGCATGACCTTTGAACCCTTCTGTCTTGCCTTCAGTGCGGTGAAGTCTGACTCAGCCCTAAGAGCCCCTGGCAGATCTGCATATTTACCACTGCAGTGTGTGGAAGGCCAGGCTGGGTCACTACTGCTTTGTTAGCTCTGACTTCTCCTAAAGAGGTCAGACAAGCCTCGGTTACAGCAGACAAAGATCTCAGAGAAGATCAGTCTGCCTATAACTAGAAACAAAAGGAACTGTTTCATTTTGTCATTTGAATCCTTCTTCTGGCTCTTATAGTGCCTGTAGACTTAGGTGCTGATGTTTCCAGTTGCCTCTCTTTTAGCTTTACTGAATTTGTGCTAAAGTTATGCGACAGTGTTAGCATCTCTTTATTGCAATACTGGACAGTGGTGGCATGTGGCTGCAAGTCATCAATCAGGATGAGAAAATCAACTCTAAAGTTTCCTTCTGCCAACTTCTGCTAGCTAGTTGCTTGATAGCCAGGTCAAGGTTTTTAAATGAAATCATCAGTAAACACAGAGGAGAAGATGTTGAAGATGGTCACCAGCTGAACTAGAATCCTGCTGACCATTGTACAGGCATTGGAGATAAGACTGGATGATCCCCGTGTCACATCAGTTTTCAAATATGAGGAACTGTATTATCCTTGGCTTAATCCTGGACAGCAACATTTAACCAGGTGACACATTTTCTATTTACTGATGTTACAGAGCAAAAGACTCTGGCAAGATAAGAAGAGGAAGAAGATGCTTAACAGTGAATATAAGGACAGGTGTGATGGTGAGATGTGAGGTGCTGTCCCGTTTCTGCTTCGGGTCACCGGTATGCACCCTTCAGAGTGGCTTGGAAGAAGTGAACATAGGGCCATCTTGATGGGGTCGGTATGACTGGGCAGTTAAATCATTCCACTACCAGAAACCATGCATTATAGAGCACAAATTGAGGGAGCTGATGGGATCACATTTCACTGGAGTTGGACCTTGTAATATTAGATGTGGCTTAAAAGTGATTGATTGATCAGTTCATTGATTTTTTACTGTAGAAACAAACATTTTACAGTTCTGCTTTTGTTCCCATTGATCTCTGCCAGCAGTAAGGTAAAGTGAGGTAAAGGTAATTGATCAAGTGAAATCACATCACATAAATGATGACTTAATCATACACAACAGTAATTACCATTTACTACTGGTGCATTCTGCATGGGGCAAGAAGATTGTGAGACAAGCCAACATGTCTAGGCCCTTGTTAGTGTTTGTGAGGAGGAGGCTAGACAGTTTCCCAGTATTTGGCTGGAATGGGGAGATAACGCACAGCAGTGCGGCAAAAAAAGATGAAACAAGATTATGGAAAAAATGCATCACAATGCTGAGGTGGAGCAAATCAATTAACTAGAAAGGGGATTGACATGCTATGTGTGTCATTAGGTTCCAGTCAATGTTCTAGTCAGATTAAACTAATCATACTGAGAAATTATGGGACCTATGTGGAAAGTGTAAAGTTATATTGTGTTTGCTACAGTAAAGCCCCCTGACTGAAAGACCGGAAGGGCTGCCAGACCTATCAGGAAGCCTTTTACAGAACCAGAGCAGAAGGTCTTCAGGACCCTCAGAGAGACTCTAAATTATAATGGCTGAGGTATCCAAAGTGCTGCCTCTGCTGTCTATGGACCATGTCAGGGTCTCAATGATGTGGACTTCCAGGTACCTGAAGGTGCTCATCTTCTCTCTAAGTGTCCCATCCATTCTCAAGGCTTCCTCTACTGCTTCCTTCCAAAGTGCAGAACCAGTTTCTTTGTTTTGCACAATTGAGACAGGATTCACATATTTTCTCAGCTAATGATCATCATAGTTGGTGATCCAGCCTGCCACAACTGTGTCATCATCCAAATTTAACAATGGAGATGAAGCAGTTCTTGACCACACAGTCATGTATGTTCATCCTCCAGTCTGAGTCTTCACCAACTGATGAGCTCATGTTTATGCTTGCAGTGTTAATATTAAAGTGTGTGCTGAATGTGTTCAAATTTTCTGCCAGGATGTGTCCCAACTATAGACTGTATAAATAATGGATGTAGATAGTGTGTTGTCACTCAGGTATGTGGACTCACATTTTGAAGCCTTGTATTCAGCATTGTGGCCTGTTGTTTTTTTTTTGGAGCCAGAAGTGACCATATTTGGATCTGACTCACTTGGGGGGTTTCTATTAACACTGATATTGTGCAAAGTGAAAATGCAACCTTCTATTTATCGCAATAACATTTTTACTCTCGTCTAAAGTGGTATTTTAGGTGATGTGAAAAAGCCAAACATCGCAAAACTGTAATGGAAACCCTTTCTTTGCTTTTATAGGTCACATGATGCTATGACCTTGCAGAATACTGCAGTGGACTTGTTAATGTGCATATTATGCTCTAGGTATCCTTCTGCGTGTGCCATTTACGTTCCAAGATGCTCAGCACAAGCACATGGTGGAATTATGCTGAATGTGGTTATGTTTAGGCAACAAAAGCACCTGGCAACCAGTGCTGGTACAACAACAAATGCACGTGCATCCATGGATGGTTAGGATTAGTGGTTCTGCCTGGCTGCATTCTCAGCTGATGCCATCCAGCGGCGCATCATGCAAACACGAAAGGGTTTGGGTGTTGGGATCTTACACCAAAAGCACTGTCAAAGCAGCGGTATTTGACAACTTTAGAATGTGAATGGGCTGGATCACCAGCTGTTCCAAGTTAGGTAAGCAGGAGCAGTGAAAAGTGGTAATGTCCTTTTGAATCCTTTTTATGAAGTCTGTCTTCAAGGCTGTTTGAGAGACTTACACGCTACTAAATGTCCATATACATTTGGGACTGGATGCTTATCCTCTACAAGTCTTTCATTCATGCTTGTTGCCATTCTCCGTCAGCATAAGAAATGAAGCAGAATGAAGACTGAAATCATATTTTAAGTGCCACTATCCCAGCTGATAAGCATTTGTTGTTGTTTGGAGGCCCTCCAGTATGACTGACTGATTTTCTTTGGTCAACAGTTACACTCTCTGCCAGCCATTACCCATAGCACTTAACATTTGGAAACCAGCCAAAACGGATGCTAGGAGGAGTATATCTATAGCATGTCACCTGACACATGTGGGCACCCTGAACAACATGGGTTCAAATGATGATTAATAGTTGGCTTGACAGCCTAGCTATTGATTTATTAGCGTGAATCTCTCATGATAGACCCATGTGGGCTGACTGTATGAGTCATCTATGCTGCATAAAGAGAGAGCCCCCTGTTGTGTATGATTGTGTGTGTGTGTGTGTGTGTGTGTGTGTGTGTGTGTGTTTTGTTGCCTGTCTTTTAAAACTGAATAATTAATGGGAGCACAGGGTCTGGGGAAAGCAACAGCTGGTGTAGTGTGGAGGAGAAGAAATGTGTGTGTGTGTGTGTGTGTGTGTGTGTGTGTGTGTGTGTGTGAGTGTGTGCGTGTGCGTGTGCGTGTGTGTGTGTGTGTGTGTGTGTGTGTGCCCCTTGTTGAGTGCTGGTCCACAACCGCAGCTGTTAGTCACAGAGATAATGAATGGAGCAGTATGTAAAGCCTGTGTCAATGATTTACACCATGTATAGGCACATACAGCACTGATCTCTCTCACCCATCACTGATGAGCCACTCTCAGTGTGTGATAGTGTATTTATCTGCAGAGACTCTGCCGTCTGCCTGGATTTTATTATTTTCCGATTTTTATCTGTGTTCGGGATGTTTATGGACACGTTATTTTAATTCCAAACGTTCAAAATAACACCACTTTAATCACAACACCAAAAGTCAGCTTTCACATGTGGATTAAACACAGCCAGATGGCATCAAGTAAGAACACGGACAGACAGAACCTGTCGTGTCCGCATGACACACATCAGGCAGCATCAGGTTGAAATGCTGCCGGTAATGACGTAATACCAGGAACACGAGGGTGCCTATAGGGTGGGTGGAAGGGGTGGTGGATGGATCGAACAAACCCTGGACTTTCATGCAGGAGTCCTGTGTTCACTTTCCATCTGAATGAGAGGTGTTTTCCTGTGCCTTCTTCCCCTACTCCTAACCATCCTTGCCAACATATGTGTATGTTGGTGTCTCAGCATTGGTTGCCATGTGCTTGTGCTGTCTAAACATAACAAAGTGCCATGTCATCCCACCACGTGCATCTGTTGACATCACAGTAGCAGCATTCCAGAACGTAAACAGGGGACCTAAAAGGTAATACGGAGCCACAAAAGTCCACTGCAAAGCAGCAACATGAGACACGGCGCCTAAAAAAAACCCACATACTGCAAGGCTAAACACCAAGCCAGAGTTAATCCTGGGTTGGTTCTTACTTTCACTTCAAGCAAGTTTACAATCATTCATCAACATTCCTGCAGATCATACCTGTAAGCGGAAAATACATGTTCAGCCATAAGGAGTAGTCTGAGCTGGGTGATAAGTCTGTGCTCAGCCCAGCATCAATACACCTGTATAATCAGACAGTAGCAGAGGGAATTATTACCTAATAAAACAGTCAAATAGGCTACACTGAGTTAATTAGTTAATTAGTAGTTTTAGCTCTAAAGGCCCTGACACACCAAGCCGACGGTCGATCAACGTTGGGTTGGCAGTTAGCATGTGTCGCCCTAGTTGCTGTGGTGTGTCCCACACCTCTGGCCCTCGTTGGCCCCCAGCCAATTCAGCACCTTGAGTCGACATCTGTGCCGGCAGAGTCCACTGATTAATGAAATCACTCTGACTGGCTGTTCAGCTCAGCACACGAGAAGACAAATGGAAATGTGTAGAGTAAACAAGCTAAAGTTAAGAGGGAGTGAGGTCAAGTCAAGACAAACTTGTTCTATAAGGTCAGGTTGTTTTTCTTTAGCCACTGAACTCTTTAGCAGAAACGTTTTTTTCATGGTTTGTGTGGTTGGTAAGTATACGTTTTTCTTTTGGCATTGGCTTGATTAACTGGAACTGGTCTTCCTGTTTCCTTTTTTGACAGACCATTACAGACGACCACCATCTGCTGGTATGGACAGTTATTTCCTCTCGCAGGTGCAGAACTTCTGTGCTGTTTGGCCTTCGGTTGTAGTCTTTGTGGTGTGTTCAGGTACAACTTTTTTACAGAGACAGAGGCGACGTGAGACGATGCGGTAGACTGCTTTTGGCACCACAAGTTCTTTCATGTTGGTTTTGTGTGTCTGGGCCTTAAGAAAACTGAATTTCATAAAATAAATTTAAAAAAAATATTTTTTAAATGCAAGCTAAATTATCATAATCAATAAAAATGTAAAAACTATGAAAATATGACCCAAGTTGTAATAAAAATATAATTATCTTTTAGTTGAAATACGGTCTGATACACCTAAGACTACACTTCATTTCACTTCACACTCAGTCTCAGGCTAAAAACTGCATTTTTTTGTCCAACTTCCTTTTCCTCTCATTGTCTCGTAGCTTTAAATATGTACTGCACATTTGAAAACAAGCACTATTTGAAACTGAAGATTTATTTGATGTGACTAGCTGCATTTGGAATTTATGAGGGATACATAATGGATACAATAGATAGGATTATGTGAATAAGTAGCCTAGTATATAGCCTTTAGTGTATCTAGAGGGAGTTGTGTGAAATCTGATTAACCCTTAAACGTACTGCTAAATAGTCTGGTAGAGCACATTTTGAATCACTGATCTTAATGAAAAATGTTTTTAATTAGACTCAACCTGACTGAGCAATCTCTACCATTCGGTTTAGGTTTGTTACACTAAAAAAAAAAGTCTGCCTTGTCAGTTCACCTCCTACAAGAAAAAAAAGAAAAAAGTAAAGAAAAAAAATCACTCCAGACATTAGGGCTCTGTGTGGTGGGGTTTTAAAAAGGTAGGCATATGGCTGTGGGAAGAAAGGCAACCTGTTGGAATGCGCCGCATTAAATTCCCTCTGGTCAGCTGCAACAAATGTCTTGACAGAGATCCTTCAAGTTGATGTTCCAAAATGCCCTTTAGGAGACAAAAATGGGAGGTTTTCTGTGTCACAAATGAAAATTGTAGCATTGGGTTTTTTAGCTGCTAAACAAAAAAATGTTTTGAATTGGAAGCTATGCACTCCAAAATGTTTTAGTTTGAATAGGTTGGTTGGTACTGGTTAGAAGATTTAATAGGGATGGAACAAGCTGCTGCCACATTATTGCATCTTGATCAGGGCCTAGTAGGATTATGGGATACATTTAGGTCTTTTTTTAAAATCCTTACCAGATTAAATTTAATGGTACTATTTTTTCTTCTGTTTTTGTTTCTCACTATAATTTAAATTAAAATGATTACAAGCTTCTTAAAAAAGTATTGATGCTAGCCCAAATCCAATAAGGGTTAAATAATTCTTCTAAAAACATGCTCTACAATACAGTTGTTTTGGCTTCCATAGTAAAAGTAGTGAAGCTATGCTCATGAAATTATAACTGACAGTTTGCTGAGATAGGCAGTCCAATTATATATATGGAGAAATCATTTTGTAAGTTTGATTTTTTTTAATTGTCTGAAGCCATGCTCAACCAATTGAATTGTCCTTTCATGGTGAAGATAGTGATGCTAAGATTATAAACACTTTTTAAGAAATAATGGAAGGATATATTTGATGAAAGTATTTATATCAGTATGATTTTTCTTAAATTTCTGAGATGCCTTCAAAAAACGGTAATATAAAATACATGCATGGAAATAATACTAGTACTAGTAATAATCAGTAATCAAAAATGATCAGCGCAAGCACCACAAGTCTGGTAAAGCTTTCTAAATCAAACTTAATTATACATAAATCATTTAAATTATTTTCCCAAGATCTGACCAAAAGTAAACAGACAAAATAGCTCAATATATTCTCATACAACAGTTCATATGTTATCCTATGAATTAGCATCCCACAAATGAAGTTACGCACTTGGTTGAGTTATGTAATTAGCATAACAATACAGAGGTAAGCATGGTGACAGTGTAACTTAAAATGAATCAGAGTTAAGTCAAACTTCACATGGTTCCAAACACTGGTCTTAACAAAAAGTTCTGTGTTCTGTGTTTGTGACTGCCCCAACCTGCCTCCTTACAGAGACCACATCTTTCTTTACTCCCATCAGCACATTGGTTGCATGATTGCAGCCTTCCTAAATATGAGGGTTTTGCACAAATTATGTGGGAAATGGTGCATTACTTTTTGTGGGAAAATGTACCAACAGTGCATGAGAACAGCCTGAGTAGCTCACTGGATGAGCTATTAAAGCTAATTGCATAGGGATGTATGAATGAATTCAAATTGAAGACAAGACCAGTTAAATAGAAAATAAGAAAGACAGAAACCAAGAAAGACAGATAAAAAGAGAATAGGAACTAGTGCTTTTGGGGAAGTGAGTCTGAGCCAAAGGGAGGTGAAGGACAGCATGGTGGGAAAGCATCAGACTGTTTTTGGCTGTCTGGCAGACTGAATTGATTATCTCGACAAGACCATTAGCTAATGAAGAGCGTGTCTGTCTGGAGAATACTTGTGTTTTCCTCTGAGAAACGACCATCCTCCCTCCTCACACAGGAGCAACAACATTAACCATCCGCATTCATGTGCAGAGAGGAGCAGCCATGAGGGAACACAGGGACAGATGGAGTGATCTTGCATAAGATCAATGAATTTCACGCTAATGTCTACCTTAATGTCCAGTTTCCCCCAATTTTCCTTTAATTTTCTCAATGTAGTCATCACCAATCCAACAATGTCATACAGTTTAACATAAACCTCAAAATCTAATGGACATGAGATTTTCCATGCACATTCAAGTTCCCCAAAGGAGAATTTTGATGACCACCTGGCACTTTCTTTTAGTACCTCAACTTATAATGTTCCAAGAATAGTTAGCTGCATGTCTTGTCATCTGGGGTGTATGCAATAAACCAGCCTAAGTCATCAAATAATGCTGCTTTTGCAGGGATTGCAGCACAAGATCCCGATACAAGGTACAAGGTACACTAATTAAATACCTCTAAAAGTAAATTGAAGTTGATCCTAAATCCTGCTACCTCTTTTTGGCGTCGAAGGAGGAGTTGAGGAGTCTCACAGCCTGGGGAAAGAAGCTGCTTTGTAGTCTGGTGGTTCAGTAGCGGATACTTCTGTATCATTTTCCAGATGGCAGCAGGGGGAACAGACAGTGGCTGGGGTGGCTGCTGTCTTTCAGTATCCTTTGGGCTCTGTGCAGGCACCTCACTTCACAGAGGTCACTCATGCCCTGTAAATGGGAACCACTGATGTTCTGGGCAGTTTTAATCACCTGCTGTAGAGCCTTCCTGTCCTGAGCTGTGCATGAACGATGCCAGTTAAAAGTCTTTTACATGTCATAAAATCCTAGAAAAGGCCTTAAGTCCTGTGGATGTAAATGTTCTAAAATCTTTTTTTTTTTTTGAAAGTCCTGAAATCCTAGATAAGTCTTAATACCCTGGTTATGTCCTGAAATCCTACTAAATGCTTTATACCACTTTTTCACACATGCAGAAGAACTTCAACACCTATAAACAGACTTTGATGTGTAAAATCAGTGGCAATCCCCTGTAAGAATGTTGACTGATGCTGATCAGGCTGATCAAATATATTAGTCCAAAGCCTCATTCCCACTAAACAGATCCTCAATGCCTTAGATTACTCAACCCAGACTGGAAAGTGTATGTGCAAAGTGATGTGCCAAAAGAGCTTTTGAGCGTATACTTATGGAACCTGAGCACAATTAGATTGTCTGCTATGGTAATCTGATTAGCCAGAGGGGAAGAAACTCCCTGTAGTACAGAAAGAAATGTTCCAACTGCATTGCATTGGGTTAAGACTATTCAAACTGCCAGCTAAATGTTTGATATTTATAAAAGAAAAAGCTCCAAAGAGGTATTCTGATCCTTTATTTAAGTAACAAATACCAATACAACAGTGTAACAACATCTAGGGCCTGAATATTGCCTATAAAGATCTATAGATGACCTTATGAACTACAGTCAGAAACCACTCAAGCTTTCTAACTGGTGCCCTAATTACATTTCCTCACATTGTCATTCCCCTCAGTCAAACAGCTATCATTCTTTAGCATTTAAAGCCAAAGCATAAGCAGTGCAGTTCATTATGGATATTCTAAAATAAAGTCATAAAGTCACATAAAACAGCACCTTTTGACTATTTATTATTTTGGCTATACACCTATAGATTTAAAGACACTGACAACCCAGCCTTCTCCCCAGATCATCAAATACTGATGCTTTGTCACGCCCCTCTCATAGCAATGCACAGGGCAACATGTAATAGATCTATGTGATGTACAGCTGAAACACAGTGTAACGCGTGGTTAATACTTTGACCTGGTCCTAGTTAGGTTGAGGCAATAAAACTTCTTGGCTGGGTTTAAAAAATAAGGTCATGCTTTTGGGTTAAAAGAAGTATGTTTGTGGTATTGTGTGAAATTATGTGATAATGATGATATTAATAATAACAATAATAAGATTAATAATGATGATACACTTAATTTATATAGCACCGTTCTTAACAAGGTTATTGAGTGTTTTAAGAAAAAGAGCTGATAACAAACAAAACAGCAATAAATAAGATGAAAACAACTGTGATCATTAACACTGGTGCAGAAATCAAAGTTTAAAAAAGTAAATGGTCACAGAGGGAAGATGAAACCTAGCAACATACTGAATATTAATAAATGCTTTTCTATAAAAGAAAGTTTAAGAAGGGGTTTAAAAGATGCTAATTATGTAGCGTGTCTGATCCAGATAGGCAGAACTTTCCACAGTTTGGGGCATCTAAGAAGGCCCAGTCACCTTTGATTAGAAACCAAGATTGAGGAACAACCAGCAGAGCTGCATCCACAGATCATAGGGAACCCAGATATGTAGGTCGTCAATAAATCATCAGTGAAGTTTAGGCCAAGGCCATGCTTTAAAATGGTAAATGGACCTGCACTTGTATAGCACTATTATAATTATTAGTGCTAATTATTTTTTGATTAATCAATGAATCGATTAAAAAAAATTGAAATAATAATGAAATAAGCATTTTTTTCTCCCATCACTTTGCTCAAAACAGATTATCATTGACAACAGTGCTAAAAGTGCATCAACAGGCGGTTGCTGGAACATCCCTGAAATGTCAAAATAATATTAAACTATAAATAAATATCTACAAAAACAAATATGAAACAATTCAAAAAACTAAATGCTGACAGCTTTTACAACACACCATTACGTTTCCTTGCTGCAAACCTGAACGTGCTGTATCATAACCGTCGTACCCCCCGTGACATGCCATTCGTACAAAACGTTGTGCCTCTGCCATTCCTCTTCAAAACACCGGCTTCTCCCGTCTGCATGTGCCGTCAACAGTCCTATGACACAGTGAGTGAAGTAATAATCGCACGCCACAATAATTCAATAATTTTATTTGTTGCCAACACATTAAATAATTGATTATGATAGATTTTATCAATTTATTGCTGCAGCCCTACTATTCTTGTTGCTTGACCACTTAAAGCACTTTAACAATACAAGTTACATTCACCCATTTACACTCACATTCATTCACTGACCACCAAGGTGCCACCTGATACTCACACACTGATGGAACAGCCATTAGGAGTAAATTGGGGTTCAGTATTTTGCCCAAGGATACTTAAACATGTTGACTGGAGGAGCTGGAAACACATACCTTCCGATCAGGGGACGACCTGCTCTCCCTCTGAGCCACAGCTACCAAAAGTCAGCCTCAGTGCAGCTGGAGTACCACACTGTGACAGCGTAGGTCAGCAGGCTCTCTATTGAAGAGTGATAGAAGGTCACTAGCAGCCGCGTGTTCAGGTGTTCCTTCCACCCTCAGGAAGTGTATCCGCTGCTGTGCCTTTGTGACCAACGCTGTGGTGTTCTCAGACCATAAGGGATCGGGGTCAGCACTATTTCTCCTGAAGTCCACAATGATTTCCTTGGTTTTTGCGATGTTCATTCTAAGGTTGTTCCATGAACACCACTCACCAAGTTTTAGGACCTCATCTCTGTAGGCTGCCTCATTTCCCCTTTAAATCAGCCCCACCACTGTTGTGTCATCTGCAAATTTGACAGTGATGTTTTCTGGGTGGGCGGGACTGCAGCCGACTGTGTAGAGAGAGAACAGAAGTGGGCTCAGCACGCAACCCTGAGGAGAACCAGTGCTAAGTGTGCGGGTGGAGGATAGTTGGAGCCCCAAATTAGTTAGCTTGGTGACCAGAATGACCAGGATTATTGTATTGAAGGCTGAGCAGAAGTCAACAAAGAGCATCCTGGCATAATTCCCCTGGTGTTCCAGGTGGCTCAGCACCAAATGGAGAACTGTGGCTATGGCATCCTCGGTGGATCTGTTTGAATGGTAGGCAAACTGGTGTGAGTCCAGGGTGGGAGGGACACAGCCTTTGATGTGCTGTAGAACCAGTCTCTCAATGCACTTGGTGATTACTGGAGTGAGTGCAATGGGGCGGTAATCATTGAGGCTGGCTGTAGGAGACTTTTTTGGAACCGGGATGATTGTTGCTGATTTCAGGCAAGGTGGGATGGAAGCTTGTGTGAGGGACAGGCTGAAGATGACAGTGAAGACCTGTGACAGCTGGTAGGCACATGCTTTGAGCACCTTCCCAGGTACTCATCTGGACCCGCTGCTTTCCATGATTCACTGACCGGAGCACTCTTACATACTGCACCTCCACATAGAGTGAGGAGATGCTGGAGGCTGAAGGGGGTTGCAGTGGAGTGGCTGAGTGCTGTGTATGAGCCTCACAGTGGGCAAGGAAGCTGTTCAACTCTTCTGCCAGTGCCATCCCTGAGTCACCAGATGTTACATCACAGCCTCTGTAGTCCATAATGGTCTGTATGTCCTGCCACATTGTAGTCTGCTTTGACAGCCCTGATGCCTCTTTCTAGGTCTGCACGAGCAGCGCTGTACAGGGCTTTGTCACCTGACCTGATGGCTGAGTCGCAGGCCCGGATGAGCATGCGGCCCTGGCTTGTCATCCAAAGTTTCTGGTTTGGGAAAACCCAGAAGCATTTATCCACAGTGACGTTATCAATGCAGTACTTAATGTAGGAAAGTACAGTCCCTGTGAATACTGCCAAGTCGTCATGGTAAAAGGCATCCCACTGGGTGTGTCCAAAACAGTCCTGGAGTTGGGGGGAGGGCATCCTCAGGCCAGGTGGTGATGATTCTCTTTGTGGGCTTTGTTTGCCGGCTGAGGGGGGTGTATGCTGGGGTGAGAAACAGGGAGAGGTGGTCTGACTGGCCCAGCTGGGGGAGGGGGGAGGTATACAGCTCTGTAAGCACGCTTAATGTTAGAATACAGCTGATCCAGAGTGTCCTCTCCTCTGGTTGGGCATCTAACATGTTGGTGGAATCTCAGGAGGACTGGATTTTGGTTTGCCCTATTAAAGTCACCTGCAAAAATGTGAATGCCATCGGGGTAGGCCAGCTGATGTTTGTTTACAGCGTTTAGCAGTAGAGAGAGAGCTATGTTTACATTAGTGTCTGGTGGTATGTAGACGGCAGTAATGATGACAGTTAGCTCTCTCGGTAGAAAAAAGGGTTGGCATCTCACAGCCTGAACTCCAGATCAGGACAGCAGTGAATGTCTATGAAAGTGCTGTTGTTACACCAACCACCATGTATATAGATGCAGAGCCCTCCTCCTCTATTCATACCCAGCGGTGTTGTTGTGGATGTAGCCAGGTCTCCGTGATGATGAGCACACAGCACTCATGAACATAACGGTTCCCAGCCAGTTATAATTCCAGATCGTCTGTTTTTTGTACTAAGGATCTGGCGTGAGGTGAGACCCGATGACAATTCATGGAGATCCCGCTGGTCGTGCAATCAAGTCTGGGATATTAAAAGTACGGTGAAAGTCATTGGAAATAGTCATCTTCTGCTGAAATACGATGTCCAGTAGGTCTAAGTGACTATAGCATTTAGCAGTGAAAGTAGACATATGTATAAAAAAAACAAAAAAAGGCACAGATAGGGAGAGCCGTGAGCTGCTGCGTCTGTGCGCCGTCATTTTTACTACATCTAGTTGTTAAAGGGTGCGTTTGGCGTCATTATCACACACCAAAGGGCTTAACAAAGTGTCGCTATCTGACAACCTAGAGATGAGATCAGACTAAAACATTAAATATATCCAATTTAGATCAAATTCAGTTCCATTTTGTGCTGTTCTTGTGGAGGCATTTATTGCCATATTCATCTGTTTCCACTTAAAGCCTTTTTTCAGAATGTCCAACTCAGAGCAATATTTCAAATATGGGCTTTTGCTTCACTCGATAACTTCACCTGCTAATCCGTTGATGCATTACCTCATTCAAAGTTTTCTCTGGTCATTTAAAAGGATCTGCAGGGTTACCTCATGCCTTGGCATCATACTGATGTGCAGACAATGAAACTGGATGTAAGCCCAGTGTTGTTGGGGTGGAGGTTTGTGGTGGTGCTGCCTGCTATGAGCAGATAAAGGTACAAGCACTCCCCCTGCTGTAGAGAGAGCAGAAACAGCAGAAATGCAGCCACTCCCTCTCTCTTTGAGCTTCCCTGGCTGTGCTGTTCTCGTGCTTCCTTCAGACACCTTCACAAGAACTTAAACATCTGAAATCTAAGCAAATTAGTTTGATTTCTTTTGAAAACATGGGCCAAAAGGCAATGAGCAACTTAGCAAGAACTGTTACACAATTTGCAAGTAATTGGTAAATTTGGAATTATTATTAAAGTGGCTAAGGAAAAATATCAGAAAAACAATTTCATAACTATCATGATTGCATATTTAAAATTATTTTATTGAATTATCATTATTATTATTAAGCACTTTTTTCAGGTTATTTCCTTGTTTTTTAAATTAAACGCTGCTGGTGACGACAAAATCTAAGGAGCACGAGAGCACTTGAGGAGGGTCAATGGCAGTGGATGGGTCCCATATACAACTGACTGTCAGAAGTCCAATGTTCATTTCCAGTGTGGATGTGAGGTTGCCATGCACTGATGTTGTGTAAACATAAGAACATGCTGTGTCATCCCACCAGGTGCATTTGTTGACATCACAGTAATGGTATCCCAGAGCGTAAACAGCTGACGCAGAAGGATGCCCAAAACTTCATAAGTAGATGCAGAAGGTCATTGACAAAGAAGCACCACGTGTTGGGCTGGGATGAGAACATGTTGCAGCAACTGTCCCCTGCACATAGAGTTCTCAGGAGTGCATTCTTCTGAGGTCTGCACTCATAGAAGTTATCATCACTTAAGTACAGCATTCAATTTTTTGTCCTTTGCCATCAGTTCTTGGTTCCTGCCAACACTTCTGTTGTTGCAGTGAAATTATGTTTTGTTTTGGCTCAGCTCCAGTGGTCCTAAAATCTGAAAGAAGAGGAAATGAAAGTAAGGACGTGGTCAAAGCAAAAAAAAACCAAAAAAACATTGCTATCCTAGGAAACAAAAATTTGCAAGAAATAGAAAGCAATGGTTCCATCGAAATGCATGAAACTCTTCTTATTTTATAAATATTAATTTTTTTTATAAATTTATTTTTCCCTTTATTGATAGGACAGCTGTAGAAAGACTGTAAATGTGGGAGAGAGAGAGGGGGAAAGACACACAGCAAAGGGCAACAGGCTGGAACCCAGGCTGCTGTGAAGGCCTTGGCATATGGAGTGCACACTCAAGCAGGTGAGCTAGAAGCCGCCCTGCATTAAAGTCCTTTGATGCTTTTGGTACACGTTCACAGGTTGGCCATCAACCTTTGTCCTTGCCTCCAGCAGGATATGTTGCATCTCTGCAGATCTGTTAGGTCTGATTACAGTCAAACCTGAGGAGTGTTTTCAGGGGTGTTTGCTTAAGCCATCGCAACTGATTATAGTTGCTTTGACCACTTCACAGCTGGGAGGCATTTACTTTCAACACATTTCATTTGCCTTGAGGTTCAGGGCTGTTCACCTGGGAACCGAGCATCTAGTTTTTACCTGGATGTAACCCCTTCTATGAATACATGTGTGGCATTCTCATTGCCTACCCAGCTGGACCCTGTCATCAGTTAATGAGCCTAAGATTCAGCTAAGTGAAGGGTGTGCCTACAGTCTATAGGGCATGTATATGATCTGATCGGGTAGTCTAAGAGGTGGAGCCTTGATAGGGTAGGAACGTCCACTAGGAAAGTCTTTTATGGTGCTTTTCCACTACGTGGTATCGGCTCTGCTCTACTCTACTCACCTTTTTTTTTGGTTTTCCATTAGGAAAAAGTACTTGGTATCTGGTACCTGGTACCAGCTTTTTAGTACCTGCTCTCCTGGGGTTCCAAAAACAGCTGACCGAGTACTAAGAGGTACTAAGAGGTACTAAAAGCTGACGTGAACTTAATGCAGATCTCTGATTGGTCAGTGAGAAATGTCACTGCGTGGGAGACACGGAATACTGTGAACAGCGCAAACAGCTGAGCTACTGTAGCGGCTGCAGTTTTGTATCATTTTTTTTCTTTCCCAAAATGGCAACCAGAAAGATCACACCCAGTATCCAACAAGTGCAAGTCAGTGTGTGCATAGTTCAAATCACGGGAGAGCTAAGAGGAGCTCTGCTCCCCTCAGACGTTCAGGGGGAGCTCTAAAAAATGGTTCACTTTTGTGTTACAAATTATATATTTTCTGCACATACAAGTTCCTAAAATCATTTTTAAAAATAGAATAGAAGTAATATGTCAATGATGTGTGTTTATTCACTCATTCCATTCCATTTCCGAACATCTGTCTCCACTATTTAACTTCTGTGTTTATTCCTGTTGCGGCCATTTATGTGTGAAGCGGTGCTTCGCTCAACTACCTACATTTACGTAGTCACCTGAACTCCTCATCATCCAACAGAAGGGACAGAGGGAGAGAGAGGAAATGTTACCGGCGGGTATTAGGCGAATCTTTTCGCAGTAAACCTGTTATTGACCTTGTGCTGCCGCACACTTGATGAATGTTTTAATATTTTTTAATTTTATTTTCATTTCTATTGTGCTTCAAAAGTTGTGATTACTTTGTGTTTCTACATTTGTGCCTTTATTATGCATATAGTTAGGCCTACTGTTTACCTGACATGTTTTATGTCAGCAACAAATCTTTCAAATTCCCTGCAAATGTATTTGGTCAGTATAGCCATGTTTTAGCATGTATGCAGCACATTCAATTATGCAGCTCAACTGGGGTTTTTACCGCAGTTTGCAACACACAGCCTCTTGTCTGTTTATGGCTGTCAGTTGTTGAGAATGAAATAATAGTAGCTCTATCCAATTTAAGGTATTGCACAACACCTAATCAACCCCAGCTGTGGAGTCACTGGTATAGTTGTCTATTTGTTGGACATTGATATATATTTTTAAGCGTCTGCTCTTCTTGTTCCAGAGTTTTCTTGTCTCACAAATCTGTTCCCCCGGCTCATGATGTTATGCTGGTCTTTTAAATCTTTGAATTCCTGCTGAAAAATCTTTTGCTCCTGACCTTTCTCTTGAAGAGCCACATCCTTTTGTATTATTGAATCTTTAATGTTCAACAACTTTTTATTGAGGTCCTATATTTCTAGTTCCAGGGACTCATGTGTTTGCTTGCGGACTCATGTTCCTGCTTCAAAGTATAATTTTTGTGGTCAACTTGCTGGTTGTTTAATTTTTTTTTTTTTTCCAGCCTGAGCCTGACCCACGGGAACAGTTTTGGGCCCAAACCTGATTAAAAACCTGAGTTTGTACTGTTAAAATAGGCCTATAGTATATTACATTTTATATATTCTAAAATAAATATCTTTAAAATTAAAACATGTATTACAAGCTAAGGGCTGGAGTGTTTCCTCGCACCACATTTGCAGAAACAGAAACTGCCAACCAATTCGCCTTGCAGCTCTCCTTTTTCTGTCTCGTTTTCCACCCCTCTTTTGCCTGCAGTCTCTTTCTCTCTTGGTGTTTTCCATGTTTCATTGCTTCCCCTCTTTCAACCCCCTCTTTCTCTCTCTTTCCCTATTGATTCAGTTCATTAAAACCCCTGTCAAAGTGCCATTTAAGCACTTCACAACTGTTTCATTAAATAATAAATAAAAGTTAAATTGGCGAGAACCCAACCCGATTCAAGCTCGATTCAGGCCTGACCTGAACCCAGCTGTTCAGGTCAGCCCAGTGATGTTCGGGCAGAGAATCAAAGCTCTGGCTGTCTCTAAGAACTTGAGGTAAAGCAGGGTTTGTGTGAACAGGAGACTTCATAAATAGATTGAATACAACCTGTGCGATTGTGATTGGGTTTGTTGCTGTAACCTGGAGGGAATTCAAGGAGCTGGCATGTGATACAATGTCCAGTTTAAAGTCTTTAAGGTGATATTGTTTGATTTGTTTCCAAATGGATGGGTGAGCTGACCCTGCATGCCACCGCATCAAGACTGCCCAAATTTACCCAATAGAAGAACTCAAAACTGGGAACTCTCAGCCTACCTTTTCAAGACCTTTTTCAAGGGGGTTTTGTAGTGCTGTCAGCTTTGACCTCGGTGGGTGTTTCTCCAAACTGCATGAGACAAGAATTTATTAGTTTGAAAAATAGTTTTGGAACTCAGGTTGGAAGCATCTAAATAAAAGACAGGTATTTTTGGCAAAAATATTAATTTTAATGCAATTTGGCCATTTAATGGCAGTGGTAAGTCAGACCATCTTTTGCAATCCTCTTCAGTAATAGTGTGTAGCTGAGGCAGAATGTATCTTGCATTTCATGAGAGTTTTAAGCCAGTGATGTGATTAGGATTTCATTGAAACCCAATACCAGGGGGTTGAACAGTAGCACTGACATTAAGAGGCATGAATACACTTTTATTAGAATTAACCTTATTACCTGAGATTTTACGACATTTCGTTAGTGTTTTGTGATATATTAATGATTTTTTAAATTTTTTATTTCAAAAGACATTTCAAATATTTCTAAAAAAAAAAAAAATGATTTGTTGGCTATGACTCACATTCTTCTCTGAATAAAATAAAGCTTACCGGCAACTGAATTTGAGAATTGAGAGAGAGAGACAGCAAGGTGGAAACCAAGAGCAAATGAGCAGAGAGGGAGAGCGCAAGCGCAGGGGCAGCAGAGAGGGGGAGGAGAGAGAGGAGGATAGAGAGAGAGTGCTGGATAATGAGATTAAAGGAGTAAGAGCAACGAGTAAAGAGAGACACACAGACAGAGTGAGAGACAGGGCTGGGGTACACCTGATCTTAGGAAGGGAGGGTAGCTCCTCTGCCAGCCCTACATACACATACACTTACACACACACACACACACACACACACACACACACACACACACACACACACATATACAGTGCTAACAGGCAGAGGCAGTGAGCCAGCCAGCAGAGAGCCTGTCGACCAGCAGCCATGACAGAGACCGGTGAGTAGCTATATCGAACATCCCCTTGTGTGTGTGTGTGTGTGTGTGTGTGCGTGTGTGTGTGTGTGGTTTCATATAAGTGATCATGTACAATACCAGCTGTGGTTATGTGGTTTTAGGCATCACACATTAAGCAGCGTGAACATGTGTAAATTTGAGTATGAGGGCATCATTGGGATGGATGGATGAATGGATAGATAGATAGAACAAGAATGAGCATAATATATATGAAAATTCTAATTATGATGATAAATCATAAATAGAAAACCCTTCTGTTAGTGTCCCCTCGTCATAAAGGTAGTAAAGTGAACAGGCCAACGTTAGCCTCTTCCAAACACCTACTGGAGATCTCATTATTACTGATTCAACCGTCGATATGACGATGTAGCTCACAGATAGTGATGCTGTGGTTTTCCTTCTGCTACTCATTGACAACAATCCCACTGTGGAAAGTGACCCACCATCTGCTCCAGTAGTGCTGTGTTCCAGTCGTCATTCAGCCTTGTTGACTTCCCCTTAGAGGAATCCACACCGCATCATGAGTGCCATTCCATTTGTCTTGATGAGGTCAACCCTCAGAGGGCTGAGGGGACAATGATGGTCACTCCAGAGGTCTATATCAACCACAATGCATTGCGGTTATGCTTCCGATGCAAGAAAATTCATTCATGGTTATATGGCAGTGATGTATGTAAAACTTTGGTTGCACCACAGAAGAAGATGAATAAATTAGTAAATAAGTAAAAATAAAATTAAATACATTCACTATCTGACATGCTTTTCATATTCACTTGTTCTAATGCATCTTATAGGTCAGTACAGACATGTTTACATGTACACAGACTTACTCATCTGTTAGCAGATAGTTTCTTTATAAAATATCATTGATAACTTGATAATGTATTATATATATGTATATTATTGTCCTGTTCAGCTTGTGTGATTTCCGTATTGCAAACATTTTCAGTAAATGCATAGAAAGATATCATAAACCCATAAAAATAATAGCAATAATAATAATTCTACAGACAACAAAAAAAATTTCTAAATCAGAAACTGATGCAAATAATTACCAAAATCCTGCTGGTTCATTGCAATTATCTGCAGCAGATGTCTTCACCACACAGATATTAATCTGCATGTATTTCTGTTGATTTGTAAAAAGCAGTACAACACAAATCCTGCAGCTGGTGGTCGGTCTGTGATTGTTGGGCTCAGAGAACGAGGACAGGTGTGTTTCATTTCAGTGTCCTGCCCGCTTTCCCTCCTATCTCAAAGTGACCTCTGTGTGACATCAGCTGTTTCTAACACCAAGGTGAGAGCATGTGAATCAGGGGAAATGAAGCTATTGAAACACAGCGTGGGCCTGATCTAAAACTTTCAATTCGGGCAACTTTAAACCGCAGATGCTGAGGTGGATCAAAAACTTTGGGTGCAGTCAGCCCATTATCACTTCAAACTCATCAAATAGTGCTGCTCTGTCTGTGCTTTCAGCATACAAGCATGATGCCTAGCTTCCACGTCCAACTGCAACATGGCTGGATGGCATCAGAGCAAAATGAGCTCGAACAGAACAACTGTTGTTGTCATACGCTGCTGGACGGCTGCATTGCACCAGGCGTGTCCACAGGCAACGCGCACAGGCGGCATCACTTAAAAACACGGCCAGGCAGAACCGGGCTGAAGGACAGCGTCAGTTAATAACACCACCAGTAACCATGAGTGCACTTAGGGTGGAAAGGTGGATGGATCCCACAAACAACTCACTCTTGTGCAGGAGTTTGGAGTTCGCTTCCTCTGTGTGTGTGTGTGTGTGTGTGTGTGTGTGTGTGTGTGTGTGTGTGTGTGTGTGTGTGTGTGTGTCTTTTGTCTACCCATTACCATGTGCCACTTGCCCCAACCAACACGACAGTCTGTGCTGTTGTGTAAACATCAGGACCATGCTGCTTCATCCCACCATGTGCATTTGTTGACTTCATAATAACAGCATCCCGGAGTGTAAACAGTTGATGCAGAAGGATACCTAAAACGTCATAAGTAACTGACAGAGCGCCACCATGTGACAAGTTTGGATGAAAATGTGGTGGCGCAGCAGACGCTTGCATTTGTCTGTGAAGCGGTATTAAGTGTTACATAGTCATTGGTCCAGTCGTCAGTAGTCTGCACTGTTGTTGTTGTTGTTGTTGTTGTTGTTGTTGTTATTGTAATGCTGTGTTTAAATGGATCTTAAACGTTAAGTCTTAAACATGAATTAATCTCGGAGTTTCTCGAAAATTTCAGCCGGGGGTGTTCATATGGACTCTTCTCATGAACGTGGTATACGTGGTCCCATTTGAATGCATCATTGAAGTGTATGGTTCCACAAAGCAAAAATGAGCACGCACAAACTGAGGCGATGACATCATTGTTCCCCAAACACATCTAGCCACATAAACAGAAACCTCAGAGGGCAGTTTAAATCAGCTATTTTAGTGACTTAAAACTTTCTGCATGTGCATGAGAAGCCAAACAGTGAAGAAAATATCTGTTTACTAATTATCTGTTTACACGGGGCCTAAATCATATTCATACATTATTTGAACAGGTTTCCATGACTGAATTTAGTTTCATTATTTTACAAGAAATCAGGGACATAACATTTTCTATACTATACAAAATTGTATATTATAAATGTAAAACATAATATTGTTCTCTTGCTTTCATGAAATTATGTAATTTATTTAAAAATGTAAATTACCCCCTTTTCCAGTTCACTGAAAAAGAATCATTGGAGCTCAGCTACAATACCTTTTTGGGTTGCTGTACATTCCTACGAGGATAGAAAATCAAGACAAAAATAAAAACAGATTTTATGATTACCTCAGAAGACATAATTTTTTTTTTTTTTTTTAAATGTGTTGGTTACTTTCTCCCCCAGGGACAAAAAAGTGTATTGTGGTTAATGCAGGCCTCTTTAGACTGTGTCCCAAACAAATCAAATCAACTTCATGGTGTAAGTTATGGCTCCAAATCGAACTAAAACTACAATGCACCTTCTTAAAATCACAGTTGAGAGTGAGACAGAGACAGACAGCAGCAGAGATAAAGAGGTGAACACTGCACATACTACACTGCATCAACTGTGTGTCAAAGTTGTGTGTGTGTGTGTGTGTGTGTGTGAATTCCATTTTTGTTTTTTTTAAAAGTCCTATCCATCTGGGTCAGTCATTGCAATTTCAAGGCCAATTTTCACCTGCTAGAAAAAGATTTAGATGTGTATCTTGTGGATACATTATTACACAAATTTTCTCAAACACACAATGTCTATAAAATAATTATTTTCATATATTAAAAAATGGGCTAATTTTTCTCTTTTATCACTGCCAAAAATTTTAAATATTTTATCTCTTTTGATGCAAGGCGTGGAGCTGCACTGCTCTGCGATGTCACACGCACACCAGACAATCCCAGAAACAACAAGCTTTTTGTGTCACGGAGCAGTAAGAGAGCTCGGTTCAGCTTCAGACTGAAGGGAAACAAACCATTCAGTGGCTCTAAGGCCTTACACACTGCAGACACACCACCACCGCCCAAGAACCTGCCTCGTCTCAGTCTCCTGCCGTTGCTGCCTCTTATTTTTCTAACGGCATGTACACATCGGCAGAATCACAATGTACAGCTGATCATAGAGGCAGCTCTCTGACACAGTCTGAATCTGAGCACTGCACACAATGAGCCTCACAGTGATGGAGCATAGAGCATATGGAAACACACACACACACAAAAGGACATAGGGACATGAGGGTTAGATGGAGATGTAGCAGACTGTGTATCTACCTGACAGCCCCCTCCACTCAGGCTATTTTCATTCGACTTAAAGGAGATTAGCTTAGGTGATTACCATCTGCAGGTCACTACTCAATGTGTGTGTGTGTGTGTGTGTGTGTGTGTGTGCGTGTGTGTGTGTGTGTGTGTGAGAGAGAGAGAGAGAGAGAGAGAGAGAGAGAATGTGTGTGTATGTGTGTGTGTGAAAAATAAAATGTGATTTCCCTTACTGAATCAATGCAAGATGTGATTTGTCCCGTTTATTTTTTCTCAGAAGCATTACAGGATTGTTGTTGGTTTTTTTTTTACAAATGCTTACACACTAAAATTGAAAATAATAGTGACTGAAACTCAACACCCAAGGAGTAAAACCTCAGCCCAGATTTGCACAAATGTATGCACACTCTCAGGCTCATACCTTTTGCAATACATTGTGTGCACCAAACACACTTCTCTCTTAGAAACTTCATTCAACACTGAAAGCCTGAGTATGTTTAAATTGCTTAACGCTGCCACTAAAACAGTACACCCAGTTAGCAATCACCTGAGCTCAGAATGCACATGTGAAGACACCAGGTAACCAATCAGATCACAGAAATCAGAGCTTGAACACCAGAAATAGGAATCAGGTTTGCTCTTTGGTGTGCACAACATTGGACAATTTTGGAGAAAGTTAGAGGAAGAGGTTATTGAGTAAGAGTAGAAAGAGGAAAAGGACAGAGTATTGAGAATAAACAGATTTTGTTTACCCAAAGGATTTGTGTTCATATTTACAACATGCTACACACGAAACACATGACAACATTCGTGTTTTTATACTTTTATCATAAGAAAAGTTGAAATGTTAATAATGTTTTAGATTTAGCTCAGCCCTGTGTGTAGTTGGTGGTGGAATGATGTGTTTATTTGGTGT
This sequence comes from Plectropomus leopardus, assembly GCF_026936395.1. Taxonomy (NCBI): domain Eukaryota; kingdom Metazoa; phylum Chordata; class Actinopteri; order Perciformes; family Serranidae; genus Plectropomus; species Plectropomus leopardus. The sequence continues at coordinate 33,414,365 of NC_142188.1, read as the reverse complement.
TTGTGTGTATAGTTTGAAAGCAAAAGTAGCATTTTTAGAAGAGTTTGTATAGTTTTGAATGTAGTGCTCACTTCTGCAAAACACGTAAGATGTTTTGTATGTTGTGTATATGTTGTGTTTTTGGCGTTTGTCTTGGGAGTTTCGACAAGCAGGGCGTTTGTTTCAGGAACTGTGTTCTTAGAATAGTGAAAAACTGCAGTATGAAGATAATACAAAGTAGTTCACTTAAATATTGTTACAGACAAATTTTGTTCTCCTAAAATATTGGTAGGGACGCAAAGTCGCTTTCCAAAGGATAGCACCAGGATAGCACCAGCATTGGCTTACTCTGACAGTCATATCTGCTAATTCCTCGAGACGTGTCAGTGACATTACGTCTGTGTGCTGTTTTTCTCTGTCCTACACATGGCCCTATGTCCCGTGGGGAGCGTCCTGCCGGCTGGTACTGTAGACTTGCTGAGATAGTACTTATTTCGTTATTTTTCCTTGATTTTTGTGATCATACCATGGCTGTAGGCTACATATGTCTGTAAAATTCAGTTTATTGATGTTTTTAGACACGTTGTTGTGCTGCTGCCTTGTTCATTTCCAACTTCCGCCGGCGCAACGATCAACTTCTAGACTAGTGCTTCACTAGCTTAAATGGCAGCCTAAATGTAATGTTGAGGCTGTTTTAGACTTTCCAAATCTTATCAAACCAAATGGTTTAAATCGTGAGTGACAGAAGAAGTTTTGCTGTGGCGTTCACAAATTTTTTTTTATTGATTTACAGACGTCTCTTTCCCGATGGTTGTCAATGGGAAAAAGTCTTTCTGGGCCAGTGTGCATCACATGACCAACCTGGAAGGTGTAATTCCACTTTTGGCCACTATGTAAAATTTGCATCAAAGCCTGGGTCACTTCCTCTGGGCTTGGGCGGAATCACCAGCATTGTTTAGAACAGTGAACACTGAACACATCAGCTCTGGAGGCCTTGTCCTGACCGTAATGGGGGATGATGGACCCCGTGGAATTTAGCCGTTACCCTGACTATAATCAATCAAACAAGTCAAAAGTGCACGGGGTCATAAAAATTGAAAATGATCAATCACTGTGCATGTAATGACACAGCTGCACAGTAGTGCAGTGAAGAAGTGAACTATAGTGGGCCTACATTAAATATGGCTGGAGTCAATCCACTTTTTGTGCACCCACCTCACAGCTTTCCTCACATTTGGTGTTTAGTTATGTCCTATAGTGTTATTTATATAGTCTCCATGGAGATATTGGAGAAGTTTCAATGTGGATCTGTCATCTTCAGCAAAAATTATAAAAAAAATGTTCCAGCATTTTAATGAAGCACAAAATTGGGTTTTGTTGACAGATGGCAAAGCCAGAGCACAATATTCTTTCATAAGCAGAGGACTGAAAACAAATCAGGCTTCATACTGCGGACTGTAATGTGTTCAAAATGCATGGATTAACCCTGATACACATCCTGTACATTAGGGAGGACATATTTCTGTGACCCCCCCAAAAAATTGCATCACATCTGTACATTTCAGCCCAATGCACAGCGCTTGACTTTAGCTAAAGAAACAGAGATTTTAGATTTTCAGAGACATTTAATGCAGGCTTTTGTTTTGAAGGGTTAGAATGAAAGATTTGGATTCCACGATTGGTGGGTCAAAGAAGTTCTGTACAATATCAACAGAATTATTATAATTTTTAAGTTTTTTTTTTTCAGGTCATTTGTTGCTTTTCTTCTTTTTTTTTTTACTTTGCTTCAGTTTTTTGTTTTGTTTTTTATTGTTGTTCAGGTTTTCAGGCAAAGTTTTGGGTCATTTTCCTGTACTTTTAACAGATTTCTTGTCAACATCAGGGTCATTTCTTCTTTTGTTGCATATGACTTTCCCATGTTTTTTTAAAAACTATTTTCCCAGGTTTAAAAGAGTTAAATGAATAATTTGATTGTATTTTCCATCTTTGCTGAGCAACAGTTTTATGTAAAAGGAATTAAAAGCCCGTCCTATATAGAGGCCTGTTCTAAATATAAACCTGTTGATTTCAATGATGTAAGCAAATAATAGCCCGGGCTAAAAATTGAAGTTTTATGGTATTACGCTGGGATAAGGAAGACTTTTGAAGCTGTCACACTCTGATCTCTTGTCGTTGGTTGTGATGACCGTATTGTGATAGTGTATGTTTGTGTGTGTGTGCGTGTGTGTGTGTGTGTGTTGCAGATACTCTGAGCGAGGCACTGAAGGCCATCAGTGTGAGTACAGAGCTGATCGAGGAGGAGCTCAAGCCACATTTGGACACAGTGCTGGCTGCTCTGTTGGAAAAAAGTAAGTCATGGACCGCACCTTAACACACAGACACACACACACACACACACACACACACACACACAAACACATCCATCAATGAGTCTGTTAGTGATGTCACAGTTCTAACCTGTGCCCTGTAAGGCAGGATGCACATTGCAGAAACATTCTAGTTTCTGCAGTTGTAATATTTATTCCATCCTGTAGGCACAACAGGTCTGCAGTCCAAGCTGTGTTGCTAAGTTGCCTCAGTGGGTGGTCAGGTGGGTGATGGACCTCACATGTGCACATGCATACATCAGTGCATCCACCTATGTGCAAAAATATTCTGTTAATACATTTCAATTCATGCAAAGAATTTTAAGCCTGGGAATACATAGACACAGTAAAATAATGCAATGTTGTAATGTTTATTCTAATAGCTCACCTCCAAAAATCAATAAAAACGCCTCCGCACAGTGGGCAGGAGATGGTGCATTGAGTGCACATGGATTGCCGCAGCAGGAATATACAGCATTGTGTTTATTACGCTCAAATGATCAGAAATGTACATGCATAAATAAACATGCATGTTGACATTGCAAGCTAATTGCACTATAAGCCTGTTATATATAACCTAAATATACAGCAAGATATTAATTTATACAGAAAAACAGTGGCACCAAAAATGACAATATTTAGAGCTCAGAGTTGAGAGGGACAAATCATATGCACATCATGTAGCTGCAAGGCTGTTGTAAGTGGTAGTGTTCGGTGTTGTGTTTATATGAAGAGCCCAAGCAGAATATTTTGGCGGCAGACTTCATATATTCTGACCATATGTCGAATACAAAATCCTCAGTCAATTGTCATCTATGTGACTTGAGCCTCCCTCCCATGGAAAACAACTGCAAAATGGTAAAAAGGAAAACAGTCGATGCACTCAAACACAGAACAAAATACCTCACAAAAAATGTAAAAAAAAAAACCCAAATTCTCCGTCATTAGTCACTTATGTGACTTGAGCCCCTACACAAATGAAATGACACAGAAAAATGTTAACATGTTGCACAATAAGTTTAAGATAGTAGGTAAACTTATACATGTAGTTAATGTAGTTTAACAGAAAGGCTAAAATACAACAGCTGGGTTTCCATTACAGATTTACTTAAGCGATATTTTCAAAATGTCAGTAAAACACAATTGTGAGATTGTGAGATGATGACTGATGATCTGCGACTTCTCCTCTGGTGATAACATTCCAAGAAGCATGGTGATGGATGATCAAAACATTAGCAGCTCAATTTCTATTGCAGCCACCACACTAGCCGTCATTATTTCCGATCCAAGGCCACATATGCGTGTTATGAGCCATTATGGAAAAACAAACTCCTTATACGTGGGAGCGGCCACGTATGAGGGATTTCTGGGAGGTGATAGTCCACGAGGAATTGTAGAATCAAAACTTCTGTATGATCAACTCAACTTTTGAAAAGTTATGTGATGCAATAGCACCTCTTGTAGCACCTGCTGCATCATGCCCGAGGGAGCCAAACGGCGAAAAAAAAAGTGTTTCCATTGCAGTTTTGCATTTGTGAATTGCCTGAAATACGACTGCGATTGTAAAAACTTTTTCGCAATAAATGGGGTTTTTTTTCTAAATTGACGTGTTTCCATTAGGCATATTTTATATTCTCAATTTCAATTCGATCGATTTGAGGGTTAATGGATCCCCATCTAATGCTGCTTACCTCTGTCATGGCAAAAGTAAAAGGGCGACAAAAAAGTGCGACACATATATCGCCAAAGTTTCACATTTTGACTGTGAAGGCCGAACATGTCAGGATATAACAATTTACACAGACAGACCACACAGTACTAACAGATGTACTACTCTGTCGTATAATTGACTTTGTGTGGCACCAAAAACGAAAATATTCATAGCTCCAAATTAAGAGAGAATGGTTACATGCACATAGGTGGAAGGCTATCAAAAAACAGCGTACATTGAAGAAAAGATGAATGGCTGCACTGACTTCATGAGTGTTTAAAACCCTCTGAGCCCTTAGCCATCTATGACCAGTTTTGTTGATTTGATTCATAGTGTAGTAAAGCATGTATAACATCAACCCTGTAATGAACAGTCAAGCTGTAAACATAATTGTCTTTTTTCAGGACAACCTGGGCTAAAAGGATATTTGTGCTGCAGTGATGTCACATGAATGTAAAAATAGTGATGGGACCATAAAGACAAAAGACAATCAAAACAAAAATTAAATGTCACAGATTTTTACTGAAATTACACGCACAGCACGGCACGGCACGGCACGGCACAGCACAGCCATTTTTGAAAGCAGTTTGTGTCTGCAGTGAGACAGAGAGCCACATCACAACTGCACTTCCAGGGGGTGGACTGAATGACCTGCCTGGTCTGCCTGCAGGGCACACAGGAACCTCTGATTGGTTCAAAAGACTCTCGCAGTGCATTATCGGAAAACAAATATGGCTGTCAGCATCAAAGCTAGCAATTATAAATGATTTATTATAGATATGTATTGCAACCAGGGGCGTTTCCTGGGCTTTGAGAACATCTGGAGCAACAGGGCTTTAGTGTATACACTGAAAACTTTTAGCCAAAACTAACTGACTTTTATTCTAACTAAGTTAAATGCATATTTCTATAAAATACTTTGATTCCATATCCTGTCATTGTTTTCATTCTGAATGTATGATTTTGTGTGTGGACAGAGAAGGATGCTGCTGTGGAGATCGCCAGAAGTGGGATTCTGCCCACGCTGGCTCAGGCCTTACGGAGTAAAAGCAGCCTGAGCTGCCAGGTGGCTCTGGTGGTGGCAGAGATGGCAAGAGAAGGTATGATACTACGGCTACACACATGATTTTGAATATCTGATACAACTGATACTTCAGTATATGAGTTTAGTAGAGACTTCTCCTCTCACCAAAGCTCTTTACTGCCACAATATTATTGAATGAAGGTCAGCTCAGTAGCTGGGCCAGAACTTCAGATCACATGATCTAAATTGTCCAGTTGTCATGACATTGTAATTGATCAAATGTCATGTCTCCAACAGCCAGTCAGAGCCATAGACAGTAAATAAAGATGGACAACACACCCCCACTTACACCCGCTATGCTGAAGTGAGGTTAAAATATCCCAGATACAAGCCTTGCTATCTTGCGAGGGCGATGTCATCGCGAGCCCTGCATCTGCGCAGTAACGATATCTGCGGTGGGGGAGTTCCTGCCCAAACACCCGTCCTCCCCAAAGTGGAGAAAATAACCTCACCACCCACAAACAGAAAGGTTAACCCTTTGAAACCTGAACTGACATCAGTTTCTGTATGCTATGTTCAGACACTTTTCACAAGCTATTTAATCCTGTGAAACAAGAGCAAAGTGGTTTGATTTCTTTTGAATACATGACAGACAAAGACAATGAGCAAAACGGCAAGAAATGTCCAGCAAACTGCAATAAACTATGGGGACGGATGAATGGATGGACAGACAAAAGGATGGGGGGTTAAAAAATCTAAGGGAAATCCAGAAAACAATAACGACAGTGATTTTAATGGTATATAATATATTTTGAATTATGTTACAGAGAAGTTTATTTTATATACACTTTTATTATTATTATTATTTTTCAATTTTTAACACAGGTGATTTTCTTGTTTTTTGTTTTGATGTTTCTTCTTCTTCTTTTGCTCATTTTCAGGCAATTTCTTTTAAATTTATTTTTTTATTAATTTCTTGCAAATTTTTGGGTCATGTGCTGTAAGCTGTTTACTGCCTTCTACCCTTGTTTTGAAAAAGTATTTAAACCAATATGCTCAGGTTTAAAGGGTTATGATTAAAGTCCATGTTCACTTAATTTAGATGATCAAAACCAGGTATCCAGTTAAAACAGGCAAACGAGAAGGGCTGGGTAGAGAATCATCAATCTCTTTGAGCTGCTGGAATCAGGCAGGCCATGGCACTTTAACCACTCTGCATCACAGAATGATGTGCTCTCAGGTACCACAGAAACTCAGGGCTTCTGCTTTTCAGCAGCTGAAATCTTGTGTTTGTGTGTGTTGCAGCTGCAGTCAGGGAGCCGTGCATCAAAGCAGGCCTGGTGAAGGTCCTGGTTCCCCATCTGAACTGCAATGACGAGGAGATGCTGCTAAACACTGGCAGGGCCATCGGACGCATCTGCTTTGACAACTGTAAGTTAATGTGACACTGCAGCTCAGTCAGCAGACTCACTGATAATCAGCAGAGTGCTGATAAGGCACAGACTGTGTTCTTCTGGGTTCAGACATTCAGTCACTCTTCAGGTTTCAGCAGGCACTGTGTATATGAATCATAAGTTTCAAATTTAAAAAGATCAACCTATTAAATTGGATGATTTGTATCCAGTTGTCATTTACACATCAGATAATAATGACAGCAAACCTGTGAGAACATGGAATTGCATAATAACCTGAAAGTCAATGTGAAGTTAAAATACTTTAGCAAAAAAAAAAAAAATGTGTTCACATCTGTCACTTTAAGCATGATCACTTCCTTTTTCTTTCTCTATCTGACCTCCCATCCAGCATACCAACAGGACCAGTTAGTCCAGAATGGTGTAATCCCCAGACTGGTGTCCATTATAAGAGAGTATCCAGAGAACGACCCGCTGGTCAACGTCTGCCTGCTGGCCCTCTGTAACCTTGCTGACATGGGTGATTATTTCATCACTGGATATATTTTCATATTTATTAGCTGTGATTTGAATCATGGATAGATGGATGGATGGATGGATGATGGATGCATGATGGATGGGTACATGGATGGATGCATGGATGGATGGATGGATGATGGATGCATGGATGGATGGGTACATGGATGGATGCATGGATGGATGGATGGATGGATGGATGGATGCATGGATGGATGGATGAATGCATGGACAGATGATAGATGGATGCATGGACAGATGGATGGACGGACGGATGGATGGGTGCATGGATGGATGGATGGACGGATGGATGGATGGATGGATGGATGGATGGATGGATGGATGGATGAATGCATGGATGATGGGTGGATGGATAGATGGATGCACGGATGGATGGGTGGATGGATGGATGCACGAATGGATGGACAGAAGGACGGATGGATGGATGATTGATGGATGGATGACTGCATGGATGATGGGTGGATGGATAGATGGATGCATGGATGGATGGGTGGATGGATGGATGCACGGATGGATGGACGGAAGGACGGATGGATGGATGAATGTTCTCATGAAGTCTATGAGCCTCTCTTTAGTTTTGGTCACATTCAGAGAAGCTGGTCACCCCCTCCACATTATCCAACTCTTGTTCGATCCTCCTCATAAACCCATTAGCTGCAGATGACAGGACTCAGAGCTGCCGTTAAAGTCTGAGGTGTATAAGGTGAACAGACGAGGAGACAGAACTGGCCCCTGCAGTGTTGTCCTACGTCTCTCACAGCTACGTTTCATCTATGTGTTATGTTTCCATGTTCTCTATGTGATGTCTTTCAGTCAGTCATAGAAATTAAAGACTCAAAATTGCTTACAGAGGGAAAGGCATGGTAATGCTGACACACACACTCAGTGTGTTTACATGCACAGTTTAGTGGAGCTGCAGTCATAGCTCCATTAGGTAATTGAATTTGACTCCTGTCCTTGTCCCAGTAAACAGTCACAGTGGGCGAATCCATTTATTGAAGTCTAACCGCTGCTGCAGGTGGAGATATGCTTCCTTTCCGCTTGCTGCTATAAACCTATATTATTTATACAGTCTATGATAATAGACCCAATCACAATCATTACTGTTTATTTACAGTAATTTTGGGGTACAAAACCACCATGTCACGTACATAAAACCAAACAGTGCTCTGCAAACTCTGCCTTCATTTATTAGTTTTAAGCCACCTAAGAAAATCAATATCGCTTTAAGTGTAGGCTATATATTTAGAATATTTTCATCTCTTTACCCTACTGTAAGACACCCCTTACTGATGGGGATTTGAAGCCATTCTGTCAAAAACTAGGCGACTAGGAGCACACGCAGAATGCGGAGTCCAGTTAAAGTCTGACTGAGGTGTTTACATGACAGAATAACTTCTAACTTCCAATCATTTTGTCAGGGTGCCTTGCGTATCCTGATCTTGATCTGAGACAGAGTCGATCCTCAACGCGGCAGAGCCAGTGGAAATTAACACATTGAGTTTAATTTATTTGCTCCATCTGCCATGACAGATCGGAGCCTGACCACACGCAGATCTGGTGGAAATTAGGGGTTAGCCCAACTTTAAGAAATTTGATTTAGTTGTTTACATGTGTTTTGAAAATCCAGTTTTAATTGAACTAACACAATAATTCTACTTCTTCTAACATCTTGTAAATGTACTGTTTGTGTACGGTGGCAAGAGAAATCAGTTGTATAAATAAATATACCAAAACAGATCAGACTTTACTCGTTCCTCAGTTCTTCCCCAACTGATTTAATCAAGGATGAGGGTAAACAATCAATAGATCTCAGATGTATAATCACTTAATCTGGTAGTAAGGGTAATTATTTAACTCCATCACTGTCATTATTGGCTGCTTTATTTTCAGACTCTGCGAGGGACGCCCTGGCAGAACAAGATGTGGCAGATGTCCTGACGTTACAGCTGAAGCGGGCAGCTGATGCCGAGCGCCGACATGTCATCCTGGAAATCCTTGGCTCGCTGGGCGAGAGTGGTGAGACCTGCAGGGTGCTTTAGGAAGGCTACACCTGTTCTATCTCTGACTATGGGTCATAGCAATCAGTCACTTTTAATTGTCTGTGAGGGAGAGATTTGTTTGAGGGGACATCAGTCATAAAAAACGACAATGAAAAACAAAAAATGTACCAATTGTCAATTACAAAACACAGTAAACACACACAGGTAAAATAACTGACACAATGAATATTATCTGCGAAGAGGATAGAAGAAGAAAATCCCTGCAGAGCAGTCTACACATATTCCGTCCCATCAACACCTGAAACATTTCTAGAGTCCAGTTTAGAAAAAGTATGACATGAGGTTAATTTCTGGGTTAGATATTTTCAGATCAGATTCAGTCAGATATTTTATCTGGTTATTTTATCCTTCAACAGTTTATATATGGACTTTAAATTGAACTCTATTGTATAAACTGATATCACAATGTAGAATTTCGTATAACCCAAAATGTCATCCCTAATTTCTGCTGTTAATAGGTGCACACTATTCAGATTATCTGGGGATAACAGAGTGGTCACAGACCATTGCTGATTATGCTTATTAGTTACAAGCACATAATTATCAAAAAAAACAATGGTGCTGCAGCTTCATCAGCAAAGAAAATGATGGCAACAGACTGCATACAGCTTCTGAAGTTTGAATCTGCTGTAATTTCATTAAAACATACAAACACATTTCTCACACTGCCTTGTGATGACGCTGTATGATGCAACCAAGAAAAATTGAGCATTGCATTAGTTCAGGCAAGTCCTCATCAGCTGATGGCCACCTGATTTGCCTCTTAGCATCCAATTCGCTAAATGCTGCTTTATTTAAGATACTCTAGCCTGCCTACTCTTTGCTGCTCCCTCTGCAAGCCGCTTTTTGCCACCCTCCTCCACCCCAGCTCCTCCTTTATGCTGTTCTGACTAAATCAATGTTATAATTGTCATTGATGCCTGCTCTGTTCAGGGTTTTGCTGCTTCTCTCCCCTTTAGTATTTTCATTTATACAGGACACAGTAAACTAGAAACATACACCAATCAGCCAAAAAAAATCACTTTTAGATACCAAATGTCCAAGTCCACATAATAACAGCACCCAAGGTCTCCCAGCAGAACTTTGCACTGTAATGAATTTATCAATGTTATTCACTTCACCTGCCGGTGGTTTTAATGTTTTGGCTGAGTGGTGTATTTTTTGCAACTTTTCAGTGGAATCACAGGCAGTCAGCAGCTCATGATGCGGTTGTGAGGCTTTTTGTTTCTGATCAAAACACCCAAACTCAAAGGAGAGTGTATAGTTGAGCCATGGTCCGCCTTGAGCTGTTGTGCTGGGAGTGGACCGTGGTTAAATGCCAAATATGATGGGCGTAGTTCCAGAAAAACAACACTTCAAAAAAAATCCCAAGCAGCACAGCTTGACCTCTGTAAGTCGAGGGTTGTTTGCTGTATAATGTTCAATTTTCTAACCTCAAATACTCCTCAGTATCATCCAATGCATGTTTTTTTCTTTTGTTTCATAGTGAGGTTGCACATTTAGTTGAAGGTAATGTGAGCTGTTAATAATGAAAGGAAATGCGTTGGACCACCAGATGCACTGAAGCTGCAGTTTGCAGAGTCAGGAGTACCAGAGGCTTTATCTGAGATGATCCGGCGTCTGCAGGGAGGTTCTGACCCCCATGACCTCTGCAGCATCAAGATCGCCTCCAACCTCATCGTGTCCCTGCTCTTGGGAGGTAAGTGATGCAGCTGCAGCCTCAATGGATATCTATTAATGTTTGTGTATACAAACTTCAGTATTTGCATTTTATTTGTCTTTCTCTCTGTCTTTCATGTCATTGCCCTTATTGTACAATTATACAAGTGTGTGCATATGATTTACTGTGCATATTCATATTTATATTGGCCAGTTACAACAATACTGAATGTTGTTCTCTACTGTTGCATTCAGACAGCATGCACCATAACTGTGGTGCCATAGCTGTCATTTAAAGAAAGAGACAGAACAGGAGCTAGAGGAGGAGGGTAGGGGCAGGCAGTGACATACAGCAGCCACGCAGGTTTCTAACAGTACAGTGACTGTGCAGCCCTTTTTATCTGGACAGTGTGACCTTTCTGTGTGGTAGTGTGTCACAGACAGATAGGGTGGACCATTATGTCTCTGTGTTCACCACAAATCTCTGACGTCAGTGCACAATTGTTGTCTTATAAGTGATTTAATTTTACCTCAATGATGTTCAAGACGTTTTCTTTACAACTCAGTTATATTATTAAACAGGGATGTTAATGTCAGTAAACATAGCTAAGCCCTCAATGCCCTAAAATGCTAGAACCATCCTAAAATCCTACAACTGTCCTGAAATTCAAGAAACTTCTTAAAATCCTAGAATTGTACTAAAATTCAATAGTTCAGTTTAAAAATCCTAAATGTCCTAAAATAGAAACATACTTATATCGTAAAACAATGTATGTGGCTACTGTAATGAGCTGGTATGTTCATCTATTTGTGTGTCTGTGTGTGTGTGTGTCAGATGAATCTATGCAGAAGTGTTTTGGAGAGGGAACAGGTCTGGTGTATCAGGACGTTCTGTCTTGGCTGCAGAGCTCCAACACCCAGCTGCAGCTGTCCGGAGCCCTCGCCATCGCCAACTTCGCCAGGAATGGTGAGATATCTTTCAGAAAAAAAACATTAAGGGATGTCTGTGACATCATCCACAGGTTCCCTGCCTCCAGTGCCATCTATGTCGAGTTGATGTGGGAAAAGCAAGCAGCCACCACCACAGCTAATACATTTGTCAGTGAAGCAAACACGGAGTGAAATGTACGTGCTTCTCTTTACATTAAGCGGGTTTCCATTAACCCTGGAATTGTGCAAATTGAAAATGTGAATATAAAATACACCTCATGGAAACACGTCAGTTTTGAAAAAACTTGTGTTTATCACAAAAAAGTTTCTATGCTCACATGAAGTGGTATTTCAGGCAATTCCAAAAAGCCAAATTTCACAAAACTGCAATGGAAACACTTTTTTTTTTCGCTTTTATGATGATGCACATATGATGCACAACACTGGGTGGGAGTAATGCCACTTTATGGATGTCAACCACCATTAAACCCAAAGAAGAAGAAAAAATCTAACAGTCACATGATATTCTACAAAACATGGCTCAGTATGTGTGGACGGAAGAAGAGACTGAGATCCTCTTTACTCTTATACAAAGAAAGACAAAAGCATTACAGCAATATTAGATTGGCTTTAGTGAGTGGCTGCAATAGAAATAAACCTGCCAATGTTTTGGACATCCATTGCCATGGTAACTGGACTGTTCACAACAGCTTGAGGGAATTTTTGACAGAGAGGAGGTTTTTGAAAGAGAGGAAAAGTCAAAATCTAGATGCACTAATCCATGTTCTGACCCTTACCTGTGGTCCTGAGCTTTGAGTAGTTACAAAAAGAATGAGATCGCCAATACGAGCAACTAAAATATCACTGTAGATGCACATACATATCCAAAATCAACATGGTGATTCAACCAATGGCTTTGTGGTACTTAAATGATATGAGGCCCACATTTTCAAAATTGTTTGCTGTTATGTCGCAGATATCAGAAACACAATTGTTGTTATCTAAAATAGGAAATTACTTTTCCACTAGGCACAATCCTTTTTCAACATGTGGAAAGTATTGGATGAAATTTGAGATATCTGTAATCGTTATTCTTACTATTGAAGAGGAATTACTAATATCTATAATGAAATTAATGATATCTTTAAATCAATTTTGACTTGTTGAAATGTAATTTCTACAGGTGAAAATATTTGTAATATGTCAAAATGATTTTTATTATTTTATTTTATGATCATTTTTAAGGATTTTATCTTGAATTCACATTTCCACCAGTGCATACCAAATCACTCATAGTCAGCCTATAGTGATTAAATGTTAAAGGTCTTATTGGACATATTGCCTTAAGTTGGTGTAAGTAATGGGATGACAGAGCTACGCTGTGATGTGGTGCATGTAATGTAAGTGATGAGGAGCTGACGGTGTGTTTGCTGGCTTGCTGTCTTTCTGTCAGACAGTAACTGTGTAAAGATGCTGGACCTTGGTGTGGTTCCTCACATCCTGACCCTGCTGGAGCAGCATGTGGACGAAGGAGACGTGTCTGTTCAACATGCTGGACTGAGCGCACTCAGAAACCTCGCCATTCCTGGTACTCCAGTCTCCATGAACTCTGTTTAAAGGTTAACACTGAGACTTAAAAGGACAGAGTCACATACTGTACATATTCTCATTAAGAAACATGTAACACTAAGTCATCTTTAAAAAAACACATCACGTCATGGGTCAGTCAGGAAAATAAAATCACCAGACAGTAAATTTACATGTGAAAGTTTAAATAATTTAAATTATCTTTACTTAAATTATTTTATGTCATTTAAGTTGACATGGATGCCCTGTGTGTTTTAGCTACCAACAAAGTGCGGATGCTGGATGACGGGGTGACTGAGAGGATAAAGACCCTGCTGCGCTCCGACATGCCACCAGTTCAGTTCAAACTGCTGGGGACACTACGTATGATGGTGGATGGACAAGGTGAGCGCAGCTGTTAGCACTCAGTACTTACTGTATATTAGCCTCAGGTATGATTCCCCTGTGTCAATCAGAGCTACAATCAGGCCATATTTTTCCTTTATAACTCAGGAAAAGTTTAACATGGCATCACATTTGTCAGAGGCAGAGAGGAGTGGTCAGAAAGGTCTCTGATTATGATCATTATTCCTTTGTTCCCCCCACTGTTTCCTTGTGTTTCATCTCATCTTTGAATCATTTATTGTTCCTCCCACATTTAAAAGGGACTTGTAGGCTGCACCCAAACCCTGCAGAGAGGGCGGGCCATGGGAAAGGCCACTTTGAACAGTCCCCTGGCGCCAATTAATTCTTTATGTTTACATGATGTTAGAAAAAGTGGAATTATTGTGTCAGTCCAACTAAAAGTGGACTTTAAAAAAACATGTAAACATGTTAGTCTGACTGAAATTGGACTAAGTCAAATATCCCCGAAATAGGACTAACACATGCAGATAATGCGATTGAAAGTTGAGCTATTCTGTCAAACTTAAACTGGACTCTGTGATCTGCGTGTGCTCGTCGTTGCTGTGACGGCCTGAGGAGGGACTTGTGTTTTTAATTTTGGCTCAAATGAGGGATGTACAACTTGAAAAGGTGGTATTTTATATTTTACAAAAGTCACACCCCAGCCACTCCCCCCTCCTCTGATAAATAAAGTACAGTCCCACAACACTGGCACAGAAGCTAAGTGATGTCCTGCTGTGGACGCAGCAAAACACATTTTATCCACCTAAAAAAAACAATATCAGTGTAAGTGTTGACTGCTCTTTACCTTCACCTTCCACAGCAGCTGATGGAGGCAGTGGTAGAGCAGCGATAGAGCAGCACCTCTGCTGTTCAGTGGAGAATAATGTTTTTCTCAGTGGAATCTGGTGTTTTTGATAAAACAGTTTCAAATCCCTGTCAGTAAGTTCTGTCTGACAGCAAGGTAAAGTGGTGAGAATATTCCGAATATAGCCTACACTTAAACTGATATTCATTTTTTTATGTGGCTTAAAACTAACCAATGAAGGCAGAGTTTGCTCTGCACCATTTGATTATATGAATGTGACGTGGTGGTTGTCTGCCCCAAAGTTATTGTAAATAAACAGTTATGACTGTGATTGGGTCAGTATCATAGACTGTATAAATAATATACTAGGTCTATAGGAACTACCTAAAAGGAGGCATATTTCCCTCTGCTGTGTTGGATATTTTTTCATCAATAAGTGGATTCCCACCTGGTGACTGTATACTGGGACAAGGACAGGAATCCAGTTAAATGACCTTATTGAGCTATAACTGCAGTTCTACTAAACTGTGCATGCAAACATACTGAGTGTGGTTTGAAAGCCTGAGGAGGAATTCCTTTACACTTTCCAAATTCGCACAAATGTCTAATTGGATAAAATAATAAAGGTGATGAGATTTTAGGTGGGGTGAGGTCAAAGGTCAATTTCAAAATACTTTCCCCCCATTACAGGTTTTTATGGGGGACATTTTCCTTAGTTGATGTGAGAGTCCAAGGACAGAGGGATGTCGTATGCTGTAAAGCCCTCTGAGGCAAACTGTGATTTGTGATAATGGGCTCTATAAATAAAACTGACTTGAACTGTCTTGACTTTTCTGGCCATGACTCAACGTCACATCTCAGTAACAGAGAGGAAGACATTGGAGTTGATGACACTAATCTTGAATCTGTGCTGATTGTAGCGATCTTCTGTGCTTTTGGGGGAAGGATGTGTGTGAAGCATGCATGTTTTCACAGGCATAATGTAAACTTTAAGTGCAGCTTGACTCGTTCACAGAGGCACAATTCAAGATTATTTATTTATCCATTCACCAACTGCATTGACCTTCACTCTTTTACCCTGGAACACCAAGCCTGTTAGTCTCCTCAATCAATCAATTAATCATTTGGTATATAACAGAAAAAGAGACAAATGCTCATCGCAAGCTCCCTGAGGCCAAGTTGTCTCCAAATGTCTTCTTTTGTTCAGTCCAACAGTTTGTTGAGCACATTCAGCAGGAGGATAAATCCATTTGATTATGATCTATTTCCTCTAGCTCCATTCTCATTCCAAGCTGGACATTTGCCACAGTAGCTGTAAGACTATTTTTATCTTTGTATAACTCAATGGCAGCTTGTGCCCATATTTTCTAGTTGTTTAGCTTTCCACTCTTTCTGTGACCGTTTGAAATGGAATCTTTGGCTTTTCTCTGCTGTGTGTCAGAAGAGGCAGCGTTGGTGCTGGGGAGAGATGCAGAACTGCTGGCTCGGGTCATGGAGTGGTGTCAAGCTAAAGACCACGCAGGAGTTCGAGGAGAAGCCAGTCGCCTCCTGGCCGCCTTCATCAGACACAGCCGCAGCCCTGTGAGACCATTTATTCTCAGCAAGAGCTAAATTTTATTATTTTTTTCTTGGTCATCCACCCAGTGGGCTGGAGTTTAATATAATGAAATGCTGCCTTCCCATGCTCTTGGAAATATTGTATTTACCAATGTGCACATGAATAGCCCTACAAACTGTTAATTACAAATGGGAGAAAAAAAGGAAATTTCGATGATACCCGAGTTGTAATGTTTGCATGACGTGTCAGAGCAGCAGAAATGGCTGACGGTATGGAAACAGTGTCAACAATTGACAGTACAAAATGATATATTCCATTATTTTGTTCTTAGTAGCTATCATTTACTTTAGTAGTTAGCTGAAGCAAAGCAAAGCAAACTTTGAACTATAAAGCATGCCAGGCGAGGATACTTAAATTGATAACAACATAAACTGCCTTAAGTTGGATATCCATGGGAGTTGAAACAGCACACATTCCAATGTTATAAAGTAGCCTCATAAAGTATCATCAGAAGCACACTGCTGCTAAATAGACTGCTGCATTATGGATCTCCATATTTCAAGTTAAGTCACAGTGACTTAACTTGACCTGTTGTGCCATGCACAAGCATTTTAAAGTTGCGCTTTAAAGTAGCCTATTTTCATTGCAATTATCCCTGCAACACTTTAGGCCCTTAATTACTGAAATAACAGGGACATAAAGCTAGCTAGCTAACAAATATCAACTAATTAGAATGATATTAAAGCTTAACAAAGCTAAACAAATCGTCAGCTACATCCCTGATGTGCATTCTATGTGCTTCGTTCTGCCCCTGAAGCACAAAGGAGCTCTGTGCTACTTGCTTTTGGTAACAAATCAATCACTGAATAACATTTTTTTTTTTACTTTTCATCCATGTGTTTTACTTTTTCTCTGAACAGAACACTTAAATATGTGAATGTTATAATTGCGACAGCACAGCTGGGAAGTACGATATTTCCAAGGAGCATGTGAAGGCAGCAGAAGTATTTGCACTTTCTGCACACACTCATTAGTTAACGTGTTCTGACCTGATTCCCTCTTTCTGATAGGAAGTTGTCCATGCTGTAGCCAAAGCAGACGGGGTTCGGCACCTTATCTCCATGGCAACAAGTGAACATGTCATCATGCAGAATGAGGCCCTGGTTGCCCTGGCAATAGGATCTGCCATTGACATTGGTAAGCCAATCTCAGAGAGGATGTAAAGTCAGAGATTCTGAGCTCAAATTTAACATGCATGTCAGAATAATTCTAAAAATGAAATGCAAACTCTCAGCAACAGTCTGTCCTTTGCCACCAGAGCTGCCTGGAGGTTGGTTAGGATCTGTAGCTCAAAAATGCATCGCTTTTACCCCTTTTTAACCAATTTAGCTCTGCTTTTTCCATCCAGGACTCATCTCAGGAACTTTGGTGCTAAGTAGTGAACTAGCCCACTTTTCCACTAGTTTCTATCAGAACCCTTGTAATTAGGTCATGATAAAATGCACAACACACGATGGTAGATTGTGTTGATTACCTGCAAACTCTTTTTTTTCTTCTGTTTTTTCAAATAGTTGTTTTACCAACAATCAAGCATGAACCTATTAATGAGACCAATGCACGCCCTTTTTTCCCCCAATGATTTCTTACTTAGCATCTCTTTTGTTGTCTTCTCTGTTCTTTCTTTACAACCTGTAGAATATGACATGCTAACTAAACCTAACTAAAACCGTTCCATCAAGAAAAACCTGCTATTTTTTGGTTCCAGCTGGGAACCAATTATTCAGGTTCCGAACCAATTTATTTTTGGTGAAAATTCTCCAAATGGTTCAAAAATTTGTGCAGGAATTGGAAAAGAACCCATTCCATGTTGGTGGGAAAGGGATATTTGGGCATGTCAGCGGACCACAGTGTTAACTGTAACTGTGCCCACAAGTCTCCAGTGAGCCACGCTTTGACTCTCTTGTAACATTCTTTTGCATTCCCATGCGGTATGTAGTTTTTTATTTTATTACAAAAAAACAGCAATTTTTAATTTTTTTTAATCCTTTGAAACCTGGAAAGGTTTTCTTGCTGCTTTCAGAAACCTTCCATAAGTATCTAAACCTTTTAACCCTGAGAAAAATTGTGATTTTTTTTTTAAACATGGGAAAATTGCAATGAGCAAAATGGAAAGACGTATTTCACAAATTGCAAGAAATTAGTAGATTTGAAAAAAATCTTCTTAAAGGAAACATGAGAAAAAGCTATGGAAAAACTATATTTATAATGATAGCAATTACATATTTAGAATTATGTCACACACTTATTATTTTTAAGCATTTCTTGAACTAATTTCCTTGTTTGTTTTTTTCTTTTCTTTTCTCTTTCTTTTTCTTTTTTTCTTTTTTTCTTTCTTGCTCATTTTTGGACCATTTCCTCTTTTCCTGCTCATTGCATTCTTTCCACATTTTTTAAAGAAAGCAAGCAATTTTTGCTCAGGTTTCAAAGGGTTAAAACGGATAAAATGTAGTTCCAACCACAATGAAAATAATATTTCTATGTTCAAATGTACACAAAACTCAAAATTATTTATTTATTTTTTTTGGCTTGATCAGCCAAAAAAAAAAAAAAACAACTCAGGCAAATTGTATATAAGGAGGAAGGAGGAAGAGTGACAAGCTGCTGGGTGTGTGGGTGATAATGAGCACCACACTGGTTGGACAGCTGGGCCTTGGGCTAACCAGGGTCTATTATTAGCCCGAGACTACAATAAACAGTGTGAAACATGTATGATTCCAAGCAGCCTGTATGTTCCTCTGCTGTGATGGATTATGCAGAAGCAGAGAACCTCCCAATACAAAGATACAAGATTTAAGATCGAATTTAACCTCTTACACAACTAAACTAAAAACAAACAATAAACAAGAAAAGGAAAAGAACAGGAAAGAACTGAATGCAGCTGTTGTTGACTACAACTTGTACAGCAGTGATACTCAACCTACTGGCCCCTGATAGTGTACTGGATGGCCCCCTACCCATTTTCTAATTCACAATAGAATTAAAGTCATTCACACCAGGAATCATTTTTGTACATTTACTATACATAAGGTGCCAGAGTGCATAGAACAATAGCGAAATAGAGCTTGTTTATCAAACAAAAAGTGCCAGTGAAGGCTATGTCTAAGCTACACGCATGATGTGCTTAAATTCCCACAAATGTCCTAAAATACAATAAATGTTCTGAAATCTGAAATGTCCTAAAATCCTAGAAACTGCTTTCTCCTAAAATCCGAAAAACATTCTAAAATCACAGGAACATTCTAAAATCCTAGAAATGTCATAAAATCAGAAATTTCCTAAAATCCCAGAAACGTCCTAAAATTGCAGCAAAGCAAAGTCAGTTGAGTAAAATCTGGAAGAAAAATCAAGACAGCAGACACTGCAAGAGAATTCAAAAACAACTTCAACTAAAACACACATGACCTCTTAGGGCCACTGTAGAGATGAAACTACAGCTAGAGACCACATGCAAATGCAGCTGGTGTGTCATCATCTATGTGTGTGTGTCCATGTGTCTGTGTGTGATCTACAGAATGTATGAAGGATCCATTCAAGGAGGCAGAGCTGTTGCCCATGCTAAAGAAGATGTTGGAGGATCCTGTGGGGGCGGTCGAAGTCAAGTTCAGTGCTTTAGGTCTCATCTGCAGCCTAGCTAACTCCAGTATGTGTTTGAGTTTACAGCACACATTCACAGTAACTCTGTTCCAACACTTATGTCAAGATGTCTCTGCATGTTTTTTTTAGCAACATGAATCTGAGGTGTTTTGCAGGGGTACATTAAGCTCTTGTACTCTTCAGATTCCAGCTCAAAATCACAAAAAAGACATAAATGATAAAGGGAGTATACCTAATTAGGATTACACAGTGCAGCTTCTTCATCTCACTGAAAGCTTTAACTATCAGCATTTATTTTTAGATGCCTCTATTAAAGGTCACAATCATCTGGTATTAATGGATAGTTTTCATCGCCATCAGGATACAATAATAATGGTTTGGCTTTAAAATTAAAGTGATTCTGTCTGGATGATTTGAAATAGCCATAGCTGGTTTATGGTCCCAATACAAGTGCCTTAAAGGAGCCGTGTACAGGACTTTGGGGTTCCATTGGCAGAAGTTTGAATCACATGTAATTAGTATAGTTCTCATTTTCATTTTTGTATATTAACATCTAACTAAGAAACCCACAGGCCACTGCAGGTTCTCACACAAGCTTGGAGAGAGACTAGTGAGGGAAATTGATATTTAGCTGGTTGCAATCTGCATTCTCACCAATAGATGGCACTTCATCCTACACAGTCCTCCTTTAAACTGCAGTTTGCTGAATGAGGTAGAAACACCAAACACATTTGTCATTGTAATAAAAGCCTTATGAAAAAATGAATTATTTTTTAATTGATATGAATCATTTAACCCTTTGAGAGTTAAGCAAATTGGCTTGATGTCAGTGACAGGGGGCTCATTTGATGATGAAAGCAGCCTCCTCTTACCAGGATCAGCCAATAGCAAAATGTAGTTCCAATAGCAGGTTTCAACTTTTAAAGGGCAGTCACTATGCATATTTATACACAAAATGTTTATACTTTGCATTCAGAGTCAGTCAACAACACTAAATACCCATTTATGTTGCTTTTCAACTGAAAAAAATATGCATACAACACTCATGTTGATGCATACACTGATGTTCAGAGACAACATCTTCTCATGCATCACAGTTTTACCTGCACTGCTAG
The DNA here is from genome assembly GCF_026936395.1 of Plectropomus leopardus. Classification (NCBI taxonomy): domain Eukaryota; kingdom Metazoa; phylum Chordata; class Actinopteri; order Perciformes; family Serranidae; genus Plectropomus; species Plectropomus leopardus. The sequence continues at coordinate 33,393,578 of NC_142188.1, read as the reverse complement.
TTGCAATAATCTTACACTTGTCTCTCTTGTTCTTGCTCTTGTTCTTTCTTGTGTGCTGTAGGTGTGATGAAGGACGAGTTGAACTCTGTGAACATGAAGGAAAGCCTCAGTAAACTGACGGATCACAGCAGCAGTAAACTTGCCTCACAGGCCGGCTCAATTCTGACCTCTCTCGGTGACACCAGATAAACCAGCACACTGCAGCAACACAGGATGTCATCTGCTGTATGGAGCTATCCATCTTATTCTTATCCAATGACATACTTTAATTCAAGTGATCTCACCGCACAGATATTACTAAATATTCAAATAGCGTCTAAAAATGTCACCTGTTATGTGGCAATGTTACTTATTAAGGATGAGCAAGACTAAAAACCAAAGTGATTTGTCCAATCAGGAGCGGTTTCCATGGCAATCTACTAGATGGATTATGAGACATCCTAGAGTAAGAAGAAAGTTCACTGTGTCCAAAATGGAGAGGGTTTGTGTTGAGGGAGTATGAGTTTACTCAGTGCATTTCATGGCAACCTATCTTTTAGATTTTGACATTTCTTGTATACAAAAGTTCAGTAAATGTAGCATCAACAGTGGCACTAGAGAAAAGGTCATATCCACAGAAAATGTTATTTAAAATCTAGTCTACATAATAATAATGACATTGACATTTTCCCTTCTATTTGTCAGTGGCACTAAATGGAAAGGTGAAGGAGGAAAACAAAATATGGTCCTCACATCATTCTGTGGACACCTAATGTCTCTGCAATTCGACAAGTAGTAGTAGTATTTGGTGTCTTGCTCGGGACCAAGTGACTATTGTAACTGTCCTTGAAGTACAGGATCAAGAATATTACACCCTATTTTACATTCAGCACAAAGCGTAACACAACTGCCTTTGGTGGTCAGACCTATGCGCCTATCCACAGCCAGCACCCACGTTGTGTAAGGAGCAAAATGTACTTGCATCCATCTACTCAGATCATGTGCCCTATTTAAACAATATCTAGCACGTGGTCTAAAATGTTTAGCACAAGTGCATTTGGGGCACACAGAAATGCATGGATGGGTTGTGGGTGAGTGAAAGCTGCTGTCTGAGACATTGTGCATGTTAGGCTTGAGGAGCAGCCTACTTCATTGATTACTTCAGGAGCTTAAAGTTTAGTTCTGTTCCCTCTGTCAAGTTTATAACTACATTTTTTTGTTTTGCTGGCACACCCAGCTTTTAAAGGGAATGTGAGATGACACTCTGATTGGTTAAATTTATGTTACGCCAAAAAACACCTAATTAAGGGATTAAATACAACCCTTTTGCACCTTGTTGCTTCTTTGCACCCAGATTATGAACCACTAAACTATCAAAAGTGGAGTTGGACTCACCCTAAATTCTCCGGTGCTATGCACTGCAGACCATACACTATAGATTGTTTCAGCAGGGCCTATAATCTTATGGGATGCAAGTCCATGTCAACCAGCTGGTACACACTGAATGTTGCTATTACTTATCTGTCAATGCTGGTATTCATCCTCTAGAGCAGGCTAAGTTGCAAGTGTATTGCATGAAGTTCTGAGTCTCAAAAAATTCAGAAATGCACTAAATTGTATTGAAAGTGCCACCAGAGAATGAAAAGACAAACTGACAGCAAAAAATTAAAAATTTGGCCAAGAATGTAAACTGAATCTCATGGCTTTCATCAGTGGATGGCGTTTGCTCTTTTGTCGAGGAAACGGCTCAGTTGTCATAACGTGACTAATGTGTTGGGAGAATTTTGGCTAAAACACATTCTTTGAAGGATTTACACAAAATAGCTCTGGAAGTTAAAAGTCTGTGCAGTATTGTTTTATCTAAAATGAGTTTTAATTTTAGTGGCAGTTACAAATAAACCCAATCAAACTGACTGTACAGTGCTATGAGCTTAAACATTAACTTTGCAAATCAATCACATAAAAATTGACTTTGTGACAGAGGTATTTATTACAGGCTGAAACCTGGTCAGGATGACCAAAGACTTCCTCCATCATCAGAATCTTAACTGCATAACCAACTCAACCATCATCAATGCACTTTAAACCAGATCATCCAGTCTGTGAATCAACACTGTCATTCTGAACAAGGTCGACAGAGTCAAGCATAACCATTAACAAAGCCACATTTCTAAGCAATAAATCTATATTGTGATTTTTTTTTTTTTTTTTTTTTTAAAACACAACTTGTGATAAAGTTTAGAAAATTATTGTTGTCGTAGGAAAGAAATACTTAGTTATTGTTGGTCATGGTTAGAAGAAACCAACATAGCTTCTGGCTCTTCCTATAATTCCACACAAATGAATCTTGCTGTGTCTACCCTGAAGTTATTTTCAGGATATACTGGGACAGAGGTCTTCAACATGTTTAAGATGGGTGTACTGCATGGACGCGAAAGTGGGTACACTCTTTCCGATCGCTTTTTGGCTATGAGAACACCATAAACTATCATAAAACAATACCTGCATATACCCTCCACTACCCAGCCAACATTAGTACGTGGAGCCCATAGTAAATGGGCTGAAAAATGGGCCCTATATAGGATTGTCCACAAATTCCATATTGTCCACATGGGTGGGTTTACCAAAGTGGGCACCACAAGGGTTTTGCATGGGTACCAAGTATGTATGGGCCCAAAATGGGCATCTTATCTGGGGTTCACTTTGGTAAACCCAGAATGTGAGCAATTGACATAGAGTCAATATGGAAACCATGAACAATCCCATACAGAGCCCATTTTTCAGCCCACTTACTGCCCGCATGGACCTGACAAACAAATGTTGCAGAACTGCCCCCTATTACAAATGTTGTATAGAACTGAGTTGCTTTTGAGATAGTTTTCTGAATAATTTAGGGTCTTCTCTTGTTTGCACTGCCTGTAAGGTTAGCTGCTAAATCAGCAGCAGTTGTAGCAATGCTAAGTGTGTTAGCTTTATGCTCTGCACTTTCGCTAGTGGTTTCTGAGGAGGACATGGTGTCAGAGGTTCTTGTTCAAAACGTAACCAAACAATCCTCTGTGGCTCACGAGAATGCCCGTGCATTTGGAAAAATGACAAAGCTTATTGGCCACTTTGTTTTAATAGTAACTGAAAGCTAACTAGTTCACCTTGCCGAAAAGTGGAAAAGTGCCGCATAGTGACTTAGCTCCAGCTAGCTCACATGACTGCACAAGGATTTGTGGGTAATCATATATCATTAATGCTGTGTACAGTAAATTAAATAGAATTTTATTAATGAATAGGCTGATTTATCTTTTCTAATTAAATGTTGGGATTATGTTTGTGTATTTTCAGACATATTTTAATTTTTGAGAAAAACCAAAAAACTAAAATTAAGTTAAAACTTAAATCTAAAATATATAAATATTATGTGACCCTCCTGCAGTAAATTTGAGTCGCAGACCCTCTGTAAGTACTATGAAAACCTGGTCGTGGTGCTGCACGTGCAGGATGATTGTGAAGAGAAGGGGAATCTGTGGGAGAACTCTATTGGCAATAACTCATATTCAAATACTTAAAGCATTAGTTTCTATTTATTTGCAGATTTTATATCCAATCATGATCTGTTGTGGTTAAAGGATGAAATGACGTTTGCAAAGATTGATGGGCTACAGTGTCAGTGTTGCAGCAATTTGATCATGACAGATGTTGTTTTCTTGATTCCAAGAGTTAGAATTTGTTATTTTATTTTGGTCTCTATGTGATACTTATTTGCTATATAGTTGCATTCACAAGAATTCCAGTATTAACAGCAGGGTTGGTTTCTATGCTTGCCGCAGTGATGTTGACATGTACTTAGGTTGATACACCTGGATAAACAGCTGCTGTTGGTCAGAGGTCCAACATACTGTAAACATCTGACCAGAAAGGACAATCACACTCTGCTTCTTGACTCATTTTAACTACATCATTACCTGACATACCTGACAGGTGCCATCTTTAGTGCAATGTGTTTCCACCAATGGTGAAAGGGTACATTTAAGTACTCACCTAATGATGTCAGTGAATAATGAAAAGCATTAATATTGTTTTTCAAACTTTTAACTCATCTTGCTGCAATTATTTTGTCATAGTTTACCCCAGTTTTACTTACCATTCATTGAGTTGTCTGTACATGTGGCTTCAGCTTAACAGCAATATCCACAGCTAACAATGCTCCAAAGAAAGCTTCCTGTTTTATATCATACAGCAATCATAATGGAGAAAAGCAATTTGTCCATCTCAAAAAGCAATGATACTCAACTTACAACCCTTGATAGGGTGCTCCATGACACCCCAACCATTTTCTATTTCACAGTAAAATAAAATAATTCACACTGGTAAAGAAACAGAAATATCCTGAAATCCTGAAAACATCCAGAACTCCAAAAAAGTGAGAACTGCAGAAACATGCTAAATCCTAAAAATGTTCTAAAATCCTAGAAACGTCCTGAAATCCAAGAAACGGATATCCTGCCCTAATATCTTAGAAATGTCCGAAAATCCTAGAAATGTCCAAAAATCCTAGAAATGTTCGAAAATCCTAGAAAAGTCTGAAAATCATAGAAACATCCCAATATCCTATCCCGAAATCTATGTCCTGAAATCTCAGAAGTGACTTGAAATTCCAGAAATTTCATGAAATCTTAGAAATGTCCTAAAATCCTGCAACTGGCCCAGGGCCCCCTGTCATTTTGCTAAAGTGGCCCCCAAGCAAAGCAAGTTGAGTATCCCTGTCCTAGAGGAATCCTACAAGCACAAAGTGAAGAAGCCACAGGCACAACATATTCAAATGGCAACCATTAAACATGTATATATAGTATACAATAATTCTAATACCATCAGTGTATAACAGTGCTGTAAGCAACTCAGTGTGCAGTTATAGTTGGGTAACTATGGAAACGAGTGAGCATGTGTGTTCTCTACATAAAATCAATAATCTGGCAATGCACAGTTTTGCTGTAATGTTTTATGTATCATGTATGTATCAACATATATTCTGTATACAGAACTAGATATCTCTGAACATTTGTGAACAAATATGAATATTTTTCAGGGAGGGCATATTTGACATGTTCTTTGTTCTAGAGAGAGCAGAATAAAGTTATGCAATGTCATATTGCATATCCCCCAAATGGTGTCTATTCATGTCATTTGTCTTGAAGTGATTTCCCCCATGGATTATCTTGACAGCCACTTGACAGCCACTCTGTCCTCTGCTGTAAGCCAAACTCTAACCTGAGCTACATCAGGTCATTCTGACATTGAGAACAGTAGGAGGTTTATTTCTCTCTGAAATAACAAAATAGATTTGTAGTGGTAACCCTGGTATTTTAATCTTATGGCTGCTTTCTGCTCTGCCAAAGTGCACTATTATTCATTGAATAATTGATCTGTTGTCAGGACAGCACCAGCTTAATGTTGTAATTAACTTTTTTATGTGTGGGGTTTTCAGTGGAAATTTTGCAGAGTTAACTGGAGTGTGTTGTGCTACAGGGCACCTGTGGTTTGCTCTATGTGGACCTCAAAATAGCATCTCACCACACTAGAATTTTTTATACACATCTTGGCCCAGGGCACCATTACACATATAGGTATGCAGCTCTGCAATTTGCACATACATTATGGAGGCAGCCTCATGGTTACTACAGTCACGTCATGATTCCATACATCCAGTACAGGTAAGTGATAGTATGAAGTTTCCACGTGCACATCACCAACTAGGAGGGGGACGATGTTAGGTTGTTTATTCAAGTGCACTAGTTCCGACCAAGCAATTTGAAGCTATTTGATTGGTCGAAAGCATTCCATGAGTCATAAAGAAGACTGGTTGAGATATAAACATGTCCATTTGAATATTTGTACATTTAAGGGTACAATAAATAATTGTCTGAAGACAGAGCCTCCTTATCACGGTTTTCACTTGTCATGGTCTTTTGACAGTTTACTAAACAAAGCCAGAGTTAGGAAACACAACGAAAAATGGCAACTTCAGAAGGCGAAGGTGACAAAACAAATTTTGTACATAATTTCGGAGATGACGAGGGGTATGAAGCTGATGACGAGATTGGAGACAGTGATGGCAATGATGAAGTGAGTGTGTTCTGGCCAGAGTGTATCCCAACTGCTGTTGCAAAGTAGGCCCCTCAGTCACATTAGTACAGATTCAGATGATGACGAGGAGAACAAAGCTAATGATAAGATTGCAGGACGTTCTCAGATCCAGCGTAGGCCTCGTCATCACTGTCCATAGTTGTGTCCCAATTCAGGGTCTTCGGAGGCACCTCCAAAGGCCGCATCAGCAGTTGTTAAATGGGACGGTCTAGCCCTCGGAGGATTTCCTGGTTGCCTCACCAGATGTTCAGCGTCGGCGGCTGATTCATCTCTGGCTGAGAGCGGACCATGGAGAGGTAAACCTGTTATTTAACCCAAAGTAATGTTATCATTAGCTAGATAACACTTAGCGGTAGCTAGCATACCTGTATACATTCATTACCAAGAAGTGACATTAACACTAATCATATAAACTATTGTGATGTCTTGTATCAGGGTTTTTATTTGTTTGTTTATTAAATAAAGTGCTGAGATGTCAGGCTATAATATTCAAATGTACATTGATGTCCGATATTGTTTAGTTAATGTGCAGTACATTCATTTCTACAATGTATTTTGCTGTATTTTTGTTTTACTTTTTTTACTATTAATTAATATATTTCAAATTAATAAAGTGACTGATAACCTGATACTGATCATAAGACAACCGGTTACTTTGATAAAGTGATCAACTAACTCTCTTTCAAGTGGATAGATAGAATAAGCATTATCTATCTAAGCTATAAAATTAACTAAAAGATCTTATTAACTCAAATTATATAGCTTTTGTTTAAATAACCATTTTTCATCCCCTGTTCTCCTCGTTTCCCAATCCAGACCAGACCCCTGTACTGCAGGATCAACCTGGCCGTTCCTGTGCTGGACAGGTTTTTTGACGAGGGTGACACCAGGCAGGACTTCAGGCTGAGCAGAGAGTCTCTGGCAGTGCTGCTGGACCTTCTCCACCAGGAGCAGAGGAACTCTCACTCTGAATATTGTACTGCCCCCAAACAGCTGTATGAATCTGATTCTGACGAGAAGAACAAAGCTGATGATGAGATTGCAGGGCCTTCTCAGATCCAGCATAGGCCTCGTCATCACTGTCCGTAGTTGTGTCCCAATTCAGGGTCTGTCAGAGACAAAGGAGGAACTCTCACTCTGAGTATTGTACCACCCCCAAACAGCCTTATGAATCTAATCCTGACAAGTAGTATTTTACAGTTCCCGAAGAGCCATATGACGACAATGGATGAATGGAAAATGGCAGAACAACAGATGTTAGAAATACAGAATCAATCAATAAATAAAAACCTGTAAATAAAAAAATAAAATGAAATAATTACAGCATGATGAAATAGTAACATAAAATCTAAGTAAAAAAATTTATTATAAAAAAATTTTAAAAATCAAATAAAAATCAAAATCAAGACTAACAACATAACAAAATGGAATAAGACTGAGAAATTTAAAAAAGAAAGGTATGGCTGTTTATCCCTGAGTTTGATAAATACTATAAATATTTGTGTGCAAATCCCTAAATTTAAAGTAGTTCAGTGTGTTCAAGCACAAGTAAATGGACAAAAACACCTCTTTACATGGAGAGATAGTAATAGTGATCATAAAAAATAATTAAACATAAATAGATTAATAATAATAATGATAATTATAATAATAATGCTGATGATGATAGAAGATGTAGAAATAAAAACATTCACCATTATAACTAATAACTAATAACTAAAATAGCAAGTTGGTAGTAGTAATACCAAATGAATAGTAAGTAATGATAAAAATAGAAATAAAGATAATTAAATAAATATGAATTAAAAAGAAATATAATAGCAAGATCTAGTATTAATACAAAGTGAATACATGAATAATGAATAAAATAAAATAAAAAAATAAAAATGATCAAAAAATAAATAAATAAAAATGTCAACAATGGATGGCAAATAGCGAGATGGTAGAAATACAAAATCAATTAGTTAAAAAATTCTGTAAATAAATAAAAAATAAAATAAAATAATTCTAACATGATGAAGCAGTAACACAAATTTAAGTAAAGAATGTATTAAAAAAATAAAATTAATAAAAATCAAATTCACTGTTAAAAACATAACAAAAAGGTATAAGAATGAGAAATTTAAAAAAGAAAGGTATACTTGTTTAACCCTGAGTTTGATGAATTTTTTTTTTTCAGTGATATAAGCATCAGATAACAGAAAATGCTTTTGGAGCCGTGATTCACATTTGTCATTTTCATGTTGCCAGGTGTTTAACATGACCAGCATGCGGACATTACGCAGGAAGTCTCTGCTGCTGACGGGCTACCTGGAGTATCTGATTCAGCATTATTACACCAGGGACGCTGCCCGGCCTCACAAACCTCACGTCTGCATCATCACGCCCTCCGACCCTCAGCAGAGAGGCTGTCACCCTCCATGCACATGCGGAGGATCTTCCAGGAGCTGGAGAGGAGGGAATCATAATTTTTTAAAAGCATTTTCATCAGAAACTACCCTTTTTAAAGAAAGTGCACATCTTAAAATGTAATGCTTGTTTTTGTCTTCTTTTTTTAGGTGGTAGTGCAACATTCTCGCCAGCGATGCTCGAGATGAGAAGACACAGTTGGAACTATCAGAGAGCGCAGTCATCTATGCAACAGTCTACACAAGTGGCAGTACACAGGTGTGTGTTGATTTCCTTGTGTTCTGGTGTTTCTCTTTCATGACTACAGCTATTAAAACACAACTTGCTGCCAGTTCAACATGAAATCGTGGGTGTTGCATCTTTGTTATGATGTTAAGTCATATCTGCAACTATTTTCACAACCATTTAGTGTAATCGCAATTTCCGAAACTTGGTTTAATACAGATAAGGGAATGAACTTTTAGATAGAGGGTTATGAGCTTAGATATATGAGCAGATATGGTGGGGGGTGGGGGCCTTAAATGTTAACAAATACCTGAAATTCAGAGTGCTAGATGGTATGACAACAATGATTGATAATGTCTTAGAATGTGTTACAGTCAAAATCTACAAACAAAAAAATAAAAAATTAATAATTAGTTGTTTATAAAGAGCACCTGGCTCAAGTATTGAAATCTTTAAAGACTGGATAGAAGAACTATTTTCAAGGATCAATCACAAAACAGCTTTTATTTGTGGAGATTTCAACATTGATCTATTAAAAAATTCATTATATAGAGCTTTCATAAGGAAGAAAACGAAGGAGGCAGAGAACAAATACGAAATCTATAAAAATAAATTAACCAATATTTTAAAAAACAGAAGGAATATTATAAGAAAATGTTAGATGATAATAGAAATGACATTAAAGGAATATGGAACATATTTAACAGTGTGATAAAAAATGGGTCTGGAAAGACGAGTTATCCCAACTACTTTATGGACAATGATAAAGAGGAATATGATATGGATGTTGCTGCAATTAACACAATTATATTTTTTGTAAATATTGGACCTGACCTTGCAAGCGAAATTCCTGATCAGGGTAGATTGGAAGATGTGGGAAGGTTTATTGAAAGAAATCAACACTCGATGTTCCTCACAGCAGTAGATGAAAGGGAAATTATTGAAATAACTACTAAATGTAAAAATAAAAAATCTACTGATTGTGATGATTTTGATATGATCACACTAAAAAAGGTAAATACATGCATTGCAAAACCACTATCATACATCTGTAACTTATCATTTCAAACGGATACATTTCCACATAAGATGAAAATAGCAATCCCCTAGGGGTCAGTGTTGGGCCCCAAACTGTTTATTTTATACATTAATGATATATGTAATGTTTCAGATGTTTAAAAAACCTGTTTTGTTTGCCAATGACACAAATATATTTTGTTCCGGTCATGATCTAAATGAAGTACTTTCATTGGTTAGCTCAGAAATGAGTAAATTAAAATCATGGTTCAATATAAATGAACTATCATTAAATCTGAGCGAAACAAAAATAATGCTATTCAGGAATGGCAGAAAAATTACACAAACAAAGGTTCAAATTGATGGGGTGGACATTGAAAGGGCAACAGAAACCAAATTTCAAGGAGTAATAACTGATGAAAATCTTAATTGGAAACCTCACATAAAACATCTACAATCCAAGGTCTTAAAATCGATTGCAGTAATGAATAAAGCAAAAGAGGTTCTAGATAATAACTCCTGCATGTGGCAAACCCAGCCCTGGTTATTCAGCACAGTTTCAAAACAGATGCACACACATCCACATGCATCCTCACACACACACACACACACACACACACACACACACACACACACCCACAGAAACAAAAGCTCAACGTACACAGTGTCCATTTCAGTTTTTACACACAGGAGTCGGGGGAGCCAGTGAACTTGAAGGCCTCTGCGTGGTGGAGTAGAAGTCTGCGTAGTTGCTGTTGGCTTTGAACTGGAGCGACTGGCCGGCGTAGCCGTCAGAGGAGGACGGGGTCAGGTGGGCCAGCTCGTCCTCGTACTGCTCCTCTCCGTAGCCTTGTGGGGAGGACAGGTATATTCTGTAGCTGTTGTAGTTCTTCCTGTTGGGGTCGTCGTAAAATGGCTCTGTGTGCTGGGAGGGAAAATGATGTTAAATTTGGACACTCTTTTACCATAACAGCATTCAAATGTATTATTTCAGATCTTATTTTAATTGCGTGTAAATGTTTTTAATCATACTTCTACACCATAACGTGTTTGTTATTCTAAATTTTTAATTCTAGCTATTGACATTGCTATTATTGTTTGTCATTTTGTGTGATGTTGTTTCTATTTAAATTGTTTTTGTTTGCTTGTTGATTGTTTTTAATGTCTTTGTTCATGCTCGGCCTGCTCTCCCTCAATTGTCTTAATTGAAGATTTGAATGAATGTCATTATTAATTGGGGACTTATAATAACCCAAAGACCACACCGACATTTAGAATGGCAGTATATTGCTGGGAAATCAAACACTGTCAATGCATGTGTATGACTCTGCAGGTGAGCTTGCTGTATCTCCCCCTCCCTATTATTCCTTGCCCTCCAACAAGAAAAAGTGTTGTCTGTGTTTTTTTAACTTTAATCTTTCCTCTAACACTGAGTTTCTATTTTATGGGGATCAGTCCACTGTGGCATGGTGGCTAGCTAATCCTTGTCTCATTTGTATTTTTTATCGTCTTTTTTCCACTTTATATCTCTTTCTTGATATTTCTACCGTTTGTTACCTGCCAAGGGACTGCGGATGTTAATTAGCAGTCCTGTGAACACCAGCATATTTACATTTCTATTTTATACTAATGTTGATTAATATGTTGTGTCCCTTTTAGATAAATATTAAATGAAATAAACAGAGAGAGCTCTCAAATGTAACAAGATTAAATAAATCAATGTAGGTATAAAATGTGTGCACATGCCTGTGGTCATATGATGGGAGGGGCTTACGACAAAGAGGAGTACTCCAGCTTAAAAACATTCTTAGTATAAATAAAATCATTTGATATCAAATGATTGTAACAGGTACGGAGGTGTAAAAACTAAGTAGTGCCGCAACTTAATAATCTTTATTATAGAGTGTTATGTTCATTATCTGCTTGATTTAAAAAAAAAAACAATCTTAGAATTGCTTGTTTTTGTCCAAAAACAGAATTTCAAAACCCAAAACATTCAGTTTGTTTTCACTGAGGACAAAGAAAACCAGCAAATATTGACTTTAGAGGAGCTGGGACCAGTGCATATTTGGCAGTATTGCCTAAAACACGACTTAAATGATTAACAGCTCATTTTTCTGTTGAGTGATTAATGGATTTTAGCTCTGGTAAGCCCTGCTTTGTGCTGGACTGAATGATTCAGAAATACAACCAGATAACTGCTTTTTCTGCTTTTAATTAATGTTCAGTACTTCAAAGCAGCAATGTAAATGAATGAATGTTTAGTTTTTTCTTGCCTGGGACCTCCATAAATCCCCTCCTGACTGGGAAGCATACGTCCCAATGAAATATGGAGTTTTCTTCTCAGACCCTGAAGTGGAAAATTCAGCAGCACAGACAAGGGGACATTTCTTTTCTTTCTTTCTTTTCTGTTTTTCCCCTGGAAAATGTATTTGATTTTTTTTTTTTTTTACTAAGATTTACTACGTTTTATTAAAAAAAGCACAGAGTAATTTTTTTTTTTTAAGTTTTCTTTATGGTATAAAGTATTATGATTTTTTTAAAATGTATAACCATATAAATGACTTTAAATATTTTATATTGTATACTTTGTGAGGACTTTTTTTATTTAAATGTTTGCATACTGTAAAATAACTTATTTTTTTGTTTACTGAAGAAATACTTTTTAAAGGTGTTACAGTTTTTTCCAATTGCAAAAACACAATTTTGCAAACTAGGCTGGTTTTATCAAAATACTTAACACTATTCACAAAACCACACACCCAAACTGCAAAATACCTCATACATCCTGCATATTGCAGCACTGCAACCAAAACTTCATATAGCATTACCAAAATCAAACTTTTGCACCAAATGGCACACACTTTATTCATATTACTAGATTTTTGTCTAACCAACTAAACACTGTTGGGCATAATGAAAAGCATTCTCATCTGTAGTATGCTTTGCCATAATACTTAAATAGTTTAAATTGTAGAAAATTCTTCAGATTGTTCACATGTACCAACATATTTGCAGATACACACACATGCTGTTGAAACATTTATTTTTTTATTTTTCACCAAAAAAAGTCAGTGCAACATATGCACAGCAGATATATTTACATTGAAGTGAACAAACATATACTCACAAAAAACAGTAAACTGAAAAAGAAAATTGCAGAAAAAAATGTGCAGAAAACATATACAAAACATATATATAAAAGAAAAAAAGAGGCAAGAAAAATAATTAGGCAGCATCTTGCCGCACAACTGGCCACATCACAGGCAATATCTTCCCTTGCCAGACATCGAGGGAAGAAGCACCTTGAGTGCCTTATCCATCCCTGAATCGCACCCACATCAATTTCATCACATGCCTCTTCCATAGCCTGCACAAGAGGCATGCACACAAAGGGCTGCCGGTCGTATACCTTCCATCGCCATGCCAAAAAGAACTCCTTTATGGGATTCACAAATGGTGAGTATGGTTGGAGGTATTGCACGAGAAATGGTCGGTGGTCAGCAAACCAGTTTTGGACTGGGGCTGAACGATGAAAGCTCCCATCGTCCCATACTAAAACATACTGGTTTCTTTGGAGTCTGTCCAGAACTGTGAGAATATGAGCTGTGTTGTATGGTCTAAGGTTGGCATGATGGTAGAGGACACCATGCGTATTGGAGATGGCAGCGCACATTGTGATGTTCCCACCACATTGGCCAGGAGCATCTATAATGGCTCTGTGGCCATTGACGTTTTTTCCCCTTCTTCTGGTCTTTGCTAGGTTTAACCCTGCCTCATCTATAAAGATGAACTCATGTGGGACTGCATGAGCATCCACTACTCCCTGAAAACAAAGAACAAAAATCAGTCAATATGGTGTTATCCAGTACACTGGGAAACAATGTTACGTGTAGTGTACTGCATTCAATATTGTACTTACATCAACATACATCTTTGTTTCTTTGAGAGTTTTTCTTCTCTGAAAAGGCACCTTATAAAGTTGTTTCAATCTGATTTGGTTTCATTTGAGAATGCGAGCCAATGTGGACAGACTGACTCATTGAATGTTGTTGAATATGGTGTTGTCTTGGATGATGTGGCTTTGAATTTCTCGTACTCTGATTTCATTATTTTCCAAAAACAAGTTTACAGTGGCAGCTTCCTCTACATACCTGTACTCCAGTCTAAAAAATGTGTGTGACAGAGGTGACAGAAAAACGGCTCAAGTTGGGCTGCACTCTCTGTCCAGCCTCTCGCATTGTCAGCCCATGGCTGACGACAGGATCAACTAAGGTTGCTCTGATTTCATTTGAAAGTTTTCTTCTTTGGCCATGAACTCCTCTACCAGCTCTACCCCTACCTCTCACTCTTCCTCCCCCTCTCATTCTCACCCTGCCTCTTCCTCTCTCTGCGAAGTCTGCCATTGTTGTTCTAAAAAAAAAGGTGCTCACCTGTAGTCTTTTTATAGTGCTTACTTCCTGATTGAAGTGGTAACAATTAACCATTGAGGTGTTTGGCCAGGTGGCACATATACTGGCCAGTAAGCTCATGTAGTGTCATTTTGAATGGCAGTGTTTCGAAATGGCAAACATGTGACTTTATGTCAGATTGTTGTGTCTTTAGCAGAGAACCGTGTTCAGCACATTTAAAAAGTGCCAGATTCTTTTTGTTTTTGATTGAATATTCCAAGTATATCTTGTTTTTTTGATTACCACCGATCATGTTTATTGTTTATTTAAATTTTTCCTTTTATGCAACAAAATAGTTTTTATATTACTACATCAAGTTTACACACACACACGTCTCCTGACAGTGAAATCAGTGGCATGCGGTATGAAGCTGATGACGAGATGGAGGAAGGTGATGATGAATAAATGAATATGAACATTCAAATGATGTTGAATATTTTGTAGGAATATCTGGAAAGTGGGAACAGGTTTAATTAGTAAAGATGTTATTTAAGTGTTGGATTATACTTATATTATTAATATATAACTCATATTATGAATGTAAGACCAACACAGGAAATACTGTATTTATAAGTAGAGTGGCATTGGAATGCAGCTTTTTTATTTTCAGATTTTTACAGTGTGGTATATAGCAGTAGATATGGCATCCTCTGTGGATTTGTTGGTTCTGTAAGCATACTGTTGAGGGTCCAGGCTGGGAGGAATGTTGACTTTCATGTGCTGTAGAACCAGTTTTCTCAAAACACTTCGATGGGGGTAAGAGTTGTCATTTAAACTAAACAAAGCAGACTTTTCAGATACAGGAACATTTGAGATATCTTTAACTTTAATTCAGCCTATTCAAAACTAGCTTTCAGATATCAGCTATTGTTATTTAGGATGCATGATGAGTCGAATGTCTGTTTCAATGATGTCATTACAGATATTAGTAATTCAGTTTTGACTATCGAAACAGAATTTTGGATATCTCTAACTGTTGTTTGATTATAGATATGTTGAATGAAAATTGTGACTAGTCAAAATTTAATCATATCTTCTCAAGATTAAGTTGTTGATATCTGTAATGTTTATTCCAGATTATCAAACAGCCATTTAATGTTAAAACAGCTTGCCATAGATACGGAAAGTTATGATGTCAGAGAACTCTGATGTAATGTTGTGATGTCACCAATACAAATTGTCATCACAGAATTTTGTTGCCTTTGATACCAAATGGAATGTTATGATGTCACAGAACTCTGATGTAATGTTGTGATGTCACCAATACAAATTGTCATCACAGAATTTTGTTTCCTTCGATACCAAATGGAATGTTATGATGTCATAAAGAAGGCTGGAAGGCAGGCAGTTTAGGAATAGCAGAAAATTCATACATTCAGTGCAAATGAAGTAATTCAGGAGGCAGCACATCTATTACCAGAGCACAACTACTGACAGGTTGAAGTCTTAGTTTACTTAACAAAGACGTTTATAGAACATTTGTTTTGTCAGGAAACAAAACAAAGACAAAAAGAAAAGTGGCAACTTCAGGAGGCGAAGGTTACCAAGCAATTTTTTTTTGCACAATTTCAAAGATGGGGTATGAAGGTGATGACGAGATGAAAGACACTGATGGCAGTGATGAAGAGAGTGTGTTCTGGCCAGAGTGTATCTCTGTTGCAAAGATTCCAGTGACTGCTCAGCGGCTGAATAGGTCCCTCAGTCACAGCAGCACAGATATGGATGATGATGAGGAGAACAAAACTGATGATAAGATTGAGCAGAGGACCTCTCAATCTGAGTATTGTACCACCCCAGAACAGATGTTTGAATCTGATTCCGACATGGAGTATTTCACAGCTCCCGAAGAGCCGTACAAGTCCGACTCCGACGAGGAGTATTTCACTGCTCCCTTGGAGCTGTACGAGTCCGACTTCGACGAGGAGTATTTCACAGGTCCCGAAGAGCGGTATGAGTACGACTCGGATGAGGAGTATTTCACCGCTGCCAGAGAGCCGTACGACTCCAACTCTGACGAGGAGTATTTCACTGGTCCCTTGGAACTGTACGAGTCCGACTCCGACGAGGAGTATTTCACAGGTTCCGAAGAGCGGTATGAGTACGACTCGGATGAGGAGTATTTCACAGGTCCCGAAGAGCGGTATGAGTACGACTCGGATGAGGAGTATTTCACAGGTCCCGAAGAGCGGTATGAGTACGACTCGGATGAGGAGTATTTCACCTCTGCCAGAGAGCCGTACGACTCCAACTCTGACGAGGAGTATTTCACCGCTCCCTTGGAGCTGTACGAGTCCGACTTCGACGAGGAGTATTTCACAGGTCCTGAAGAGCGGTATGAGTATGACTCGGGTGAGGAGTGTTTCACCGCTGCCAGAGAGCCGTACGACTCCAACTCTGACGAGGAGTATTTCACTGCTCCCTTGGAGCTGTACGAGTCCGACTCCGACGAGGAGTATTTCACAGGTCCCGAAGAGCAGTATGAGTACGACTCGGATGAGGAGTATTTCACAGGTCCCGAAGAGCGGTATGAGTACGACTCGGATGAGGAGTGTTTCACCGCTGCCAGAGAGCCGTACGACTCCAACTCTGACGAGGAGTATTTCACTGCTCCCTTGGAACTGTACGAGTCCGACTCCGACGAGGAGTATTTCACAGGTCCCGAAGAGCGGTATGAGTACGACTCGGATGAGGAGTATTTCACAGGTCCCGAAGAGCGGTATGAGTACGACTCGGATGAGGAGTATTTCACCGCTGCTAGAGAGCCGTACGACTCCAACTCTGACGAGGAGTATTTCACCGCTCCCTTGGAGCTGTACGAGTCCGACTTCGACGAGGAGTATTTCACAGGTCCTGAAGAGCGGTATGAGTACGACTCGGGTGAGGAGTGTTTCACCGCTGCCAGAGAGCCGTACGACTCCAACTCTGACGAGGAGTATTTCACTGCTCCCTTGGAACTGTACGAGTCCGACTCCAATGAGGAGTATTTCACAGGTCCCAAAGAGCGGTATGAGTACGACTCGGATGAGGAGTATTTCACAGGTCCCGAAGAGCGGTATGAGTACGACTCGGATGAGGAGTATTTCACCGCTGCCAGAGAGCCGTACGACTCCAACTCTGACGAGGAGTATTTCACTGCTCCCTTGGAGCTGTACGAGTCCGACTTCGACGAGGAGTATTTCACAGGTCCTGAAGAGCGGTATGAGTACGACTCGGATGAGGAGTATTTCACTGCTGCCAGAGAGCCGTACAACTCCAACTCTGATTTAGGAGTATTTCACCGCTCCCTTGGAGCTGTACGAGTCCGACTCCGACGAGGAGTATTTCACAGGTCCCGAAGAGCAGTATGAGTACGACTCGGATGAGGAGTATTTCACAGGTCCCGAAGAGCGGTATGAGTACGACTCGGATGAGGAGTGTTTCACCGCTGCCAGAGAGCCGTATGACTCCAACTCTGACGAGGAGTATTTCACTGCTCCCTTGGAGCTGTACGAGTCCGACTTCGACGAGGAGTATTTCACAGGTCCCGAAGAGCAGTATGAGTACGACTCGGATGAGGAGTATTTCACAGGTCCCGAAGAGCGGTATGAGTACGACTCGGATGAGGAGTATTTCACCGCTGCCAGAGAGCCGTACGACTCCAACTCTGACGAGGAGTATTTCACTGCTCCCTTGGAGCTGTAATGAGTCCGACTTGACGAGGAGTATTTCACAGGTCCTGAAGAGCGGTATGAGTACGACTCGGATGAGGAGTATTTCACCGCTGCCAGAGAGTCCAGACGACTCCAACTCTGACGAGGAGTATTTCACTGCTCCCTTGGACCTGTACGAGTCCGACTTCGATGAGGAGTATTTCACAGGTCCTGAAGAGCGGTATGAGTACGACTCGGATGAGGAGTATTTCACTGCTGCCAGAGAGCCGTACGACTCCAACTCTGATTTAGGAGTATTTCACTGCTCCCTTGGAACTGTACGAGTCCGACTCCGACGAGGAGTATTTCACAGGTCCCGAAGAGCAGTATGAGTACAACTCGGATGAGGAGTATTTCACAGGTCCCGAAGAGCGGTATGAGTACGACTCGGATGAGGAGTGTTTCACCGCTGCCAGAGAGCCGTATGACTCCAACTCTGACGAGGAGTATTTCACTGCTCCCTTGGAGCTGTACGAGTCCGACTCCGACGAGGAGTATTTCACAGGTCCCGAAGAGCAGTATGAGTACGACTCGGATGAGGAGTATTTCACAGGTCCCGAAGAGCGGTATGAGTACGACTCGGATGAGGAGTATTTCACCGCTGCCAGAGAGCCGTACGACTCCAACTCTGACGAGGAGTATTTCACTGCTCCCTTGGACCTGTACGAGTCCGACTTCGATGCGGAGTATTTCACAGGTCCTGAAGAGCGGTATGAGTGCCACTGGGTGAGGAGTGTTTCACCGCTGCCAGAGAGCCGTACGACTCCAACTCTGACGAGGAGTATTTCACTGCTCCCTTGGAACTGTACGAGTCCGACTCCAATGAGGAGTATTTCACAGGTCCCAAAGAGCGGTATGAGTACGACTCGGATGAGGAGTATTTCACAGGTCCCGAAGAGCGGTATGAGTACGACTCGGATGAGGAGTATTTCACCGCTGCCAGAGAGCCGTACGACTCCAACTCTGACGAGGAGTATTTCACTGCTCCCTTGGACCTGTACGAGTCCGACTTCGACGAGGAGTATTTCACAGGTCCTGAAGAGCGGTATGAGTATGACTCGGATGAGGAGTATTTCACTGCTGCCAGAGAGCCGTACGACTCCAACTCTGACGAGGAGTATTTCACTGCTCCCTTGGAACTGTACGAGTCCGACTCCGACGAGGAGTATTTCACAGGTCCCGAAGAGCAGTATGAGTACAACTCGGATGAGGAGTATTTCACAGGTCCCGAAGAGCGGTATGAGTACGACTCGGATGAGGAGTGTTTCACCGCTGCCAGAGAGCCGTATGACTCCAACTCTGACGAGGAGTATTTCACTGCTCCCTTGGAGCTGTACGAGTCCGACTTCGACGAGGAGTATTTCACAGGTCCCGAAGAGCAGTATGAGTACGACTCGGATGAGGAGTATTTCACAGGTCCCGAAGAGCGGTATGAGTACGACTCGGATGAGGAGTATTTCACCGCTGCCAGAGAGCCGTACGACTCCAACTCTGACGAGGAGTATTTCACTGCTCCCTTGGAGCTGTACGAGTCCGACTTCGACGAGGAGTATTTCACAGGTCCTGAAGAGCGGTATGAGTACGACTCGGATGAGGAGTATTTCACTGCTGCCAGAGAGCCGTACGACTCCAACTCTGACGAGGAGTATTTCACTGCTCCCTTGGAGCTGTACGAGTCCGACTTTGACGAGGAGTATTTCACAGGTCCTGAAGAGCGGTATGAGTACGACTCGGATGAGGAGTATTTCACCGCTGCCAGAGAGCCGTACGACTCCAACTCTGACGAGGAGTATTTCACTGCTCCCTTGGAACTGTACGAGTCCGACTCCGACGAGGAGTATTTCACAGGTCCCGAAGAGCGGTATGAGTACGACTCGGATGAGGAGTATTTCACAGGTCCCGAAGAGCGGTATGAGTACGACTCGGATGAGGAGTATTTCACTGCTGCCAGAGAGCCGTACGACTCCAACTCTGACGAGGAGTATTTCACCGCTCCCTTGGAGCTGTACGAGTCCGACTTCAACGAGGAGTATTTCACAGGTCCCCAAGAGCGGTATGAGTACAACTCGGTTGAGGAGTATTTCACCGCTGCCAGAGAGCCATACGACTCCAACTCTGACGAGGAGGATTTCAGTGCTTCCTTGAGCTGTGAGTCCCACTTGATGAGGAGTATTTCACAGGTCCTGAAGAGCGGTATGAGTACGACTCGGATGAGGAGTATTTCACCGCTGCCAGAGAGCCGTACGACTCCAACTCTGACGAGGAGTATTTCACTGCTCCCTTGGAACTGTACGAGTCCGACTCCGACGAGGAGTATTTCACAGGTCCCGAAGAGCGGTATGAGTATGACTCGGATGAGGAGTATTTCACTGCTCACGAAGAGCCGTACAAGTCCGACTCCGACGAGGAGTATTTCACCGCTCCCTTGGAGCTGTACGAGTCCGACTTCGACGAGGAGTATTTCACAGGTCCCGAAGAGCGGTATGAGTATGACTCGGATGAGGAGTATTTCACTGCTCACGAAGAGCCGTACAAGTCCGACTCCGACGAGGAGTATTTCACCGCTCCCTTGGAGCTGTACGAGTCCGACTTCGACGAGGAGTATTTCACAGGTTCCGAAGAGCGGTATGAGTACAACTCGGATGAGGAGTATTTCACTGCTGCCAGAGAGCCGTACGACTCCAACTCTGACGAGGAGTACTTCACCGCTCCCTTGGAGCTGTACGAGTCCGACTTCGATGAGGAGTATTTCACAGGTCCTGAAGAGCGGTATGAGTACGACTCGGATGAGGAGTATTTCACTGCTGCCAGAGAGCCGTACGACTCCAACTCTGACGAGGAGTATTTCACTGCTTCCAACAAGGAGAATTTTACCGCTCCTGAAAAGCTGTACGAGTCCGAATCTGACTAAGAGTATTTCGCCGCTCCAGAAGAGCCGTACCAGTACGACTCCGACGAGGAGTATTTCAAAACTCCCGAAGAGCCGTGCCGGTTTGATTCCGACAAGAACTATTTCACCGCTCATAGGCAGAGGACGTGTAGATAGTAGAGTAAGGAGTATTTCACTGCTAACGAAGAGCCATATGAGTCCAACTTCGATGAGGAGTATTTCGCTGCTCCTGAACAGCCATACAAGTCTGACTCTGACTCCAACAAGGAGAATTTTACCGCTCCTGAAAAGCTGTACGAGTCCGAATCTGACTAAGAGTATTTCACCACTCCAGAAGAGCCCCCCCCCCTCTCTCCTTCCTTTTTGTCATTACTGTAATTTAATTGTTATGTACAACATCTATTGCACGTCTGTCCGTCCTGGAAGGAGGATCCCTCCTCAGTCGCCCTTCCTGAGGTTTCTACCATTTTCCCCCCGTGTTACAGTGTTTTTTTTGGGTAGTTTTTCCTTAGACGATGTGAGGGTCTAAGGGCAGAGGGATGTTGTATTCTGTAAAGCCCTATAAAGGCAAACTGTGTTTTGTGATAATGGGCTCTATAAATACAATTGTATTGTATTGAATAAATAAGTTTAACATTTCTATCCAAATATGAAGTTATTTTTACTGGAATGTTGGGTTAATTTTAACTCAAAAACTGGTTAGTTTTTTTTCTTCTTTTTCTTCTGTTGAAAAAATACCACAAAAAACATTCCATTATAATGATACACTGGCCTATTATAAAATATAGCTTCAATTGAAATCACACATTAAATAAAACTCTTAATCTGAGTATAAAAAAATGTTCTTAATTTTCAGGTGACCATGCAACACTTACAATACATATTTCAATTGAGTTGATACATTAAAGTAACTGAGAAATCACCGTTCAAAAAGTCTCTCCATTTGGGCTTTAAATCTACTTAAACATTCTCTTTAAATCATTCAGGAACTTTAACCCAGGGCCAGTTTTGGGGTTCATGCTGTTGATTGTCCTCTCATCTAAGAGCAGAAAATTGTGTCTTTTGCTTGATCTGAAAGACAAAAAGACATAAAATCAAATACATTTTGCCAATTGCAGAAATTGCAAATATCCTCTGTCTGAAATTAACTCTGACTTTTGTTTTTGTAACGATAACACTCACTACTAGGGATGAAACAATTAAAGGCATCACAATGTCACAAAATGTTGACAATTTCTATGAATTCTGGTCATGAGTAAAACAGCTGATTAGCTTAATGTATCTGACATTGTGGTAATTGGAATACATTTAACATTTTGAAAATGACCAATCAAAAAAATGTTTTAAGCAGCCTTTGGCCAGAACACCTACCACCTCCACCACCCTTTTTTGTTCTAGGAAAAAAAAAGTCTCTGTGTCAGTAAAAATATTGCCAAGATATGATCTGGTATTACTGACATCTCCAATTTGTATCTAAAAGTAAGGTCATCACCACAACTAGTACCATATTCAAAGTCACTCACTTAATTATTTTACACCGTTTGCATCTGGAGATTGATAGCCTGAATGACTAAATGTTATACTTTTTTTCTTAAATGTTGCACTTTATTTTTATATGTTGCACAGGCAATTGTTAGCCCCATTTTGTGCCAGGTGATAGGTGGCCTGTCCACATGTTGGCACTTATTTTTCTTGTCATTACTCTCTTATCATTATCTTTTATTTTACATTCTTTCAACTGTGTTTATAATGTCTTACATGTCTGTCTTTATGCTAAGCTCTTTTAACCACTTTTCTATGTGGTTTCTACCACAAATGGCAAATACATTAACTCTTGACTTGTAATTTTTGAAGAAATTTTGGATGTAAATGCTAAATGTTGAAATGTTGACGCAACACTACAATGCTGTCTTTGAATGTTGAATGAAACCAAGGATGTGGAATATTTTGAGGCTTATTGGAAAGCCTATGCTGAACTGCAATGCTGGCTTTGCATTCACACCCGAAAAATTCCGAAAAGTTGCCTGTGTTGGGTGGCTGTGTTGGGTGGCTAACTGTTCTCCCTAAAGGGGTAAAGTCAGGTGAAAGCAGCATGTGCGCGGGTGTCCGTCTGCTTACGAGGTCCGCTGGACACACGGCTAGCCGGCTTGCTGGCTGAGCGTTGGTCTGACTGGCTGGCAGTGCATTAATCTGTGTATTGGCTGTTCTATGGGACGTGAGAGCGGCAGCGGCTTACACACTCAGCGCTCAGTGTTGACAGAACAGATCTCGGCACAGTCGCCGCGACAGATGCTCAGACAATGTGCTTTGGAAACAGAATGCGGCTGACAGCTCCGCAGCCACACCACACATATTCTCAGGAAGCTTTGGGAAAGTTTTCATTTTTGCAGCACAGGTTGGGATTTAGATAATTAAAGTTGTATCTATAGTTTATCTCCCTTTTCCCCTGAAATTATCTGACTTTGATCTGCCACATCCCCAAATAAAGTATGCTACCCAATATTAAGAAACACAAATAAAAATACAACACTTTGTTATGCTATCTGTCTATCCCATTCTTAAGAACACAATGTCTTTGACTTAGATCTTTATTTCAAACATCGCAAATGAAATAAGACAAAAATAAAAAATCTATGTGATATTATATATATATATATATATGTGTGTGTGTGTGTGTGTGTGTGTGTGTGTATAGTAACAATTCATAGTAACATTTCAAATTATTTATTTAATAATTTTAATAATTATTTTAATAATTATAATAATTTAAATTATTATTTATTTATTTATTTATTTATTTATTTATTTATTTATTAATAAAATTATTTCAGGTCTAAGTATATTTTTCTGGATATTTTACCCTGTTTATTTATATATTTTTATTTTAATTTTGGGAAATTTCTTGCCAAGTTGGTCATTGTCTTTTTTACCCTCAGTTTTAAAAAAAATCAAATTAACATGCTCAGTTTTCAAAGGTTAGCAAAAGTCATCTGAGCACCGATACAGAGAATTGGCAAAAATTGGCCAGGCCAATAATCTGTCGCCCCCCAATTTTTACTAATACTAATACTAATTCTAATACTCACACATACTGTATAAACACAGATAGTATCAATGTTCTCATCTACCTCCAAGCACTGGCTTTCAGTGTTCTCCAGACTGTGAAGTGATCCCTATAACAAGACAAGATTGATGTCTTTTCACCCGTCTTTATTGTCACCCACAGGAGTCTTGTGGAACCTTTCCTCGTGTGACGCAGTGAAGCTGACCATCATCCGCAACGCTCTGTTCACGCTGACCAACACAGTTGTCATCCCCCACTCGGGATGGAGCAGTGTCTCACGCCGCGACGAACACAAAGTCAAGTTTCAGTTGTCCGTCCCGCTGTGAAACACCACCGGCTGTCTGAGGCGAGGAGAGAGTCAAACACACCCTTTGCTGAATGTGTTGTGATGCATTTATTGTTTTGTTCTATTGATTTCTCTTTTGTTGAGTCTGCTCAAGTCTTATGATGATGAAATCATCTTCTAAATGGAAAAAAACAACTATTGATGCCATCATTATTCCAGTCATTCATCAATATTAATTATAATCTTTGCTGATGATGTTCATGCATATTCATCACCACTGTGTTGTAAATTTACACACCACACTCCTTTTTTATTTCTAAAAGGAAATAGATTTAACAAAGTACCTCACCTCCCTATACTGTTGAGTTATAAGTCGTGCAGTTTGCTCATTAAATCGATTCTCATTTTGAAACGTAAGAATGACTTTTGGATTGCTTGGGCGGCTTTTTTTTCCCTGTCTGCTTTTTCATGTCAATGGTTCTGTAAAACCACAGCACATAATCACAATCATAAAATCATCAATGAGAGGCTCTTGGAGATTTTATGCAGGCATGACGTTTTAAGTATGGGCTTGACCACAGTGGCCTTCAGAGGAAAATAACAGTGAAGTGATAACTGTGTGTTTTAAAAGTCAGAGCCCATGATGAATGTTTAGATTCGTTTTCTGCACATTTTACAGCCATAAATGCTGTAGAATATGGAATGCCATTAAAGTTAATTAAAAAAAACATAAATAAATTAAAATCCCCTTTGAAATTAGATGGGTTAGGGTTAGGGTTAGGGTTAGGGTTAGAAATAATGGGCAGACTCATTCTTTTTACAGTAACAGATCCTCAGAATTGATTTAAATAGATCAAACCATTTGAATTTTATTTAATTTGATTTTATTCATTTATTTGTTTTTTTGGTTTTCTTTGATACTCCATTATAGTACCTGCCAATACTTAGATAAATAGATTAATAGAAATAGATTAATTGTTTTGTGCGTAAATTGCCTCTGTAACTGCGCAGAGCTTAAGGTGACATCATCAAATTACAATTACAATACAATATTACAATATTACAATTACAACAATTACAGAAATAATGTCCGATTAATATTCAAACCAATCAACAAATTGCTTTGGCTGCATTTGTATATTTTCATATAGTTTCTATGCAAACATTTAAATTTGCAACTATCTAAGTTCACAAACAATTGTAGTGAAGTAAAAAGTTTAATATTTCCTTTTCAAGTGTAGTGAAAAGGTGTAGAGTGTAGAGTGTAAAAGGTGTGTAGTGACTCAGTATAGAGAGTAGCATCAGATTAAAATACTCAAGTAAGTGCAACATTTAAGAAGCATGAAATTCACAAACATTTGGCTTTCTTGTTTAAAAAATGACGATAATTTGATTATTAAAATAGTTGCCAACTAATTTTTTTATTTAGGAAACTTGTCATGGTTCCTGCATTCTCCTCCTCCCCTTCACTGCCAGTATTTTTCCACTCACCTCACTCTGACCTGCTCTACCTGCCAGCCACGCCCACAGCTGCAGCTCATCACCAATCAGTCCAGTATTTAAGACACTCCAACACGTTCACTCACTGCCAGATTGTTCCTCTGCTACTATGCACGACTCTCCAGCGTTTTTCTGCCTGATTTCCTGTTGCCGACCCAGCCTGTTCCCGACCAGCTCTCTTCGCCTGCCTCCCGTGTACCTACCTGCCTTCTGTCCCCGACCACGTGTTCCGATTCGGCGTTCCAGAAATCTGACGGCTCCACTGGCAAAGACCTCACCGCTCGACCACGACAATCCTCCTGCCTGCTCCCCGACGGTACTGTTGTTTCTTCGGACTGTTTTCCCGGCTACGGATCTTCTGCCTGTCCCCGACCAATCTTCAGCGCAATCCCTGACAACGTTCCCACACGTGTTGTCAGCTCGTCGAGCTACGGGGTTTCCTGTTCTCCAGCCACAGTAGGTTCAAGCTTCGTGTCTTCGCTTCGTGGGATCCCCAGAGACATTGTTTGGGTTTACCGCCCGAAGAACGAACTGAAATTCTGTGAGCTGATCTTCATTTGTGTTGGTGATAATAAAAGTCATTACCAACTAACTTTGAGTTTTGGCGTACTGCATCTGGGTTCTAACACAGCCCGTTTCAGTACAATCTGGTCAAACATGGATCCAGCAGACTCCAACACTCTACAGTCTCGTCTAGCCTGCGTTGAGGGAATGCTCTAGCAGCACGAGGCACAGCTCTCTTCCAACGCGGCTGAGGCTCGTCATTCTGCTTCGGCGTTGTAGCGAGCGTTAACCCTGCTGGCGAACCAGGTTCAACAGATGGCAACCACGTTGACTCAGCATGCCGTTTCTGGTTCGAGTCCTGCCCAGCCGGCTCCCAGCCCAGCGTCATCCCCCAGCACCGCTTCTGAACCCCGGGTAGGGGCACCCGAACGCTACGCTGGAGATCCAGAGGGCTGCAATCCGTTCATCACCAACTGCTCCATCCTGTTTGCTCTGCAGCCGCACACATTCGCCACCGAGGGAGCCAAAGTGGCCTTCGCTATTAATCATCTCACTGGCCGAGCAGCAGAGCAGAGTGGGAGAGAGGTACACCAGCCTGTGTTTCATTTCAAGCCTTCGCAGATGAGCTACGGAAGGTGTTTGGGCCCGTGCCTTTGGGCCCTGACGCCACCGGGGGACTACTGAATCAGCGACAAGGTACTCGGACAGTCGCTGACTTCGCCATTGACTTCAGAACTCACGCTCGACAGAGTGACTGGAATTCGGCGGCCCAGTGCGACGCCTTTCTCAATGGGCTAGCACCATACATCAAAGATGAGCTGGTTTCGTTTGACCTTCCTCATTCACTTGACGGTCTCATTGAACTGACCACGAGACTGGACAGGCGGATTCAGGCGAGGAGAAGGGAGCAGCGCCTGGAGGGAGGTTCTCACCGGTTTCCTGCTCACCAGAGGGGTTCTTCTTCTACCACAGCACTTCCCATGGAACCAATCCAGGGAGGGACGGAGCCCATGCAGGTGGGGCGCACCAGGCTGACGTCGGAGGAGCGCGAGAGACGACGTTGGGGACGGCTCTGCCTCTACTGTGGACAAGCTGGACATTTCGTCTCCTGCTGTCCAGTAAAAGGGCAGGCTCAGCAGTAGAGAAGGGCATACTGCTGAGCCGTTCCCAGAACTCTGTCCCCAGTCTTCGTCCCCTGTTCCATGTGCAGTTCCTGTTGAGTGAGAGATCTCACACTCTCGCCACTTTCATAGACTCTGGGGCTGACGTTAATCTGATTGACGAGGAACTCGCTTGTCAGCTGGAGATTAAGCAGGTCCCACTTCCACGTCCTGTTCCAGCCAACGCACTGGATGGTCATCTCCTGGGAACTGTGACTCATCAGACCACCCCCATTTCCATGCTCCTGTCGGGAGAACACCACGAGACCATTCAGTTTCATATCCTGAGGTCTCCCGACCTGCCTTTGATCCTCGGATACCCCTGGCTCCGTCGTCACAATCCTCATATCGACTGGTCCACCGGCTCGATTCTGGCATGGGGGTCTTCGCGTCAACAGATCTGCTTCCAACAGCCGACCTCACTCACACCGCCCGCCCATTCCGGTAAGCACCCAGATCTCCGGGGTACCCACGGAGTACCACGACTACAGGGAGGTGTTTAACAAGTCCAGGGCCACCTCTTTGCCTCCCCACCGTTCCTATGACTGCGCCATCGATCTCTTTCCCAGAGCTGCTCCTCCTAAGGGCCGTCTCTACTCCCTATCTGCACCTGAGAGAGAGGCCATGGACACCTACATAAGAGACTCATTGGCTAGCGGTATTATCCGGCCATCCTCATCTCCTGCCGGGGCCGGCTTCTTCTTTGTGGGGAAGAAGGATGGTTCTCTACGGCCCTGCATTGACTATAGGGGGTTGAAAGACATCACCGTCAAGAATCGTTACTCTCTCCCTCATAGCATTCATGCTCGAACTGTTACAAGGGGCAACCATCTTTACCAAGCTTGACCTTCGCAACGCTTACCACCTGGTCCGTATCCGAGAGGGGGACGAGTGGAAGACGGCCTTCAACACTCCCACTGGACACGATGAATATTTGGTGATGCCTTTCGGCTCACCAATGCTCCATGAGTCTTCCAGTCCCTAATTAACGACGCGTTCCTCAGAGACTATCTCAACAAGTTTGTGTTTGTTTATCGGGCGACATTTTGATATTTTCCCGATCCAGACAAGAACACGTCCATCACGTTCAGACGATCCTACAGCTCCTCCTCAAGAACTCCCTGTTTGTTAAAGCTGAGAAATGTAACTTCCACGCATCTTCTGTCTCCTTCCTTGGGTACATCATCGGTCACAATCGTATGGAGATGGATCCTGCAAAGGTCTCTGCCGTCACCTCATGGCCAGTTCCAGATTCCCGCAAACAGTTGCAACGTTTCCTGGGGTTTGCCAACTTCTACAGAAGATTTATTCTGTGTACAGCACGTGGCAGCTCCTCTCACAGCACTAACCTCGTCCAAGGTCCGATTCGCTGGTCTCCTGCAGCCAGACGGCCTTCCAACACCTCAAGGGGCGTTTCAGCTCTGCTCCCATTCTCCTCATTCCTGACCCCGAAGGACAGTTCGTGGTGGAGGTCGATGCCTCGGATGTGGGAGTAGGTGCTGTCCTCTCTCAACGCTCGGCAGAGGATGGGAAGCTGCACCCTTGTGCTTTCTTCTCCCGACAGCTTTCACCAGCAGAGCAACATTCGACATTTGGCAAGTTACTGGCGGTCAAGCTGGCGCTGGAGGAGGGTACACCATTGACGAGGGTACCAAGGTACCCTTCCTGCTTGGACGGACCACAAAAACCTGGAGTACATCCGTACTGCCAAGAGACTAAATTCTCGCCAAGCTCGTTGGGCCCTGTTCTTCGCTCGCTTCTCGTTCACCCTCTCATATCGTCCAGGCTCTCGCAACATTAAGCCCGACGCTCTGTCTCGCCAGTTCCTGGAGGAGGAAGAGGCCTCGCCCCTCCCTGACAGCATTCTCCCTGCATCTCGTCTCCTGGCAGCCTTCACCTGGGAGATTGAGGAACGCATTATGTCAGCGCTGGAAGAACAGCCGGGTCCCAGTTCCTGTCCACAGAACCGCCTGTTCGCCCCTCAAGAGTTCAGGTCAGAGGTGTTACACAGTGGGCCCACGCTTCGTCTTACCTGTCACCCTGGCATCACTTTCGTATTCAGAGAGGTCCTGCAGCAGCGTTCTGGTGGCCCACATTGGCCGATGACACCAAAGACTTTGTTAATTCCTGTCCTGTCTGCAATCAATGAAAGACCCCTCGCCAAGCTCCTGCCGGCCATCTGCACCCACTTCCAGTTCCTCATCGTCCCCGGTCCCACATCGCTCTGGACTTTGTTACCGGTCTGCCACTGTCGGGTGGCAACACCACAATCCTGACAGTGGTAGACCGGTTCAGTAAAATGGCACATTTTGTGCCCCTACCCAAGCTCCCCTCAGCCAAAGAGACCGCGGGTTTGCTACTGGAGCATGTGGTCCGGTTACACGGCATCCCTTCTGATGTGGTCTCCGATCGGGGTTCTCAGTTCTCTTCGGCGTTTTGGAGAGAGTTCTGTCGGCTCCTGGGGGCGTCCACCAGTCTGTCCTCGGGATATCACCCTCAATCCAATGGGCAGACTGAACGCATGAACCAGGAGATGGAGACGGCACTGCGTTGCATGGCCTCTACTCACCCTGCCTCCTGGTCATCGCAGCTCCTGTGGGTGGAATTCGCCCATAACACCCTCCTGAGTTCCGCCACTGGGCTTTCTCCCTTCCAGTGCGCGTATGGTTACCAGCCTCCTCTGTTTCCTGCTCAAGAGAAGGAGACGGCCTACCCTTCGGTGGAAGATTACATCCGTCGCTGTCGCCAAACCTGGACGCGAGCCAGATCTATGCTGCTACGGGCCACGGGTCGCTACGCCTCGGCGGCCAATCGTCACCGCTCCCAGGCCCCCTCCTACCGGGTGGGCCAGAGGGTCTGGTTGTCCACCAGAGATTTCCCGCTGAAGGTGGATTCCCGTAAGCTGGCTCCGAAGTTCATCGGTCCGTTCCCCATCATGAAGGTCATCAACCCTGTGGCGGTTCGACTGGCGTTGCCTCGTACCATGAGGATCCACCCCACGTTCCACGTCTCCAGGGTCAAGCCGGTCCGGGAGAGCCCCCTGCAGCCAGCCTCTCAGCCGCCTCCACCTCCTCGACCATCGAGGGGCGCGCCAGCTTACACGTGCGCCCGTCTTCTGCGTTCAGACGCCGGCGGGCCTCAATACCTTGTGGATTGGGAAGGATACGGTCCGGAGGAGCGGTCCTGGGTCCCGGCTCGGCAGATCCTGGACAGCCAGCTCATTGCGGAGTTTCACCGTCTCCATCCGGATCAGCCTTCCCGTGCCGTCCCTGGTCAGGGGTCCTCCGCCTCTGCTCGTTCCTCTTCTCCGGTTCCTGGGCCGTCTGGGTTGGGGTCCTTCCCGGAGGGTCCCGCTTCGCTGCTGGGGGTTGATCCTCCTTCTGATGACGACGGCGACGACGTTGGATCGGACGGGTCCAAGGAGTTCTGTTTTTCTGCCTGATTTCCTGTTGCCGACCCAGCCTGTTCCCCGTGTACCTACCTGCCTTCTGTCCCCGACCACGTGTTCCGATTCGGCGTTCCGGAAATCTGACGGCTCCACTGGCAAAGACCTCACCGCTCGACCACGACGATCCTCCTGCCTGCTCCCCGACGGTACCGTTGTTTCTTCGGACTGTTTTCCCGGCTACGGATCTTCTGCCTGTCCCCGACCAATCTTCAGCGCAATCCCTGACAACGTTCCCACACGTGTTGTCAGCTCGTCCGAGCCACTGAGGTTTCCTGTTCTCCAGCCACAGTAGGTTCAAGCTTGTGTCTTCGCCGTGGGATCCCCAGAGACATTGTTTGGGTTTACCGCTCAAGAAACTTAACTGAAATTCTGTGAGGTGATCTTCGTTTGTGTTGGTGATAATAAAAGTCATTACCAACTAACTTTGAGTTTTGGCGTACTGCATCTGGGTTCTAACACAGCCCGTTTCAGAAACTAATCAATTAGTTGACTTACTGTTCCAGTAACCTTTCTGCTGTCAATCCCATGGGACATGAAATGTTGTAGAAGCACATTTGTTATGAAACCAGCAAACACTGCAACATTTTATTTATGACAAAAGGTTCTGATTAGCCCTTTAAATTAGAATATATTGAATGAAACTCACAGCTTTGCTCTGCAGCATTTGACTCTGAATCAAATGAATGACACCTGCTGTGTTGTGACTTCTCTCTGCACGCAGGTTGTAGATTAATGGTATAGAAATGCATTGTGGGAGTTATGTTCTGCTGTGCAGTCTTCTCATGTCAGCTCTCATTAGTGGCAGCTGAAGGATCCTATTGGAGGATAAGCTTCCTCCTTTACTTGTATCCGGGCAGGTTTGAAGCCACCCTGTGGAGGAATCCACACACTGCTGTCTGAATTAATGTGTGTTTCAATGTGTGTGTGTGTGTGTGTGTGTGTGTGTGTAGGAACTCGCTCTCTAGGAACTATGACAGCAATGCTTGAGTGCTTCAACAACACACACACACTTTCTCACCTTTCTGTCACAGTCATAACTAAATACTAAACCCTAAAATATGTAATAATGAATCGTACAGGGACCTGCTTGTCAACCAAAAAGGTATTACTGCATTGTATTCATGTTATATGTCGTCAGGGTCCCCACAGATCCTTTAAAAGTCTTGAAAGGCATTAAACTCATTAATCTAAAAAATAAGTAAGGCCTTAATTTGTATTAAAATGTCTTACATTTTTCACAAGTCTTAAAAATGCTAACACATGACAAATAGGGTTTTATGCATTTTTTGGCTGACATTGTATCATAACATTTTAAAATAGCTGGTAAGATGTTGTGTTTTTTTTAAATAGAGATATAATAATAACAACAACAATAATAATATTTTAGCTAATAATAATAATTATTATTGTTGTTGGTATAAACGTCATGCATGAATGTCACCAAAAAAGTCATATTTTATGTTCCAAAAAATATTTATATATAAATATAAATTAATATTAATTTATTTATTCTTACTTACTGTTAAATTTCATTCTGAGTTGCAGTAAAACAAGTCTTAAAAAGTCTTAAAAACAAAAACTATTATTATCAGGTGGTACGAAAAACTACACGATTTGAAATCCAATTTTTCCCCTTAAATTGTAACAAGCTACACGCCACACGTCTGTTACATTTAATGCTGGTTGATGTGTGTTTGTTGCATTGCGCTCAGGGTTTTAAGGCTTTAATACTTGTGAGAGGAGTCTGTAAGCAGCACAAGGAAACTGATGTTGCTCTGGGTTTCAAAGGTGTAAATCCAAGCAGTGGAATCTCACATGCAGAGTGAAAAACACAAAATCGTCAAGAAAACCAGACAGAAACGCAGAAACTACCTCTGTTGATAAAGCAAGAAGATATGTTTAAGATAATATATGTATCTTGTATTCCATGTGTTTTGCTTTAAAAAGTTGTTTTTTTTAACATTTAACGTAGATAATCATCAAAAAATGTCATGTTTTATGTAACAATTATCATTTGGGCTAAATAAAACTGTTCCTTCAATTTCGGTTATTGAAATTTGGTCGTATACTTCAGTCCAAGTGGCATTAAAAATTTAATAAAAAGCCTTAAATAGCTGCAGAAATCCTGCAAACTTAGAAAACTTCACTTTTCATTTACCATCAAAATGGCCTAAAACAAAACAGTTCTCAAATAAATAACAGCAGATTATCTCAATAAGGTCTTCTTTCTTTTCTCCCATACATGTGTACAGATGTCTCAGTCTTTCTGCATGTTTCATGTTCACAAAATCAGTCTATGTGTGTCTTACTGAGCAAAGCATCGGGCATGTCACAATAAAAGGACAGTGGAGAAATAAACTCATTTTCTATCATTCAGACAGCACACTGGACATCCTTTTTAAATTAAACACAAAATAATGCTGCATATTCGGTTTTTATTATTGTAAAGGTATTCCGTTTTGGTTTAGTCCTTTGTCCTTAGCAAACAAACAAACCAATATTGAGCTTTTTGTTATCTAAAAAGCTAAGATAAATATTTTCTGCATCAACCTTCTGTCATCAGACATCATTCTTGTCCCATGTCCCCTTCATATCCGTCTCTTGGTCTAAATGGGGTCCATATTCTGTGTCTCCTCCTGCAGGAAAATACGCCATGCGGGATCTGGTGACACGGCTTCCCAGCAGTAGTCCAACGGTGCTGCCGGACAAAACGGTGGTGTCGGTCTGCTGCACGCTGCCCGAGTTAACCAGCTGCAATATGGAGAACGCCAAAGCTTTAGCCGACAGTGGAGGCATCGAGAAGCTGCTGGACATCAGTAAAGGTTAGGAGTCTTTTTCTATCCAAACATTAAAGATTTTACTTTTAGAGAATCTTTTTTTTAATGTCCAAGAGTGACTATAAGATGTAACAACAAGTGCTTTGCATCTGTTTTTTTTTTTCTTTTTTTTTCATTCATTTCATTCTTTCCTCATCATGTAGGAAAGACTTAACCAAAGTTCCAGGCCATATAATTAATTTGCTATCTACAATGTGTTCCCTGAGTAAATCAGGGTTTCTGCAGATCCTTAAAAAGTCTTAAAAATGCTAAGACACGGTAAAAAGGATTTTATGAATTGCTTTTTATCTGACAGTGCATCTCAAAATAACTGAAGACATCTAATTTTTAAAAAATAATTGACCAGAATCTTTCTTTTTAACCCTTTGAAGCCTGAGCAAATTCTGTTGATTTCTTTAAAAACATTAAAAGATGGCATGAGAAACAAAACAAGACACAACCCAAAAATTTACGAAGAAATCATCATGTTACAAGAACATTTTTTAAAAAAGTAAAAAAGAGAGTCACATGAGATCACAAAGCATGATGGCCACCTGGTAGGAGAAGTCCTGACAAACCATGGATGTATTAAAGTGAACTCTGTATACAGCCGTGGGGGCAGGACCTCGTTCATTCCTATGAGAGCTTTTTTTTTTTTTATTAACAATTTACCGCATACATAATAACCATTGTTACAGCCATGGGGTTAGAGAGAGAAGAAGAAGAAAAAACACAACACAGAGAGAAGAGAAAAGAAATAAAGAAAAGGAAAACAACAACAACAAAAAAACACATACATGATAATATGTATGCATTCATCAAGTTTTATAGTATTTTTCCAAGACGGAGCCAGTTTTCAGAGCCTTCTTGCTTTTAAGACCATTAATAATAATGTAATTTTGCTTCAGTTCATTTAGAAAGTGATCAAAGCTGGGTTTGGAGTCGGTCCATTTTTTCTTATGAATGTGAAATCTTCCTAGAAAAAGCAGTAGCTGTACAAAAAAAAGTCTTTTTCTTTTTGATTTTCTTCAAAACAAATAAAAATATCTTTTTCTTTTAAGTTGAGTACGTGTCCAGTTCTCCTGTTAATGTCATTTTGCACATCCCTCTAGAAGATCTTAGCATACATACAGTGATAAAACAGATGGCAAGTGGTTTCTTCCTCAGATTCACAGAAAACAAAAGAATACTCAATATCAATATTAAACCTCTCTAAGGTTTTCTTTGCTGGATATATTTTGTGCATTATTTTAAACGAAACCTCTTTAACTTTATTATTCAAACAAAATTTATTCCCAATTAACCAAATTTTCCCCCAGTCAGTATCTCCATACATTGATGTCCAAAAGACTTTTGCTGAGGGTACAGTTACAGTCAGCATGAGGCTCCGGATTTATTTGAGCATTTGTTCTCATTAATATCAATTCCTCTGAGAAACAACGTATTACTGGGTGGCTCTGTCCTAAACACAGTTGATCCTCTAATCAGCTGCAGTACACTCCTTGGTATAGCATCAAAGACCACTGCGTATTCTTTTGGGGTAATTCGTACTCTAAATTTATCAAGGAATTCGCCATACCTTAGTAGCTGTCCCTTAGCATTCACCAGTTGCTGAACTTAAAAAAATGCCATTCTCAACCCATTTTTATAGTATAATGATTTGTTCTTATATTGAATATTCTTGGTATTCCAAATGAAGTATCTTGTTTGAGAAAAGTTATGCTTGTACACCATTTTCCAGGCCAGCAATACTGGCTAATTTAACAGGTAATTTATCAATCTTATAATCACACTCTAACAGAAATTTCAGACCAACAATTGAGTTAAATATGTGTTTTGGGAATGTATTCCATATGTTGTCTTTTTCTTTGATTAAGTTAATTAACCATTTAACTTTGAAAGTATTATTTAATGTTTCAAAACTTAATACCTCCAGACCACCGTCCCCTCTCAAGTTACATAAAATGTCTTTCCGTAGGTAATGAGATCTGGTCCTCCAAACAAATATAACATATACAGCTCAAGATATCCCCTCCACTTTAGAAAGTAAAACCCTGCCATTCAGTGAGAGATCTCATCACGGAAGTTGTTTTTTTTACAAGCCGTTTTCTCGAGATAACGAGATATTATCTCGTTATAACAAGATATTAGAGTTTGTTTTCCTGAGATATTAAGTCGTTATCTCGAGAAAACGAACTTTGTTTTTTGGTTTGTTTTTTTCAACTTTATTGAATGAACATCAGAAGAAGAAGTGGGGTGGATGATGTGACAGCAGGTGCCGTGCCAGCGCGGACAAGTGCATGCAGGTTCTCGCCCCTACACGTACCAAAAAGCACCGGAGCAACAGTATAATAATCTAGTTATGATTACTGATGAATTTGGGTGATGTGTTCCT
This sequence comes from Plectropomus leopardus, assembly GCF_026936395.1. Taxonomy (NCBI): domain Eukaryota; kingdom Metazoa; phylum Chordata; class Actinopteri; order Perciformes; family Serranidae; genus Plectropomus; species Plectropomus leopardus. The sequence continues at coordinate 33,357,613 of NC_142188.1, read as the reverse complement.
GTAATAATCATCTTACCTTGCGCATTTGCAAGGTAAGATGCACGTCAGAAGAAGAAGTGGCGGGTGGATGATGTGACAGCAGGTGCCGTGCGGTGTTCAGCGCGGACAAATGCGCAAGGTAAGATGATTATTACAGGAACACATCACCCAAATTCATCAGTAATCATAACTAGATTATTATACTGTTGCTCCGGTGCTTTTTGGTACGTGCAGGGGCGAGAACCTGCACGCATTTGTCCACGCTGAACACCGCACGGCACCTGCTGTCACATCATCCACCCGCCACTTCTTCTTCTGACATTCATTCAATAAAGTTTAAAAAAACAAACCAAAAAACAAAGTTCGTTTTCTCGAGATAACGAGATAATATCTCGGGAAAACAAACTCCGTTTTCTCGAGATAACGAGATAATATCTTGTTATAACGAGATAATATCTCGTTATATCGAGAAAACGGCTTGTAAAAAAAAAAAAAACACGTCCGCTTAGGGCTTCCGTACTCATCAGCCACATGTTGAATTTTTTTATTTGTTCAACTATGGGGTCAAAGTAAGTCAATGCGAAGTTTTTCATTTTTATCAATAACAACACCTAAATATGTAACTCTGTTCTTCACAGGAATACCGTTCGCTTCAGATCGATCACATGCATTTCGTGGTAATCACACAGATTTGTTTAAATTCATTGTTAGACCTGACACAGCAGAGAACTCCTCAATACAATTAACTGCTTTAACCACCTCGTACCTGTTAGATATAAAAACAGTAGTATCATCAGCCAATTGAGCTAATTTAAATTCTCTCTTCAAGGCTTTTATACCTTGGCATAAGACTTTTTTTGATATGCACAGCCATGATTTGGGTTACCAGGAGGAACAAGAAGGAATTCAGAGGACATCCCTGTCTTATTACCCTCCCCGTGGGCTAGCTTAACAGAGCTGTTACAACCCCTATACAAAGTTTTAACCGCCTTCATAAAGTGACTTCCAAAACCAAAACATTTCATAGTTTTAAGCATAAATTGGTGACCTATTGTATCAAATGCCTTATAAAAATCAACAAATAAAATGAAACTCTCATCTCATATATATTCATTATAATCAATCATATCTAATATTAATCGTATATTATTACATATATTTCTTCCAGGCATAAAACCAGATTGTTCTTCGTCAATAATGTCATCCAGTCCAGATTTTAATCTCTTCGCAAATACCATGGCAAATATTTTTATATAATATTTTTTATTCAGCAAACTAATAGGTCTCCAATTCTCAATACTCAATTAATCTTTTTTTTGGTTTAGGAATCAACTTAATCAGACCTTGACGGAGAGTTGGCAGGAGGTTGTTCTTTGACTATGGCTTCTTCATAACAGCAACTAAAAATGGGGCTAATATTTCCTTAATTCTTTATAAAAATTCACATATTAGCCCATCATTACTGGGAGATTTATTTTCTTTTAGGGAGTCAATACATTTTTGTACCTCTGTTAAGCTAACCCTCCTGTCACACACAGTTTTAAAGCTGTCATCAATACATTTAATGTCCTTTTTAATATCTTGCAAAAATAAATCAATGCTGCCTTCATTTTCAATATCAGCCGCATATAGTTTCTGGTAAAAATCAGCAACATGCTGGGAGATGTATTTTTCATCTTCACATACTTGATCATTAATGTTCAGTTTACATAGAGAGGATAACTCAAAGTTCCTTTTTTCCAGATTAAAGAAATATTCGGTGCACTTTTCACCTTGTTCTAGCCACATCCTTCGGGATCTAACAAATGCTCCTCTAACCTTTTCCTCATAAATTCTGTCCAAGTCAAGTTGTAAGGCTGACAGTTCATTTAGTTTTTCCCCAGACAGGCTTAATTTTCTTAAATTCCTATGAGAGCTGCTCAGTGGCAGATGAAAAGAAAACTCTTTTTCCGGGTTTAGAAAAGTGTAAAATACCCGGATCTATTGGCCCATAGAGCATGCGTAGAAGTGAAAAACAACAGCCCAATGCTGCCCAGAGCGACCAGGCCCCCAGGCCCCAGGAAGTGCACCACCCTCTGAAGCAAGTCCTTACGAAGTTAATGCCCCATTTTCCCAATCAAGATTTGGAATTCGGTATTTCTCCAGAACGCGCACAGGACACGCGGGACTCTACTGCGTAAACGCGCATGTAACTCTGGAGTCCCTGACACAGGCTTTGTGCCAGCTGTAGTAATGGATATTTTTGTATCATAATCATCATTTATACCATTTTACAACACACCTTTGCTGTTGGCTGTAAAGCCGGTAACATGGACATGTTGACTTTTCAGAACGCATTTTTAATAGCCATTATTAAAAACATTAAGTCCTAAAGACGTAAAATGCACCATTTCAATCAAGTAAGAGGCGGTAAGAGGCAGGAGGCAGTAATGCGACATTTTGGATTCAAACCGCCACGAAAAACCAACGAAGAAGAGGAGCGGCGGGGGGCGGATGGGAAGCCGGATGTAAACATGACAAAACATCCATAGACAAGAGTTAAGTCCAGAGTCCAGAGTCCAGAGAGTGTGTTAACTTCAGGTGAGATTCATGCTTCAGATGACTTTTCGCTACATTAGTCATGTTCACTAATTGTAGAGAAATGTTAGCTGCTGTAGAATTAACAGCAGTTAGCATGCAGCTAACATAGAGGCAGTCTTCTCGCAGAAGTTTGTGTGTGTGTGTGTGTGTGTGTGTGTGTGTGCGTGCGCGCGCGTGTGTTGCTGCTGTTTTTATGGTTTAATAAAGTGTCTGTACATATGGTGTAAGTTCACAGACACGTTTAAAGACTCACAGAGTCAATAAACTACACTTTAGCTTTAAATGATATTTAACTTAACAACATGGCCGTGCGCATTAAGTGCTGAGTTGTTCCAAATTTTCCAATTATGCTGTTAAATTTAGTTGGAGCAGTGATTGACAGAACTTAAATCAAACTGGATTTAAGACATGGCTAATGCCATTATACACGGATTCGCAGAAGCAAAAAACGAAACTCATCAGAAATCTGATGAACTTTTAAAGACATTCGTAGTCGATGAGTTAATAATGAAGCCGGAGTTTTGCGCTTCTCGCCATCCATCGCCTCGGATGGACCAAAGCCGACTAACAGAGGAGGCCCCGTCCCATTGTGGCCAAAGTTACCGACTCAAAGATGAAGTACGCCATCATATCCAGGGGCAAAGAGCTAAAAGGAACCAACTACTCTATCAGTGAGAGGCGAGAAAAAGTAAAAAGGATATTCGTCCGTTCATTGATAAATTTTACATCGATGGCAAACTGTGAAGGATTCCTCAAATCACATATGGGCTAAGTGGAGGGGATGAAAACATTACTTCTGAACCTCAGGAGGAACCACCGAGGCTCCAGCACGCTCCCTACCCGGTCGTGTAAATACAGACGCGTGATTATGGCGTCACCAACGCGTCCCCGTTGTCATGACAACTGTTGAACCTGGAAGACGGTGAACGACTTCTTTCTTTTTTTTCTCGCTCTCGCTCTTCTTTCTTCCTCCCCTTCTCATCTCTGTTCGCATTTAGGCTTGGGAGTCGGCCTAAATTCTGCTTGTTTGACTGACAATTATGTTTGTATCTCTGCTCTGTGACAATACAGTGGGTAATGTCAGCAGAGTGTCTTTGTGTATCTGAGTGTGCGTGTACATGTCTGTGTGTCTGTCTGGCCGTTTTCCGAGTGGATAAGGGGATGTATCTGTTCGTGCTTCCAAGTATGTATCTTTGCTGTGTGATCCCAGTAAACTACACCAGCTACCCTGCATATGGTCTTCAATGAATCTATTGAAGAAGAGAGGATGTGACACAATGTAATGGCTATGATGGGAATATAAACTGTAGTCAGTATACTCCTGAGCAACTAACATGCTTAATAAATAAAATAATTATTCTCTTTTGCACTTAAACATCAGGAGCTTGAGTAAACATCATAATGATTTAGTTACTCTGCTTACCAACACAGGCTGCAGCTTTGATGTAATTGGTTGTAGTGAAACTTGGTTGAACGATCATATACAGGTATCTTAAACCTTGATGGATATAAACCGTTTACCATCTGTCTATATATATCCCTCGCACATAATTTGAGTGTTTGTGATGATATTGTCATAGCAGACAATCACACTGACTCTCTCTTTTTTTGAGATAAGTGTTAAAAATGGAAAAAATCTTATTGTAGGTGTGATCTATCGTTCCCCAGACACAGACTTTAATGTTTTTATGACAAAACTGGAGGAAACTTTATTCTCTATTAACAATAAAAATAAAATTTGTATTCTCCTCGGAAACTTCAACGTTGACATCTCAAGGGATGATGCAGTTAAAATGACTTTATAAATACGCTACACTCCTCTTCCTTCTTCCCTACCATTAATACTTATACCAGAATCACTCACTCTACTAAGTCCATTATTGATAACTTCATCACAAACATTCGGAATTCTACACTGGTATCTGGAGTCATACTCTCTGAGATTTCTGATCATTTCCCTATTGTGTTATTTGTTGACCTTGCTGTTAGGCCTTCACTTACACATCATAAAATAAAAACAAAAATACTTAATGAAGAAACCATACAACGTCTGAATGAGGACTTGCGGGCCAAGGCATGGAACAGAATCTACAATTGTAGTGATGCTGATGCTGCATTTGACACTCTGACTAAAGAAATGACAGACTCCATTCAGAGGACCATTCCTTAGAATACTGTCATATGCAGTACAACCATTCAAAATCCATGGCTCTCTAAGGGCATATTCAAATCTATTAAGCACAAATAATAAACTATATAAACACTACATAAAAAACCCAAACAATAATAATAAAAAATATTATACCAACCTCGGGGTGCCCGGTAACTACCTGAACTCTTTCTTCCTGAAGACAAGTGATTGTGATGAAGTTTGTTAAATCATTATGAATATGAACAGTTCAAATTCAGCAGGAGCTGATGAAATCTCCAGGCAATGGTATTGACATTTTCTTGGATTTATCTAAAGCATTTGATACCATTAAGCTTAACATCCTAAATTGCAATACTATGGTATCAGAGGCCTAGCGCTTGACTGGTTTAGTAGTTATCTGTTTGGAAGACACCAATATGTTCATGTAAACGACCACAAATCATAATACAAATCCATCAATCATGGGGTCCCCCAGAGTTCCATTTTAAGGCCACTTCTCTTCATTTTGTATATAAATGACTTGAATAATTTGTCGTCTGTACTAAATAAAGTGTTATTTGCCAGTGACACAAACCTGTTTTTTGCCCACAAGAATCCAAATGAACTTCAACAAATCATAAATAGTGCGTTTGTGAAAATAGAAACCTGGTTTAGGTGCAACAAACCTTCTCTCAGTATCAGCAAAACAAACTACATTGTATTCCATTCCAACAAAAAAATGACACCAAGCAAATTTGTACCAAAATAAACAGAATATTGTAAAATAAACAGAATATTGTAAGAGTCAGCTCAACAAAGTTCCTGGGGATCCTCATTGATGATTTTCCTAATTTCACATGTCATATTGATGATCTAACAAAGAAACTGTCTAAATATGCTGCTTTGTTTTTTAAGTTGAAACATTTTCTTCCACTCTCTGCACTTCTCACCCTATGTAGAACTTTATTTGAGCCTTATCTATATTACTGCAATATCATATGGTGTAACATATGTCTAACTCGCCTAAAAAAGCTAGAAATTCTCCAAAAGAAAGTCATACGCATCTTATCATGGTCGCAGTTTAATTCTCCTACTAGAATACTTTTAAACCGTTACAATCTTCTAAGGCTTGCTGAGTATAATTACCTCCAGAATGCTTGTATAATGTACCAAGTTGTACACAAACTCATCCATAAACTGGAGTAAAAGCCAAATTACTGGGAAAAAACAAAGGTTAAAACGTACCAGCTGTAGTATTATGTGCAGAGGACTGCAGATTTGGAATGAGCTTGAAGCTAAAAATGTCACATCCCATCTTCATCTTCAAGAAAAAGCTAAAAATGCAACTCCTGTCACTGTATGATTAACTTACTGATCATAGATCTTTCTCCATCAGTGTTGCATAAATTTGCTATTATATCTTGATTGTACCTACTAATTTACAGTAATGTAACCAGAATGCTGGGATATCTGTTGTGTGTCTGTTATATGCCTGTTTGTATGCTGTAGTACTCAAAGGATATCTGGCCAGTATCTTGTCTGTAACCACTTTATTTGTAGGAAATTGGGCCCCCTATCAAAAGCTTTAAATAGCTTCCTTGGGGTGACCCTTTAACACATCCAGTCATTGTGACCATGTCTACTGTATATATACTGTATCTTATGTTGATGATGTGTGAATAAACTAAACTAAACAGAACATTCCTCAGTATAACCTGTAATTGTAATTATAGGATGGAGGCTAATTTGAGAAAAAAACACACATCATGATGCTGTGTAGGGTTACTTTACTCTGTGTTGGAGAGGAACCAGTAACATGTAACTAATTAAAGTATTTCAGTTACAGTAAATTAGTAATTAGTAATCTGTAACATGTTATCTTTCATAAGTAACTTCCTCTCACTGTCTACACCTCTGTGCTTGTTGTTATCAGGTCCAGGATGACTGAGGTGAGCCATCAGCAGTGGGGAGAGGTGGCTGGCCAGGGCACTGTGGACCTGTGGGTCCTCCAGTCCCCCCAGGTGCGGGTGGAGGTTCTCACCCTGGGTGCCATCATCAGGTCTGTGTGCAGCAGAGGGAAGAATGGACAGATGGAAGACATAGTCCTCGGCTATGATGATGTGGAAGGTAGGAAAATAATTCTTTTTCTTCACACAGACTGCATAAAAAGATCCAAAGTCAGTGAAATAGTTAGATTTCAGATTTAGAGAATAATTGAAAATGGTGTTTGTTGTTTTCTGCGGTCAGTTTACCGGGTTAACCCACACATTAACAGATCATAGGGAAAATTCTCTTATCATAGAACTGCAGTGTCGGGGAGACTGTGGGGACAGTTCTTATTCTTCCAGTCAGAAACATGCTAGCATGATAACACTCATAGAGTTAGACCCTCTCCCCGACCAGCGAGACAGAAGACACATATAGCATCTGCTGCTGCACTTATTAAAAAGCAGCTGTATTTTTGTCATATTGTCCTTGCGTTTTGTATGAAAAAATAAAACTGACAATCACTGTTTTGTTTACATAGTTGGCATGTGTCCAGGTCAGTGTGTCAAGCACATAGACTATATAAAGATGGACCGCATGACAGCTCCCCTAAGGTGAAGTTTTTCGATCTGCACCACCCTCTGGTGTCTGACTGCAGTACAGGTCCTAAGACCTGCCTCTCCATGTTAGTGAATGGACATAGGCCAAGGTAGTTCTCATCACCCTGATGTTTGTTCAACTGTTTTTTTTAATGATAAGTTTGGTTTTAGTGAGTTATTAAAAAATGAAAAAGGGGGCTTTTCCACCGTGATTGACAGCTGTGACAGCCAATCCGTGTGCTTGCATTTAATGGAGCTGTTCGTGATTGTTCGGATGGGTGTTTCGGCAGGAACTCCCCCACTGCGGTAATCGCTACTGTGCAGATGCAGGGCTCCCAATGACATCACCCTCATTAGATGTCAGCGCCTGTATTTCCAATATTTTTACCTCACCTTAGAATAGTGGGGGTAAGTGGGGGTGCGTCGTCCATCGCACATGATGTTCCGAGGAAGGGGAGGGTTGCAAAAACTTGTTGCAACTGTCCCCATCAGCTCACCAAATATATAGAATTGTCAGCTGTTGTCTGTTACATTAAAATATGTAGCCTACTTTTATACATGCCCAAGTCAATTTGACTTAGTAATCACTGCAGTTTATGTAATAATGTGATCATTTCAATATTTCATATCAGCATAACCTTGTTATTGTAATGATCCATCCGTCATAGTAAACCATTATTGTTTATCATGCACTGAACAAATCAAAAAGTAAAAAATGCTAGCTGTCCAAGAATGCGGACCATTTCACACATGCGCGCCCCACATCACGTAGGGACTCTCATCATGTATTGACAGTTACTATCCATATGTTGTACCTCCTATGGTATGACGCCTTGTTAATACCACACAAATGTGTTTTACAGCTGTAAGGTGAACCTGGATCAGAGATAGATGCACACTGGGAGTGAAGACCGCATCATCACAATATCTTGAGTCAGACAATTAATTAAATCTTTCTGACATAAAACATGTAACATACATTGATGGGTTCAAAAATCAGGGAAGTGATGGCTTTTGGGGATACAGGATCGCCACTAAGCAGAGGTGCCATGTTGACCCTGTCCACACCTGACAGGACTGTTACAGTACAGATAATGGGCCTCAGACAGTTTGTACCCACAAATCTGTGTTTAAACCCTGTGTAAAAAAAAAGTTTGATGTACAAATCTGGGATTCATCAATATTTTCTTACCTGAATTTCTTCATACAATTTGAAAAAATTTAGACCTGCCTCAGATCCAGCGCATACAGAGAGGATAAAGGTATGGCTACCTTTGAAAAAACTGCAGTTTAGGATTTTAACATGTTTTATTTAGGTGTTATATAGTTATTTAGTTGTCATTTAAATTCAGGCAGAGAGTAAAGTGGAGAGGAGGAGAGATTCTACACGTGTTACTTTAAGTATATTGCAAAGTACTGCGACTTTTGCAAGTGATACACCACCTGACAAAGACCGATAGTCTAAAAGCCAACAAGTACATCATCAACGGAGGCATGTCGACCCCAACCGTTGGAAAAGCAGGTGAATATATCTGCATTTTCTAGATGCAGACAACATGAAACTAGCATCATTGGTGAGGCAACATTAGCCTGCTGCTAGTCAAAGTACACCCAGAACACTAACAGCTCTTCTGCTGCAAATGCATTCCCTGAAAAGCAGCACAGGACTCACCACAGGAGGACAGGCTTTGATCCAATTTGTCTGTCAGAGAGGAGATACTCCTCCTGGCTCTACAAGGCTAACCTTGATTAAAGAATAGATGAATGAATGAATGAATAAGTGAGCTATAGATGAATACAGTACATAGGAAATGTATGGGGAATTAAGTTTTCTTTATTGGTTGGAAAAGGAGCTGTAGGAAGCTGTCCCACAGGAAAAAACAGTCAACCTAGGGGAAACTGAAAAGTTTTGGATTGGATCGGGTGCAAATAAACGTGATCGGGACATCCCTATTTATAGTAACAGTATATAAACTGACATTTGATGTAAGAATAGTATGTTTAGGAAAGAGCTCAGACAGAACAAGTGAGGTGAACATAGGCATGGTATCACTTTGGTGAAGGTGAAGAAGAATAACCTGTGTTGTGTTGTGTTGTGTTGTGTTGTGTTGTGTTGTGTTGTGTTGTGTTGTGTTGTGTTGTCAGGATATGTGTCAGATAAACGGTACCATGGAGCTACGGTCGGCCGCGTGGCCAACAGGATTGCACTGGGACGTTTTGTTGTGGAAGGAAAAGAGTACAAACTGGATATCAATAATGGACCCAACGCACTGCATGGAGGGCTGCAGGGCTTCAATAAGGTGAGCCTCAGTGAATATGTGTTTTTAATAAGTTTGTAGAAAGCTAATAGTTATATCTGTAGAACATTTTTTAAAACTTTATTCAATATGAGAGAATTTACAGAGCAAGTCAGGGAATACCTAAACAAATACAAAGAATACAGTTTTGCAGTATTAGTGGATTAGTGGATATGGAGCTGCAATACAGTCAGATACAGAAAAAAGTAAAGAAAAAACAAGATGTGGCAGTATATTGGAAAATCAAAGAATAAAATTTATTTTTAACAAAAGGCAATAAAAAAGAGGAAAACAGTCAGGTAAACAAAATAAGGAGCACAAAAAAGACAAAGGGGTAAAACAAGGGCTTGGATATACAGTTGTGCTCATAAGTTTACATACACTGGCAGAATTTGTGATTTTTTGGCCATTTTTCAAAGAATATAAATGATAATACAAAAACTTTTCTTTCACTCGTGGAAGCCATTTATTATCAAACTATTGTGTTTGCTCTTTTGAAATCATAATGACAACAGAAACTACCCAAATGACCCTGATCAAAAGTTTACATACCATAGTTCTTAATACCATGTATTGCCCCCTTTAACATCAATGACAGCTTGAAGTCTTTTGTGGTAGTTGTGGATGCGGCACTTTATTTTCTCAGATGGTAAAGCTGCCCATTCGTCCTGGCAAACAGCCCCCGGTTGCTGTAAACTCTTGTGCTGTCTTGCATGAACTGCATGTTTAAGATCTCCCCAAAGTGGCACAATGATATTGAGGTCAGGAGACTGAGATGGCCACTCCAGAACCTTCACTTTTTTCTGCAGTAGCCAATGACAGGTCGACTTGGCCTTGTGTTTTGGATCATTGTCATGTTGGAATGTCCAAGTACATCCCATGCGCAGCTTCTGGGCTGATGAGTGCAAATTTTCCTCTAGTATTTTCTGATAACATGCTGCATTCATCTTTACATCAATTTTGACCAAGTTCCTTGTGCCTTTGTAGCTCACACATCCCCAAAACATCAGCAATCCACCTCCATGTTTCACAGCAGGAATGGTGAACTTTTCATCATAGGCCTTGTTGACTCCTCCCCAAATGTAGTGCTTATGATTGTGTCTATAAAGTTCCACTTTGGTCTCATCACTCCAAATAACTTTGTTCCAGAAGTTTTGAGGCTTGTCTCTGTGCTGTTTGGTGTATTGTAAGCGGGCTGCTTTGTGACATTGGCGTAGTAATAGCTTTCTTCTGGCGACTTGACCATGCAGCCCATTTTTCTTCATGTGCCTCTTTATTGTGCATCTTGAAACAGCCACACCACTTTTTTTCAGAGTCCTGTATGTCAGCTAAAGTTATTTGTGGGTTTTTCTTTGCATCCCGAACAATTTTGTGGCTGCAATTTTTGTTGGTCTACCTGACCGTGGCTTGGTTTCAACAGAACCCCTCATTTTCCACTTCTTAATTAGAGTTTGAACACTGCTGATTGGCATTCTCAATTCCTTGGATATCTTTTTGTATCCTTCTTCTGTTTTATAAAGTTCAACTACCTTCTCCTGCAGATCTTTTGATAGTTCTTTTGCTCTCCCCATGGCTCGCAATCCAGCAACGTCAGTGCAGCACTGGATGAAACATGCAGGGGTCTGTCAGGAGCCCAGAAACTCACTGACCTTTTATACACACACACACTAATTACAAGCAAACAGATCACAGGTGAGGATAGTTAACTTTAGTAGCCATTTAAACCCGTGTGTAACAACTTGTGTGTATGTTATCAGGCCAAAACCTCCAGGGTATGTAAACTTTTGATCAGGGTCATTTGGGTAGTTTCTGATATCATTATGATTTAAAAAGAGCAAACACAATAGTTTGATAATAAATGGCTTAACCCAGCCACTAACCATGAATGAAAGAAAAGTTTTTGTATTATCATTCATATTCTCTGAAAAATGGCCAAAAAATCACAAATTCTGCCAGGGTATGTAAACTTATGAGCACAACTGTACATGTACACAGTTTATTGACTTTTCAGCTCAATTTTTCCAACTGTGTTAATGAGTTGAAGTAGTTGGCAAAGTTATTTATAAATGCAATGAAAGAGGGAGTACAACCTTTCCACTTACATGTATGAATGTGATATTTACCCAAAATAATAACAAGATTAACTGTGTCAGAAATGATTTCCTCCAGGCTGTCTTTGAAATACATTATGTCTAAGTAACTAAATGGTGGTATATTATCAATTTTTAATGACAGCCAGTTGTGAATACTGGACCAAAATTATTTGAGAAACAGACAGTTAAAAAAAAGGTCAATGGTTTCGTCTTCAAGGAACAAAAGGCGCAAGGGTCTAATTTCTGTAGAACCTGAGTGGAAAAATACCATTTGTCCCCCCTCTCTGTACTTGTTTCACATAGGTTTCATCACCCAGTTGCAGGTACATGATAATAATAATAATAATAATAATAATAATAATAATAATAATAATAATAATAATAATAATAATAATAATAATAATAATAATAATAACTTTATTTATAAAGCGCTTTCAGTCAAAGTGCTGTACAGCTAATAAAATCAATCAATAAAACATAAATCTAAAACTATAAAAACATTAACACAGTAAGAACAAATCAGGACATATAGCAAATAAAAAAGTGGGTCTTCAGCTTCGTTTTAAAAACATCCAGAGAGCATGCCTGTCTTATGTCCAGAGGAAGACTGTTCCAAAGTGTTGGTGCTCGGAAAGAAAAGGCTCGCTCACCAACAGTCTTTTTCCTGACTTTCGGCACCATCAGCAGGCTAGATCCTTGAGAGCGGAGAGCACGAGACGGTGTATACAGTCTGACCAGATCAGTTAAATAAGAAGGTGCTGCTCCATTTAAAATTTTATAAGTCAATAAAAGCACCTTATAAAGAGTTATAAAATAAGTTGCTACAGACGCAGAGTATCTGTCACCTGTTATTCCGTCAGGTTTGGCTAAAGACATCAAAAAGAAACACTGTGTGTGAAATGAGTGTCTGTCTAGATAGGCAACTTTGTTGCTCATAATACCCATATTGCTGTTACTGTGCTAAAACATGTAGCAGCTAGTGTTCAGGTGCATTGTTCTCATCTTACACAGAAGCAGAGCAGAGCACACTGAATGTGGCTTCACATTCAGTCACACCCTTTGCTGTGTGTTAAACAGGGGCACCCAGATATCAGAGACATACTGCTGAGTCTGTCACGTATTTTGAGGATACATTTTATCAATCAATGGACAACCCCAACCCCCAAATATTTGTATATAATGTGATAAAAAAGAGAATGCAATGATTTGCAAATCTTTTGTCATATATTCACTTGAATACAGCCCAGAACTCTAAATTTGATGTCTGCAGCATGTTCCAAAAAGTTAGGTCAGGAGCATGTTCACCACTGTGTAACAACACCTTTTATTTTAACAACACTCAGTAAGCATTTAGGAACTGAGGACACTAATTGTTGTGGTAAAATTCTTTCCCATTCTTGCTTGATATATGACTTCAGTGTGTCAGCAGTGCAAATTTTCTGTTGTCGCATTTTGTGCTTCATAATGTTCCACACATGTCCATTGGGAGACAGGTCTGGACTGCCGCAGGTCAGTCTAGTTGCTGCACTTTTTTACGATGAAGCAATGCTGTTGAAACACGTGCACTAACACTACGTCCATGATTTCCAACAACAATCTGAAATGTGGACTCATCAGACCACGGCGCACTTTTTCACTTTGTGTCAGTCTGTCTCAGATGAGCTTGGGTCCAGAGAAGTCAGCAGTGTTTCTTGATGTTGTTGATATCTGACTTTCACTTTGCATGTTAGAGTCTGAACTGTGTTTACTGACAATGGTTTTCCAAAGTGTTCCTGAGCCCATGGAGTGATATCCTTTATACAGTCATGTTGGCTTTTAATGCAGTGCAGCCTGAGGGATCGAAGGTCATGGGCATTCAATCTTTGTTTTTAGTCTTGTCTAGGACTGGGGCGACGCATCAATGCAATCGATGTAATCGATTACGTGAATACATCAATTCACGTAATGTGCGTCGACACATCATTTCACGCAGCGCACGTCATGAGAGCGTGAGCAGCGCAGATTGCGTTGTTTTTTGTTTAGGCGCTCGTGTATCAAGTTAGAGTGTGCACACTGCTTGCCCAAGCAGTGCTTGTCAGGTGCATCTTGGCTGCATGTCAGCTGCAGCACATCTAGAGAAACGGTGCCTCACCGTTTTTTACACATGACGCTCGCACTTTATACCATAGTTTAAAGTCCCTCTCTGTCACAGAGATGAGGAAATACATTCCCTTTTAAAACAAAAGCCATCTGGACACAATGCCATCAGTTGCTGATACAATGCATTTTATTTTGAAACATTTACAGGATGGGGTTGTCAGCTGTGCAGGAGCTTGTATAACTTCATAAATGAGAGGAATATGAGCTTATAAATATGAAAATACAGCACTCATATCAGCAGGTACCGATATGACTGAAGGCCCAGTTAAGGCTGGACTATTTTGATGCAGAAAGAATGGACTAGTTATAATTATTTCTCTTATTCAAATTGCATTAATTTTACTGTAAGATGTTTTGTTTGACTGCTAGATTTGAAGTTTGTTACTGTAACAAAGAGTAACTGTTTTGTTACTCCTCCTAATAGTGACTTGAATTTTACATTGTTTTATTTATTTTGCTGTTGGATTGCTAAATGTAGATTGCACTACATTTCTCTTGAATTAATTAATTGCATTAATTTTATTTTGGATATACTTGGATATACTATATCAGACTGTAAACACAGGTTACCAGTTAAGACTGGGGTATTTTTTGTTGGAGAATAATGCCCTGCACTGTATGACAAGTTTTAAAATGTTATTTTCAGTAAATTCATTGTTATATTAATTGAGTAATAAAAAAAATAATAGTTAGATCAATAAAAAAAATTGAAAAAATAATCTATGGATTCATAGATAAAAAAAAATAATTGTTAGGTGCAGCTCTAGTCTTATCCCTTATATGCAGAGATTCCTCCAGATTCTCTGAATCTTTTGCTGATATTTTGGATTGTAGATGGTGAAATCACTAAGTAGGCTACTTTGCCACTTTGCATTAAGAAACGTGACTTGTGACTTTCCATGCTGGTGAACAGTTCAGCCTTATGAGGATGCTCCTTTCATTCTCAGTAATGATACTTTAATCTGTTACCAGTGAATTTGTTTACCTGTGGAATGTTCTAAACAGGTGTTTTGTTTTTGTTACCATTTCACAACTTCCCCAGTCTTTTGTTGCTCCAGTTTAAAAGAAAAAAAAGTAACCTGTTGCAGGCATCAAAATCAGAGTTAATGTATATTTATGAAAAACAAAAAAGTTAATCAGTCTGAACATCAAATGTCTTTGTGCTGGATTCAACTGAATATAGGTAAAAGAAAAGACTTGCAAATCATTGCATTCTGTTTATATTTACATTTCACATGACGTCCCAACTTTTTTGGAATTGGAGTTGTAGCACAAATGTGTTCACTATAACATAAGATGTAGCCTCACCATCCAGTCATTTATTTATTTATTTATTCATTTTTTCAGTCAGCCATGCTAGCAGGTCTGTGAGGCTGTGTTTAGGTACAGCGGTGCTTTCAGCAATCCATCCAACAACTGTCAAGACAATTCACCCAAAATCTCAAATCTTATTCTCATGGTGGCACTAGAAGAATCACATGTCATAAGGAGTAATCACCTGGGAACCATGAATGTCTGTACCAGATTTTTTGCTCAAGACATCTAGAGGATTTTAAAATATTACTACAAGGCAGCTTTATTGCTTTGTAGTGAGTAAATTTGGTGTTTGGTGAAAGTGTTCAGCTGCTGGTAGTGTTAGTGGAGACGTCGGGATCAGTGAAGTCAGTTAGATTATCGTGACAATCCATCCAGTAGTTGTTGAGATGTTACAGTCTGGGCCAAAGTGTTGGACTGACCTGATCCCCAGAGCCATGACGCTAGCAAACAAACAACACAAGTACGATTCAGAGGGCTAAATAATGCCAATTTTTACCACTGTACATACATTTCACAAATGTCATTATATTCAGCAGACGTCTATTAGCAACACATAGGTTAATGGTTCAAACAAAGTGTTTATTATAAAAGCAGCAGTCTCATTCAGCCTGAGGGCTAAACTGTACACAACATCAGCTAATTACTGAGAATTTAAGTAGCAGCTTCATCAACACCGCACACACACACACACACACACACACACACACACACACATAAACAAACCAAGACTCCACACCTATTATAATGTATAATGAGGATGTGTGTAGAGCTGTGCATGTTTGTGTGATCAAAATCCTCAGGCTGTCCTTCATTAATTTCATGTAGATCAAGCTGTCTCATGAGGCCCAAACAAACACACTTTTATTTAACTGCTTGAAGTGATGAAGTGCTCATCAAAGGTAATGAGAGAAAAGGGACAGTTTGTCCGTTAGCAACCGACAGCAGACATGAAGCAGTTTCCTTGCTGCTCGTGAGGCACAGTTGGCTTTATTAGAGAAACCTGCAGTAGAGAGAGACAACATTCAGTTGAAAAAGTAGCAACTAAAAGAAATGAAATCAAAGAGGTCCCACTGCACTGTTCACACATGGAACTATATTTAAGCTGCTGTTAATATTTATATTTTAGAGTCTGAAAAATAAATCCAATGATGATATAACGACTTAATTGAACATATAAGATAAAGAAAGGTTTGGGATAAGGATCCCCTCAAGTTCAGATGAAACAGCATTTCCAGAGTAACTCGTAGGGTTGCAAAATTCAAGCACTTCACTGTATTTATCACTGGTAACTTTAAAGATCAATTTATTGATCTATGAACTATCCCTTTAAGTTCAGCTAAAGCTAACAGCTGTTGTGATCTTTAAGTGGGTATATTCCAAAGTTACCAAGCTTTTTGTGCAAAATGCAGTCCTTTTATTCCTGCAGCTCAGCAAGGAAAGAGAAAGAGGGAAGGTAACCACTAGATTTTTTTCAGTCAAACTGCTGAAGCCTTATATTTAAACAAAAAATATATTAGAGTTAAATGTCCGCTGAATTCACACAGGTATTTTTCCTACACCATGACTCAATGAGACTACTGTTACTTTATAATCCTGCTACCTGTGTGCTTTCTGTAAGATTAACATTTTATTTAACCTTTCCTATTACTGATCTCCTGTAACAATGACAATTGTCACTAATCCTGTATGTCCATACTTTGCAACACTGAGTGTATTTGTTTGTCTCCTCAGGCTATCTGGTTGGCTTCAGCAGTGGAGGGTGGTGTACAACTGAGTCACACCAGTCCAGATGGAGACCAGGGCTATCCTGGGGAGGTCCAGGTCTCTGTCTGCTACACCCTGCAGGTAAGCACACCCAAAATAAAGAAAAATAAGTAAAAGGAATTGGTATGACTTTCTATGAAGACCATATCCATAATGCGTTCACAGTCAGTGCTTACTAATGCATTATATCATCAACAGTCATACAACATTCTAAAAATGACTTATAATGATTTTTGAGTGGCAAGGGTCTTGTGGATGCTCTTGACCTGTTATAAGCTAGAGGCTGAGTGAAGGGGCTTATAATGCATCATCACTATCTACACTAACCTATACACACACCAACAGTCAACTGTAGTAAGGACTCAGTGTGATATAACAGTCCATGCGGTATCATAAGTTATCATTGTAAGTGTTAAGTAAAATGAGTAAGCATTTTGTGTGTTTATGATTGTAGTCATAAAGAATTATAAATGCGTTATTATTCACTATGAATGCCTATACATTGCACCATAGATGTGGTCTTCATAGAAAGTGTTTACATTTTATTTATTCAACACTTTTCACAAGCATAGGTCACAAAATGCTTTACAAGAGCAATATACAACATACAAGAAAGAAAGCATAGCAGATTAGGTGACTACCGGAGCCACATAATTAAAAGTGCAAAACATAAAAAAACAAACAAAAACATAATACACATCAAGAATACACAAAATACAGAGCTAGTGCATGCATGTTACACAAACAACTGTTTTAACAAGTTGTCCTTAGCTGATTAAAAGAATCCACAGAGTCTGCAGACTTTAATGGTGCAGGGAGAGCATTCCAAAATTTAGGTGCTACAGCCTCAAAAGCTCGATCTTCCTGCTGGGCTGTTGCTCAATCATTTTCACATGTCCACCGCTACAGACACAATGAGTAAATAAGCAGATTGAGAGATAGACCCACCCCTCTCTCTCCCTCTTATTCTCAAACTCAGATCAAACTCGATATGCAATATAACAATATAAACCAAACTTACTACTGTTGTTACTGCACTGTCTATTTCTCCCCTTTTTCACATATTTTAGTGTACAGTTTAGCTGTTAATCAAGAATTTGTGAACAAGAAGTGGACGCCATACTGTTTCCTGTAGCGTAATAATAGTGGCTGAAAATCCTGACATCAATCAGTAAGATTAAGCAACACTGATCAAATATAAACCAAGATTATGTTACTGAATCATATATTTATCCCCTCAAATGTTTCCAGAAACATTTTTGTGTACTATTTAACTGTTATCCAACATAGTTTCAGGCGACAGCCATATTGTTTCCTGTATGAAAAAGGCAAAGCTGCATTACGTCATCCAACACTTGGAGCTTTTCTTTGTCCTGTGTGACACAGTGCATTCTGGTAGTTGAAGGTTTTCTACCTTTTGAGCAAAAGAAAATTCCACAACCCCTTTTCTCTGTTTTCTCTGGTCATGTAACAGCAATTTTTTAAATCATTTGCGTCTTTCTGCTGCATAGACTGCCTACTTTTATGAAAAGACCATTTATCCAGCAGTGAAATAATTCTTCAGTAGTTAAAATCCACAGTGTTGCATCCTGGATATTGAATTGATTTTGAAAATATATTGCAGAAGCCATTTCAGTGACATTTGGGTGTTTTCAGGGGGAAACACTAACTGCTGAGTATCAAGGCCGGTCGACCAAAACCACCCCCATCAACCTCACCAACCACTCTTACTTCAACCTGGCTGGACAGGTAAGAGCACATGGTCAGCTGTCTGATCATCCAATAAACAAGTGACAAAGAAAAATAAAGACGGACCATGATACATCCTGATCATCTTCAATGTAGAAAGAAGGAGATTTACGTCAGGGGAAGGCTTCTTCTCTGAGAGACTGATGAGCTTAGCAGTTTAGTTAGGAAATCTTATTGAGATCAAGATGTCTTTTGAAAGAAAAATCGGAGAATAAATGACACAAGATCACAATAAGACTGTTCACTCGCACAAAACCACACACACAGTCACACTAGTTAACCCTTAGAAACCAGGCTCAACGTCAACTTTCTTGTGCTGTGCTCGGACACCCCATTACAAGTAATTATACCAACAATGGTTTAATGCCGAGCAAACTGGTTTGATTTCTTTCAAAAACTTGGGCAAAAGGCCAAAAACAAACTGGCAATAAATATCACACAAATTGCAAGAAATTGTTAGCTTTTGATTTTTTTAAGGCAAGGGAAAAAGGCCTTTTAATTATATTTATATTTATCATAATTATATATTAATAATTATGCTACAGATTTTTTCCCCAAGTCATTTCCTTGTTTGTTGGGTTTTTTTTTATTTTGCTTTCCCCTTTTTATTTTATTTTTTTTTTCTGCTAAGCTTCAGGTAATTTTCTTGTAAGTTTTACTAATTTCTTAATGATATTTTGGTCATTTCTTCTCAAGTGGCTCATGGCATTCTTCCCATGTTTCTTAAAGAAATCAAGCCAAGTTGCCCAGGTTTCAAAGGGTTAAAAAGAGCACAAATATTGTTAGATATATAAGATAGTCTCTAAGAGAAATAGGTGTGTCGTACTTCATTCTGTGCTGCATGTCTGACCTGTAGTGAGGCACTCACTACCAAGAAGCGGTGGATAGATCGGCGCCCCATGTATAGTGGCTGTGTCCTTGCCGCAGCAGCCACGGGTTTGAATCCTTTGCTGCATGTCTCCCCCTCTTTCTCCCCCTTTCACGCTCACACTGTCCTGTCAATTAAAGGCAATAAAAGTCCAAAAAATAATCTTTAAAAAAAAATAAAGTAGTATAGTATGAGGACCTTTTAAAACGGTCCTCTCTTGTGATCTGGTGTCATGGTTAGCAGCTCTCAACTCAATTTGGGATGGTCAATATCATAGCAACTGAAGTTGCCTTACAAATGAAGACAGAGATATGCTGTTGCCTTCTAAACAATCAAAGGATAAGCTGCTATTATTTGTATTATTTAAGACCAAAACCAACAATTAATTTTAACAAGTTGTATCTGTTAAGCAACAGAGGCCCTAATAATGCTTCATGCTATAGAACTAAAAAACATTAAAGCTGTAGTTGGTAATTGGTAATTTGCTGCAGATGTCACTATACTCACACAGCACTAAATAAGACAGATAATCTGTGGAAGAAAAATTCCTGCTCCAGTTCTTTTTGTCGTCTAATAGCATTAGTGAATGTGAATAAAAATGGCCAATCAGAGTTGAGGAACTTCTAAAGCAGGAGTCAATCATGTCAATCACTGTGCGGTCAAACTGTGAAACTAGGCAGTGCTGATCAAATATGAATCAATAATATGTTACTGTATCATCTATTGCTTTCCTCACATGTCTTCAGAAACATATTTTAGTGCACTGTTTAGCTGTGAAATGAGAAAGTTAGTCTGACTGGTGGGTGGTGTTACTATTTGGAACATGATGGTTGGATCACCAAGTTTCTGGAAGTATTCTGATCTGTCTGTCTGTCTGTCTGTCTGTCTGTCTGTCTGTCTGTCTGTCTGTCTGTCTGTGTGTGCGTGCGTGCGTGCGTGCATGCGTGTGTGTAGGGCGCAGCAGACATCTATGACCATCAGGTGTCCATCAGTGCTCAGTCCTACCTGCCTGTGGATGACACATCGATACCTACAGGTGAAACATTTATGTGTCCTCTCACAACAGAATGAACACAGCAATGAGAAACTGATTTATTTAAATTAAGTGAAAGTCTATTTAAATGTGAACTCAACAGCAGCACTTTTAATGATGTTAAACAATCCTTACATACAGAGCATAGACTGTATATAAAGATGGACAACATGACAGCGCCCTCTAAGTAAAGCTTAAACATCCTGATCGCCCCCTGGTGTCTGTCTGCAGTATAGGTCAGAAAGCCCACCCCTCCATGTCAGTGAATCGGACATGGGCCAACTAAAAACCATCCTAACTCTAACCCTTACCCAAAGATGTTTGTTCAATTCTACAAAAAGGGGATTTTCTGCCATGACTGACAGCTATGTCAGCCACTCGTGCACAAATGGGGCTGCTTGCAATTGGTTGGACAGATGTTTTGGCAGGAATGTCTCCACTATCTACTGCGCAGATCGTGGATACAAACAAAAATAAGAAAAAAAAAAAAATAAAGTGCTTCTTGCATGAGTCCCAACATACAGCCTCCTAAAATACACCACAGTGCATTACAATACATCACAGAACAGGGTGCATTTGTGTCTCTGTTTCTATTTTCAGAGGTTGGGTCCTGCTGTTTGAGATGACTGTTAGTTTTGCTCTTTATTGTCCTTATGTCAAATCCATCTTTCCTCTGTGGTTCATTACAGTTTAAACTTTAATGATGGTGTTTTGCTATTGTTAATCCAGAACCACTTGTACTTGTGTGTAGGAGTGTTCCTTCATGCTCTGCCAGACAAACATTCTCATTACCCTGCAATTAGCTTTGGTTGCCCCTGGAGACAGAGCAGCTAATCACTGTTTATTTGTATCACACAATCTGTGTTACAAAGGAAATCCACCTCCAGGGCTGAAGAAGAAAGACTTGCAAATATTGCGTCAATTTTTTGCCACATAGTTAAAAGTAGAGGCTGTACTTAAGTCTTTACAAATCGGGCTGTCTAATGTCTCTGCCCCGGAACTCTCTGTCTGATATCCAGCTGGAGGACAGTTTGGGATTGTATAGTAGGTTGGACAGCTCTCAGTCTGTCTGCTCAAACCTGGCATTGGAATGCGTCTCAAGTGACCACTTGTGATCTGATCTCACTTCCCTGCCCTACATGCAAGTAAACATGAAGGCCAGATCACTTCTGTTTGCAAAAACCAAATGCTTTGTTGTTTTTAACCAGTAGGAGGCAGTGATGCACTTCACATGCAGAGTCTGCCGAAAACATAAAGAAGAAAAGCAAAGGTCTTGTTTCACAGGACAAATCGGAACAATACAAACTATTCCTTGGCATGATTCTGCCAAAGCAAATAACCCAAGCTGATGATGCACTTGTTACTAAAACTTAAAAATTACAGTGTTAGCCAGCTGATGAGTGTTCTTCTGCCACCTCACATCTGCCTACGCAGAGGATGTCAGCTGAGTGGGTGGTTCTCAGTGAGGCCCAGGACATATTAGTGTGCGCACTGCTGAAAGAGTGTGGTCATGTGCAGCCCTGACTTCCTCACAATGTGGTCTGAGTGATCGAGTCGTAGGATACATTAAGGACTCATTCAGAACGTCTCCATGCACAGGTTAGTGGAGCTACCTTTTAGCTCCATTAGGCCATTTCATCGGACAACAGTCCTTGTCCCAGAATACAATCACTGGGAGAGAATCCATCTATTGATTGGTTAGAATGTCCAACTCCTCCATGGTAGATGGAAATATGCCTCCTTTCAGCTATCCGCTATTGGATTTTTTTCCATCTAACACATCACATACCAAACAAGTTAGCAAACGGGCTGCATGTAGAACAGTGAAAACGTGGATGACTTTACAGCGCTGTACATTTCATACATACTCTACGCTTTACTTGTTACCTTCATGTTGTTTTGTTTTCTTCCCTTCTTCATCTTTTGTTTTTTCCGGCTTTCTTCTAAAAATTAGAATTTGAGCATGTGCAGAACGCCTAGGCCAGTTCAGGTCGATTTGTTAACGTGTTTTAAAAATCCAGTTTTAGCCAGACTAACACAGTAATTTAACTTTTTCCTAAACCACGTAAATGCACTGAGTGGGTGCATTCACACCTGTAATTAAAACTCTCCACTTGTCATCCGATCACCGAAATGATGATGTAAGCTGCCCACTGAGGCACTGTGAGGCAGAGCAGCTTAACTCACCATTAACTTTATCTGATGGTTCATGTAAATGTCAGGACAGCTGAATATGCAGCAGAGCTGTTGTCAGTAATTAAGACTCATTTTATCAGATGATGCAACAACCATAACCTTCTGCTCCCCTGTATACATACACTGCATAAAACACGCTTTAAATCAGTGTATTACAACTGCCCGTGTGCACATTAATTTCAAACAATGCATATGCACACCTGTCAACAAAAAGCAGTGATAAATCCCTTTCATTCTACATCCATCTGCTCGTGCATATATCAGAGAGACAGTGAGTACATTACCACTTCAGTGTCTTTCAAACTAGATGACAAAAACCTATCTGAGAGATATTCTGAGAGGTATAACCTCAGAGGATCAGCGAGGTAAGGAGCAAATATTCAAGTGCAAGAAAGGATAAATCTGAATCTATATGTAAAAATCAACCTAAGCTTAGTTTAAAGGGATAGCTCACCCAAAAATGAAGATTTAGTCATTATCTTCTCACCCTCATGCTGATGGAAAGTCAGGTGAAATTTTATAGTCCACAGAACACTGCTGGGGGTTCGCGAGGAAAAGACATCACACTCAACTCCGAAACAATTGAAGCAAATATTGACTGGGGATAAAATGTTTAAAAAAAATACATTGAAAAAAAACCAAAAAAACACAAAATGTCGCCATACTGCTCGTCCGAAATAACCCAAGTGTCCTTAAGCCCCGACATCCCAAGTTGTTTTGAAAAACGTCACTGGCATCATGTTTTTAGCCTTGTTGTAGCCAGGCGCTCCAAGTGTTGGAGCCACTTTCACGTTTGTGAAAGAGAGTGGACAAAAAAGAGCTCACCTTAACTGCATGCCAGTGTTTGCATGCTACCTAAAAGCCTCCCACACACAGTTAGATAGAGAGACAGATAGCCTTTATTGTCCCATGGGAAATTCTTTTTTATAGAGAGACTTGCTGAGTGAGCAGCAAGCAACAAGTCCCTTTTTCAGATTTAAAACTTCTGTGTGTGTATGTCTCAGCTTGAGGACACTTGGATTACTTTGGACCAGCAGTATGGAGACATTTTGTGGTTTTATTATATATATTTTTTTAACGTTTTAATCCTGGTCACCATTCAGATTTAGATATTTATATAGATATTAATCATAGCAAATTATAATGTATTCATAATGCTTTATGACTAGACTCATAAACACATGTAATGCTTAATGATGCACTGTAACAGTCATAAAACACTATAGATGTGATTTATAATTAATTGAGAGAGGGTGTCAGACTTCAGTAGTATTTTCAAAGTATTGTAGTGTATGGTAGGCATTAGTAACTTATGATGTGGCATTGGTTCTCATAAATACATGAAAATGTGTATCACTTAACACCCATAATGAAACTTTATGATGTAGCATACATGATCATGAATGCATGAATATGCACCTCCCTTTGCTTAACACATACAATGATAACTTATGGTAATGCATGGTCTATATAACGTATATAGCCCCATCAGTCAACCTCTAGTTTACAACAAGTCAAGAGCATCTATAAGACACTTGCCATTCATAAATAATTTTAAGTCACATCTATAATATTTTATGACTGTTGATATGGTGCATTAGTGAGCATAATGTGTGTTTATACGTGTAGTCATAAAGCATTATGAATGCATTACAATTCACTATTAATGCTTTCAAAATGCATTGTAAATGTGGTTTTCATAGAAAGTGTTTCCGATTTGTTTTCTTCCCCTTTTCTCAGAAAATGGACCATGTCTTATTATCAAACCTTTGTCCACTTCTGCACAATCACCATCAGTAACCTCATCTGTCCTCAGGAGAGATCAGACGAGTGGAGGGCACGCCCTTTGACCTCAGAAAGCCTGTTCTGATTGGCTCTCGGCTCAAGGAGATTCCAGTTCCAGGCTTTGACCATAATTTCTGTCTGACATCACCCAGAGACACCTGGACAGAGAGACATGCTGCCAGGTTTGCTGCAGAGGATACACACACTACACACACAGCAACACTCATACCCTTGTCTTTAACCCGTAGAGACTGTTTGGCGCATTTCACACGCTTTTCATTCTTAATTTTTTGATAATTTTGGCTGTGTTCATGCATGTGGCATACATTTTGGCAAGGTTATGTATTTTTGTTTAATCAGTGAATTTCCAGCTCAGCTCCTACAATAAGTCTAAAACACACTGTGGAGACAAAATTGTTACATTCAGACTGTTAAGTGCAAAAAATGCGCCAATAAAACCCATTCAAACCTACATTTTTGATCCCACAACTATCAAATCATAAAACCATGCATTGTATTATTTCTGGGTGTCATTCTGGGCTTTTGATCTGGAATTTGTCATTTTTACTATTTTCCAATTGATGACGTTATTTTGACTATATTTGGCATATGGAGAAAATACATGATGGTGCACTGTCACAATCAATGTTGCTGCTTATCAGTGACATTTGCCAGGCTATGATTATCAATGGTGGATTGTTTTTTTTCATCTGGCATCATGACAAAAACCTGGCATTTAATGGCTTAAAATTCTGAAAATTACTGAATATTTGATATTTATGGTTAGGACTGATGTTGATTAAAAATTAACTCAATGAAGTTAGAAAATCATATTAATGTATAATATTTTTTGAAGCTTGATTTTGAAAAGCACATTTTGTTCACAAAGAGGGCCCTAAGGGTTAATAAAGTCCAGTAGGTTAAACCTGTCGCTTCTTCTTAGAGTGTGTCACCCAGCCAGTGGGCGGGTCCTGGAGCTCTCTACCAGTCAACCAGGGGTCCAGTTTTACACTGCCAACTTCCTGGACGGCTCAGTGGCAGGAAAGGCCGGCGTGAGGTATGGGAGGCACAGCTCCTTCTGTCTGGAGGCACAGAACTGGCCAGATGCTGTCAACAAGGTACGATGATGATGGGTAGAAACCCACTCATACAAAGCTGGACTGATATGTTGTTAATATAGGGAAGGTTTTCATTGCAATTTTATTTGTAAAAGTGACGTCACTCACAATCTTATTACACACTAAAATTATCAGTAAACCAGAAAGGGCACTAAGTGGAGAGCAGAACTCCACCAGGCGTCCACCCGGGCAGATCACAGCTACTCTAAACAATTCTTGTAATTCTAGTCCAGAGGTTCCCAACTGGGGTCCAGATTTCTCCATCGTCATCAGTTTAAGGTCCACAAATTCGATAAATTACCACATTTCAATGTTATTCACAAAATATAAACATCCTGTAAGCTTAGAACACAATTAAATAAAACATTGCATGAATAAACAGAAATAGCACTTTAAAATAAAAAATTCAAAATTATGTCTGTTTGTTTTACAAACTTGACATGTTGACAAGACTTTCAGAATGGACCCGCTGCTCTAGACAATTCTTATAAAATACAGCCACAAATTTTTGATTCATAGACTTTTATCCGTATTACTTTGTCTGTACGCCATGATGCTGTAGCCAAGCAAAGTAGGAAATAATGATAAAGACAATTAAAACAGACAAAAGACAGAAAGCATTTTATTACTTAGCCTGCTTACTTACTGATGGTAGAAGCACAAGTATCAAAGAAAAATGAAAAAATCATCAAAATCTTCAAGTCTACAAAAGCAGGCTGGCAAAATGCTCCACTTCTGAAATGCTCCTGGTCTGGTATGACGCTGTGTTGTGGAAGGAATGAAATTGGGTTGCAGCTGCACTTGCTGGAAATGTTCCTCCAGGCTACCTTAGTCAAAATTGCAGCAAGTGTAACAAAAACCAGTGATTGAAACATCATGTATCATGCCTAATTTAAGCCAGCTCATGGCTCTTTTCTGCATGTCATCCTCTCTCTCCATTTTTATGCTTATATACTGTCTGTCTCAAAAGATTTAAACAGAACTTAAGCTTTATTTTCTTTAACAAATTTACCTTAGGGGATAATACAGTTTAAAGTTGAAGTTGATGGTGATGGATGTTCAAAACATTAGCAGCTTTATTTCTATTGCAGCCACCACACTAGCTGTCATTATTTCTAATCCAAGGCCACGTATGAGTGTTATGGAGAAGGCAAGCCCCTTATACAGTCATGGAAAAAATTATTAGACCACCCTTGTTTTCTTCAATTTCTTGTTAATTTTAATGCCTGGCTCAACTAAAGGTACATTTGTTTGGACAATTATAATGATAACAACAAAAATAGCTCATGAGAGTTTAATTTAAGAACTAAGAACTATTCATTTTCCATGGTTTTCTTGATAATAACCAAAATTACTTAAATTCTTACATCAATAGCTATGGCATTGTACCGCCAAAAACACTACTTTTAAGCATTCCATGTTTTCTTTTCTGTTTGCTTTAAACACATGATACACACAAGAGTTAATACCTGATTGCATAACCATTGTTTTTGATGACTGCAGCCATGCGTCTTGGCATGCTCTCCACCAGCTTCTGACATTGTTCTGCTGTCACAGCAGCCCATTCCTGTTGGACAAATTCAAACAAATTTTCTTTGTTTTTGGGCTTGTGGTTCTCCATTTTGAGTTTGATGATTTTCCACAGGTTTTCAATTGGATTAAGATCTGGTAATTGAGCAGGCCAAGGCATGGTGCGAATGTTGTGGTTCTCCATCCAGGCTTTAACTGACCTTGCCGTGTGGCAAGGGGCATTGTCTTGTTGGAAAATCCAGTCATTCGAGGCAGGAAAGAGTTTTCCAGCTGATGGAAGAAGACTGTTTTCAAGGGTAGTCCTGTACATGACCTGGTTCATTCGGCCTTCACACAGTTGCATTTGCCCTGTTCCACTCAGACTGAAACAACCCCAGATCATGACTGATCCACCCCCATGTTTTACTGTAGGGGCAAGACAGTCTGGGTTGTAAGCTTCTCCAGGCTTCCTCCTAACCAGTAAGTTGGCTGGAGTGGGCATCAATTCAAAATTGGATTCATCACTGAAGAGAACCTTAGCCCAATTGTCAACAGTCCAATCCTTGTGGTCTGGAGCAAAGAGTAACCGGGCCTTCCTCTGCCTTTCATTGATGAAGGGCTTCTTGCGTGCTCTGTGTGACTTCAAACCAGCTTCAACAAGTCGGTTTCGAACTGTCCTTGCCGAACAAGTCACATTTCTCGACAGTGCCCACTCATTTTTAAGGTCCCTGGAGGTCTGACAACGATTCCTGACACAGGAACGGATGAGTGCACGGTCATCTCGTGGGGTAGAAAGACGTTTCCTGCCACGGCCAGATAGCAATTTGGTAGTGCCATGTTCAGCTTGTTTTTTTTTTGTTGTAATGAACGGCTGTCTTGGAGATCTTCAGTTTTTTCGCTACCTGTCTCTCACTCATGCCAATTTCCAGCAGTGCCAAGATGGCTGCCTTTGTGGCTTCACATAATTCTTTTGTTTTAGGCATTATGTGAGAGCTGACAACTTCTGAGTTGTGCTACGGCTTGAATGTAAGCAGGAAACCACTCTAGGCCTTTGCATGTGCAGTGCTGCTTGTGACATGAAATGGCCTCTTATATACCCTGGGAATCAATTAAGCTTAAGAATGTCAAATAGGACATAAAGTATTATGTGACCAGCTGCATTTTTTGTTGTGTTCATTGTATTATACGTTTAGTGGTACCAGATATTAGAATGAACAAGAAATTGAAGAAAACAAGGGTGGTCTAAAAATTTTTTCCATGACTGTACATTGGAGCGGCCACATATGAGGGATTTCTGGGAGGTGATAGTCCACGATTTCACAGAGGAATTGTGGATTCAAAACTTCATTCAAAAAGAGTAATGTGATGCAATAACAGCTCTTGTAGCTCCTGCTACATCATGCCAGAGGAAGACAGTTTCTACTGATAAGCACAAAGCCATAGCATCATGTGACCTAGAAAAGACTAAAAGTGTTTCCTTCAGGGATGTAACGATGCATCACGACGCACTTAAAAATTTATAAAAAATATGTGAGATGCCGTTGGTGGGATGAAAAATGAACCACAATACTTTTTTGGAACAGCAGATGGAGTAATCTACTTTTGACTTCACTCGCTGAGCCACGTCACAACGTGCTCAACACTTCATGTCCAAGACTAGAGACAGCTCGTCAACTTAAATAAGACGAAGCAAAGGCTCTGCGACAGGTGACATTAAAATAGAAGATGCACCCTACAGTTTCAAATTTAAGTGTGGCGGAAGTTGAGCTTATTCTATAATTGCATTGTTTGTGTTTAACATTTGTACCTTACCTTAGATATAAAAAAGGGATTCTTTAATTGAACATAGAAAAGAAGAGAAAATGCAGTATTTTGTATAATTTTTGTTTGAAATAATTAATAGAATATTTTTCAGTCATCATTTTCTGTAATCTCACTTTGTATTCTAAAAAAAATTGTGAGAATATTGTATCAAATCGTGAGTTAAGTGAATCGTTACATCCCTAGTTTCCATTGCAGTTTCGCAAAATTTGGCTTTTTCAAATCACCTGAAATACTACCTCATGGGAGCGTATAAACTTTTTTGTGATAAATAGGAGCTGAGGAATATTTTATATTTGCAATTTAATGGACTCTTGCCTTGAGTTGGAGTTTAAAAAGGTAAAGCATGTTGTTTAACCTGAAAACGTCAAAACCATTTCTTCCCCTGCTTCAGTCATTGGTTGTTCTTTGACTTGCTGTTCAATGTCACAGATGAATCAGTCAGTTGAGTGGGCAAATTTGAAAGTGTGGACCCAGGCAGCATGGGACCTATTGTAGTTAGCAGAGTCTGAAATACACTTACAGATACGTGTGTGCATGTGTCGTCAGGCTTCATTTCCTGACTGTCTCCTGCGTCCTGGTGAGGAGTACCATCACGTGATTCGCTTCACCTTCACCACAGTCTGAAGTGACTGCCACTGACAGCAGGACAGAGAAGAGGAAAGCTGGATGGCCACAACCTGATTGATCCATCGGATTTTTCACAGTGTGGACCAGAAATCATGGACCAGAGAGTTAAGCAGCCAGTGCCTTTCTCAGTATGACTTCTCTTCCTCTCAGTGTAACTGTGGCATTTTAATGCTGAGTTTCTAATGTGAATCATTTTACTGAACCAGTGCTATGATGGGCTTTACAGGCAGAGTCATTGCTGCCTGTGCATGTCTGCAGAGACATGATGTTCACAGTCTAACCTGACCAAACTCTGTTAGTTAATGTCAGTTATGATCATGTGCCATTTCATTATCACATGGAACAAAAAAGGAATCAAGAGCTTAATCTCTCCAGCTGTTTCTTGCCATTTGTTCAAATTTGTTCTTTTCAGCGTCACATTGATGCATCTGTCCTGTTTATTTATGCAGTATGAAGAATTCAAGCAGCCAGACTGACACTCTACACATTATTTACATTATGTAACACTGCTATGTGTGTTTGTGTGTGTGTATGAGTGTATGAGTCCTCACCTGTGTGTGTTCAGCATCTCCACACTGAACTGTTCCTGGAAAACAGCTAGTTGAGGAGGCGGGTTTGGGTGAGAGGGCATCCTACTACTCTGCCAAGAGACATGAGTTGCTATAGCAACCTCTAATCCATCACTCCGAGAGGCTTTTAACTGCTGAGATTTCATAAAACGTGACAGAAGTTGTGAGCCTCAAAGAGAGCAGACGACTGATGACTTCCGGTGTGTGACTGCAGGGAGTAGAGAGTGAGAGACCGTTCCAGTCAGCTTCCTGATACACGCAGGGAGGAGTGACAGCTTAGAGTCACAGCAGCTCCAACAAACCTGACCTCTCACATG
This sequence comes from Plectropomus leopardus, assembly GCF_026936395.1. Taxonomy (NCBI): domain Eukaryota; kingdom Metazoa; phylum Chordata; class Actinopteri; order Perciformes; family Serranidae; genus Plectropomus; species Plectropomus leopardus. The sequence goes on along the minus strand of NC_142188.1, from coordinate 33,327,133 downwards.
ACCAGCTCAGCTGTTTTATTTTCCACCATGAAGTGTTTCTACGAAGGGCCTTGAAATCCATTCTGCCACAATTGACACAATTAAGTTAATAATGGTTCAATTTGCTTCTATTAAAACATGAGAGAAAGGGACTAAGCAACAAAAGAAGAAAGGACAAAAAAAAAAAAGTTTTTCAGTCAGAAAAAGTCGGAAAATTGCCTGAAAAAAAGATGAAAAGAATTGAAAAACATTTTTAAAAATTAAAAAAAAAAAACAATTGACTTTGAAAAAGTGCTCGAAAAATAACATTTCTGTTTCATGATTTTAAATATGTAAAATTAGCTGGAAATGTACTTTTTCATTTATCCCTAGCCATTTTCTCCTAGCTGTTTTTTTTTAATCCATTTCTATTTTTCTAATTCTACTGTTTTATTTTCTTTTTTTACCAAGTTGTTCTCGTTGCCTTTTTACTGATTTTGAAAGAAATCACACCTTGTGAAAGGTGTGTGAAGGCAGTACAAGAAAAGTGATGTCACCCCAGGTTTCAAGATGTTAAAATATTAACATTACTTCTAGTGTCTGACTGTGTCAATGTTAATTCTACCTGTAAAACACTTGTGACAGATTTGCCCAAAGGATGAGTTCAAAATCTTAAACAATTGTCAGGTGGCTATCTGAACAGTGACACAGGTTCAGCTTACCATGATCATTCCTCCTGTTCACACTTGCCCGGCCTCCTGTGCTTTCACTGGAACTGATGGGAGACAGAATCCACAGCCCTCGTTCTGTGTGATTACATTTCAACGTTTCTCTGAAGCTCATTTGAGACTTCAGTAGTCTGAGTTAGTTGTTTTAGTATAGAATTCCCTCTTTGTGTTACAGGGACTGTAACACAAAGAGTTAATGCGTCATAGTTAATATGTTTCATATAAAGTTGGCTGGGTATTGGGTAAGCCAATAAATTTCACCAGTATAAACTAGAATTACGGCCTTGCGGTTGTGCGCCTGTGCAAGACAGTCAAGCTGCGCTTACAGTCTCCATCCATGTCTGTGAAAACATGGACGCTGAACACACATCAGGTCTCTACAATCAGCCCAGTTTACAGATTAATGTCACTAATTCAGCATCTGACCAAATGTCTCTCCTTGTATAGTTGTATTATAACATTGATTAAAAGAAAAGTGTTTTTGCAAAACATCATGATGCCCAAATGAAGTTGATCATTGTCTTTTGGGATATTTAGTTTAATCACTTGATCGTTTCATCTTACAAGACATTTTGTGTGAAACTCTGTCACGATTAGCATATAGATTATGGTCAAAAACATGTTTTTGAAGCGGCCGCCACCCTGCTTCCTGCATAGTGAAAACAGAGGCTGAAAACACAGAGATCAAACTGTAAAACTAGGCAGCACCGATCAAGTATAAACCAAGATTCTGTCACTGAGTTGCATGTTTATTGCTTCAAATAATTTCAGCCCATGGTTTAGCCCACTGTAACATGAGATCAGGCCAGCCACAGTTGTTTCACATGGTTAATTCATTCATAAGGTCAGGCGCAGTGCATTGTGGTAGTTGTAGGTTTTCTACTTCCTGAGTAAAAGCCATTGCCACAGTCCTCTTTCTCTGTTTTTTCTGGTCATGTAACAGTAATTTCAAAAGTATTTGCATCTTGCATAGATGGCCAAGTTTTATATTAGGGCCTTCTTTATATTGGTAAGATACATCTTTAAGGCCTTCTTGAGATATCACGTGCACGACAATGATATTGATGCACAGTCACAGTGATGGTTGACCTTTGACCTTTGAACACCAAATTTTAATCAGTTAATCGTTAAGTCCAAGTGGATGTTTGTGCCAAATTTGAAGAAATTCCCTTAAGGTGTTCTTGAGTTATTGCGTTCACACGAATGAGACAGATGAGCTCAAAATGACTTTGACCTTTGACCACCAAATTCTAATCAGCTCATCGTTAAGACCAAGTAAACATTAGTTTGATGAATTTGACGAAATCCCTGAAGGCTCTTGAAATATGCTGTTCAGGAGAATAGGACAGGCAAACAGATGGACAACCTAAAAACATGATGCTTATAGACAGTTATCGCTGACACAGAGCCATAAAAACTATATATATACAAATATATATATATAGTTTATGTGATCTGCATTCAGTTTTTGATTTTGTTATGTTGCAGCTCTATGCTAAAATTGTTTCTATTCAGTTTTCCCTCATCCCTTTTTTTGTAATTATTAAAAAGAAAATACTGAAACATATATCTCAGAAAACTAATTCTCATCATGACATCATGCATGGTTTTCCTTAGGAATGGTCAAGTTTCTGGGTTTGTTTTGTTTTGTTTTTTGGAAATACTGTTGAGCTATTTTACTGTCATGATTCTGCTAACCCTCTTCCCACCATCTGCTCCTCTCTGGAACTGCTGACTCTGTCAATAATACATGACTATTGGTTTACAGTGCTCTTACATTGTAACTCCCTTTAGAATAATGCACCCATCCACACAAATCAGTGCCAGAAATGTAGGTGTAAATCAATCCCAGAACAACACGTGTCCTAAAAAAGCCTGTTGAAAAGGAGGAACTGATGTGGAGAGACAGAGAGAGAGAGGAAGAGAGAGAGAAAGAGAGAGAGAGAGAGCTTGCAGCAGTGAAAAGAGGGCTGATGAGGTGGCGTGTAGGAGGGAAACCTTGCTTTTAGCTGGACAATAACAAAGAGAGTGGGACTGAGCATGAATCATGTGAAAGTGCTCTGGAAGCAAAATTTGTATGTTAAAATTAACATCTACATTACAAAGTTGTCTCTAATTAATGGAAATCAGACTGGACTTCAGTTTTTCAGATTGCTAAACTGCCCTGTAAGAGCAGTTTACACACTGGCCCTCTTATACATTCTAGTTTCTGCACATCTATAGATCTGTGGTCTTGGTCTTGTTGCAGTGTTGTGCAACTCAGGTATCTGTGTCTGAGTTGTGTTAGCATAATTAGCACATGTGGTGCTAACAGTGGTCATTTCTGGTCATTAACGTGGGCATAATGCCATCACTGACATTAATTAGATAATGACTCAACATATTTATTGATACGTTGCATTACAATTCATTTATTGCTTAAATACAACATAGTTTACATTCATTTGGCCAACACGTTAATCCAAAGCAATTTACAGAGCCCATGTGGATACATGCCAAAGATTAAAGCGCATCAACAAATATGCTGAACTGCTTTGACTGCATTTAGAAACAATAAGAGAAAGAGTTTTTGTTTGTTTCAGTATTATTTTAGTGACCAAGAGGCAGTCTAAACAGGTAACTTTACAGTCTGAACAGGTAACGTTACAGTCTGATCATGTGAGTCTACAGTCAGAACAGGTGACTTTACAGTCTATACAGGTGAATTTACAGTCTATACAGGTGAGTTTACAGTCTGATTAGGTGAGTTTACAGTCTGAACAGGTGAGTTTACAGTCTGAACAGGTGAATTTACAGTCTGAACAGGTCACGTTCTCAAATGATGCTGACTGTGTGCGTATCATGTGGATGCGGCAGCTGCTGTCCGCGACATGTAACAACACCATATTTATATGGTGAAATAACCAAGGCCTATAATACAAGAATTGCTTTGGAAGACGACATATGACTTGCAGCTTCTATTATCACGTGTCATCTTTCCATTTTTAGCAACAACAAACATTAGATTTTGGTGGTCATAGGTCAAGATCGTCATCACCTTGTGTCCATCTCATTTTTGTGATTGCAATATCAAAAAATACTTCACCTCCACTTGGAGTCAAGAATGAAGTACATATATATATATATATATATATATATATATATATATATATATATATATACGTATATATATATAAATATATATATATATATATAGTAGTCCTGTAGTCCTCAACAGTTTCGGTGATTAAAAAGCAGAGATATGCAGACATGCTGCCAAGTAATGAAGACTTAATAACAATAATTAAAATGTCTTCGTTATGTCACAATTACCCGTCCACTCCTCACCTATTGTTAATGTGTGTATGTGAAGTTGTAAGTGTGTGTGTGTGTGTGTGTGTGTGTGTGTGTGTGTGTGTGTGTGTGTGTGTGTGAATCACACCCTTTTGAAAGTATTAAGTGCGAGGATCTCAACTTTCAGCTGCAGTCCTGTCCAACAGGCAGAGCTGCCTGAAAGCTGATCTGAATTACACCGTCAGTTTGAAAACAGGCTGTGTGGGAAAGACCACACCAGAGTAAGATTAAGTGTGTCTACAGGCTAAGACAGGAAGGAACAGGAAGTTGCTCTGCCATATTGCATTATTCCGTTTGTGGCTTCACTCTCAGGCCACACAAGCACAAACATACATGCATGCAGAACACATGTACGTATTACACAACAGGCTTGTGTCAAAGGCTGCAGCCTTGTACTGCAGCCCTGATTGTTGTCACATCAGTTTTATTTCAGCCACTAAATAACTTGTAGCAAGGTGAAACACTGCATCACAGACATATTTTGAGCTTGCAAGAGGGATGTGTCAAGAGCTTTTTCTTCTTTTTTTAAGGGGACACCCTTCAAGTTTTACACATCTAGGTCAGTGCACTCGTCATAACTACCATCGCTCAGTCTGCCTTAAATAATAAAGCAGCGCTTCATATTGTTTTGCATATGTCAGTATGGCTGAGGTTTGTTAGAGTGCCATTATTTCTGCAGGTATTTCATCATAAATCAAAGTATTGAACAAATTTGGAGCTGATTACTAACTTTTATCTCTTGAGACAGTCTGTCGTGCAGGAGACGTATATGAAACAGTTCCTTTGTCTCATTCTGTCTCTGTTATGTGGCTCCAGACTCTGTCCCCAGTGTCCCTCTCATTCAAGTATAAACTTCAAAATGAATTTAGTCATTTATTAGGCTTTAACTTCCATCCTCTGCAGGGCAGTGACGATACCAGACATTCACACACTACGCATTTCAATGTTCCAATTCCAGTCCTACACACTTTAATATGCTTTGAATGCACACTATTTTACCACAATGCACAAAGGAAATGGATTTTTGAAGAGAATAAGCAGAAAAGCATGAGGTATACAATGCAATCTGCTCCCTCCAGGTGCCCCACTGGCCTGCACCTACAAAATGTCACTCAAATTAGAACATGCTGACCACAAAGAGACTGCAAAGAAACCCACAGAGACATAAAATGAGACACTAAATGACCAAAAAAGACACATTATGACCTTGAGGAGACACAAAATGACCACAGAGAGACAAAGAAGCACAAAAAAATTAATATAGACTATAAAGAGATGCAAAAATATAAAAAAAACAGAGGCAAAACCATTACAAAATCTGTGTCCTGGTGTTATGTAGGTTAAAGTGGTGGGTCCCTCTGCATGTCTGTAGTTTTATTTATTTATTTATTTATTCATGATGACAGTCTGGGATATGTCAATGATTTGCAGCAACATTGATTGTGACAATGCACCAAGTGGAAATAGCACGTATTTTCTCCATATGCCAAATATGGAGAGATTTTTTTTTTTTTTTTAAATCATAAGGTGGAAAATAGTAGAAAGTTTCAAATTCCAAGGCAAAAGCCCAAAATGACAGCCTTATTTCTGGCTGTCATTTTGGGCTTTTGCCTTGGAATTTGAAACTACAATGTATATTTTATGCTGTGATGGCTGTGGGATCAAAAATGTAAGTTTGAATGGGTTTTAATGGCGCAATTTTTTTTCGCACTTAACAATCTGAATGTAACAATTCACTTTCCATTGTGTATTTTAAACTTATTGTAGGAGCTGAGCTGGAAATTCACAATTTTTTAAGATAAATACGCAATGTTGCCAAAATGTATGCCATATGTGTGAACACAGCCAAAATTATCAACAAATAAAGAATGAAAATTGCATTAAATTTGCCAAATGGTCACAAGTTGTACTTGAGTCAAGTTTTCTTACTTGAATAGGAGCAACAATGACATAACATTGATGGAAAGTGTAAACATGGATCCATATCATCCTCCTTCAGGCGCGCCCTTATTTTGAAAAACTGAGTCACCTTCTCACAGTGTCCAGATGATGGCCAGCAACCCAGAGAAATATGATAAGCATAACGCTGTTTACTCAGGAATAAATCATCAGTGTGGAAATGCTTTGTTTTCGGAGAAAAGTAAATAGATGGCGCATGTCATCATGTAAACAAAAGCCTTACTGAGGATACAGTAAGTACCATGCTGGGCTACTTCACTGACTTCTTGCTAATGTGACACTAGCAGCTATGTTTTAGCAAAGTTGACTGAAAAAACATGCATGTAGACTGAAAGTCATCCGTGCTGTTCTGTCAGGAGATGCAGGGACTTAAACCAGCTGTGAGTAAGACAAAGCATAAATAATAGTGAACTGGTTAAGTCATGAGTAGAGGAAAAGTCTGCTAGCCGCTAAGCTAATTTATGCAATGTAAAATGCAATAGGCTAATGCTAATAAGGTTAACATGTTGTATATGTGAGGGAAATATAACCAAAAGACAGTTGTTTTGTCTATCCTTGATTATAGACAAACTATAACTATCCTTGATAGTTATTATTGAGTTTTATACTTGTTGTTTATCCAGGTTTTGAGAATGTTCATATACGTTTGTATTCAAGTCAGACAGCCTTGAAGTTTTAGGAAAAAGATCATTTGAGTTAAAATGAACCTCAGGAAGAGCGGCAGAGGATGATGAGGGATCCCTCTTCCAGGACGGACAGACGTGCAATAGATGTTGTAAATAACAATTGAAATACAATCATGGCAAAAAAGGAACGAGAAAGAGAGAGGGGAAGACAGAGATGCACAGCAACAATGGAAACAGACGCATGTCAAATTACAATAACGATAGGTTTTAATTACTAAATGCACTCTATGATAATATTGTGGGTTTTGATAAGAGTCCCATGCATATAATGGAGAATGGCTCATTATAATGGCAGTGGAAGGTTGCGTCAAGTACGATCACAGCATCGGCGCAACCAGGACCCACAACACAGGCAGAGCTTCAGACAGGATCACAGCAATGGCAAAGCCAAGACCACGATCAGGGCAAGCGGGGGGTACAGTATCTGTGCAGCCACAGCACGAGCACGACCAAATGAAGGGCCGAAGCACCAGCAAAGCTATCACTACGATCAAGTGCAGCCAAGATTGCAGCCAGGATCCGAGAAAACTAGGAAACACGGGAGCACAATTGCTCCAGAGAGGCGTCAGAGTAAGGAGTAGTGAGCAGAATGCAGTAAGCGTAATGCAGTACAACGACATAAGCGTTTTCAGATCTCCAGGAAAAGGAGCTCGCTGTATCATAGAACATTCACCCAGCAGAAAGGGGTGGAAGCCTCTCCTGTAACTGTGTTAAATGAACAGATAATATCGGCCCATGTCGATCGCAGGCTCATAAATTGAATCGAATTGAAGTCATATGTGATAGTTTTGTGATATTGGCAAATATCGTATTGTTATCCAAAGTATCGATATAGTATCATATCGTGATGAAACCAGTGAGTTACACCCCTAGTGCATATGTGCATACAACATTTATGGTAAAAAGAAGGGAAAAAAGTAAATATTTACATCAAGATTACATAGAATTACAACATACAGTTACAGTAAAAAAAGATCAAGGAAACATACACTTACAACACTCAACTATAAGACATTATATAATAGCGCCTTTTAGAATAACGTGTTTCCAGAATCAGCAGACTCTGTGACAGTTTGCAAAATTTTGAAACTACAGTGTGCATGTTAGTACTGCACACAGCTACGGTGCATTCCCATGTAGCTGCAGGAAGGAACCTCCAGACCACACTGATGAGTCAGATACTGTTGACATGATGTCATGGTTTGATCAGAGCTCAAACTATCATCAGCTTCTGTGTGTTTTGTTTTTAACAAATTGAATAACTTCTACATCAAAATTTATGAACACTGAAAAAAGATCCGCACCCCCATCCCATACCAAAAGTGAGTGTTCCAAGTTTAATTTGTAAGAGTTACTGTAATACTAATACAATTAATACAAGCAGGCTGGCTCTGGTTTGACTTGATTGAAATACACAAACAAACTACTTTCTTACAGGGAAGTGAGAACATGTTTTTTTTTTCCTAGTTTTTGTTACTTTGGGGAAATGACTATTGAAAAACACATAGTTCAATTTGACAGATATTACATAACCTACATCATTTTAACTACTTATAAAGACTTTAAAATGATCAAAACTACATATGTGCTTATAATAAGATGCAGAGGAGAATCTAAACAGCAGGTGAAGTCTTGGCCAAGTCCTGCAACTGTTGCCAAACAGCCCAGTTTATTTGGCCCGATTCTGGTCATTGATCCCGAATCTCAGCCAGGTCGAAGCGGAAATGACGAAATTAGTAGGAAATTAGTAAAAAAAATTACAAGAAAATTACCTGAAAATAAGCACAAAAAAAGTACAGACAAGAAACATAATTTTAAACCAGAAGCAGCCTGACCTATTTCTTCCGCCGTGCCGAGTTTGGGCCAGTGCTGGGCCAGGTTATTTTTGTTAACTGCCAAATGATGGCAGTGTGAGATGGCAGAATTGGACCAGGTTATTTGGCTCAATTCTGGGGTGTCATTCAACCCGAGTCTCAGACAATATGGGCAGCTGGATGTGGCCTGACTCATTTCTTCTATTGTGCTGAGTTTGGGCCTATGTTGGGCCGGGTCATTTTTTTTAACATGGCCCAGTAATGGCAGTGTCAGCAGCCACAATCAGGCCAGTTTATTTGTCCTGCTTATTTAGCCCACTTCTGTGGCGGCACCTCTCTTGAGTCTCACCTGAGTGGGGCAACCGGATTAACTACACTCATTTCTCCTCCTACTCTCCAGGTTCAGGATGGTTTTGGCAATCTGAGTTAGAGCGATGTACAGTGAGCCTTTAGTGAGGTTAGTGCCTTTAAGGCCAGCTGATTTCTAGTTTAATGATGCAGCAAATATAGGCTTGTACTGACTCACACACACACACACTCACACACACACACACACACACACACACACACACACACACACACACACACACACACACACACTATCTCTCTCTCTCTCTCTCTTTTCCTACGCTCTGCATTTTCAGGTCTGTCTCCTCTCTGTTTTTCTGGAGCCCACCATTCCTCCGTGCTCCTTCTTTCCGCACTCCTCTGCAGAGCATGGAGAGCTGTCAGTTGACGCATCGGCCCCGACCTATCACACGCCGTGTTTCCAAGATGCAGGAGCAGACTGACCAATAAGAGAGCAGCAGGGGGCGGGCTGTGTCCAGTCCACTCACACCTCCACACAGAGCAAATCACTGGTGCTGGAGAGTGACTGAGAAACAGACAGAGACCGAGAGTGTATCCGCGAGACGGGGACAGGGTTGCCAGGGGACACGGACAGACACACGGAGGCTGCTTGACGACGAGGCACTCGGGACTAGCTACTGACATGGACGCGTCAGCCTGACCGGATTCAGAGCCGCTCTCCAACAGGTCCACCGCAGCCGTGAGCATGTCGACGACAGAAGGAGCTGGCCAGCGCGAGGAAGGGGAGTACGGAAGGGCGGCAAAGCGGCTGAAAACGGATGAGAGAGACACGGAGGCGGAGGAGAGAGAGGAAGGAGAAGAGGAGCTGGAGGAGGGGGAAGATTCGGACTCCGGCTCGCTGCCCGGTAACGTGGAGTCAGCGGTGGATAACCGGGCGCGGTGGAGCGGCAGCCAATACGGAGCGGGACGGAAGGTAAGGAGTGCAAAAATATGATCTAACATTACCCTGCAGCATCACAGACGGCCGCGTGCGCGCGCGCTCGTGTGTTTGCTGCCGCTGTCATTGTGTCAGTGAGTGAGCATCTCCTACCTGTCACAGCGCAGGTCACTGGCAGCAGCACAGCGAGGCTCTGACAGCACGGAGGCCACACTGTCCGGGTTTGAATTAATAACCAGAGAAGGCAGCTTTATCTCTATAGCATATTTCATACAACAGGGCAATCAAAACGTATTACAAAGCAATAAAATATCAAACATAAGAAAGGATACAGAGTTGCAATAAGAGTAGGCCTAAAAAGATAAGATAGCCTATAAAAGGTAACATTAGTTAGCCTACCAAATGATAAATAAACAACAAAAAAATCATTAAAAATAACAAAAGTGCAGACAAGAGGTGCAAAGATGTTGCTTATTTTCAGGTAACTTTTTTTTTTAACTACTTTGTCTTGTGAAGTTATTTGTTGCATTCTACCCATGTTTTTGAAAGAAATCAAACTGATCTGATCAGGTTACAAAGGGTCAAAAGTAGTCACAGTCAGGGCTTGTCTAACATCATCTGGGAGACATGTATACAGTGTAACAGTGTATGCATTTACACTTAACTGATCTGAGACCATTTAAACACTGATACATGTAGATTTTGAAATGTTGCCATATGTGTTATGTTCTTCTTTTTGGAATGTTCCTCCAGTGTGCAGTCTGGCTCAAGGTTTGAAGTTAATGCTTGGTGTTGCAACGCTATGAGATTCTATATTGCAGTATATATATATTGCAGTGTCATGGTATTACAGAATTATCATATCACCTTAAAATGACCCTTAAAGGAAAGAAAATGGAATGGTTAGCTTTGGTCTCCGTTTTAAAAATAACTAAACCAGAGGTAAGACACTTCAGCAGCATTCACGCTATTGTGCAACTTGTGAGCAGTGTGAATGCTGAATGTTTGTTTCTTACAGCTTGCTTGTTCAATGAATCCTACAGAAGGCACTAAGTGTCCTGGCCTTCTCGAGGCAGGTACATGCAGGTGAATTTTTTCTGTTGCCATCAGGATGTCGTTATACCTGCTTGCAAAACGAACCACTGTTTGAAATTCGAAATTGAAATTCCCAGTAAGTGTAATACACCTGCATGTGGTGTGGTTTATATTGCAGTTATATTGTGCATTTTATCAACTACTAGCACTTTATTCTGATCCTTTGGCTCCTGGTGCACTTACCTGGTTGTATATTGTGAATGCTGCTATGTGTGTTTTTTCTACATGTATTTGTTTTGTAGCCCTAACATGCTGCTCCTAATTATTTGCCCCTAGAGGGATTAATTAAGTTGTTTGAATTGATTTGAGATTTGAGATCCTTTTCAAAATCGTAGATAAGCAAATGTACACAGTATGACTACAGTCAACTTTTATATAACAATATACCTTAAAACTGCACTGCATCCCTAGATGCATGATACAGATTTTTGTTTCAATTGACGATGAGACTTACCTGCTGCTTGTGGTCAACACAGATATGATAACCGATATTTCAAATGTATTTTAAAAAGAAATATATAACCTGTTATTTATGCACAGCGCAGGGCAAGAAAGACTTAAGATGTAGTGACAAATTATGTATAATTTGATATTTTGTAGCCCAGAACTAACCAAATCTAATTAACATCACTATTGTTGGCACAACAAAACCATAACTAAGTTCTAACTCTTCAAATGATCATTCATTCTTTTTCTAGTAAAGAATAAGAAGAAACTTCCCAAACATACTTTTGTTTTATAGAGAACTTTGTCTAAGAATTTTAAATTAAAGGCTTCGGTGTAATGTGTCAAAACAGACATGTCAACGGGTTATACACAAGTGATTGAGGCATAAAAGTGGAATTTAACCATCCAGATCCGTCACGTGATGCATGGGGCCCAGAAGGACTTATCCCATAGACTTAGATTGGGAAAATGTTGTCTGTAAATGAGTGGATACAATTTTTGGAGCATCAGAACTCGGAAAGTCTAGAAGAACTGCACAATTAAATCATATGATCCCCATTCAAGTTAGCTGAGTGCTAAACCACAAGTTAGCTGTTGGGCTGATGGAGGCTACTCTCTCGGGCACACTTGGCCTTGCTCAGCCACCTTAAGTGTCCAGTGCGCATGCCCATAATGTGAATGAACAGGGCCCCACCCTCCATGCTGTATCCAGGTCTTTGAACACATCCATGGCCTGCACACACACAGTGACAGGGCTAACTGTAGCATCACATGGCTAGCATTACCTAACAGTCATAAATGAGTCCAGCGAGAGAGTTTTTGATGTTAGTTTGTTGGGACCCTTTAATAGCTTGGTGTTGGATATTAGCCGCTGCTGTGTTAGCACGGGTGGTCAGGGATCAGACCTTTGGCACAGTGGTTTTATCTTCCTCTGAAACTGTGACCTCCACACTGGCAGTGACATGTTTTTCTCTCTAGTCTGCTGCTTGTTACTGTTCTTCTCCGTCTTTAAAGGTGCGCTGCCATCTACTGTGTCGGGGTGTGTAGATGCTGCCCTTGTTAAGTCAAAGAAAGCAACAAGAATATAGTAGGGGCTGGGGACAAAATCAATACAGCATAGTATTGCAATCTTTTTGTGCGGCTGTATTGTATTATTACATGAACACTAAATATAATTTTTTAAAAGTATAGAAATTGTTAATATTGCCAATACAAATTAAAATTGTGGTAGCCTACTAGAATAATATAATCAGTTTCTTTTCCACTTGATACATGTTGCTCTAATAAGATGACTAAAGTGAGATGAACAGACTGAAAAGAGACTTTAGATAAAACAGCTCTTGACCAAGTTTTTCTTTGGGGTTTTAATATGCGGTTAAAAAGGTGATAAATCACAATTTAATGCCATATATTATATCAGCATATAGCCTTATGCCATATATTATTAAAAGTGCAATAATATTGTATTGTGACTTAGGTATGTGAGAGAAATTCCTTCTAAAAATATGAGAATTGCTAGTTCTCTGAAGAAATACAAACGCGGTGTGATGAATGTTAGTCCCTTTTCTATTTATTTATTTATATTTATTTTTGGGTCCCCAAATCACACAGGAATTATATGGGCAACAGGCACTTTTTTTCTTTTTGTAATATTCACTTCTACACAAGAATTACGTGAATATATGTAATGTACATGACCACGGAGGTCAAGGAATTACGTGTTACACAACGTTCACCACCACAAAGGAATAACGTGAGAATACAACAGTCAACACCACAAAGGATTTACATTACCTGTGTTTACCTAGGTTTCCAAACATCAACAGGGGATTGATTCATAACACCGTACTCACTTATTAAAGCAGATGGAGCGTCTGCTGTCCACCACCTGTTCCTGACATCAGGTGGGATCCTGTCCTCTGTCTTCAGAGCGTAACTTTCCCTAGCTGGCAGTTACTGTCAGTATAGGCTTAGGTGTTGACCAGCGGAACGTCCATCCCATCCTTGTTGCCAAAAATGTGAGAGATATTCCTTTCAAAAATATGAGAATTGCTAGTTCTCTGAAGGAATACAAATGCGGTGTGATGAATCAAGAACCTTTACTGCATGAGCTCATGGAGAAGACACACAGTAGTTCTTTGTTGACAGTGTGGCTTGGACTGACATAAATACATGGTCATCTTTCACCACCACCACAAGGAATGAGAAGCCGAAGAACACTCCACATGAACAATAAAACAATTAAACAATAAACTGATACAAAGGAAGACATCCCTTTAGTGCACTGAAACATGTTTCTGAAAACATCTAAGGTGAGAAATAGGCAATGCACTAATAAATTCTTGTTTTTTATCAGATCAGCGCTGCCTAGTTTGACTGCAGTTCACCAGCAGTGACTGACATGATTGACAGCTGCTTTAAACACTCCTCAGCTCTGATTGGTTGTTTTCCCAGCAGCCGCAGTAGATTTTACCAAATGACTACAGAGGCAGTATGAGCAGGGATATGATATGGATATGAAGGATATATTTTTTTTCACAGCGTATCTGTCTAATATAATACTTTTGGGATGTTGTGAAAGTTTCAGCAAATATGACAAAGTTATTTTTTTAAGTTACCAACTGCAGCTTTAAATGTGGAAGTAACAGAGAAGGATGACAGAGAAGTGAAAGCGATGAAATCGGTCATGAACTTAAAAGATTAAAACATTATCAAGGTCTTTAAAGCTGATTGAGAGATAGGTGGGGTTTGATTTATTATGTAGCAGGTGCTGTTTTTGTCAGTTGTGTGTCATGAGAACAGGCAACAAAGTAGAAAAAAATCTCTGCTTCTGAATTTTTCAGACAATCAATTTTCATGTTCAGATGCAGTTCATCTGAGCTATTGCAGCTGAAGTATTTCCTGTCACCCCTGGTGTCACCATCAGTGATTTTCATTTGCAAATGACAAGCATTTACTGTAGTTTTGTTACTTCCACCTCTCCTACATAAAGTATCAGGGTTAGAGTTCACAGTCTATAAAGATACAGCAGCACCTCAGCTCTGTTGAAAATGTAGTTTTTGTCACCTGGTGGATGACCATCAATTAGGGCTGGGCGATATGACTTTTAAATAATGTTGCAATATTTTAAGTCTTTATCGCTATATTTGACATTTATCTTGATATTCTCAAATGTCCTTTAAATTAATGTTAATTACTAAAATACAAAATTATAAAATGAACTGCAGTTACAAAAGCTTAATTTAGCTTTATATAGCTTCTGGCATATATTAAAGTTGAATACTGCCATTATAACATTTAATAAAATACGGTTATGAATATGAAGTTCAATAAAGTATTTTATAATGAATTTAAATAAAGTATTGTTATAAATCAGAGGGAAACCCATGGTGCTTTCATTTTGAAGGACGTGACTCGTCTCAGGCAGGAAGTGCTGATTTTTTTGTTGTGGACTTGAAGCTTCAACAATTAGATGTTAGCGTTAGCAGACAGTTAAACAGATGCTGCAGCACCTTTAATGATGAGGATTCACTCACTGTGAGCGGGCAACAAACTAACAGCTCTCTAGTTCAGATAATACTAATATTTGCAAATCGCAGTAATGCTCCATGGTTGCAAAACGTGACTAAACAGTGATGGTCTGGAGCTATGCAGAAGTCCTGCTTTGTGTGGGTGTGTGTGCAAAACAAAAGTGGATTATAAAAATGACGTGACCATTTACACTCGATGTTCACAATATAGTTTATATGTCATGTGGAACAAGCCGCGATACATGGAGTATATTCCATACCTCAACCTCAACTGATCCTCTGTTTAAAGTTTTTGTCACCTGGTGAATGACTATCAACTAAGAGAGCCAAAGTGAAACCAGAACTCATGTTTCTGTTCTATAAGTCAATTTCATTCTGAATCACAGTGACATTTGGAATCAGGCAAATGACTAAAAATGACTAAAATCCAGCCCAGCTTTACTCAACAACATGTCAGGCAGTTCACCCCATGCATCACCAGGAGAGGGTTTTTTTTACATATCCTTTCAGATCTTTCTCTTCAACTGCCGTTTCAGCGGCTTTCATCTCGTATTTTTCAACTGATATCTCAACGTCTTTCATCCCATTGTCTTTAAATGACGGTTCAGCTGCTTTCAGAACTAACTATATTTTCAGCATTTTCATTTCACCCGAGACTACAGCCCATTGCTGTGATTAAAGCTGGAGATAGTAACTTTTCTAAAAGTAACTTCTTGTGAAATCTGTGGAAACTGCAGCTTTGTCCACACAGAATTACATGGAACTGATTATCTGTGAAAAAGATCACATTCCTCTAATGACCTTACTGCACAAGAATGAAAACAACCAATCAGAGCCGAGGAGCCTCTAATGCAGCTGTCAGTCATGGCACTCACTTTTTGTGATTTGCAGTCAAACTAGGCAGCGCTGATCAAATATGAATACAGATTATGTTACTGTGTTGCCTGTTTCTCAACTCAGAAAAATATTTTAGTGCAATGTTTAGCTGTAACATGAAAAAGATGGTCCAGCCGGTGGGCAGTGCTTCTCTTGACTGTTTCCAACATGGCAGTTGAGTCACAAACTTTATGATTTTTTCATGTCATAATTTCAGCATCACAGGTGTGCAAGTATGGTTTTTATTTTGACTATTGAAGATGTGTCAAATGTGAAATCAAGAGGAAAATGTGTCATGTTGCACATCTCAGCTTTCATGCTGTCAATGTGTTTGTAAGAGGTCCATGGTTGATTTGGCAACCTGTGGTTAGTGGTGGAAGCAATATGTATATTTTTTAAATTAAATGTTTATTCATATTTTTATGCCCCTATGCTGGTGACAGCTGTGGCCAGAGGCGTTAGGTTTTATTTTTTTATTATTTAAAAATGTATTATTATGAGTTATCTGTCCATCTGTGCCATTGTCGTGAACACAGTATCGCAAGAATGCGTCAAGGGAATTTCTTCAAATGTGGCTTCAACATCTACTTGGACTTAACAATAAACTAAGTAGATTTTGGTGTTCAAAAGTCAATGTCACTGTGACCTTATGTCCATCTTATTCTTGTGAACAGTTCAAAAATGAACTGTTTTAGTATTTCAGATTTGGCCCAGTGTCCACTGTGACCTCAAACACATGTTTTTGGTCACAACTCACAAATTTATACACTAATGATAACAAAATTTTACACAAATGTATCATAAAATAAAATAATGATTCATCATGTCATTATGATGTTCTTCAAAAACATTCCTCTGGCCATTACACAACATCATATCTCAGGAACAGAAGGGGAGACCTTTGGTCAGATACTGAATCAGTGACAGTAATCTTTGGTGCCCACCTTGCATAGATCTAATGGTATAGATCCTCTCTGCTGCCAGGGAGATGTGTGTGAAGAATTCATGTTTTAAAATGTGTTGCTTCTTTGCAGCAACATCCATATTTTAGTTTAGGGATTTTCTGCTGTCATGATGTATGAGTCTGGACTAAAGGTGTGCGATATGACGATATTAGATCGTTAAGAATTAGAATGTGTCCACGATCCGCCATCACGGAGAGATCGTTGTATCGTGCTGAACATTCACATGCACATTCTATCTGTATTAATTCTATGCTTATACATGCGACTCACCCAAACTTTTTGTCTGGACCGGCTCTGGCGCAGTCTCCGCTGATCACACGGTGACGTTCATTCCCAGGTTCGAGCGGAGCTGCAGAGGGAGGATGTGTTAATGACCAGCAGGTACAGCTCAAGAGAAAGCAGCTCTCCGCTGTGTGACTGTGTCTAACGTTATAAGTGTATTCTGCATTTTAATGTATGTCAAGATTGCCAACTCTCATGCTCCTGGCATGTGACACACGCTTTCACCGTCAGTCTCACGCTCTCATGACTCCAAAGCAAATCTCTGCCAAAACATTGCGACAGCAAACGTGTTGAACAGTCATGTAATGCAGTGAAGGACTGACTGTAGAATACAGCTGATTATTTGACAACCGAGCGGCGTTTCATGATCGCGGATCAAACAGCTGATCACCCGACAGCGCAGCGCGGTTAGAGAGAGACAGACAGAACGGAGCTTCTCCTAAAAGCACCAAAGTGTCTGAATGAACCAACAGACAAATATTCAGAGGTGGAAAGTGACTTCTTTAGACTTCTAAAGAGTATTTTGTGTAAGTTTCAGGTTCAGTCAGACTTTGGATGGATGTATTTAGAAACACGAGGGCGCATTGCTCTGTGTCTCATCCAGCCACTGAGCTCTCATTATTATTACCAGGGGCAGATGTATGGATTTGGGGCCGGGGGCCACAGGCACATTGCCTTATTTTCAACCTTTCTCTTTATTTAATATGACATATCCCTAAAATATGTCTTCAGTGTACTCAGTGATATTAAATTCCTGAAGGAAAAAGGTTGGGAACTACTGTACACGGTCCAGCCATATACTAGGTTTTAACCTGGTCTTGTTTTTTCTCAGCTGAAACACCCTATTTGCTAGTCTGTTTCATGGCTTTCTAAAAAATACACAGATACACCAATAATAGCAAATCATCGAGTCTTGGCTTGACGGTTTGTCCCCCCCAAAATACTCAACATTGACAATATTTTACCTTACAAAAGATATGGTTCCCATGAAAACAGTGGAAAACAAAATTGCGCACACAGATTAAAATCTGTTAAAAAGGTACTTTGGCCTAAATGTTCTGTTATTCTTTTTTTATTTTAGGGCTATATTTTCTAAATTGGGAAATTAGTCTGCTTGTTCAGTAACATGCACAACAGTCTTAAAATCCAAAATGAAAAAGAATCGTAATAAAATTGTATGATATTTTTGCCATGTCGCCCACCCCTAGTCAGGACAGACATGAATATAAACTGGAACTGGAACATAACTGTTTCACGGAGGTGTACAGTCGTGAGGTGGTTATTCTGGTTTACAACAACGCTGCAGTATGGACACCTAAACCTGCAGTCAGAGGCGTGGTGCAGCTACAAAATGCAGAGCAGCCACTTTTTCAGAGTGACTGTGCTCACATGGCTTCCAGCTCCTTGCTAACAGATCAATGCTTGAAACTGCTGGCTGCTCTTCAGTTATACCGTTCTGCTGTGCACTCACTCATGGAGCCTTGGGGGCCAGTACCAGTATGGTAATTGAGTATATAAAGTGTTAAGATAGCTCTGGTACCTGCAATGTATCAGTTTTTATTTATTTAATAATGATCCATTCAGTGATATGACAGGGATTTGATTTTGGCAAAAACTGTATCATTTACTTTCATATAACATATATTTGGAGGCCAAGTCAATACCTTGATGCCTGTGTCAGATTCTTCGGGTCACTGAGCAGTTGTTATGGTGTGTCATGGCTCATTTTCCTGCTGGGGGGTCCACAGCCATCAGAGAGTGTACTAGATCTGTCATGGTATTTGGGTGAGTGGGACACATCAAGTGACATCGTTTCCCAGCAGAACATGGCATTGTAATGAACTTATTAATGTTATTCACCTCACCTGCTGGTGGCTTTAATGTATTGGCTGATAGGTGTATCCTGTAGGTATTTTACTGATTTACCATTTTTAAAACAACTTGTTTACAACCTGAAGTTGTTAGACAGTAGAATAGTTCTAAGTGTTCATTGTGTTAGCAAGCACATTTTAGTGGTTGGAGTTGTGCAGATATCATATTCAATGGTAGTTTTTTTTATAGGTTAGATTACATCTCGTAAACTTTTCCCCATTTTTCCAGAAAGACCAGTGAAAGAAACACCTAATAACAGATTGCACTGAGTTACAGAAGCCTGTGCAACAGCAATTGGACAGGGCACAGAGCCTCATAGCTATGGTTGTTTCCTTGAGGCAGTCCACAGCAGTGCATGCTGGATATATATCAAACTTGAAAAAGAATTGATACAAACAATTTTATTCATTACAAAGGAGTGGGCAGAGAAGTGAGCAGTTTTTTGGTTGCAGTGGATGGATGCTCATATATGTGTGGCTATCACTGTCAAACACACTGTGTTAGTTCACTGTGGTTCCTTTCTCACTGTCTCACTATTACAGGATGCAACAGTACTAGATTGCGTCATTCACACACACGCACACACACACACACACACACACACACACACACACACACATACACATGCGCACGTCTGCACGAGTCCTGAGTGAAGGTGGTATCATCTTGCTGTGTAATCAGCAGGACATGCATGTATTCTAGTTTCCACACACTCAGGTATGCACGCTCGCGTGCACACACACACACACACACACGTGTCATCTGATCATCTGAGAGGCTGATAAGAAGATAGATAGGCTACTTAAGGATCTTCAGTCCTTCAACGTTACTTACAGACGGACAGAAACATTGATGTGTGGCAGTCCTCTTTTAAAGTCTGCAATTTACAGTTTAAAAACAAGATCACTAAAGAAAGGGTAATTAGTGACAGTGCTTCACTATATCTCGCCTGTTAAGGAGCCGAAATTACAGCATTCAGGTGGGTGATGTGTTCCCTTCAATGCAGATTGGAGCTGGAGGTGATAAAAACCTGTGTCTACTGCAGAGTCATTTGACCTGGGTGTGAAGCTGATCATATGCATTCTCATTGCGTTAAAAAGCAAGTGTGTGTGTTAGTGGGTTGTTTGTGCAATGGGAATGAGACTGTAGACTGTATGATTAACCCAAATGGCTAGCTGCAGGAAGTGTGTGTGAAATGAGTGATTATGATGCTATATTTTTGAGTAGATTATTAATTTATTTATATAATTTATTTATTTATTTGACAAGACAAATGCATAAAACATTTCTTCATAAAAAGATACAAAGTAAATGTGATGCATACTACTTTATAGCCAAGGTTAATTTGCAACCCTGATCCCTAGTTTGGCTTTTAGAATTAGCTTGATAAAATACATTACAATAAAATAGCGGCAAAGACTGCAAAAGAAGTAAAAGTTGAGATCATTTCCTTTGTATTTCATGTGGATGGTTTCCAATATATATGTCTGTGTGTGTGTGTGTGTGTGTGTGTGTGTGTGTGTGTGTGTGTGTGTGTTTGTTTACTAAACAGTATATCAAATTAGGACTTAAGACAGTTTTATAATATTTGATACATGAAATGTGAGAAGTTGTTGCTGAAATGGGAGCATTTCTTTGTCTCTTTTGCCTCTCCGAGTACCAGTACCATAACAGCATGAACTGACATGCATCAAAATCTTTTTTCTTTTTTTCTTTTTGATATTCACTGCTGCGCATGTGCACATGTTATTTCAAGCCTTGTTTAATGTAGCTTTTATCACCAAAACAACCTCAAATTAATAACCACATGTTATCTGTGGCTCCAAAAACAGATATACTGATTATGAACCTGCTGCTTACATATGCTGATGTCACAGTAACCAGGTTATCACAGAGGATGTAAACACATTATTCCTGTATAACCTGATTTCAGAGCATTATCATTTATTTTGTATGCAGTCGCACTGCAAAAGTGAAAAATGAGAGTTTCAGCCGCTGCCTCTGCTGAAGCAAAGCACACAGATAGACATCTACAAATTACAGCCAGGATTTTTAGCCATGCTAGTAGTGCAGCTGTCAGCGTTTATATTTTGTTTGAAACACCTGAACAACTGTGGTTTGCCATGACATTTTACACTGACATTTATGGTCATGGTCCCCAGAGGATGAATCTTAGGAACTGTCTGTCTGTCTGTCTGTTAGGTGTGGCTCTATCTGGAGTTGTTGTTAGCACGTTTTCTGTAAAGCATGGTGCATATTTTTGATGCAGACAGATGAAAGGGGTAAGAGAGATAGATAGGCTGTAACGGTTCTTGCACGCTGCTGCAGGTGCATGCTGAATACATGACATGAAGACTGCAAGTTCTGTCGGGAAACTTTTAGCTGTGTTTATGCCATTAGCAACATGTGCTCAGGTTAGCACAACAAGCTGTGTGTAAGTCACACTATTGCAAGCACAAATGAAATTGCAGAGCTGGAAGACCCTTTTTTGTGTTTCCGGTCACCTACAACAGCAACAGTGAGAGAAAGTTTATTTTAAGACGAGGACGGTGTGACTGCGTTTCTCCAATGCTGTGACAGATGTGGGTGCAAACACAGGCATCTGACATGTTACATGTACTGTAACAATCACACACTGCTATTTTGTAAAACTGAATTTCTTGTATTTAGAAAGCTGATTTGTGATATGTATAGCTGTGAAGGTATTCATAGTTGTATGTGAAAGTCCTATTTCAAGCATATTGTCGTGTGTGTGTGCTAGAGAAAGACAGCGAGTGCACACAAACCCTATATCCACAGATCACATGTTCACACCAAACTCAGGCCCTGGTTACAAATTCTACTGTGATGATGTAGTGCCATGTGTAACCGTATGCTGCTTAAAGTTGTGCTCTAAATGTGTGTGACAGGATGTGAAATACTGTAGCCACCTTTACCCCAAGACCTAGTTGGGAAAAATAGAACTAAACCAAAGCAAACTTATTCGGACTCTATTTGAATTTCTATTTCAGCGGTGCTCTGGCTCAGATTTGGTTTCCAGGGTTCCCTGGAAAACCTGGAAAAGTCATGAAATTACCCAAATTGATGAAATTTTTTTTTGGTTGTTTTTTTTTTTTTTTTAAATTGCAAATACACCACCGCCGCATCACAGCACAGTCCTGCACTGCGTTGGGTGTCGCGAGTGCTGAGGCAGATAACTATCTTGCTCCGTATCTACTCTTTGGGGTAGATACCACCGCCCCCTCCCACCCCCCAACAGAACTAATTGGTGCCGACGTTAATTAGCTACTCGCATCCAGGCATCAGGTCGGAGAGTCAGAGGAGTGTCGGCTTGAAAATAGCGTGCAACTTACCAGAGAAAAGGTAGACAAATGTGACGTGAGTGTAAATTATCTAACGTTAATGTTTTATGTAATCGTATAAGACAAGTAACAGACAGGGAGGAGCAGTGGAACAAAGTGAAGGAGAGCAGAGTACAGGAGGGGGAGTGCCGAGTGAAGGAGCAGGAGAGCAAAGTGATGGTGCAGGAGAGAGAGATGAGAGTAGAGGAGAAAAACATAAAGGGAAACACAGGCTATCAGGCTGGGACCCTAAATGGGTTGAAAAAAATAAATAAAAATTATTGTTTCTATTTGTAGGTGAAGACTGACTTGAGAAACAGGCTGCAGGGGGATCACCTTGCAGCATGTATGCTGCTGAGCATCAACGGGCCACCTCTTGGGGAATTTCCGTACAACAGAGCCTTAGAGCTGTTCTACAAAAAACCAAGAAAAATCCATTGTTCTGAGCCTGGGTGCAAACTTTGCCACTGATTACAGCCCCATCAAGAAATTATTATTTATTGTTTTTATTATTTTATTGTTGAAGTTTTGTTATTATTTTTTATTTTTACATTCAGCCTTTAAAAGCATCATTTGTTTACGCCGCCACGGCTCCCCGGAGAGCCTGCCCCCGCTGCTGAAAAAAATCCTAGAGGAAACACTGAAAAACATAGAAAGATTTTGAAAAGTCATGGAATTTTGTTTTGTGTAATTTTCTGTGGAGATGGACATTTAATGTAACAACAGCAAATGTATGATGCTGCGGACGTAACGCTGCATGTGTTGTTGTATTTACCATTATGTATGTTTCTTCATTTTCTCCCTGCTTTCCATCTACATATTCATGTATGACAGCAAGCTTACATTATGCTGAAATAGAGTTTAAAAACTATATGTTTTAAAAAAGGCAAAGGGGTGAGAAAAAATAAAAATTTGTAGTCCTTTGAAAGTCATGGAAGAGTTTTTAAATTTTGCCCATGAATATGTGTGGGAACCCTGGGATTCGGTTTTAGTAACTGAGATTAATATTGATGTTAAACTGTAGAAACACAAAGCATAACTCAAATAAAACAAACAGCGGGTATACATTTTAGCAAATTACCCTCTGAACAGAGGACAAGATCAGTGGCCATGTAACAGAGGAAGTAAATGATTGTTGTTGATATGTTGTGCCATTGTTGTTGTTTAGACAGCGCTGCTGACGCGTATGTTTTATGTCACACGAGGCAGACGCTGATCTGAAATGTGTTGCTGTTGTCACACCCATCATGCCTTTTTTGCTTCTGAGATGCCGGCATGCTGTCTGAAATCACACACTGGAGAGGGATGATGTCACTGTTGTTTGGTTCTGTGTAAAAATGCAAAATTGGCTAAAAGAATGGACTTGATATCGCCCTAGTGTGTCACGTCCTTTAAACATCCCTCTGCAGCACAGACAAGGTAAAGGGTTAAAAAACAAACTCACTTTTTTTCCAGAAGACATCATTAGATAAGGAGGGGCTTTAGAGGTCATGAGGCAGTGACACTGCAGATGAAATCAGCGTGAGGATTGTGTGTTTGCTGTATAACAGTTTGTATTCAGCTCATGCCTCTGTTAAATTAGATCAATGATGCATGACACCATTGTGCCCTTGAATTTTAAGAATTACAATGACGATCTCAAAACCATAAATTCAATGCCAAAAAATGAGAATAATGCATCCTCATATGCTTTCTTTATAAAATACACAGAAAGGTGTAGTGAGATTGATGAAAAACACATTTACACTCCCACAGACATACATGTTGCGCTCGTTACGTGTTTATGTTTTCATTCATACTTGTGTTTTGGCATTTGCTCACTGGCAGCAGGATAGATTTGATTATTGTTGAATACATTTTATTTAACTGTTCAAGTTGTTTTTTTTGCAGAGCTGATTGTTTTTCCATTGTTATATGTTTCAAATATGATACCATAGACTGTTTATGAAGATTACCCCGCTATGCTGTAGTGAGGCTAAAATATCCTAGATAGGGGCGTTGCCATCCTGCGAGGGTGATGTCATTAAGAGCTTGCGTATGCACAATAGCGATATTGCGACAGACCAGTCACAATCAGCTCCGTTGAATGTGAGCCCCCTTGGACAAACATCAGGGTGATGACAAGTGCCTTCATTGACAGAAACCATCATTGGGAAAAATGTATTTGGCGTGTACTTAGTTAGCGTGTACGTAGTTTTTAATCTGGCCCATTCACTGATATGGAGGGGCAGGCTTTATGACCTGTACTGCAGACAGACACCAGGGGGCGATCCAGATTTAAAAGCTACACTTTGACGGGACTGTTGTCATGTTGTCCATCTGTATTTACAGTCTATGTATGGTACATGTACCACTGGTGATATGCAAAACTCCCTCTAGTAGTATGTGGAGGAATCTCTAAAATGTAAAAAAAAAAAAGATTTATATATATATATATATATAAAGCTACCACCTTATCGTGGTGGAGGGGTTTGTGTGTCCCAGTGATCCTAGGAGCTCAGTTGTCGGGGGCTTCATGCCCCTGGTAGGGTCACCCATGGCAAACAGGTCCTAGGGGAGGGACCAGACAAAGTGTAGCTCACAAGACCCCTATGATGACGACAACAAATGGTCCAGAGTTTCCCACGCCTGGACGCAGGTCACCGGGGCCCCCCCCGGAGCCAGGCCTGGGGGTGGGGCTCGATGGCGAGTGCCTGGTGGCCGGGCCTTTACCCATGGGGCCCAGCCGGGCACAGCCCGAAGAGGTGACATGGGACCTCCTTTCCGTGGGCTCACCACCCGTAGGAGGGGCCATAGGGGTCGGGTGCCATGTGAGCTGGGCGGCAGCCGAAGGCGGGGACCTTGGCGGTCCGATCCTCGGCTGCAGAAGCTAGCTCTGGGGACGTGGAATGTCACCTCTCTGGTGGGGAAGGAGCCTGACCTGGTGTGCGAGGTTGAGAAGTTCCGACTAGATATAGTCAGCCTCACCTTGACGCACGGCTTGGGCTCCGGAACCAGTCTTCTCGAGAGGGGGTGGACTCTCTTCCACTCTGGAGTTGCCACTGGTGAGAGGCGCCGGCAATACTTATTGCCCCCCGGCTTGGTGCCTGTACGTTGGAGTTTACCCCGGTCAATGAGAGGGTAGCCTCCCTCCGCCTTCGGGTTGGGGGACGGATCCTGACTGTTGTTTGTGCCTATGGTCCAAACAGCAGTTCAGAGTATCCACCCTTTTTGGAGTCAGAGGGGGTGCTGGAGATTGCTCCTTCTGGGGACTCCCTCGTTCTGCTGGGGGACTTCAACGCTCACGTTGGCAACGACAGTGAGACCTGGAGGGGCGTGATCGGGAGGAATGGCCCCCCCGATCTGAACCCGAGTGGTGTTTTGTTATTGGACTTCTGTGCTCGCCACAGACTTCTGTGCTCGCCACAGATTGAAGAGGGACCACCACCCCAGTCTGCCAGTCCAAGGGCACTGCCGCCACCGACAGGCCAAGCGGAGTGCAGTGGCGGCAGTCGCCGAGGCGAAAACCCGGGCGTGGGAGGAGTTCGGTGAGGCCATGAAAAACGACTTCCGGACAGCTTCAAAGACGTTCTGGACCACCATCCGGCGTCTCAGGAGGGGGAAGCGGTGCTCTGTCAACACTGTGTATGGTGGGGACGAGGCGCTGCTGACCTTGACTCGGGACGCTGTGGATCGGTGGAAGGAATACTTCGAAGACCTCCTCAATCCCACCGACACGCCTTCCGGTGAAGAAGCAGGGCCTGGGGACTCGGGGGTGGGCTCCCTATCTCTGGGGCCGAGGTTACCGTGGTGGTCAAAAAGCTCCTTGGTGGCAGGGCCCTGGGGGTGGACAAGGTCCACCCAGAGTTCCTCAAGGCCCTGGATGTTGTGGGGCTGTCGTGGCTAATACGACTCTCTAACATTGCATGGACATTAGGGGCAGTGCCCTTGGACTGGCAGACTGGGGTGGTGGTCCCTCTTTTTAAGAAGGGGGACCGGAGGGTGTGTTCCAACTACAGGGAGATCACACTCCTCAGCCTCCCTGGTAAGGTCTATTCGGGGGTACTAGAGAGGACGGTCCGCCGGATAGTCGAACCCCGGATTCAGGAGGAGCAATGTGGTTTTCGCGCCGATCGTGGAACTGTGAACCAGCTCTGGACCCTTGGCAGGGTCCTTGAGGATGCGTGGGAGTTTGCCCAACCAGTCCACATGTGCTTTGTGGACTTGGAGAAGGTATTTGACCGTGTCCCTCGGGGAGTCCTGTGGGGGGTTCTCCGGGAATATGGGGTTTCGGACCCCCTGATATGGGCTGTTCGTTCCCTGTATGACTGGTGCCAGAGCTTGGTCCGCATTGCTGGCAGTAAGTCGAACTTGTTTCCGGTGAGGGTTGGACTCCGTCAGGGCTGCCCTTTGTCACCGATTCTGTTCAGAACTTTTATGGACAGAATTTCTAGGCGAAGCCAGGATGTTGAGGGGGTCCAGTTCGGTGACCTCAGGATTGGGTCTCTGCTCTTTGCAGATGATGTGGTCCTGTTGCCTTCATCAGGCCGTGACCTTCAGCTCTCACTGGATCGGTTCGCAGCCGAATGTGAAGCGGCCGGGATGAGAATCAGCACCTCCAAATCCGAGGCCATGGTTCTCAGCCGGAAAAAGGGTGGCGTGCCCCCTCCGGACCGGGGATGAAGTCCTGCCCCAAGTGGAGGAGTTTAAGTACCTCGGGGTCTTGTTCACGAGTGAGGGAAGGATGGAGTGGGAGATCGACAGGCGGATCGGTGCAGCGTCTGCAGTAATGCGGACGCTGAGGGAGCTGAGCCTAAAGGCAAAGCTCTCGATTTACCGGTCGATCTTCGTTCCTACCCTCACCTATGGTCACGAGCTTTGGGTAGTGACCGAAAGAACAAGATTGCGGGTACAAGCGGCCGAAATGAGTTTCCTCCGTAGGGTGGCTGGGCTCTCCCTTAGAGATAGGGTGAGAAGCCCGGTCATTCGGGAGGAGCTCGGAGTAGAGCCGCTGCTCCTCCGCGTTGAGAAGAGCCAGATGAGGTGGCTCGGGCATCTAATTAGGATGCCCCCAGGACGCCTCCCTGGTGAGGTGTTCAGGGCACGTCCCACTGGTAGGAGGCCCCAGGGAAGACCCAGGACATGCTGGA
Source organism: Plectropomus leopardus (assembly GCF_026936395.1). NCBI lineage: Eukaryota > Metazoa > Chordata > Actinopteri > Perciformes > Serranidae > Plectropomus > Plectropomus leopardus. The sequence continues at coordinate 33,299,872 of NC_142188.1, read as the reverse complement.
GAGACTATGTCTCACAGCTGGCCTGGGAATGCCTTGGAGTCCCCTGGGAAGAGCTGGACGAAGTGGCCGGGGAGAGGGAAGTCTGGGCTTCCCTGCTTAGGCTGCTGCCCCCGTGACCCGACCCCGGATAAGCGGAAGAAAATGGATGGATGGATGGATGGATGGATATAAAGTTTTCTTTAGAAGAAGCATCATGGAATAATTGCTATAACGGTAATTATAACCACATCAAGCACAAGTTTAACATTACAATTTTTCCAAAGGATCAAATGACCTCTGAATCCAGAGCACTCACTATGAAAACCTAACAGCATCGGGGGCATTAACCTTTGTCCTGCTCATTGTGGCAAAGAAAGGGTGCCATTATGGAACATGGTATCCAGAATTCATGATCATCCGTGGCCAGCACTCCCTCCTGATCTAAAAAATAGGACTATATATATATATTTAAAACAGCTTTATATTGTCATGTTTTTGTTTGTATCAGAAAGTGTCAGCAACACTGCATCAAAGTACTCAATTTACAGCTTTAGATGACAGACAGAGGACACTTGTAAAGACGTGAATGCTGGGTGTCCTCGTTTTTAAAAATGTGCATAGTGGACAGGCCATGTATGTGTACAGAAATCCTGCTAACACGTCTGAGACAGAGGAGCCAGCAGCCCGGTCAGCAGAGACAGAAAAGTTCATCTCATGCCATTTTCCTCTCCGAACATTCAGATGAGCCATCTGCCTCTATAAATAGACTAAAAGGAATGTCAATGTGAATGAGAAGGACAAAAAGAGGGAAGAAGGGGGAAGGGATGGATGACAGAGGGAGAATGAGAAGAGCAGAGAAGGAGAGAGATAAAAGTTGAAGGCAGAAAGAATATCTGATGGAGATCAGCAAGATAAGGACATTAGAAAAGAGAGAAGTGAGAGTATTTGATTAGAGTTCTCTGTCACATGTTTCTTGTCTGTCTCTCTCTCTGTCTGTCTCCCTGTCTTTATTTCACTGTCCTGATTCTGAGTCCTCAATAATAGTCCACACACTCATAACTGACATTCCAAACAGCCAGCACTGCTGCTCTTTTGTGGCCACTGATTTCCTGCTTGTCATCTGAAACACTGGGAGATCTGGAACTCCTTCAGACTTCCACTGATTCATTTTCTTACAGACAGTCATCTGTTGTTCTGCTAAATGTTCTAAGCTGACTGGCAAAATCAGTAACATCCCCTTCAAACTGTTCTGGGAGCTCTTTTACTTGTAAAGCCTGGCTCTGCACTAATATGATTGGAAAAGGTTTTCTGAAGGTGTGGTCACACTCAGTGTGTTTACATGATGTTAGAAAAAGTACAATTATTGTGTTAATCCGACTAAAACTGGACTTTGAAAATGCATGTTAACATTTTTGAATTTCTGGAAATCAGACTTACACACCCAGACAAAAGGAATGGAAGTCATGTAAACACCTCAGTTGGACTGTACCTGGACTGTACCTGGACTCTGCGTTCTGCGCGTGCTCCTACTTGCTTCATCAGCCTCCCGCAGTCATTACGCATAGCGACTGTTCGGTATTTATGATGGGGGAAGGTAAATTGCAAGCACTCAGGAGGGACTTGTGTTTTTAATTTTGGCTTAGGTGATGGGCTTAGAGGACCGAGGGACTCAGTGGAGTCTGGTGTTTTTGATAGAACAGCTTCAAATTCCCGTCAGTAAGGGCTGTCTTACAGCAAGGTACAGTGATGAGATTATTCTAAATATAGCATACACTTCAACTAATACTGATTTTTAGGTAGTTTCACACTAATCAATGAATTTACTGTAAAAAAAACAATTATGATTGTGATTTGGTCTATATCATAGACTGTATAGGCCTAAGTAATACAGGTTTTTGGCAACTAGCTGAATCTCTCTGATGACGCTCTGGTGCATAGCATAAAGAATTATGCAATGTGTGAAAGTATCAAATATGCATTATGCTACAATGTTTAACAATAGTTTCTAAAATATTGAAAACATATTGAAATATGTATTATATGCCAGGTATATCAGATGTGTAAAAGTATAAATATGTGTGTTATGCTACAATGTATAAAACTAGTATGTATAGCTTTAGACATTAAAGAAAATAAAAAAATATGTAAAATCAATGTGCTAAATTCACCTTTTATTTCAGTGTTATTATCAGTCTGTTTGCAATCAGGTTTCAGATAAAATTTAATATGATCAAAGTTTTCAGTTCCTGTCATTTCACAACCAATTTATGTGGACTTTTTTTAATCTAGCAGGATACCCAGCTGTTGGACAAATGGGCTTTCAGACATTTTTCAGAGTATTTGACTGTCTGAACAGTGAGCGGTCTTCCTTGACAAAATGTGTGTTTTACAAAACACAACAACAAAGAAACACGCAATTTGGAAATCAGTGGGCCATTTTTGTCATTTGACTGTAGAAAAAAAAGAAGAAAATAAAATCTGTGTTATGTTTCAATGTTCAACACAGTATATACTTAAAAAGAAAAAAAATAAGATATAAACAACATGTAGAGTGGTGTTGCTGCTGAGAATTAGTTAGGGTGAAGAAAATAATATTGCACAGTTGAATAATTGCAACAGTTATTGCACAGTTAAGACAGTGTTGCCCAGTTGCAAAATAAAAAAAATATTACTGAATTTTAACTGCTGATGGGTGAATGATGTCCAAATGTCAGTTTGTTGACTCAGAGTTTCGGACACTCTGAGGGGAGGAATTGAAACGTTTGATGATGCAGGCGCTCTGTGCTGCGTCTCGGGGGAATGAGTCGTGCACTGAGTGTGCTCCTGTGTTTGAGCAGAACATAGTGTGGGTGGTTTGGATAGTTTGCTTTTATTACAGTTTAAACTAAAACAATGACAGATAGATCATGATGTTTTTAAACAACCTCACTGTGTTTTTGAGCATGATACAATATTGGCATTTGAAATCATATAAATCTTTGTTTTTTGAGAGGGAGTGATTAAATATGTTTAGTGTGAAAGGTTCTTCTTGATGTGGGAAATAGTTTGAAATAACATCTTAACTAAAGGTCCATTTGCTAGCTTTTGTCTGAGATAATTGTGATCATGAATGGATGGCAGTGTGGAAAGTCAGTTATGTGTGTAACAGGTTGTCAGTGACTTTGACCCCCTCATGGTGTGGATTGACACACAGAAAAGATCAAGGAGGACATTCACATCTAACACCAAAGACAGGGGGTCCCATCTTTCCACCATATGGGAGCACATGGCTGTGTGGTTCTGAGTTCTGGAAAAGGCAATCCGAGTCAGGGTTAGTTATGAATGGAGAAAAAAAAGTTTTTTCCAGGCCTGGAAATAATTTGGAATATGAGAATGTGTGTTGAAAGGTTTTGAATATACAATGATTTGGCTGTAGTGTAAAACATGTACTCCAAAGTGTTTTTGCAGTGCGGAAGTCTTTTATGAGGTTTTTTTCTTCTTCAGCAACAGTTTGTGGAGTTTGAGTTGCGTGGTGAATAATTGATTGTTCAGAACTGATTGATGGATGAGAGGAGCAGCTGCTGCAGAGGCAAGTGACAGTAAACTTTCAGATCGAGCCTGATAAATGGTTAAGTTTCACTTTAACTGCACCTGGCACTACATTCGGAATAACTGATCCATATATGTATATGTCCCAATAGCACTCCTAATGACTACCAGCCACTGAAGATAAGAAATCAATATGTGGCAGCAGATGTTTTTCTTGTGGCGGGCCGCCACAAATACATGACTGTATGGGAAACCCTGGAACAGTTGTATGACAGCACAGCACTGAACTTCACTGCATTTCAGCATGGCTAAAGTTGTGCCAGGTTCAGCTCTCCTGCTGTATGACCCAGCATTTTGTGGACCAGAGTATTGAGAACTCTGATGTGTAACTGTGCTTGACTGTGTGTGTTGCAGGATAATGGCGAGGACTCCCATCGCATCTCTCCCAGCCCTGTGGTCCATGTCAGGGGTCTGTGTGAAGCTGTGGTGGAAGCAGACCTGATAGATGCCTTGGAGAAGTTTGGACCCATATGGTGAGAAAGCAACTACTGTCTCTGTCTGTGTGTGTGTGTGTGTGTGTGTGTGTGTGTGTGTGTGTGTGTGTGTGTGTGTGTGTGTGTGTGTGTGTGTGTGAGAGAGAGTGAGACAGAGAGAGCGTGTTACCCAGAGAAACCTTGCACACTTGGTCAGATGCGTTTTATTGTTCTATTTGTTGTGAAATTGTGAAATTTGTTCACAGTATAAGACAAAATGAAAAGACACATTTGCTCCTTTGCCTCTCTCCACTGGAGGCTCCTCCCTGGCTGTCCTTACTCTCCCCCTGTGTCTTACATTTGGCACCACAGCTGCATAAAAAAAAGAGCTGTCCTCCTCTCTGTCTCCATACTTTAGCTCTCCCTGTCTGTGTGTGGTCCACATCCCCCTTGTCATCTTGTCTCCTGAATATCACTATCTGACCTGTGGAAAGGAGGTAATCTGAGTTATGAAATGATACTGTGCACTCTGCTCCTCTCTCTGGCTGCCTCGTGTCCTACAGCCAGGCTCTATTCTCAGCCTGTTGGTCAAACAACTCTTTAGATGAATGTGAGCAACACAAAAAAATGTAACTTTTTCCGAAAACTTTAGCGCTGGACAAAATTTTTGTAGTCATTGTGCAGATATGTTTTACACAAAGCAAGGGGGTCATTTTTATATTTGGATGTGATAATTTCAGACGGAAAAAAAAAGACTGCATTAGATGACAGGTAGTGTAAACCATGAACACTGCACCAGTCCATCACAGGCCGACAGAGGAGAGGACGCATTTATACCGTCAGACACTTTCAGAGTTGCCAATTCACCTGACATGAGTCACAACGGATGCTGTGTTCACATGGAATCCGTCCGATAGGCAACATCTCCTGGATGACAAATTTTAAAAAAACTTTGACGGAATGGCAAGACAGCACAATACAGTACACATTATGATATGTTGCTATGGTGATGTGTAAAAAAAAGGAATAAATGTATTAAATACAATTATTTGTTTCTATTACTTTATGTAATTATTGCAACAGTTTGCATAGCCATAAAATGAAGCTGTCTCTTCATGTTCTAATGATGTTTTCTAATTTCCTTCCGAAATGTAAAGAAAGTAAATTATTCCCTCCAAAAGTCATTCATTCATTCACATGGATAGTGAAAAGAGAATTGCACTCACTTTGTGCCTTGTGCATATTTGTCTGAAAAAAGAGACACCAAAAACAACAACAGCAAAACAATCAATTATTTTAAAAAATGATTAGCTTTTTCATTGTCCTTGTGTGGGAGCTGCACAACATACGGTTGAAAATTCTGTTCTGGAGGCTGGCAAAAAATTTAAATTTTTTAACTTTTGACGATGACTCCATCTACTGTTGTCATTGCTTGTATTCTCTGCCAGCCTCACTTAATTTTACTGTCCTGCTCTCATTCACTAAAATGACATTCAGTTTGCTGTCTACCATCTGCCAGTTGCCAGTGTATGTGTGCAGTAGCAGACAAAGGGGGGGTGGGGTTCATTCTGTGGTCTCACTCGAATATCCGGCGTTCTTTGCAAGTCAGTGAATGCAGCACAGCAGGCAGTGTTTTTTTTCTCTTTCTCAACTGAATGTCACTTTACACTTCTGTAGTCTCATATAACAACTGCCTTTTGTAAGACATAAAAGTTCACATTGGGGTATTTACTGACATATTTTAAGTTGTAGGATAAAACATTGAAGTCTCATCAGCTTGTTTTAACCACAGACCTTATTTCAGACATCTAACCAAAAACAAAAAAAACACACTGACTCACAGACATGGGACCCGGGTGTGCAATTTGTAGCTGTAGCTTATAAACGCTGATTCCCTCAGTAACTTGACTTGATGCCTCTGCAGGTTGATGTCTGTCTCACCAACTCTGGAGAGAACCAACCTATTAGGAGCAAATAAAAATGAGGTTGTAGTGGTACGGAGTACCGTAAATGAGAGGAGGACCCAAGAGCAAACACAGACGGGATGAAATCATACAACAATGATTTTAATTTGAGTTGAGAATGAGTGAAGGGAATGGTATTGAGGGAAGGGATCCTGTGGCTGAGATGGCAGAGGAGGCTGGAGTGGCTGGAGGGATGGTGAAGTGAGGTAGGTGGTGAGGGCTGGTGAAGCTGGAGGGAATGGTGGAGCTGGTGGAGCGGTGCAGATCCGTGAAGGTGAGTGATGAGGTTCTGAACATGAAGGCGGTGGGGGCTGGGCAGCGAGGCGCTGGAGCTCTGAGGCGGCAGGTACTGGATCAAGCATAAAAATACAGTAAGCGCAAAACATCTCAAAGTCGAAGAGGTTTCTAGAAGCACAGGAAAAAGTACTCATGAGAGTTGGCCGATATACCACGAGAAAGGTGGAAAGACAATCTGGCACCAAACAGGAGAGAAGCCGTGGTATATATGTTGCAGAGGGTTGATCACTGATGAGGAGCAGATGAGGAAGTGTGCCATTAGCTCCAGCACGCAGAAGCCACGGCCAGCCCCTGAAACACAGCACAACAGGAGAAGACACACCAAGCACACAGACACAAGCACTCCCAGACAGCACAAAACCACCACAGAGCCATGTACTGCAACAATCACAAACATGAATTTAGATAGAAAAGTTAGATTGGTAATATTTTAACAATACTTTAAAAGTACTACAACATAAAAAGTAAGTACAGTATAGATGTTTCAGAATAAAAAAAGTTGTGCAACAGAAATAATGTGCAACAGTTGACAGAAGAGCAAATGTGTTCAGTGTGCAGAGATAATAGTGCAAGATGTGTGTTAATGTTACCGATATATAGACAATTTATATTGTATGTGGGGGAATAAGAGCCCGTGTCAGTGGGGGTCCCAGGCCTTGTTGATGAAGTCCCAGATACCAGGTGATTTGGTGTAACAATGTCCTGCAGAGGGCCGCAGTAGCTGTAGTGTAAAGATAGTTACACATTGTGAATAATTGAAGCAAACATTTTGTGATACTGCAGTTTCCACTCTAAACGACTCCTTCTCCATTATTTACACTCCCTGCATGCTGCAGTATTCATTAACCTCTCATTTACCTGAATGAAGCTGCAGGGAAAAGCATACTGTGGAAGACACACACACACACACACACACACACACACACACACACACACACACACACACACACAAAGATATGGTCTTATTGCAGTGATTTGGCAGGTTCTTTAAAGGCCTTCACACCCACATTGTTCCATCTGTTATTTTGCCTTTGATGAAAAGAAGGCGGTGAACATTTACTTCCTCAGCGGGGTTGGGAGGGCTCATAGCCTTGGTTCACACAGTTGACAGTAACACACAAAAGACAGTCCTGTGGTGATGTGTTGAGATTTGAGTGCTGAGGGTTGAAACACAATCAGCTGCTCTAAGACTTTGGCAAAGAGTGGAGGACATGTAGTGTGGCTGGCAGAGGAGCTGATGTGTCCAGTGAAATAAAAGCTTATTAAATGGGAAAGATTTGAATGAGCAGCATGTGAATAAGGCTTGGGTGGCATGTAATGCACTGACCTCCACACATTCAAATCCCACCTCAAGACCCACCTATTTAAATCTGCTTTTAATGTTTAATGCACATTTAATGCTTATCTGTCTTGCTTTTTACTGATTATTTCATTATTTATTCTGTATGTTTTACTGTTTTTAATCGACTTTGCTTTTGTTTCTGTTAAGCGTCTTTGAGTATTGTGAAAAGCGCTCTGTAAATAAGATGTATTATTATTACTATTATTATTATTGTTAGTAATGTTGCATACCCTCATATGGTGCTGAAATTTCACTGGGATATATGGTATATGGCAGTATATATGTGCTATGCTTCAGCTTTTCAGATTAATAAATACACAATGGAAATCCCCCCAAAATGTTGAGAAAATTAATATTCTCACATCTATTTTTCTTATTAAACACAGAAATACAACTGTTCACCTTTAAGTTCAACTTTATCTCTGTCAAAGCACGCTTCATTTAAACTCAACAGAAACAAATTAAACTAACTTAAACTGTCTTAGTTAATCTTGCTAGTTATTTAGTTAGTAAGTCCAATTTCATTCAGTTCAATTTTATTTATAAAGCCCATTATCACAGATCTCACTTTGCTTCAGAGGGCTTTACAGCATATGACATCCCTCTGTCCTTAGACTCTCACGTCGTCGAAAAAAGCTTCCTCCAAAAAAACGGTAGAAACCTCAGGAAGAGCGACAGAGGAGGGATCCCTCTTCCAGGACAGACAGATGTGCAATAGATCTCGTAAGAGAACAATTAAATTACAGTAGATGTCAAAATCCAGTGTTCCAACAATCACCAGCTCCAGTTTGGTCCAAATAAATCCTTAATTCATCAAGTTAGATGTAAAAAACATGCTGTTCTTCCCCACTCTCTGTCTGCCTGCTGGCCGGCGGCCGTTTACAGTCCTGTAACTTCTCCCTCCACCACAAGGTGTCACTGTGTCTTTCAGCTAAGCTGCCTGTTCCACCAGTAGAGAGAGCTCTGGTGGTGCGTGCTGTGCACTACATACAATAAGTTTAATAGAAGGAGGAGTGCCTGTATTTATGACAGTATTGAAAAACATACCTTCAGGTTTTCTAAATACCCTGGAATATTGTAATACTGTGATACTGCCCAAGCCTAAAATGAACGTCTTAACTTGATGTCTGTGTGTGTGTGTTCTCAGTTACGTGATGATGATGCCGTTCAAGCGTCAGGCCCTGGTGGAGTTCTCTGCAGTAGAGAGCGCCGACCGCTGTGTGTCCTGTGGAGCCAAGGAGCCTGTCTACATTGCAGGTTTGATTCCCAGGCCTTTCATTATAAAGACTCCTTGATGTGATATATTAGTTGCTCATGCATGTATGCAGTGTTCTATGTGTTTATATTTGTATCTCTCTGCTCATCAGGCCAACAGGCGTACTTTAATTACTCGACATCCAAGAGGATCACCAGGCCGACCAACGCTGACAACCCCAACAGTGGCAACAAGGTCCTCCTGCTGTCCATACAGAACCCCCTCTACCCTATAACCACGGTAAACACACACACACACACACACACACACACACACACACAGACAGACACTCACACACACTCACACAGTGTCACACAGTGTCACACATTTGCATCTGTGTGGACTTATTTCTATCATATAAGTAAGAAGTTTGTATGCCTCTGCGCCCGCACCTTGAGAGAATTCCCTTTAAATTTAGCACATATGTACATGTATTTGGAATCAAGAATGAACTGATTAGAATTTATTGGCCATAGGTCTAAGGTCAAGGTCACTGTGACCACGTCTGTGACATTCTTGTAAAGGCAGTATCTCCTTGAGGGAATTTTTCATATTTGACACAAATGTTTGAATAGACTCAAGGATGAGCTTATTAGATTTTGGTGGTCAAATGTCAAGGTCATGGTGACCTTTCATTTGTCTTATTCTTGTGAAAGGGATATCTCAAGAACACCTTGAGGGCATTTATTCGAATTTGACACAAACATTCACTTGGACTCAATAATGAGCTGATTAGATTTTGGTGGTCAAAGGTCACAATGACCTCTTAAAACATGTTTTGGCCTCAAGAATTTATACACTCAAATTTCACATAAATGTCCCACAGGATATAATGATGAAATTCTGAGACATTTTATATCCAAGAGGGCAAAAGGTCAACTGTGATATAATGTTTTGCGAAACACCTTTCTGTCCATTCATCAGTGTCATCTCAGGGACAGAAGGGGAGACATTTGTTCAGATACTGAATTGATGGCAACTGATCTTCAAACTGTGCTGATCGGGTAGATCGTCTGTGCTGCCTGTGGGAAGATGTGTGTAGCACAACTTAGCTGGTGTGAAGAGGCTTGCAACAGTGTAACAGTATTCTGAGTTTTGTCATAAATCTGATTATCAGAATGCTCATACTAACTTAGAGAGCTAGCCAAGCTTTACGACCTCATGATAATGTAACTTGCATTAATTACGTTTAAATCAGACATTTTGGAGTCATTTTCAGATTCTTCCAGTTGATTTTCAGGCTGCCTGGACTGCAGAAAAAAACACTGAAAAGTTTAAAAAGACTGTTGGTCATTTGTTATAAATGCACTGAAGGTGCAGAATGATCTTGTATACCCATCTGTCAGTCTCTCCCCTTCCAACAAACTACATTCAGTTATCTTCTCTTACAAGCAGTCAGTACATCTTTAGATTTGTTCCTATTGAGGTTTCTCCTCGTTCCCCACCATCTGTTTCTTTCTATACTGTCACTCTTAATCTATAGTTTTGTGTCAAAACGACTGCCAAGGATTTTTTTCCTGCCTGTTAAATGTTGCTAAGTGTTAAATTTGATTGTCTACATGTTTTTTGTTAGGACATTTGGACAATAAGTACATCTCACCAGATTTCACACCTTTTTTTCTCAGAGCAGTAACACCTCAGCTGGCCATGAGCAAATTACTGTTGACGACTACATTTGAAACAAATGCAGACTAGCTACGTATTTTTGAGAAGATTCTCTGAAATTTGAATGGCTGATTGTAGATTTTTTTAAAAATGTTTTTCAACCACCAACCTGACATGGATCATAGAACAACCATTCTCAAGCAAATGGTTTAACAGATTCTACACTTTTCCCCTGATGGTTAAACTTCCATATTGCTTTGCATGCTATACAACAGTAACCTGGCATAAGATGAGCAAAGATTTATCGATATCGTCTTTATGTTCAAAACCTTTCCAAGAATGCTGCTAATTTCTACACTTGCCACAGTTGTCAGCCAGTTTTTGACTCTGTGCTTTATTAAGTTTGTCAGTAGTAATGGGGACCAGAAACACTTCTTGACAAATCAGAGAGAGACCGGATCAGTGGTGTAGCAGGGCTTGTTCTGGGGAAATCCACAATCGTATAAAGTTTAATTTAGCAGAACTTACTGCTCAACGCAGTAATGTTTTGGAAAATAAAATTATGTTTCTCTGTCAATCTAGCAGAAGGTGCTGACCAAAATACGAGGTTACTTGTCATAGAAAACCCCAGTAATGAGTCCTAAAACCTGGAAATGAGTAAGCATTTCAGCACCTCCAGTTTCCTCACTTCAAAGTCATTGGGTTTTTTTTTTATGTGCTTTTGCTTAGAAGCCTGAAATAAGTTGAAGAGAAGAGACCTTCACGTTTTGTTCTACAACATAAAATATGTCAGCAAATACCTAACTGGTGAACTTTTAAACGTTTATGTGTCTTAAAAAAGGTGGTTGCTAACAAGTGGCCAAATGAGACTACGGAAAGTCATTACGCCGATCCACGCTGAACATGGCTTTACTGCCTCGTAGCAGTGGTGATGCAACCATACTGTAGTTAATTTACAGTTATTGTATGCAAAAATTAAGGTGAATCACAAATGGAATTATACATGCATGGACTATAACATCTATACAGTACAAAAAAATTAACAGGTTCTGTGAGTTTGTCCATTGCGGGCTACTGTAGAAACATGTTTGTAAAACATGGCACACTCCCAGTTCAGAATTTTCACTTATTGCTATCATCCAAGGTGACACATTCCAGTTTGGTATTTTGAAAAAGGCTAGATGACATTTCAACTTGTTAGCCCTCCCAGTGGCAGCTCAGTCACTAATGCCAACCCTCAGGGAAGATGATGAGGAAGAGGAGGAGGAGGAGGAGGAGGATGATTGGCAATGATGATGATGAAGATTCGAAGGTAGTTGAAGATGATGAAGATAACGCGGATGATGATGAAGATGAGGATGATGGTGATGATAAATATGAGGACGATGAGGATGATGAAAACAAGAATGGAAATGATGATGAAGATGGCGATGATGAAAATGAGATTGGAGAAGATGAAAATGAGGATGATGAAGATGAGAATGGAGATGATGAGGACGATGATGAAAATGAGGATGATGATGATGATGATAAAGATGAGAACAATGATGAAGATGATGACGATGATTCAATAAAACGACCAACATTTTTTTTTTATTCTTTGGATGAAGACTTGGAGCCATTGAAGGTTGACACCTGTGACTAAGCTGCCATTTCTGAGGGGAAACAACTTGCAATATCTTCAAGACTTTTTCAAAAACACCAAAGGAGAATTTGCCAGCTTGGGTGATACCACTGAGTGAAACCCTGTCCTGGGTCCATGGACTCCAGTAAACAAAAACAGGGCTTTGTGCTTGGTACTCTCCTGTTGCTTGGTACCCTCCTGTTGTGTGTTTGCTTTATCTGGTATAGCGGGATCAGTGATTTACTTAATGTAAACAAAAAAACAGCTGTAACCAAAAGTATTCTTTCAAGAATCTAAGTTTTGGAATCTTGAGAAAGAATTCATCAGATCCTTAAAAAACAACCTGGATGTGTATTAGTATGCAGTGATATTTCTCTCTAAGCAGTTACAGTATCTTTATAGTATTCATGAAATGCTCAGTGGCCTGAGGCCTGCTGTTCCTGCAGGTTAGGACACACTGCAGCATCAGAAACTTTTAGATTATATTGAATGTTGAATGTCTTTCTTTTTTTCTCTGTTGGCGCAGGATGTTCTGTACACAGTGTGTAATCCCATCGGCAGCGTGCTGAGGATCGTCATCTTTAAACGAAATGGAATCCAGGCCATGGTGGAATATCCTTCCTGAATGTGTGAACGTTTGTCTTTGTATGCTGTGTGTCTCTGAGGTGGAATGGACAGTACAGTTGTGGCAAATTTGTCCCAACATTGTCCAGAAAAATGGTCCAGTGTTTAAATTAATCCTTTGTTTTTGGTCAGAAACACTGGTGTCTCAAGAACACTTTAGAAAGAAAAGCACATGTTGCAGGCAGGATCACTGTGATAGACATTAACATGTAATCGACACATGCAAAGTCCAGTCACCCCCCGGGAGATGACTGAATATACACAGTTTACACCATCCTTATATACTTATTTTGTCTTTTATCTACGCACACACCCTTCTTATGTACCAAAAAGCTATAAAACTTGGCCTCAAAGCTTGTAGCTATGTTTAGCCTACAGCCTTGCTGAGCCAGCGTCTTTCCGTCTCAACCCAGTTCAACTTCTCAAATGAAAAAAAAAAACATAGTATAACTCAGTATAGCCTCTGGCTTTGGGGCCTGTTTTTTGGTTTTGATTAACATAATACAGATTTAACATACATATACTGTATTTGGTTAAAAGTTTGGGTAAATATCTGATGAACTATTTGATCCAACATAGTTTATGACAATTAAACACCTGTTGCTCTTGTCTCCATTTAACCTCCTCTTGCTCTCCTTTCTAACTTTAAATAATCAGCATCATTTATCTAAAAAAACACACATCAGTATCCTTTCCTTAACCCCGGTGCTTCAGGTTTGAATCTGTTCAGTGTGCTCAGAAGGCCAAAGCTGCTCTGAACGGAGCTGACATCTACGCTGGCTGCTGTACGCTCAAGATTGAATATGCGAGGGTAAGAGACACGAAACACATCAGCAGTGACATGCCTGGTGCCACTCTGATTGACTCTTCCCAGAAAACATTGATTTCTGTTTTGTCTTTGTCTAACTGCACAAAATGTTTAGCCATGCGTTCACATGGCTGCTGGACAGAATACAGAGGGCTGGTGGGAGGAGAAGGAGCAGATACTGTTGATGTAACATTAGTTAACTAAAACATGATCCAGAGTCCGTGTAAGGCGTTTTATTTTGATAATTGACCTGATGCACCACTGCTTAACTTCCTGCCTGGTACGATCTGCTCTGTGCAGCTCAACATGGCTGCTGTCCGCCTCCGGCAAAAACAGACTCAGTGTGTATTCTCCACAGAGCAGAGCAGGGAGCCGCGTCTGGGACGCTGCTGAGGCGCTCCGAGGTGCGCCCACTGAAATCACCAGCATTGTCTAGAATATTTGCGATTGGCTCCGGAGGCCATACCGTGGTCTTAAAACTGCATTGATGGACCCGGTAGAATTCAGCCGTAATGGTAGTATGTACAGACAGTAAAGAAAGGGGGGCAAGCGCTGAACCTTGAAGTTGACTTCACCTAAAATAAATTGTGACTGGTGTCCCATTCAAAGTGACGAGACAAGTGACTTATCTGACATGAGTCAGCTGACCATTGTGAGTGACACTTCTCAGACCAGTGTCAAACGTTTATATTATGGGATGAAAATGAATTTGTTGATATTGATGGTTATCCCTTTGAAACCTGAGCAAATTGGCTGGAGTTCCTTTTAAAACATAGGAAGAAGTCAATAAGCAACTGAAGAAGAAATGACCCAAAAAATAGCAAGACATTGGTCAAAAGTACAAGAAAATTACCTGAAAATTAGCACCAGAAAAATAAATCAAATTAAAAAAAAGTCAATGACTTAAAAACGTGCTTAAAAATTGTAATAATCCTACAACAGAATTTTAAATATGTAATTATGATAATAATGAATATAGTTTTCCCCTTACCTTTTAATTTTCTAGCATAACATTTCTTATCAAGTTGCTCATTGCCTTTTTTTCATGTTTATGAAATAAAATCAAACCAATCAGTAAAGGCCTCTGAAAGCAACAAAAGAAAAGTGATGTTAATCCAAGTTTCAAAGTCTTAGATGTCATCTCCCAACCTCCTAAAAAAGAAAGAGAAAGAGACAGAGGGTGAGAGATGGAGATTGTGTGTGTGTGTGTGTGTGTGTGTGCGTGCATGTGTGCGTGCGTGCGTGCGTGCGTGTGTGTGGGAGTGTGAGAAAGCGAGTGTCTGGACAGAAGGAGAGAAATGAAACTGAAACATAACTTGATTTACTCATCAAGTCATGGGATTCAGTGTAACTCTGAGTGTGGATTTACGCTGCTACCAGGAACTACTGACTTCAGTCAACAGCTCCAGTGGGTCAGCACCCAAAGCCTCTGTATGAAAGGACCATTTGCTTCTAGCAAAAAAAACAAAACTCAGAATGCTTTTCTGTCTCTTGACTTTGCACCATGCTGACTGATTGAAGGATCCCCTGAGCAGAGGGAGAGGCTGATGCTCCTTTTCCACCCAAAGGTTTCAGGAACTAAACTAATACACTAAATCAGGGCATGTTCTTCTTACAAGTTCCTGTTTGCATTGGAAAAAAAACAATAGTCAAATTATTGTAATAATAGTTTGGGTTTTTTTTAAATGGTGTTATTTGAGACTAAGGCTGTCAAACAGTTATTTTTGAAAATCACGATTAATCGCAGAATTTCAGTAGTTAATCGCAATTAATCAATTTTTTAATCACGTTTTAAATTCCATTATTTTGCATTTTAACAGTTTTGGACTCCATATTGGCAGTGTAAAGCAATTCTTATCAGATTGTCTTGATTTAGGATTAAAATGACAGCAAAAAACTCCATGGGAGTAGCACAGTTTTAGTAATAAATAATGAATTAATTAGCGCCTGCCAAAGTGGCTGCTAGATTTGCTTCAGTCACCAGTCAAAAAATCAATGGTACTCTACTGAGTGGCTGCTAGATTTCGGAATGTACCAGTTCCAGTGTTAGGTGGACAAAAATGTTCACTTTTAAACCTGGGGGTGATTCATGGGTACCCATAGAACCCATTTTCAATCAGATATCTTGAGGTCAGAGATCAAGGAAACCTTTCGAAATGGCTGTGCTGGTTTTCCTTGCCAAACTTTAGTCTACATTTGGTGCGTTATTCTGAGCAGAAGCTATTTGTAGGATGACATGGCTGGTTCCGCTGGATTCCTTAGGTTTTAGTTTCATATAAAACCTGTATCATCACTTTGGCTTAAAACTTAGCCTGTGCTCTTTATATTTTCCTGGTTTTTCGTTATTTGCCAATCACACGCCTGAGTGAGATTGTCCAGTTAATTAATAATAGAGCATGTGTTTGTTAAATTCTCCTGCGACAGATGGCTGTAGAGAATATGATTTCCGTCGTGAACACAAAAGTAAGGGTTTAAAACAGTCCTTGAATGTGACTTGGCCCTGTCTGTATGAGCTCTAATATATGTTATATCCATCAATGAATGACATCATTCTTTAGTGCTTGGATTTCTAGGTTCTTAACCCTTTGAACCCCTAAGCATATTGGTTTGATTTCTTTTGAAAACATGGGAAAATGGCAATTAGCAGCCTGGTAAGAAATGTCCCACAAATTGTATGAAATCAGTAAATTTAGAAAATGTATTTAAAATATTTTGAAAAAGCTAGGGAAAAATCCATCAAACTACTAATGATAATTTTCATAATGAAATATTTTGGGGAAAAAAATAATAATTCCTATTATTATCCAGAACTTTTTTTTCAGGTCATTGTCTTGCTTTTGTTTCGTTGTAGTAATGTTTGTTTGTTTTTTACTTTTGTTTTTTCCTTTATTTCTGCTAGTTTTCATGTGAATTTCTTACTATTTCATACTTTTTTTAAAAATCATTTTGTGCTAATTTTTGTGTAATTTATCCTCTCATTGTTCATTGCCCTCTCCCTGTGTTTTTGAAAGAAATCAAAACAAATTCCGCAGATTTTGAAGGGTTAAAAAAGTGTAAAGCAGAACTTAGTATTTGACTGGATCCTGTTGAACTGTGTTTTGTCCACAGCCGACGCGTCTGAACGTGATTAAGAATGACAACGAGAGCTGGGACTACACTAAACCATACCTGGTCAGACGAGGTAAGACACTCTATTTCTCTCTGTCTTTTTTGTCTCAGTTTCAAACTTCAGCTTAAGACTCACTATGAGCTCTGGAGGGTTTGTGGTGATCCTTCTTTTTCACACTCTGGGAGCTCCTGTGACACGGAAGGTAGGACTCAGTCTGAATTACCTGTCGTGGCACATTTCCCTCCACCGTGGCCATCCTCGATTCACGTTAAACCAAAACTAGATGAAAAAGGTCAGTCATTTGTGAAACCGTGCCGAGATCTCCAGTCTTTACGGATTGAGAGCGTAGTCATAAACAGTTTGGACCGTAGACCTCCATCACACCAAGACTCCTCCGCCTCCCCGTCTCTCCGTCAGTCTAAACACTCTCACACCAGCCAATAACCGGCCTCTCACAAGCCTGCACCTCCGCCAAATCATTGAGGGAGAGAGAGAGGGAGCAGAGAAAGAGGCATGGACGTCAGGCTGACCCTGCACTGCAGCTTTCTCCCATCTTCACCTTCTGCAACCCAGCAAAAAGAGAGAGAGAGAGAGAGGGAGAAAAAGAGACGGATCTCACACCTGCTGACTGCCATGCAGCTGCTGCTTCAACATGCCCAGGAGGCCTGAGCCCCGCCTCTGTCTGCAGGACGCCAGTAGCACTTCCTTCCATCTCTGTGCTCCACACTGTGATCTCCTCCTCTGTCTGAACCAGTAGTCTCACATGGCCTCGGGTCTGGTCCACACAGTGACTCAAGCTGTTCTGAGCCTCTCAGAAGAGCTTAGGTTGTTGATTAGTGCTGATTATACTGATGATGATTCTGGCTGTCCAGCAAACAAAAGAACATTTACTGTGTCCTCTAAACTGCCTTTCATCATTTGTCTTCAAAATGTGATTCAGAGAGCATCTTGGTTCCACACTGTGGAGCAGACATGTTGATGGTCTATGTGAGTCTACAGTATAAAAGTCTGATCTCTGCTCTCTGGCACTTCATCTGGATCAGGGCTGTCACCATATCAAGTTTTCATCAGATGCCTGCTGCACTAAATATCACAATAATGATAACGTCTCCATGATATCAATTACATAACAATATGAAGAGCTACGATAAAAATATTATTTTAAATTGATATTTAACAAATCACTGAAGAATTCAAGCAAATATTTGAACAAAGTGTTCAAATGCAGTGTTAAAATACAGTAGATTGAATACAACAGTGACCAGCTGTGTACAAGAACTCATGAGACAGACACCAGGTGGGTTTCCATTAACTCTCAAGTTGCGCAAGTTGAAATGGCTAACATAAAATATGCCTAATGGAAACACGTAAGAAAACACGTTTAGAAAAAAGTCCCATTTAACGCAATAAAGTTTTTCTGCTCTCAGGAGGTGGTATTTCAGACAATTCAAAAAAGCCATATTTCATAAAACCGCAATGGAAACACTTTTTAGTCTTTTAATAGGTCACATGATACTATGGCTATGTGCTTGTCAGTAGGAACTCGCTCCCTCATGATGCAGCAGGAGCTACAAGAGCTGTTATTGCATCACATAACTCGTCAAAAGTTGAGCAGATCATGTGGAGGTTTTGAATCAACAATTCCTCTGTGAAATCGTGGATTATCCCCTGCCAGAATCCCACATATGTGGCCGCTCCCACGTATAAGGGGCTTGCCTTTCCATTTTCGCTCCATAGCACGCCTACGTGGCCTTGGATTGGAAATAATGATGGGCAGCACGGTGTCTGCAATAGAAATAAAGCTGCTAATGTTTGAACATCCATCACCATGCTTCTTGTAATGTTATCACCAGAGGAGAAAACGCAGAACATCACTCAGTGGACACACAGCCATCTAACAATTGTGTTTTGTTTTTTGTTTTTTTGACGTTTAGAAAATATCCCTTAAGTTTTGCGCAAATTTGTGATGGAAACCCGCCTAGTGTAGAGGCAGTGTTTGTATGTATGATTGTATGATTTGATTTATGTGTGAATCTTCAAAACACACCAATCAAACCATTCCTTTCCAACATGGACATTTAACATGTAACACTGACTTCAACAATAGAATTTTAAAAGCAAGATGACATCAGTGCAAACCAAAAATGTCACCTGACTCCATTCATAAGGTCTGACTTTAGCTCTTCTGTTTAACAAGTGTCGTGCACACTGGTTGGATGCAGCAATGAGACCAAAACTTCAGCCTGATTTGTGGCTGGACGCTCGACACTTTGGAAGAGTGTGGCTCGACAGAAATGAAGTTGTGTCGCTGTCATGCTATGCTCATGGAGAATTTTATTATATCACGGACAATGTCATATTGTGTCATGCAGTGTAATTGGGAGTGTTCCCATCGCTGCCATGGAGATAGCAATTTTAAATCCACATGGACTCCGACCTGCATTCAGTGTCTCTGTCCACAGAGGCCGTCTGTCAGCAGCAGCTCCTGCAGAGCTGAGAGGCCAGCAGCCAGTTATACTGTCCTCACCAGGCTGACTGACTGCACATATTTACTGAACCAAAATAGTTTCCGCTTCACTCTAAGAAATAAACAGTCTTTGTATTTTTTGATACAGTGGTTTTATTTCCCAGTCCATCATCGCAGTCTCACAGACAGACCGGGAGCTAAACAATCAATGTAGATACAGTTAATACATTTAAAGAAAGACAGCGGGATACATAAAAATGCAGGGATCTCTCATTACCATGGACACGACTTTTAAACTTTTGCTCAAGCTTGAATTGAAAATGAGGTGCGACTGTTTAATTTCTGTCAACCGACTCACATCAAAAGTGTCAAGCATCCAATCATAAATCCGGTTTTATTCTCTTATTGGATTGCAGCTGGATTCTGACCGCAGAGAGCAGCTGTGAGGTTAGATGTGTGATTGGACTATGTATGTGCAGGAATCCATTTTCAAAAAACTAAAACATCAGTTTAAGCTTTAAAAAGATTTGAAAACAACACCGCTTTAGTGTTTGACTTAACAACACATTCTTTCTACTTAAGTGTGATAAAGGTGAAAAGCAGTGTGTGGTGACAGCCCTGATCACAGTTACTGTACATTCAGACACATGCATGGATGTGCCCCTCACATCATGTAGCTCTTAGAGAATGCTGATTGGTATTTTTTTAATATAAAGATCAGAGCTATCAATCAGTGTCTTGTTTAAAACAAGGCCAAACGACACCTATAATGTAATATGACTGATGGCGTTCACTGTTATCTGTGCACAGTTCTCTGTACAGTCAACTCCTATCACTGCTGAGTCTTTGTAGATTTGATGTGTAGCTGAAGATTCCTTCTGAAAAGTCTTAAACTGTGTAGTTCGGATCAGTTCATTCTCCATGCAATCAATGCAGGATTTTAGATTTTCAGTCAACATAAATGAAAATATCTGTGGTGTGTGAAGCTTAATAGTCAAACTATTCAAAACTAGTAAATAACAAATGTTGTTTTTTCACATTTTTGTTCCACCAGCAGTCAGGCCAAGGATGGTGATGATATTAAGAGTGAGATAACAACACGTTCTCATCCCAACTTGCCACATGGTGCCGCTCTGTCACTGACCTTCTGCATCCACTTATGACATTTTAGGTAAAAAAAAACCCAGAAGAAAGTTCTAGCAGCACGCACAACCAAAAGCAGTAAATATTTGCTGCTGGACAGAATGAAAATAGATGCAAAAATACAATTAAAGTCTGCACACTAGATAATTCTCCCATGAACTTTTATTACCTCCAAATATGTGATGTTTCAGGTCCGCGGCGTCACGTTTGGAGGTAATAAAAGTTCATGGGAGCATTATTTGTGTGCAGACTTTATTTGTATTTTTGTAGAAAAAAAAAACATCCACACAGGAAGCTCCGGACTCTCGCATGAAAGTCAGCTGATTGTTGGACCTAGCCACCTCCCCACCCTCCATATACGTGGTTACCGGCATTGTTTTTACCTGACACCGTCTTCATGCACATGCAACTGGTTCCATCCAGCAGTCCACCAGTGCATAATAATAACACCACAGATTCTGTCCAAGCGCTCTCTTAGCTGTCGCCATCTAGTTGCATTCTGTTCGGACGAGGAAGGTGGATTTTGGTGTCACGCTTGTACGCTGAATACACTGACAGAGCGGACGTATTTGGCGAGTTAGGCGTGAGAATGGGCTGGTGATAACTATAACAGCTGCAGCCCAGATCACCACGGTAACTGCTCAGGGTCACGGCCTGCAAAGTGTTCATAATGTATTTGGTGACATTTTTTACCACCTTTTAGCCAGATTTTTCTCAGTTACCAAATTGTGGTGAAATCTGTGGGCACATTTGAAGTTTCAGAAATATAAATATTTTCTGGCATCATCCTCAAAACATACCCACAATGCTTAGCTTTAACGGTACCCTGTGGAGTTTTCTGGTAAACAAATATTCGTTGTGTAATGAGGTTATGTACATTTAGCGTTACAGCCAAAATATACAGAACAAGTACACGGCATGATATGTCTGCTAAAGCTAGTCTATTATAATCAAGAAGCTATACTAAAGCTTCTACTAGTGCCATCAAAAATATCTGTTTATTGATACATATTACCAATACTCTATAATGCTAAGCTTGTCACATGCAACAAAATGTGCATAGTTTATGAATAATTTCAAGTTTGAACCATAAATCATCATCATCGGTGCAATTGTAGCCCTTACAGAAGCGCTAGCTAGCTTTGTTGCTAACAGCCATAGTTTTTGCCATAATAAGTCTTTTGACCAATCAGAGGTTCCTGTCTGCACAAATATTCTTATAGCCCAGGTTGTCCTGAAAACAATAATCCAGGTGGACCAGAAATGTTTTTGTTTTTTTTTTTTATGGAGTCTGTTAGCATGGAAATAATGCATTCAGGCATCCTGTTGTCAAAAGGATCCAGTTAATTCAGTACAGTTGATATAGCTTATAGCTTACACACTTCAAACCCTGCAGAACCAACTGCATTATCACCCAGCAAAACTCAGTACATGCGCAGTTAAGCTGGCAACAACCAGAAGGATCTAAAATCATTGAAATGAAACAAAGACCTTTATGTTTACTGTAACCAACAAATCTTACAGAAGGCACTAATGTTGCTTTTCCACTGCATTGTACCGGCTCTACTCTACACTACTCACCTTTGGTATTAGGTTCTTTTCTGGGGGTCATTTTCCATTAGAAGATAGTACCGGCTCAGTGTAGCTGGTTGTCATAGCAATGCCGTGGGACACTCCCACGTTGGGGGAGCCCCATTTTCTGGTGCGCGCCACTACTACAACATTAACATTCATCAAGTGTGCGGCAGCGCAAGGTCAATAACAGGGTTACTGCAAAAAAGATTCGCCTAATACCCGCCGGTAACATTTCCTCTGTCTCCCTCTGTCCATTCTGCTGGATGATGAGGAGTTCAGGTGACTACGTAAATGTAGGAATCTTTCATGCACAGATGGCCGCAACAGGAATAAACACAGAAGTTAAACAGTAAAGACAGATGTTCGGAAGTGGAAAATAATGAGCGAATAAAAACACAAGATTGACATATTATTTCTATATTTTTAAAATTATTTTAGGAACCTGTATGTGCAGAAAACATATGTTCTGTAAAACAAAAGTGAACCATCTTTTAAAGTTCCCCCTGAACGTCTCAGGAGGGGCTTTCAGAGGAACAGAGCTCCCCTTAGCTCCCCCCTAATTCAAACTATGCATACACAAAGACTGGCACTCCCTGGATACACTCGTCGGCCAGCAGGGTGAGGAACGTTTGCACCTCCTCGAGCAACTACGGTGTGATCTTTCTGGTTGCTATTTTGGGAAAGAAAAAAATTATACAAAACTGCAGTTGCTACAACAGCTTAGCTGTTTGCGCTGGTCATGGTATTCCGTGCGTGCCGTGCATTGATGAAGCAGTGACATTTCTCTCTGACCAATCAGTGGTCTGTAGTGTGTCCATGTCACCTTTTAGTACCTTTTAATACCTATTCGGCTGTTTTTGGAAGCGCAGGGGAGCAGGTACTAAAAAGGTGGTATCAGTTACCAGATACTTTTTCCTAATGGAAAACAAAAAAAAGGCAAGTAAAGTAGAGCCGGTACCATGTAGTGGAAAAGCGCCATAAGCCTCCCCCATCCTACCTCGTGGCAGGTCCTTGCAGGTAAATTTTCTGTGGCCATCAGAGCGTCATTATGCCTTATCTGCTTGTAAAACAAACCACCATGCCAAATCTTTAATCCCTTCGGCAGCCAGACTTCGACATTCCCTCTAGGTGTTGTTCACCTGTACACGGTATGGTGTACATTGCACCAGTATATTGTGCATTATATCAACTACTGGCACTTTCTTCTTATCCTGGTTCTTTGGCTCCTGGTGCACTTGCCAGGTTATTGTGAATGCTGCTATTTGTGTTTTTGTGCATGTATTCATTTTGTAGTCTTAACATGCTGCTCCTAACTAATTGCCCCAAGTGGGATTAATTAAATTGTTTAAATTGAACTGAATTGAAGCTTCAAACACGGTTAAAAAAAATCCCGCTCTGCACTGCCTTCGAGATGCTCGTGCCCCATGACTTACCCTGCCACTCTCCAAAACAGATGTGTGTGCTTGAGCTCAAAAAAATGTGTCAAGAGAATGCCCTTCCCTATAAAGCCTTCAAAACCAAATTTATTAAAGTAAATGTTAGCTTTTGTCTTTTCTTTGTCCTTCTGCCTTTGGCATCATATCTTGGCTTCATCACTGGAAAAGTGTGAAACAGCTCCATAGCACTACAAGAGGTCTAAAACTCCACAGGGAACCTTTAAAAATGGCCTACAGTTGGGTGTACAGTGAATATTGGAGCCTGTAGGGATCATTTCTGCAACCTCAGACTGTCTTATCTCAAAAGGATTCCTGAAATGATTGATTGCACGGTGAACTGATCCTAGCTCTGTTTCAGATTAAATATTCATTAAATAAATGCCTTTCTACAGTGTTGCATACTTTAATGGAGGTGCATTGCAAGGACACAGACAGAACATGGTCTCTAAATCACAGTGGGAAACACTGGTCACAGCACTTTATGAGGAAGACTATTCTATTGGATTAAAGTTAATCACAAACCAAATACATGATATCCTGTGTATATTATCTCTTTATGAGACACTTTAGGGGTATTTAATAAAGTCAGGTTTATGCTTCACACAAAATGTGGAGTCTTTCCATGATACCTGTACTGTAGTTTGATGAACCCCCCAAACTCCAGACGGCGTCAGACTCTCATTTGCTTTAAAGGGGAACGCTACCAGTTGTACACATGAGCATGTGTACAAGTTGTACTGCATATGTAAAAAACGTGGTATAAAGCCTTCAGTGTCAACAAAGGGAGCTGTGTGTGAGGTCTGATCAATGTCCTCAAGTGATGTCACTCAAGTCAATGTCGGTTTGGTCTGAGAGGCCATTTACGACAACGGTTGTTGGATGAAATGTTAAACTTTTGTTTCGGTTTGGTTTTTTGTTCGCATGAAGACGGCTTTTTTTGTGGGCTCTTATTGCCTTTAATTGACAGGTCAGTGTGAGTGTGAAAGGGGGAGAGAGAGGGGGAGACATGCAGCAAACGGCCGAGGCTGGATTCGAAGCCGCGGCCGCTGCAGCAAGGACATAGCTTCTGTGCATGGGGCGCCACTCTATCCACTGAGCCATCAGGAGCCCCAACCACAGCATTTTGGGGGCCTGAAAAAAGCAAACTTTTTCAACCAGGTTCTAGAGTATAATTTATTAAAAGCGCCACCCTTTCTATCACCATGTAAACTGGCAATGCGCGGATCCTTTGAAAATGGCGATGTCAAATTACATTTCAGACAAAGAGCCATGCACGAGTAGGAGGACAACAGTAACAAGAATGGTGGCTTACCGAGCTGTGTTTGTGCTGCTGACTCTGCTGAGGTTAAATAAATGCCACTGTGGGTTCTCTTGCTTATGTTCCCCAATGTCTTCTTGTTTGTTTATACTCACCACTCTGTAGAAGAACGCCTTTATGTGCAGGCATGTGGTGTTCTTTGGTGTGTCGTTAAAAAGTTACACTGCCAGCTACTGACCTGGCATGCAAACTACAGCGTATTTGGTTGTTTTTGCAGATCTGTGTACATGAGGATCATTCCTACAATGTTATAATATAAACGCAGATTTATTTGTTCTTTTGAATGCAAAAACGTTTTTAGTAGAGCTGTTCTCATCCAAATGTGACCTGAGACAAGTGAAAATTAAAAAGTAAAAAACTGTGGAGGTGTGGAGTCATAAAGAAGTGATCTTACCAGAGCTCAGTAGCACGCTGCTCATCTCTGCTGCAGACTAGAGGCTCCAAGATACATTAGCTGCAACAGCAAAACACACTGCATTCTCTGACAAACTGTCTGAAGTGCACTCTTATTGGAGCTGTGTCTGATTCAGTATCATTTCAGCTGAATCATATTTGGCTGTTCAGTATGAATATTCAAATATTTTTACCCTTTTTTTGAACAGGGACATTGAGGGTAATGGTGACATTCACGAAAGCCCTCAAGTTAGCCCTCCAAGCTAATGCATGCTTACTGTGTTAACAATGATTGGATTTTTTTTTGCTGAAATTAGATCAAATAAAAGCCAGAGACTGTATGGCATTCAGTTGGTGTGAGAGGTAAATTCACCACTTCTCAGCAGGAGGCTGAAGATTATGCTATCTTGGAGTGTGATCAGGTAAAGCCTCTCTTCCTTTTGACAGCTGTCTCAATCAGACCCCTGGCTCTGGGTCTGAAGCTGTCAGTACTGGAGAGCAGCGTGAAAGGGAGGAGCTCTCACTCTGCAGCTACATATGGGGTACAAAAAATACTGTAAGGCGTTAAAAAACACTTACCCAGGATTTTCTTGCATGTGCGGCTCAGCTGTGGTTTTGCTCCGTGTTCCATCATCCATCATCTCTCACCGGTTGGGGTTTGAGTCCAGCATGGTGCAGCACTGCTGGATCAGCTGGAGTGGCGAGACCGAAGAGTTCTGCGGTAATAACAGAATTTCGCGCATTATTTCAGTACAGAAGCTAATAAGTAATAACTTACCATCCATTGCCATAACTCCCGATATAATGTTCCACACCATTTCCCTTCTATGGCTGTCCTTAAAGAAGGATGTGTGGTGTCGTACATAATTTTGTGGTTTTTCACCTCCATAATTAGCTTCTCTTCGTCCATGTTGTCAGTAGTGACCTCCTGCCCTCTGACCTGTTGACTCCAGGTCTGGATCCAGTCATTGTGACATTTGTTGATGTAGTTGTAGTTGATGTGAAATACGATCAGATGTCAACACAGAGTGTTTTATTCTGAAAATTAACCAGATATTTTAATGTTGTGTTGCTGTCTGACTTACTGTCTGCTCTGTGCTTAATTCGGTTGAATTGATGCAAAGTGCTTCGGCGTTCGGCAAAAATATTAGCCTTGTGTGTCTGATCAGCAAGGGTCCAGACTGCCGGAGCTGGAATAGCGTCCATTCGCAGCGCAGCTGAGTCAGTGGAGTTTAACACATAGACTAGAGAGTAATCTATTTGCTCTGTCTGTCGTGGCAGATTAGAGCCTGACTGAACATGGATCTGGTGGAAAGTAACCCTTATATGTATTCAAGAAGTTATGAAAGAAATAACAGGCTGATATTTTTCATTTTTAGTCTCTTCTCTCTTCTAGTTACACCAAGGCAAGATGCCTGCAAAGCAACTGGCCGCTGTTTAAAACCAACAAACAGGAGAAACAGTTGAGTTTAAGCGAGTCATTGCTGTGTAGGCGGAGTGGGGATTGTGCCCCCAAAACTGAGTATTTTGAGCCAAAACTTGATCTTTTCCCAACCATAAAGCTGTAATAGCTGCCACATGATAGCATGCAAGTGTAAGATGTCCATTGTTTGCAGAAACAAACAATAGCAACATTTATCTCTGTTGATTACGCTAAATATTGAATATGTTCGTGAAAAGCAATCATCTTGAGGTCAGTGAAAGCATACACCAACATGATAGGTGCTGATTGGTTACTCAGATTGTGTGCTGTACACACTGTTTCTTTTGGGATGTGTGAAGTTTCTTCCTACACTTTAAAATAGTTGATTTCGCTTTAAAAAATCTAGGAAACCGATTGCCTTGAAAAATGTAAGCAAATATAACTGCTAGTATTATAAATTTAGTTATTTTTACTTAATTTTGTGAAGTTTTTTTTAAGTAAAAAATGATTTGTTTGATTAAATCGATCTCTCTAAATTTAGCAACTTCAGTAAACCAAGTTTACTGTGGTATTTATCTGTATTCTGTAGGTTGAAAACTAGCCAATCATATTTGCATTTTCTTATACGTTAACACAATAGAACTCACAGATCTTCTACCTTCATCATTGGAAAAATCCACTTAGTCATGAAGTTAAGTCAGACTGATATGATCTACTGAAGTTACTCACACTTAGAAAGAACAAGGTCATTTCACTTTTTATTTTTAAGTTGCAACAACTTTACAAAATTAAGTAAATGCAGCTTAGTTTTGTCTAAACTTAACATATAGATACAAAGTAATCATAAATGAAGATTAAAAGTAGTTTACTTTTTCAATGTAATCGCTCTCCAAGACTATTTTAAGGAAGATCGATTTGTGAAATTGTATACAGTGCAGATAATATTGTTCTGCAGTACATTTTTGTAGAATTTGATATTTTGATATTTGCAAGATTTTATAAGAACACTACATGTTATACTTAGAATTTGAACAGCTTATATCATATCTGACAGATGATGGGGAGACTTTTTGGACTTATATAAGAGGTGGACACAACTACATAATGTCATGCAAACCCTGCAAAACATCCTGTCATTGTATAATACGTTTTATGAGGCTTATAATATGTCATGCTTTTATGCTGTTCTCTAAGATGCAGCTGCTACCTCCCAGTGTCCTGGATAGAATAACAGCTCTCCTGTTTTTATCACCACCTCTTCGGCTTCAGCTTTCATCCCAACATGTCACTCTTCTCCTCCTTGTCTTCCTCTTCTCCTTTCAGCTCATCCCCCTTTCGTCCACCTCCGCCTCTCTGTTTACCTTCTCCTGCTGCTGCCTCTCTGCTCTCACCCTCTTCATCTGTTCTCACTCCCAGCCTCCGCTCTTCCTCCTGTCATTCCTGTCATTTGCTTCTTGTCCTTGTTCCTCCCACATACCTCTCCCTCCATTTACACCTTTGAAAACTCAATTGCATAATGCTTTACAGCAAGAAAACCCAAACTAAATCAATTCCAAAACATACTAGATATAAAAGACAAACTTATTTAAATAATTATACCTAATACCATCAGTAGTAAGTAGTAAAAAAAAAAACTTTAAAAAAAGAGGACACCAGAGAGGGCGTCTTTAAGAGATGATGAGAGGTGGCGTGTTTAACATGGAGACAGAGCAGTTAATAATGGTTCAAACATCCAGACCAACTGTCTGAAATCTTGCTTGGCAGGGATGATTCTGAAAGTGCAGAGCGAGGTTGCAGGGTTCATAGAAAGATTTCACTGATGTGGGTTAATGTTGAATGTGGGCAGAGGTCAACATCAAGCTGTCTTTGATGTTAGAAGTAATGAAGAATTCTGAAGGATCCGGCTGGCTGGCCGAGAGGGGAACTAATCCCAGAATGAAGAGATATGAACAGGAAGCTGCGGTTATGACCCAGTTTAGTGATCAGGAAAAAAACAAGAGTTCTTTGCTGATTTGATTGCACCGTAAGGAGACATCAGACATCTTTAAGTGTCTCCCACATTATTAAGTTGCTAGCCAGTGCCAGCATTTTTTGTCATATTCACTTATCATTCAAGACCTCCAGAATATTTTCTGTTTTGAATATATGAACAATAAATACATCAAGATAAGGAAAATATCTTCTGCTTTTTTATTCTGGCTTCTTCCTTTCCTTTTCCATCAACACTTAAAAAAGGACATTTTTTTGTACAAAAAGCTGAGAAAAAATGTATTTTTGTAAAAGAATGTCATTTTCAAAAACAAAATTGATTTTATGCTTACATATTTTTTTGTTTGTTTTTTTCCCTCTTATTTTCTTATGTCACCTTGAATTGTGACCTTTTTTCCAGATCAACTGAATCAGTATCTAAATGTGCCTCTTGTTGCTTTAAAAAAAAATGTTGCTGAGAGGGTCTGAAAAGCCACTAAAGTCAGCACGATGGTAGTACTCTTTTCCCGTCGCCCTGGGATCCTAGATCTTGTTCCTTTGTTTTTGGACATGGAAATGTTGTTCTATTGCACAGCATCTGTGTCCCCTGCACTATAACAGTGAAAACACAGATTGATGGAAGATCTCTTCAGGAAATGGAAATAGAAATGGGTGTGTATCCTTCCAGTAGTGACCAGTCAGTGGACAGAACTAAAGCTGTCAGTAACCACAGCCAGCACTTGTTAGTTCTATTTGTGGGTGATTGGCTAACAAAGAAATAGCTACAATCAATGATGACGTTGACTGTCTGGCAGACATGGTCATTGAGTTCATCATCAGACACCACCCTGTTAAAGCTGGTATAAACTGTGTGATTTTGGGCTGTCTCAGACGAAAGATGACTATCATTAAAGAAACGTGGTGATATGTTTGGTCGACTGTTGTCACTTTCATGTCATCAAAGACAGATGGAGAAAAAATTCTGACAGTGTCAGAAATTTTGGATGACCATTTCACTGTGTGACTGCTGTTACGACCCACGTCTACTAGCCAACCAATAGAAAAGCAGCGTGAAATGCTGCACAGTGCGGCGCTGCTAAATGCTAGTAGATGTTAATACTTCGAGCTCACGTTGTAAAACTGCCATGCCAAGTTAGCCTCTTTTCTCGTGCCACGACCGCGTACACATTCCCCTACTCGTCTTCTTCAGACTTTTTTTGACACACATAAATGCCGCTAAAGCGATGGCTCGATTCATGTTTGTTTACATTTTTCTCTACCACTACAGCGGCATAGATTGATAACAACGCTGATGACATTTTGTTCCTGTGCATTGACATGGATGGACGTAGGACATAGCCTGCTATTCAGTGGGTGATGTCATCATCTGCATACATCAAACTTGATGTCGTACCCAAGTTTATGAGATCCATGTCACAGTGTAGCTGCAATTAACCTATAAGATTGCAAAAATCAGCTAATTTCAGCTAATAATATTCTTGATTATTTGAAGTATCATCCTTGAAAACATTTTTGGAGGTTCATTATCAGACCATATGAGGAATTTCATATTCCAGTGAGATGATCAGAGAAATATCATGAAGAAGTCTGTCAAGTTTTACTTTCACAATGACATAGATGCTTTAATAAAACCACAGACTGAATGTGCAGCACACAGCAAAGGTTGTAAAAATGTTAATATTGAGCTTGTCTTGATAAAGTAAAATATGCTCTGTCATAATTTCAGCACTACAGCTACACTCCAAATGAATTGACTTTAGAAATGCAGAATCAGTGTGGGACAGCTCCCCGGTGTGAAGCTGAGAAGTCAGTTACCAGTAGATCCTTGCAGTGTCAGAAGATTTAAATAATTATTGATTGATACCCATGCTGTGTTAGCTGTAATTTAGAGCGTGCAGATACATTGCAAATCCTGCTGACAACAGGTACATGTATTAATCAACAGAAAATAAAGGACTGTCTGCACACACTTCATAATTGTGTCAGAGTGAAAGAGGCTGAAAGACTCACTTGTTTGAAAAATGTATTTTCAGTGTCAGGATGTTTGTGGGATATGTTGCTTATGAAAAATTGGTCCAATATTTACTATACTGGCTACATGGCAAAAAAATACTTCATAATCTGTGCTCAAATTTGCTTCTCCCATTGGAGTGAACAGACTCAGGACAGCCAGAAGATTTTGAATTCTATGATGTTATTCAGAACCAGTTCAAATAGTTACCTGTAGATGCAGTACTACACTGTAGCCTCTTTCCCACAACACAAAAAGCCCACTAACATCTGGCTTTTTTGTATGCATTGAGAAAGTTTACAATCAACACACACACACAGGTCAAATAACTCTGCTGTAGTCACTGGTATTTATTGTCTCTGGCTCAGATCTGCACTGAAGGAAACACAACACCCAGGTGAACATGCTGATTTTAGTTCTTTTACCAATGAGATTCAATGACATGCCATAGCTAAATACTATTCATCTCTGAGAGACTGAATAAGTAAGAGAACAATAAAGAGAAGTAATCAGCTTAAAGTTTTCCACCACCTTGTGATGGATGTTTAAAACATTAGCAGCTTTATTTCTGTTGCAGCCACCGCATTAGCCGTCATTATTTCCAATCCAAGGCCACGTAGGCATTTTATGTAAAAGACAAGCCCTTCATACGTGGGAGTGGCCACGTATGAGGGATTTCTAGGAGTTGATAGTCCACGATTTTACAGAAGAATTGTGGATTCAAAACTTCCAGATGATCACCTAAGGTTTTGAAGAGTTATGTGATGCAATAACACCTGTTGTAGCTGCTGCTGCATCATGAGGGAGTCAGTTCCTACTGACAAGCACATAGCCATATCATCATGTGACCTAGAAAAGCCAAATTGCAATTTTACAAAATATGGCTTTTTTTCGAATCACCTGAAATACCACCTCATGCAAGCGTAAAAACTTTTTTGCAATAAATGGGAGTTTTTCTTTCATGTTTCCATTAGGTGTATTTTATAATCGCCATTTCAATTTTGCATTTTCAATTTGTGCAGTCTGAGGTTAATGAAAATTAAACTACTAGCTCAGCTCAGCTGACTCAGTGAATGTATCAGAGACACCTGCACACTGACTGCGTGTGCTGCTAAGCTGTGGTGTGAAGGTCAGTGTGGACGGCCATCCTGCTGTCTGGATTATCTCCTGGCCTTCTCACTTTTCACTACTGTAGCATCTGTGTGTGTGCGCGTGTGCGCTTGCATGCGTGCGGACAAAGCGCAGCAATGCATCAGCACGTAACTGCTGAGCTGTTGTGTTTGGGGGAGGGAGGGGTACTTCTTCTCTTCCTGTCAACTGAAAAAAAAGT
Source organism: Plectropomus leopardus (assembly GCF_026936395.1). Lineage (NCBI taxonomy): Eukaryota > Metazoa > Chordata > Actinopteri > Perciformes > Serranidae > Plectropomus > Plectropomus leopardus. Next base: position 33,268,179 of record NC_142188.1, on the reverse strand, counting down.
CAGTGTCCTTTCAGTGTGCCTCCAGTGTACAGTAGTGTACAGCCTGTGTGTGGTAAATATTCTGCAGGATGTATCAGTGATGAAATGTGTTTGACCACCAGAGTGATGATGGTGATGTATTGATTGTTATGATGATAATGTAACGCAGGTTGATGTTCTTTCGTGCTGTGGGAGAAAAAAGAGAAAGCTTGATGCCTCACAGGTACCGTCTCTTTCCTATTACTGTTCACATGAGCTCCTGTGTATCACTGTACCTGCCTCTTACTGAATAAAGCCGCCTTCAAGCTGTTTAGTTCTGATTTACTCACTTCCATCTTCACCATCAAGTGTTTTCAAACTGTTTTTTTACCGTGTGTAGAATCATCACTCATGACTGTGGTTTATAGAAAGGAATGGAATTTGAAATCAGCTCACTCACATAGTTTCAACACACAAAAATGACTAAACAAGCTGCGTGCTTTGGAGAAGGACTTTGGAGCATTTGGTCAGTAGCAGCACTCTCACTTCTCTTTTGCCAATTTTCAGTTGTGTTTGTAATTCTTATCTCTAAAAAACGACAGCTGACAACACTGGGGCAGAAATGACATTCTTTTAAAGTCCGTCTTTTTCTTGAACTCATACACATTATATGAGTTATTTAATAAGACAATCTCAGGGCATGTTTTCAGGGGGTCAGCTTCATTGTCTGTGTTTTTTTTTTAAATTTCAGAATATTCTAAAGTGTGTCAAACAAAATGCAAAACTGAATGCCTCCTGTTGGCTTCACGAGTAGCTAAAAAATGTCTTTTTGCTTCACCACATAGAGCGCAGGCTGTGATCAGCTCAAATCACAGCTGCTTTCATGGACTCTATTGTGACAAGTTTTCACATCATGAGAGGAAAAAAACATCTCAAAGCACTCCTGCAGCATTATCATGTGTTTGGGGGATGCTGGATGAGAGAAATTTGTGCCAAAAAAGGAAGTTAGTTATTATTTCTCATATCTCAGCTGTTAGCTAAGAGAGAACATACACTGGATAAAATAATGCATGTAGCTACTGTAACATCACTCATTGGTTTATGGACTGTTGTTTTAAAGCCTTCAAATTCTGCATTTCAGCCATCTCCATCTCCTTTTTTTGGAGCCAGATGTGACCATATTTGGACTGTAGCAACACCTCACAGAAAAGCCTGTCACTCAAACGCCCTTAAACACCTGGATCGACATCAGTTTTCTTGTGCTGCATTAAGTCACCTTTCACAAGCATTTAAACCTCTGAAACCTGAGATAATAGGTTTGATTTCTTTAAAAAACACAGGAAAAAACATGATGAGTAACTTGGCAAGAAAGGTCCTGCAAATGCCCTGCAAAAAATAGTAACTGGTGACAAAGAAATGATCTTCAAACGAGCAGGAATTATTAGATATTATCAAAAAACAAGGGGAAAATTATCCAGAAAACTATATTTAGAATTCTCCTAATTATATATTTTTAAAAAAAGATTTCTTGACGTCATTTTCTTCTCTTGATTTGTTTGTTTTTATTATTTTCAGGTTATTTTCTTGTTTGTTTGGGGTTTTTTAAAATTATTTTCAAGTCATTTTCTTGTAACTATTTAGGAATTTCATGCAAATTTTTGGGCCATTTTTAGTTAACTTGCTCGTCTCCCTTTTCCCATGTTTTCCAAAAAAATCAAGCCAATTTGCTCTGGGTCCAACGGGTTAAGTATGTGTAACACACATTTTATTAATGCTTATTGTTATGCAGAATTAACTGCAGGCTGCTTTGATTGTCAGGCTGTCGCTTCAGTCTGTGGTCAGATCCTCTCCTCGCTCCTCCACAGCTCCACCCCTCTGTCTAAATACAGTCACTTCTGGCTGCAAAAAAACCACGTTGGTGACAGCCGAAATGCCGAATTCAAGCCAATGGGTGATGTCATGTTAGGTACATCCATTATTTTTACCCTCTAAGGTGGCAGTCTTATGGCTGTCTATTAAACGAAACATTGGAGTATATTTTTTACAACCTAGGTCTTATGCTTGTTGTTTTCTGTGTCATTTCATTGAATAGAGTGTATTATAATAATAAAGCTAATTGCTGAGATCTGGGACACACTAATATTGCTAAAGATACGTCCTATGGGTAAAGGAACACAAGCAGTCAGACGATCAGACAGCCAGGTTAGTCCGACTTATTTCGAAGAAAAAACAAAGGCTAACAGTGAGATCACTACCCAAACTGTCTGTCATAATGAAGCAGCCCACAGAGCTCACTTTAGCACTGCCCTTTTTACACAAAGATCACTGCCTTTGCATCTTTACACTAACCCAAACAGCAGCAATGTAATGTCACTCCAGTGTGTGGTTTAAGACAGCATGCTGGCATTGCAGAAACAAAACAGGTGTGGAGTGACACCTAACACAACAGCGTCAGCCTCTAGTGTGACACAAAACATATGCATCAGCAGAGCTTTCTAAACACAGTAACCGTGGCATAAAATTAGGGCTGTGCGATATTACGAAATATATCATCTGATGATTAAAACAAAAAGGTCTATCATTTCATGTCATGCAATGTTGTTTATTTTGTTTACGACATCTGACCACTCTTTGTGGCCAAGGAGGCGTCTACACAATACATGGCACAAAAGCAAAGAAACATGGAGGAGCTAGAAAGCAATACTGAACGCTGGGATTTAGCTCATTTTAGCCATCAGTGTTAGACGCTCTTCTGCATTTCATTTGACCTTCTCTCTCCTAAAGCTCTCCGCCTCTCACAGACACACACACACACACACACACACACAGCAGGGCTTTTGCAGAGCTCTATAACTCTGCAAACTATAACTTGCAAATACTATGAATCTCTGAACTGAAGAGCTGTTAGTGTGTTTCCAGCTCGCAGGGAATGAATCCTCATACTGCGTTTACAGTTTAACTTTCTGCTAATGCTAACATCCAACAGCAAAAACATCAACAGTTCCAGCCCAAGACAAGCCAGGTCCTTCAAAATAAAAGCACCATGGGTTCCGCTTTGATTATTTATTTAACAATACTTTTTTTTATTTGTAACTGTGGTTCATTTAATACATTTCTATTTTAGTAGTTTACAGAAATTCTGAGGAGATTTCAAAATATGGAGATGTATATTGTGTAAAGCTATTTTAAAGCCATATCGCCCAGCCCTAGCATAACATGTTAATAAAAATGATTTACCCTCTCTGTTATATAGTGGCTGATCTCATTCTCTGCTCAATTTTCTGACATTTATGGCTGCTGCTCTACTTTGATTTAGCCACTACCTGCTGCTAGCTGCTTTTTAAATCTCACCACAGTAGGTTGCACGCATATACATGCATACACTCCGTCAAAACGTCACACCAGTGCTGCCCATGATTCCGTCCCGCCAGCTGTCCTGTTGATTTATACACTCTTTTTGCGCTGTTACTACCTCCCGTGGCAGCTTAAACTTGAAACAACTTTGTCCCCCCATTCCAGGATCATATGTTATGTACACAACAGGCTGCATGAAGGCGTGATATTCCCTCTTTGAACAGGCAGTGTAAAAGGGGCTAGTGTCACACAGTAGAGTGATGTTCTGTTTGGGATTAAATGCCTTTTCCAATGATACTGTGGAGTTCTCTGAAGTAGTAAAAGCAAAGTCTGCATCTGTGAAAGAAGCCCATTGTTCAGAAATAAATTACTGTGAGTGCTGCACTCAATCTAATAATGTTTGTGTGTGTGTGCGTGTATGTCTGTGTGTGCGTGTGTGTGTGTGTGTATGTGTGTGTGTGTGTGTGTGTGTGTGTGTTTTCCAGACCGTGGAAAGGGAAGGCAGAGACAGGCCATTTTAGGCGAACATCCGTCGTCCTACAGTGATAACGGCTATGGTAAGACACACACACACACACACACACACACACACACACACACACACAGCAGTAACTGAATCTGCTGCTACTTCATCTACACTGCCCATACCTCTGAGGTGAAAGCTGACACTCTCCGACACACACATTCACTCAGCACAGGTGTACACAGACTGCTAGTCATGTGTAATGGTCAGAGGTGCAGCAGTAGGTATACCTTCACCTGCCTGTGGAAACTGAGCCCTGCCAATTACAATCTTAAACTTAAGCTGTGTCACAACACACACACACACACATATATTCTGGCACACACCGGAGTCATTAAAATGCAGCATGCATGTGCATTTGTTTGTGTACATTTACACGTGTGTGCATGTGTGTGTGACAATTTCGTGATACAAAGTTAAAAGGCTGCGATTACTGATTGTATATTAAAGCCTCATTCCAACTGCCCAAAAAAAGATGCTAACACCTGTTAACACCTGGCTTTTTAATGCAATAGAAAAGTGAACAATGGGTATTCACACCTGGGTCAAATGACTGCAGCAGGTATTTATCGGCTCCGGCTCTGATCAGCATTGATGAAAACACAACACACAGGTGAACACGGTAATTTCAGCTCCTTAAACAGCGAGATGCAATGACACTAAATACCGTTGATCTCTACCTAAGCAGCACTAAAACATTGATCCAAATGAGTCTGCAGCGAGTTTAATAGAGAGGCTCAATAAGTAGAGATATATAAAGAGAAGAAACCACTGAAAAGTTTTCACAGACCTCTATCCATGCTGCTTTCTACTGTTTACCTGTTTGCTTGCCTGTCTGTGATATTAAACATGACACACTCATCTGCTGCAGAGCTGTGTACAAACCTTTGCTCTACTGGCAATGGGAAAGCTTAAATATATATGTGTATATATATATATATATATATATATATATATATATATATATATATATATATATATATATATATATGTTTGGTGGGAAACAAAGTAGACCACCAGCAAAACAATGCAGTCAACAGCCCAATTCCAACTGGTTTCTGTGTTTAAAAACCCTGCATGCTTGCACTAATTTTGGTGGAAAAGGGGTTTATGTGTCTAGTTTGTTTCCCTAGTCGAGGGAATGGACGTCATAGTTTTCTGGACGGTTCGTGATGTTGAACATGACACACTATCAAAACAACCCACACACACACACACACATACACACACACACAGAAAGGTATACTGTAAGGTGTATACACAGCTCTGCAGCAGACGAGCTGTATAGCCACTTGCTAGCAAGAGCCTTTTTTTAAGACGCATAAAAACTTCAAAGGAGTAACCATCAATGTTCACTCAGCCCTCCAAAGGTCAATCTCATCAAGTTCACTTCAGTTTTCAAACAATTGGAACAGCGCTGATGATGGCAGCGTAAATTCCCCCGAAAGCAAGTGCCGAGGGGAAAGTCAACAAGAACATTTTGAATAACTATTAGGACACCGCGCTAATCTGATTTGTTAGACTCCTTCAGGCAGATAGAGAAAAGAAAGTTTAGAATTATCATCCTAGCTCTTTCTTGGACCTCATCACTGTTAAAGCTGCTCAAATGTGCAGTTTTAATTCAGACAATATAGAAAATAAGATTGACAGTGTTTCTAACTTAGTCGAGGTCACAAAGGAGATTTCTTGTATTTCTTTTACACCCACGTCTACAATAACAACATGCAAAGGCAGTACTGTTCTGATGACATTCACTTGGGCTCCTCCTGTCTGCGTCTCCTCAGGTCCCCCCTGCCCTCTGCTGCCTCTGCCTGGCAACAGCAGGTACAAGCTCACCTCAGTGGATGTTCCCGACATGGTGTCCTACCCTCTGCCCCAGTCATCCTCCTCATACTCGGGGCATGCCCCCAGCTCTGTTGCCATGGTGAGCGGCCTCCATTCATCCAAGATGAACTGCACCCGCATCTTCAACCTTTTCTGCCTCTATGGCAACATTGAGAAGGTAGGTCTATTTCTGTTCTCACAGGTATTACATGCAGGGTTTTCATCAAAGAAAACAGTGTATAGACTCATACAAAAGTAATTCCTCTCAGTTATCATATGTGACCCACAAGTAGTGCGTAAGGTCAAAGTATCTGCAGAGACGACCTTGGGCGAGACCATAAGTAGCACACATCTAAGAGGAAGCTATGAAAATGATGGGCACAGAAAAACACAAATATAGTGAGCTTGTTCCAAAAGGAGAGTGACTCAGGGGTTGGCTTTCACTTTAACTTTCACTGAATACTCTTTACAAACAGTTGCCAACAATTCCTGCAAACATTTAAAGTAGGTCTGGCACAATATCAGATTTTCAATGCACGGTTTTCATGGCCAAAAGAATTCATGATAAAAAATATTATTGCAATGTCTTGATAAAATAATAATAAAAATAATTCTATTTTTTAAATTTATCTTGAACTTTGTTTATTTTGCATTCTGTCTGTTGTTTTTTTTTTGGGTTAAATAAGTGCACCAAAAATATGTGAGTAGGCAGGTGTAGAGGGAGACACTGCTGAAACAGGAAGTTCCCCACATCATTACACTGGAAGCACATTAGGAAGTGATCTCTTACTGACAGACTTATTTCCCCCAAGGGATGATTTGTATATCAGTGACTCACCCTGTGATACCCTGAATTAAGGAAGAAAATTTTGTTTTCCTTGTATACCTCTGAAGAATTTAAAAAGAGCAGTTAGTAAACAGATGTTTTGATATAGTTTTGCTGTTGTCAGACTAACATGTTTACATATATTTTAAAAGTATAGTTTTTGTCGGACTAACACAATAATTCCACTTTTTTCCAACATAATTTAAACATACTGACTGACATGCAAATAATCGTTGGTGGGTAAAGGGCTCCTTTAATGTCTAATATGAACGATTACAGCCAAAAACCTGTTTCAGAGTTCATATGGGGACCTGACAAACTCTGTGGACCTATCCTGTGTTTATTGCTGTTACATCTAATCATAATGTGATCGACATCAATCTGTGTTGCTTATATAAAACATCTATTAACTCTTTGTGTGTGTGTGTGTGTGTGTGTGTGTGTGTGTGTGTGTGTGTGTGTGTGTGTGTGTGTTTGTTGCAGGTGAAGTTTATGAAGAGTGTTCCTGGCACAGCGTTGGTAGAGATGGGGGATGAGTATGCTGTGGACAGAGCCATCACACACCTCAACAGCATCAAGGTGTTTGGAAAGAGACTCAATGTCTGGTGAGAAGTACATCAGTACACACACATACAATATTCTATTATTAATATAGTTCCATATCTTTCACCATGTGTGTCAAATGTAAATGTGGTACGTTTTAAACTCTGTCTGGCAAACTGAAAAGACCACAAATGAACTAACACCTCAGTGCTACAACAGTGCTTTATAAGTCCTGTGCCTGTGTGCTGTGTGCAGTGTGTCTAAGCAGCATGCAGTCATCCCCAGTCAGGTGTTTGAGTTAGAGGATGGCAGCAGCAGCTATAAGGACTTTGCCATGACCAGAAATAACCGCTTCAGCAGCGCCGGACAGGCCTCCAAAAACATCATCCAGCCTCCATCTGCAGTGCTACACTACTACAACGTTCCTCCATGCATATCACAGGACCACCTCCTGAGGGTACGCAGCATCTGTCTGATCAATGTCCTGCTGTCTTCTATGAAGTAAAAGTACTTCCCTCCAACATGTCTGTCCCTCTCCCTGTCTCCGGCAGGAGTCACTGTCACACTTTGCTATCAAACTTTAACAGCTCTCAGGCTTTACAGTGTTAAATTCTTAATTTCACTCTTACATTGTGGAAATGTTGCTGCTGATTTATTTGCCAGTCCAGGGCGAGCTTCCTGACAGCTGTACTGTGTGATTTTGGGCAGTCCCAGATGAAAGATGACCATTGTGACAGAAATGTGGTGATATGTTTGGTTGTGGCTTTGAAACAGCGGTCCTACGTCGCAGTGAGAAAGGTCCGAGGATGGCCATTGTCTCGGTTGTGCGATCAAAGACAGCCTGGGATAAAATTCTGACTGTGCCAAAAAATTTTGAATGAGAATCTCACTGTGTGACTGCTGTTTCACACCTACGTCTACAAACCAACCACTAGAAATGCAGCATAAAATGATGCACTGATCCACACGACTCTGCTAAATGCTAATAGATGCTAATACTTGCTCCGAGCTCTCGCTGCAAAATTGGTGTGCCACATTGTCCTTTTTTCCTCAGCCACAACCGCGTCCACATTGTCCTCCTCCTCTTCTGCAGACATTTTCCTACACACATAAATGTCACTATAGCAAGAGCTCGATTCATGTTTGTTTACAATTTGCTCTTACCACACCGTAGATGGTATGAGACGACATTTTGTTCATGCCTGTTGACGTGGATGGACGTTGGTCCACAGCCTGTGATTTTGAAGGTGACGTCATCGTCTACATACATCAAACTTGATGTCGTACCGTAATTTATTAGATCCACGTCGCAGAGTATAGCTGCACTAAACTTATAAGATTGCAAAAATGTCATAGCAGAAGGCTTTAAGCAAATCTTTAAGAGTCCCCAATTCACCAACAAATATATTTCTTTATTCTACCAAACATCAGATTTTTTAAATATTTTATATTTTGTCATATATTAAAATTCTTCTTTATTTTAAGTATCATCCTGAAAATGTTTCTGTAGGTTCATCATCAAACCGTATGAGCGCAGTAATGTTTCATATTCAAATGAGCTGCTCAGAGAAATGCCCTCAGCAAAGAGGAGCAGTTTTCTAAATGTCTTGCTGGGGACAGATGGGGACATGTCTGTGTTGACAGCCTCCTCCAGATCAGGCCTCATGATGACTGAAGTTTAGCCTAAGAGAGCATCACTCATATATGAGCTGCTTTGTTTGTTTTGGCAGCTATGTACAGAGCATGATGTGCCTGGCTTCGTCAAATTCAAGATGTTTGATGCCAAACGTAAGTACAACTTTAACTTTAAGTTCTTGTTAAAGTTCCTGAAGTGCACGTTGTCCTTCTGTAGTCTGTGATAGGATGAATGCTTTGACTGCTCTATTTGAACTGATTAACTTCAAAATGATTTAATTGTATTAATTAGATGTTTTTCTCTCCTCCTACTCTGCTTTGTCTGTGTCTCTGTCTCTCAGCCTCCTCTAAGACCATCTCTGGCTTGTTGGAGTTTGACAGTAAGACGGAGGCTGTGGAGGTTCTTACTGTTCTGAACCACTACCAGATCAGGATACCCAGTAAGTCTGTCCCAGAGACCCCCTCTGTCCAATAAACATTCATTTAGTCACTGTCCACTCTGTTAATAGCACATCATACCTTATTATATTTACACCTAAATGTCAAATCTATTGGTGGCACGGTGGCGTCGTGGTTAGCAATGGTGTCTCACAGCAAGAGGGTCCCTGGTCCAATCCCGGGGTGGAACGGGGTTCGGTCTGTTGGTGGGGGCCCTTCTGTGCCCTTCTGTCTCCCCGTGTCTGCAGTTCTCTCCGGGGTCTTCGGCTTCCTCCCACAGTCCAAAGGCATGCAGCTCAGGTTGATTGATGACTCTAGATTGCCCTTAGGTGTGACTGTGAGCGTGTATGGTTGTCTGTCTATATGTGTCGGCCCTGCGATAGTCTGGCGACCTATCCAGGGTGTACCCCGCCTTCTGCCCGATGACAGCTGAGATTGGCTCCAGCCCCCCCACGACCCTTGCGAGGACAAGCGGTTACAGAAAATGAATTAATGAATTAATGAATGTCAAATCTATTTATATCTGATATACACTTTGTTATTCCCTTTCCGTAATGCTGACTGTCTTCTTCATATTTTTAGTTTCAGCTACAATGCACATTTTCACATTGAAGACATCATGCTAAAATGCAAATTTTAATAATCTAACCAAATGGATATGTGCAAAGACAGCAGGAAGCTGCAGGGGGTCTCCAATATGAAAAACAAATCACATTTAGCATGCAGATTGTATGACCGTACATAATCCCTGGTTGAAGATGTGCATGCACTGTCAACGTTTTAGAATACTTAGCTTTTTTGCAGCAACTAAATTTGAAACATTGACAACTGTCATGGCTACGTATGTAAACTGTAACTGTAATGACTGGATCACAGATGCATACTCATTGTAGTTTTACTGAATTATGATACCAGCTATGGCCATGGCCAGAGGCATCATGTTATTGGTTTGTCTGTCTATCCCATCCGTGTAATGTGATATCTCAAGAACGCCTGGAGGGAATTTCTTTAAATTTAGCATAAACATCCAATTCTGAACAACATATTATTGGTGTTGTGGTCACCTGTATGAATGATTTTGAAACATAGACCGTATTTATTTTTTATTTTAATAAATCTTTCTTTTACTTTGAAAACTTCAACTAAAAAAAACAAACAAGAAAACCTGATTAGACTTTAGTTGTCAAAGGTCGCTGTGACCTTGTGTCTGTCATGTTCTCGTGAATGCAGTATTTCAAGAGCGCCATGAGGGAATTTGGGAAATTTGGCACAAACATCAAGTTGGACTCAATGATGAACTGATTAGATTTTAGTGGTCGAAGGTCAGTATGACCTTAAAACATGTTTTTGGCTGTAGCTCAAGAATTCATACGCTAATGAAGACACATTTTTACACAAATATATAACAGAATAAAATGATGAAGTGATGACACTTTATATCCAAAAGGTCAAAGGTCAACTGGGATACTGGGACATCATCATGTTTTTTAATCTTTTTTGTTTGAAGTTGTTCAGATAAACAGTTTTTGGGGAAATGGAGGGACAGACAAACAGAGACTCTCTCCCTTTTAGTTGGATGTTCTCATTTTTACTGGTTTGAGCTGAATGCATTTTCTGTCCTGAACTTTCTGTACTCATTTCTTATTTCTTCTAGCCTTCTGTCTGTGACAGGGCATGGCCTATCGTCTCTGATACAGACTCTAATACGAGCTGTGTTTGTTTTCAGATGGGTCCAACCCATACACCCTGAAACTGTGTTTCTCCACATCGTCTCATCTGTGAAAGGCTGCAGAGCACAAGGAGAGGCTGCTGAGCCTGATGATGGCTGACCTCTGACCTGAGAGACGGCGAGGGACCAGGAGAGACAGACACACAGATGACCGAAAAGGAGAATCAGAGAGAGATGTGGCCTTTAAGGAGATAAAGATGGAGAGAAAAGTACTTAGGAGAGAGAAGACAGTATCACTGTTTCTAAACAGAACATCAGACCAGCCCACCATCCAACCACAGCTCAGCAAGCTGACCGACCACAGACTGTCTGACACACTTGCATTATGTCTTTATATTGTCATGTGGGACCTCTGGAGGACACTGCTCATGTATTTGTCCCAGAGGACTTCACTGCATGGTAAACTTGTCTCTGAGTGTCGACCTGGACTGTCAGACACACAGAGACACAGACTGACAGAGACACAGGCAGGCAGACAGACAGAAAGACAGACAGAGACACAGATAGAGACAGACAGACAGACACAGACAGCAGACAGAGACGCAGACAGGCAACAGAGACACAGACAGACAGACAGATAGCAGACAGAGACACAGATAGAGACATAGACAGACAAACACAGGCAGACAAGCAGACAGAGACATAGACAGACAGAGACAGACGGAGACACAGGCAGACATGGACTTACTCTGACGACTCTACTGTACAAACGAGAAGTCATCATTTGTTGTCATGGCGACTGAAACAATATTTTAACGTGTAAACGTGGATGAATAAATACAGTGTGTAGTTTTCGTCATTGAACAAGTTCTTATTTAGGGTTCATCAGTGCCACATGAACTTTGTACGCTGGCAGCAGTAAGTTCAGAGGACACAGGTGTCTCTCCCCACTGTTTGGTCCAGAGTGAGACATCTCAACCACTGAGCAGCTGTTTAGTTTGCTGTGGACATTCATGGTCCTCAGAGGAAGACTTTTTTGTGACCCTCTCAACCTGATTTTACCCCCGTCACTGGAAGGAGGTCAGAACTGTCTGCCAACTCTTAAATCCATGATATCTGAAAAATCAATGGCACGATCATGGAATTCACATAAATATTCATGGTTCCAAGAGGATGAATTGTATTTTTAAGACTTCTGTTATTTCTTTTAGCCTTTATCATTCCCACCATCACCAGATGTTTCACCTAGACACAAGAAATATGAAGGTCTAATAAGCAGATTGTCATGACATGTATGAGCACATTCATTCTCCTCAGAGGATAATCTCTGTACATTTTTCATCTTCCTCTTAGTGCCTCCTAAAGCCAAAATATCCACTCTGTATACAAATATCTGTCAAATTGTCATGAAAGTTGCCCAATCTTATTTATGTCCCAAAGAGATGAACCCTTTGTATTTGAACGCTTTTCTCTCAAAGAGAAATGTTACAGCCACACTCCTGCTGAGGCTCTAAAAATATCGAGTTATTATTGTGTTTTTAATGCTGTCTTACAGATTTTGGGGTATAATGCGGGGCTGTGAGTGGGGTTAAGGATGGCAGAGGCATACATGGGACTAGCAGCACCAAAGAGAGCGATGTCCAGGCGCAGTAATTGCACTGAGCGGGTCCAGCAGTGGAGGTAGTCCATGCACTGACTCTGTAAACTACTGATACACTCAACATTCATTTTAACATAATGTTTTCGTGTTTTGCCGTTACCTTTAGAAATTCAACTTTATTATTTAAAAAATGCCATAGGCTGAATATTGTGATGGCTCTCTGTCACTCAGTATTGTATGTATATATAATGGTATCTTTTTTATCTTTGATATATGTTGCAGGAGGTTCAGATGGTATTCGTATATTATTGCTATTATTATTACAGGGCCTGCTTGATTTCTCTTTTGCCTATGGTGCTGTGCATAATATCTAGACGTGTAAACATTAGTGAAGTTATCAGCAGAATAAGAGCTCCAGGGTGAGCGCAGCAGACACAGTGATGTCATCCAGCCATACTGCTGCAGAGTCATCAGCTGACTGTGAGTTCACTGCAGTCACAGCAGCAGCCTGAGGCTGGCAGTGTGATGATGGGAGGCAAATCATTTGGTGGACTGGAGTAGATTTGCAGCGGTGTGACGGTGCAGCTTCTCTGATGTTACATGCTAGATTTTGGGTTTTCTCTAAATCAAATGCAGATAAATGTCGGTGGGTTTTAGCTGTTAGGGCCTCAGTCCACTGCTTCCTGTCACTTCCTCTTGTCGGTGCTCCTTTTGCAGCAGCATGTGCAGACATTAGAGTTGCTGGTACTTCAGTTATTACCAGTCATTTCTGTGAAGAACTAAATGTTTAGGTGGTAAATATTTATCTGAAACCAAATTGGCTCCATTCTTCTCCAAAATGAGGAAAGAGGGCAATGAGGAATTTAAGAAGAAAAACCCAGATATTAGCAAGAAATCAGTAAAAATTTACAAGAAAATTAATTGAAAAATTAGAAAACAAAGCAAAAACAAACTAATTTTAAAAAATGCAAACAACAACAACAACAAAAACAAGAAAGTTAAAAATAAAAATAAAAAACAAGGAAATGACCTGGACAATATATATATATATATATATATATATATATATATATATATATATATATATATCATATATCATATATCATATAATCATATATATCAATGTCTTGCCATTGCGCAGCATTTTTGATGACTGATTTTTAAAGTTTAAATCCCTTTGAAGGTGTCTGAATGCATCACAAGAAAAGTGATGTCGATCCAGATTTCAAAGACTTAAAACCAGAATGTGAGCATGATCTCAGCTTGTTCTCCTCAGTCAGGATTGATCGTAATGTGTTTTGAGACAAAAACCATGTTAGTGTGGTCCAGTCCATACTCACTAAATGTTTAGGTGATAAATATTTGACTCAATCTATCATCATCTCAGCACTGAAGTCTGATCATTAAAGAAAAGTCCTGCATTTAATCATTATTTCTTTCATGTGTTAGGGACACACGATAATATCAGCATGTCACTGCAGAGATATCTGCAGATATTGGCTTTACATTGAAAAGTCAGAATTGGCCAACATGCTAATTTTTGCCAAGATGACAAACCAATGGTTTTTTTTTTATTATTGACAAAGTGAACATGTGCAAAACATCGTCCCCAAGTTGAAGTATTTTTCTTATTTTGCACAGTGAAAGAATATTACATACCTTAGGCAGGTTTCCATTACAGGTTTGCGCAAAACTTAAGCGCTATTCTTTAAATTTAGATAAAACATAATTGCAAGATGTCATTACATTCCAGTAACTATGGTGATGGATGTTCAAAACATTAGCAGATTTATTTCTATTGCAGCCACAACACTAGCCGTCATTATTTCCAGTCCATCATGAGGGAGCCAGTTCCTACTGACAAGCACATAGCTATAGCACCATGTGACCTAGAAAAGACAAAAAATGTTCATTGCAGTTTTGTGAAATATGACTTTTGAAATAACACCTCATGCAAGTGTAAAAACTTTTTTGTGATAAATGGGAGTTTGTTTGTTTGTTTGTTTAAATTGATGTGTTTTAATTAGGCTTTTATATTCACAATTTCAGTTTGCGCAATTTAAGGATTAATGGACTCCTGCCTAGTGAAAAGCATTTTTTCCCTGGCTCCATCTGCTGATGGGCCATCAAAATAAGAGTACACAGAATGGGATGTTACAGAAATTTCACGACTGAATAGACTTGGTGATCATTAAAATTAGGTGGTAAAAAGAAAAAGTGGATGTATCAATATCGGTGTCAGTTATGTATCAGCAAATATTCAATATTGTGCATCGCTATCATGTATTTCCTCTCAGTGTAAACCACTGGAATATAGTCATAGGATGAGCAGAAAGGAAGGACTGTTGAATGCAGAATGATCTTATTGGTTGGACTTACAGTAACACCCACTAGTGAAGCATGAGGTCATCAGTGAACACACACCGCTGTCTGCTAAGTTCAAGGGTCCATCTCATGTACTTTTCTGTAGTTTTTTGCCATTGTTTCTGTGAGGAGCAATGAGTCAGCTGAGATTTGAGCTCTGCTGTGCTCAGCATTACAGTTGAGTCCACAGCACAGCCCAACAAAAGTCAGCTTTTAGACTGGTGTCACCTTTTAAAATGCTCTTGGTCTATGTTTTATACATATGACTGGTTTTTAGAATGAAGTGCACTACTACTGTAAGAACAGAACATGTTTGTCAAAGTAGAACCAAGATGTAACTCTCCGGTGTGGGTTGTTTATTTTAATGCACAGCATCTTTAAGAGCAGGCTGATGTTGCCTTTAAACATAGTCTTTATCAATTTTTTTCATACCTTACTAAAAACAGTGTCGTCTTGTACAGAAAACGCTTACGCTCATTTCAAAAATAAATGTGTACCTATTTGCACTGCGCATGGAAAACAACATCATGTTAAAGGACATTTTTTCTTTGACATCTTAAACAACATATTCATCTCTTCTCTTGCATGTCTTATTTTTATAATCTAATGCTCATATGAGATTTTTTTTGTGGATTTTGCATAAATTTGTGAATAAATAGGCTACCTAAAGTGGGAGTGGATGTTTGGACACACTGGACACAGAAACAAAAAGCACATTGTCTCCGGTCCATCCTGTCTCTCTCGTGCAGTTTAGCTCCACGCCTTCCTTTTCTCAATATGCTGCCATCCATCACACTTATGAGTGAAGGCATGCTTTTTGTACATAATATGTAATTAAGGAAAAGGTGTGAAAAGTTTTTGACAGATGAATCTGACTTAGTTAAATTATTGCTCATTTTGATGTTGTTTGTACGTCTCTTACAGCACTTGAATCTTAATGTGTTTCTAAGAAAGTTTTCTTTATTCCTTTTTAAGTTTTTTAAGCCCTGGAATGATAAATGATAGCGGTTGTTACTCTGGAGCTGATGTGAGTTTTTCATCAAAGGACTGACAGTATGAGACAGATTCATAGGACTCTTTATCATTTTAAGGTTGTAAAAGTTAAATGTTGTTAATACCTGTAATCACTAACAAAACACTTCAAACAATGGTGTTCATTCATTCAAGAATCTCTGTGGTTGTAATTTATATGTACATGTTGAAATGGAATAAATTTAGATTTGGAGCTGAAAGGTCGGCCCCTCACAGCTCAATTAAGTTGCCTCTCACTTGTCTTCATTTTACAGCAAACAACTGCAACAGCAAAAAACAACTGTGTTTGACATAAGAAGGAAATTCTTCTTTACTTCTTCTTCTTTGGTCATAGATAGATAGACAGACAGACAAACAGATATACAAAAAAACAGACAGACAGACAGACATACGTGCATACAGTGGCACATTTGAGCCTCCATACAAAAGAGCACTGAATTCATCAAAAAAGCTCTCTCTTTCTCTCTGTAAGTATATGTGTGTGTGTGTATATATATATACTACAGAGAGAGTTTTTTGTGTTTTTTTTTTAACAACCAGACATTTTTTTGGTGAATTATAGTGCTCTTTATATGGAGGCTTGAGTGTGCTGCTGTTTTAATTACAAACTTTTAAGACTTTTCACATTGTTAATGAATGTTTTTTTCAAAATCTATTATAAATGGTGTATTAAATTAGTATTACATTATGCAATTATTAGCTCAAAGTAAAATACTGCTATTAAAAAACATTTTAATTCTATTTCAATGCAAAAGATCTTACATTTTGAAATATTTCAACATAATTAATTCATCATTTAGACCTTTACCAGCATACATAATAAACTTTTACTTAGCTGTATTTTACTGGCACGACTGCCATTTTACTTGTATTTATATTAAAATTCATTCATCCATTAAATATATTTTTCAAATGCATCAATTCTTTTACTGAGTATACTGTAATTAAACACTGCAAAAATCAATCTACAGTTATTCCAGTGGCACACTCCAGACTTTATTAATTGCAGCCAGTGTTCAAGTGTTCGATGTCATAGTAATTCATCAGTAAAAACCTGGTGAACCAGTACAAATACATTCTGAGTCTGTGGGAAACATGAGCTAACCTGATCAGCATGAATAATAACAACATGTGAAACTGTCATTTGTTTACATCCACCATATAATACTTTCATATCTACTCAATTCTTAACTTTAAACAAATGATCATTTGGTATATTGCCATGTGTGAATTATAGCACAACGGGCCCCTGGGTACAGATATTCAAGGGCCCCACCATCTCTCCTAGAAGCAGGACACCCAGACTTTGTGCTGGTTTTGCATCTCCTTGTGGTTTTTGTGCAGTCATTTTGGGGTCTCTTTGATGTAATTTTGTGTCTTATTGAGGTATATATATATGTGTGTGTGTGTGTGTGTGTGTGTGTGTGTGTGAGATAGATAGATAGATAGATATACAACAAAACATATCACATACGCTACAGTGAAATATTGTGTTCAACTGTAAAAGAAGGAGGAGACCAAATACATTTGTATCTACTGTTTTGTAGTACAGTAGATACAAATGTATCTTTGAATATGGGGTGAAAACAGCTGTCCAGACAGTTGCCTGTGATGACAGAAAATGGACCCCAGGGACAACCAGAGTGAGCAATAAGAGCTCATAGAGTAATTAAACGCATCATTTTCTGAATACAAACGCACAATTATGGATAAATCCATTCATTGCTGTCCCGTCACAACACATTATATCTGTTCAGTTAAACGCTAGGGAGGTTCAGTGCCTGGGAGACAAAGCACGGGGTAAAAATATTTTCGTTTGCGTCGGCGCGTCCTCTCCCGCTCAGTCCACGTGATAGCCTCCCGCTCCCTGATTGGCGGTTTTGAAACACAGCGCGTGAGCTCATTGGTGAGTTTTTGAACCGCTGCATCACTGCGATCAATTCAAAAGAGTCTAGGAGCATTCCAGCGGCAGTCTGTGCACAGAGAGTACACACGGTAGGAAACGAAGCACAGTCCGGTAAGTATTATTTTACTTTATACTGACTGCAAACGAAATTGAATGATTAAACAGTACTACTGAAAACTCGGGCAGTTCGGTGTGGACAGAAAAGCGCTCAGTTGCGACCAGAAAATCAGTAGAAGGTACCCTTGTAGAGTAAGCCTTAGCTAACGTTGAGCTAACGTTGGTGACCTTTAGTTAAGCAGAAAAAACGGTAACTTAACGTGACTAAATTTCAGTCTTTCCAGGTTAAGTTGCTGTTTTAACGTTGAAAAACACAAATGAACAGTTAAACAACTCATGTAAAAAAAACAAAAAATGGCTATGTGTTAAAATAGAGAGGCAACTAACGTAAAGATAGTTGTAACAACGTCAGCACTATTGATATGACTGTTTTTTTTCAGGCAATAATGGAAGACTACTTGAAGATAGAGAAAATTGGAGAAGGTTGGTCTTACTGTTTTCTTGTCTTCTCAGTTATTGTGAAATTGCTTCAAATGTTATACATCGGAGATGATGGCATGCAGTAATGGAAATAAAGTTAAGTTATTAAGTCATTGTTTTCAGCATTCTCCTATTGTCTTTATAGCTACTTTCATCATCAAGGTGACGACTTTAAAGTGCATTCAGTATTAGATTGGCTCCTTTGGTAACATGATGTCCCTACAGGTACCTATGGGGTGGTGTACAAGGGCAGGCACAAGGCCACAGGGCAAGTGGTGGCCATGAAGAAGATCCGTCTGGAGAGTGAGGAGGAGGGGGTTCCCAGCACAGCTGTCAGAGAGGTGTCTCTGCTTCAGGAGCTCAATCATCCCAATGTTGTACGGTACGCTCACCCTGTGTGGAGTGGAGAGGGTTATCGAATGGGAAGAAAGGGTTTAAAAAGTGAATTTCCTTCTGATGAAATGTTATAATATGTTAAACTTATATTAGGACACTCGCAAATGTATTAGATCTCAGTAAAAATAAGCTCCAAGAAAACAGCAGCACTGAGATAGAAAAGCATCTGATGCTACGGCACTGCTGCTTTCTGTGTTCTGAGTTGTATGTCACTGTCATGGCTATTTCACAGGCTTATGGCACTTATAAACACTGTCACTCATGCCCCACTGTTTAACCACCTTATAAAGACACATCAACAATAACATCCAGGTTGGAATTGACCTATGCCACTAGAACAACAGTGGCTTCCATAGATGCACCATTTACAAACAAAAAAAGGGAGAATTTTTTAAATATCCTATTGCAATTCTTTTTGATGGATATTGCAATTGCAATATTACTCATGATTAGGGCTGCAAATTTTAAGCACTTTCCTTAATCAGTTAACCAGTAAAATTAACGATTGATTTATCATTATTTGAAAAAAAAAAACCCCAAACAAAACATAAAACAACACCAAATGTGTTTCCTTTTTTCCTGAGTCAAGGTTAAAAGCATCATATTGCATATTCTTTGACAGCATTTCATAGCCTATCGATTAATCGCTTAAATTTTACATGTAAGATTAAATTAATTCTGATCGATTAGTCGATCGTTGATATATTGTTACCATTCATACTCAAGATTATTGCATATCATTTTCACTGAGAAAAAATACACTAAATTAATATGATATGGGTTTTGATAGGGTCTGTACCAAAAAAAAGCATGCTCCCTTGCTTAGTCAGCTCTTTTTTTTGTGTGTGTTTGTGTTTGTGTCCCAGACTCCTGGATGTCCTGATGCAGGAGTCTCGTCTTTACCTCATCTTTGAGTTCCTGTCCATGGATCTGAAGAAGTACCTAGACTCCATCCCCTCTGGACAGTACATGGACCCCATGCTGGTCAAGGTACCTTTCATTGGGATGAATAACACCTTTCAGCAGTTAATCTTAGGGAACTACTGATTTGTAGTCTAGTGTGATGGTTTTAATTGGATTATGGAATGACATAAAATATCACAAGGTGGGAGCTGTAATTTTTACAGGAGTTATAATTTTTCAGTTACATGGGGGGGGTTATTAAATGACTCAAACACTAGCAAAAGGAAAAGGGACAAAAGCACATGAAAATTACTTACAAGTTAGCCAAAATATGGGGTAAAGTAAAAATCACTTGAAAAAAAAGCCTAAAAATAACAATATTTTTGCAACATAATTTTAAATATATAATTATGATTAGTTATATTGTTTTCTGGACATTTTTCCTGTCTTTTTCTAAATAAATATTATTTTCTAAATCTACTAATTTGTTGAACATTTCCTGCCAAGTTGCTCATTGCCTTTTTCCAATGTTTTTGAAATAAATCAAACCAGTTTGCTCAGGGTTTAATGGTTTAAATACCTGTGAAAGGCGTCTGAATGCAGCACAGAACAGTGATGTCTGTCCAGCTCTCAGAGTTAAATGTTATGGTTTTTAAAAATGTAAAGTTTTTTTTAGTTCTCATGGGCAATTTCTTTACCACAATCAGACCTTTGCAGGCACAGAATGTCATTTGTAAATTATTTTTGTGGTACACAAGTTTCCTATGTTTACAGCTGTCAGGAATAGCAATAACTTTATGTATTTGTGTCACTAGAGCAGGGTGATGTGGAGGATATCAAGTATCACAAGAGTTTTGACCAAATATTGATACCATTAATATATGGCCCACCATATTTGTCACTGTAAAAAAAAAAATAAGAAAAAAGAAAACGTGGTGAGGGGTGGACGATATTACCAATTTTGCTAATACTGAGGGTTACCACTGACTTTCATTAACGGCAGCTTCATATAATTTGAAGTAAATATTTAACCATTAGCCAAAGACTTTAATTGAAATTACATTTAAATACTATAGCTAATACCAGAACTGACGGTCTTTGCCACCATCTTTATGAGTCACCCATACTAAAAGGGTGATGCCATGGAAAAAGCTCTGTGATTGGGTGCTCAGGTTTAAAACAGATTAATGTGCCATTTATCTCTTGCTGCCAATCCATTTCAACAACCCTGACCATGTTTCCATCTCCATGTTCATTTCCCTTCGCCCCCTTTTAGAGCTACCTTTACCAGATCTTGGAGGGCATTTACTTCTGTCATTGTCGTCGAGTCCTCCACAGAGACCTGAAACCACAGAACCTCCTAATCGACAACAAGGGAGTTATCAAACTGGCAGACTTTGGTCTGGCTCGGGCCTTTGGTGTACCTGTCAGGGTCTACACCCATGAGGTGAGAATCCACTCACACACAGATGCTAGAATGTACCCAATGAATCAGTGTTTCTCCTAGTAACTTGTGCCCTTGTGCTGTCACTATGTACTAATCAAGGATGGAGGTGGTCGGAGTTAGGGCAAATACTGTTTGGTGGGTAGATTTTAGCATTTACCATTCACACACAGGGCTGGAAATGAACTTTTTTTTGTCCACTGTGGCTGGTGGCTGATGCTAATTGCCAACCCTGTTGACACTGGGATTCATAGACTAGAACTGCACTGACACAGAGGTCAGAGGTGAAGCATCACCAACACTACGTGAACAAACCACCAGGCTCTAAAATGACTGCTGAGCTAAATGAACCCGTCTGTGTCTGTGTCTGTGTGTGTGTGCGTTTGTTTGTTTTCCAGGTTGTAACCCTTTGGTACCGGGCTCCAGAGGTCCTTCTGGGTTCCCCCCGATATTCAACCCCTGTGGACGTTTGGAGCACTGGGACCATCTTTGCTGAGCTCGCCACTAAAAAGCCTCTGTTCCATGGAGACTCTGAGATTGATCAGCTCTTTAGGATCTTCAGGTAGGCTCACCAAAGCATACACACAAGCATTTAGTAGAACCTTCATCAGGTGTTCCACATAACGGTGGAAGTTACCTTCTCAGGCACACTCTGCTGTGCTCTGCTGCCATAAGTATCTGGTGCGCAGACCTCATGCGCCCAGTAATGCAGGAGGTCTGGGTACTTTTACACTGCAGGAAAAGAGCTTTTTTGCTTCATGCACTACTGAGCAGCACTCATAGAAATGAAAGAGGCCCTGCTTCCATCTTCCGGGCTGTTTTTGAACACATCCATGAAGCGAGGCTATAATCTAGTATGTTCAGGTAATCCTGTGATTTCTGATAAAAATGGTCCAACTATAAGAATCTCTGCCAGAAGTAAACAGCAAGGCATTTGTAATGTTATCATCCTATTTACAACTATCACATTCATTTTCATTTGTGTGGGGCAGCTGTACAATTAACTCCTAAAAATAGATTTTGTATAGGGGTTTGAGAAAAACTAATTGAATTAAGAATCACATTTTTTTTATGTTTTTGTTTGTTTTTTTTAATTTCAAAATTCTTGAATCAATGCAATTCAGCTGCGGCGGTGAAAATAAGTTGCTGCTTTTATTGTGATAGTCTCTGAGCTTTAGCTTCTAGCTTTATCTTTTTCACCTGTTCTTGCTGCTGATTCGCTTTGACATCTTAAATATATACTTCAAACACAGACTGTAGACCCTTCTGTCTGCTCCTCTGTGGGACTGCATTTTCATTTTCCAAAACTTAGATCATGTTTCTTCAGAGTGCAGTTAGTGACAGTGGGCTCTACGCTAGCTCCTATAGCTTAATAAACCATCAGAAAGTCGCAGGGTTTTGGCCTGATTCACATTACACACGGAAACCGTGCATTACGGCAATCTCGCCAAACTGCAGCATGTTTTACGCTCGTGGTGTTCACACTGACAGCGTTGTGGCTGCAAGGCTTCTGCAGGGTTGCCTGCTGCTGTGAGTTCTGTATTTCCATATTTATAAGCACAAATTCCACTCATTTGAAGAACAACACGGTCTTGAAAATATTTCAAAATAAAATGCCTTCTGTCAGCAACTGATGGGATTTTGTCAACAGACTTAATTTGAGGACTTTTATTTGTCTTTGTCTTTCCTCATCTCTGTGACAGAGAGAGACTTTTAAACTGCAGTAAAAGGCGATATAGAGTCAACGTAATCATCAAAACACCATATTCATTGTTTATTTCTGCCCGTAGAAAAAATTGGCGACTGTTTTTCTAGATGTGCTGCGCCTGAGACGCAGCAGAGACATGCCTGACAAGTGCTGCTTATGCAGGCTGTGTAGATGCTCTAACTCATTATTTAACATGGACTCGGAAAAAACCCAACTGGTTCAGCGACGCTCACACACTGCTTCTGCGTGAGATGCAACACAGGCCTTAACCAGGGGTCACTTCCTATGGGTGCCAAAAGGAAGTGGTCAGTGCACCATGGAAAACTGGCACACTTCATGGTGCTTCAGCGTCCAGTGTGAACCCCAAAAGATGAACTTCAGTAATACATTATTTTTTTTTCATCTTTCAAAAGCAAGTGTACAACCTGCAACTTTCCATAACACTACATGACTGGTTCATTAATGCAAAAGAAAAAAAGTTTGCACATTGCACAGTAAGAGGCACAATATGATGAGTTAAATAATGACTTTTTTGTACATCAATCTGAGTCATATTCAGTGTCCCCAATTCAGACATTTGTCAAGAGTTTTTATCTTTGTGAATATAAATTATATTGAAGTTTTCAGAGATTCCAACGGTTTCTTCCACTTCTGCAAAGAGAGATAAGTCTGTCTGTTGACCTGTTCTTTTAAGAGTCACACATGAAAATGAAAGAAAGGTTGTCTCTGGTCCACTTCACCATGGTGGCTCGCCTCGCCAGCATTAAAAGCGATTGAACCACTTCACCATGTTGTCAAAGAGAGACGGGGACATTTCCAGGCAGACATAAAAGTGGATTTTCTGACACCTGTTGACCTGTTGCTGTACTAATGTTTATACATACTGCCCTCTAAAATAACTGAATTTTGTTGTATTCCCACAAGCCATGCAACCTAGTGCCTACATGAGTTTTACATTTGGGACAATGTTGTGAAATTCCTGCTTTATACTTACTATAAATGTATGTTGATAAATAGATATTATGTAGTATATTGTATTTTAACTCTTTATATCTTTTGCAGAATCACTCTCTACTCACTAAACAGATAACGTAGCTGAACTTTGTTTTAAACAGTTCTGAAATAATCCAATAATAATCTAGCAGGCCACTTTCTTATTTTGTGAATAAAGAACTACACAAGTCATACATGCTGCAGCGTCTGTGTTACATTCAGTCCTGAAAGTTCCTGAACTATCAGAAGGCATAGTCCCCAGGACAGGGACTATTTTAACAGCTGGACCTATCAAACATGAGCTGGAGGTAGTTCCTGAGGGTCTTGGTCTCCTGGGGCACTTCCTGTTTAACCGTCTTTCTCTGCTATTCCTTCTCTGAATCCTGCTGTCTGTTTCTGTTCTCTGCAGGACTCTGGGAACCCCAAACAATGAAGTGTGGCCTGACGTAGAGAGCCTGCCGGACTACAAAAACACCTTCCCTAAATGGAAGTCTGGCAACTTATCATCAATGGTGAAAAACCTGGATAAGAACGGCCTGGACCTGCTAGCGGTAAGAACTACGGCTGGGACATTTAACAACTCAATTCTAAATGATATTATGGGGGTAATGATTTGCTTTGTCTTACAAGATAATACCAGATAGGAGGATGCAGTCCTTGTTTTTGCTATGTGTGGTTAACATCAGTCCTCCAAGAGTTCCTTTTTTCAAACCAGTCAGTCACATAAAAATCTGCAGAATTGGGTAAGATGAACTTCAGGAGCACGTCTAGTATTACCTGACCTTCAGAAATGGATAACTTTGCGTCGGGTCACAAGTGCCAAATAAGGGCCCTCTCCACCTGAGGGGCCACAAGGGCCAATCAATGGCCATTGAGCATTAATTATTAACTGGTATCTTTAATTGGCTACAAGGGCCAATGATGGTAATATAGAGGGTCAGTTAACCATTAATTAGTGGACAAATGGACCAGGCATCACTAAATGATATCTTTGTATTGGAAGTCGTGTCTGTGTCTGTGTCTGTGTGTGTGTGTGTGTGTGTGTGTGTGTGTGTGTCCATGTGTGTCCGTTGTTATGGTGATTAATGGCCTGCCTGCACCCCTCCTCCCCCCTCTCCTCTCAGGTCAGCTCAAAGGAGGCAGCTGAATTTGATGGAAATGTCCATGTCAAACTCCTCCATTTTACAGACATACCTTTTAACAAATAGTCAAAATATTACAACAGGAAGAGAAAGGAGGTCGTGACGAAGGCAGCCATATAATTTTTGTGTGGAAAAATATCTGCTACATATCCCATATCATTGTGTAAAGAAAAAGTTCAAGAAGCCAATTTCCAGAAATGTTTCATTTTCGTTCGTATTGGAGTAAATGGGGAATTTTTCGGCTCTTCCTTTTGACGCCCCATGAGCCAGCTGTGTTGGGTTGTCAGCTTTCAAACCCACTTAATTCAGCAACCACAAGTTTTCCTACGCTGTGATGTACAAATTGTGTACATTCGCTGCTCGCTGTGGGAGTAGTGGCAGTTTGTTCAGGAAATTTTTTGATTATTTTTCAGCTCCTCCACACTAACGACAGAGTGGCTTTGATCTCTGACAAGAGTTCCACCCATAAGAAACCATTGTAAAATCTGAAAACGTCTGAAAAACATCACCATATGTTTACTGCGAATTCGTAAAAACCATACAAGTCATGAAAATTTCCAGTTACGTCAACACAATCCACGACCTGGTGAACCGTTTAAAGTTTGAATCATTTCTCTGCTTCAACGTATGGCGATGTTCTATGGCCTCAAAGAGTCATGAACTTGAGCTCTTTTTTCATCTCTTTCAGGAGGCTCTTCATTTACTTTAAATGGGAAATTTTCTGCAGTTTTTGGGGGATTTGGGGAAAACTGCTTGGCAAAACTCATAGCACACCATTCCTGAATTTTCCGCACATTTTGATGTATGTTTCGCAATGCAGGCACTTCAGGATATGTGTTGCGCCGTATTGTAATAGGTTCCTTGCGCTGCTACGCAGTGCAGGCACCCTAATGAAAATGCAGCACAGTCAGGATACAGACACTTCATGCATCGCAGGTGTGACTTGAAAGACATGGTGGAGCGCTGTGGATGTGTTATATGCTCTGAGGAGGCAGGGATGCACTCTGTATGGCTTCAGTGGATAAATAGATCTGTCCTTCATTACAATCCTTAAATCTGATCCTCATAATAGGTTTATTTTTAAGTTGTCTTGGCACATTTCTTATGTGTCACACAATATCAGGCTGTGTAATATGCTATTAAAGGTAACATCTGTACACCTACTCCATGCCTTACAAGTTTACTCAAGTCACCATTTTCATCCTACTTGGTTCTTCATCAGGTCAAAATGTACATTTGACCTTTGTTATATATATATATATATATATATATATATATATATATATATATATATATATATATATATATATATATATATATATATATATATATATATATATATATATATATATATATATATATATATATATATATATATATATATATATATCGGAGATTACTCCTGTTCTCCCTTAACCTTAATTTAATACAATTTTGAATGCAGGGGTTTGCAGACTGATGGTGGCTTTTATTATAGTGTTTTAATATAAAGATGAATTCTAATATATATTTAAAAAAAATCTAGATATGCTGCTGCTGCATCATGCCTGAGGGAGCCAGTTCCTACTGACAAGCTCATAGCCATGGCCTCATGTGAGCTAAAAAAGACTAAAAAGTGTTTCCATTGTAGTTTTGCCAAATATGGCCTTTTCTAATTACCTGAAATACCATGTTGTGTGAGCGTAAAAATGTTTACAATAAATGGGCGTTCGTTTAGGGTTTTTTACGTGTTTTCGTTAGGTGTATTTTACATTCTCAATTTCATTTTGTGCAATTTTGGGGTTAATGGAAACTCACCTAATGTAGAAGTCCTATTGTCACTCAATATCCGGATCTCCTGAATGATGGTCTCTTGTTTTTTTCCTCTGTCTTGTTTGTTTTCTGTAGAAAATGTTGACCTACAATCCTCCCAAGAGGATCTCGGCACGTGAGGCCATGACTCACCCTTATTTTGATGACCTGGACAAATCCACTCTACCTGCTGCCAGCATCAACAAAATCTAAAACACATAAAAATAGTCATACTCATTGTGAATTCTCATTCTGTAAATACTTCTGTGTTCTAATTTTTGTAGACCTTTAGTACAAGTTTGTCTTTCAACAACGTTTTTTCAATAAATCTGCACTTTGTGTGATTCTCATAACTTAATACTTGTTCTTATAATTAACATTTGCTTGAAAATATAAGGCTTGACATGAGGGTACAACAATGCTGTGTAGCCTGGATCCATACAGCCTAAACCTTGGCTCAGAAAATGCAAACAATACAGACCTTTCGGCTATAGGTGTGGAAAAAAAAATCGCTTTTACATATAAGGCCCATTATCACACATCACAGTTTGCCTCAGAGGAACCTTTATGAATAATAGTAGTACTATATGATAGTACCAGGGTTCCCATGGTCATGAAGAACCTTGAAAGTCTTAAAATTTTGCAATCACATTTTCCAAGCCTTAAGAAGTTATGTAAGTGGAGTTAATAAAAATCATTGAAAGTTTTGGAAAGGTCATGGAATTGTGTTGTGTGTAATGAAATTGTTAGTAATCTGTGGATAACCTTCCATTAATGACAAATTTATCTTGGCTGTAAATGTTGCATAGCTCTAATATGTGCCTGTGTGACATTTTACAATCACATACCTTTCCTCTATTTCGTCTCTCCCCTCATGTTTGATTCTGAATCTGGTTTGTCTGATATGGGCAAGCTTTTGTATGGGTCCATGAATAGTCAGACTATTTGAATATCAGAATATTTATGGGCAAAATTTAGACATTTTGCCCATAAAAATGTTTGGGAACCCAGTAGTACACATGTATGAATATATAATATATGGGGGTAATAGATAGATGGACAGAGAGAGATGGTTTCAATGGAACATTACAAAAAGAGCCTTTTGCAGCCTTTTTGTCTATGTACAGTCTTTGTACAAGTTTTGTGCAGAAAGTGTAGAAGGAAAAAAGGAGTTGAAAGGCTTATCCTCTTTTACTTTTATACACATGAGAGGGTTTGCTTTAATGTCTGTTGATGGGGTTAGGACCAAGGTCTGCCTGCATCACTGTCACGTCACTCAGCATGGTCACTGATTTTCAAGCATAATTTCTTTCCACATACATTTTTTCTGCGGAAAAATAGGGATATTTAATAAAGGAAAGGGCTGTTACCTCAGACTTGGTTTGAAAATAACATTTATTTCTGTGACACTCAATAGTGTTTCAGAAGGATCATTAGACTAAGTGATTGATGAAGAGTACCTTTCCCTTACTGCTAAAGAGTTGTCTGGTAGCTAAGGCCCATTCTATGGGTGTTTCAGAGTTATACAGAGGAAAGTTATTTTCAGTACCTGATGTGTGCAACCCACCCAATCTGTAAGTAAGTAAATTTTATTTATATAGCACCTTTCATAGATAGAAATCACAAAGTGCTTTACAATAAAAACACAGTGCTTCACAAACAGAATAAACGGTGATTTACAAAGGATAAAATACAACACAGTTCTTCGAAATAAGGCAAAAGAAAATACAATATAAACACCAAGTTAATAAAAGAGGTTAATTAAAAGCTTGTCTGTATAAAAGTGTCTTCAGCTGCATTTTAAAGGAGTCAGTGGAGTTGGTGCAGCGTAGAGCCAGTGGCAGAGAGTTCCATAGTCTCGGTGCTACTGCCTGAAAAACCCGATCACCACGAGTTTTAAAATGAGTGCGTGGGACGAACAGCAAATTCTGGCCTGCTGACCTCAGAGCATGAGATGAAGAATGTGGTTGCAGCAGGTCAGAGATATATTGTGGTGCTTCACCATGTAGGGCCCTAAAAGTTAAAACTAAAATTTTAAAATGAATTCTAAAATGTACTGGTAACCAATGAAGAGAAGCTAAAACTGGAGTGATGTGTGACCTTCTATTTGTGCTAGTTAAAAGTCTAGCTGCGGCATTTTGCACTGTCTGGAGACGATTTAAAGCTGACTTATTTAAACAGATAAAAAGACTGTTGCAGTAGTCCAGACGTGAAGAAACAAAAGCATGCATAATCATCTCAAGTTCTGCTTTTGACACCAGTAATCTGAGTTTTGAGATGTTCCTGAGGTGGTAAAAACAGTTTCTGACCAGCTGTTTAGAATGATGCTCAAAAGACATTGATCTATCAAAGAGGACACCCAAATTTCTAACTGATATTTTATCTGAAAACCCTAAAAAGCTTATGTGTTTTTTGATTTCTGGGATTTTCCTGTCTGGAGCTATAATCAAAGTTTCTGTTTTTTCATTGTTTAATTGTAGAGAATTATTTTGTAACCATGTCTTGATGTCTGTCAGGCAGTGTATTAAACTAGATAATTTATGAAATTCAGAAGCTTTGAAAGAGCAGTATATCTGGATGTCGTCTCAAGATAGAGATGATAAGATATAGCATTAAAATGTCTTATAATTTGCCCAAGGGGAAAAATGTATAATAAAAACAGAATCGGACCCAGAACGGATCCCTGGGGGACCCCACAGGGTAGGTCCGCTGTATCTGACGTTATTCCATTTAGGCAAACACTGAAAGATCTCTTAGATAAATAGGATGTAAACCATTCTAAAACAACACCAGTAATGCCAAACAAATCTTTTAGCCTGTTTAACATGATACCATGATCAATAGTATCAAAAGCAGCTGGAGAGATCGAGTAGAACCAGAACTGTGTACTTCTCCAGCCGCCTACTGCCATCAAGATGTCACTAGAGATCTTCAGTAAAAGCAGTTTCTGTAGAATGAAATTTATAAACCCAGACTGGAAAGTATCCATCACATTATTTTTTTCCAAAAAATATAAAAGTTGCTCTGCTACTGTTTTTTCCAAGATCTTTGACATGAAAGGTAATTTGGATATTGGTCTGTAGCTGGTTGGCAGAGATGGATCCAAGTGAGGTTTTTTTAACAGAGGTTCAACAACAGCTTTTTTAAAGAAGTGGGAACTGAGCCAGAAAGAAGAGACATTAATGATTTCAACAATACAGGGCCCAATAGAGTGAAAGACATTTTTAAAGAAGGGAGTAGGGAGGATGTCAAGAGGGCTTGAAGTCTGTTTCATATGACCAAGTATAGCGGTGATGTCCTGTAGGGTCACAGAAGCAAAAGAAGACCAAGTTTCAGATGTAACCAAATTGCAGATATAATGTTGAGGATTTAAAGGGGAAATACCTGATCTGATGGTAGCAATCTTATTTACAAAAAGTGTAAAAACTCATTGCGCTCAGTCTTTGAGTATACTGGTGCATGGGGAATATCAGGAGAGATGATATTACTGATTGTATCAAACAAGACTTTAGGATTTTTCTTTTTTGAGGCAATAAGATTTGTAAAATATTGTGTTCTTGCCTGTTTTATCATGTCATTTAAGGAAAAATCGATTCTTTAAGATGAAGTCTATGAACCTCTAGTTTAGTGGTTTTCCATAACCGTTCTATTTTCCGACAGTATCTCCTAAAGTGCCGGATACTTTCACTTATCCAAGGACAGTAAGTTGAATGTTGGGCTCTGTTTGTTTCAAAGGTGCCACTCTGTCTAAAATAGATGTACATTGGTTGTTAAAAGATGAAACCAAAAACATCGACATCACTATGAGCCATGTTTGCATCAAACAAGTTTGAGAACCTTTCAGCAGCAGCCTGGTTTATGATTC
Organism: Plectropomus leopardus; assembly: GCF_026936395.1. NCBI lineage: Eukaryota > Metazoa > Chordata > Actinopteri > Perciformes > Serranidae > Plectropomus > Plectropomus leopardus. The sequence continues at coordinate 33,237,728 of NC_142188.1, read as the reverse complement.
TCCTTTGAATCAGTGGTTTGGGTGGCAAGGGATCCAGGTAAAATGATAGATTAAAATAAATACAGCTATGGTCACTCACGTGTACATCCTCTAGACATACGCCATGTATGTTTAAACCCAAGGAGAAAACAAGATCCAGCGTATGACCCCTTATGTGTGTGGGGCCAGAGATATGTTGTTTAAAGTTAAAAGACTCTGTAATAGTGAGTAGTTCTGCAGCCATATTACAGGAAACATTATCAATATGGAGGTTAAAATCTCCTAATATTAAAACATTCTCCAGTTTAATAGTGGCTGATAAAAACTCATTAAAACTGCTAGAAAGGCTCCAGCAGCACCAGGAGGTCGATAAATCAAAATGCAGTAGAAAGACTTTGGGTAACCAACCTTAATCATCTGTAACTCAAATGAAGAGAATGAGTCAGAGTTTACCAGTCTGCAAGTAAATCTGTCCTGAAACACGGTAGCAAGTCCTCCGCCACGTCCAGAAAGACGTGGGGTTCCAATGACAGAGCAACCAGGTGGGCTGATTTCTTTCAGATGAATAAACTCCATGTCTTGCTGCCATGTCTCAGTCAGGAACATGAAGTCTAAAGATTTCTCCATAAAAAGATTGTTCAAAACGAAGGATTTGTTCCTTATAGAACCGGCATTGAGCAGGGCGATCCGAATCGATGATGGTCTATCAGTGCACTCCATAGCTGACTGTAACGGCACTGGAATCAGACAATTTGCACCACTTTTATGGGTTTTCCTACGAGATCTCTTTCTAATGACAGTTTGGATGGGTTTAGTGGATGATTGAACAGAAAGAAGACAGCAGGGGGCACTAGAGCTAAGAACAGTAGGCTGAGGTGTGTCTGAGGTGATATCTGGGGTAGGGGGCAGCTGGTGTTGCAAGGGGGCACTACTGGGCCAAAAGGAGTTTTGTGAGGCTGACATGGTGGCTGTGGAAGAAGTGTCTGTGTTGGTGAACAATAATCTATCATGAGTAGCTATAAGTCATCCTGATCCTTGATTTACATTTGTACTGTACTGCGGTCTGCCATCCTGGACATCTATCTACTGGACAAACATATGTTTTATACCTGTCAGATACTTTCTATGCATGCTTGGTCAAACTAGATATTGCCTTTTACTGTCAGAGACAGATCGGAGCCGGAGGAAGATGAGAACCATCGTGAAAATATCACATGAATTTATTATTATTATTAAAGACGTCCGAGACTGATTTCCATGTCCAAATTGAGAAAATGAACTTCATTTTGTTCTCTGAAGCTACTCTGTTGCATTTGCCTCATTGAAAATAATTTACATATTCTTTGGCTAATTACTCTTCTGAGCTTGTCTGCATACTTTTGGCATGTTAGAAGAGAATAACTGTAATTTTGAATATTGCCAATAAAGTAAAGCAGGTGCCTTCAATGTTTGTGCTAGCTGTGGAGATTGATTTCTTCATAGATGAGGAAAGAATGAGGCCTCAGAGTTTACTATAAATCAAACTTGTATAGCAAATACAAAGTAAAATTAGTAACAAAAAGCGGCAAATGAACAACACAAACACAAAAAGCTAAAATAGAGCAATAAGATTATTAGATTATTATAACTATAATGAGATAGTAAAGGTATAGTATAAAAAATATGTTACATATTTTAAATTAATTTTATTTAATTATTTAATCTTATTTCTTTTTTAATGAATATAATTTTCTTTTTTAATGAATATAATTTTCTTTTTAAATGAATTTATTTAATATTTATTGTCTTCACAGCTTGTGAGAACAATAAATCTCTGCACAAAATTTAATGTGTTAATAGTCACAGCTTTTATACTTAGTGAGGTAATGTGGGATTTTCAGCTTCCCTTTTGAAGAAATAAAACGAGGGCTTCACCCATCATTCACCGATGGTACTCATGTCAACGCAACTCAACATCTGTTTGTCCAAGTTAGGCTGCCGTAAGTGGCACAGCACTCGCGCATGTGCAGAACGCATCGGGTGGGCGGCATGGATGGGATCAGGTAGCGACAGTGCGCAGTTGTTACTGAAACAAAGTTAGTGTTATAAATGCTGAACGGCCTCGTAGTTGATGTAGTTGAAGTGGCTGCAGAAACGCGCGGCTGTCTGTGTCGGCTATATGCTAAGGTTTATGCTAACGCTGCCTGACAGTTCAAGCTAACTGTTTAGTTAGCAGCCTGACGTCAGAGCCGCCTCTCTGCTCCGTGGAGTCAAAGTGAGACTCAACGTCAAGTCTTTCCGACAGATATTTAGGTTAATATTTTAATTTTAAATTCTAAGCACTGTTCACATACAGCAGCAGACCGCCGTGTTAGCTTGTTAGCATCTTTACGATGTGCCAGGTGGATGAAGACTACCATGATCAGCTGGAGCGCGTGGAGGTGCCCAGGTACGTCATCACATCACTGTGTACATGTTGGACACGTGTTACACGTTTAAGCGTCATCATAGAAAGGTGTAAATGTAAAAAGCACGTACTTCTGTGAAAGTTGAGCTTCTTCACGCTGACTGGACACAGTTCCAGCAGAGTCACGTGATAACATCAGAGTTAAGAAAAGATTTACGTGTCAAAGGTCAGTATGTCGTTTCTTTGAATAAACAAAGAAACGACAGAGTGAAACGCAGCTTAAAACGAGATTCCATGAATGAGCACTTTTAGTAAGTACACTGAAAAGCACTTCTCATGAAGCAAAATAAAATGACCCCTTGAAACCCGAGCAAACTGCTTGATTTCTCTCCAAAACACAGGAGGAGGGCAAGTTAACAAAAATGGCCACAGAAATAGAATGAAATGACCAAAAACTTACAATAAAATTACCAGAAAACAACTTAAGAAACGCACAAGAAAATTATATATATATATGTGTGTGTGTGTGTGTGTGTATTCCCTGTTTCGGGAAAAAAAAAATTTAAATATACATTTAAGTGAATTATAAATAATAATGATGATTATTAGAATTTTTTACCTAATTCTTTTGGTAAAATCTAATAATTCCTGCTAATTTTAAGATCAATTCCCCATCACCTTTTACTCATATATGCAGGACATTTGCAGGACATTTCTTGTCAAGCTGCTCATTATGTTTTTCATGTGTCTTTGGAAGAAATCAGACCAATTGTCTCTGGTTTCAGAGGTTTAAATGCTTATGAAAGGTGTCTGAAGGCAGCACAAAGAAAAGTGATGTCTATGCTATTTATCATCCCATGAATTTTGAATGATTTGAGAACTCTGAACTCTTCTAGATGGTTTGCTATTATGTATATTTATTAATTATCTCTCTCTCTCTATATATATATTTTTTTAACCTTTTTTTGTATGTTATTCTTTTGTGTATATTTGTTAATTTAACTTACAAATAAAATAAAATATGAATCCATGCTCATGAGTTCATAGATGTCCATTGTTCCTCCTTTTCTTAGTGTTTCCAAAAAATGTGTCAAATGCAAAGAGGGGACAGCCGCTGTGGTCATCAGAGCAGGAGACACATACTGCAGGTAAGACATGCAGTACTCAGCACTGTTACTCCTGTGTACTACACAGCTGCTGCATAATGTATATATGACTTATATATTACACCGGATGAGATGTTAGGTGTGGTTGTATGAGGACCCAACTCATTTATATTCTCTTGCTTGAATTAATTCCATCCATTTATTTTGATTTTATGTTATGATTGTTTTTTTTTTAAACTTGTATGCTTTTTATGTGCTTTTGCTGTTTAAACTTTTGTTGTTCAATATTTCTTTTATATTCATATTTATTTCATTTGTTTTTCACCTCTAGCCTGTCTGCAACTTATTTCCACAGTTATGGTATCCATGGGCTGTATAATGATTTGATTTGGTTTATTTTTACATTTAAATAAATAAAGACATAAATATATAAAAATTTTAATGTGTTGCAGTCTCATGTGTAAAGCACTTTGAGATGTATTTTATGTATGAAAGGTGCTAAACAAATAAAGATTATTAATATTATTATCATCATCATTATCATTATTGAAAGATTATTATTAGCTACAAACCTTAAGCATGAAGCTTGATGTAAATCATTTCTGTAATTTGAGACTGGGCCCACAGATTGATGATCTGCCTCTGACTCTGCTCACTGTCTCTGTGTGTTTCAGGGTGTGTTTCAAGGAATACTTCATCCATAAGTTCAGAGCCATGCTGGGTAAAAACAGGGTGATTTTCCCTGGAGAGAAGGTAAGCTGGGTTTATTTCTGCACTCATGTTCTCTCCTGACACAGCATGACTACATGATGTTGACTTGAATTTGTTCTAAATAATTAAAACAAAGTGAAAAGGTGTGATGTGTATATTGTGGCTGCAGGTGCTGCTGGCTGTGTCTGGAGGGCCGTCTTCCTGCTCCATGCTCAGTCAAGTTCAAGAGGTTTGTCTTTTAGTCCATCTGTCACCATGAAAGCATCTTTTAACAGAGTGCTTCTTTAAAGAGATAATCCCAGTGTTTTACAATAATAATAATAATAACTTGTGCTTTGACAAACAAAGCAAAAGGGTAGAGTTAGGATCAAATTAAAACTAGTGGACAAATATTGCAGGATGTATAATGTCATTGTAAAACAAAAATAAAATACTTGTTTAATATTGTAAGGCTGCCTTCTTGCAGCCTTAACTTAATGTTTAAATTACATAAGGGCTGTGGTCAAAGACAGCATGGGGATGTCTTCTCAGCTTCTCATTCTCTTTTTAATGTCCACTTCGTCAACTACTCAATGCCACAGAACACATCTGAAGCATCTCTGATATCCCTCAGCGGAAGGTGCACCATGTTAAGTAGGCCTGGTTCCCTTATTTTAACTTACAGCAAAGGCAACTTAAAACAACATATAATGTATGAATATAGCATAAGTGAAATTAACTTAGTTATCCAAATAAATCGGAGAATAAAATAAGATTATCTATGAAATAAAATAAAACTTCACAACAATAAATCTCATCTTAGATTATTATTATTTATTTATTTATTTTACTTGTTGATTTATTTTTATTGTTATTGTGGTTTTTTATGATTTAAATACATTTTACTGTGATTCTCTATCTTAAAATAATTGACTCCCCCTGCTGGGATGCACTGTAGATGTTTTCATGTATGGACTCCTAGTTAACCCCACCTGTGGGCTTTCTTTGGGATGTTGCCGAATGTCCACGCTGAAGAAGGGCGTCCGGCCTGAAAAGTCTGTGTGGTAATAAAAAATGCTACAATCTGAGTACTGTCCTGATCTTTACTGAATTTAAAATTATACAAATAAATAGACCAAAACCAACGAAAGAAATAAAGCAGTAAAACCACAAAAAAATATAAAACTCTTAAAATAGATAAAGTAAAAGTAAATTAAATTATTAAAATAGGTAAAATAAATGGAAATTAAATATTTTTGGAAGATTGCATGACTGGATTTCCATGTCCAGTTGTTCTAACCTTGTGTCCTGGTCTTTGTTTTGATGTTATTGAGGTAACTGAAAAGCTTCTCCTCCTCTCAGGGCTTGAGTCAAAACGCTCACAAGAAGCTGAGATTCTCACCTGGCATTGTCTACATTGACGGTAATGACATTGTGACTCTCAGATAGAGTGTAATCACTTTCATGTTCGTCAGGAGGAGTTGAGTCATTTCAGAAATGATTCCGGTCCAGATTTCCTCTCGGTGACTGTGTGTGTGTTTGTCTGCAGAGGGCGGAGCTGAAGGTCAGTCTGTGGAGGAGAGGCAGAGGATGGCGACTGAGCTGCAGGCCGTGTTTAGAGCTACCGGCTTCCCGTTTCATATGGTGCCTCTGGAACAGGTCAGTGTGGGTGCAGAAGGGTCTGTCACAACACCCAACATCAAAGTCACTCAATCAGTCAAAAACCCCTTTCAAACATGTAAGCAGGGCCCATGCAAGAAATGTGAAAACAAATTATCTTTCATTTTTTCTCATATCCATGATTTGTTCTTATTTTGTTCAGTGTTTACTTATTTTTGCTCTTCTTTTAGGTAAGAGAACATTTTACGAGTGGTCGAGAGCACTCTGACCAAGATAAGAGAAAAGCATCTCATTTTCACAGTCCTCAAATTGTTGCCCAGTGCGATGAAAAAAAGTTTTATATCTGAGGATCTTTTAAAAATGCCTGAATATCATTTAATCAATTTGAGATGATGTTTTAGAGGAAATATCAGTGACTGCATTATTAAATTTCAGGGCTAAAGAAATACTACTATACTCAGTGCATTAATCCCACTTTCTGTAATTTCAGTTACTGTTACTGTGCATCTCTCTGCTGACCAGGGCTGGCATGTCCAGTCTTATTCACGTGCCTGAGTCTTTGCACACGGCACAAAACCTGCCCTTCTATTATGTTTAGGGGGCATTACCTGTGCTAACAGGTGACTTATGATCAGTGGGAGTTCATCATTGAGCACAGCTGGTCAGAGCAGATTTGGGTGGTTAAGAACATTTGATGCAGCTCAGAGTTGACTTCTCCTATTTTTTCTCTTTCCAGAAAGATAAGAGAAAAAATGAATGTTGCTGCATGAGGTTCATTGTTACCTAAATTTGACAACAGTTGTACATGTCGGTCCCATGTCGTGTTTACACGGCAGTAATGTGGTGAGGTTGAGGCTGTAACACTGAGAGCGCTGACAGAAAACGTGTTGTTGTGTCCTGTGACCTCCTCTCAGGTGCTGCACCTGCCCAGCTCGGTGGTGCTGATGGCCCCGTCAGCCTCAGAGCGCCCAGCCAGCGCCTACAAAGCAGCTGTGGATCACTTCATTCAGAGCGACAGCACGAGCTGCTCCACAACACAGGAACAGGGGGAAACATCACTTTCTGTCGTTCAGGAGTCCCACACACGCTCCCTGCAGCAGCTGATCGGCTCGGCTACGACACTGACGGCCAGAGAGGACCTGCTCAACACGCTGAGGTCAGACAGACGCCCCCTGACTCCCTGCTGCTCCTCAGAGATAAGACACCGCTCCCACAGCTGTTGTTTTGACACGTTTTCATTCATATTGGTGTGTACGGTCATGAAAACCCTGGAAAAATAATGGAAGTTTAAAAATCCAATCAGAAAATTTGTAGTCTTTAAATTTAGCCACTAAGTCATAGGTATGTGTTGGTAAAAGTGTGTATGAACCCTGCAGGGGAGAATGATGAGCTCCCTCCTGAAATGAAAGCACATGGTCAGCATGTGCTTGAACACAGATGGAGGCAAAGAGGAAGACAGCAGTGGTCTACGTTTGCCTCGCAGATGACCGTTCTGCTGTGGATTTAAACACACGTCATGTTGAGGAGCTCCTGTGTGTGTTTGTGGCTTTGCTGACCTCACTGTGTGTTGTCGGTACAGGCAGCACCTGCTGGTGCACACGGCTCGCACCGAAGGCTACTGCAAGCTGATGCTGGGAGACAACTGCACCAGACTGGCTGTCAAACTGCTCACCAGTATCTCACTGGGCAGAGGAGCTCAGCTGGCTCAGGACACGGTGTGTATGTGTGGCTGTGTGTGTGTGACAGAGAGGGAGTCAGACTACAGATCCTGGAAACAGCATGGAGGAAAAACAACCAAACAAAAAATAACTGTAAAAATGTAGGTCAAAGACTAGTGTCCAGTGCTCATAACAGGAAAAAAAAGGAGGAATTACATTAAAAAGCGTTTATTGTAGTGGCTAAATCATTAAAAAAGCCAACGTGTTTCGACCACTGACGGTTTTGTAAGGGCTTTAAGAATTAACAAACAAAAAAAATGTTTGTGTGTAGAGCAAATCCAAGTAAACTTCATGTAGTCATGCTGTGTCAGGAGAGAATATGAGTTATTATTTAGGGAATGAAGTGTAGAAATAAACCCAGCTTACTGGTATTTACCCAGCATGGCTCTGAACTTCTGGATAAAATATTCCTTGAAACAGACCCTGAAACACATACAGACAGTGAGCAGTCAGAGGCAGATCATCATGTGTACTACACAGTGGGCATCACGCAACAAATGATATACAAACAAATTTTCTCTTGTTTTTGCTCATATCCAAAATTTGTTCTTATTTTGTGAGTACCCTCTGATTTTGGGATTCCTCAATGTTTTCTTAGTTTTGCTCTTTTTCTTTTTTCAAGCCCTGACAAAGACCGGCAGTGGTGGAAACATGTTGGCTTTTTTAATGATTAAGCCACTGCAATAAAGGCTTTTTATTGTAATTCCTCCGTGTTTTTCACACTGTTTTGGAGTGCCTGGATTTCCTTCCTGTTTATAAGAAATAGCTTGTTTGCGATGACATGATCTTGATGACGCACAAAAGTCAGAACGGAGAACTGGGAACGGAGGAGAGTGAATACACTAAAGCCTTAGATGGACCTGCATGCAGCAGCCATCAGCAGAACATTTTTAGACATAATGGATATGATCCCTGCACTTTACAGAAAAGTGATTTTTACCCACAGGTAGACCATCTGCCTAGTGTGGAAGCAATTCATATCACAAATGACTTCGTCCTACAGACCTCCGACTACACAGTTTGAAGGCATACAAGAGTCTTGAGGCTTCTAACTATTTTGTGTGTGGCTGGCCAACGACATGAGAATGTTTTCTTGAGAATCTTTGTCTTTTTAAATTGCTATTTCAACTCCTTTTTTAACCCTTTTTTTCACCATGTAGTGCATTCATATAACCAAATACAAAGTCAACAAAGCAATGATTATATTGACTAATTATGTTGATGATTATATTGGATAAAATTAACTTATAGCTATTTTAAAAAAGTTACTTAACGTGACAGCAACAGTAGCATCAGTTTGGGTTATCAGGGTTATTTATTTTTTTAAAGCATTTGTCATATTGTCAGTGGGTTTTTTAAGAGATGTTGCAAGAGGAGGGTCATGCTGGTTTTGGCAGGGAAAAGTTTGGGAGCCTTTGCTTTCTGTAATATCAAATGAGGAATCTAACATAAATTTAAATAGAAAATGTGTGTGTGTGTGTGTGTGTGTGTGTGTGTATATAAACAGGGTTTCTCAGACTCCAGGTATGGTGACATCATATTAGTGCGTCCAATGAGGGACTACTCAGCTAAAGAGATCGCTTACTACAACCGTCTGTTCAGCGTGCCCTCTGTGTTCACCCCAAGTCTCGACACGAAGGTGAGATCGACCTCTTTCAAACTTTTCTCTGAACTGCTGTTAAAAATATGGGGATGTTGGTATTTGGGGGCATGCAGCTGGTACATCTGCTGCTGGTTTATTTGAGTTTTAATATGTCCCTGTTATTGCATGAACAAGTCTAGTGTGACTCCATAAATGTTTAAGTTAAGTGTGTGTGTCCCTCAGACAGCAGAAAAGGCCAGCATCCAGCGTCTGACAGAGAGCTTTGTCACCAAACTGCAGGCAGACTTCCCCTCTACTGTCAGCACTATCTACAGGTCAGTGGGAGGGACAAACATCATGGATGTGAGCATGTGTTCTTTCTTTAATTATTAGTAAGACACAGTCAGTCTATCATTTTCCACACACCCCATCATTAACACCATGCTGCTGTGTGTACTGCAGGACCAGTGAGAAGCTGCAGACGGCCTGTAAGAGCTCCACAGCTGAACACTGTGACAGGTGTCTGCTGTGTATGTGCAACCTGGATACTGCTGTGGGTGAGTGCTGGAAGACAGAGTTGAGCTTATTGTATTGCCGTTCTAATAAACATGAGGTGGGTTTCCATTAATCCTCAAACTGCGCAAATTGAAATTGCAAATATAAAATGCGCCTAATGGAAACACCTCAATTTTGAAAAAACTCCCACTTATCTCAAAAAAGGTTTTACTGAAATTCCACCTCTCAAGCGAGGTGGAATTTCAGGTGATTTGAAAAAGCCAACTTTGGCAAAACTGCAATGGAAACACCCTTTTGGCTTTTCTAGGTCACATGATGCTGTGGCTATGTGCTTGTCAGTAGGATCTGGCTCTCTCATGATGCAGCAGGAGCTACAAGAGCTGTTCATGTTGAGCTGATCATGTGGAAGTTTTGAATCCACAATTCCTCTGTGAAATCGTGGACTATCACCTCCCAGAAATCCCTCATGTGGCCGCTCCCACGTATAAGAGGCTCGCCTTTCCATTATGGCTCCATAACTCGCCTACCTGGCCTTGGACTGGGAATAATGATAGCTAGTGTGGTGGCTGCAATAAAAATAAAGCTGCTAATGTTTTGAACATCCATCACCATGCTTCTTATAATGTTATCACCAGAGAAGAAGTCACAGAACATCACTCAGTGGAAACACAGTCATGTAACAATCATCATTTTGAAAATATGGCTTAAGTTTTGTGCACATCTGTGATGAAAACCTTCCTAGAGACACAGATGAAACATTTTTTGAGGGAGCATGCCATTGGCGTCAAACCACTACACATTTCTGACAAGAATCTGTGCTGTACATAACAAGCTGTGTGTAAAATAGGCAGCACGTGTACACGTTGCATTGCACTTACAGTGTACACTTGCAGGTACACTGTATATAGCCAATATAAGCATTCTTTACTCACATAAAAGAAGTCTTGAATGATTTTCGTTTTTTTTTTCTCAGAGAATGCCTCAGCCTTCAAGGCGACACTGATCTCAGAGCAGCTCTCTCAGACCAAATCTCCAGGAGCTTCTACTGCTGAGAGCCAAAGACAAACCCCAGGTACACTAACTGACTCTCTGAATACGTCTTGATTACATCTTCTCTGTAGGCTTAGTCAGTCAGTTGATTCAGAGATAAGTAGAAGAGAGCAACTGTCCTGTTACTTTCAATAAACTTTTGTATTAAGTAAACAATGTTTTGGTTGTCAGAAAGGCCAGGTTTTTGTTATGAATTCACAATGTTTTAGATGCAAAAAAAAACACACATTTAAAAAAAAAAAAAGTTTTTAATATACTGCATGCTATGCGCTTTCAGGCTATAACAAATAACAAATATACATTAATATGATTTTCTATTTTCGTTGAGTTATTTTTTTTAACCAACTCAGACCTAATCGTTAATATCATTTTTTTTTAGAATTTCAGTCTTTTAAATGCCCTTTTTGATGATGCCGCTATGTTTTTCGATGACAAAAAATAACTATTTTCAATATACAAAGCAAAGCTGATTTTTTTTTTTTTTAATCACAGTCTGAGATATGTCAATGATTATCAGCAACACTGATTGTGACAGTGCACCTAGTGGAAATAGCACATAGTTTCTCCTTATGCCAAATATGGTAAAAATTACATCATCAGGTGGAAAATAGTAAAAAAAAAAAAAAGACAAATTGACACAACACAACACAAAAGCCCAGAATGACACCCAGAAATAATACATTGCATGTTTTTGTGCTTTGATGGCTGTGGGATCAAAAATGTCGGTTTGAATGGGTTTCAATGGAGCATTTTTTGCTCTAAACAGTCTGAATGTAACAGTTTAGTTTCCACAGTGTATTTTAGACTTATTGTAGGAGCTGAGTGGCATATCTGTGTGATTTCAACAGCTGTCTATGCAGATGATGCTCCACACAAAATGACAACAATAGACGTCAGAAATGCTTAAAAAAAGTGTTCAGCTCAGTTTCTTGGGGTGACCTCCAGCTCACCAGGTGCCGATGTGGGCCTAGTCCTTTGTATCAGCTCAGGTTTGATTCCGCCTTGTGGCCCTTTACTGCATGTTGTCCTCCATCGCTGTCCCATGTTCCCTGTTTATCAAGCTGTCTTATCAATAAAAGCCAAAAATTTCATAAAAAAACTCCTCTGTTTTCATTAAAGCTCTGGTGCAGCCAGAATCAGCTGCTCCCTCTGGACAGTGCTGCTCCTCTGGTGGAGGAGAGGACTGTGGGAAAGCATGGAGTGGTGGTGGCTGCTGTTCGTCTGCCAGGTAAGTTTTCAGTCATTTTATTTCTCTTGATTAACATCATGTTGTCACCTAATCAGGGATCACACTGACCTTAAAAAGTCCAGTGAGTAGGATATAGATTACCCCAGGAGTGAGCCCTAAAACTCGGAAATGAGTTAGCATTTTATCACCTCTGGGTCCCTCGTCTCAAATGGCATGTTTTTTTGTTTTTTTTATGTTTTTGATTCGAAGCCTGAAATAAGGTCATTAGTTAACACAAGCTGAAGAAACTTTCACATTTTGTTGTACAACATAAAATACATCAGTAAATACCTGCTGTGAACTTTGAGGCTTTTATGTGTGTTTAAGGAGGCGGCTAAATGGGACTACAGAATGTTATCGTGCCGAACATGGCTTTACAGCCTCGTAGCCGTGGCAACATCAGACTTACATCAGACTATTGCATTTAGGCTTCAAAAATATTGAAAGTGGTGTTTAAGTTTTTTTACTGAATTAAACATATAGGTATCATAAATATTTGTTAACCACAGAGCCTTTTTTCTACAATGATCCAAAATCCAATGGAAAATTCCCATAGGCTTTTAAACTTTTTAAACTGTATTTATTGTCTTTTTGAACAAATATATTACATAGTGCCGTACATACATATGCCTTCTGCTATCTATGCACATATGTATACAGACAATGTACCATGTTAATCACTTAATTAAAAAATAGTACATAGAAAAAAAGAAAAAAAAAAGGGGGGAAAGGAGATGCTACATGAGCTTTAAGAAAGGACTTAGAATGAAGGACATAGCACACAATTGCATGCAATGTACACCTGTCTTATAATTAGAGTCTGTAAAATGTGAAAAAAAAATAGAATTTAAATAATAAATAAAATCTGTCTTCCATACAAAATACAAATTTTCTCAAGCTCCAAGTGCTTCATTACATCTCTTAGAAGATTTAAATGTGTCGGTGTAGTCCTCTGTTTCCAATTGAGTAAGATCAGACGCCGTGCGAGTAAACAAATGATATCATATTATATTCCAAGTTGTTATTTATTATGTTAGAGTCTATAATTCCTAAAATTGCAATCAGGGGGTCTAAATCAACAGGTCTGTGTAAAATTCTTGATAAAGTCTGGAAAATATCACTCCAATACTTTAATATCCTTGGGCAATTCCAGAACATATGACCCAATGATGCCGGTGAAAGCCCACAATGATTACATAAGGGATCTATCCCTGGAAATATCTTACTTAGCTTTTGTTTAGACCAGTGTAACCGATGAATTATCTTAAATTGTAGGAGGCCATGTCTTGCACAAATTGAGGCGTTATGGGTCTGATTCAGAGCTGTGTGCCATTGCATCTCTGCAATCTCTTCACCTAGGTCCTGCTGCCAGGCTGATTTCAGATGTTCCATAGATGTTGTACACTTCCACTGGGAGAGCTTTTCATATATATTTGATATACCTCCTTTCTTGTGAGGATCTTGCGTTAGTATCAGTTCCATTGAGGACTGTTCTGGGGAGTTAGGATAATATGGATTATTTTGCTTTACAAAGTTCCAGACCTGCAAATATTTAAAAAATTGTGACAGAGGTATGTTGTATTTTTTTTGTACCTGCTCAAATGATGGGAATACATCATCAATAAATATATCTATGAAGCTACAGATTCCTTTTCCAGACCAATCGTCAAACATTGTATTATTAAATGAGGGTGCAAAAGAATGATTTTTAACTAAAGGGCCTCAAAGAGATCCAGCCTGCCATCATAAAATTTTCTTCCCTGGGACCAAATCTTGAGTGTATGAGAAACTACTGGGTTGTCTAACGATTCGGGGCGTACAGTGGGTAGAGCAGAGAATAACAGGGCTGACGGAGAGGAGGGGGAGCAACATGACCTTTCTATGTTAATCCACAACAGAGGTTGTTTTTGAAGCCAGTAGGCCATCATCCTTATATTACTTGCCCAGTAATAAAGCTTAAGATCCGGCAATCCCATCCCTCCTACTGATTTGGGCCTCTGTAAGAATTCCTTCCTTATTCTATGTTTTTTATTGTTCCAAATAAACTCTGAGATAATTTTATCTATACTGCGAAAAAAAATGTTTTTGATACATATTGGAATACACTGATATAAAAATAAAAACCTGGGGAGGATGGTCATCTTAATTATATTTATTCGTCCAGCTAATGATATGGGGAGCAGGGCCCATCTTTGCAGATCTTGTGTTGTTTGATCCAGTAATTTTAAAAAGTTATCTTTGTAAAGATCTGTAAATGCCTTAGTAATGTTAACTCCTAAGTATTTAAACTGAGTAGAAACTTTAAAGGGCAAAGTTTGAAAAGAGCGTTCCTCAGCTAAGATCTTTATCGGGAACAATATACTTTTATTAATATTAAGCTTATATCCTGATATTCGACCAAATATATTTAAGACAGACAGTATTGCAGGAATTGATTTGGAGGGGCTGGAAATATACAATAGTAAATCATCCGCATACAGCAAAATTTTATGCTCCCCACCCCCTCTAACAATCCCGCTGTATTCAGGTGAAGAGATTGCAAGTAGTTCTATTGCTATTGCAAAAAGCAGCGGCGACAGCGGACAGCCCTGCCTAGTAGACCGTGTTAAATGGAAGTAATCAGACCTTAGCCTATTTGTCTGTACTGATGCCACTGGAGAGGCATAGAGAAGTTTGATCCATGAAATAAATTTGGAGCCAAAACCAAACCTCGACAGAGCCGAGAAGAGATAATCCCACTCGACCCTGTCAAAAGCCTTCTCAGCATCCAGGGATATTATTATTTCTGAGTGGGAACGAGGGCCAGATGTGTATATAATATCAAATAATCTGCGAATATTATGAACCATTTGTCTGTTTTTAATAAATCCCGTCTGATCTTCGTGAATTATTGTTGGAAGCACATTTTCTAATCTAATGGCCATTATTTTAGCTAAAATTTTTGTGTCTACATTTAGTAGACTCACTGGTCTATATGATGTCGGATCGAGTGGGTCTTTACCTTTTTTATGTAATAAGGAAATCGATGCCTGATAAAATGTTGCTGGGAGAAGGCCCCTTTCAACTGATTCATTAAATACCTTTAAAAGGAGGGGGGCAAGTTCTCCAGCAAACATCTTATAAAACTCAGGTGTATACCCGTCAGGGCCAGGCGATTTTGAGCTCTGTAGACTACGTATTGCAAGAGTGGAAAATTCCCATAGGCTTTTGACGAAGGAACCGGGGTGACATTAACTTCCACATCTGCCTGCAGAAAAATGTAATCCCTGGGGCGCTCTGTAGGAGGTTATATTGACAGAAATGGAATATGTTCTCATGAGTGTAACATCACATGAAACTAAGAATCATTGTGGTGTTGTTACCTTAAGAGCAGGCTCCCTCCCAGGGAGCGTGCAAAGAGAAGTCGCAGTCTCAAATGACGTCACACAATCGATCTGTCGCTAAGCCCCACCCCACGAGCCAACCACATTTTGTGCACCTACACAATGTACACGGACATCCTGCTGGTAGACCTCCATAGAAAAGCATCAGACATTTTGAGTTTCCTGCAGTTTTATTCAAATTTCTACAGGTGTAACTTAAAAAATGGTCAACCGATGTGCACAGGGTTAAATACAAAACTGATCAAGATATCCTGAGAGGCCAGAGAATGGAGTGTGATTTATCGTGTTCCCTAAACCTCACATAAACAGAGTGTCTCCTTTGGGTTAAGCTGTGTGGCACATCACCCAGTCAGCTCAATGTAAAGAAGATAAACCAGATTGATGTTTAGATAGGGACACTGGCGTTTTTGTAGCAGCCACCACAGTTCTCACACACTTAGCACACAGGAGAAGTTTCAGTCGGTTGCAGTCTCCGACCTCACCACTAGATGCTGCTAAACTCCACACACTGGACCTTTAACATGCAATGTGATGATAACAAGCTAATTCAGAACACCTTTCTAAGTGGGACTGACCTCTTTTTTTGCCTTTTGTCTGAAGTCATGACTATAAAATGATTAACGGTGTTAATATGAGGTATAAAGCACACCATTGCAACCAGTGTGTACAGTGAGTAATAAATAATAATAATAATAATAAATTATAAACTTTATTTGTTTAGCGCTTTTCTAAATCAAAGTCACAAAGTGTTTCACAAAACCAAATCATACATTACAAGAGCTTAAGGTAAAACATCAATGCCATTAAAACATACATATATTTAATTACATACATATTAAATTCATACAAAAGTTATGAAGTTATACAAATGCCTGACTGTATAAGTGTCTTTTTAAAAGTTTTTTTTAAATGAGGAACTGATTGGGCTGCTTTGATGTTCATGGGAAGTTTATTCCACAGTTTTTGGGCTAGAACTGTTAAAGCATAATCCCTTTTGAATTTGGTCTGGATCTTTGTACATTTAATAACATCTGATTGTCTGATCTAAGAGGTCTGGGAGCAGAGTAAGGGGTTAATAGTTCTGAAATGTAGATCGGAGTAGACCATGCAAGGATTTAAAAGTAATTAATAAAATGTGAAATTGAATTTTAAATGTTCCTGTCTCTCTGGTATCAGAGCAGTTACCTTTGTTGTTGTATGACAGAGCATCAGAGACGAGCCATCTGAAGAGCCTGCTGTGTTACAGCTGCCAGCTGACCATCAAAGACATGGTGAGTGAACCCACGTGCAGAAACATACTGACTGGATGTCATGACATCCAAAATCGAAACTTTGTATTTGATGTTAACCGCTTAATCCAAATTCTATTTGCTCGTTATGAGCTGAAGACTGTGTTTTTGTTAAGAAAAAAAATTCTGTCACATGTAGTGTGTTGTCCAGCACGGCAACAGTTCTTGCATTAAATGTTAAACGTTTGTTTCGGTTTGGCCTTTCGTTCACACGACAGTGGCATTTTGGGGGCCTGAAAATGCAGTCCTTTGAAACCAGGTTCCAGAGTGTAATGTTTTGAAAATGCCATCCCCTTCTGTCACCTGATGACATCACAGCCGCACTTAACGTATTACATTTCAGGCAAGCAGCCGTGTGGAGGTAGGAAGACAACAATAACAACAGTGGCGTGCTACTGAGCTGTTTGTGCTACTGACTCTGCTGAGGTTATTTAGTCTGTCAGTCCTCGTGTGAGTTCGCGATCGTCTTGTTTGTTTCTACTCACCGCTCTGTAGAAGAACACCTTCATGTGCAGGCACCTGGTGTTCTTCTATGATGTGTCATTACAAAGTTACACCGCCAGCTACTGGCCTGGTATGCATACTACAGCACTTTCGCTTGTTTTTGCAGATCTGTGTAAAATGTTTTTTTTCACAAAGTTATCATTTGAACACAGACTTTTCAGTTTTTAATTGGGCCGTCATCTAAACGCGGCCTTAGTCTGGTTCTGACACTGTCCTCTGTCCTGTCCCTTTGTCTCCGTCCGTTTCCCTTCCAGTCGTCAGTGGAACGTCTGCCTCAGTACATCCTGTCGGAGGCTCAGAGGAGGCACAGGAGGTGAGGAGATTAGATTTGTTCAAACATCAGTTCTAATCATTGGTTCCACGTAGAAGATTCACAGCTACGTTATATCACTGCTGATCAGTCACAAGACATAAAACTGCTTTTCTGAGGACAGACATGTCACATTTTGACTTGTGTGTTTTTTTGTTGTGCAGGTCTCAGATGAGAGAGGAGATCAGTGAGTTTCTGCTGGATGGTGATGATGGTGATGAAGGCGATTAGAGGGAGAAGTGGAGCTGAATGGTCACCTCCAGCTGTCCACTCTGAAAAAGTGTGCAGCAGAATAACACTCATTTCAGCCTGTCATTAGTATGTGTCAGTCCTCTGCTGGACTGTCACATACTAATGACGTACAGAATTTTCACTAAACCGGCCATCCATCATCTATGACTTGTTAACCTGTGTAGGCTGCGTTTTTTAAAATGAATGTACACTCTCATACACACTGTGTGGATTCAGACACAGCACACGGACCAAACACACGTGCTGTCAGAAGTGGAACATAATAAAGTATCTATTTTTACTGCTATTTATGTACAGTTTTCTGCATTCATTCATTGATTGTCAATTTTGGAAATCAAAAGTTGGTATAGAAGTGATGTTTTCAGTATAAAATGTGTTGCCGGTGGTAACGTTATTGTTGTAAAACAAAGTTATACATGGGCCTAAGTGAAGACCGCGGTTGTAAAGTAGAGCATGGATTTAGCTAGCCGGTATTTTGTGCACACACACCACACACTTGACGACTTTCTCGCGAGACTTTGGGACTTTTAAGATGGTTTTTATGACTATCCTAGCCCTCCTCCTCTTGCCTTGTACCCATAGGCAGGGGAGAGTCACTGAAGACGTTATCTGTCCACCTTGGGGGATGGCTTGTTTTGATGAAATGTAGCTTGTTGTCTTTGTTGGAAAAAGGAATTTCTTTTGTTTTATCAACGTTTCACTAATTAGAGAAGCTCGATTAAAAATGAATAAATAGGTAAATGAATAATGGTTAAATAACATAAAAGCAAGACTGTAAAGTGAGTTTTAAGAAGTGTTTTAAAAGACGTCACTGATTCTGCGAGCCGTGTTTCCTCAGTTTTTCTCAGGTTCCAAAGCCAACGGGTCCTGATGGCAAAAACATGGACACCTTTAGATTTGAGCCTTGACTTTGGAACAACTCGAACCCGGAATAACCTGAGGATCTGAGGCTGCAAGCTGGCTCAATACTGGGTCAACATCTCAGAAATGTAATTTGGGGCAAGACCCCAACAAGCATTTAAAAAGTGATCAGTAAAATCTTAAAATCAGTTCTAAAACAGGCAGGGAGCCCGTGGAGGGAAGTCAGGATGGAAGGGATGTGATGTCATCTGTTAAAACCAGTAGAATAAATTGCAGATGACTATTTAGATTTAAACTCCCTTCTTGATTACAAAAAACCCCAACCCAAAAAGTGGCTTATATTATCCTGTATTTTTATTTTATTTATTTTTAGCTATTAAACATTGCTATTATTGATTTTTTTGTGTGATTTTATTTCTATTTTAACTGTTATTTGTTTGCTTACTGATTGTTTTAATCTCTTTTAATGTTCATGCTTGGCATCATTGGAAATTAGGGTCTCCCTCAATTTATTTTCCAAGTCTTAAGTAAAGGTTTGAATATAAATATGAAGAGTTTTTTTTCCCCTTTTTATTGCGCAAAAGGGGTGTGCAGGTACAGAATAGCAGGAAGAGGTAAAAAACAACTGTGAATACAGACTCTGATGCTTACTTTGCACACTATTTAATAACATTATATTGTACTTCTGCACTTTAATATTTATTTTGGCATTTTTTTATAATACCACATCCATCCATCTACTGAATATGCTACTTCCACTATATTGCGCCCTGTACCATAGTATACTTCGGTCTACTACTGCACACTATTTCATGCTAAAAATTTGCACTGCTACACTGCACTGTCTACACAACTGCTGCTACCATTCACACTGTGTCACCTTGTAACATCACTGTCACTTTAACTCCCATCTACTGCACAGAATGTCTCTGTTGTCCTGAAATGACACTTTACTCCTCCACTTTTTTAAAAAATTGAATGTACCTCTATTTTGTATTCGATCTGTATTTTTGGACAGTATATTGATCTTTTATTTATTATATGTTATTTTATTTGATCTTTCAAGCATGTAACTTTTACCCTTGTTCTTCTACTCTGGTACTGCTGCAACACTTGACTTTCCCCTCTGGGGATCAATAAAGGATTATTTTATCTCATCTTATCAACTGCAACAAGTTTAACAAGACGAACTAACAGATGCCAGGGGGTACAAATCATGCAATAACAAAACCAGAGAAGGATGTAGCTTTAAATCAAAATATTAAAGGAGATACATAAAATTACTGTTTGATAGACTTTTTGTTTTGGTAAAGGAGAATCGTCTTGTATTTTTCTGGTTGTATGTTCAAATTCCAAAAATGACGGTTTAGATTTACTAAATATGGATTTCTGTGTATGTGGATATGAAGTGGCGCTATTGTTTGGCCCGGGCCGCTGTCTGAGCCCCTCTGAACCAGAGTTTTGGAGGGGCATCTGGGATTGTAGTTCTACAGAGATGTCGAGAACAGTGAGTATTTGAGCTAACGGACTCGAGCCTCCACAAGACACAGCGCGCGGAGGGCTTTTGTTGTAGCCTCTCGTGATGTTCGCGAGCGTTCACTGGCGTTTTTACAAAAGCGCTAATCTGACACTAACACGGAGACAGGATCTCACGCGCTCCTTCGGTTTGTAGATTCGAGTTTTTTATTCAGGTCATCCTTTCAGCACCGCGCTGACACCCGCTGACGGACTCTGCTCCCAATGTTTACTTCTCCGGCATGTCTCCTCCTGGCTGGGAAAGTAATGTCCCGGTTTATTGACGAGATTGTTAGGAGTAACAAATTGAAAAGCCACTATTTTTGTGCGGCATATATTGCAATGGCTGCCCGGCTAACGCACTAGCTAACAGCAGCAGTTCGGCCAGCTTCCTCTGTGTGGCAGCGAGCTGTTGTCGACGGATCCTTTCCGGCTCCATGATGGCGATGTTTCGGAGCTTTGTCTCGGCGAGCACCCAGCTCCGCCAGCAGCAGCAGCAGCCCGGCAGCGGCTCGGGCTCCCTGGCAGCCCCGGCAGAGGGCATCGAGAGTCAGTTCTCCTGTCCCATCTGCCTGGAGGTCTACCACAAACCCGTCAGCATCGCCAGCTGTGCTCACACGTAAAGTGGCTACTTTTTTTGTTTGTGTGTGTTGTTGTTGTGTGTGGAGGCTCAGTGAGTTACATCCTGCATTGTGTCACACAGACCGCATGCAGTGTGTTTCCTGTGTCTAGCAGCTGACTTCATTTGGCTCATATAGTTTGTTTTTGGAAGCATTCAGCATTCAAACATCTGTCAGCAGACAATAACACTGTCACGCACCTCAGTGTGATGCTCAGCCAGCACTCCAGGGATGATCCTCAGCTTATGGAAACAGGAGAAATGTTAAATTAGAAACAGTACCAGTGTCATGGTTTGACCATCAGAGAACACTGACAAGTTTGTACACAGCAAAATGTCCCTTCAACTGTGTGTTGAAGACCGTTTTCCCCAAGATATGTGTTTCCCCTTTAGGCCTGCTTAAACCTGACCCAGACCCTCCAAGGGACTGTTCTTTATTTATCAGAGGAGGGCAATTTTTAAAAGTAATTATTATTATTATTTTTTAATCTTGACCTTCCCTCAAGCTAGAAATGTGTTTTTCTAATCAATCACTCCACCTCCATTATAAATAACTTTTACATTTTTTTTGATTAAAACCAAATGAAGGTGGAGTCAATGCAACTAGCAAACAGCATGGGCCAAAGCAAATTTCTCAAGCAAATCCTCCTTAAAAATGATGTGATAATAGGCCATTGAAAACTTTTTTCCAATGGCCTATTTACAGTAGCCTAGCTATGATAAATGGCATTATTTTGCAGATTTTTTTGAGGGATGCACGATATCAGATTGTTTGCAGACATCTGATATATAATAAGTCATCTGGCCAATAACAAGTACCGATGTCGATACATCCTCCTTTTTCCCCACGGTAATTTTACTGATCATCAGGTCTCCTCTGTAGTGGCATTAATATCATATTATTCATCCTTTTATTGTGATGGCCCACCAGCAGATTGAGACATGAAATACTATGCTTTTCAGCGTATGTAATATTCATTCATTGTACGAAATAAGGAAAATACTGCAACTGGTCGGTTTGTGATATCAGAAGAAATCAGCATGTAGGCTGATTCTGATATTTCATTTGAAAGCCAATAGTTGCTAAAACCAACAACGTGCTGATTTTTTTCCAAAGATTTTTAAAGAAAACATGCTTTTTAAACCCTCTAGAAGAATTTGTGGTTCAGACGTTATGTAAAATAAACAAAAATGCAGTCTTGTAAAGTAGTATGTCCCTCACAATCTAATATATTCACAATGCTTATTCACTTTATGTAAAATATAATAACTGATGACCTGTCTATAAACTTTCAGTTATCAATATATTATCAATATCAGCAGCATGTTTTTTTTAAGCTTTATACATCACCTGGCATTAGTGCAGTTATAGTTACTGGAGGACAGAAGCGTTTTGAGAAATTGAGGACATTGGGGGCTTAGTCCAGACCTTTTGATGCTTTTTTTAGACACTTTTGCACCTTATGCACCTTATACTCCCTGCCACAGATGCACCTGTATAGGGGAAACACTGTGTTTATGAGTCTCTGCTGTTTTCAAAGGTCAAAGTTCAGCTCGGTTTAAAACATTCTGTTGATTGATTGAGATGACTGGAACATAAATGTCAGTCCCCGTTAGGCTTGGATTGTTCAGAAAACACAGTATTTGCAGTGGCAAGATACATAACAGAACGTGAGTCTTGTCCCAGATGAGCATTTACACTCAGGTGAATGTAGACTTGAGAAGTGTGTGAGTGACGGCATGATGACATTAGCTCTCACCCTCACAGATTTCTCAGCTTGTGTCTAATGAATGTAGAGAGGACTATTTCTGATCCTCGTCAGTCTAGAACAACAAAGAGCTGAGCAGACCTCAGATAGCCTCAGATCTATTTCCAGTTTAAGGAAAAATGCAGCTATTTTTACTCCTCTGTTGCTGATGGGACGGATAAACCTTCAGGAAACACTGACTCACCTCCACTGTCAGATAAACACAGTGGTGACAAGGTTACCTTTGAAATGTAATAGGCTACAGATTACTTATTACCTTTTTAAAATGTAATAAGTAATGTCACAGTCCCAACGACTTTGCTGACCTGTGATGTCCAGAAATACTTCATAATAATAAAAAAATAAAAGCCTAGTCCAGTCCAGTTGAATGTCCAGTCCCATTTACAGGCTGGTCTGGCTCCACATTTTGACAAATAAAGCCCTGTTTCCATTAAAGGCTCGGTCTGGTTACCGCGTAGTTCATTTGGATGCAGAAATCTGGGTTGCTGGCATAAAATTTGGCAAGATTGTGTGTTTTTGTTTCAGTGAATTTCCAGTTCAGCTCCTACAATAAGTCTAAAACACACTGTGGAAACTTAATTGTTACATTCAAACTGTTAAGGTAAATAAAATGCTCCATTGAAACCCATTCAAACGAACATTTTTGATCCCACAGCCATCAAAGCATAAACACATGCATTGTATTATTTCTGGGTGTCATTCTGGACTTTTCCCTTGGAATTTGTCAATTCTAATATTTTCCACCCAATTACATAATTTTTTTTTACCATATTTGGCATATGGAGAAAATACATGCTATTTCCACTAGGTGCACTGTCACAATGTTGTACAGTGTTGTTGCTAATATCCCAGACTGTCATCATCAAACAAAAAAATCTACTTGGCATGTAGTGTATTGAAAATTATTTTTTTGTGGGGGGGTTTCTCACCAAAAATCATAATGGTATCATAACAAAAACCTGTCATTTAAATGGTAAATGGACTGTACTTGTATAGCGCTTTTCTAGTCTTATTGACCACTCAAAGCACTTTAACATTACATGTCACATTCACTCATTCACACACTGGTGGCCGAGGCTACCGAACAAGGTGCCACCTGCTTCTCAGTAATCATTCACACACACACACTCACACTCACACTCCGATGACGCAGCGTCAGGACCAATTTGGGGTTCAGCATCTTGCCCAAGGATACTTCGACATGTTGCCCGGAGGAGCTGGGAATCGAATCGCTGACCTTCTGATTAGAGGACGACCAGCTCTACCTCTGAGCCACAGCCGCCCCATGTTTAAAGGGTTAAACTTCTGAAAATGAATGAATATTTCATATTTAGGATTGGAAGTGATGTTGGTTAAGAAGGCAGGTTCAGAATAATGTGGTGCCTAAACAGAATATACACTGAAGGAAAGCAGCAAGAACAAAAAACACAAAATCTCGAGTTTAAGTGAAAGCTCTGGAAGTATTGTATTGAGTAGTAGTTGAGTAATTTTTAAGGTGCTGTAGTATTTAAGGAGCAACATGGAGCATAGTGATGTGTTTTTATAATTCATAGCCATCAATCAATGACAATATTGATAAATTCTATTGTGAAGTGAGTCTTGGTCAGACATGAATTTAGACCGTGGTTACTCTGGGATACACATTTTTCATCACCATCAGGACCACCACACATAGTCACAGCAGTGATGCAGACAGCAGCACACTGCTGCTCTGATTCTCTTGTTGAGCACGTCATCAGTGTGACGGTTGGCACCATCACAGTGGAAGAAACCCCCTGCTGTCTGCTGTGTGCTGTTCCAGGTTCTGTGGGGAGTGTCTGCAGCCATGTCTTCAGGTCACCTCGCCTCTCTGCCCTCTCTGTCGGGTGCCCTTTGACCCCAAGAAAGTGGAGCGCTCCTCCAGCGTGGAGAAACAGCTGGCATCATTCAAAGCTCCCTGTCGGGGCTGCAACAAGAAGGTACACCGCTCATATACATGCTACATAACCACAAAGAGTTTTACCAAAGTAAAGACAGTTACAGGTTGGATTTTGAATGCATTTAATCAGTTGTAATTTTTGGTTTGCATGTGTCTGTTTAGCTTGCAGGTTAGCCAGACCTTTAAAATGATGTTGGTAATGTGAACTGTAACCTTTTATGCTGCCTTTTTAATACCATGCAGTCATACACCTCGCAGTTCTGTGTAAAAGGTACGATTGTGCAATAGGGGGACAGAATGTGTCTCCAGTCAGCCGGCAGCTGAAACAGTGTATGTATGAAAGGGACAGCCAGCAGGACGGGACCATGGACGGAATGGGTGGGATGTTTTGATGCACTATTTGTGCGACCCACCACAGGAGATATAGGCCACGTTTAAACAACATAATCCTTCTAAAAATAGAGAAGTCGTTTCTTTGCATTTTTAAAAACAAATCTGCGTTCATATGATACCATTGTGAAAACGATCCTCATGTACACGGATCAACAAAAACAACCAAAAAGGCTGTAGTATGCATGCCAGGCCAGTAGTTGGAGGTGTAACTTTGTAATAAAACACCACAGAAGAACACCAGCTACATGTGCAAAGTGTGTTTATGACATTACCGTTCTCACCGACTTTCCTATAATACATCCGTCATCTCACAGGATCTGAGCATTGCCAGTTTACACGGTGACAGAAAGGGTGGTTTTTTTTAAAAAGGTTACACTCTGGTACCTGGTTTAAAAATTTTACATTTTCAGGCCCCAAAAACGCTGTTGTAATGTGAATGAAAGGCCAAACTGAAAGAACATTTCATGCAAGAACTGTTGCCAAGTAAACAGCCACTTAAAGAGTAACTAAACCTCCAAACCACTTTTTTTTCCAGATGGAAAGCAACATTTATAGGGATTTAGTTGTTGACTGATTCAGGTCCAACTCTTGACATCTGAGACAAAAGTATTAAAATTCTACATATTGTATATGCATAGAGACTGCCCGCTATAGGTTACAACCTGCTAATGCAACTGAATTTTGCTGTTGGCTGTTCCCATTAGCAGGAGGCTGCTTTCATCATCAGCCAAAGCGCCCATCACTGCCCATCACTGCCCTCTCACCAACTTTGTGTGTGTGTGTGTGTGTGTGTGTGTGTGTGTGTGTGTGTGTGTGTGTGTGTGTGTGTGTGTGTATAAGGATTTTTGCGCTCTGGACCCAAAATGGCTGAGACACGCATGTAGCAGTGTTAAGAGTTTTAATAAAAAATGAATTCACACAAAATATGCAGGCGATGGTGGCAGACAGCAGGCTGGCGAGGATTTCATTGACATATTATGCCATTGTTATTAAAACAACATGCCCGTAACACCTCTTTCATTTCCGCTATGCCGGCATGCTGTCTAAAATTACACACTAGAGTGGAATGATGCTGCTGTTGTTCAGTTTTGTGTAAAAACGCAAAGGCTGCATAAAGGAAAGGCTTAGTAACGGCTCTATGGTCCTCTTGTCTTGGAGATGAGGATGTATGGACAGCCAGTCAGCCTGAGTCAGTTTGATCCCTGATGAGGCTGAAGGAAATAAAATGATCAATACTGCTGTTGTATTATTGTCACTGATATCCATTCCTAACAGTGTGTGTGTGTGTGTGTGTGTGTGTGTGTGTGTGTGTGTGTGTGTGTGTGTGTTGTCAGGTGGCTTTGGTAAAGATGAGGTCCCACATCGCTTCCTGTTCTAAAGTCCAGGAGCAGATAGCCAACTGTCCCAAGTTTGTCCCTGTGGTGCCCACCTCTCAACCTATACCAAGGTACACACACTCACACCACACCAATGCTGAGCTGACTCAATCTAAAAAATCTGGTTTACATGATGAAACAATGTATTTTCACTTTTTTTAAATACACATTTCAAGCCAACAAAATGTCTTTTTGTGCCTTCAACAGCTACAGCTCCCATGATTCCTAACCGTAGGGGTGCTATCAAAGGCTCATTGTAGCTGTGTGTTGTTGTATTTAAACAAAATTATAATTGTAAATTGAATGAATTGCAGTTACAATTAAGGTGAATAAAGTAGCTACTGTCATGTTACTGGCTTTTCTCTGGCTGGACCAAGCCCCCAGGAAATGTGCCAGGCTTTGATGCAAATTTCACATGCATCAAAAACCCAGCAAAAGTACTCATATCACTATCTAGATTTAAACCATCCAGTTCAATAACATTTAAAAAGAGCTGCAAGATTAAATTTTTTAGACCACTATTAAAGCTAGCGAGGCGCTAATCCAGAAGTTGATCACTCTGCTGGTGGAAGTCACCTGCTTGGATACGCTCAGCTGCCATGGGTCTCTAGCATGCTCTATGGGCCAGTAGATCCAGGTATTTCACATAATTCACATCCATACCCAGAAAAAGAGCATTTTCTGCTTCATGCGCCAATGAGCAGCTGTCATAGGAATGAATGAGGCCCCACCCCCACGGCTGTATCCCCACTTCCCTATAATACATCCATGGGGCAGAAGTGTCAATGTTTTTGCTTTAACTGTGAGGATTCATTCACTGTGAGCGGGCAACAAACTAACAACCCTCCAGGTCATGTATTACTAATATTTATAAGTCACACAGATGCCCAGTGGTCACAAAATGTGACTAAATATTTACAGTCTGGAGCTCTGCAAAAGCCCTGCTCTGTGTGTGTGTCTCTGAGAGGCAGAGAGCTTCAGAGGAAAGAGTGAGAGAACCAAAATGCTGGTGGCTTATAAAACAATGTGATAATTAATGCCCCATGTTCGTGATATATTCATTTTATATATCGCATGTGGAACAAGCCGCGATACATCAAGTGTATTCAATATGTTGCCCACCCCTAACTGTAGCAGCACTTTCTAGCTGTATGGAGTGTAGTTGTGACAGCTCATTTAAAGACAAAGGTTTGTGAATACGGGCTGTGTGCATGTCTCTGTGGATTGAGCATTTTAATACTTTATCAGTATTTATGTTGCACCAATACATGCTTTATAATAAAAAAGACATGGAAATCTGACTTTTTACAATATTGGACCTTTATAGGACTGTTTGTAAGATTTTGGGTGATTTCGTAGCATCTAGTGGTGAGGAGCACAGATTTAAATCAGTTGAAACTTTCCTGATTAGAATTCCTTAGAAATTAGAAATTTTTATCTGGAGCAGAATTATCCACAGAGGTCTCTTCCTTGTTGAAACAAATGGGCCAGGTGATTAAAACCAGTAAAAATACTCAATGAAAGAGCTTCATGTTAGGAAATTGCTGTTTTCTGCAGTTGCTATTGCAGAGGGACAGAGGGATGTCGTATGCTGTAAAGCCCTTGGAGGCAAATTCTAATTTGTGATTATGGGCTCTATACATAAAATTGACTTAACTTGACTTGCAGAGGAGCTTTTAACTACAGTAGCTGACGTGAAAATGTAATGTGCCTATCTAGAGCCAGTGTTTGAGTTATCCATTCTGGGCTACTGTAGAAACACGGCGGTGGAATATGGCGATCTCAATAAACAAGGACCTGGACCCTATGTAGATACAAACAGCTTATTCTAAGTTCACAAAAACACAACCATTCTTATTTAGTTTATATTCCGTTTCTGCCAATGTATCCCCCTAAATCCTACACACTGGAGCTTTGATAAACCCTCTGTGGGAGGACACAGCAGCTGACTTTTTAACTCTGTAACCTTAAGTTCAAGCTATATGTCTATAGCAACAACAGACTGAATGCAGTCCATTCCTCATACACTTTGAGTGTGTGAGGAATGGACTGCAGGTGCTTCAGTAGAGGCATCTGCTATCTGCAAATCATCAAATATTTGACACACAGCACATGCACACACAGTGTGAGTTAGAAGAATTGAATGAGCTTCTACAAGCTTGTGATCATTCATGTCTTATGTTTATGTCTCTGTGTGTGTGTGTGTGTGTGTGTGTGTGTGTGTGTGTGTGTGTGTGTGTGTGTGTGTGTGTGTGTGTGTGTGTGTGTCCTCTCATTTGTAGCAATATTCCAAACCGGTCAACATTTGTGTGTCCATTCTGTGGGGCCAGAAACCTGGACCAGCAGGAGCTGGTGAAGCACTGTATGGACAACCACCGTAATGACCCTAATAAAGTGGTAAGACACAACGCTTTAATACACTGCATCACATCATCTAGACTCAGATGATCATAAATCACCTCAAGTGCTTCTAGTCTGTCCCAGAAATAGCAGGAACATAAAAAACAGGAACAGTTTCAGGTTCTATGGAACTTAAACATTTCATCTAATGTCAATAAAATTTAGACAACCATGTGTAGCTGACTTCCACATATTGAAGAGAAGCTGACTGTGTACAATGAGACTGTGACTGTGAGAATAATGTATGGATCCAAGAGGGGCCGGACCACATGTGGCCCACACGGTTACCACAGCGGTGATGGTGCTCTCATATAGACATCAACAGTACTCAAACCCAGCAGTAGAGTTCACTTGACTTTCTGCGTGTTTGTATCTGCAGGTGTGTCCGGTGTGTTCGGCCATGCCGTGGGGAGACCCCAGCTATAAGAGCTCCAACTTCCTCCAGCATCTCCTCCACAGACACAAGTTCTCTTATGACACCTTCGTTGTAAGTCTAACATCATCATTATTTGTTCTCTTTGCAAATATTATTTGTAAGTTCTGCTGTGGGGAAAAGTAAACATACTTTCAGCATCCTCTTAAGTGCTATCTCTCCATTTCTCTCCGTTTATTAGTCCAGGTCTCTGAGATTCCTACCTCTATCACAGTACACTGGAGGTGTATGGACTTTCATTTGGGCTTCTTGCAGTGTTAAATACCAGATCCTGCTTTATCACTTTATCTAAGTTTTGCACAGGGATTCTGTGTAAGAATCTAGTTTTTAGATCCTCATTTGTCTCATGTTTGTGCTATCATTTTTAGTTTTCCTAAATTCATATATTTAAAGGGATAGTTCACCCAATGTTGTGCCCCGTCTAGGGGTGGCCAGGACACAACATGATAAATCCATTTCCCTCAAGTCCCAAGCAGCCACGAGGACAAGTTTGTCAAGATTTAACAAAGGAAGTGATTTATTTACAACATATAATTTAACTTAACAGAACCAGAACAAAAGGAAGTTAACTAAACTGAAGTTTGCCCTTACATAACCCAAAATAAACCCAACTAAACACAAACTCTCAAATAAAGGAAAGCGTGGCACGACCGGTTGGGAGAGGAGAGGAGGGAGATGGGGTTCCGCCTGCGCTGCAACAACGTTATTGAGCTCTTTAAATAGGGCAGGACCTCCGTCACTGCCTATCAACTGTCGAAGCGGGAGCTCGATCCACCAATCAGCAATCAGCTCAGAGCAATGACGCACCTGAATTAATGCACACACAGGCACACAAAGGAGCAAAATACACACATCTAACCAGCCATGATACAACAAAGAAATGCAACCAATAACATGCATAACGACCTCAGTCGTAACACCCGAAAATGAAAATTCAGTCATTTTCTACTCACGCTCATGCTGATGGAAAGTGGGGTGATGTTTCATAGTCCTCAAAACACTACTGGAGGTTCACAGGGAAAAGGCGTTGCACTCAACTCCCAAACAATTGAAGCAAATGGGGACCAGGATTCGAACATTACAAACAAACATAATAAAACCACAAACGGTAGAATAAGAAGACAAAAGGTAGATTAATTAACTAAAACTAAAATTAGTCCATAAATCCTGCAACATCTTTTGACATCAAGGGGGAGTTGAGTAGTCTCACAGCCTGGGGAAAGAAGCTGCTCTGCAGTCTGGTGGTTCTGCAGTGGACACTTCTGTATCTTTTTCCAGATGGCAGCAGGGTGAGCAGACTGTGGCTGGGTTGGCTGCAGTCTTTTAGTATCCTTTGGGCTCTGTGCAGACACCTCATTTTACCAAGGTCACTGATGCTCTGTTGAAAAAAATGCCTCCATTCCATACTGCTCGTCTGAAGTAATCCAAGTGTCCTGAAGCCCCGATGTGCCAAGTTGTTTTGAAAAACATCATTGGCATCATGTTTTTTGCCTTGATGTAGCCTGTAGCTCCTGTGTGGGAGCTGCATTCACATATATGTGCTCGTGCAAGACCAGTGAGAGCTTGCGGAATCTACACGCCGGTGTTTACATGCTACCTGTAAGCCTCCTGCATATACAGTAGTTTTTAATCTGACAAAAGGACTTATTGCTTGCTGCTGACTCCACAAGTCTCTCTCTCTGTGTGTGGTATGTGTCTCCACTGCAGGAACTGCCCTGTTTTCATGAATGAAATACATATCTTTGAAATCATGGCTCACGTTATCTGTTTCGTTTGCTCTTTGTTATCATCAGTAAACTGGAAATAGCCAACAAACCTCTTGTTAAAAATGTTCTTAGCATTAAAATGCAACCTATCTTCTTTGTATCTTCCATGTTGTTCCCACTTTACAAACGTAAAACACATGAACACAACCAAGTCGGAAGAACGACTTCCTAACATGGAAACTATGACTTCTGACATCACATGAATGCAGCATAAAACCTAGCAGCTGAAGAGGAAGAGATAGAGTGATTATATCATGATTGAAACTTATACTTATAACTTATAGAATGATTACATCAACTCCGGAGTCCATTGGGTCCTACCGGGGACCTACGTTGCGATGAGACAAAAAGGCTGAGAGGACTGACTGCGAGGCTGTTCCTGTAAATGATCCCGCCTCCTAGGATTTACACGTGATTAAAATATGAGTTTACATCAGGTTTGGGTAGCATTTTGTGCTTTTCAGTGACTTGTTTTTTGTTGCGTTTTGTCAGGACTACAGCATCGATGAAGAAGCAGCACTGCAGGCAGCTCTGGCACTGTCACTGGCTGAGAACTGACACCTGTCACACCACGGCATCCTCTCACGCTGGTGTCACCCTCGTCCCTCTGCACTGATGCCCCCTCCACGGCTCAGAGGGCCAACATCATCCAGCCAACAGACTCACCTGACCCGGCTGGGTTCACCGCCTCTACGGAGAGGTCCAGCCGGCTTCTCTTCCTCCTCACGTGGAGGATCTTCTTCCTGGTGTAGCAGTAAAGACAGTTTGCTCCGCTGCAGCACAGGAGCAGGACGTGTCTTCTTTTTGATTTGATGACTTGAAGACAAAACATCCTGCTGACTCAGAATAGATCCTGTGACTGTATTACGATAAACAGTCCGTTCACTCACAGCTGCCATCCAGTCCACCACAGCATGAAGGGCTACCTCCATGGAAAATTGTGAACCATCCTGCAGCGTTCCACCTCCAAACCCCTCATCAGAGACCACTAGTCACCTGCTATTAAAGCCCTGTTTGCTGGTGCTCACTGTGAGTAACTTACTCTCCAGATTGTTCTGTAGTGATCACGTTTATTTGATAAGTTAACTGTAACTGGCACGCAAGAGCTCACTAGGAAGTGTTTTGCAAAGGTAAAAAAGAAGAAAAATGAATTGAAAGTACAATGATCAATAGCTCTTATATTCGTCTCCACAAATAGATGCAACTGCTGTAGAGTTGGTGTGTCATATTTTGCACTCACAAGACAAAACATAAATCAGATGAATTAGAAAGGCAATGGTCACTATCAGTGGGTTCAAGGTTAAGGATCCCCCTCACAACATCATGTATGGAGAGGAAGTTCCATGGATTTTTATGTAACATTATTTGGCCTTGTAGTTTTACTGTGGTGACCTGGGGTCTCATTTATAACAATTGTGTATGCACAAAACTGGTCTTGAAAGAGGCCACTTTCCATGCAAAAGCTGATCTATAAAAACAAACTTGATGGGAGAATGGGTGCACCTGTAGGGAGACTCTGGCCGATGTGTGCGCCAACACATTCTCATCTCAAGCTGTCACATGTTGCAGCTTTTTGCAGTGGACTTCCGCGTCTACATATTATGCTCTAGGTATCTTTCTGTGTCTGCTCTTTACATTCCAGGATGCCATTACTGTGATGTCAACACAGGCACATGGTGGGATGACACTGCATGTGGTTATGTTTAGGCAACAGAACATGACAACCAGTGCCGGTACGTTAACAAATGCACATGCTGGCACTGATGGTTAGGATTAGGTGAAGGAGGCACATGGTAAGGTGGAGGAATAAAGATCTCATTCAGATGGCAAGCAAACATTGGACTCCTGCATGAAAGTCCAGGGTTTGTTGGACCCGCCGACTGTCCCTCTCACCCGCCCTAAAGGCACCCTGATGCTCCTTTTATTATGTCGTTACTGGCAGCGTTTCAATCAGATGCCGCCATGCCGTGTTTGCGATGCGACGGGTTCTGTTCGGCCGCGTTCTTAAGTAATGTGGCAGGTGCCATGTGGCTGTCGAGCTATGTTTCATGTGAATGCAAAAGTTCGCTTTTGGCATCAGCACTGTCAAAGTGGCTGTATTCTACAAGTTCAGAATTACATTACATTTTGACCATGTAAGGTTTAATATGGGCATGAAGAGGCTGTGATATGAGGAAACTGTCAACTCGCAGGCGTACGTAGGGTTTTATAAATCAAAATAGTTTTTGGCACACGCATATTTCAGCCTTTGTCTGTATGTATGAATCCTATGCACTGATTTATAAATGAGACTCCTGGTTGTCCTCACTGATTTAGGTGTGGTCTGAATATTCTGCCTGCTCCGTTCAAGTTGTGACAGACATTCTTTATGTAGAGAGACTGAAGACAGCACGCACCGACTGACAGTTTACCCCCCTAAAGTAAGTAGATAAATCCAGTGTTGAGTAGCAAAAACAGAATGTATGTTACTAGGTGATACATTTCAAGATTAATGGATAAAGCCACAAAATATATATATGATACGGACTGAAAGATCAGAGCAGTATTTTGAAATATTCTAATGAAAACAGCACTGTTTTAGGGTAGCATTGGCATTTTTCAACCTGGATCCTATTTTGCCATGTTTTTGACTCTAAGTGACTGATGTGAACACATTGTTTCCTACACATTTATTTATCTGTGACAGCCTGACAGATTAAAGAAATCTGCTGTCACTAATAGATTTTTGGAGCTGATCCATTTAAGAGCGCTATTGGAATACATACACTGTTAAGTTACTAATTGCAGCCTATGTTGGATTGTACAGCATACTGTGGTTACAGACGGAGCATCTCAACATCAGGCGCACTGGAAGTGAAACTTAACCTTTCATTCTGCTGGGTATAAAAGTTTGCTTTGACTCAGCAGCTGCTCCTCTCATCCATCGGTCTCATCTGATCAGCTGTTAACGGATCAACAGGTCAGTTATCCACCACGCGAGTCACAAACTGCTGCTAAGAAATAAAAAATCATGGACCCGAAACTTCTCGAATTTGCAGACTGATAAAAAGGGACAGACACATTTCTCTCGTTATGAAATACCTTTAGAATAACTTGTTGCAGGAATACAACGCTGGAAACAACAGTTGGAAAGAGTAGTGCCAGGTTTACTTTAGTTTGTTGTATTGGAGTACAGAAAACACAGATAAGTGTTATCTCAAAAATTCGAAACTGAGAAAAACAACGCAATTTTTGCATCCCCACATTGTGCCACAAAATGTCATGCTACTCTTTGCACAGCTTAGACAGAATGACAAACAGTACAATAGTACTGCACAATTAGTACAATGTTGGTGCACAGTTGCCCCATGTGGTTACACCGTGGGAGCTGTTTGGCTGCCAGCTGTAGCACTCTCTCTCAGTACTTAAGTAACTGTTGTTCACATTGTCACTTCTACACAAAATATGGGAAAATAGGGTCCAGGTCAAAAAGCGACAAAGTTATCCACCGTATACAGACTGCTCAACATATTAATAAGGATATATCAGGCTGAAGGTTTTATGTTTAAATTTAATCAATTATTGTATATGATAGAATTAATCCACTTAAGAAACACAATGAACTGAAATGTCAGATTTCTGGAGGTGAAGAGGAGTTTGTCTGGAGGCTGATGGTTCTCTGTGATGAGCTGAAATGTTAAACTGTGCTGAAGAGACCCCATGTAATTCGCTATTTTTACAGAGCTCTACTTTTTTAGTCCCATTACTCCTGCAGCACACCAAAGTGAAACTTAAGGCCTGTCTCTCAGCCGTCATCCTCACACTCTCGCCTCTCCAAAATAACCCATATTTTATGTTTGAAAATACTAAGTCAATTACAAAAAGCCTCATAATATTTCCATCAACATTTTGTCTTCTGCCCATGTCCATGTGTGTGCCACATCTGCCCCAGCAAGCATCCCTATATGCAAACGGCCGGTGTAGTACAGACAGAACCGGATCCACATCTGGCCCCTCAGCCTGCCTGCGCCTCTAAGATAACCCAGTACACAAACTCCAGCCCCTGCTTTTATTGGCTCATCATCATTTTGCTGCTTTACCTGAAGGCTCACTCAGAACATGCAGACATGACGTTTATGGATGAGAGGAGCAGCTGCTGCTGAGAGTGAAAGTTTTAAACCTAGCTCAATGAATGGCTAGGTTTCACTTTTACTGCACTTGCTGTTCTGCTGCTCCGTCTGTGCCCAGAGTACACCTGCACTTTGACAGTGTGCTTTAATAAATAACAGAAGGATATGTATACTCCCATAGTGCTTCTGATAAATGGTCCAGCTCCAAAAATAATAAAATCTATTTGTCTGCATGAGGTGCATAAAAACTTGTTTTTGCAATTTCAAAATTGAAATGTTTCCATTAGGCATATTTTATATTTGCAATGTCGGGTTTATGGTAACCCCCTTACTGTTTGTCCCAGTTGTACTGAAGACAACAGGAGAGGATGATTCGCATGCTGCTTCATGTGCACCAATGAGTTGTCATGTCCATAACAGCTAAGAATGCCAACAACCCCAACATTACAGTAACAGCACCCACCCCACCACCACTTCTGAAAGCAGACTCACACACTTCTTATTCATGTTACTATTTGCTATTCTTAAAGTGTTTTTCTATCAGAATGATCTGATATTAGTGGGATGGAAGTGCTGAATGGAGGTCAGACCTCCGTTTCACTGCAGTCTGCTTCTTCAACTCCCACTATGAGTAATATTTTTATGATCCATCAGCCAAGATAGATGAGTATCAAAAGATCTATTTTTGGAAAATGTTTCAAATCATCTGACTATTATCAGACATGATCATCAGACATGTCTGCAACCTTTCGGGGACAATGAAGTGACAAACTTGAATTGCTGTTATCACACACACTGAGGAGGTGAGCACAGGAGCAGAGAGAATGAGACTGTTAAACACAGATGTTAGTGTGACCAGCAGATGGCAGCACAGCAGAGACAAACTGAAAGCAACATAGCTGCTGGAGAAATTAAAGACAGGACCCGGGTAATGTTACCACAGGGGGATGCATTCATCATTTGCACTTTAAGTCATTTAGTTTTTTAATAATAGTTGGGATTTGATTTATATAATCTTCTTGTTCAATGATTTTGCAATTAGATTTCATTGCAGAATGTTTTGTTATTAAAAAAAAAGAGTTGACAAAGATCTTGTAAATTGTAAAAGGTGTCTGGGGTTCCAAGTTATTTGATAGGAAATAGTTTTGTTTATGTGACAAATCATTCAAATATTTGTTGACTGAGTAGTTAATTTCAATGGGTAGCATGTGCCATGTGTTCCTTCCAATAATGCTTATATGGTCCAAATCATTTGTATTGACTGCGAATGCTTTTATGCAACACCAGAGGCAACATGCACCTACCATTTCAACAGGTCCAGTGTACAGGAGCACTTCTACTAAAGACTGTGGCCACATGGAGAAAAATCAGTGTTTATTCACATCAGCTGATGAACTGGTCGTGTGAGGGGTGAAAATTCTTTGCATGAAATTGATTTACATGCTTTAGCCCTTTGAATACTGAGCAAATTGGTTTGATTTCTCACAAAATCGTGGGAAAAGGCAATGAATTGAAAGGCAAGAAATCACTAAGTAAACAAATTACCCAAATTATCACAAACAAAAGTTAAAAAAAAACAAAAACAGAAAAAAGTTGTGTGTGTGTGTGCGTGTATATATATATACGCACACACACATGTATGTGTATGTTTTCTATACTTTAAATATATGATATATTTATAATAATATTATATCATTGTAATAATGATAAAAATGTTTGTTTAAACTTTGTTTAAAAAATGACTAATAAATCTCTCTTCTGCTTGTTCGATAATATCTTTCTATTCATGATCTTTCTTTTTTAAAGCTTATTTTCTGGTAATTTCCCATCACCTTTAACGTCTTTTTTTAAAGCAGTTTGCCAGACATTTTATCCCAAGTTGCTGGTTGATTTTGTCTCCCAATGTTTTTGAAAAGAATCAAACCACTTTGCTCACATCTCTTTGTTTAAATGCTTGTGAAAGGCCTCTGAATGCAGCACAAAAAATGATCCAGGTTTCAAAGGGTTAAACAGGGTTCCCATGGTCATGAAAAACCTAGAAAAGTCATGGAATTTCACAATCACCTTTTTCAGGCCTGGACAAGCAATGGAATTAGTAAAAATCATTGATAGTTGTGAAAAAGTGATGGACTTTTGTTGGGTGTCAAGAATGTGATTCATTCATCTTTCGTGGTTGACCTTCCATGTAGTGAAACATAACAACAAATTTGTTTTCAGCAGCTGATGTAGCTCTAATCTAGATGTGTGACGTTTGTTTGCCATCATGTACATTTTTATTCACTTTCTCCCCAGTCTGTCTCTCCCTCCACATATGCCAGCATGCTAAAATTACAATCACAGACAAGACGGCCAAAAAATATCTACATGTTATGAGTCCTTGAAAAGTCATCGAAATGCTATGAAATTTTGAGGGAACCCTGTTTAAAACTGGCTGTTAATGACCTTGAAGGTGGTGAGGGCTCCGTGTTTGTTAGCTTCACATTTAAGGTGTCATGTCAGATGTGTTTCTTGGTTGTAATAACAACATGGATGTTTATGTCATTACTTCATCTGAAGACATAACGCAGCATCATCAAAAAATTCTGTCCACCAAAAAGATTTTTTTGATTTTTCTTGGCATTATTGGGCAGCGTGAGTGTTTCTGTAATCCTTTATTTTGCCGATGTTAGCTTTTTGTAGTTCACATTATGCATGGCAATGTGCTTGTGCTGTTACTTGATTTAGCTCCTGTCTGACCTCAGAATTCACTAATTCTTTATATAAGTTTCCACCAGGCTCCTCACCATGTTTCTTGTCTCTTCACATTCATGACCCAAATCTCTGCATTGACTTAAAGGTCCAGTGTGTAGGATTTAGGGGGCTTTTATAGGCAGACATTGTATAAAATATTCATAACAATGTTTACGTAAATGTATTATCACGTGAAACTAAGAATCATTGTGTTTTTGCTCACTTAGAATGAGTCCTTCATATCTACATATGGAGAGAGTCCTCTACCACCATGTTGTTTCTACAGTAGCCCTGAAAGGACAAACCAAACAGTCAGTTAGTGATGTTAGAAAATGAATTTTGCATTATGGTGTTTTTCCAGCTAAAACTAGACTTTTAAAATATGCTAATATAAACATGTTAGTCCAAATGAAATTGTGCTAAATCTAATTTCTTAGAAGTTGGATTAACACACCTAGATAATGCGTTCGATTGACTCGTTCATGAACTGGCTTGGAAAAACAAAAGAAGAAGAAGGGGAAAAACAAAACTATGACTGTACCAAATAAAGCGTACATATGAAGTGTACAGCGCTGAAAAGTTATGTTGTCACCGTTCGACATGAAACCTGTTTGCCGCTTGCTAACTTGTTTGGTTTGTGATGTAATAAGTCAATCAGATGGTCCAATAGCAGCTAGCTGAAAGGAAGCATATCGCCACCTGCTGTGGAGGAGTCAGACATAGTTCTGTCAATAAACAGATTCTCCTCCGGGGACAAGGACAGTAGACCAGTTAAATGATCTAATCAAAAAATAACTGTAGTTCCACTTAACTGTGCATGGAAACCTATCAAGTGGCTCTACAGAGGTCCTTTTTTTTTTTTTTTTAGTTAAAGGTCATGCTTGCAAAGACTAGAATTGGGTTTATTGCAATCTGCAATCTCTCCACCAGGTGCCGCTAAATCTCATGCACTGGACCTATAAAAAGCAAATGTCCTTTGGAGTTAGAACAGTGACAGTGATTTTGAAATCGAAAATTACATTTTGCATTGAAAAAAGCACGGAAAAAAGTTCCACTGCAAATTAAAACACAGACATTAAAATCATTTTATTTCAATTTTTTTGCATTTTGAACGACATTCTTCAGATTATTTTGTCATGTCACCTCTAAGGGACTATGGTTCAAAAAGACATTTTCTCTCCTTAGTGTGTAGATTTGATCTAAATCACTCTTTGCTTTCCCTTCAAACTTCCTCTCTGCATGCTCAAACAGTGACAGGAGGTGGAACCCAAAAATATTTAGTGAAAAACAAAACTGTCAGTGTGAAACAAATTTTTAAAAAAATCTCAAGGATGTCACTGGAAAAAAAGTCACAATGCAAAAACAAAACAAAAAATAAATAAAATGATTTTGACTAACTTTTTTTTCTTTATTCATTTTTCAGTGCCAAAACCTCCTGTCACTGTTGTAGCTCCATAATGAACCACCTCATAGATCAGCCTCAGGTTCAGCCCGAACACACCTTTACATATTGAAGAATTGTTATGAAAAAGTCACGCTCACTGTTAGTCTTTAACAATCTCATCTGTCTTCTTTAAAATTCAGAACTATCATACAATTCCTAAAAACAGACAGCTCATACTTTTTAGCATGTGATAAGTGAAAAGATTATGCTCATGTTTTATGCGTCCTCTCAGTGTAACTGCATATCTCACTCTTAATATAAAAATCTTTCACATAAATGAAAGCTATTTTTATATTTCAGCCCCGACACACACAGCTATCTCTTCTGTTGTTGGTTTTTATACTCATGTTATAATAGCAAACTTTTATAAGTGTTTATTACCTTGGTACCTCTGTAGCAGGACTCTTAGATTCTAATTTTGTTACAATTTGTGTACTCCATGTTTCTCTGCTTCTTCAGTTGAACACGTTTCCCCAACAGGTGTAAATAATCTCTTTTGAATCCCAGTTTGTGTGTTGTTGTGTTTTCTGTTCTGTCCAAGTGTTTCTGCCAATAACTGATGATATGTAACCCCGTAGAGACTGTTTTATGCGCTTTTCATTCTTCTTTTTTTTATCATTTTGGCTGTGTTCATGCATATGGCATAAATTTTGGCGCGATTGTGTATTTTTGTTTAATCTGTGAATTTCCAGCTCAGCTCCTACAGTAAGTCTAAAATACACTGTGGAAACAAAATTGTTACATTCAGACTGTTAAGTGCAAAAAATGCTCCATTGACACCCATTCAAACTTACATTTTTGATCCCACAGCCATCAAAGCATAAAAACATTATATTATTTCTGGGTGTCATTCTGGGCTTTTGCTCATTTTTATTTTTTTCTACCAGGTGATGTAATTTTTACCATATTTGGCATATGGATCAATGTTGCTGCTCGTCATTAACATATCCCAGGCTGTCATCATCAAAAAACAAACAAAAAAGTTAGCATGTAATATGTTGAAAATAATTCACTTTTTGTGTTGGATTTTTTTGTTTTTTTTTGTTTTTAAACATAGTAGAATCATGACAAAAACTGGCATTTAAAGAGTTAAACTCCTGAAAATTAATGAATATGATTAGGACTGATGTTGGTAAAATAAATAAATAAATAAATAAATAAAAGCAGAAAATAATATTAATTTATAATATTATATAAGCTTAATTTTGAAAAGCGCATTTGGGCAGAGTGATATGAGTGAGTGTAATATTAAAGCGGGTCCTAAGGGTTAAAAGCAGTTGTACAGATATTTTTTTAAATTTATTTTTTCTCCATTAGAGTTTGTAAGTAATCCTAGTTTGTTTTGTTTCTTGTTTTATTGGTTTATTTGTCAGGGACAATGCAATGAACATAGTAACACGTTTGAGAACAAATCACTGATGTTTAACTTTTAAAATCACAAAGACTTTATAGAGTGCCCTAGGAATGAGTCCTAAAACCTGTGAAAAAGTTAGCATTTCAGCACTTACTGCTCCCTTCTTGCAGCCTTAACTTTAAAGGTTGAATTACCTGAGGACTGTGGGTAAGAACAGCACAGCGACATCTCCTCAGTTTATCTCATTTGTAATGTTCGCTTCTGCAGAAGAACAACTCAACTGCACTGAACACACAAGGAGCATCTCTCATATCACTCCGTATCGTAACCATCCTTACCCTTAATGTTAAGGTGCACCACATTAAATAGTTCCTTATTTTAACTTTAAGGAGCAACTTAAAACAATATAATGTATGGATTTCCCATTAATGAAATTAGCTTATTTATCTAAATAAGTCAAAGAACAGAGTTACTTACCAAATAAAATAAAAAAAGCAAAATTCATAAAACGAAGTCTCATCTTTGCTGGAGGCATTAGGTGTTCGGGTGGTCCGTCCACCCCATTCTAGTGAACATGATACCTTAATAACACCATAAAGGGAATTTCTTCTAATTTAGCTCTGTTGTGGTTTGGGTTTTTGTTTTTTGCTGTGTGTTTTCTCTTCCTCTTTTCCGCTGTGTTTCTCTCCCTGCAGTGTGTGTGGTGGGAGCCGTGGCTGGCTCCCTTTCTCTCCTGAGTCGACATCAAGGCCCCCAGAAAAGCTGATCTTCACTTCTCTGCCAGATCATTTTGACTATGTCTGTTGTGCTTTTTGCTGTTCCTTCCTGCAGTGTTTCCCCTGCACGACCCTTTGTTTTCAGTGTTTTTGCTCCTTGTTTGTAGCAAGTGTTTTCCAGCGTTTGTTCCAGCTGAACTTCCCAATGTTTTGTGGCTTTTTTTCAGTGTGTGCCTTGCTGCTTTGCTAGCCATTGTGTCCCTCGTGCTTCAGTCTTTTTCCTGTGTTTCCCTGGAGAATCACCAGGTGCAGACATCTTGCAGAAATCTTTTCTAGTGCCAGCCTGCCTCTGCCACCATTGCATGCCTATTTTGTGTAAATTCATGAACTCTTAATACTTCTCCTGGTGTCTGTCTCAGCCATTTTGGGTCCAGAACATAAAAACCCTTACATCACAAGCACAAATGCCACTAGGATTTAAAGCATAACTAAACCCCAACTTTTGACTTGAGTGCCTCCTTCCTGGAATGTGAAAAAAAAAGTCTTAAAAAATGTGCAAG
The DNA here is from genome assembly GCF_026936395.1 of Plectropomus leopardus. NCBI lineage: Eukaryota > Metazoa > Chordata > Actinopteri > Perciformes > Serranidae > Plectropomus > Plectropomus leopardus. The sequence goes on along the minus strand of NC_142188.1, from coordinate 33,196,152 downwards.
ACTGGGAGGAGGGCTAAGACACACACACAGTCACCCAACCATGCCGCCTCTTGATCCGCAGCACCTCCTTGCCCCCCCCCCTCCTGTACACACATTAAGTAGACAGTTGGTAAGAGGGCAGTAACGGGGGGCTTGGTTGGTGCTACCAGAATAAGCCACTAGCAAAAAAAAAAAATGCCATATCAGATTTTAACCTTTAGTCATTATAGTCATTATACATATTTACACGCAATATGTAGAATTTTAGTACTAGTGCACACAAATATCAAGAGTTGGACCTGAATCAATCAGCAACGCTACTGAATAACCATATTTGTTGCTTTTTACTAGAAAAAGTAGTTTTGGGGTATAATTACTGTAATGATAAACTGATAAGATGTTGGTGGTCAAAGGTCACTGTGGGCTTGTTGTCTGATGTGTGTCACCTGGAAATCACAGCACGAGCCGCAGTCAGGATGTTGCCACTAGGGGGTGCTTTGACATAAGACGATAAAAGAAATTTGGATTACTGCTCAGATAAACTACAGCTGGCCAGTTTCATGCAGCTCCAACTGAACATGTCCGTATGCTTTAGCAGATTTACAACACTTTGTCAACTCTTTGTTCAAATATTACACAAAAGCCAGACTAAAAAGATCTCTAAGATCCTCCAGTATTTTGGAGCATAAAGAGCATAAAGACTAAGAGCAGAATCACCAAATGTTTTAGTTTTACTCTGGAACAGCTAAAAAAGAGGAGGCGGAGGATCTGAGGGTCCTTCCTTCTTCATAAACTATAGCATCTCTGAGATGTATTGTGGAGCAAGGTCATGCAGCGTCTTATAAACCACTAAAATAATAATTTTTTTTTTTTAAAAAAGCAACGGGCAACCAGCATAAGCAGCCCCTTTCACTCTGAAACTGCTGTCCTATCAAATAAACACCAAAAGCCTAAAAAACTGTAAAATAAATAAATCTGTAAACCCAAAGTATAGATGTAGTGAGGAGGTGACAACATGTATACCTTCTGCAAATTGGGTGAACTAGCCCTTAAAAAATTCAATAAATATTACAAGGGGTTTGCAATATGTACAGAGATATGACTGCACACACACATGCACACACACATGCACACACACACACACACACACACACACACACACACACACTTCCAGCTGTGGTGGAAAAAGAGGCGGGGCTCTACTGGCTCGGTTTGGCATAGTTTGAAACGTTAGCACCTCAGCAAGCTGCTTTTCCACAGCGAGTGCACAGATATATCCAGCTCCATCTCTCCTGCCTGTCCCTCCCTCTTTCTCTCACCCCAGGAGAAATACAGTCACCCATTCTTGTCTCACTTATATAAACATGACCTCACATGGAGATGGCATTGTTAAGTGTGCATCCATGTGGAATACAATGAGATGACTTAATCATATGTTTTTACCATGGTTATGCTTTGACAAATGGCTGACATGTGATATTTTGTGTGTACCTACAGTATTACAAAGTATACCCATATATATTTTCTAAATCCAAACACAGTGCTATAAGTAAGTTTGAAAATGACTAATGAGAGATGTGTCAAGAAAAATCCACAAAGTTGTCACATTTTAAGGTGGTGTCACTGGTTAATGGACCTGTGGCATTCATTTTTTTTTTGTATTAGAAGTTTGCAATTTGCAAAGGAGTCCAAGACTGTGACACCGGGAGTACACACTGTCATAGACTTTCATATTACTCTTTTGGTTATGACAAGGAAATGTATGTATGCACTTATGATTTCTAACACTGTCACCTGGATTACATTTTCAATGATTGTATCTAAAATGTTGCAAAAAGTCCATACTAAGAGTTTGTATTGATATCTGCTTGTAGTAACTAAAGAGCAAAAAACAGTCTTATGGGTATGTCGTTTTGTCCAGCAGAGGTGCAGATTCGAGATTTGTGCTGCTCAAGTGATACCTGACTCCATAAAGACTTGATTTAAGACATGAAAACATAAGTCCCATGTTTTGACCTGGTGTAATCGCAGAACATTAAATCCCCACAATCGGTTGTATGCCTCCGTGAGCCAGTTACAGTGAACATCCATGTCTGGCTCATATGCAGTCATAGCAGTAGACAGTGCTTAAAATATGAATGTTGCTGTGAAGAAGCTACAATTTGAAAACATGAACATGCATCTTGTCCCGGCAGCACACAAGATCTCCACAATCAGCACAGTTTCAAGATTAGTGCCACCAATTCAGTATTTGACCAAATATCTGTCCTCCTGCTCCTGAATTATAATGCTTAATACTTGCCAGAAAAGGGTTTCTGCAGGGTTATTATGATGAAAAGGCAAAGATGACTTTTTGAGGATATAAAATGTCATCACTTAATTATATTATTACACTAATGTCTATTCAATAGACATTTAAATGTTCTTGCCATTAGTGTATGAATTCTTGAGTTATAGCTAAAACAGTCTGAGTTCACAGTGACCTCTGACCAACAAAACTGAATCAGTTAATAAGTCCAAGTGGATTTTTGTGCCAAATTTGAAAAAAATTCCCCCAAAGGTGTTCTTGAGATATTGCGTTCACAAGAATGAGATAAATGCCAGGTCACGGGGACCTATGACCACTAAATTCTAATCAGTTCATCTTTGAGTCCAAGTGTATGTTTGTGCCAAATAAAAAGAAAAAAGAAAAAAGAAATCCTTTTAGGTGTTCTTGAGATATTGCGATCACAACAATGTGATGGATACAAAGTCACAGTGACCTTGACCTTTGACTTCCAAAATCTAATAAGTTCATCACTGACTCCAACTGTACGTCTGTGCAGAGTTTTAAGGAATTCCCTCAGGGTGTTTTTGAAATATCGTGTTGTATGAGACTGACCCAGTTAAACTGACCTTAACCTTTGACCAACAAACTCTGTTCAGTTCGTACTTGAGTCCAAGCGGATGCTTGTGCCAAATTTGAAGAAATTCCTACAGGGCATTCTTCGGATATCACGTTCATGAGAATGTGATAAACAGAAAGACAACCTGACAAAATAATGACACTCTTGCTCAGTGGTATTAAAAAATAAATGAATGCCAGACAGGCTTTGCATAGCCACATGCCTTGAATTTTTACAATTCTATACCCCAGCAAATGTTCAAATGCCATTTTAATAATTTAATTTATAACACTTCGACTCATAAAGCCTTAAACCCAACCTTAAATGTTCCCTCTGCTCCCCCTCATCTGACTTCACGGCAGCATGTGACCTTCTTCATCCTTCAAACCTTATTAGCACACACACAAACACACACACACACACACACACACACACACACACACACAAACAAACTCTTGCACACACTGACAGATGTCTTAGTAACAAGTGTAACTCAGAGTCATCTGCGGGGCATCAGAGGCCTGTGGACAGCGACTCTCTGGAAACACTCAAACATTCACTGTGGAAAATACCAACATAATGTGATTACCATTGTGTCTATTACTTCGCCCACCTATCACACACATATACATACACACACACACACACACACACACATGCACTTTTTTACTGTATCCGCTGGCCTAATAGCGTAGCCTAAAAATAGGTCTCCTGTCTTGACAGCAGCTAAATTGGGTGGCGCTGTCTTGTATTACTGACACACTGAGATGGAGAGCTGCCCTCATGCCTAATATAAAAAGCTTTCCATGTATTTATAGAGCTGCAGGGAGTCAGAATAGCATCTGTGTGTATTGAAAATGAACCTGGCTGACTGGTTGGGAATATTTAGACCTTGTTCCACAGACAGTTACTGTTGATAGCATTCCATTACATCATAACTGAGCCATCCAGAGCAGCAAACAACAGGTGCTCAGACTCCAACTGCAGGTGTAGGGCAGGGCAAGTGTTTGCAGCATTAGGGCAGCAACTCTTGTACCTTTGCTACACATGGAAAAATTTGGATAATCTTTTTATTAACTAGCAGACTGTAGCATAACACAATATATATACCCAGACTGGGATGATTTATAATGAATTCATTACTGACAGGTAATTCAAGGGTCCAGTGTGTAAGGTTTAGGGAGATTTACGGGCATCTAGCAGTGGGGACTGCAACCAGCTGAAACTTTTCCTGGTTACAGTTCTTTCAGTTTTAATTTTTCAGGAGGTTTTTACCGGGAGCCGAATAATCTACAGAGGTCTCTTCCTCTCCAAAACATATGGACAAGGGGATTTATACCAACGAAACCACAGCTTTACGTTTAAAAATCAGTGGTTTTTCTACACTATTTGGCATGTGGCAAACGGGCTGCTCGCACAGTCCCTGCTGTGTGTGCTCAGCTTTCTTCCAATCCAGATATTCAGGACATTTTTCCCTGTAGTGAATTACCCATAGAGGTCTCTTCCTCTCCAAAACAAACAGACAAAGTGATTTAAACCATTTAAAACACTGAATAAAGCAGTTTCACATTACAAATCAGTGTCTTTCAGATATTGTTTGGCACATCAGACAATGACTGCTGACCTGATGCCTGCCAATGTGTGCTCACCTTTTTTCTCGGATAAATTAAGATGCAGATGTTAAAGAGGTTTTTAGCAGAAGTTGAAATATCTGAAGAGGTCTCTTCCTCTCCAAAACAAACAGACCAGGTGATTAAAACGCTTAAAAACACACAATGAACCAGTTCCACATTACACATCAGGAATTCTCCTACCCTGTTTGGCACGTTGCAGATGGCCCCGCCTCCAGCTCTTGCATATGCATGCTCACTTTCTTCCTCTGTTAACTTAATGTATGCTCACTTTTTTTGTGATCCAGACATTCAGAGGGTTTTTACCTTGAAGAAAACTATCCCCAGAGGTCTCTTCCTCGTAAAAAAATAAATGGACAAGGTAATTTAAACCTGTGAAAAAAAAACCCTGAATAAAGCAGTTTCACATGAACCTTAAGAGACTGTTTGGATCATTTCACAGTTTTCACTCCTTGGCTGTGTTCATGCATGTGGCATACATTTAGGCAGGACTGAATATTTTTGTGTTTAATCTTGGAATTTCCAACTCAGCTGCTACAATAAGTCTAAAACACACTATGAAAACAAAATTGTTATTTTTTTTACCCCACAGCCATCAATGCTTAAAAACGCACCTGCACTGTATTATTATTGGGTCATTCTGGGCTTTTGCCTCAGAATTTGTCATTTTTACTATTTTCCACCTGATGATGTATACACAGATGAGTTAATGCTCAACATGTTAATTGTTGCAGTATTCTCCAAAACATACGAACAAAAAATACACATCGAGTTTTACTTGAAGATGACCATCAACCAAACAGCTGCACACTCTGGAATTCAGCTTGACACTGCCATGGATCAGTAATACATTCAACAAAGACTGACACGTTGAATATGTTGGAAAAAAATTTATTCTGCAGGCAAAATGTTATTTACATAAATGTTGATTTTTCATGATCTCAGTTCAACTTCTGTATCTAATAAGGTCAGAAAAAAAACCCATTCAAACTCGTCCACCTTGAAATGAAAAGCTCTGCAAGTGCAATGGACGCCCAGTCTCAAAATGAAGGAGGCGTACGACCATGTTCCGAGACAATGTATAGAACGGCTTTCAGTCTGCCTTGTGAATCTCCTCGGGCATGTTGTGGGGACTACGGCAGCTACAGAGGGATACCACTTGGGGTCTTGAGGAGCTGTGATTGGGCTGTTGTTTTCTTCTTCAGGTTTGTAATGACAGCAGAGACAACTGAGAGTGAGGACAACTAGAAGCAAGTTGAAGACTCAGTAACCTTTCACTAACACATCTAACACAGACGTCTCTGCTCACCGCCGTCACTGCTCTCCGTCACAGTCAATGACACGTAAACAATTACTGTGAGGTCTACAGCACTCTACAGCCTGATAAAACATGAGAAGTTATTAGTGATAGTACTGTGGTGGTGATAATGACACCTAACCAAAAATTAAAAACCTATACTGGAGACATCAACGATGGGACACACAAGTGTAATTCCACCTCAAAGCACCAAGCACGGTGGCTAACAACCAGTAACATGGGGCACTGAGAGCACTGGTCAGTGCAGGTTGACGGGCGGTCTCTGTCAGGATAGGGGGCAGCCAGCTTCTTGGTGCTTGGCTAACAGTGAGATCCTGGAGAAGGTCTTGAAGCAGCCGGCACACTGGTATTTTTTCACTTCAGAGTGGGTTTGGAGGTGAGCTCGCAGGTTGGATCTGTCAGCGAAAGCTCTGCTACAGTGGAGGCACGAGAATGGTTTCTCTCCTGCAGAGGGAACACAGAGATTCATGTCAGTAGGCGGGTTTCCATTAACCCTCAAACTGCGCAAATTGAAATTGCGAATACAAAACACAATTCCTCTGTGAAATCATGGATGACCTTACAGATATCCCACATGGCTGCTCACCTGTCCATTATTGCTTGCGTAACATACCTACGTCAACTTCGATTTGAAGTAATGACAGCTAGTGGCAGCAATAGAAATAAAGCTGCTAATGTTTTGAAGATCCATCACCATACTTCTTGGAATATTATCGCCAGAGCAGAAGTCGCAGAACATCACTCAGTGGAAACGCAGTCATTTCACAAGTGTTTTTTATTGACATTTAAAATATTGCTTTAGTTTTGTGCAAATCTGTAATGGAAACCCGCCTAGTGATGAAAGGGGGTTGTAATTTCCTGTTCCATGAACCCTATAACCAAACTCAACCACAACAGTGCCCCATTCAGACTGGCAAAGTATCAAAAGTTGAATTTTTGTATCCACTTCCATGAAGTTAGGGGACAAATAAGAGATAATAGATGTTTTTAAGAATGTCATAAATCAAAACAGCAGAGATTTCTTGACTTTTAGTCACTAGTATGACTCAAGATCAACTAGATTAACTCTGCGAACCAGTCAAGTTTCAGTGACAGTATATATCCATGTCTGTAAAAACAGACAACACCGAAGATGTCACTAATTCAGAATCTCACCAAATGTCTCCCCTGAAGGCCAAAAAAGTGTTTTTGCAGAACATTATGATGTTACAGTGAAGTTGACCTTTTGAATAAATTAATTTTGACCTTATCATTATATCCTGTTATCCTGACATTTCTGTGAAATACAGTCATGATTAGCATTTATACCAAAAACATGTTTCGTGAGGTTACGGTGACCTTGATCTTACCTTCTACCATCAAATTCTTTTATGTTCATTCTTGAGTCCAAGTGGACATGTGTTCCAGATTTGAATAAATTCCCATAAGGTGTCGTGGAGACATTGTGTTCATGTCCTCATGCACATGTCTCCTGTAGTCTCGTGATGACATCATTAATACTCACCGTGTAAAACTGGAGGAAGCAATGTCAATAAAGAGTTTTTTTTTTTTTAATTTTCAAATGGCTGAAGACACTATAATGTGTGAGTGTGAGTGTTTGACTGACCTGTGTGTGTTCTTATATGTCCCTGAAGCAGCCAGGGTCTGGAGAAAGCCTTGCCGCAGAGTTTACACACACAGGGCAGTGTGTGTGTCCTGATGTGCATCTTGAGTGCTCCCAGGCTGACATACTCCTTCTCACAGTACTTACAGCTGAAGTACTTCTTAGTGCTCCACTCACACTGGAGCTGCTTGTGTTTGGCCAAGCCCGAGAAGCTCAAGTACTCTTTATGACAGTCCAAACACTCAAAACTCTCCTGGCTGCTGCCACCAAGAGGGATGGCTGGGAAGAGGGTGAGGAGAGGGAGGGATGAAGGGAAGAGTGCGTCTCTCCTCCTGTGCTCTCCTGTGACGCACTGGATTTCCAGGTTCACTGTTGTACAGGACTCGGCAGGTTTGCAGGCATCCGCAGGGCTTCTAGTGTAAATCTCTGGAGAGTCGCCCGAAACAGATCGAGGGGAGGTGTTTCGAGAAGACGGAAGATGAAGTCGCTCTGCTCTGAGAGAGAGAGGACGGGAGGGGGGAGCTCTCTGCTGCAGCCGGGGGCCTGGACAATGGTGGTGAGGGGAGATGGCATTGTGCGTCAGAGAGTCTTCATGGATGCTGCAGGGAGCCTCTGTGGAACACACACACACACACACACACACACACACACACACACACACACACACTTTATTATTGACTACATGAATTCAGCTACAGAATGCCTTGGTGTTGAATTAAAGTCCTTTAATTCACATTTTTGCAGGTCTGTGCGGCACAGGCAGAAGTTTTTAAACTCTTTTTCCTCAGCCGCAGTTTGAGGAGTTTGAATCTTGGGGTGGATAATTGATCAGTTGATCTGATTACAGCTGATTAGATTGATCAATGAGAGGAGCAGCTGCTGCAGAGAAGATGGAATGCAAACGTTTAGACCTGGTGCAATCAACAGTTAGGTTTCATTTACACTGCATCTAGCTTTCTGCTGCTCCATTTGTGCGCTGCGCTGAGTGTGGCACAATGAATAACTGAAAAATATGTATATTTCAACAGCGCTGAACAGTCCAGCTCCAAAATAAGGTAATCAAAACATTTCTGCAGATGTGGTAATTGTGTTTGGCCACCACAGAAAAATAAAATGAATGTGTAGGAGACCCTGGCAATTACTGAATGAGAAGTTTATTAGCTTCTGGGTTTACATTCATTTACATTGTGATGATGTCAAATGTTTTTGAATTGCTTTTCTTGACTCAAGAAATGGTAATATTATATGGTAATATTTGGTGGACACCTGCAGCCTGTCCTCACTGGCTGCAGGTGCTGTTTCTATTTATTCCTATTGCTTGCTCTGAGAGTGCTGCTGTGGATGAGCTGTTTGAAATTCGTAATTACTTACATGAAATCTCCTTATTTCACCAAAAAAACTCAGACACAGTGTCAGCTGGTTGGAGGGAGATCACTGGAAAGCTAAAAATTTCTACTGAGGTGAATAACCATCACTAAAAACAAGCTAGGCTAATGTTACTTGCTATTGGCTATCTTGTATGTAATTTTCAGTGAATATTACGTTATGAAACTAAGTGTTTTCTGATTTAAAAAGTAAAATTACAAATGTAGGAGGATAGCAAGTTCGCTACTCACTCATATTTTAAGTGTTTATGTCTCCAGTCGGATTTCCAGCAGTTACATGAAGTAACAGAAGCACATATTCAATATTTATTTATTTATTTTTACTGTTAGCAAAGAGCTCCAGTGTTACGCAATGCTACGTAATAGTTAATGTTAATTTTCAGTTGAGACACAGCGTCAATTTGTTCCACACAGGAGCAGCTGTCGAGCCAAGTTGGATACCTTATAACATTCGGTAAATCGGTACAGCGTTGTTTTTGGCTTAATATCAAATAGCGCTGAGAATTTTCACAGCGGCCCAACACGATTATTTAGTCATGAATATTAATACTTCTGAATTATAACTAACTTTTCAGGGGCTTTAATTCTAATTCTTTACTCAAAAGGTCCAATTTTATATTCAGAACACACACGCACACACACACACACACACACACACACAATAGTACATTTACTGTGATCAAACCTTTGAAAGCATGCAGGACGTCCACATCTGTGCTTCTTTCAAGCCAAAACTTAACACAGTTGACCAAGTTTGTACAGCTAACATCACTGCAAATTTTCCTTTGAATTAACTATGATTTCATTCTTATAACCAGCTGTTCTTCCTGGGCTCTATTCTGATGGCAGTAATAGAAGTTTATCAATACAGTCGGGACAGGGAGGAGGGAGTCTCAAGCTCGCTTTAAGGGCTGTATTGGAACAAATACAAAGGCTGAAGGAGGGATTTGTCAGGAGGAGCCTGGAAGGCCGCTACATAGGCTCTTGAGGCTGCTTAATGGGGCCCTTCTGGTCTCTCAAGGACCTGGGGATTTTGCACCTGCTGAACACAAATCGACACTTTGTTTGTGGCCAGACAAAATGTCATGTCCCTTTATGCAGCATTACCTTATATAAATGTGTAAAGAGCTAAAACAGAAAGTTGTGCTGATTTAAAACATTTAGTAGGATACTGGACCAATCCAAAGTCAGTTTGGTCCAAAATAGGCCGTTTTTAATTTCTATGAACACTAATGTCTAATGATTGTGAACCGTCAACAACAAAAACTACTACTCCATATAATTCCTATATCGGCCAAAACATTATTATTTCATAAATATGGAGACTCCAGTGCTTTACTTGAAACATGTTAACTAAATTTATTCGCTCTTCCAAGTAGAAAATTCTACTTACTAAAATTAATAATAATACATTTTATTTATAGAATACTTTTCAAAGTACTCAAAGAGTCTCTGTCAATATCAATATTAGGCCAAAATGACTCAGTCTGATGCTTGGGGGTTCAATTATTGATGTTAGCTTAGGCAACTCTAGGCTACCTCTGGTAATGGACATAAAATCTTAATCTACAAGGCATCTGAAAAGAGTTAACCCTTTTGAAATATTTTCTTGTACTGCGTTCAGAAGCCTTCTACATTCATTTACACCTTTGAAACCTGAGCAAATGAGCAAACTGGTTTGAAAACATGGCCAAAAGAGCACTGAGCAACGTGAAAAGAGATGTGCCAATAACTGCAAAACCAGTTGCCCTTTGGGGACAAATAGTTGAAATTGATTTATAAATATAAAATTATCATATACTTCAAATAATCATTAAATATTTATCTATCTATCTATATTTCTATGTATCTATCCTTCCATCCATCCATCATCATTTCATCCATCTATCTGTTCTCCCACACAAACACACACACACACACACACACACACACACACACACACACATTGCTATTGCTCTCCCCCTTTTCTCACTTCTTTCTTCTTCTCAGGCACCAGGTTAGCAGTTAGTTTCTGTGTTTAAAAAAAAGATCAAGCCAGTTGGCCCGTGTTTCAAAGGGTTATATTAGGCTGTTTCTATTTTGTAAAATATAGTCAAAAAAGTAAACAAAAACTCAACTAAAGTGTCCTCAACTTAAAGTACACGTGTAACGGAGTAACGGAGTAGCCTCTGAGTAACTTTCCATCCTGCACTGTCCGGTACACAGCCTTACCCTGAGTGAGGGGCTGGAGTCTGCCATAGTTTGCTCTCTTGGCGCTGTGATGGTTCTTGACTAAGAAGGAGCGCGGCATGTCGGTGTGGTCTTCACGGGAGTCGCTGTGGAGTGACGGGGGATCTACAGCCGCCGGTTAACGGCAGCAGCTGTCGGTGTTGGTGGTGTGAGAGAGCCCGTTAGTGATTCAGGCGGCTGTGTGTCTGTTCGCCTGTGGCCTCGCGCATTCTCCCGCTGGTCAGGTGCGAGCCAAGGGTCGCGCGGGGGAATTTCCATACACAACAGTGTGGAGCCAATTACAAAGAAAGGACAAGTGCAGGGGGCGGGCTCTGCGTGTCAATCAGCATACCCCAACAAAACAGGTGTATGAATGGTGATAGCAGCTCACTATAGAGGCAGGAGCACTTCACACTGCCGGAGCCGGAGCTCAGGCTGCAGCCACACACTTGTCGGCCTGGAAAATCTTTCCCCTGCTCAACAGCCCCAACATGAAGCACAACAGCAGCGGATACAAAAAATTATCACATGAATGAATATCAAAGAGACAGAAGCACACCAGGCAGCTGCTGCTTATGTTTTGTAAGGTAAATGTTGGACTAATGGAAAAATCTACAGTAAATCACCAAAGATGAACTCACATTTTTGTCTTAAATATGAATGGGACAAAAGTGGTTTTGCCAGGCCTATGCTTGTCTGTATTAGGTCTACCATAAAACACAAATACGAAAACTTTAGCACATTATATGGAAGCCCTAAGCTGCCATACATTTGTGCATTTATTTTTCCTCCCTTTTCTTGAGATAAGGAGATGATTTTCTATATATAATCTCTTGTAAATGTAAAACATTTTTTTAATTTAAATCTAAGATCTCAAAATAACATAATACCATAATAGCGGGCCAGGCATCGAAATAATTTATTTGTAACATCATTTCAGTGTAGCAGTGTAAGAGGAGCAGGAGAATATCAACCACCCCAGCTAGAATGGAACTTTCCCACAACATTGGCTTTACCCACAAGTTGTAATAATATTTAAAAGACAACATTCTAATCTAATTTTCAAAGAACCTTTTAAGGATGTTAATTATTTCAAATAATGTCCCTGTTAGGTTAAATGCTTACTAAGATGTAGCCTGACGTTATAACTGCAACTTTCTTAGGTTGTTTTTGTTTAGAGGTGACAGATCATAGAATGTTTTTTAAGAACAACATTTTGGGAACCAAAAGCAAACTTCCTGCTGAAAATGTTACTAAAACATTGCATTGGTTGCATTGTACTATTCTCAGAACAATTTTAGAACCAAAAATTTCTAGCTAGGTTCACATCACAGATTTGTGCAAAATTCAAGCGATATTTTTGAAATGCTGATAAAACACAATTGTGAGATGACTGTGTTTCCACTGAGTCTGCTACTTCTCCTCTTGCGATAACATTCCAAGAATCATGGTGGTGGATGTTGAAAACATTAGCAGCTTTATTTATATTGCAGCCACCACACTAGCTGTCATTTGGCGAGCCCCTTATATGTGGGAGCGGCTATGATAATAACTCAGTTAGGTTATTTAATGGGACTACTGTCCCTGTCCTAGTATACAATCACCAGTAGTGATTCAGCTAGTTGCTATAAACCTATATTATTTATACAATCCATATTGACCCACTCACAATCACAATGTTGATTTACAATAACTTCCAGATAGACAACCGAGGTTACACTTATATATAATCAAACGATATAGAGAAAACTCTGCCTTCACTAAAAAAAATTTTGGCCCCTAAAAAAAATCAATATCTGTTTGATTAAATGCTTTATTTACAAGATTTTCACCGCTTTAACTTGCTTGAAGGCAGCCCTTACCGACAGGGATTTGAAGCTGTTCAATCAAAAACACCAGACTCCACTGAGAAAAGCATTCATTTTACTCCACTGAACGGTGGACCTGCTGCTCTGCTGCTGCCTCCATCAGCTGTTGTGGGAGTTGAAGAGGAGACAATATGAAAATCTAATGTACAGTTAAACTGATACAGATGTTTTTTAAGTGGGTAAAATATGTTTTGCTGCGGTCCACAGCAGGACATTGCTTAGCTTCCGTGTCGGTGTTGTGGGACTGGATGTGACTTTTTTATTTAAAACAAATTACAAATACTACCACTGAAAGATGTATGTCCCTCCTCAGTGATTAATGTTTTTTTAAAAATGCCTTACCTGTTTTACCCCCTTTATGCATATAAATAACAAACAGTCCCTATCCCTACCTACAGAGGAAGGTCAGTGTGCTGACTAGGAGCAAGCGGAGAACACTTTCTTGCTCGCCTTTCTTCATCTTTTTTCTTGTCCGCACAGTCTTAGCAAATGAATTACACCCAAAATAATAGGGGGTGTCTGAAACCATAACTGTGCAAAATCGTACAAAAAGAGTAGTTACGCTTAAAGGACAGTGAAGAGGAAAGCAGATGGTGCTGGGGGAAAGAGGGAGACAGAAAAAAAAGAAAATTATTTAAGAGGCGCTGGATTATTTATACAATATTATCATATATAATGGTGTATTATTAACATAAATCACGGTTGTCATCAATGTCAATATTGTGATAGCCCAAATTTTGAAGATATGATAATAGAAGTCATGCAAACAAAGAGATGATATTTGCAGTTCTTTGCTTCTTGCTCGGTCCTCTGCCTGCAGGATGAATGTCTGAGCCTCTGTTGGTAAGAACATGTGTCCAGTCTCAAAACTCCTGGCATTTTTCCTCCCAGCCTGGGCGGGGCACGGCATGCACCTTGTACTTGGCCGGCTGGAGGACCACACCGAACTTGCCCTCCAGGCTGGGCAGAGAGTGTCCTGCTGGGACTGAGAGGGTGAAGCGCTGCAAGATCCACGACAGGAAGAGGAAGAGCTCCATTTTTGCCAGGGCCTCGCCCAGACACACCCTGACCCCGGCACCGAATGGCAGGTAGCTGGATGACGGGATGATCACAGCTGTGCCTTCATTGTTTAAGAAGCGACCTGCAGAGGAACAACATGTGATATTATTATTTACAGATGCTCAAATTATAGTGCAATTGAATTTTCAAAAATGTGACAGGTTTCCATTTGTGCATTTAAAAATATTATTTTAAAAAGTAAAAGCACAGAAATACTTATCAAAAACAAAAGCAAAGAAGCAAAAAGCCTTGGTTTTTTCTCACCGGGGTCAAAGAGCTTGGGGTTTTTCCATTCCTTCTCATCATGGTGCAGAGACCACAGGTTGATGATGACTCGAGTTCCTTTCCTCACTGTGAAATCCCCGATGCTACAGAGCAGCACAGACACACAGACAGACAGAGATAGATGGCTGAGCGTCAAACTCATATCTCTTTGAGGATCAAATTACAAGCAAAATCAACCAGAGTATTTCTGGTTATGTAACACCAGTCAGTAGAACAGTGACTGGCATATTCTGAGTGTACCTGGTGTCACTGAGGGCCACGTGGGGGATGAGCAGAGGGGCCACAGGGCGGATCCGTAACACCTCCCTGATGGTAGCCTCCAGGTAGGGCAAACTACCTCTGTCGCTGAGCTGGGGGCTCCGGTCCCTCCCCACCTTACTGTCCAGCTCCTCCTGGATATGCCTCTGCACCTAAACACACACACACACACACACACACACACACACACACACACACACACACACACAGAGTCAAAATATCAGTGTTCTGCACCATGAAAAAACTGTTTTCACCTGAAGTGTTTTGTCTCTCAATTTATGTAGTGGAAGTAACTTCATACTTCATATTCACAAAAGTGAGTGTCCCCCCGCAGTTGTTCCCAACTGGTGAGTCACAGTCCAAAAGTGGGTGGTGGTTCTACTCTGAATCACTGACAAAGTGTTTCATGAATGTGTAAAGTTTGTAAAAAAAAATCTCTGCCACTGAGCTTTTTATTTGAAGTGCAGTTTATTTCTATTCTTGCGATATGTTCTTATATCTTTATGGACTAAGCCAGCATATTTACATTTTGTGAAATAAAATTGTATATGTGATAATTTAATGTGTGGACCTTCAACTAATGAAAAAGGAGACATCTGGACCCTGTGAGAGGACAAGGTGAAACCACTAATCTTAAGCACATAAAAGCAGATTGTGGGTTCTTCAGATTTCACAAATAAAGCACTGGTGACTCATACTTTCATAGAAACTTTGTGGTTAAACTGTTGAGGATGTAGCATCTGTGACATCACCCACATGGCTTGAATTCTTGATTATCATACATCATGATTTTCATCTGAAATATATGGCATTATGGAAGGGCAGTCACAACTGCTGACTACGATTGGCTGAGATATCTGTCAATAAAACTACAGAGAGACTAAACTTTGGAGCTGAAATGATTCTGCCTCTAATATCAAGAGTCAGAGTGACACCTAGTGGACTTCAGGGGAACTGCAGCTCAATGTACTCCACATTCTCCACATGCTAGTGAAGTACAAAAAAATCCCCCCAAATTGAAAACCAAACTTTAACAAAAAGCCACACTCTTAACTAAATTCAGAGTGTCAGGCACAAGAAAGACAGAGGAATCTTTTAGAAATCTGTCTCACTGTGACAGCTTAGTACAGATTTTTAATTTCTCCCACGTATTTGGGAAAAAGTGGGATTTGGTGAGTACTACAAAAACTAAGCATTAGAACAGCAAGTAGTTTTTGTCACAAGTGTGTAATAAAGTATAAAAGTCTTTAAAAATGCATAAATTTCATTTAATCAAATTTAGATAATGTTTTAATGTATTTAAACTGATATGATTAATAAATTTCAGGGCTAAAGAAATACTCCTATACTTGATACTCAAGTACTGTACTTAAATGCAAATCTGAGGAACTTATACATCACATATTATGAGTATTATTATTATTATTATTACAAGTATTATTATCCCATGCCACTGTCTACTTTTACTTCACACTTCAGAGGGAAATGTGGTACTTTTCACTCTACTACTATTATTAGATAACTACTTTACAAATTACATTTTTTTACACAAACCATATAAAAGTACACAATTGCAGCTGAAACAATTAGTTGATTAATTAGAAAATTAAATAGCAACTATTTTTTTTATAATCCTGTAAGTAATTTTCCCAGATTCTCATATAAAATTAATGTATGAGGACTGGCTGCTTTTCCTTTAAATTATTTAAATTTTTTGATTTATGACATTCATTTAAACCTTTTTGCCTGTGTACCTATGGTCAGTGGGGTTCATTATTGTGCACAACTGGTCAGAGTTGGATGGTTAAGAAAGTTTAGTGCCTCTTGAGTTGACTTTTCTTACATTTTCTCTTACCAGAAAATGGGTAAGGTTAACAATATGGGACAAGTTTAACCCCCCAGCTGTTGGTGCCCTCTGCTGCAGCTCCAGCCATACCTGTGGGTAATGGATGAGGTAGATGACGGCCCATTTGAGCACTGTGGTGGTGGTCTCCACGCCGGCTCCGAAGATGTCTCCCACAGTCATGAGGAGGTGGTCGTCACCGAGGCCCACAGACTCTGCTCCGATCTCTGCTGTGTTGTTGTTCTCTGCGCTGCGTTTGGCCCTCAGTAGAGCGTCCAGCAGGTCTCTCTGCACATGGTCACTGTAGTCTGCCTGAGAGGGGGCCCCAGGTCAGTGTGGAAGTCACACATTCACAAGACACAAAAATGTCTCAACTCTTAACCTCGAAGTCTAAAACAAGTCCTAAGTTACCGTAGTGAGAATCAAACAAGTCATGTGGAGTCCCTGCTATCAGTCAAGCAAGAAAAGTCAAGTCATTGCGCAGGTCAGGTAAGTCACAAGCAAGTCAAAAGTCAAGTCACAGGCCAAGTCATATGTAATTCTGATGATTGAATGGGCTAATAAGTTAAAGTTAAAATGATACATTTGACATACCGTTCCTTGTGGGTGTGTCAGTGATGGATGAAGTTGGATGTTGAGGTGATTGTGTCACTTTATATGCCGCTGTTCTTTTCTTACGAGCATCATAGATAACATAATCCTTGAATCCAAATTAAATTGTTTTTGGACTCATCGGTTGTCAGGTTTGTGCACATTATACCAGAAATCACTCAACCATGTTTAAAACACGAAATGCAAGCTCTTAATGTCTAGAAATATGCAATATTTAATAAAAACGTCAAATCCTTTCCAGTCATCTGAAATCTAAGCAAGTCTCAAGTCTTTTTAAGTCATTTATAAACATTTGTCAAGCGAAACTCAAGTCCTCAACTTAAGTCTGACTCACGTCAAGCCATGTGACTTTGATGCCCTACACCTCTGCAGTACAGTACAAAAACACTCGTAGTGCACAGTGTACTGTATCTGATAGCGTTTTAATTTAGCAGATACAGAAATTTGAAATTCAATTATTATTTTATTTTTTTATCATCATTATTATTGATTTTTTAAAATTAAATTGTTGATGTCCATACATATGTTCAATTTGCTTGTGAGTTTTTTTTTTTTTTTTTAAAGGATCGAGGTAATGATAATAATGCACAAAAATTTAAACACAACACTTTTGGTTTTGCTCCCATTTTTCCCAAGTTTAAGAACGAAGACATTTTTAAGCACACAAAAGGACAATTTCCCTCAAATTACCTAAAATCTGTGTTGGTGAGCACTTCTCCTTTTCCAGATAATCCATCCACATGACAGGTGCTGCATGTCAAGATGCTGATTAACCCTTCGGACCTGCTTTAATATTACACACACTCGTATCTCTCTGTGCACACAAACCTTTTCCTACGTTTGTTGAATTATATGCTTGCCTGAGTTTTAGACCACACAGGCAAGTTTGACATTTAAGTATATTCAGCTGATCTGCTGTGCACTAACTAAAATGCTGCTAAAGTTTTGGCGTTGCTTAAGTAATAGAAGCTTGCACTTCATTTGAATTAATTTCCACACAGTCTCTTTTTAGTGACACTTTACAAATTCCAGTAATGTCCCTGAGAGATTACAATTAAAGATGGTATGAATTTGTGGCTTTTTGCCAGCTCTACCATATAACCCGTACATCTTTACCATATTTTGCTCATCAGTGACAGTATATTATTAAATAAGGGGCCAACTGTACCTTGTGTTCGTCATATTTCTTCTGTAGGAGTTTGTCTCGGATGGAAACACACTGCTTTAGAAGACGCAGGTCTGCATTAGGAAAAATCTGGCAAACAGAGACAGATATCATTTATACATCATGATATCATACAGTATATTGACTGTATCTGGTACAGTTTCTTTTTTAAAAACATAAAATGAGCAACTTGGTATTAAATCTTCCACAAAAAGCAAGAAATTAGTTGAAATGTATTTTTTCTAGGGAAAAGGACGTCTAGGGAAGACAGAAAATAGCTCAGATAGGTTTATCATAAAATCACAAAGTTATTATAACTTTTCAATGCTTTCTCCACAAATTCTGTGTTTTTTTTCTTTTTTTTCAAACTAATTTTTAGGTATTTTTTGGTACTTTTAATGAATTTCTTGAGAATTTCAGTGTCACTTTTTCATTTGTTGCTCTTTAAAGCCAATTTGCTCGATGGGTTAAATATCCATTTTTGCGTCAACCTTAGACCAAACATGAATCAGTATAACTGCTGTAAAGAAAAAAAAGACAAATTTCACACTGTCATGTACCCAGGAGTCCATGACGAGTCTAATATTATTCAGACAGCAGCTTTAACTGGTACATTGCAAACATCAATTGTAAGTTATACATTGTAAAACCTGAAATGTCGACTTCAATTTGAAAAATCTAGGAAAAGCATTGCCTTAAAAAATGTAAATCAATAAAACTAGTAGTCTTAATTTATGTGTACCTCATATCTTACTGTTAGGTTTACTAAAAATGTTGTCATATTAAATTAATTTTAACAAAAATTGACAAGTTTAAGTAAATCAATCTTTCTAAGTTTTAGCAACTCAAGTAAACCAAGTTTAATATGCTATATATTTGCATGGTGCTGGTTGCAAACTAGTCAATGATATTTGTATTTTCTTAAACATTTAAGGAAAACAGAACCGACTTCATTATTGGCTAAATTGTCTTCGTCATGATCAAGTTCAATAAACGAAGTCAGACTAACTTCTTTTATTGAAGTTGCTAACACAAGGTAATTTAAAGTTGCAGCAACTTCACAAAATTAAGTAAATACAGCCACATTTAAGTAAACTTAACTATTAAAGTCAAAATACATGAAGGTTAATACTTACTTGCATTTTTCAAGTTAATTGGTTTCCAAGATTATTTTAAGTTAGATCAACTTGTCAGATTTTACAGTGCAGTGCCCTCACCTTTACCATCAAAAGCACTGATAAAACACATTGATTTCGTTCTCATGATGCACCTTTACTTGTGTTCCTGTACATCTTCTGTATGTTCCTGTTTCTTCTAGTTTCTTTTTTCTCACACTCTGCTCTCATGTCGTGTTGCTG
Organism: Plectropomus leopardus; assembly: GCF_026936395.1. Classification (NCBI taxonomy): domain Eukaryota; kingdom Metazoa; phylum Chordata; class Actinopteri; order Perciformes; family Serranidae; genus Plectropomus; species Plectropomus leopardus. The sequence goes on along the minus strand of NC_142188.1, from coordinate 33,176,695 downwards.
CTATGTACCTGTAACCATGGAAAGATGTCGACCAGGCTGTCCTTTGCCACGGTGTCCACGATGCCCTGGCTGTAGCTCAGCATAGCCTCGAACTCTTTGTCTCCTCGCTGGTAGGAGGAGTTGAAGCAGAGGGCGCAGATGACATTGGTGACAGAGCGGGTCAGCTCAGGAGCCAGATCTAGGGCCAGTCCTGCAGCTGCTGCCTCACACAGGATGGAGCACAGAGACTGGGCCTCTGCATAGACTAAGCAGCACACAGGACACACACCGGCTTCACTCACTGACATGTTTACAATCTGACTGAAATCTTCACCTGTATTTACTGTATATGGTGTGTATTACTGCCTGATGGATATTCTTCCTCTGTGCTGTAGAGCTCTGTTGTAGTAAAAAACAGGTGCCACAATGTGTCACTGGGTGACATGTTCTGTCATTACCACACACACACACACACACACACACACACACACACACACACACACACACACACACACACACACACACACACACACACACACACACACAGTCCTGCTACCATGAAATACTCACCGCAGCACCAAATATGGATGAATCCACTGCTGAAAATAGTCGAAAACAAATGCATTATATCCTCCTGTTTGACTTTATTTCTTTCATTTAAATGGGAGGAGGGCAATAAGCAACTTAAGGAGAAACCCAGAAATGAGCAAGAAATGAGTAAAAAGTACAAAAAAAAATACCTGAAAATTAGCCACAGAACAACAACAGCAATAACTAAAAAACAAACAAGCAAACAAACAAAAAAAACTACAAAAGTTAAACAAACAAATGAAAAAAAAAACAAGAAAAGACCTTGAATAAAAGGCTTAAATTGTGATTTTTATAAATCTACAGTCTTGAAATTTGTGGGACAGTCTTGTCAGGTTGTTCATTGCCTTTCCCCCCCCTGCTTTTGAAGAAATTGCACCAGTTTCCTCAGGCCTCCAAGGTTTAGAAACTTTAAAGGAAATTTAAATGCAGCACAAAAGACAAGTTATTTCAATCCAGATTTCAAAAGGTTAAAGGAATACTTCACCCACAAAATGCCATTTTTTTCATATCAGTTAGTCATGCTGTGTAACCTTGAATTCATGTAGAAAATGTTTTCCCCCCACGCCTCCATGGAAATAAATGAAAAGCATGTATAATGTGCCCAACAGTCCCTAAGGTAATAACCCTATGATACGAGTAGCAGCTGGCCCCTCAGGTATGTATCACATTATCTAATCTGGGCCCCATTTGAAAAGTTTGGACACCCCTGGCTTAACTGATCATTTGTGCATCTGTTTCACACAGAACTTCCTGTATTCTTCATTAATATTATATGCATAGGTGTGTTTGACTAAGGAGTCTAGAGGGAGAATTGTATATGGAATTGCATCTGTATGGAGCCTTTGAAGTCTTCAAAATGCTGTTACATTACATTTCACAGTCACCCAGTGATGCCTGAAGCTGACATACAAGCCAGCTGCCACTCATCAAACATTCTCACACACTGATGGCAAGCAATTTCAGGTTCTTGCCTGCCATGCAGACTGGAGGAGACGGGGATCAAACTGCTGATCTTCTGTTAAGTGCTAAACCTACTCTACATCCTTAACCACAGCTGCCTGGTGTCAGAGATGTGTACAGTTTCTAAAGCTCATATTAAGTGAGAAGTTGGAGAGAAGTGCACTTACTGATCCTCTCAATGGAAGCAGAGCCCTCTCCAAACATGCACAGAGCTCCATGCACTATTTTCCTGTGGAATCTCCAGGTGGGGCTATAGTCTCCAAACGCGATGTCTTTGCCATCTCTAGTCAGAACATCAGTGGTTACCTTCATCACACACAGGACGGGACGGGAAGGGAAGAAAATAATGAATGACTGCTGCAGGTGCAAAGAGGAGGAAGACACTGAAGAGGAGGTCTACCCACAGATCTGGGTCTCCCTGCAAATATCTTCCCCTTCTTCAGCAGGACCTCTTTGGCGTGTAGGTGCTGGTTGACGATGATGACACGGTGGGAGCCCATCATCAGCGAATACGTCTGTCCGTATTTCTCCTGCAGCTTTTGGAAGAGCACATGAGGAGGATGTGGGCTCCGCAGACTCAGCAGGCTGCCAATCAGGGGCAGTGCTGGGAGGTGTGGGGGCTCCTGGGGGCCACGTGTGGGTGTCCTGAGCTTCAGCTGCAGAGCTAACAAAGTCAGCCCCACGACCAAGAACACACACAGACACAGAAACCAAGTCATATCCACAGCCGGGGCCCTGACAGAGGGGAGGCCGAGCTTTACAGAGGTTAGCTCTGCAGGAGGCCCTGAGCTGCTGCAGAGACTCGCTTTTATCCCGCTCCTTCAATGCCACATCCTTGACTCGAAATATTTAAGGCTGGGCCACTTCCAAAAAGATAACATGACACCTGATTCATTGAAAAAAACAACCATGACGACATATTCACATAACATGGACGCTATGAAAGTGCAGTCAGCAGCCAAGTACATCACTGAAGGACAGTTCTGAAATATTTGTATGGAATCCTCTGTGCAATTATTAAAATGTGCAATATTCTTACAACTCTTGTATGTAGGCTATATTTAATATGACACATATTGCATGTATCTGTGTTTTTTCTCTTATTTATGTATCTCTGTTCAATTCAATTTTATTTATAAAGCTCATTATCACAAATCACAATTTGTTGCAGAGGGTTCTAAGGCATACGACATCCCTCTGTCCTTAGACCCTCACCTTGGATAATGAAAAAAACTCCCTAAAATCCCTTTAACTGTTATTCATTGTAGCATTGCACACATATTATATTTAACTTACATACTAGTTTAATACATTTCATTGTAGCATAAGACACAATTTTAGATGTTACGCACTCAGCACATTATCCATATTAGAATTTTAATGTTCACATACTAATGCCAATAGTCTATTACTGTATTTCTGTACATTTATGTTTTTAAACACTTTACATACTCAGCACATTATGTATACGTTTATTTTAAAATATTTACGTAATAGTCCCAATTGTTTACTATTACTGTACTTATATTTTATATTTTGACATACTTTACATACTCAGCATATTATACATTCTTATATTTTTAAGTATTTACATACTAGTGCCAATTGTTTACTATTACTGTATTTATATTTCATATTTTTACATACTTGTGCTGCTATGTATTTCTCCTTACTATAATTCTCTATGCTGGCATCAGAGTGACTGCAGTGAATCACAAATTCCCCCTTTAGGAATCAATAAAGTATTTCTGATTCTGATACTCTAGCTATTCAATTTTTTTGCATTCAACATTTCCATCAAACTCCATTTATTGGAAAGCTATGTTAGTGCTCACCATGTACATGAACATTTTACACACAACACACGATTAGTTTATAAAAAATAATAGACTGGGGTACACTATACCCGACAAAGGAGCTCAGAGCAGCTGCTGTGTTATTACAACATAAAACATAATAATATAATTTACAATAATGCAGTGGTGGAAGAGGTACTGAAGTTTTTTTAAAATTTTTTATTTTATTTTTACTTAACACTACAGTGCAGAAGTACACTGTTACAAGTCATATTACTAATTATGTATTTACTTAAGTAAAAATACACAAGTATTAGCATCAAAAGAAGTACTGCAAGTAAAAATAGACTACCCATTGTGCAGACTTTGGCTCATTTCAGAATAATACAACATCAATGGATTGTAAGTATAGATGATTTTATATTATACAATATACATTCATTTATATTGATTATGTGTCCATTTATTTAACCCTTTAACACCTACATCAGCACCAGTTCTCTCGTGCTGCATTCAGATGCCTTCACATTAATTTTAACCTCTAATTCCTGAGAAAATTGTGGTTCGTTGTCATGAGGAAAAAAAATAATGAGCAACTTGTCTCAAATTTTTGAAAGAAAAATGTTCAGAAAACTACAGCTTTAATTCTTATATAATATATATTTGCTTATTTGCTATATATTTTAGTTTTCTCTTGAGGTCATTTTCTTATTTGTTGTTTACTATTTAATTTCTAAAATCTTTAATTCTTTCCTTATTTTACATTTTCCTGTAGTTTACAAGTTTTTGTGCCATTTCTTATCAAGATGCTCATCGCCCTCTAATGTTTTAGGAAGAAATCAAGACAATATACTCAAAAGGGTTTATGCTGCAGCTGGTGAAGGTGGAGCTAATTTTAGTTTCATATACTGCTATGTAGCTTGATTTATGCTTATTTATTTACACCATACATTGTTAATAATTACAGCTAGGATAGACCCTTACAAGGAAGAGCCGTTACAGACAATGAATGAATATTTTAGACTACATTAACCAGAATCTAAAAAGTAACTTAAGCTATCAAAAAGCTGGAGAGGAGTGAAAGAAAAATATATTGATTTGATAATAAATACAAGGTAAGTCAATTCATTTGTTTTTTGCAGGATGAAGAATTCAGCTGTGAGACACATAATTTGTTGTCATTATAGTGGACGCGTTGCTGTCTGCTTTGACCCTCCCCGCGCACCATCGCCAGCCATAACAAAATATGGCGTCTGCAGAGACACAGCCACGGTTCGGCCAGTCTGTCAAAGGCTTGTTATCCGACAAAGTGGGCTCCTGCAGCGGGGACGTGATCGCTCTGACCCGCCAGGTGCTGAAAGGATCCCGCAGTCAAGAGGTAAAACGATGCGCGTCTCTTAAAAAAAGAGCAGAGCGTGACTCACAGCAGACCAGCGTTGCTAACATGCTAACTAACGTTAGCACGCAAAGAACAAACCTTAACGTCATTTTGTTTCCAAAATAAAAGCTTCGCTAGTACTGTCAACGCAGATTGCGTTGGCTCCATCACTGGGGATTTAATTTTTAAGATTGAGCTTTAGTTTGTACTTTCTTTAGCTTTATACTGCTAACGCAGGCCAGCGGGGGGCCTCGATAAAGGCACAAAACCACACAGTCAATGCTTATAACACCAAGTCAAAACAATACACTATAACTAAAGTTGGCATATCTTTATTTAATAACAAACAACATCTTCCTAACGTTATCATTACCATTATTACGTCATAGACATAAGCTATTCAGGAGGTAAACTTTGTGATGCAACTAACCATTGGAGCTCAAACGATAAGTCGATTAATTGAGTTTTACTGACAAAAACTACTTTGTTAATCATGAGTCCTATTAACATTTCTTAGTTTCAGTGTTGCAGTTTTTGCGAATTCTGCTTTTCTTTCGTGATTTTAAACTGATTATTAATTACCAGCACATGTAAGACATAGCCATAAGTTTGAGGTGATCTACGCCCATTTTTAAAATTCATACATCTTATTCCTTTGGTCTAAGATGGTCCAAAAATACTAATAAACATGGACACATATCTCTCAAATCCGAAAATCAGCGTGCCAAAAGGTTGTAAAGCCTGGAGCTGCTCCATAGAAAGTGAATTGGGAAAGATGTTAGAGATGAAAACCATACCCCCTTTTCCACCAGATTAATTCTTGTTTCTTAAACTGGTTCCATTAAGGACTCAGCACTTCAACCAGTTTGGAGTTGAACCTTTGCAAATCAAAGCTGCCATAAAGGACAACACAGGGCATTGTAACAAAATTGCGGATTAGACTATGAACTGTGAACTTTGGTTCTGTTATAACAGATATTTGTTTTTACCCACCAAAAACCAAGCATGAACCAACTATTAATGAGACAGATGCACACTCTTTTTTTAATTTGACAATTTCTCGGCCTTCCCATCGATGCCTTCTCCACCTATTTTTTGGCTTTAGAACCAACTTCTCTCGTTCTGAAATCCTGAAAGATTCAAAACACTCCAAATGGTTCAAATTAGCTATGGGAAATGGAACGGAAATCGATTTTATACTGGTGGAAAAGAGGCGAGAGCAGAGAACTGAGAACAGAATTAAGCTCATTTCTTGATGACATCGCAAGGTTGCGACTTCCTTTCCCGGTGTTTCACTTTGAGAGAGATTAGCTCATGTTAACAAATATTAATCGAACTTTCCAGAGCAATGGAAATAACATATTGGGATTCTTAAACCATATGCTGTTCCCCTTTAAAGGAATCATGACGGGTTTTGTTTTCTGATGATTCATGAAGAAAACCATTTTTATTGGTCTTAAAAAAGTCGGTTCCAGCCCTGAATGCCATATTGTTGTTTATGTCTCTTCCAGCTTCTTGGTCAGGCAGCAAGAAATATGGTCATTCAGGAGGATGCCATCCTGCACTCTGAGGATGTAAGTATCATCTATATCATATATGATGCCATGAGAGGACAAAATACAGCACACACTATTCACTGTTGAGAAAGACAACAGTGCCAAAAACTAAAGAGTTAAATGATCACCTCTCTAAGAGCATCACAACAAAAAGGCTAAATTCCATCATTCAGGCTCTTTGATTGATGCTTGTGCTTTGATTGATGCTTGTGACGACACTGAACAAAATTTGACACTTTAGATTTTGCTCTGATTTTTTCACAGTCAAAAATCAAGACTTTTCATAAGCACTGAACAGATAGATTTTTCTCCAATTTTTTTTCTCAAAATTTGTGTTTTGGAGCACATCACTCAGTGAAAACACAGTCATCTCGCAATTGTGTTTCATCGACGTATCGAAAATATTGCATAAATATTGCACATATCTGTAATGGAAACCTGCCCAATGAAATGTTCTGCTTGATTACACAACCCACCGCCACAGATGGAGCGTGTCATTGGCTGCTGACTGCAGGAATGTCCTGTTGCCTGTGGGCTGAGTGTTCATTTCACTGCAATGAGACATCTCCATTGTTGTAGATGTGAATTTGGCAGTACGTCCAAGCTTCCACACAACCACAAAAGTCAGTTATGAAATGCTGTCAGGTCAAGACCCTAGTGAGGAGATGCAGATGAGCTTCCCTTAAAAGGCTTCTGATCTTTGTGTAAAATTTCTTTGGTTCTGCAAATACATTGTTGCATCAGGTCTTCAGTTAGCTGCTCTCAGATGATATTGCAGGTTAAGATGCTGGATGTGGAGTTCCTGAACTGGTGTGGCTACATGGTCTGTGGTTGAAAGGCTGGTTGGATGTACTGCCAAATTCGCAGAAACAACTAAAAACATCTTACGAACATTTGGTTCACAGCAACAGCAGACAGTGACACGCTCCATCTGTGGTGTTGTGTTGTGAGATCAAGCTGCACATTTTAGAGTGTCCTTTTATTGTCGTCATTCCAAGACAGACCTGTGTGGTTACGATGCTGCTTAATCAGCATATGGACATGCCAAACCTGCCAGGTGGATGGATTATCTTGGAAAAGGAGAAGTGCTCACTGACACAGATTTTAAATAATTTGTGAGAGAAATTTGAGAGAAATATCTGTTGAGTGCATTAAAGGTATCTCGGGACTTAAACCTGTGAAAAATGAGAGCAAAAACAAGAGTTGTGTTACTTTTTTGTTCAGTATAAATGCAGTACAAAAAAAGTCTAAATACTGTAGGGTGGCATGGTGATGTGGTGGTTAGAACTATGGCCTCACAGTAAGAGGTGCCCAGGCTGGGTTGGGACCTTGGGTGGGGTTCCCTCTGTGCAGAGTTTGCATGTTCTCCTTGTGTCAGCGTGGGTTTTCTTAAAATTGCCCGTAGGTGTGAATGCGAGGTGGTCTATCTGAAGGCGGGTTTCCATTACAGATTTGTGCAAAACTTTCAATAAAACACAATTGAGAGAATGTTCTGCGACTTCTCTCGCAATGCTCTCCAACTTTTCTCAGGCGATAACATTCAGTGAAGCATGGCGATGGATTTTCAAGACACTGGCAGGTTTATTTCTATTGCAGCCACTTGATGAAGCTGATCTAATATGCCTGTAACTTCTTTGTCTCATATAAGAATTAAGAAGATCTTGGTATCTTTCGCCGTCTGCACTACAGTGTTTTGTAGAATGTCATGTGACTTTGTTTTACTTCTTCTCCTCCTCCTTCTTCTATTTTGGGTTTAGTGGCGGTTGGCATCCATAAAGTCGCATTACAGCAGATCAGTGTTGCACATCATATAATCTAGAAAATCCAGAAAAATGTTTCTATTCCAGTTTTGCGTTATATGGCTTTATCGAATCGCCGGAAATACCACCTTATGTGAGCATAAAAACTTTTTTGTGATAAACGGGAGTTTTTTTGAAACTGATGTGTTTCCATGAGGTGTATTTTGTATTCACAATTGCTATTTGTGCAATTTGAGGGTTAATGGAAAGAGCTGCAACTAACAATTATTTTGATCAATTAATTAATTAATTAATCGAGTAATTTGTCGTTTATTTTTTTGATTAATCGATGAATCAGATTAAAAAAATAAAACAGAAATAATAAAATAAGCATTTTTTTTCTGCCAACACTTTGCTTAAAAACAGATTATCATTGACAACAGTGCTAAAAGTGCATCAACAGGCGGTTGCTTGAACATCTCTGAGCTGCCAAAATAATATTAAATTATGAATAATAAATAACTACAAAATCAAACATGAAACAATTCAAAAACTTCTTGTTCTTGTTTGTAAGGTACTTTAACAGTCCCACTACACAGTGAGTGACATAATAATTGTTTGACACAACGAATTGCTAATTTTTTTTGTTGCCAACACATTTAATAATCGATTATAATCGATTTTATTGATTCGTTGTTGCAGCCCTAATGGAAACCAGCCTTCTGTCAGTCCTGCAATAATCTGGCAACTGGTCCAGGGTGTACCCTGCCTCTCGCCCCATGGCAGTTGCGATTTGGCTCGAACCCCTCTGCGACCCTTAAGAGGAGGAGGTTATGGGCAATGAATGAATGAATTAATGAATGAATTAATGAATGAATTAATAAATGCAGTAGTGGGTGAAAGGTGTGTGTGAAAGGCGTGTGAATGCAGCATGAGAAAACTGATCCAGGTTTCAAGTGTTAATACATCCTTTAAAAACAAAATACAGAAAACACTTGCACACTGCTCTTGTTTTTATGATCAACAACGTTTCAACATTATTATCATCTGTGTTTCAGAGTCTGAGGAAAATGTCCATCATCACCACACATTTACAGTACCAGTGAGTATCATCAGCTGTGTATGAGTACAAACATGTGAACTCACTGACTTTGCTCAAACTGGCAGTGAATATTTAAACAGTGTCTGTCTGTCTGTTCTCACTCAGGCAGGAGGCCATCCAGAAGAAGTAAGTCTAAACACTCGTCTCTGTTTATGCTTCAGTAGAAGCAGCTGACATCACAGTCTTAGCACTCAGCCATAACACAATCTGACTGTTTGCTCAGACTCCTCTCTTTCCTGCAGTGTGGAGCACTCTAAAAACCTGCAGGACCAGCTGAGACACCTGCTCAAGTGATGGAGCAGCAGAGGACACCTGCGCTTCAGGAGGATCCCCGATAACCAACACTGTCTACGCAGGAGGGTTTGACGTTAATAATCTGCCATATTTCTACATCGTAACACACTGCTGGTCAGTGCTGCTGGGACAGGAAGTGATGCGCTGCTCCGACACACAAGCGCTGTGCGCCGGAATTGCTCTGAAATTTAAGGACCTTGGTAACTTTTTTTTACTGAGTTATGTAATACGTGTTGATGAATTAATCATTATTTCAACCAAGACCCATAACCGATAATTTCCAGCTTCTCGTGGCCGATAAGATACTGATAATTTCTTTTTGTTTGTTTTTCCATTACCTGAGGGTATGAAAGGCTGAGATGTAGTGAGTACAGGTTTAACATTATTTAACATTATAGCTCTGACCTAACCAAATATAACAGACATCACTGCAGTTAACACAACAAGAACAACAACAGTTCTGACTCTTAAATGGACACTTTGGTTTCAAATGAAATTCTCTGACAATCTGTCAAATCAGAGTAACTGTAAATTGTATCACTCAATAAAAATATAAAAGCTTTTATACAACCAAAAGCCTACGGCTGCTTATTTGTCAATGAAACATTGATGAATACAGATAGATATTAGGCTGTTGTGACATCCAGAATATTTTGTTTTGAACATAAAAAACAACATAAAAACAATGAATGCATCAAGATAAAGAACAGATCTTCAGCTTTCATACACACAAAAAACTTTTAATTCTAGCTTCTTCCGTTTCTTTTTTTATCAACATCTGAATTTGCATTTTCATCAAAAAAAATTACATTTTAGACAAAAAGCTGGGAAAATCATTTTTTTTTTTAAAGAAAGTCATTTTCAAGAGCAAAATCATTTCATTTTTATTGATTTTTTCTGCTTGTTTTCTTATGTCAACTTGATTTGTACAAAAATAATGCCGAAAATAATATGTCAGAAAGCACCACATCTACAGAACAGTCCCTAAGTAGCAGCGGCCGCTGTCAGCAGTGTTCAGCGGTTACTGTGAGCAGCGAGCTTGGTAATAAATGACGATATATTTCCCTCTTGTTCCCTAATGATCTAAATAAATCGCTAAGTGTTTCTTGTGTTGCATTTTTTAAAACAACACAGCTGAGAGGGTCCGTAAAGCCACTAAATAGTGATAAGTTGGCACGTTAGTAGTCCTCTCACCCTGGGTCCTTAGATTGTCTTGTTTGTTTTTGGACATGGAAATGTTTTTTTATTGCATAACTTTCGTAACAGTGTCTCCTACTCTACAGTGAAAACACAGATTGATGGAAAATCTTGTCAGTGGCGGGTAAAGAGTTAAAAAAAAAAGAAACAGTGGGGTAACCCTGCTGCTGACTGTGATGACATGTTTTGGACTGATCTAGCAGGCACAGCAGTTTGACATCACGCGCTGCATAATGCAGTGTGTGTAGTACTGGCGGAGCAAAACCATGGGCAACACAGGCGAAATCAAGTCAATTATTGTTTATTATCATCAGTTCTATTTATCGGCCAAAAATTGTATTATTGGAACTATCGGTATGACTTCATAAGACCCATTATCAGGCCGATAATTATTGGTCTCGATGTCTTTTTCGGGGGCACCCCTGCTTATTACAATGAGACACATTTTGTACGTGTTCCAACAGCGTGGCTTTATAGTAAAAGAGTGCAATTACTAGACTGACCTGCTGAAGTCCAGACCTGTGTCCCACTGGACATATGTGGCACATTATGAAGCCCAAAATACGACAACAGAGATCCAGATTGTTGGACAACTGAAGTTGTATCCCAAGCAAAAACTGAAAAGAATTTCACTATCAAAACTTAAATAATTAGTGTCCTCAGTTGCCAAGCACTGACTGAGTGTTTTTAAAGAAAAAAGCTACCTACATATGGCCCACCTGGCCCCAGACCGTCTCAAAATTTTAACATGGGGTCTCTCCAATGTGTTCTAAATGTAAGATAAATGCTGGAACTCTCACCATTGTTACTGGACTTCCCCTAAACTTCAGGTATATTGGTTGAGTATTTTGAGAGAAATAGGGTAGATTTTGAAGATGAGCACTGAAGTAGATCCACTGTCTTTCTTCTTAGGCCTACCCAGCAACTGTATTGTCAGTCTACATAAGAAAACACTTTTTAACATCTTGACTTTCTGTGCAAAGAAGAACATGTTACTCTGCTGGACATCTGAAAAGGCCCCTGGACTTTTTGGTTGGTGTAAACTAATCCTGGAGTACATTCCATTAGATTATCTAACATATATAATACATTGTAAAACAAATATTTTTTTTTATAAAACATGGCAACCATTTTTGCAATATGTTGATGTAAACCTGTCCGCTATATTAATAAGAGCCTTTGTATAGTATATACAGTACTGTGCAAAAGTCTTAGGCCACTTTGAACTTTATTTTAGCAGGGTTATAATGACCATACATATTTATTTTATTGATTTCAGTAGTCTCTTTATTAAAATGCAACCAGAATACAGTATTAAAAATATTTCAGAATAAAACAACCTCATCAGGCTTAAGTTGCAAAAATTTACTGTGACAGCCATTTCCACTTAGCATGTCTTGAACTCCCTTAAGCAGGCAATATGAGATTTACAATACTAATCTGCTGGTGTCCTGACACCAGGTAGCGTTCAAGACATGTCCAAAGCTCAGTATTGACTGTTTGAGCTACCTTTTGTTATGGTTGAATGATTCCATGTTTCCACTAAATATTGACTTCACTCAGAAGAAGCCATTTTGTTTTGACATTGTACATGTTCTCTGTGTTCTTTGTATCTTCATAAAGAGACTAAGCAATAAAGGTATATATAATGACCTTATTACAACTTTTCTAAAACAAAAAAATCTATGGTGGCCTAAGGTTTTTGCACATAACTGTATATTGGTGATGACTTTTGATGGAAGCGCTCTGACACTTCAAATCTGTGAGCGGATGAAGTGATTAAATGTTATTCAGAAGGGATTTTCAAAAGTCATTTTATGCTGAGCAGCACTGTTTGTGTGTGCAGGTTTTATACGTAATGTTGTGTTTCAAATATCAAAACAAATAAAAATATCTGAAAAAAAAAGAAAAAAACATACTCTTGTGCTAACACTTTGGGAACAAGTTGAAGGCAAATTATTAATGTGTGTATATTTACAAAAAATAGTAAAGTTGGTCAGTTTGAACATTTAATATCTTGTCTTTGTGCTGGATTCAATTGAATTGCGATCAACGGAATTTTCAAATAACTATTAGGGTTTTACTTACCTTTTATGCAGCATTCCAACTTTTTCCACATTGGGGTTGCATAAACACTGTTAACATATTGTAATGCAGTACTGTAAATATATATAATTAAAGTACAAGGTACAAGGAAGATTTATTCGTCATTTTTATTAAACAGGGTTTAAAAAGAAATTAAATTAAAGTTGACCCTACATCCTGCTACATCTTCAAACGAGGCATTGAGGAGTCTCACAGCTTGGGGAAAGAAGCTGCTCCGTAGTCTGGTGGTTCTGCTGTGGATACTTCTGTATCTTTTTCTAGATGGCAGCAGGGTGAACAGACTGGCTGGGGTGGCTGCTGTCTTTCAGTATCCTTTGGGCTCTGTGCAGACACCTCACTTCACTGATGCTCTGTAAATGGGAACCAGTGATGTTCTGGGCAGTTTTAATCACCCGCTGTAGAGCCTTCCTGTCCTGGGCCGTGCACGAACCATGCCAGTTTGTGATGTTTCCAGTCAGTATGCTTTCCATTGCTCCTCTGTAGAAGTTAAACAGGATCTTGCTCTGGAATTTAGCCTTCCTAAGTTTCTGTAGGAAGTAGAGTCTTTTCTGTGCTTTTTTAACCTGGGTGGTGATGTGTGATGACCATGGTAGGTTCTCAGTGACAGTAATTTTAAGGAACCTCTAGCTGTTGACCTGCTCCACCTCAGCTCCACTGATGTAGACAGGGGTCTTTGCCTCCTTCCTTCTAAAATCAACAATCAGCTCCTTGATTTTACTGACGTAGGTTGTAGTAGGTTGTTTTCTGTGCACCATTTTGCAAGATTGTTGATATCCTCCCAGTATGAACTGTCATCGTTTTTTTTTAATACGGCAGATGATGATGGTGTCGTCTGCACATTTGAATTCTCTGGGGGTCTGCATGTGAGGAAGTCCAGTATGTATATGTATGTAATATTGGTTTTTGAAACAAAATTCCATGACTTTTCCAAAACTTTCAGGGTTAGGGTTGTACTAAAGCCGAGAGTTAAGTTTTCCAATCAGCTTCATGGGAAAGATTGTGCTGAGTGTTGAGCTGAAGTCAACAAACAGCATCCTGATGTAGCTGTTCTTATTCTCCAGGCGAGTGAAGACTGAGTGAAGACTTGTAGATATGGCATCCTCTGTGGATCTGTTGGTTCTGAAAGCATACTGGTGAGGGTCCAGGCTGGCAGGGATGTTGTCTTAGATGTGCTGGAGAACCAATTTCTCAAAGCACTTTATCAGGATTGGGTAAGAGCCACAGGGCAGTAGTCATTAAGACTAGGCACAGCAGACTTTTTAGGTACAAGAATGATGATGACTATCTTGAGGCAGGAGGGAACAGTCTCTTGTGAGAGTGAGTGAGTGAGTGTTAAAAATCTCAGTTATAACATTAACTAGCTGATCAGCGCAAGTTTTTATTACGCATTCAGGAATGTTGTCTGGGCCTGTGGACTTGTTTTTATAATAATAATATAATGAATTAATATAAAATAAAAATTATATTGAATTGTCATTATTATTGTATAAGCAGAGATTACAGTGTACATCTGTCTGTCTTTTGAGCTCCAGTTGGGCTAAAGTCACAATCCAGTGTCCCCCAAGTCATCCTGAAAACGTACTGTTGAGACGACACTTCAACATTGTTGAGTTCTGAGAATACATAACCTGTTTGGGCAGAAATCAAGACTGCACTGAGAAAATGTTTAGACTGTGTTACTGGGGTTGTTTAAGAAGGGTTGGCATGGTCCTTTCAGCTCACAAAAATTGTTCCTTTATGCAGCTGTTTCAAATATCTTTTTTTAAATTCCTGAACTATGTCAAATGTCAGATCCCCTCCATAAATACAGCAGTTTGATATGAATGTGTGTAACTATAGCTACATGGATTCTGCTGACTAGCTGATATGTGGTTGAAGGCCAGTTCTGTGGTGGAACGTGCCTTCAGACATCTCATCAGTAACAAACATTAAACACTGTGGTGCTGAACACGTGCAGTGTGAGGTAACAGCAGCGTGGCCTCAGGGACATGTTCAGGGTCAAGCAGCTGTCAGGCCTTCAGGCTGCTGATAAATCTCTGCCTTTGTTGCTTATCATGAGTCTGATGATGGTGCAGCCAATGACAGGCTTCGCTTTGTGGTGAAATATGCTTTAATTCTAACCTTGTCACAGCTTTTCATGTTCTGCTCACTGGCTGCTGTGAGACTGTCGAGTACGCCAACACAGTAATTGCAGTCTTTCTCTAAATTATATCATAATCAATGAATAAATGGACATTTGGTGCTAAGTGGGGAGGGCCTCTTTTAATTTTTTGTGTCACATGCAGCTTGCGCGTCTTTGTCTTGTGTCATGAAAATTGAATTGAAAATGTTAAATAGTAAGGCTCAGATAATCAAATAGCAAAATGTTCCTTTAATTTCAGTCATCTCAAAGACTAAATAGAAAAAAAATAATGTACACACAACCCAAACCAAAAGTGGAAACCGATTTAAATTATTTGCTTTATGTAAACTACGATGTGCTCATCACATTAATTATGACTATATTGAGTCACATTACTATGACAAAGAGTACTATAATCATATACTTACAGTTTTATGGCTTACAATACTACAGCTTTTTGATGACATTTTTATGACGTACTATACTATGACATATTTGTCACATTTTTATGGCATACTATACCATGACTTTTTAATCACATTTTTATGACAGACTATACTATGACTTTTTAATCAAATTTTTATGACGTTCGTTTTTAGGATTCTTGAGGGACATATTATACTATGATGATTTTATGATTTTTTTTAAGCGACAAATTATGGTATTATGGTATTATGAAATTTTGCGACATATTTCAATATTGTTTATATCATTTTTTTGAATGACATACTATACCTTGCAGTTTTAATGAACTGCATAATTATTATGACATTTTTATATTTTGGACTACAATACTATACTCTGATTTTTTAATGATTTTTTCAACAACATGCTGTTATGTTTTTATGATTTTTTTTAGAGACATACTATAAGATGCCATAGTTATATTTTAAAAAACATACATATGATGACTTTATGAATTTTTTAGTGACATACTAAACTATGGCATTAATATACAATGACTTCTTTATTATTTTTTTAGCAACATAAAATACTTTGATGTTTTGATGATATTTTGGACCACATACTAAACAATGGTCTTGGTTGTGCTGATGCTGTGGTCCTGTCTAAGGCTGAGTCTGTGTCGTGTGCCTTGGTTGTGCAGATGCAGTGATCCTCATCAACATTGCATGCTATCATAGAGTGTAATTAGTGTTTTTACATCTATCATTATTGTTATATGATATGCTATTGTTACCATTATTGCTGTGCATCCCTCCCCCTCTCTCTTCCCTTCTCTCTTTCTCTTTCCTTTTTGTTGAACTTGAAATTGAATTGTGGTATGTTGGACAAAATACTAAACTATGAAATGTTTATGATAATTTGGATGACATACTATGTCATGACATTTTCTGAGATTTCTGACAACATACTATACTATGTTGTGACAAAATACTATGACATTTTTATGATATTTTGGATGAAATACTATACTATAACATTTTAATGAATTTTTGGACAACATAAAACACTATTGTGCTTTTTTATGATATTTTTGAAAACATACTATAGTATCAGAATCAGAATCAGAAGATTCTGATTCTGATACTATAGTATGTCTATGTCTAGTATGTCTATAGTATCTTTTTTATGATATTTTTGAAGACATACTATATTATGATGATTTTTTGATATTTTGGACTACATACTATAGTATGACATTTTTTAGCTATTTTAGATGACATATTTTATGATTACATTGTTATGATATTAAGGACAACTACATTTTGTTGTTTGTGATATTTTGGTGACATTCCATACTATGACATTTTTATGATATTTTTGAACAACATAATATAATATAATATAATATAATATACTATACTATAATATGATGATTTTTCATAATTTAAGATGACATATTATACTATGACGTTTTTTCATGATTTTGGACGACATACTATAATATGATGGGTTTTCATGATTTTGGATGACATACTATACTATAATGTTTTGTCATGATTTTGGATGACAAACAATACTACAATGTTTTTGCGTGATTCTGGACAACATGCTACACTATGACGTTTTTTTTCATGATTTTGGATGAAATACTATTCTACAACATTTCTTAATGATTTTGGATGACATACTTACCTATGATGTTTTTGGATGATTTTGGATGAAATACAATACTGTGATGTTTTTTGATGATTTTGGAGGACATACAATACTATGACATTTTTGATGATTTATGATTTATTTATGATTTATACTATGACGTTTTACTATCATTAGGGCCCAAGCACTGACAGACACTAGGCCTTCAGCCTGCCTGGTAACTGTGGTAATGCTTGACCTCTCCAAGTCTCACACTGCAGTGCCTTGCTCTTGTCCCAGTTCACGCTGGCTGAAGCTGCCTGTGATACACCCTGAGGCTGTCCTCCACTGCTTTGATGTCCTACTCCTTCCTGACAAAGATGGTCCGATCACCTGCATAGGCAGACACACAGATCGGCCTGTCAATCTGACATTTTGGTCAAATTTTTGACCAAAACGTCATACGATAGTATGTCGTAAAAAATCTGACAAAAATGTCATACTATAGTTTGTCATCAAAAATCTGACCAAAACGTTATAGTATAGTATGTCGTCAAAAATCTGACCAAAACGTTATACTATAGTATGTTGTCAAAAATCTGACCAAAACATCCTAGTATAGTGTATAACTACGACGCTTTGATGATATTTAAGATGACATATAATACTATGACAGTTTTATATTTCGTATGACATACAATATTTTGAAATTTTTACGATATTTTGGTCAACTTAGTATACTATGACGATTTTTCATAATATTTTAGATGAAATATCATACTATGACAATTTCATGATATTTTGGACGTTCTGATGATATTTTGGATGACATACTATCAAATGACAATTTCATGATACTTTCGACGACATACTATACTATGACATTTTTACGATATTTTGGACGACATACTATACTATGACATTTTTAACATATTTTGGACAACATACTATATATTTTATATGATATTTTGGATGACATACAATAGTTTGATGCTTCTATGATATTTTGCATGACATGCTATACTACGACTATTTAAAAATATTTCTGACAACTACTATACTATGACATTTTTGTGATACTTTGGATGACATACTATAATATGACGCTTTAATGATATTTTAGTTGACATACTATGCAATGACATTTCTCATGATGTTTTGGACATCATACTATAGTATGTCGTTTTTATGATATTTTGGACAAGATAATATACTATCACGCTTTCATGGTATTTTCATGGACATACTATACTATGATGTTTTCATGGTATTTTGGATGACATACTATACTGTGACTTTTTAATGAATTGTTGGATGATATACTATACTATGATGTATTTATGACATTTTGGACGACATACTAAACTATGAAGTTTTTAGGATTATTCAAGCAAGATAGTTTTGAAAGCCAATTTACCTGAACATGAACTAAAAAGTTCAGCAAAAGTTAATAAAAAACAGCCCCGTCTCTTCAAGGGTTAAATATATAATGTGGACTTTCAAAACTTTTGCACTTTGAAGTACATAAACAATTACTTTGAAAAGCCAATTCAGTCAAATGGCTGGCCACTTGTTGCTTCCAAAGCACACTTTCAGATGATGTTTTTATGATTTTTCGAATACAATACTCTTTTACGCCATGCACTACACTTTGGCATCTGTCCAATGTATGGGGCAACATATTATACGATAATTCTGTCAGTATATTTTGGATAACACTCCATAGTATGAAGTTTTTATGATTTTTTGAAAGACACTCTTGACTATAATGTCTTTATTATTTTTTGGGCAACATGCAACACTGACGTTTTTATGATTTTTCAAGCAACATACGATACTGTGATGTTTTTGAGATTTTTTTGGACGACATATTTCAATATGACATTTTTATGACATTTTGATGTTTATGATTTTTCAAGTGACATACTAAACCAAGATACTTTTAAAAGATTTAGAGCGTAATACAATCCTTTAACATTTTCATCTGTTTTCAAGGGACAACATATGCAATGGCATTTTTTAAGACCTTTTCGATATCCTGAAAAGGGTGCAGACTGGGGACTTGTCAGAGCCTGTGCTTAGCAGGGAAGGAGACCTGCTGACCTGGGCTGGAGATATTGTCGAGCAGTGGAAGGAGCACTATGAAGAACTCCTGAACCCAGCTGTCACGTCCTTCTTAGAAGAGGGAGAGGCAGGTTCTGAGGACTCTGGGGAACCTTTGTCCATATCCCTGGCAGAGGTTGCTGAGTCAAGTCAAGTCAATTTTATTTATAAATCCCATAATCACAAAACATGGTTTGCCTCAGAGGGCTTTACAGCATACAACATCACTCTGCCCTTAGACCCTCACATCGCCTAAGGAAAAACTCCCAAAAAAAAACCCCGAAATGGGGGAAAAAAATGGAAGAAACCTCAGGAAGAGCGGCAGAGGATGATGAGGGATCCCTCCTCCAGGACAGACAGACGTGCAATAGATATCTTAAATAACAACTGAATTACAATTATGACAAAAGGAAAGAGAAAAAGAAAGGAAGAGAAGGGGAGAGAGGGGGAGAGAGGGGGAGAGATGCACAGCAATAATGGAAACAAACGCATGTCATATTACAATAACGATAGATGTAAAAACTAAATGCACTCTATGATAATATTGTGGGTGTTGATAAGAGTCCCAAGCTTATATTGATAGTGGAGGCGTGGCTCATAATAATGGCAGTAGAAGGTTCCGTCAAGCACGATCACGGCATCGGGGCAACCAGGACCCACAACAGTTTCAGACAGGACCACAGCAATGGCAAAACCAAGACTGTGATCTGGGCGAGCCGGGGGTACAGTATCAGTGCAGCCACAGCACAAGCACCACCAAAAGCAGGGTCACAGCACCAGTGCAGCTATCACCATGATCAGGTGCAGCCAAGGTCTGGGAAAACTAGGTGGTCAGGTGGTCAAGAAGCTCCTTGCTGGCAAAGCACCTGGTGTGGATGAGATTCAAGATGCTGAAGGCTCGGGACATTGTTGGACTGTCTTGGCTGACACGCCTGTTCAATGTCGTAGAGGTCGGGTATGGTACCTTTGGAGGGGCAAACCCAGGTGGTGGTTTCCATTTTTAAAAAAGGGGACTGGAGGCTGTGCTCCAATTATCAGGGTATCACACTGCTCAGCCTCCCGGAGAAAGTTTACTCCAGGGTGCTGAAAAGAAGGCTCTGACTGATACACAAAACTTGGATTCAGGAGGAACAAGGCGGATTCCGTCCTGGTTGTGGAACAGTTGACCAGCTCTTTACCCTTGCGAGGCTGCTAGAGGGGTCATGGGAGTTTCCGCGTCCCTTGGGGAGTCCTGTGGGGGGTACTGCTGGGATACGGGGTACCATGGTAGCTGCTGCAAGCCATCTTATCCCTGTATGACCAAAGTGAGAACTGTGTATGCATACTCACTGTGAAGTCAAACGTGTTCCCAGTTGGTGTTGGCCTTCATCAGGGCTGCCCCTTGTCTCAGAACCTGTTTATGATATTCATGAACAGGATCTGAAGGCGCAGCTGAGGGGAGGAAGGGATCCAGTTCTGCTTTTTGCGGATGATGTGGTTCTGTTGGCTTCATCACACTGTGACCTCAAGCATGCACTGGGGTGGTTTGCAGCTGAGTGTGAAGCGGGCGGGATGAGAGTCAGCACCTCCAAATCTGAGGCCTTGGTTCTCTACCGGAAAACTGTGGATTGTTCCTTCTGGGTGGGAAGGGAGATGTTGCCCCAAGCAAAGGAGTTCAAGTATCTCAGGGTCTCGTTCACGAGTGAGGGTAGAAAAGAGCGTGAGACGGACAGGCAGTTTGGTGCAGCATCTGCAGTGATGCGGGTTCCTACATTCCAACCCTCACCTATGGTCATGAGCTCTGGGTAGTGACCGAAAGAATGAGATCGCGGATACAAGCAGCCGAGAGCTTCCTCCGCAGGGTGGCTGGGCTCAGCCTTAGAGATAGGGTGAGGAGCTTGGACATCCAGGAGGAACTCAGAGTAGAGCTGCTGCTCTTTTGCATTGAAAGGGGCTAGTTGAGGTAGTTCGGGCATCTGATCAGGATGCCTCCTGGGCGCATCCCACTGGAGGTGTTCTGGGCACGTCCAACTGGTAGGAGGCCCTGGGGAGGGATTACATATCTTGTCTGGGAATGCCTTGGGGTGCCCCATGAGGAGTTGGAAAGAGTTGCGGGGGAGAGGGACGTTTGGAATATCTGCTCCACCTGTTGCCCCCATGACCTGGCCTTGGATAGGCAGAAGAAAATGGATGGATAGCAATTTCATGATACTTTGGATTACATACTACATTGAGTGACATTTTATCTGCTAAAGTTTTTATGATGTTTTGAATGACACAATGCAGTAAAACAATTTTATGATTTTTTGAGCAACATACTATATTATGTTGTTTTAACTATTTTCCGACAACACAGTATACTATGCTTTTTTAATGATTTTTTTTTGGATGACATAATATACTATGCTATTTCGATGATTTTTTAAAATCTAATTTTGAGCGACATATTATGATATAGTGTTTTCATATTTTGGACACACTATATTCGGACAATTTTTTGACTGACATTCTTTACTTTGACACTTTTATGTTTTTTTGACAACATACTTCCCTATGATGTGTTTATGATTTTGAGTTACATACTATATGCTGTTTTTAATTTATTTCCATTTGCATCAATGAACAGGCAATTAACATACCAGAACAGACACCTTGAGAGTGGGTTACACATACATACATACCCACATACTGTATACACTTAGTATGCTGTTTTGATTTGATTTCTTTCAGAGACATGGGGAATAAGGCAACGAGCAAATTGGTAAAACATGTTCCAGGAATGTAAGAAATCAGTAGATTTAGAACACTTGTTTGCCTTGTTTTTTTTTTTTGACCTATTTTTCAGGTAGTTTTTGAACTTTTTTAGGGGGTCATTTCTTCTTTTGTTGCTCATTTCCTTCATCTCATGTTTTAAGTAAATAAATAACTACTAAAAAGCATTAAGAAACATTAAAAAAAAATTCAGGCAGAGAGCCGACCCTTTCAGAGGAAGTTACATTTTCAGCTCCCTCCATGAACCTTGAGTCTAAACTATGTTCTCCCCTTACGACAGCAGGTGGTCTTATCAGAGCTGTGAGGTCTGCTAGGACACAAGTCCAGGGACAGCAGCTCGTCACCTCACATCTTCTGCATCTTACAAATCTTTTCACCTCAGGACTCTGAGACTGAACATTTTGTTTATGCTGACTGAGCATAATTATTAACCAAACAGACACCTCAAGGACTTTTATCAGAGCAAACAGTGAAGCAGCTTTTTCCCGTGGAACTTCATACATGCGCCAATGCGTAGACACCCTTTCACGACAGATGAACAGCTTCGTTCTAAAAGATGTTCCCTCATTTAGCGTTTTGATGACGTGGTAGAGAGCTTGCCAACATCCCCATAGTCCAGTTGGATTGAGATCTAGTGACTGTTAACCCTTAGGGCCATCGGCCATACTGCTTTGCACAAAAATTGCACTTTTCAAAATCAAGCTTTAAAAAATATTATAGATTTATATTTTTTTCCATTTCACTGAGTTCAGTATCACTGAGTTTTAACCGACATCAGTCCTAATAAATAGCACACTTTCATTCCTTTTTCTGAATTTTAACCCTTTAAATGCTGTTTTTCTGTTTTTAGATGAAAAAAACTGCACAGGAAATAATAAATTTTTTCCATATACTACATGCTAAAAACACACACATATATACATATATATTTAAATACACACACACACACACACACACACACACACACACATTTAAATATATACACACACACACACATATATATACACATATATTTAAATATATACACACACACACACATATATATATACACATATATTTAAATATATACACACACGCACACACACATATATATACATATATATATACACACACACACACACACACACACATGCATACATACATATATATGATCACTGCCTGGGATTCGGCTGCAAGTAGCTGCAACATTGATAGTGACAGTGCACTTTCTGAAATAGCATGTATTTTCTGTCTGTCCTGGAAGAGGGATCCCTCCTCAGTTGCTCTTCCTGAGGTTTCTACCATTTTTTTTACCCCGTTACAGTTTTTTTCCGGGGCAGTTTTTCCGTAGACAATGTGAGGGTTTAAGGGCAGAGGGATGCCGTATGCTGTAAAGCTCTCTGAGGCAAACTGCGTTTTGTGATAATAGGCTATATAAATACAACTGAAAGAAAATTTAAAGAAATTGAATTTAGTTTACACAGCGTATTTTAGACTTATTGTTTGAGCTGGGCTGGAAATTCAAAGATTCAACAAAAATACACAGTCTTGCCAAAATGTATGCCATATGCATGAACACAGCCAAAATGATCACAAAAAGTGCGTAAAATGCACCAAACAGGGCACAGAATATAATTTTCATAATTTAGGATGGCATTGCTTGGGAGCCAGAGGGTTGTCTACTAAACTATCAAGTACCTGCATGCTGGAGTGTGGACTGGCAGGTACCAGTTCAACTTCTGTGTACTGCCAAGGTGACCTTGAGCAAGGCATCATCTGCCCAAACTACTCCAGGGGCTGCAGTTTTAGACATTGCTTCATTTTCAGCCACATATTTTGCCGTTTGGTCAACAGTCATGAATAACTGACAGATGTAAACACTGGAATTCTATGGATAAATTTGACTGCAAAATCAAAACAACAAAAACATAAGACCAAAAGTTTTATTACAAACATCAGTCATGACTCAAACCATCTCAACAGCAGCATCACTGCTTTCAACATTCCTCACAACAAAGGCAACATTTCAAATTCAACAGAAAAAAATGAAACTTCAACACATGCATTAACTATTGCTGGTCAAACAAAAATGAAACTTTCATTTGGTTTCAAATGAATATGAAATAATTGTGTTTCAATAATGCTCCCATACTCAAATAACGAGAGAAACATCCCAAGGTGCAACAGACCTGAAAAGAGTCAAACAATCAGCCGTCAGCAGGACATTTAAACCTGCACAAATCCGTCTCTTTAGTCCAAACAGGATGAGGCAGCTTCAGCACATGTAACCTCAAACTCACACAAACAGCAGAATCACACATCCAGTGAAAAAAACGCTGCATGAGCCTTCAGGGAGCTCACTGAAGGATCAATCTCCAGCAGAAAACAGGTCCTCCTGTTAAATCACAGGTCTTAGAAATCAATGAAATAACATAAAAACATGATCGTACTAAAAAAACAAAAAAAACAACCGCATCAGCACTTTTACACGCTAAAATACACTATTGCACTGTGATCAGGGTGACGGTGTGTGTGGTGCACATGGGGACAGGCCCACAGTGACAGCACAGTAACAGCAGGTTCACCTGGCTATGGAAAACCATTAATGCCAAACAACAAGAACACAAACACTTTGGGGAAGTCAAAATTATGAGACAGAGCATGGTGCCATTATGGCAATAAGTTAGACTTTCTGAATTGTAAAGTCAAAATTCTGATTTAAATTTTGTCATAATTACATTTGATTATCTCATGTTTGACTTTAAGTCATTCACTAAAAGAACTAAAACAATTAAATTCAAACCTACGAGATAGTCAACTATGTCGAAATGATGGTCCGAATGGTGACTTGCTTACTAGCAAGAAAAGCAGAAAAATCAGGGACCAAAATGTTCCCACAAGTACACTGCAAAGCACACTGACTACAGCAAAAAAAAAAAAAAAAGCTCAACATGAAGCAATCTCCTACTGATGACTACAATGTATTTCAAGGCGCAGCCCTATTGCTTACCACGTCATATTTATGCATTTTGTCAAGTCAATCTGATCAAATTTTGACTTCTTTTTTGATACTTTTAATCTAAGTATTGCGATTGTTATCTGGCAAAAATGGGCTTCCGTACCTTTCACCTGTAATTCTTCATATTAAAATATTTCACCATTCATGTTCAAAATATACTTGAACAACAATTCTCATTCACATTCACTGAACTGGCTCAGAGTGAGATGAATAAGGCAGTAACTGTGGTGCAGGGTTTAATATCTGCATTACACAGAATGCACTCAGACTATATTACAGTAAGGACTTTAGGGTGAGAAGTCATTTACATTGAGTGGGATTCTTATTGTACAGCAAGAGGAGGGGAAAGACTGGGCGAATAGGAAGGTGAAGTTAAGTAACATGTCATGGTGTAAGCAACTTCCTGTTGACTTCTCTTAACCACAGCAGGCATTACAGCTTGAGAGAAAACACTCTCATGGAGTAGAACCGTTTTTGATTGGGTCAGCAGCTACATTTAAAACACAAAATACAATTCAACTATCTTCAAGTGAAAATCCACCCTTTCATTTGCTTTTGTTTTAGTTCTACATTTCCAATAATTTCTTTGAAAGAAAAAAAGGGACCCAAAGAGATGAAAAGTAGTGACTTTCCAACACTGAGGCAAGTCTATGACAACACAAGATGATCCAACCGTGTGTCCTGTCTCTGCATCATTGGCTCTTTACTGCAGGTAAAGAAACATGCATCTTAAACCAACTGATACAGGTTTTCCCACAGGTTTTCCCACACATTCATTTATTTATGGTGGCCACATTTTGATGTTCTATTTTTTTGGACTGGACCATTAATCATTGCACCACACTGTCAGAGTACAGAGCGTACTCTGGGCACAGAGGAAGCAGCAGGCGTAGTGAAAGTGAAACTTTAACATTCATTGTGTTAGGTGTAAAAGTTTGCATTCACTCGCCTCTGGTGCAGCTGCTCCTCTCATCCATCTGTCTGACCAGATCAGCTCTGATCAGAGAAATTATCCATAACGCGAGTCAAATTCCACAAACTGTAGCTGAAGAACTCATGAAGAGTGCTGCCTGTGCTCCAACACATGCAAAAATGTCCAAATTTTAGAGAGGACAGAGTGACTGCCACACTTTTAAATTCTAATTCTGTGGGGACAACTGAGACATTTATCATTGATGTTTGAAATAAATATTTCTTCTTCTAGCTGAGCTGAAATACCTCAACATCGTACCTCTAAATTTGGCCAGAATTCTTTGGAAGTGGGTAAAAAGTCACCTCAAAAACAATATGGTCCCAAAAATGCAAAGTCTGTGACTGACATGTCTGTCTCAACAGTGCTAAACCAGGGTACAGTATACCAGGGTATTTAGAAATGTTGAAGGTATGTTTTTCTATACTGTCACAAATAAACAAGCTCCTTTGTCTACTAAACTCATGTATGTAGTGCACATCATGCACCACAAGAGCTCAGTCTCCAGTCTCTACTGGTGGAAAAGGAAGCTGAGCTGAAAGACACAGTGACACCTAGTAGTGGAAGGAGTTACAGGACTGTAAACAGCCAGCGGCCAGCAGGCAGAGAGAGAGCTTAGGGAATAACAGCATGTTTTTACACTTTAACTTGTTGAATTCAGGATTTATTTGGACCAAACCGGAGCTGGTGATTGTTGGAAAAGTGGACTTATTGACTAGATTACTAGCAAAAGTAACCAAGACAGTTTGGACTGAGATTTATTTTGCTTCTGTTGAGTTTGAATGAAGCGTGTTTTATGATGAGGCAATTAAGCCTTGTCAGTCTTCTGTGGTTGCTGAATTCAAAAGGTGTACAGTTTCTCTGTTTAATAAGTAAATATCATAGAATATAGAATATCTCTGTTTTAACATTTGTAGGTTTCTACTGTGTATCTATTAGTCTGAAAAGCTGAAAGTAAGTGGAAAACTTGCCGTCAGGGGTGGTGTTAGCACCACACACTGACAATGTCACATAGAGTATACCCCCGTGAAATTTGAGGAAGGTATAAAGGTATTAAATATGACATACTGCCCAAGCCTGATGGATAGTTCCCTTAAGCTATGGTGCAGGAGTAAGCAGCATGGCAGTGAACTGTTGACAGTACAAATAAAGAAATGCATATTGGACTCCTGATGAGCTAAATGAAAGCAGAAACTTCTTGGGTTTTTTAATTCAAACAAACCCAGCAGAGCCACGAGGATCAGCTGCTCCTCACCTCACCTGCACCATCCCGCTGCCTCTCAGTCTTACACAAGCATGAATCTAAACTCACTTAAAAAATGCTCTTTTACCTGTGGACAGGTTCAGGAAGATCTACAGTAGTCCATATCACAA
Source organism: Plectropomus leopardus (assembly GCF_026936395.1). Lineage (NCBI taxonomy): Eukaryota > Metazoa > Chordata > Actinopteri > Perciformes > Serranidae > Plectropomus > Plectropomus leopardus. The sequence goes on along the minus strand of NC_142188.1, from coordinate 33,149,639 downwards.
ACAAACCCAGGTCAAAGAGCCTCAGACACAGTGGACTTGTTCATCACCAGCCGGGCTCAGAAATCAACTTACAACATAAAACAGGATGCTGTGGATGTGAGAGCGAGCCTCGTCTGCTCCTCTCCCTCCATCTACTCCTCCTCCTCTTCCTCCTCCTCCTCCTCCTCCTCCTCCTCGTCATCGTCCTCGTCATGGCAGTGGGTAATCTCCTGTGGAGCTTGAGGGAAGAAGTGGGGGGGCTGGATCTCGCTGATGGATCGAGTCAGCTGGTGCCGTTTGCACTCCATCTCCTTGAGGTCAACGTCGTGGCGGTTCCGTGTGGCCAGTGGCGACTCTGTGTCGATGATGTTGATGTGGGTGTGCTCCACAGTTGACTCATGAGGCATCTGGGAGAGAGAGAATGAAATGTAATGCCACATACTGTATCAACAGAAGATGAAGTGCAGGTGACAGACGCAGATTCCTGTTCGAGTCAGAGCTCTGAGAGAGGCTCACCAGCACGTGTGCGGCTCTGAACAGGTAGCTGAAGGGGTAGTAGAGCAGGTTGATGAAGGAGGCGGCGTACAGGTCCGCGTAGCGCATCACTTGAGAGGCAAACAGCGTCTGTCGGGATCCACTGCGAAACAGGCTTCCCGTCATGCCGTAGCACATGTCCATGTCATGGGTCACTTTCTGGAGAGGACACAGACACAACTGAGGTTTTTGACCACCATGACCTTGCTCCTCTGACCCTTGCACTTGAACCTTGTGGCTAATGGAATCCGATTCAATACAGAGGTACTTGCGCACCAGGCTGTGAACGGCTCAGGTCCACCCTACACCCAAGTCATGGTCTGACCATGTACCCAGCCCGTCAGCTTTCTCTCTACCCTCTATTGTCTCTAAATATAGCACTTGTAGTAGATCAGCATATCCGATGAAGCTGAAACACCTGCACCATTCGTGCTATTTTGGGGTTGTATCCATATGGTTGAATACACTTATTGTAAGCTGTTGTGTATGACAGCATCTCTTGAATAAATGTAATGCAAAACAGCTGCCACAACATGTGGCAGTGTGCTAGAAGCTAACTGGGACAGCCTACATTGCCCAAAGATTCCCTAGACTTACGACAAAACAAACAGATTCACAATTATATGCACATGTAATAGTGCTCTCGAGTCCTGTACCTACTTCACAACTGCTATTAGCTGAAGTGTTCAACTAACAGTAGGAAGGGCACAGTAAGGTGGGTGCTGCAGCAACCCGTATTAACAAAAGATGGAACAACACAGTCTTTAAATATCTGGCTGTTTAACGAGAACTCCGCAAGGCATCTGAACAGTTGTTTAAAATTTTGCCTATCAGAAAATATATGAAAAGATGTTTTTATAAAATGAATTCCTTGAATCTGACATGTCAACGGTGCATTCAAACAGTGCTCTGAATGTACCAATGCTCCAGTTTGTGCCAGAGTGCACTCTGGCACTCAAGACTGAGTGTTTCTGAACGCACCCTATTGAAATGAGTGTTGAGGGATTTCAGTTTGCCATGTTAAACTAGTATCAACTGACAGCTGAGCTTTGATTGGCTATATCCATATTAGCTGATATGGATTGGGGATAACTTTGCTCAAATCAACTAAGCATCAGGAAACAACTAGAATGACAGTATTTCACATTTGGATTGAGGCTACTGCTGATAATTATTGTTGCATTTTATAATGCATGTAGGACCCTAACTTACATAATATCAAAGTTTTTGGTAATTTGGGTTTCCACAGGCTTAACATGTGTTGTGTTTATGTGCAAGAAGCACTTGGTTATGGTTAGGATGACATCATGTTTAGACTTAAATTCCTCATTTTTGGAGGCACAGTCATGGCTGGAAATGCTACTGGTTACTCACATTAAAAACAGTGTTGTTGTTTGTTTGTCTCATACAGTGGGCTGCAGCCTGCAGAACTCTCGCCTGAGCACATCTACATATACAGTTATGCTCGCACATATTTACTGTGCAGCACCCCCCTAGCAAAAATATGTTCCCATGTACATGAGTAGTAGAGTTCAACAGTGAATGCTGTAACCTGGCTCAGAAACATTTAGTGGGTTGTGAAAGTTAAAGAGAAAACACCAGCAGGGACACACTGAGCTCCTCTGTAGGCACAGCTATTTGTCACAACAGTCATCCCACAAGATGTCCAGCAGCAGAGATGCAAATATTGACACAATCAGCAACTTTTCCATAATTATCTCTCAGAATCTTATGATGGTTGACTTCTGGTGCACTCTGCTTTGGTGGAGCTCTGCTGAAGACAAAGGCAGGAGGAAGATGTGTGGTACCTTAATCCGTCTCTGCAGTGAGCTGATGTCTGGTCTCTCATTGCTGCTGCTGTCCAGATGTCTGAGGACAAAACACATATGTTCTGTGATCTGTGAGCCCAGCTCCATTCCATATGTGATTTTCATATCAAACCCTGCAAGGCAGAATTAATTTACATGCTGCCAATATCTACACTTTTTGTACACAGAGACATCACACAGTCCAGGTCAGTGTCAGACACTGAAGGAAAAACTGAACCTTATTAACTAAGTACGCCACTGTCAGAACATATATTTGATTCAGTGCACATGGCTAATGGTGTTCACCTGGGGGCTCTGACTGATGCATACTGCAACTTTAAGGGCCTTACACTCCGGGGCCAATTTTTAGGCAAATTAATGCCATGAATTTGCATGTCAATATATATTTTTGAACAGTGCGTGACAAAAAAAAAACCCCAACAAAACTTAATTTTTATTTTTTTAGAACGACAGGTAAGTTTTTTCTGAGCTTTCATAATTTTGATGAACACAACTAGATTATTTAGGCATTTAATCAATGCCAGGAGAGGACCTTATTATATTAGGAGCAAATGTGCAGTAATGATGCTATAATGCCAAAAAGTTTAAATAACCGAATTGAACACTCTGACTGGTAGATGCTTTAAAATCAGCTTAAGAAATGACAGTTTAAAGCAGGAACATTAGTAAAGCAGGAATCATTAGAGGTGAATTCACTTCGAACACTGATGTGTAGAGCTTGAGCAAAACTGTGTGAGATGTCCTGACATATTCAGCAGTCACCAGCTCCATTAAAGACAGGGATTTCATGTGAACAAGTAAAGCATGCATATTCAGTTCTACTAAACTCTTTATGAATCTATATGTATAAAGTAAGTATGTGAATTAAATATCCAGGCATTATTTCGACCCACATCTCTCTGGGACACCATACAGAATACTGCAAACAATGCACAGAGGCAATCCTACCACACCAAACACGCCAACTTAATAAACTTGCAAAATGTAAACAGCCTGTGTTTTGCAGGATTGCATCTTTCAACTGATATGATTTTCAGATAAATGTTTACCAAATATTTTTCTGTCAGAAACTAATTTCTAGATTTTTCCCCCACTAGAATCTCTAAAAAGGTGCACTGAAATTATTATTTAAAGAATACATTGCAGGACACAACAAACAGTAGATTTTACAAAGAAGAACTCACTTGTAGAGCTCTGCCAGGAAGCAGTCCAGAGACTGAAGTTCCTCAAATATGGCTGAAAAAACAAAAACTTGCATTAGTACATTTTGTTACCATCTTTAATAAAAGGACAGTCCAAAAATATGACAACATACTGTATTTGTACTTTTCACAGACTCTTAACTATCTTATGTTGGCTCAGACTGAACTGTAACAGTGTTACATTTGGTTACTTTTTGTGAAATAGAGACTAATGAAAATCAACAGGAATCACATTTTCTGCCATGCATGGTAAAATATGAATATTACTTCCAAAGCCTGAATTAAAGTGAAGTGTTATTACTGCTAAATAACTGTGATAACTGAACAGAAAAGTGTGGTTACAAAACCACATGAGCATGTTTGCATGTGCGTGTTTTTTTTTCAGTCTCACAGCTCTTGTCGGTCCACACGTGCAGCTCCTGGGCCAGCTCAGGGATCACCAGGAAAGTCCTCCAGCCCTGGCGCTTCTTGGATTTGAGGATGTCACCAAAAATGTGGTCTCCAATGTAGATGATGTCTTTTCCTTTAGCACCCAGCAAGTCACACACGATGTCTGAGGACCCTGGAGTACCCATATGGTATTTTCAATGTGTCATTCGGCAAATTTTATTCACACCATGAAAATCTCTGAAGCAATAACTAATGACTTCATATGAGTTTGCAGTAATAGTTGAGATTCAACACCACACGAGGATCAGAGGTTTGTAGTACTTGTGCAGCCTATAATTCAGTTTCACAGCCCTTTCTATGAGACATCATATCAGTGTGCTGCATAGTGAAGTTATTCATAGACTGTTGACTGCTCACTCCCTATCCTACCATTTTATAGACCCAAGTAATCACTCTGGACTATCTAAAATTTATCGATAAATTTACATCATGCGACTACTTTTGTTTTTTCTCAGCTGATGAAAAGTACAAAAGTCAGAAAATGTTCCTCAATCTGTGTACAACCATTAGAGTTGGGCTTCAAACCATGTAGAGTTTGAAAGGGTTAAACAAGGCATAAATCACAATCTGCTACTGTGAAGTGAGAAATAATCAGACTCATAAGCATGAAGCAAATATTACCTTTGACAGATTAAGACACATTTAGATGGGTGTTTGTCTGAATAAGTCAATGCTTAAAGCAAATCAATCCAAACTGACACTCAGAAGGCTCCAAATGTGATTGTTGCTGCAAAAAAGCTACTTTTCTTGAGTTGTGGCCAAACACACACACACACAAACAAACACACAAACAGACACAAACACAAACACACACACATGCGCACACACACACACACACACACACACACACACACACACACACACACACACACACACAGAGTGACCTTTGACCACCAAAATCTAATCATCTCATTTTTGAGCCCAAGTGGATGTTTGTTTCAGGTTTGAGGAAATTCCCGAAAGGTGTTCTTGAGATACTGTGTTCAAGAGACTGAGACAGATACCAGGTCAGACTGACCTTTGACCTTCGACTACCAAATTCTGATCAGCAGCTACGGCTACGGTCATTACTTACCTCCAGAGTAAACAATGCCATGTTGCAGAGGTCCCGTGTATGTGCCAATCTTCAGCCGACCAGTGGTCTGAAAAAAACCCCAACACTCAGTTAGACATTCGTACACATTAAGTAATTATCTGCTTTATACAGTAAAATGTACTAGGCCAAGAACATTGCAATTAACTGAAGATATTGAAGTAAAGGTGTTTTAGTGTGGTATTTGGTCCATGCAGGCTTCATGCATACTCACAGTGTCAACTTGCCGCAGCACTGTTCCCTCTCCAAAGAACACAGGCTTACGGGCATCCACCAGGATCAGGTCAAAGTAGGACTTCCAAGGTCGGTGGGGTGTACCGGGCTGCAACACACAACATTTATTATTTCAAATTTCAATAGTTCAGAAGTAAGGTATCAATCATTCTTTGAAATTGTGATTAATTGCAGAATTTCAATAGTTAATCTCAATAAATCTCAATAAATTTGTTAATCACAAATTTTCAATTCTATTTTTTGCATTTCAAAACATTTATGAAGTCAATATCGAATAGTTTAAGCAATTCTTACATGACAGAAAAAAACTGCATTGGACTAGCATAAAGTGGACATGTCTGTAAAGGGGAGACTTCATTTAGATTCCTTTTTTCCATTCCCCAAATTTAGCCAAACTGGAGCAAAATTTCACCCCCTTTCCTGAGAAGCCAGCATAACATGGATTTCTTGGGTCTTCTAGTTTAAGATTAAACCGGTATCATCACTCTAGCTTTAAAACTCAGCCTGAGGTACAGCCTCTTAAAGACAGTAATGTCTGCTGGCCATTAAAAAACAAAAACGCATTATATACGAACCTTAATCATATAGCGATTGATGTGCTAATGCTGACAACTCTTATTAGAAGTACATCGGTTTGTACAGTATCATGTCTACTGACACCTCATCTCACTGATGATATATGAGATCTGTTGTTTCTTATTTTCCCTCCCCCTGTCATCACACCATATATGCCCAGAAATGTCTCAGTGAGGTGATTTAATCCAAATCTATTGGGAATCCCAACAGTACAGATGTTATTAAATCACTGTGTTACCTTTGGACCATGTGGAAAGTCAAACAGGTAGGTCATGATTTTCTGTAAGAAGAAAGAAGAGTTCATTTTACGATTAACGTTTAACTGATTTTTACAGGCATAGTTCAACAAAATGATATTGCAAAAATAATAAATTACATGTAAAAAGGAGGTCATTTTAATGTCCGTAAAGGGGGAATGTGGAGCATATTTTGTGTGTTAAGGAATACAAATAACCCAATAATAGGAAGTTTAAAGGGCTTCTGATGTTACTATGGAATCTGTTCTATACCAGACTATATCCATCCACCTAATTATTAATCCGTTATTAAGATTTCTTATAAAAAGCTTCAATTCCAAGCTGAGAGAACCTACATAACTGCTGTGTGAATCCAGTCTGCTACAGGCGTGGGGAGATTGAATCCCCCACTGCATGTAGTGGGTGTGTGAGGCATATGTTGGCCTTCAATCTGCCTTACTGATCAGGAGTCTTGGATTTAGTGTATTTTAACATTGCAGCCCAGAACAGCACAAAGTACAGCACTAAACTCCATCATTACCATCACCTGTCATTATTATTTCAGTGGGGAACCATTCACACAACTGTTAAAATCAATCTGTACATTATGACATTAGGAGACAGTAAGTTCTGGTTTGCTTCAAGCATTCCTTGACATATCTCAATGTAAACTTTCCTCTCACCTCTGTGTATTTGTAATCACTGTTGGTAGCCAGAAACACTTTGGCTACTTCATTCATGCGACTGAGGAGGAGAGGAAGCTTCGGCTTTGTGGAGGAGAAACAGAACAAACATCAGTGACGCAGAAATAGCAAAAAGATGAGACTGCGCTAAAACGTTTGACAGAGTAGTGCAGTGCTATAAAGTTAGATGATGAAAGTCAAGATGATGATGATTATGTAAAAACAGTTGTTATTATGCTAGCTTACTTACATCCTTTACCACGTACTTCTCCAGGTTTTCAACTGTTTTTTCTTTTAAGGACCCCTGTGAGAAAGAAAATAAGTGGATTGCTGGCTGTGACTGGACTGACTGCCTGGAAAAAGGTTTCACAGAATGATTTTACCTTGAAATGAACCCAGTCCACACCGTCCCGCACATCCTGGAACATGCTCTTATAGGACATGAAAAGGTCGCCGTCTTTGAAGCCAGTCTCACAACTGCAGAGACAGTTCAGATCATGTTAACATTAGAGTCTGCATGACACGCAGATTTGAGGGTCGAAGTGAGTGTGGTTACATGAGCATAAATAACCTGTTTATGACCCTGGTTATGATCATATTCAGGATATGATGTTTACTTGAGCAGAGAGAAATCAGGTCATTTGTATTCCCTGTATACATCTCAGTTTCTCTCAGAGGACTCCAACTAATATATTTAAGTTTCTCATAAAGAAATGTATGGTTTTACAAGCTCAAACACATAACCAGCTTACTCCAAACTCAAGCACAAATGTGTTATTCATGTCCATGTAAATGCACACCACCACACACTGAGAGCAGGTCAAAAGTGACAGCTCTATGAGTCTATACATTGTTTTAAGGAAAAGCCTGCATAGCATATCTTAAAGAGAAAATAGCTTAAAAAATAAAAAATCACTTCCACCTTTATTTCTTTATTTGTTCAGTTGCAGATTCATGTATTCATTTAGGTTATTATTAATTAGATTTAAGTTTTTTAGTTTTTCAAACTTATGAGGCTTCTTATTATTTAGGTATATATATATTTGACTCAGATGTTCAGTTCAAAAGGAAAACCATTTCTAATAAATTCAAAGATTGTTTATTTCTGACAGTCTCACAAGAAAAGTTCAGGAGCAGTCAGATGTTGGCAGATTTATTTGCTATCAGCTTCTTCCTGCTCCAAATTATCGTTCTGAAATTGGCCTTTAAAGATCCACTCTGAGTCGACCCCTAGTGAGTATGCAGTACCTCGTGTATCTGGGACAGTTACTGAAGAAATCAACCAGGCAAGCAAAGAGGTAGGTTTCTGAGGAAGAGGAAATGAGACTAGAATCAGAGAGACTGAATGTAGAACTGAATATCAACATGCATTCAATCTGACAAATCAATAATTTAGAGAAAACACTGTAATCACATTCAGAACCTTGTCAGTGAACCGCGGTCTAAATGTGAATACTTTTCTTTCATTCTTTCTAGTATACTGTAGAACACATCATCTTCTTTTTCACATTTTTCCTAAGCAGTAAAAGAGTGAAACCAAAATAAAACAACTCTCACTCTCTGTGAAAGAAAATAGAAATAATGATACTAGAGGGGGAAAAAAAGCACAAGCATCCCAACTGTTCTTTTTAGGACTGAAGTGATTTGTTAATGCCCAAATTGAATTAATTCAAATGTGGACAAAAGAGGATTTGTTATGGTAACCAATAAATAACATGACGCCATAACTGTTTCAGAAAAAATATAGCCAAAGTGAGAAAGCAGACAATGCTGGACAGTCCAAGGACAGACCTTCAGTTGATCGAATAGCAGCTCAAATTCAGTCAGTCCAGCGCAAAAACCTGCCAGATCAGCAAACTTTCTGTTGCTGCTGTTACAGTTTAGACCCTGCCAGCTGTGAATGCCATTACTGGGGTTTTCTGTGAGTTCCAGGGCTGCACACCAACATTTCCAGAATTAAAAAGAAAAGTCTGGAGTTAGAATCTCTCTCAATGGGATATTTGGAAATAGCAAGTTTGTGCATTGAGTCCTTTTTTTTTATAATGTACTTTTTATTGGCATTTAGCATGACACACCATCTCTTACATTGGTTTCAAAAGCCTTGTACAACCTTTGTATGTGTCTAAAATGCCACATTTTTGTGCATTGAGTCCTTATTGGGCAAGAGCAGGTGTTGTGCTAACAGGACTGATGCTTTGCCACTTTTTTCCTCCAAGTGAGGATATAAAATTTTTGCTGTTGACATAAACTGGTTGAAATTCATATAGATTTTCTACGCTCTTGAAGAGTCAATCATCACTAAAGCATTTTTCATTGAAGAAATAGAACAAACAGAAATGGAATGGTCAAAGTAGTCATATTGACATTCAAGGTGTTTTGATGGATTCACGTGCTGCAAAGCCTAAAAATGAAAAATGGGGGCAGTGTGAAACAGCTCTACTGGTAAATTCCACAACTTTTCACAGCGGAAATGCAAAACTGTACAGAACAGGGCTGCTTGCTGGAAACAAAGCTTGCATATGATCCTACAGCTGTTGTAAAAAAAGTTTTCATTTTTCCAGCAGAGGATGTTGTTTTGTGTGTTTTCTTACCAGGCAGGTTGAAGAGTGTGTTGAGGATGTAGAAGCGGTCTGTATCGCCACGCTGAATAAATTTGTTGGGGTACATCTCTCTGATGTCAGGTCTGTGCAGAGTGAGTTCACACACAAACATACATGAGAGGAACAAGTGCTGAAGAGGATTAAACCAGGGAACTTCAGTCTGTCACCACCTCTGAGCTTGTTACATGCATTTGCTATTTGAACATGACATACTAACATCGCAGGGACCTGCTAATGAAGACAGTGTTCTACAGTGATTCTGTACTTATTAAGCAAATTTATAGTCAGTCTATTATATAATCTTGATAACATTGTGTGCATCCTCAATTTTTTAATGGCTAGATGCCTCGACAAATTTTTACCTGCACATTAACAAAGCCACACTCACATATAAGGGAATAGAAATATGTTAGGAAGTACCCCTAACATTTAGGCTTTTTCTATCATCCATGGTATTTCTAGCCATGACAGTGGTGTGGCTCTGAGGATGGCAATGGCAGTTGTTCTACCACTTAGGCCCAGACTGGAATATCATAACAACTACTGGATGAATGTCACTGTGTTCAATACTTTGGTTTACGAGAAAATATCTGCAACATTAATGACATTCTCTTCAGCCTTAGCTTTTCTTAAACTTAGATGGTGAACATGAAATCCACAGACCTTATTTCAGGTGCCTAATGGAAAACCCATTCAAAAAACCCACTGACTTTGAGACGAGGGAACTGGAGATAATGAAATGCTAACTGATTTCTGGTTGTTAGGACTCATTCCAGGGTTATACTATTAAGAGCATGTTAGCATGCAGACTTAAAGATTGTTTTTTAAGTCTTGTCTTAAAACGCAACTTTATTCCTTGGCTTTCAATTCAATATGAAAATTCTTAATGCTTTTGCTATTGTATTTTCCTGTTGTTAAAACTGGTATTTCTGATAACTGCTGTTTTATGATTTTCAATTGTTTGTGATTGCACAGCAAATAAGTTACCTGCTGTTTTAAAATGTGCTTTAAAAATAAATCTGGATTGGATTAACGTCCAGCTCAAAACACAGCCTAACAGCGCTGCCACCGTAGCTGTAGACCTCTAGTCTTGTTTATGATTCATTTAAATAACACTGTTGCAGGTGCAATGGAAGAAGGACCTCACAATGCACAGAGTGGTCTGCTTATTGAAAGTGTGGAGGACTGTGTTGACAGATCAGTGGGAGTAATGGACCTCACCCCCTCAAGAAGTTAAATCCGTGCACACACACCAGGATGTTCCCATATGCGTCCACTTTGAGCAGGTTGCCATACATTGTGTCAAACACCAGACCTCTGAGGAGAATGGACACAGGCCAGAGAAGACAGACAGAGAAAGACAATGGGACACACAACAGAGAGTGAGAATTTGTTGCACTTGTATTCAAATTGATTTCACAAACTCTTTTAGAGTCAACCTGGTGGGGAAGGAGGGGTCATAGACAAAGTTGAGCAGCTCCTGTGGATATCCAATGGACACCAGGCGCTCCACCGTCAAGTCGAAGCCCAGGGACTCGTACTCTGGAGATTTATACACTAGACAGACAAACAGGCAGGAAGACAGGCTTGTGTTCACAACATGCAAATCCCCCTGATGAAGGCCGTGATGCTAACACTGATCCTACAATAACGCTACACACAGAGTTTATCTGAGGCCATGCACACAGTACTTCACCAAGAGGCACTTTAATCCTGTGCAATACTCTATGTGCAGTCATTTCACTTAAATGCTCCCATGCAAGTGTATACGTAGGTACTGTGTCTATGTTTGAACTGGTGTGTGTGTTTGTGTGTGTGTGTGTGTGTTTGAACTGGTGTATATGTATGTGTATGTGTATGTGTATGCATGTGAGATAAAACTTAGCTATTCTCTGTTACTAACCATTTATTTGATTTTATGGCCTTTTATTCTATGAGCCCCACTCAGGCAGTGCAACTACATTTTGTTGTAGTTACCTGTAAAATGACAATGAAGACATTCTATTCTATTCTATCTGCACCATACAGAACTGTCTTCTATACAACATTTTCTTTCTTAAACAGCTGTTTTTATTAAGAAATTTCAGGTCTGCTTGAAAATTCTGTTGTAACTGCAGATTGATGCATTAAAATACATAAAAGAGATTTAAAAAATGACTAATCATTTGTTTGCTCATACATGCAGCTGACTAATGTATTAGATGTGCCGACACGTGCAGAGGGGGAGGCACCTGTCGCTTTGCCCCTTGATGTCCAAAGTGCCCTTTTGTCGCATATTTTATGTTTTTTTGTTTGTGAAGGCCTTCACGTGGCCCTTATCAAGGAGAACATTTAGCAATTCATAATAATTTAGTTACAGATAAAATGACCTAGCTGCTATCAGTCAGTTTGTCACATGACGACCTCCGTGTTGGCAGCTCCGTTATGCTGATGTTTGCAGCTGCAGCCTAGGACACCGCAGGCTGACACTAGTCGCAATGTTTAAATGTGTGGGTGCTTTCAGCAGGCAAGAAGGACAAAAAAAGGAATGTTTTCCCATATTTGGCATATTAAGTAAAATAACATTATTTTGAACATTGTATAAAATTTGAAGTAAGTATATTGTTATTGTTACTTATGTTATGAAGTATACTACTGTTATCTTTATTTAACTGAGTGACAAAGTAAAATTATCATCTAATAGTCATATTTTACCTTTCATAAAATCCTTTTCTCCATATGTCAGCTAAAATTTCCAATGGATTCCAATCAAGGATGACCCTGACTACGCTCAAGTCAAATTTCAGGTCATGTTTCTGTGCAGTTTGTAAGAAATTAATTATTAACTGAAATGTCATTATAACAACCTAATCATTTCCTCATGCTTTCATTTCACACACAAAGACACACACACACACACACACAAAGACACACACACACACACACACACACACACACACACACATACATGCGAACATGAATAATAGGGGACTATCTAAGTGTACTATCCAAGAGGGAACCTTTATTAGCAGTCATTTTAAAAATACAAAACTAGAATTGAAAATTTACTTTTGAGGTCTTCTTTCACAATATTACTGCAAATGTGATTTTTACAATTTTTTAAAGAAATTGCCAAGAGGGGACCTCAAGCCTTGAGCGACGTCTGCCTATCAAAGGGGGGACATCCATATACTGCAGTCAAACTGGTTTATCCTGGTTCTCTCACCTATAGAGTGCTTCTTTTTCACTAAAACTTCATTTGTATCTTTAAAAATGGGTATGTAAACTTTATTGCTTGCAATATATCAACATTTTTTGTGATAATAAATATTACAGAAATAATACTTGCCAAAGCAAAGTATATCTTTTAAAGAAGGCTCCCATAATCCTGTGAATTCAATTTTATCTTACTATTATTTACTGTTAATAACTTTATTGTTGTCTTTGTTTTATATATGTGTATATATATATATATATATATGTATATTTAGACCAGACCAATTGTAACTACCAATGTATCACCAAAAATTCAGAAAAATAAATCTATAAACGAGTAACATTATACATAAAATGATCAGCAATATAATTACTTATTTTAATAAATAATATATTTATTTTAATTAGTTAATCACTATAAAATGATTTAACACAAGTCTGTGACTAATCCTTAAAAGCTGTTTGCTTCCAAAAAGAAAGAAATCAAACTGTGACATGACAGATGAGCTCAGGTCCAGAGAAGTCAGTATGGCTTTCTGGATTTGTTGAATCTGGCTTCACTTAGCATAGTAGAGTCTTAAATTGCATTTATAGATGCAGTGATGAACTGTGTTCACTGTCAGTGGTTTTCAGTGTCCCCAAGCTCATTTTGTGATATCATGTTGGTATTTAATGCAGTGCAGCTTTATGGGTCAAAGGTCATGGCCATTCATTTTGGTTTTTAGCCTTGTCCCATTTATGCAGAGATTTCTCAAGGTTCTCTAAATCTTTTCATGCTATTATGGCAGACAGTTAATGGATTTGAACAGCAAATATCTTGTTTTGTAATGTATTCCTTTGTGTTCACAATAGTTTTTCAGTGATGGATGAAACACCTGTGTTTGTAAGTGTATTTTAGCATTATCTAATCTAGACCCCATTCACAGATGTTTGTTTTTTTAATGACTACAGTCTGTAACACACATACTACACACACTGGCATGCAGCATTGTCACAGTGCACAGAGAGTGTGCGTGAAGTGAAAGGCACATAATAAATGTTACGATAAGTTCACAATGACACTCAGCTTTACAGGACTTTACATTCCAGTATTGTAAACTGAAACTTTTCTTTTAGCACTTAAAGTTTAACTGGTATGTTAGTGTTTTGATGGGCATTGAAATGGTGATGAGCCACCAACAACTCATCTCAAAACCATCACAACAGGATACACATCTATGAATGGGCCTTCATAAGTTGACTTCTGTTTGTACTCTTTGAACTTTGCACTCTAAAAGAAAAAAAAATGTCCACACTCCATTTCCTTTGTAAGAAAACTAAAAAGGAGTTTTAAATTAAAATTATGTAACATCAAACTTTTGACTTGACCTTTTAAAATTGTTCAAATACTTACCTGACCAGTTTTCACAAGTAGTGAATGTCAATCAAGTTTTCAATATACTTGTGTTCTCAGTCTGGTGCACATTACAGAAGAAGGTCCACCCTTGAGTAGGATATAATGACATGAGTCCACTGTTGGCTGGTACATAATGTCACAAGTTCCTTCTTAGATAGCACGGAGTGACATTCACACTCAACCATGTAAAGTACATACAAACATATTAATAATACTTGTGAAAAAAATCTCATCTGAATAATGTTACATTTCTTCTTCAAATATGATTTGTTAGTATGTTTGTGTAACAGAATATAAAGGCTCAACTTTAGTGGCTGGCTTAACCTTTTATGGCTTGATACTGTATTAATGGGAAATTATGCCCATTTCTAAATACATACATATTATTTCTATGATCTAAGGCAGTCTAAAACATTAGTAAACATGGGCAACTCGCCTCCCATATCCAAAAAACTGGAGTGCTTGTGATGTCATGTGATATAAAGTGTAGAGTTGCTCCATTGATATGAAATTGTGAAAGATTTTCTAGATGACACTGAGAACAGCCAGAACAATGTTATAAGTATATGGGAACATTTTTCTGTTACAGAACTGACAACACCAATATAATAAAGTTCATTTGGGTTTAAGGGATAACAAACATTCTGTTGGTCCCCAAAATTAGGCTCTCGATGAGCAGAAGGAGCAGCTCCAGACTTTATACTTCATGACATTACAAGTCTGAGACTTCTTTCTCTAGTGTCTAGATCAGAGATATCACACATACTGGCTGATCCCTTGGCCATGGAAAAAACATACTGGAATTCCTACTTTAGATGTTCACCTTTACAATGAAGGGTTTCCCAGAAAGGACCAAAACGAGCATATAAAGGTCAGCAACAGTATTTGCTGATTAATCATAAAAATAGATTTATTATCAGACTTTACTGAAATTCCCATTAAGAGTTATTACAAGCACAGGATCTCTTTTACAATGTATGTGTGTGCTTTCAATTTATATGCATAAGAATGCATTTTCTTTTGTTGATCAACATTACAGAAAAAGGGCCACACATATAGAATAAAAGCTAATGGTGGTCCCAAGTTATTGGTACATAATGACACAAGTTCCCTTTTGATAGGACAGAGTGATATTCACACTCCACCATAGATTAATGAAAAAGAAATAGAAAGGTGCATTTTGTAAAGAGAAAATATCTAATACAAAAATGTATCTATTCAGTAAAGCTTCATTGTTTAGTAAATTGGCACCAGAAATGTTGCCATTGTAGCTTTTAAAATAAAGGCTATAATGTGAACACAATTATAACTTGTCTTAATATTCACTGTGACGTGACAGATGAGCTCAGGTCCGGCGGAAGTTGGCAGTGTTTCTGGATTTTGCTGATATCTGGCTTTCACTTTGCATAGTTAAGTCTTAATTTGCATTTATAGATACAGTGATAAACTGTGTCCACTGTCAGTGGTTTTTAGTGTCCCCGAGCTCATTTTGTGATATCCTTCAGTCATGTTGGTATTTAATGCAGTGCAGCTTTATGGGTCAAAGGTCATGGCCATTCATTTTTGGTTTTTAGCCTTGTCTCTTTTATGTATTTCTCAAGGCTCCTTTTCATGCTATTAAGGATAGGTAATGGATTTGAACACCAAATATCTTGTTTTGTAATGTGTTCCATTGTGTTCAAAAATGAATAGTTTTTAGTGATGGATGAAACACCTGTGTTTGTAAGTGTATTTTAGCATTATCTAATCTAGACCCCATTCAAAGATGTTTGTTTTTTAATGACGACAGTCTATAACATATACTACACACACTGGCATGCAGCATTGTCACAGTGCACAAAGAGTGTGCATGAAGTGAAAGGCACATAATAAATAATATAATAATATTATAAGTTCACAATGACACTCAGCTTTACAGGACTTTAAATTCCAGTATTGTGAACTAAAACCTTTCTTTAGCACTTAAAGTTTAACTGGTATGTTAGTGTTTTTGATGGGCATTGAAATGGTGATGAGCCACCAACACCTCATCTCAAAACCATCACAGCAGGATACACATCTATGAATGGGCCTTCACTAGATCTTCTGTTGACCCCATTCAAAGAGGTTTGTGCAACCCAGAACTAAGTTTTTATTATTGTTATATCTATTTTTGGTTGTTTTTGATAACTATAGTTGGTAAATACATAGAGTTGTAAATTAGTTGGCAAATACAGGGCTGGTATACAGCATTGTCACTGCAGCACAGAGAGTGTGCATGAAGGCATGTGAGATTGCTAAAATAAGTTTACATTGACACTCAGCTTTACAGGTCTTTACATTCCAGTGTTGTCAACTGAAAAACTCTTTAGCACTTAAAGTTTAACTAATGTTAATGTGTTTCTGATGGCCATTGCGATGCTAAAATTCAGACAAACAGAGCCACTGAGAGCCAAGATGCCCTCTACTGCTTTAGAGGGCCACTTAATAAATAATTACCTTTCAATTATTTCAGTGATATTACATACATGTGGTTATTATGTCACTTCCCAGCAGATGTTTCTTCATGTGAAAACATGTTTAACTCCTTTTTGAATAGCTTGTAGTCAATTGTGCAATTGACGACAAATGTGGAATTCTGCTTGTATTTACACTTTACAGTTTAACATTATCTTACCCAACATCCACTTGTTTAACACAGGAAAGAGGAAAAGCCATGTTTCAGTCAGATACAACATCTAGGATATGAGAAGTAAGCAACCCTGAAGCCCAATGTGCAATGTCCTCACGCCCATAATCCACCATCGCCAGCTAGAAGAAACCATCCCAGACTGCAGGGAATCAAGGCCTGACAGATTTTCACAGGCTGACTTGCAGAGAATCAAACCCCACCCACTGCAGGTCACTCACTTTCTTAGTGGCAGCAGTTCCACTGTTCAACACTCAAAGTTAGGATCTGAGAATCATATGGGTGCTGGTCACCCACCTCTTCAGTGTAGAAGAAATTACATATTTTGTCCACTTCATCAACTGAAGGCCAAGTAAATATAAAAATATATCTATAAAACTGTGTGTGAATGTAATAAAGACAGATTGCTTTCTAAAGAATGCACAGCCATTGAATCAAATGTACATAGATCATACAGAGATGAATAACATTTTTTTCACATATGAATACCAGCCTCTTTTAGGATGCATCTTACCATAAATGTGGTAATTTTACCGGTCGGTATCATCTTTCTGAAGCTGGCGTTACTGTGCATTATAGGCATCATTAATAATTTGTTAACTGACTGTTAATTATACTTTTGTCAATACTCCTTGATAACCACAATGAAGAAATGATAACTAATTAACTTTACCCATTATAAGTAATGTTATAGATTGTTATTTTATTAGTCAAATACCAAGACTTATACAGTCTTGTATAAATACATAAATAAGTATTAATGGTTTCCAACTAATTTGTAAACCTTGTAAAACAAACAAAGTAAATTATACAATATAAATATTCTTGATAGATAGACCAAATATTTATAACACTTTTGTTAACTATTAATAGTTGGTTTGAAAACTGTTTATAAACATTGTTTGGATGGTTTCTATAGTTGCAACTGCTAATGGTAATAAACTGTTAAACTGTTAACAAATACCATGTAGCAGATCTTGAAATACTATTTGGAAGACCATTATAAAGTTGCAGTTGCTATTTAAATCTTTTGAGTCACTTAATAAATAATGTCTTTCTAAGCACTTTGTAAGGTATACATACATGTTTGCCCTTCATTAAATTTTTTAATAGGTTACAAAGTTGCAAAACAACAATAACTCCACTACATTTATCTTTGGCTCAAAGTTGCATGTCAACATTGACTTTCTGTTCATATATGTGTTTAAAATGATAATCACACAATCAGGACACAAACATGTACTCTTTATGTAGCTCACCTATAAAACATTTAAAAGGGCCAAATTAGTTTTAATTCCATACAATCAATAACCATTGACAACATTTTAACTATCTAAATAATGTTTGTAGATGCTTACAGAGTATCTAATTCTGTAGCATTGTTTTACCTCTTTAGTTAAAACAGAACCTTTATTATAATTAGAATAATGAAATGTAAACTTGAGGCAATAACTGTGCAACATCAAAATGGTATGTCATGAAATAACAGATGTAATCATTAGGTAACTGAATATGTTCAACTACTTAAATATCCATAATAGTACAAGTTTTGAAAAAAAACAAAACAGTATTTAAAATGGGAATTAAAGTGGAGAATTGTATGCCCATCTGTGACAAATTTCAGGGTGTTCTTCCCAATAATCCAGGGATGTTGTACAAACCAAGATAAGCAGTGTGCTACTTGTTAAACCCAGGATGGGGGAATAAGCCACGCTTTCAGTCAGTCTAAATCAGATACAGCATCTTGGATATGAGAAGTTAGCAACCCCTTAGCTCAATGTGTCATGTGCTAACCCACCATCGCCAGCTAGAAGAAACCATCCCCCCGCACTGCAGGGAATCAAGGCCTGACAGATTTTCACAGACTGACTTGCACAGAGTCAAACCCCTCACTCACTGCAGGTCACTCACTTCAGTGGCAGCAGTCTCCACTGTTCAACATTCAAAGTTAGGATCTGAGAATCATATGGGTGTTGGTCACTCCACCTCTTCAGTGTAGAAGAGGAAATTACATATTTTGTCAGCTTCATCAACTGAAGGCTCATAAATCTAACAATATATCTATAACACCATGTGATTGCTTACTTAATAATGCAGAGCACCACTGAATCAAATGTTTAACATCTTAGAGAGATGAACAACAATTTTTCACAAACAAATGAATATTTAACCTCCTTTAGGGATGCATTTCGCCCATAAATGTGCTGGTAATTTTACATGTCAGTGTCATCTTTCCTAAGCTGGCTGTTAACAGACTGTTAATTTCACTTTTGTCAATACTACTTGATAACTAATAAATAAATTGCAACTACTGATGGTACGCTTGATATTAACTTGATATTACACTACTGATGGTATATTGTTAAACTGTTAAAAAATACCATGTAGTGGATCTTGACATATTATTTGGGAGGCCATTTTAAAGTTGTATTTGCTGTTTTAAATCTTGCTAGTCACTTAAAAATGCTTTGTTTCTCAGCGCTGTGTTAAGCATGCATACACGCTTGCGTCTCATTAAATGTTTTATAGGTTAGAAAACTATTTATTTTCATATATAAGTTCAAACTGATTTATGACCAAACCTTTTAAATTTATATCACTGCAGCTCAAATGAAAAGGGTTCAGGAGGTGAAAAATGGACTACATAAATTCAACATTACAGATCAATAACAAAACCTATGTTACAAAACTACAATAATCCACCATGTTTTTTCTTGGCTCAATGTTGCATTCTGACATTTTATTTCTGTTTCCTGAATATGTTTAACATGATGACTGATTTATCACTCTTACTCTTTAGTTTTGTTTACTCCTATAGTTGAAACCAAACCTTTTATTATGATTAGAACAATTAAATGTTAACTTGGCACAATAAACTATGTAACATCACAATGGTTTGCCATGAAATTCATGTAATTATTAGGTGATTAAATATGTTCAAATATTTAACTATCCAGTAAAAAAGTACAACTTTTGTATCAGTATTCAAGCTAGTGGGAATTTGAGTGGAGAATTATATGCCCAATCTGTAAACTTTTAGGATGTTCTTCCCAATAATCCAGAGATGTTGTACCAGCTAAAATAAGCACTGTGTGCCACTTGTTAACCCAGGACAGGGGACAGACCCATGTCTCAGGCAGTCAGAGTTGATGTAACATTCTAGCTAATATAAATTAGCATCTCTGAAGCTTAATGTGGAATGGCCTATTGACCATCGTCAACAACAAAGAAACCAACCCCCACACTGCAGAGAATCAAGGCCTGGCACAGAGCTGCACACGCTGACCCCTCACCCTCTCCAAGTCACTCATTTCTCAGAGGCAACCTTAAAGGCACATGGGTGCTGGACACTCCACTCAGTCACGTGGAGGATTGTTTAATGCTTACATCATAAACTAAAACCCTTTAAGGAATTTGAAATTCTTCATATAAACCAAAACTGTGTTGAATAATAATAAGTCCTCTGGTCACTGCAGCATGCACACAGAGAGATGGCAAATCATTTAATCCAATACAAAAATGAGTAGTCAGCCTCTGTTAAAGACACACAATCCATAAATGTGTTGGTAATTTTGCATGCCAGTACACCCATTTAAAAACTCTCAGTTCCTCTCCTACAACAGAAGACTTTAAAGGTCGTACACAGCAGACAATCCAATCCAAATCTCTCAGCGTTATTTTTTATTTTACTTGAAAGTGAATCTTATTTGATCCTAGTTCTGCAGTTTTTGTATTGTTGGCTGTTTTATATTTCTTTAGTTGTTTTAGTAGTTGTAGTTGTTTTGCTTTCTTGAGATCTAGTAATGTGTATATACAATTTTATCTGTCTAATGCAGATTTAAGATTAATTTAAAACATTGGAGAAAATATAAAACAAAACAAAACAAGAAGTGTCATTTTGTACAGGCCAAGAGGGGACAAAGTGTGGACTGACTTTCCTTTTTTAGAATTTAAAGTTAGCACAGCCAAAAGTACAGCCAAAACCTATAGAATTTGAAATAGTTCATCTCAGCAGTTGAACAGAGGGTTTCAGAGGTTAATCATTCCTCTAACTGACTTATCCCTGTAACTGAGACAAACTGATTGCTCACAAAACCTCCCATATTATAAATACCATTAAAGATTGCTCTAGTCATTTATATCATGATGGTTGTCAATGTGTTTTCAACACAAGGTAAAAAGGAGCACACTCTTAAACAGCAACTCAAAAACTTATTCAGGTGCACGATTCAAAAAGCAATGTACGAAAAAACTAAAATGATATTTCTATCTCCAATTCCCTAAAAAAAAAATAATTTTATTATTACATTTTGTAAGATTATTTTCTTTGAACAATAATGCATCTAACTTCTTTTTTTCCTATTCTTTGTCATTTATCCATGTTGAAATGGGAATGTCACTCTATACTATATATCTAAGATGGAACTTGTGTCATTATATACCAGCCAACAGTGGACTCATGTCACTTTATACAACTCAAGTGTGGACCTCTTTTCTGTAATGTGGAGCGACAAATAAAATGGATTCCTATAGATGGGCACACATACATTGGATTTCAACCATAACAATAAATGCCAAATTCAGCTGATTCCTGTGAATTCTGGGAGACCCTGTAATTTTGTCAAATCACTGCAACTATACAGAATTTCTTAACAATTTAAACCGGTTAAAATCTGATTTTCACTGTATGTCTGTCCACAACTAGTCGTCTCAGTTCCTCAGTTGCCCTCTAAGTATTTCTGAGTGGCTTCTGATGTTTTACAAAGAAGACTTTGGACCAGCAAAGCTATTTTAAATTATTTGCTTCATTTTATGCAAATATTGGTTTGAAAAGGCATCATTCAATGATGATGAAACTTTATTCCTTTTTTAAAAAAAAATAACATTTTGTTTTAATATTCTTTTCCCAATAGAAAAAAAACTTTAAATCCTCAAAAAATAAAACCTAAAACTTGCATGGCATTTTTTTTGCTTGTAAAAACTGTTAAATGGAAGTTTTGAGTACGTCCATCCATATTCTCAAGTGATGCTAGCCACGCAAGATGTATGCAGATGTGCCTCGTTGTCTGGCTGTCTACTGACGATAATAACACGTTGGCTCTGTCCGCTATGTTCTCATCTCACATCATCCTGCCATGATCCAGATTGATGCAGGTATGCCAAAAGCACTGACAGAGGGAATGTATTTGAAAAGTTAACAATGAGAATGGACTGGGGTAGCTCCCTTTAAACACAGTGTCAAGCTATAAAATGGTAAAGATATCCACAACGGCTGAGCCTTTATATTCAGTTACAAAATACATACTTACAGATCCTTGTAGAAGCAAAAAAAAAATTACATGATTTAGTTTAGATATATTTACAAGTAACTTGTGTCATTATGTACCAGCCAACTGTGGACCCCTGTTGCTTTATACTACACAAGTGTGGACCCTTTTGCCTGTAGAGTAGATCAGCAAATAAAATGCATTCCTGTGATTATAGAGAAAAAACATATGTACATTGTAAGATTGACAGAAATCTAGTGCTTCTAGTGCATCTAAAACTCAAAGGGAGTTTTGGAGGATTGAGCTAATCTCAAGGTTAAGTTAAATTCTGATAATAAACTAATTTAAGCAATTCATTAAAATTAGTAAAGATCTTGCTGGTATTTTCTCCACATTTTCTTCCTATCCTTATTATTATTATTATTATTATTGTTGTTATTGTTATTCTCCCTTTCTTTAGATTTAAAAATATTTCCTTGCCCTCTGGGGAAGCGATTGTAAAAACAGTGTCAAGCTAGATGGTTGCCATCCACTAAAACTGAGCCTTTATAGTTTGTTATAAAATATTAGTTATAATTATAATAATCACAGTCATTGTAATCATAGTTGAGGAATAATTTTGAATTATTTAGGTGAGATTCTTTTGTGTAAGTCTTATCTATCTCATTTTATTTATTCTTACATGGTGGAGTGTGAACGTCACTCCATGCTATCCAAGAGGGAACTAATTGTCATTATGTACCAGCCAACAGTGGACTCATGTTGCATTATCCTATGTTTGACATGTTTTCTATAATGTGCACCCACAAACAAACTACATTTCTATGCTGCATAGACTGAGAGTGTATTTTGAAGTATATTGAAAACTGATTGACATTCAGTGCTCGTGAAAACTGGTCAGGTCAGTATCGCTCAGGGACTGAACAACTTTAAAGGTCTAGTCAAGGTCTGATGTTACATCATTTTTACATAATTAAACCTAAAAGAAAAAAATCTTACTGCTGATCATTTTATGTAAAGGTTTATTCTGCTTGGATTATAGTTTTCTTGCTTTTTTTAAGGCTCTAAAACACTGATTTCTCTCCTGCCTTCTGGGTAGCCCTTTATTTTAATACAGTATAGAGCTTAAAACTTATGCAATCACCTAAAGCCAAGCCTTGAATTTTAATGCAAAGACTAATAACAAATCACTTTTCAGGAGACTGGTGTCTTTATTAACCCTATCATGCTATTTGTATCATATTTGATACATTACATTCTGTGGTCTTCATGTCACCCACATTAACATTACTAAAGCCTGTTTAACGGCCCATCTGCAGTCTGAAAGGCTGCTGGGGAGAGGAGTGTTAAAAGCGACGTGTGTGAATGGGTCGTTCAAATACCAGCTCCAACCAGGAGGGAGAGCTCTGAATATGGATATAAACACTCACACACACTTTGGTCCCCTCTTGGCAAAATCTGAAAAATTTCACCAGAGGCCATAACACATGATTTTATGATGATTTAGAGTATGTCCAAGTGGGGGACTTAAAAATGTCCCCTGTTAGTTTTGTTGCTCCTGTTGGTGACTGTGTAACGATGAGTATGTTCCCTGTTATATATATGCGCGAGTGCACACACACACACACACACACACACACACACACACACACACACACACACACAAAGACACACACTCCCGCACAGTCGTCATGAATGTTGTAATCAGTTAAGGAGACCAAACTGTTTTTGTACCAGACTATAAACATGTAATTTCTGCTGTAAAGTTGGATATTTTCTCATGGGGGTCTATGGGGACTGACTCTGTTTTGGAGCCAGCCTCAAATGGACATTAGTGGAACTGCAGTTTTAGCACTTAAGCATTGGCTTCATTTTCAACCCTTGAGGTTGCAGCTTGGACCAGCAGAGCTTCTGAGATGCTTTCAGTGAGGACTGGCTGAAAAGGTCTCTGCATGATGTTGCAGAGGAGTCAAAGCTGTCTACAAGCACATAACCAATGAAAACTAGTGTCTTTTTGTGTCTGAGGCATCAAAATGGTTTGATTTACAGATGATCAGTATTGACACCTGCTAGTATCAGCCTCTGAAACTCCATATGGCTATAACCGTCATCCACACCCCCAGCACCCTCCTCCTATCGTGGTGTGTGGAATTAGTCCTGGCTGTCTCCAAGCCAGGAATATCCTCAGACACAGCTGGACGGGAGCAGCTAGGGTTACAGTGGCAGCGCCACTGACCCCGCTAAGGAGTGTACCCTAACTATTTTTGCGCGCAGATCCTTAAGACTTGCAATTCTGACGCAAAGTGTAGGCTAAAGGAGAAAAAAAAGACAGAGTTGCAATGGCCTTTTCAGAATCGTCCTCTCTGACTAAGACAAAAAGTCTGAAAAAGTAGATTACAACTTTTGAGAAACATTAATGTATTCGTAACTCGTAAATGTGGTTAATATGATATTTCTGAGAAGCACGTGAAGGCAACATAACTGTGTGGTTAAAATTGTGGGACTGAAAATTTGGGACGTTTGGAATGTAGTCTATTGACTTTATTCACTCATTCATCAATCAAGACAAGACACTGAGACATTCAGTGCCTGTACATTCAGAGTTTACATGCAGACAGCATGGGGCCTAGCATCGAAGTGTCCTAGCATCAAAAACTCTGACCTTCGTGTTTACTGAGGCTGATACCACGAGGCTCAGACGGCACTTACCTGCCAGAGTGTAATCCATATCAAAACCAAAACACTTGATCTTCTCCATGGCCAAGCTTCGGTTGACAAACACTCTGGAATGGGAGAGCAATGTGTGGTTAATCAATGCATGACAGCTGGCAGTTCAGATCAAATGTGGCACTGTTTAGGTGTCACACAACACACGTCTAATTTACAGACAATAATAGACAACTCAGCATTTTAAAGCTAAAGGAGACAAAAACCAAAGGGCAACATTGACTGAGGAACGCTACCTTGAGTTCAGATATTAATGCATGGAGAACTGTGTTTGCATGAACTACCATGAGTCACTTAAATATAACAACCACAATGCTAACAGACATGCAGTCCTACTGGTTATTTAAACAATGATCAGTGCATCTGAAATAAAAACATGTTAACACTCCCAACAGCCTACTGTTGTCCTTCAAATGGTGAGCTTGTGAGCTCTTTAGTGATTGGGCTAAATATGGTCAGATTACATTTTAAACCCTTTTCTTGAAAATCTAAGTGGTTATTAATATTGTTAGAGTCCATGATATTGGGATGCTCCATATGTGATCTCATTATTAACCTATTGCTTGTGCCACACCCAGAAAACTGTCTGATCTATCACTGATGTGAACACTGTATCTGTGCCCCACATCGTTGCTATGCATCTGTACTGTCAGACAAGCACTGCAAACATTCTCATACAAAGACATCAAGATAAGATGCTATGCACAGTATGAACAAATAATAATTTAAATATTTTAATAAACACTCAGTTGCCAGTTTATTAGGTCCAGCTAAAACTAATACAGTCTAATACAACAGTCCTGCAATAAATCCTACTTCATTGAAGTTCTATGTTCAGGACTTCAGCCGCAATTTGAGGACTTTAATATAAAAGATCTGTTCATCCAGCTAGAGCTGACTGAAAGGTTGGATGAGAGAAACAGCTGCTGCTCAGTCAAGTGAAAGAAAACTTTTAGACCCAATGAATGTGAAGTTTGAAATTTCCCTTTCACTATGCCTGTTTTTTTGCTGCTCCGTCTGTGCCCAGAGTACTCTCTACACTCCGACAGTGCGGTGCAATGAAAAACAGAACAATATATATGCTCTAATCGAGCTTTTAAAATTTGGTTTAACTCTAAAAACAGAAAATGAATACATGGCTGCAGATGTTTGAATAGTGGCGGCCCCCCACAAAATAATGAATGTGTGGGAAACCCTGGTGTGTGAAACTGTTTAGTGAGCTGAGTGATTTTTTGCATTAAATTGAGAGGTGTCATTGATATTTAGCATACCCTCATTAATACCAATACACCTCTTAGTATAGCCTAATGAAATCCGCTGAACATCAGAACCTTTATAAGAGGACTGCTGAATTACACCTCATCCTAACATAGAGCAAGTGCATGACGCTTTGCAAAAATACAGCCAGGGCAAGCAGCTTTTCAAATAAGTGACATATTGCCAAGCCTGTTTGCTGATGCATGGAGCAGGTTACGACATCTTCATTTGGAAAAATGGAAAAAATCTGATGTTAACTCCTTGATATCGTGTCCAGTTAGGAGGAGGTGGCAGAGTGCATTAGTTTTAGCTAGATGGACATAATAAACTACAAAGTATCATCAAACAACAACAAAACTAAGGAATACAACACAGCATTTGACTTCAGATCATGACAAAGGGTGCAACTAAAAGACTGCTTTAATTATCAGATCATCTGTAGATGAATTTCTTGATTAATCATTTGGTATAGAATTATTTAGCTCATAAATGATATAAAACAAAGAAAAGCAGAACATCTTTACAATGGAGAATTTGACATTGTACAGCTCAAACCACCTGACCATCACTATCCTTTTATACATTTAAAGCCTATTAGAACACCTACAGATATTCAGAAACAACTGATGTGCGCTTTCTATTCCTAGCTTTAACTTCCTCACTTCTACATTTATAGACTTGCTCTCTTTGAAAGGAGCTCACAAAAACAGACTATAATTGTTGCTTTATATCTCTAATTGCTTCTGCAGAAACACAGATTGTGCAGTGTAGACATGCAATCTGTGATTCTGCTCAGATTGCACACTGACCTTTAGTTTCTACTCAGTTGGTGTGAGAAATGACATCAGACTGACAGTAACGGATGAGGATTAAAGGAGTTCCATGAGAGTTGAATGGAGAATCAATTCACATCATGAACATCAAAAGGAAGGAGTGATTTGGTCAGTAGTCGCAGTTTGTCGGAACAACAAAAGGATGGCATACCTCATTGCAGGATGGTTTTGAGCCAGATCCCTTGGAAAGCTTTGTAATAGAGAATACATGTAGTATTACCACTGAACTCATGGCTGCTGGTCTTACCACTGATGTCATGTTACATGGCTCTGATGCACTGTCTTTGTCAGTCAATAATCTGTATTCTGTTGCAACATGGTACCCTGTTACATCCAAGCAGTAATAAGGTCTGCCTCCAGTGCCTGCTATCTATGTTATATTAAAGTCTTAAACACACAAATCAACATAGACACATCTGACATTTTAAAAGCTTCATGGTTTGTATCCACTGTATCTAATTTAGGTTAATATGATGGTACAACTCAGTATCAATATCTTCTTAGTTCCTATAAAGCTTCCCAGGTTTTTAGACTCAAATAATAGTCTTGGAAAAAGTCAAATTCGATAAGCTTTTATTTTGAATCAAATAGATCATGAGGAAGATACCACTATGCTCTGTACTTTAAAATATAAGATGAAGTTGGATTTAAATCTTCAAGTCATTGAACTTGAGAAACAACAGTGACCAACACTAAATAAGTTTGTTCTAAAGCTCTGAATCTTATCACTTATCACGACTGAGTGTTGAGCTCAACCTTTAATCCTCTGAAACCTGAGCAAATTTGCCTTGATTTCTCTCAAAATTATGGGAAGTGGGCTTTGAGCAATGAAAGAAGAAATAACTCAAAAATTCGCAAATGAAAATTACTTGAAAATTTGTTGAAAAAACAAACAAACATAAAAAATAAAGTAAAAAAAAAAACTGATGATACGCAACTGTATCTATCTATGAAACCAGATGAAACAGATCAGTTATCTAGACTTCAAACATGTCTTAAGGACATAAAAGCCTGAATGAGCCGTAATTTCTTGATGTTGAATCCAGACAAAACTGAAGTTATTGTTCTTGGCCCCAAACACCTCAGAAACTCCTTTTCTAAGGATGTAATTTCTCTATATGGCATTACCTTGGCCTCTAGCACAACTGTAGGGAACCTCAGACTTAAATTCAATCAAGTTTCCACTTTTCAGGGTAGACTTAAGACCCTTGTTAGGCTGACATAGGTTTAATCTGCCGGGGCACTTTCTATGATACACTGAGCTCCTTTTAGCTTCTCTTGCTCCCTCCATCTGAAAATGCTCATGTCTGTTTACTGCATTACGCTTACTGCATTCTGCTCACTACTCCTTACTCTGACGCCTCTCTGGAGCATTTGTGCTCCCTTGTTTCCTAGTTTTCCTGGATCCTGGCTGCAACCTTGGCTGCACTTAATCGTGGTGCTGTGACCCTGCCTTTGGTTGTGCTCGTGCTGTGGCTGCACTGATACTGTACCCCCGGCTCGCCCTGATCGTTGTCTTGGCTTTGCCACTGCGGTGGTCCTGTCTGAAGCTACGCCTGAGTTGTGGGTCCTGGTTGCGCCGATGCCGTGATCGTACTTGACGAAACCCTCTACTGCCATTATTATGAGTCATGCCTCCCCTATCAATATACGCATGGGACTCTTATCAAAACCCACAATATTATCATAGAGTGCATTTAGTAATTTTACACCTATCATTGTAATATGACATGCATCTGTTTTCATTATTGCTGTGCATCTCCCCCCCTCTCTCTTTCTCTTTCCTTTTCTTACATAATTGTAATCCTCTCCCACTGTTCCTGAGGTTTGCTCCCCCTCCATTACATGGGCTCTTTTTCGGGAGTTTTTCTTCAGGTGATGTGAGGGTCTAAGGGCAGAGAGATGTCGTACGCTGTAAAGCCCTCTGAGACAAACTGTGTTTTGTGATAATAGGCTCTATAAATAAAATTGACTTGACAAGAACAAAGAAATGACCGTTGAAAATGTACGTAAAAATTAAGTAAGAAAAAATTTTAACAATTTGTGACATAATTTTGTACATAATGTTCAATACCCAATTATGACAATATATTTTTACCCTAGCTTTTCTTTTTTCCCCTAAATATTTCCCCCCTCGCTTTTTAAGAATAATTTCTAAATTGACAAATTTCTGGAACATTTCTTTGCAAATTGCTCATTGCCTTTTTCCCCATGTTTGTGAAATAAATCACACCAATACACTTAGGGTTTTAGATGTAAACTGAAAGCAGCACAACAAAAGTGCCTATTGCTCCAGGTTTCAAAGGGTTAAGCCACTGTGGACAGGTGCTCCTAAAAGTGATCAGATATAAGTCTGAACATCTATAGTTCCATGATAACAAAGCAAAAACCAAGGTCGTGTGATGTGGTTGAAAGCTCAAGTAAGCTGACCTTGAGTACTAACTTTTTTAAGAGCTGCTTTAGAAATTAAAAGGTACCCTAAATTTTTGGCCTCTATGGGTGCTACGGAGTAGTGTTTTGATGAGTGGGTCCTTGTTTTTTTGTCGCAGAAGGATGCATAAGGACTCCCATGCAAATGCACAAACAGCCTCCCAGCTCACAGTCCAGCAGTTCCAGCATGAAATGATAGACAGCACAAGTGACAGGTGAGCAAACTGGAGCATTCATCATAGTAGCCCTTTTTGCACAGAGGTTGCGCTATAGGGCTGCTACTAGGTCTCTGCTTTGCACCGCCTTTGCATTTTCACACAGAACCAAATATAATATCATTCTGCTCCAGTGTGGGATTTTAGATAACATGCCGGCATCATGGAAAAAAGAGGTATGACGGGCGTGACGTAACACAACAGCATTGGCCTCTAGTGTGACAACAAACACATCAACCCCGTTACAGGTTTTTTTTCCCTTAAACGATGTGAAGGTCTAAGGGCAGAGGGATTTTGTATGCTGTAAAGCCTTCTGAGGCAAACTGTATCTTGTGATAAGGGGCTTTATAAATAAAATTGCTTTGAACTGAACAGCGCTTCCTAAACATTAACAATTGTTTGCCCCTGTTCTATATCAGCTGATCTCGTCCACTGCTAAGGGAGCAAGGAACTCCCAAATCTCACCGTGCTCCCAATTTGCGGACATTTATGACTGCTGTTCTTTTTCTTTGACTTGCCAAAATTCCTATTTTTTGTATCTTGTGTGTGTGTCCCTGTATTTTTATCAGGCTGTGTCCCTCTCTAAATTTGGACTTTTTTGTTGGTACATGAACCCAGCACAAGTGTGACTCATCCTTAGTTTTTTCCCTCAGCAGCAGTTTGAGTTGTGGGGTGGATAAATTATGGCAAACAGCTAACTTTTTGATCCAGCACAATTGATGATTAAGTTTTGCTTTCACTGGGCCTGATGTTCTGCTGCTCCATCTGTGCCCACAATAGGCCCTGTGCACCCAGAGTTTTATGCTTTAAATAACCAAATGGAATATATATTCTATTATTGCTCCTAATGAACAGTCCAGCTTCAAAGTTATTAGATAAATTTGTGGTAGCAGATATTTTAATCATGGCGGGCCATCATAAATAAATCAATGCATAGAAAACCCTGTTTAACACAGAAAGGCACGGAAGCATAACAGCCAGATGTTCCTGCCTTGAACAGGCAGTATTAAAGGGATTTGTGTTTCATCCATGAATGTTATCCAGCAGCTCTTCTACTTTGTACCGCTGGAAGATGTTTATTGCGCCTGCTGACACTGATTGTTTAATGATCGACCTGAAGAACTCCGGCTTGCTACATCACTATCTTCCTTAACATCACTTTTGAAGACTTTATTGAAAGCCATTCCTATAATTTATCTTCAAGGATTATTACTATCATTATAATTATAACTTATAAATACCATATTTTAATTTATAAGTGGCACCATACAAGGTGCCACTTATAAATTTTTATTATTATACTGTACCTTACTCCCGACATCGCACTTAAGTCTTGCACTGCTCTGTTCGATTTTCAATTCAACCATCATTTTTATAATTTCCTTATGAGTTGTTGTTTTGTTTGACTGTGATTTTATGTGTAAAGCACTTTGTAATGTTGGTTTTGTTAAGTGCTATAAAATAAACTTTACAATAATAAAAACAGTAACGATAACAATAATAATTAGAATAATAATTCTTATTATTATGAGAAGGGCTTTAGACACATATTTGTACTCAGTTGTAGATGTCAAATCATGTTTGATAAAAGGTTACTATTGCTCCTGCACATGGGGGCAAAAGTCACATTTGATTTATAGAGTTTCAGTTAATATTGTGACAAATACTGCTGTTTTGTAAATACTATTGCTAACTTTTAACAAGTAGAACACAGATACAATTTACCTACATAAAAACTATTTCCAAATAGTTTGAACTTTTGAGTAATGAAATGAAAACCATAAATTGTTACAATTGCTGCTGGTCTCCCTAATCGACCCTGCTTTCCAGTCCTCATTTCGAATCCTGGAGATGAGAAAGAGCAGGCAAACAGAAAGAGCCCATGTTGGTTGTGAGGTTAAAATGCAGGACAAACCAAGGTAAATGTTAACACTGTTAGAAAACAGTGGCATGTTGTGCAGCCTGTAAACATTCAGTGTGGTGTGTGTGGCTGCAATAATACTGCGTGTACTGTCCCCAGCGTCAACACCACTGATGACATCAATAAACTCTGAGCGGGATTAAACAACAGAGCCAACTGAACCTAAACCTCGTTAAACATTCCAGAACCAGTTTACAAATTAGGACTGGATTGTGGGAACATGGACAGTTATAAAGCAGCAACCTACAATGTAAGAAGTGCAGTAAAGGAGTCAAAACGGGAATACAAGAAGAGAATGGAACAATAATTCCAAGAACAAGCATTTTGCAAGGTTGAAGAAGCATGACAGACTATAAGCCCACGCTCCCCTCCGTGTCAAGTGCTGAAGCGTCTATAGCAAGTGAGCTATTTCTATGCTGGCTTTGAGGCCATGGATAGTCAACAAGAAAAAACAGCTGAAGCAGATGGATGGGTGGGTGGGTGCACCTTTCACACCCGTCTCCCTCTCTCAGCATGATGTCAGGAGGGCTTACGTGATTATGAACACCAAGAAAGCAGCAGGACCAGACGGTTTCAGTCAACAGGTCTTAAAACTATGTGGTGACCAACTTGTGCCGGTCAAACACCTGGAACACACTGCATGAGTGAGCAGCACGTGAAGGCAACCTCACCAAAAATCCTGCACAGCGTCGCTCAGCCAGGTGACTCTTTGTCTATATACTCATCTGACAGAGCAGAAGACTCCGACAAGAGAACGAGCGGAGGCTTTACTGTGAGTTAGGATTGGTGTTATTGTGAGATGTGAGGTGTTGTCCTGTTCCTGCTTTGGGTCAATGGTATACACCGTTCAGAGCGGCTGCTGAGGGCCGTCGCTGACCATGATTGGAAGAAGAAAACATACGGCTGTCTCGTTGGGGTCAGGATGTGTGGACTGCTAAATCACTCCACTACCTGAGACCATGGATCAGCAGAACCATCCGGAAACATGGACAATTATAAAGCAGCAGCCGACAATGTAAGAGGACGCAAAAAGATCACAGAGCACAAATTAAAGGTGCTGATGGGATCACATTTCACTGGAGTTAGACCTTGTATAATTCCAAATTCATGACCCACCCATACACACCCATACACACACACACAGACACACACACTAGAAACTAGTAGTGTCAGGAGCAGGTCTGTTCCACGTACCTGTGGTGAGTTTCACGTCGATACTTTTTCATGGCCACACCATCCATGTTGGCTGGTAGGTCGGCATAGTTCTGCAGACGGTCACTCCATGAAGTCGTCATTTTGAGCTAGAAAACCGTTTCTGGAAACAAAGGAGCTGCGTATTAAAACCAGAACCACGTCTGAAGCTCTAGTCTTTAATTCACGGAAGTCTACAAAACAAACTGAGGATTAGCAGAGCTATGATAACACAGAGATTTGTTGGAGTCACACCTTTGAACTCAAACGCAACAAGGTTACACCAAATCACTGAAAGAATGTACATTTTACTACATATATCTAAATATATATATATATATATATATATATATATATATATATATATATATATATATATATATATATATATATATATATATATATATATATATATATATATATATATATATATGTATGTATAGATATACACACACACACATATATATGAATGTGATTCACCAAGGAACATTAATTTAAAGAAAATCACAGCTGCCTAATTGGTGCAGTCCTCTTACTTCCAAAACAGAACATAGAACTAAAGTTTAATGACACAGTTCATTGAAATATACTATAACCTCTAAATGTTATGTTGCTAATAAACCCTAAGTGTTTAACCTTTTGAAACATGGAGCGACATCACTTTTCTTGTGCTGCTTTCAGATGCCTTCAACAACTTATCTGACCCTTTGTTTTTATTTTCCAACATTTTTTTATTGAATTTTCCTTGGATGCACATCAACATCAATTAATATAGCAGAACTGTGAATTTCATCCAATAAGTTATCTAACCCTTTGAAACTGAAATAAATTTGTGCAAATTCTCTCAAAAACATGGGGAAAAGGCAATGAGTAACTTAAGAAATGTTCCACAAACTGCAAGAAATTAGCAGATTTAGATTAAAAAAAAAAAAAAAGCTTGGGAAATGTCTAGGCGGAAAAAAGAAA
Source organism: Plectropomus leopardus (assembly GCF_026936395.1). NCBI lineage: Eukaryota > Metazoa > Chordata > Actinopteri > Perciformes > Serranidae > Plectropomus > Plectropomus leopardus. Next base: position 33,116,157 of record NC_142188.1, on the reverse strand, counting down.
AAAGTGAGGGAAAAACTATATTTATACAAATATAATTGTCATAATTACATATTTTCTTATACAAGTCTTGTTTTCCTTGTTTGTTTGTTCTCTTTTTTTATTTTGTTTGTATTTGGGTTCTTTTGTACTAGTTTTCTTATGCTTTTTACTAATTTCTTGATAATTTTTGGGTATTTTCATCTTTTTATGCTCCTGCCTTCTTTTCCATACTTTTGAAAGAAGCCAATATGCACATTTTTCAAAGGGTTAATGGCTTAAAGAACTTACAGTTATCAGCATGCAGGAAAAAAAATATGATTAAAAACAAAACTATAATAATTACAATTATTTCACTTATTTTCCGGCAATTTTCTTACACTTTTGACTAATTTCATTCTAATTTGGGTCATTTCTTCTTTCATTGCTCACTGCCTTCTTCCCATGTTTTGGGGAAGACATTAAGATAGTTTTCTCAGGTCTCAAAGGGGCAGTAAAGATTGTAGTCCATGCTCAGTTGGCGATAGATTTGGCCAGATTTGGAAACAGTTTGCCAGACCGTCAATGTTTCTAACAACAGCACACACAAGAGGCTAAGCTAAAGTTCGCTCGGTGTCCCGTAAAAGTAACGTTAACTTGAAACGCTCACAGCCGTGTGTTCCGGTATATTTCCGTTCTGTGTCTCAGCTGTCAGACCGTTACTGTGTTTGTTTAGCCAGCTAACAAATCCAGCCGTTAGCCGAGTTAACACAACTTTATTAAACGTTTGACACGGCTCATCAGTGGCTAACTGTGGCGTCTGTAGCAACCTCTCCGTGTTATTAAAATGAAATTGGAACATTAGTCGTATGTACAGAGGTATTCCCAACAGAGACACGACAACACCACTCACCCGTTACCGTTTCCTTCTTCTTCTTTTCTTCTTCGTGTTTTTCTTCTCTGCTGCTGCTTCTTCTTCTTTAGGTTTTTATGGCAGGTGGCATTCTCTATGTTACTTTACTGCCTCCCCCTGGATTTAGTCTTCCTCCATCTCTTATTTAGGGACTGTTTGGCGCATTTTCAGCGCTTCTCAATCTTCTTTTTTTTTTGGATAATTGTGGCTGTGTTCATGCATATGGCATACATTGTGGCAAAATTGTGTATTTTTGTGAAATCTTGGAGTTTCCAGCTCAGCCCCTACATTAAGTCTAAACTACACTGTGGAGACTAAATTATTACATTAAGACTGTTAAGTGCAAAAACATGAATTAAAATTAAAAATAAAAAAAGCGCTATTGAAACCCATTCAAACTGAAATTTTTGATCCCACAGCCATCAAAGCATAAAATCATGCACTGTATTATTTCATGATGACATGATATGGAGAAAATACATGCTATTTCAACTCGGTACACTGTCACGATCAATCACTGCTAAGCACTGACATATCCCAGGCTGTGATCATCATAAAAAAATCTACTTAGCATGTAGTATTTTAGTATTGTAGTTTAGTTTTAGAATTAATTAGAATTATTAGAAGAACAGAATAATAGAAGTCTTATTGACCACTCAAAGCGCTTTCAAACTACATGTCACATTCACCCATTCACACAAACATTCCCACCATACAAGGTGCCACCTGCTACTCAGTAATCATTCACATGCACTCACACTCCGATGACAAGGCATCAGGAACAATTTGGGGTTCAGTATCTTGCCCAAGGACACTTCAACATGTTGCCCGGAGGAGCCGGAGATCAAACCACTGATCTTCTGATTAGAGGATGACCCGCTCTACCTCCGAGCCACAGTTGCTTGTTGTATATTATTTAAGCTTGATTTTGAAATGGGCATTTTGTGCGCAGAGCAATATGTGTATATGATATTAAAGCAAAAATATTTTTAAAAAGCAACATTTTCTGCCCTCCACACTTTATAACACTATATATATATATATATACAGTACAGGCCAAAAGTTTGGACACACCTTCTCATTCAATGCATTTTCTTTATTTTCATGACTATTTACATTGTAGATTCTCACTGAAGGCATCAAAACTATGAATGAACACATGTGGAGTTATGTACTTAACAAAAAAAGGTGAAATAAGTGAAAACATGTTTTATATTCTAGTTTCTTCAAAATAGCCACCCTTTGCTCTGATTACTGCTTTGCACACTCTTGGCATTCTCTCGATGAGCTTCAAGAGGTAGTTGCCTGAAATGGTTTTCCAACAGTCTTGAAGGAGTTCCCAGAGGTGTTTAGCACTTGTTGGCCCCTTTGACTTCACTCTGCGGTCCAGCTCACCCCAAACCATCTCGATTGGGTTCAGGTCCGGTGACTGTGGAGGCCAGGTCATCTGCCGCAGCACTCCATCACTCTCCTTCTTGGTCAAATAGCCCTTACACAGCCTGGAGGTGTGTTTGGGGTCATTGTCATGTTGAAAAATAAATGATCGTCCAACTAAACACAAACCGGATGGGATGGCATGTCGCTGCAGGATGCTATGGTAGCCATGCTGGTTCAGTGTGCCTTCAATTTTGAATAAATCCCCAACAGTGTCACCAGCAAAACACCCCCACACCATCACACCTCCTCCTCCATGCTTCACAGTGGGAACCAGGCATGTGGAATCCATCCGTTCACCTTTTCTGCATCTCACAAAGACACGGCAGTTGGAACCAAAGATCTCAAATTTGGACTCATCAGACCAAAGCACAGATTTCCACTGGTCTAATGTCCATTCCTTGTGTTTCTTGGCCCAAACAAATCTCTTCTGCTTGTTGCCTCTCCTTAGCAGTGGTTTCCTAGCAGCTATTTGACCATGAAGGCCTGATTCGCGCAGTCTCCTCTTAACAGTTGTTCTAGAGATGGGTCTGCTGCTAGAACTCTGTGTGGCATTCATCTGGTCTCTGATCTGAGCTGCTGTTAACTTGCGATTTCTGAGGCTGGTGACTCGGATGAACTTATCCTCAGAAGCAGAGGTGACTCTTGGTCTTCCTTTCCTGGGTCGGTCCTCATGTGTGCCAGTTTCATTGTAGCGCTTGATGGTTTTTGCGACACCACTTGGGGACACATTTAAAGCTTTTGCAATTTTCCAGACTGACTGACCTTCATATCTTAAAGTAATAATGGCCACTGGTTTTTCTTTAGTTAGCTGATTGGTTCTTGCCATAATATGAATTTTAACAGTTGTCCAATAGGGCTGTCGGCTGTGCATTAACCTGACTTCTGCACAACACAACTGATGGTCCCAACCCCATTGATAAAGCAAGAAATTCCACGAATTAACCCTGATAAGGCACACCTGTGAAGTGAAAACCATTTCAGGTGACTACCTCTTGAAGCTCATCGAGAGAATGCCAAGAGTGTGCAAAGCAGTAATCAGAGCAAAGGGTGGCTATTTTGAAGAAACTAGAATATAAAACATGTTTTCACTTATTTCACCTTTTTTTGTTAAGTACATAACTCCACATGTGTTCATTCATAGTTTTGATGCCTTCAGTGAGAATCTACAATGCAAATAGTCATGAAAATAAAGAAAACACATTGAATGAGAAGGTGTGTCCAAACTTTTGGCCTGTACTGTATATACATATAGTGAGAGCTGTGTCCGTATACTTGGCTTAAAGTCAAACATGTTCCCAGTTGGTTATGGCCTCTGCCTGGGTTGTCCCTTGTCTCCGATATTTTTTGTGATTTTCATGGACAGGATCTCAAGGTGCAGCACGGGAGAGGAAGGGGTCCAATTTGGGAACCTCAGAATAGCATCTCTGCTTTTTGCAGATGATGTGGTTCTGTTGGCTCCATCACACTGTGACCTCCAGCATGCACTGGGACAGTTGGCAGCCGAGTGTGAAGCGGTCGGGATGAGACTCAGCACCTCCAAATCTGAGGCCTTGGTTCTCTACTGGAAAACTGTGTACTGCTCCCTCTGGGTGGGGAGTGAGTTGCTGCCCCAAGCAAAGAAGTTCAAGTATCTTGGGATATTGTTCACGGGTGAGGGAAGAACAGAGCGTGAGATGGACAGACGGTTTGGTGCGGCATCCGCAGTGATGCAAGAGTTGCATCCGACTGTCGTGGTAAAGAAGAAGCTAAACTGGAAGGTAAAGCTCTCGATTTATCAATCCATCTATGTTCCAGTCCTCACCTATGGTCATGAGCTCTGGGCAGTGAGCGCAAGAACGAGATTGTGGAACAAGCGTCTGTGATGAGCTTCCTCCGCAGGGTGGCTGGGCTCAGCCTTAGAGATAGGGTGAGGAGCTTGGACATCCGGCAGGGGGCTCAGAGTAGAGCTGCTGCTCCTTTGCATCGGAAGGGGCCTGCTGAAGTGGTTTGGGCATCTGATCAGGACGCCTCCTGGGCGCCTCCCGCTGGAGGTGTTCCGGGCACGTCCTACTGGTAGGAGGCCCCGGGGCAGATGCAGAACACGCTGGAGTATTAAATATCTCATCTGGCCTAGGAACGCCTGGAGTGCTCTGCTTAGCCTGTCGCCCCTGAGACCCAGCCTCAGATAAGCAAAAAATGGATGGATGGCAAATGCATACATATACATATACATACACACACACACACACACATATATACACATGTATATACATATGTATATACACACACACACACACACACACACACACACACACACACACACACACACACATATATATACATATGTATATATACACACACACACACAGACTCACATATATATTTAATTACACCAGATTTCGTTGGGGATCATTGTATCGTTCTTGGCTGGAATAAAATGTGCTTTATGAGCACTACTTTGATAAGAAGTTGAATTAAATCATCCTGTTAAATTATTAAAGTCTCATGAAAAATAACAATAGCAGCCATGTGTTCACTGTAACTTTTAATAACAATATTTTATACAAAATGCGACAGAAAAATAGAATTTCATTCAGCAGATATAAAGAGCATATATACAGTGTAGCAGCAGGAGCTGAACACCACTGTCCAATGCTGCATATGTTGAAAAGTGCTCAGCTGGAGAAGGTTTCCCTCAGTGCACTGGAAGCTATATCTGACTGGCACATTTCTACATGGAGTGTTTCCTCTAGCTGCACGATAGTCACTCATTCCCTTTGTAGACTGTGCGCTGACACAATAAACACACGCAGAGAAATATGCTCAGATAATCTCTGTGAATCTAAAATTTGGTCATTGTTTAATCCAGATCTGACGTGTGCTGAACTTTGTGGCAAAATACAAGAAACCCACATCCTGCATAATATAACATTAATTAAAAGATGATGAATCAATCAGAGCACACTGAGGAGTTACTCAGTTACCAAGTCAAAGAGACTCGACAGATATGAATTATATATTCTCTACTCAAAGGCTAAATAAGGCTACACATTATGGCACTATGGCATCTATTATAACAGCAGTGTGACAGCTGACTGAAGACACATTCGAGACCTGAGGATCATCAACTGGGAGCAGAAAACTGATCACGTACTTAAGAAGCCATCCTGTGCAAAAACATGCTCAGAATTAATCATTATAATGTTGCTGGTGCTTTTTTTCATATGTATTTTTAAACCCATCTTCGAAACATTTTTACCATCTCCACCCCTCATATCATGTGCGATCTGTTTGTAAAAACATTACACCCTGGTGTGCAAGACCTCACTAGCTGGAGCATTTTCCAAATCATGGATCATCACAATCATCATCTTATCAGAAAGATATCAGGTTTCTAAACAACGATCTAAAAGACTATTCAAACTTTAAGAAAGGTACACATTTTTACCTTGAAGCTATATTCTATATGGCTATTTTGCAGTAAACCCTGATATTATGAGTTAGCTCCTGTGGAGAAGGACATGAGAACAAAAGTTGTTCAAGTCCACATCCAGTCCCACCTGCTCACTTAAGTCTTTTTAGAAGTCTTACTGACTGACTTCATCTTTAAGAGTAAATTGAAAAGCGATATATATGTAATGGTATTTAGTAGTGTTGTTGATCGATTCAGGTTCAACTCTTGACATTTGACAATTAAGTTTCCCCAATGTGTCACTTTTCAATCTTGATTGCCCAATGGTGCAGTTCTTAATAATTTAAGTAATAAGTAATTTACATAATGAAATTGAGTTGATTTATAGGTTTGTCAGTGAAGTTCTCAGGTGAGCTAAAAATACCATGAACAACATTACCACAGAACCTTGGTATGTCACACTCCTCTATAGTTTTTTGGCTGCAGGTCAGACACTGTTAAATTTTTTTGGATGCTGCAATCACATCAAATGTAGCATGGAGCTGAAATGACCAGTTCTACGGGACTTGCTTTAAACCACAGCTGATGCTGGCTTATTTTTCACTATAAAACATTCTGGTTTGGTACATATCTTGGTCACAGTTGTTTCAGAATCAAAGTTAAAGTGACCCTTGTGTTATGCATTTATGTAAAAAACAAATACATCTTGCTATAGTTACCCTTTAAAACCTGGAAGGACATGATTTTTCTTTTGCTGCTTTCCGGTGCCTTTCCTTAGCAAATTAGGTCGATATTCTTTGAAAAACATGGGAAAAAGGCAATGAGCAATCACTAGGAAATGATCCAAATTGCAAGAAATTAGTAGATTGAAAAAATCATTCATAAAAAGCCAAGGAAAAGTGTTTAAGGAAAAATGAATATTTATAATTGTCATAATTAGACATTTCAAATGTTGTTACAGAATCATGATAAGCACTTTTTAAAGCACTTTTCCAAGTCTTGCTTGCCCTATTTGTTTGTTTTGTATTTCTTTTTCCATCTGATTTTCCTACTGATTTTCCTTTACTTTTTGCAAATTTCTTGCCAATTTTTGGGTCATTTCCTCTTTTGTTGCCCATGATCTTCTCTCCATGTTTTTTAAAGAGATAAAACCAATTTGCTCAGGTTTCAAAGGTTTAATGAATTAATAAACTTTCATTTACTATCATGCGGAAAAAAATTTGTTAAATAAGGCACAAGTCTCACGGTATGCATCTTCCAAATGCTGAGCCCTTGCAGCTCAGCAATGAAGCGCAACAACCTCATTACATTGGGTTGTGTGACTCAGTGAACCTTTGAAGGGAGCTGAAAGAACCAAGTACATAAACATGAATTTCAGTGCAGCCTCCTAGTGGGAGAAATTCTCACTGCAGACAGCTGGACAGCTCATCAACGTGAGCATCCGTCCAAACCGCAACTTGAAGATGAGGAGTGGAGCTTGGCTAAAAACACAGTTTCTGCTATGAAGCAAAAGCTGCCTAATGTAGATTTACATTTTGGGAAATTGTTAAGATATTTAGTCATACCTTTTATTTGCCTCCAGGCCTGTCACACACACTGCTGTTATTAAACTTACACAGGAACAGACACACCAAACCCCTGAGCACCAAAGGCATAATATTGCATCAGTGACTGCTGCAGTTATGTTTCAGGACTGCAGATATTAAAGACATTATTTTGGATTACCTCAGAGACTGTGGCTCTGAATCCACCGCTGTGTGTCCATCTGTGTTTTCATGAACAACTGCTCCACCAATATGGCTGTGCTCAAAGGAGTCAGGACCACAGCGATGACATGGGTCCTCCATTTGCCCCGTCCCCTCTTCCTCTGTGTCTTCTTCATTTTCTAAAAAGCTGTGCTGATCCCACAGGTCCTGGCCATCGCATACTTCAATCCCAGAATCCCCTGTGAAGCGCCGGTACCTGCCCGGTGTCAAGTCCTTGTGGGGGTTATATGCGCTGTGCAGGTGGGACTGCGTGACCTCTGGAGTAGCAGGGAGTACTCCAGCATCACTGGGGATGGAGACTGACGAGTGTGGGCCAGGGGACTCCTCAGGTGGGTCTGTGGGTGGGGGTGCTGGCTGGAGAGGCGTGTAAGGAGGAGGAGGTGTGACTGGGCGATCAACTACCTCTTCATAGGGTGGCAGCAAGTAGGTGGGAAGGAACCCTGAAGAATGACACAATACAGATTAGGGATGGGTATCGCTGACACTTTGACACAAACTGCATTTAGCTGCACTGTTGTGACTTTTAGAAAAGTGAGCACACACTCTCGACTGCTTGGTCTTGTTCAACGATCGCTGTATTACAACAACTACGAGCAAAGCAAGCCAGCAGCAGGACAACAGTAAACATCATACGTCACCCCCTGATGCTGGAAGCTTCATCATCATGAGGGGCAGGTTGCCAGCTATGTTAGAATCAGGTTAGAATGAACTGACGTTACACAGTTTATAAATAAATATCGATAGTAGCTCTGTTTGTCCCAATTGCGTACCAGTACCAATTAATACTGGTCTTCGATACCTATCCCTAGTTGCTGGCGCTGCATTGGCTCATGCATTGAACTAATCAACATATGCTTGTGTCACTCACGGCTCCTCGTATGCTGGGAGGGTACCTACTCTGATGTAAGAGCTAAAAAGTCCCTCAAAATGGAGTTGCAACAGTTACAATCATTCCTAGTTTTTGCAGTGTAGACACAATAAAAAGGCAGGTTCTTAGAACTGTGAAAAAACTCCTCCAGTCTGAAAAGCCCTTGTGTGTCTGAGAGGTAGAAACTAACTGCATGTGGAATGTGCATGGCAGCTACTTACTGAGATAGAGCGGTAGCTGAGAGTTGTTGTGAGCCTCTCTGTATGCAATGAGGTTGATCTCGTTCTGCCGGCGCTGCTGCTGGAAACGCTGCTTGGAACGCCAGTGCTGACATACACAGCAACATGTCAGGATAATGATCAGAGCCCACACCAACCAGAACCCTGCAGGGAGCCCACAGCACATCATGAACCAAACACACTTAATACATTCATCTTCCTCCTCCATATCCTCTACATCTTGACAAATAGTACAAAGACTTTTTCTATTTAACTGTCAAATATCTTAGATTCGAATATAAAGATGTTTTTTACTCAAATAGAGATAAAATAAATAAGGATTTCATTCTTACTTTACCATGCCAATTTTCAGCAGCAGTTTGTAACATTATGTCAGTACTGAAAAATTAGTAAGAAAGGATCAATTGGTACTGGTTTTCGGAGCCAATTCCAATACCTATTGTTAGTGATCAAAGAAACCAACAACTCATATTTGGAACGAACATTTGCAGTGAAAATTAAAATTTAAGAGTCAAAATTTAAAATACAACAAACTCCGCAACTCAAATAGAAAACTTTGTTTAAATTTGCTAGCACCATACTATTTAAATCTGAAACTGCCACTAATTAATGCTCTATTCAAAGCAACACTCCAAGGCTTTTGGATCAAATGTTTGGTAAGAAAGTTCTGACAAAGTTTTATTTGTCTTAAATGTGGTCCTCAATAAATCAATCAATAAATAAATGTTTGCCATTTTCCGTTCCTCATGACTGCAGTCAGACTTACTACCTACATGCAAATGACTTGGGGGAGTGACGTTTCTGTCGCAATGCCAGATTTGGTATGAATGCAAACAAAATGGCTTAATTTTCAATTAATTTACTTCTACATCTCTCACACTGTGATGAAAAAAAAGTTTTTCAATAAAAGTAAAAATGCTGTATATTAAAATTATGAGTAAAACATTCAAAAAATAAATGAAACCCTATCAACAGAGTGTGAAGAAATAACACCTTTGGCGTTATGTCCAAGATGCATATGTATTGTATTGCAGAGATATCCACTGCTAGGCGATACATTCTGACCTGAGAGGCGACAGTAAGTCACTGTGGGGCTGTGACGGTAACAGCATCACTACAATACTGCGCTTATGTGACGCCTACCGCAGGATTAAGCTCGTTACTGTCATCACCGTTTTTTGGGGTTTTTTTTGTTTGTTTTATTGGGGTGAAAGTTACAGAAATGCATATGGTGTGTTATATGAAAAAATAAATATAGTACTAATTGTGTAGTTGTCATGATTCACTTTTTTTCCATATGTTCAGTGGCATCTGAAGAAACAAAACTTTTCCACTGTTTTCTCCTTTAGCTTCCCGTGCGCAAGGGGCAGCGACAGTCCATCAGGCTGATGGGGGATTTCTCTTATGTGGTGTCTATAAACAATAAGAGAAACTCCCACACACTGTCCCGCTTACTGCTGACATATTTACTGAATGAATAAAACGATGTTTTGGCCTAACAGACCCTCATCAGGTATACCTGAAACAGCTGATGGAGGTCTGTTACTGTCAGCAGTAAGCGGAACGGTGTGCAGGAGCTTCTCTCTTCGTTTATACATACCACATAAGAGAAATAATCAGACAATCACAATAAAAATAATACCTTTTTCATGTTGTATGTCCCTCACCTTAACCACCAAACCACCTACCATCACAGCCCTACGTCGCTGTAGCCGTAGTCAGCAGTCTGACTTTGACCAGCTGTATTCTTGTTCTGCTGTCAGTTATGAGTTGCCTTTATTTATGACTGATGACTGTAAATCATGGTTGTATGGACACAGTAGTAGAGCTACTGAAACAATGTCAACATGTTCACCTTACTGTAACCACTCTGCATTACTGTTATTAGATGAGCAAGATTAAAAGTCTGGCACATATGATAAAGTGGAATGATGTAGAGAAGATTGACAAGGCCTCAATCCTTAGGAATCTCAGTTGTGACACTGATAAAAGGGTGAAATACTGATCCCCAATGCACCTTTAAAGCTTCAAGTTCTTCCTCAATCTGTGGACTGCTGCCACTGGTTGGCTTTGGCGCTCCTTGTATCAAAAAACTTACAAATGAACTAACACCCATGTGCAGTTTTACTGACAGACAGACAGGCAGCCAGGCAGCCAAAAATGTAAACAAGTGCAGACTGTCAGTGACAGATTACACACAGGGCCTGGCTCCACTCGTTTAACTGGTACCACTCCTGAACTTTATCAAACATCAGCTCCTCATTGTGCTTCCTCCCTTTGTTGTATTTCAGATGCCCTTTGCTTTAAGGTGTAATATTTGTTGAATAAAGTAAAAATTTAGCAAATGCACATTTTATGAGCATTATAGATATAGACACATTTATGTGGCTAAAGTTTTGTGTATTCTGGTTTAATGTCATTTAACCATCAAAACCCTCAGATTGAATAAGTAAATACAGAGGAGATGGGTGACTCACACCACAGTTCATAGTAGTAGCTGCAGCACTGCGTCTCTCCACAGCAGTGACCCGACTCACAGATGTAGCTCTGGTTGTTTACTCCCTGGCACACCAGCCTGGCCTGTAAATACAACACAACACATTCTGACTCAGTAATACCAAGAGCCTGGAATTTAAAAAAAATAAAAAAAACTTTCTTGAATAGCTAGTACATGATGAATTATTTTTGGTAAACCTAAAAATTACATTAAATTTAACATCATGACACTGAGGAGAGAAAGGCCACAAACTGTTTCACATCATTTTCTAACAAAACACAGTTGCTACTTTTTATAGTGAATATTGCAATAAACTCACAAAGTTTTGACTTCGTGAGTGTATTTTTGAGCAACATTTTGAGCAAGATGTACATCCCAATGTTGTGGGACGATGACAGCATTTCTGTGATGCATACACAAATGTAAGCTAAATTAAACTGTATTCAACTCTGGTTCAAAAGGTTTGCTATACCAAATGTTCCAACTGCTGGAGATGATGTGGGTTCTCCGATGCCAATCACAATCACATATGCTGGTCTTGCCCATTATTAATTAATTTCTGTCTGTGATTTCATGTTTGGTTTTTGGATTTTTTTTTCTCAACGATTTTCACATCCTTGTTTGTAAAGAGCTTGAAGCATCATAAAGACACAGCCCAACATTCTGGTTCAATTTTCCAAGTTAGTTTTTCTTTTTTAGATTTTTTTTCTATGTTTATAGCTGCATTTATAGAAACTTTACTGGGCCTTTTTGGCCTCTGTATTTTCTACTTCAATGTTACTTTCTTGTGGAGACATGTACACCAGTGTGCTGTTTGTGTCTGTTTATGTAATTGCATGTTTTAGAGACTGCTATTTTGCTGGATGGTGTTTTATGTACATCTGCATTGATACGTTCATGAACGACAAGAGGGGAATGAGCATGGCATGCTTTTGGACTTTGTATGGTCCATGAAAGCCCTCAACACCACCTAGCCTTGCATATGTTGCATATTGTTGTAACGTGTGCATGATTTCACGATGGGCATGTGAAATTGATGGGTGATTGTATTTGTTGATGTTGTTGATCTTTTTACCTGTTGTATTTTACTGTGTATGTACTGTTGTTTTCTTAATTTTTATTTTGCAGACACCAAAGTCAAAGGCAAATGGGACTGTGACAATAAAGTCTATCTATTTAATCTACTTGAATTCTCTTTTCTATTATTTCCTGCTATAACTGTGGTTTACAGAAGGCCTGAAAATATAAGGCTACTGAGTGCTATGAGGACTCTCTGTTTGGACATCGACATAAATCAATAAAAAGAGAAGTGAAAAAACTACCAAAGGTCTTAAAAGTCTGAAAATATAGAGTAAATATTTCATGCAGTCCTGCTCTCGTCAACTTAAGTTGCAAACTGAATGTGAAAATAGTTGCTGATTAATTTTCTATCAACCTATCAGTTTGGTCTATATTCTATTCTGTATGTTTAATATGCTGCTGGTTACTTAAATTTCCCTCGGGATCAATAAAGTACCTATCTATCTATCTATCTATCTATCTATCTATCTATCTATCTATCTATCTATCTATCTATCTAATTATAAGACTAGTTGTTTCAGCTCCAACTCTAATGTCCTTGTTTTACATGTGGTTGCTTCTTTTGGTGAAGAAAACAAATTTGAGCTCAGTTGTCCAGAGACTGTGTGGACCCAACTGAGCAGAGCCTCTGGAATCAGGTGTCACGCTGACGGAGTAAACACAGACACTTCACAGTCTCAACCATCAGCATGAGTCAGAATTAACTAATGCTATCATGAGTGGTACTGACAGTGCCCTTCCTGATGTTTGTTTTTATTTTGATATCTGTAACCATACGTTGAGCGAGTATCCCAAGGGTTATTATGCCCTAAAAAACTTACTGGCCAGTACTGCATTAATACAGAGTCACAAAATTTGAAGGAATTATCACCATAGCAGCACTATTACCACAGTAAAAGTACAAAAAGTAAAAGGTAATTTATATGTCATCGGCTTAATACACATTGCTGACATCTGTGTGTAACATTAATGTAAAGTGTGTGGTGGTGCACTCACATCTTTAAGCATTTGAAATATGTGCAAACTGGCTTTATTAAAATAAAAAATAAAAGAAGAAAACAAAGGATGAAAGCAATGGACAACTTAACAACACATGGCCCCAAAATACCAAGAAATTACAAAAAAGATTGTTGCAAGACAATTACCAGGAAAAAATAAATACATTGAGATGGTAAAAACCAAAAACAAACAAGAAAATGACCCAAAGAGTGCAGAAATAATCAAACACACACACACACACGCATGTGTATTGTTTCCCCTGTAACATATTTTTAAAACTATAATTACAATGATTAAAATTATATTTTTCTGTACATTTTCTCTAATTTTCAGATCATTTTCTTCATGACCTTTTACTAATTTCTTAATATTTATTGGACATTTCTAAACAAAGTGGTCATTGCCTTTCTCCCCCATGTATTTGGAAGAAATTTGCCAATTTGTTTAGAGTTCAATGGTTTAAATACTTGTAAAAGGCTTTTGAATGCAGCACAAGAAAAGTGATGTCGATACAGGTTTCAAGGGGTTACATCAGCGACGTTGTAATATTTCAGCATTCAGTTTTTAAGTCACATTTTTAACCCAGATTCAGGACCGTCATTTAAAACGTAGTGTTTACGTTAGTGTATGACCTTTCTTGCTGATTACAGTCAAACTATGAGCTAATCCATCAAATTATTAGATGTACAACAAAAAGGAAAATAAATGTTAACGCCTATCTCTGCTAACGTAATTCGAATTCGCTAACATGGTGTAACTTGATATTTTAACAGCATTGCTAACTTTAGTACCCATGTTAGCGGAAGATATTAAATGGCCTACATGGAAGGTAGCATTTAAAAAAAAATCAACCGACAAACTCGTAGGTAGTAAAATTTAACCACATGATTAATAAAGGACTTCTTGGCCAGTCAGAATGGGTCTAATACGTTTTCGCCGACAGGCTAACTAGCAGCTAAGTTGGTGTAACCTAGCTAACGTCAGCTAAACAACTGGTAAGGAAGCTCGGATAGCTGTTAAGTTAACGTTACCTCCTCAACTGTGGCCGCCGTCGCTGAATTTTCTTGTCCAACGTTGATTTTCAGTGACCCCATTGCCAAAAGCTTTAAACACTAATACTTTTTAACCATTAAACTCTTAATTAACAGTCGCATTGTTACCAAAAGGGTCGGTCTCGGTGGCAAACTAGACCATAACAAGTTCTGCTAAACTTCAACAATTGTTCCCTCAGAGGGCCCTCCTCCCCCTCAGCCATTGGTCCATTCATGAGTGTAGTCCTTTCCTGAACAGTGATTGGCTCGTTCTGCTGTCACTTCAAAAATGGGCTTTCGTTGACGTGTGCATCATCTGTCACCAGCATACAGGAGCAGGTAGGTGGGGCCAACTTCAACCTCAGCACTCAACTTTTTAAACGAATAGTAACAGGAAACATTGAAACCCAGTGGTGGATTGTACCTACGTACATTTACTCCAGTACTGTGCTTAAGTACAGACTTGAGGTTCTTTACTTGAGTACTTCCTTTTATACCACTTTGTACTTTTACCCCACTACATTTCAGAGGGAAATCATGTCCTTTTTTACCTCAGTATTTCTATAAACGTTTTAGTTAGGCTACTTTCAAAACTAAGATTTTCATAAGAACATAACAAGAGTTTATAAAATACTGTAATAATTTAAATTACCAAACAGTTCATAAAATACAGCTGCAAATTAATTGCCAACTATTTTGATTAACATTAAAGTTTTTTCTATTTTTGAAATAATTTTGATGTTTGGGGCATGTTTTCTCCCTCACACCTTGCTACATGTTTTTTGAATGCTTTTTTTCCTTTTCTTTTTTCCTTTTAATTTTGAATGGGTGTTTAGTTTGATTTTTGACTTTTGGGGCTGTTTTTTCTTTGAAAAAATGTTTTAAGGTTTGGGGTGACTTTTTCATGATAGACAGATAGATACTATAGAACTATATTATTACATTATATTGCATTCACCAATAATAATGGTTATTTAACAATAAATCAGTGAGCTGATGATGAATTGATTTAATGACTTAGCCCATATTTTTAGTGGTGGAAGAATTAGATACTAGATGTTTTACTTGCCCTAAATATAAGTAGCAATAGGCTATGGCAATGTAAAATTACTGTACTAAGTAGAAGTACTGGAATCAACATTCCACTGAAGTAGAAATACAAAAGGTACATAAAAATACAAAATATTTTGGGTCCCAAAAGTACTTGTTATTCAGTGTGGTCTATTATAGAATTCTATATTTTGAATAGAATTAACAATGCTTTAAATAGTTCATCACTTGGATTTTGCAGCCACTAAAAGTGGGGCTAATAATAGGATAGTTGGGAACTATGAGTTATGAAAGATATGAAAGAGGGGAAGGATTTTAAATTCAATTCTGGATTTAGTTAGATTTATGGGGATTCAGTGCAGAGAAACTACAACAGGAGAAATCCGAACTTTTTTCTTAGTTGTTGTTAATACACTTGCGGCAGCATTCTGGACCAGTTGGAGAGTCTTTAGAGACTTTTTCCTCATTATAAGAATTTACAGTAATAAAGCCTAGAAGTAACAAATGGGTGTACTATTTTTTCTGTACTCCCATACATAACTTAGTGTGTGGAAGTGTGGGGAAATATATATAAAACAACCACAAATCCAAACTTCATCCTTCAAAAAAGAGCCATGAGAACAGTAAACAAAAGAACTGACAGAGAACTAACAAACCCACTCTTCATCAAATTAAAAGCACTTAAATTCAAAGATCTGGTTGATATTAAAATGGTTAAAATCATGAACAGTGCTAAAAAAATCATCTACTACCTAATAATATCCAAAAGTTGTTTCAAATGAACGAAAGTTGACATGATTGGAGAGGAATTTGTATGTTCAACAAACAGTTGGTGAGAACTGATACAAAATATCATTGTATTACAGTCAGAGGGGTTAATTTATGGAACAACTGTACTGTGGAAAACATGTAGAACATTTCACGAATTTAAACATGTTTTTAAAAACACTGATGGGATATGAGCTGGTAGAACAGAAAGGGGAACAGGCAAGATATGATACAAGACAAGTATGTCACTTTTGATATTGTGACTTTGTTTTCTGTATCTTTATGTGACGTATGTGTGTATTTGTTTATTCAGATTAATCTATTCTTGTTTTTGTCTTAAATCTTGTATATATATATATATATATACATATATATACACACACACATATATATATATACACACACATATATATACATATATATATACATACATACATACATACATATACATACATACATATATATATACATATATATATATATATACATATACATATATATATATATATATATATATACATATATATATATATATATATATATATATATATATATATATAGATCTCAGATGTTGTTCCTGGTATCTGCTTGAGCCACTGTCCTAGTTTGGGGGTTACTGCCCCGAGTGCTCCAGCAACCACTGGTACCACCACGGCCTTTGCCTTCCACGCTTTCTCTAGCTCCTCTTTCAGCCCTTGGTATTTCTTGAGCTTCTCGTGTTCCTTCCTCCTGATGTTGCTAACTCTCAGGATTACTACATCTATCACTACTGCCTTATTCTGCTGGTTATCGACCACTACAATGTCTGGTTGGTTAGCCATCACCAGTTTGTCAGTTTGGATCTGGGAGTCCCACAGGATCTTGGCCCTGTCATTCTCCACCACCTTTGGAAGAGTCTTTGGAGCCTGGGACTTGTAGTCCATACTCAGCACAGATGTTCCTGTACATGCTAACCACTTGGTTATGGCGCTTCATGTACACTGTGTCTGCCCGCATCTGACATCCTGCTGTTATGTGTGTGCATATACATACATATATATATGGTCTGATATGCATTCTGGTGTTTTTTTATTTTGTTCTCCTATTTTATTTGGCATGTTTTAAATAAAGATTTAACTCTAACTCTATGATTGTCCTGTCCTGTGGGCTGTCTTTTTGTCACACACCTCCATTCAACACTTTTACTACCTCCGCTGCCGACTTAAAGACGACACATCTGTGTCCTGTCTTCACCTCACCTTTAATACAGAATGGTAAAGTGGCATAATGACGCAATATTTCGCCTTGAACATGCAGTGTAAAGAGGGCTAGACAGACAGACAGAGAAACAAACACGGACAAATAAACATCTGGCACGATACTCGAAACAGCTGCAGTGCAAGTTCCTGCTACAATAAGTGTCACCAGGACCACACTTTGCCATGCTGACACGCACACACAGACCCACAAGGTGAAAACAAAAGCAGTTGTTGCTATGTGTTGCTCTTACTGTACACTGTAGCTGCATGCTGCCAGCGTGGCTGGAGTTTTACTTCTTGAGTGCACACTCTACACAAGAGTTTAAGAGTTCTATATCAGACTGACTATGGTGAAATCAGTTGAGTTCCCTCCACTCTCTTCCATCTCTCAGCTTGGCGTTCTCTTCTCCTGAGGGCCGGCCCTTTGAACTTTTCAGCCCAGTTCAAGGGAACAAAAGCAAACAAATCACATTGTCCTTTGGGGAATTTTGGCTTGTTCGCCACCTTTCATGACCTCTTCTTTAGGCACCTCTCTGCCTCTCCTCATTCAGGGTCCCCAAGAAAGTCAATGGTTCCTTACATCCCAGTTTGACAAGTCAGGAGGATACACGCTAATCCCCTTAATCTGGCCTTTCTCCCACACGCAGCCACAGGGAGAGGGGGACCACAGAGAGTAATCCTGTCGGAGAAACAATAGGATTAAGGGCCCAACCCCATGAGTGACAATCAGGTATCCACTGACTGATCTGCAAAGCAGGAGCCCCAACCACTCTCTCTTCAATGTGACTTTATTTTTGTTTGGCGGGCCCGAGAGGGATGGGGGTGAGGTAGGGGAGGGACGGGTGGGTTGTGCGGGATATATTCTTTGAGGGGCTGCTGGAGGTCTGACAGGCCTGTGGTCCCCTGAGCACCAGGGACCCAGGAATGACTGACAGGTGAGGGGTAGGAGCTGGGAGGGTGGGAGGGCATGAGAGGCTGGGAAATTTGTATTGGGGGTGTGGGCTATGTAGAATTACCAAAGTTTTCTTTTTTCCCCCACAAAAGACCCAAAATGAATACTTTTAGTGAAATACTTAACTACAAGGAGCAAATTATTTAAACAGCGATTGTATAGAAATAATTCTGTCTGAAGCTTTTGGAGCCTGTGAATCATGCTCACTATAGTGGTTTCCACTGTATACTGTTTCATTAAAACAGTTTTTGAGCGGTGGATTAATGCTGATTTGGTGCTCTTTTACATCACATGAACAGATCTTCTTCCTCTCAAGGTTGTGTGCGCAAGGAGGTCATTAAGACCCATATTTACATTTACTATGAGGCTGCCATGTGCTGTTGTTGCCTTAACATAACCCTTTAGTTGCCATAGCAATTGTAATGGGAGTAAAGGAGGAAGTCAGGTGACATATTATGTATAAAGAGAGACAAAGTCCATGTATGAGAGGATGGATAGATGGGTAAAACAGACAGTGCTAGTGTTGGTGCACATTACCTACAAGTTGCAATAATGTTTTAAAGAAGATTTTTTAATCTAACGTTCAAAGAATGTTTAAAGGATGTCTGTCAGTTCAAATTATGTTCCTGTAAGGTTAAATGCTGACTGAGACAAAACATTTGAACTACAACATTCTGAGGATGTTTCGGTGATGCCGAGAGGTGACAGATCATAGAATGTTCCTTTTATAAAACATTCCCACAATGTTACATGAGAACAAAGGAAGAATGTTTTCAAAGACACATTCAGAACCTGTTATTAAGGACTGGTATGACCTATTTTAATTTAATGAAAATGTAATGTAAAGAGATATGTTAATAATGAATATATATATATATATATATATATATATATATATATATATATATATATATATATATATTTTTTTTTTTAAACATTTTTTGATGTTTATGGAGAATGTTACCCTAAACCCTAAGAAGAATGTTCTGGAAACTAAAAAATAAATGTGCTGCTGAAAACATGACTCAAAGTTGTTGGTTGCATTGTACCATTCTGTTTTTAGAACCACAATTGCTTGCTGGGTTAGAACATGTGACATCGCTCTGTCTTTGGACCCTCACAGTGGATAAAGAAAAGCTCCCCCCATAAAACATTGGCACAGGGGGGAAAAAGACATGACAGTTTCACATTTGAACATGTGCTTTTATAATATATTTAGAAATATAAAGTAAAAAAAAAAATAATATTCAGCCATACATGTCTTGGACATTTTGATGGAGGGTGAAACTAGTCTTCAGTTATTTAACATGTGATTAGGAATTTAACTTATGACAGTATATAATAGTGTGTAGAGTGTGTTCATGTCCCTGTCAACAGCTAAATCTGCACTGCTATGATCAGCCTGTAAGCTGACTAGGTGAGCACCAGATGGCCCCATTGGTACAAATATGTGTTGAGCAGGACTCTGACAGGAGGAGAGCCCTCTGCAGCCAAACTGAAGCTCTTCAGGTCACAGGAAAGGTAGACTGCTCATTAACCAACACCTAGAACCCAATAATCTGTCCAGAAACCACACAAACCTTGAGCAGCGAGCTGCTTCTGATATCCGATCCTGTCTCTGCCAGTGCTGCAGCCAGGAGCCAGCCCCAGCCTCTGAGCTGAAGGAAACAAGCCTCACATCCAGTGAAAAGAGACGCTGTCTGCTCCATTCAGCTCCAGTGAACTTGGCCAAAGAAAACAGTGGTCGATTCTTCACATCTCCTCATGTTACGGTGATGGTCTTGTTAAGTGCTAGGGGTAAATTACAGGTTAGTCATTGTGTGAAAGGGAATGAGTCACAGGATGGTGGATTTCCATGTGTGACAGGTGCCTGCACTGGTTACTCTGTGTTTGTTTAGGCTAGCTGGAACAGCGGCAGAGCTGTTACTGTGGAAATTCCCACTCAAGGCTCACACTCAGAGGTGAGGGTTAACCAAGTGGTCACCTTAGTGGGACTGAAGAACTAAGGGCTCCAAAAGTGATCCCTGTAACACCCACCAACGTGATAACAGCCCACAGGCATAATAAACCACAAACGCAAAACCAATCTGCAGCTTTTAATGTAATAATCCCACAAAAGTAATAAATTGCCCACAAACGTAACAGCAATTGCCTTCTACAAACATTATATGTAATTTCCTACAAATGCAATAGCTACTACATTTGCAGGGATTTGTTACATTTCTGGAAAGATGAAAATCTTCAGCTTTCAAAATTGTAATAACTTGAAAAATGGTCTTTGTAGACATTGTTGTTTGTTTATGTACTTTTACTTTTTTGACCCGCTCTGTCCAAACCACTGATATTGTCTGATGATCTGAGTAAATGTCATAGCTATTACATTTGCAGGAAATTGTGTATTATGTTATAATAATCAAATGAATAAATACATTATCAACAAATAAAGAATAATCTCAATAAAAATGGTCAAAAAGAACAACAAATTTACTTGATAAAAAGAATAAACTATAAAAAATATGTAATAATGTAAAATAATAATTAAAAGTACCATTTCACTTTCTAATTGAACTTTGGGATCAACTGATTTTAAAATTCTTGGCTGATACTGATATTGTTTTTTACTTTACTTTTTGTTATTTTTATTTATTTATTTTTTGCTAGGGAAACATTCAAATCTACACTATAAAATTAAATGAACTGTTTTCATGTAATTAGCCTTTCAATACCTAATTCAACATCAGCTCTCTTGTGCTGCGTTCAGATGCCTTTCACAAGCTATTTAATTGTCAGTAAACACAGCAAAATTGGATGATTTCTTTGAAAAAATATGGGAAAAAGGCCTAAAGCAACTTGGCAAGAAATGTCCCACAAACTGCAAAAAATATTAAAACGTGACAAGAGAATGACTTCAATAAAAGGAGGCAAAATATTAAAGTATTTTCTAAGTTTGAGGTGTCCTGTCAGCAGTTTCACAGACATCTCCTTTATAATGGTGGTCTATGGGGAAAATACTTTTAGGGCTGCAGGGGATTTTTTTCGCTGTAATGACATAAATGACCAGTAGAAAAAAATGGCTGCAACTTTGAGCAGCTTTTCTAGGGGCCTGGTTATAAATTACCTTTGCTCAACACTTATTTTCAATCAAACCTCTGAGTTGTTAGTTGCAGCCACCGCAGCCGCTGATAAAAGCTAATGTTAACTAGCTCTCTCCCTGCTGATTTCAGCATGGATTTGTTGTTTTTTAAAATTCTCTTCCCTTTCAAATTAACTCCTTACTGAAATGACTCAGTAAAATTTTTTTTACAGCCGTCAAGATGGCGCCTGAGGTGGCGTCCTGTTTTGCCTCTGGCATGTGCTGCCACTGCCCTCTTGCCTTATTTCCTTGTCTCTCAGGTGATTCACAGCTTTGTTGGAGTTTCCTGTGGTGTTGATGTTTAGGCTGAGGTCGGTATTGTTTTTTGGGTTATCTAGTGCTACTGTATTTGGACAGAATTTATATGTGTGGGGGTGAAGATTGAGCTTTGAAATATCACAATTTTTTGTCTTAGTCAGCCTCACTATCACAGCCTAAGTGTTGTAGTTTTAGGGTGACGTAAAATGCTATGCAGTAGTTATATTGCCTCCTCATAGACCTGATGAAGGCCATGTGGATCAAAATAAAAATACATGTAGTCACTTCAAATTGTTTGTGCTTGTAAAAGCTGCAGTGTAAGGGCAAATCAGAAATGGACTCATTACACAGTATGTGCATTGGAGATTTTTGGCTCATCACTAGCACTAAAATAAAGGAGGTCAAATGCTAGGTAGTTCGCTCAAAAACATTCCATCAACCATCAAAGAATCAACCAAGCACGCGGAAAGGACAGGAAGTACAGAGAGGCAGAGAGCAGATGCAGCTGCTTTTAAAACAAAGACATGTTTGAAGTGTGAGGATGAACAGTGTGGCATGTTTCACAAGTTGGATGCTTGACAGTAGCTTTGTGCTGGATGATGTAGCAGCACCTTCTGAAATGGATGATGTCACCCAAGACAGGTCTCAGGGATGAGAGGGCAAGGAAGGAGCCTTTTTTCTCCTACAGTGGTATAAGCTCTCAAACACTGAGTGACACTATAGAGAAGAAAAGACATGCACAGACAAGACAACACTTTGCTCACCACCAGGCCCACTTATTTCCCAGACCCACACACCAACTATACAGAGACATAAAGGATGTGATAGAACTTCTGCATAGTTCTAAGAACCTCTTTTTTGTTGTGTCCACACAGTGACAACTAGGAATTGTGGTCTTTTTCAGAGTAGAGTAAAGGTAGTAGTAAAGGTTTGCTGATTGTTCCAACACAGACAAGGCAGCACCGGCAAAAATACTGTTAGCTGTAAAAACAACACAAAACACAAACAACAGCTTGACACACACAAAAAAAGGAGACAACACAGACAAATGGTAGGCTGGAGAACCTGGAGTAACCCTGCGTTAACACTGGGAGAATGAAGGTTATGCCATGGTAACACATTATCTACTAGAACAGGTAAAGCCCTCTAACGGACTCTATAGGTAATACTCTGGACAGGTAGGTAGAGCGCCTGCTTGTGCTAATAGAGCTAGGGTTACAATATCGTAACCTGTGTTCTATTTTACACAGGCTCCACTGTCAAGTGGACTCTG
Source organism: Plectropomus leopardus (assembly GCF_026936395.1). NCBI lineage: Eukaryota > Metazoa > Chordata > Actinopteri > Perciformes > Serranidae > Plectropomus > Plectropomus leopardus. The sequence goes on along the minus strand of NC_142188.1, from coordinate 33,093,309 downwards.
TGGGTACAGTCGGTGGCCCCAATGGATGAACGCCCTGTTGCGACATAACATTGACCCAGCTGCACTGATTCTGACCTGCTAAAGGTTAGTCACACAGTCTGCCTTTTTCTTTATAACCGTAGTGGAGAAGTAGGGGGCCCCAGCAAACCAAGGTGGTATGCAACCCAACTGGGTGGAACCATAGCTTAACCTTGCAAGGGTCAAAAGAGAAACAATAGACACTCTGCACACCACATTTCCTGGGTCATCAATGAGCATCGGCTGGCGCACAGATCCTCCTTCACTTTCCCAGACCAGGTCCAGACCTGTTTCACTGGAATACAGTGAAAACCTCTGTATTCCAGTCTCTGAATGTGAAGAGCCTTCAGAGACAACAGGTGCTCTGAGGCCCACAACCACAGGCTCTCTGCCATCCTTAACATGGCAGTTGACTGAACTCCATCTTGCCTGTTGATGTATGCCACTGTGGTGCAGTGCACAAAATGCTTGCTGCAAGGCCATCCGTCTATGTTGTTCACAACCTGCATGTATAGAGCACAACATCCAGATGCTCCACCCATTGGTGTTGTAGTGGACTGCTTTTTCTCCAGTTGATCACGAATCCTAACTTCTCTGAATCTTTGCTGAAGGCTAATCCATCTCCTCCTTGGAGGATAGATGAATCTCATGGATAACCATGAGCACAGTAGGAACGCAGTTGATCTTAATACTGTCCATTGATTCTGTTTTTGCACAATAACATTGCCACTCCCTGTAAAACTGAGTCAGAGGATGAGAAATCAGCTGCAGGGCAGCAGCTATCTTCCTTACTGGAGATGACCAAATGATTAGCCCCTGCAAAGATGTCAGCAGTGGACTCCCACAGGATGCTAAAGAACTGTGACACAAATAAGATTTTCCTTGCAGTTGATGCAAGTCAAAACCAAGCCAGCTCATGCTGGGACAACAGTGATTGCGGCTATTGTCAGTTAGAGTGGGGGTCTCGACATCACCAATCTTGGGCTCTGGCTCACTCTAAGGTATGTTCTGGCAATGAGGCCGGGGCATGATGGTCACTTAGGAGGTACTAGAAATGGTGACTCTGGTGAAAGCTGGTCAGTGGGCACATCATTCATTGGTGAAGAACAGAGTGTGTTGAGACTGTCCTATATGTCCTATATATACTGTGGACTCAGTGCTTATTTCATTAGACATTCACAGGCCAGATATGCAAAATTTAATAGGTGTGTGAATTCTTGTGACTGGAGGAAAGTACTACCAGTTCAGTAAGGGGCAGACTGGTGTGGTATAGGACATGCAAACTCCACACATAGAGACCTAATCCAGCCAGCAGTTTGGGACTTTGGAACTAAAGGAGATAGTGCTCCCCACTGCACCACCATGCCACCCCACAAAACAAGAGCTCATATCAAATTAAGAGCATGACAGCATGGTTACTTTTGTCGATATTCAGCATATATTTCAAACTCTTTAGATGAATCTCAGTCTTTCAGACATAAAAGACATGTCAGAGCTAGCCACATCCTCTTGATTTGCACATGGACTTGCCTCGAGCTGTGACGTTTAGTCTGAAACCTAAGAAAATGAAACAAGGGAGATCCCCAACCATATCTGAACCAGGGACATTGAAATTACAGAACATAACCTCAAGGCCACCATCACACAGCTATATTTTCAGAATTCTTTACTGTATCAAACTTTATGAAGTATTCAGTGACGTAGTACCATTTGGGCCATACCACCACTGTCAATACTAATGCTATTGCAGCTTTATTAAATAGTGGACATGGGTATTATTTTCCTTAAATAACAAGCCCTGGCTGAAGAACTTACTGCTGATTATGTTTAACAAAATCCTTTACCCAGAAAATTTGGTATGTGGCATGTTGTTGTGGAGACTGCCCCCATCCCCGCCCTCTATGATTTATTCAAGTGTCAGGAGTCCCTGGGGGTCACATCTCCTGCATGGGTGTGCAATGTCTATACGCACCCTGGCCACTCCTCTTATGTGGTCCTGGCATATTAGCTAATGGATGACATATGATCTAATATATGCCATTAATGGCCAGTAGGGACAGCTTCTGCCCAGACTTACATAGGACACCCCGGGACATGAGGGGCTGGTATAGCAACACACAAGTAAAAACCAAAGAAAATCTTTGAGCTGAAGAACAGTGAGTAGAGCAGGTCAAAGATGGAACAGGAAGTTGGTCTGTAACATGCTGGGTGGTAGCTTTACTGTTAAATTAATCACCATTTTTCTCACATAAGGTTCTTTCCAATATGTCTGATGCTGCTGACTGCTCCTGTTAACTGACCTGTCAGACTTCTTTTTAGTGATGTTAATGTACTCCCACATCTCAGCACAACTTACAAAATATACCAAAACTGAAATAAAAACTGTTCTTTCAAAACTTTGCCTATAAATCCAACAAATGGTCACAATAAAAGACCGATTCAAAATGTGCTGTTTGATCACACAACACAATGCAACAGAAGTTACAAGCTTTGAGGGAGTATGTCTTTGGCATGCTGACTGCAGGAATGTCAACCAGAGCTGTTGCCTGTGAACTTTATGTTTATTTCAACTTCACTACCACAAGATGTCTCCAATGTCCTTTCCATGAATTTGGCAGTAGATCCAACCAGCCTCACAACTTCACAAATTGCCTATGATGATAAATTGCTGCCAGGCCAAGACCCTGGTGAAGACAATAAGCATGCAGATGGGTGTCCCTGAGATGTTCTCTGACAGTTTGTGCAATTGTTTGGTTGTAAAAACCAATTATTGCATCAGCTGTCCCTGCCCGTTTTCATTCCAAACTCGTAAAATAGCACCACTTTGACAGTGCTTTTGTGTAAGCTCACAACACCAAAAGGAACCCTTCTCGTACACAAGAAAAGTTGCTTGACTGTGTTAAGCGAGAATGCAACCTGTTGCAATGTTATTATATGCCGGTGGATGGCTGAACAGCACCAACTGCCTCCAAATGAAATGTGGCAGGACAGCGTCAGGTTGAAATGCTGCTGGTATTTACGAAATATAAGTAGTGGAAGGGCACCTTTAGGGTGAGCAGGAGGGGCAGTGGATGGGTCCAACAACCCTGAACTTTCATGCAGGAGTGCAGTGTTCGCTTCCTATCTGAATGTAATGTCTTTTCTGTTACACCTTACCATGTGCGTCCTTCCCCTAAACCAAACCATCTGTGCCCTTGTTGCCTAATCCTAACCCGCTGGTGTGTTTGTTGACGTTACAGCATTGGTTATTATATGCTTGTATTGTCTAAACATAAACATGTGCCAGGTCATAGAACCATGTGAATTTGTTGACATCACTGTGGTGCCATCCCAGAACATAAATAGCAGATGCAGAAGGACGAAGTGCAGAACAGCAAAATGGGACAATTTGGGATGAGAACGTGTTGGGTGTCCGGGTGGCTGCACTCAGACAATATTGAAAGGGAAGACACTGGATTTGGAGGTCCTGAGCTGGTGTGGCTACATGGCTGTGGCTGTGAGGCTGGTTGAATGTACCGCCCTAATACAGATAAATGAAAATGAACACCACAAGCAGCAGCTCTTTTGGACATTACTGTAGCCAACATGCCAACAGGATGCTACCTCAAGACGCATTTTGAATTTTATTTGTTTTGTTAACAAACTGCACATTTTAGAGTGTCCTTTTATTGCAATCATCCAAAGGCACACCTGTAAAGATGCTGTTTAATCAGCATGTTAATGTGTCACATCTGGATTAGATTATCTTGGAAAAGGAAAATTGCTTGCTAACACCAACATTAACAAATTGTTGACCAAAATTTGACGGAAATGTATTTATTGAGTGAATGAACAAGTCTCACATCTTTAACTTAAACCTGTAAAAAATAGGAGAAAAAATGTTGTGTTTAAAATTTTCTTCAGTATAAATGTATTCAGCAGTCCTGAGCAGTTTGAGCCCTCATCCTTTTTCACTGACTCCTTTAGGTTACCACACACACGTACATGCTTGCGTGTACACACACACACACACACACACAAGGAGTCCAGCTGTTGTATTCCTGTGTGTGAGCCACCAGGTGCACTGTATGTGTGGTTGGATAATCCAGATGTGTGATGATGTGATGATGTAGATTTGATCTCTGTCCATCAAATGGATCCTCATATTGTTACAGAGTGGATTTGGGTGGTCAAACACTCTAATCCCCTTCTGTGTGATCTCAGGTGCAGGGGTCAAATATATGTAAACCCAAACAGTGTGTTTCCACAGTGATGGGACAAGTTTGTCAAGAGGCTAATGTGCCTAAATCCCTTCAAAAGCTTCGGCTGGATCCAGAGTGTTGGAGAGGAAAGGTCGAGCTGTGTTTTCCTCTCTGGGACTTACTGACTGGCTCAACAGACAGTGTGCGCACATGATTTTTATGTGTTGAGAATTTCTGCTCACAGTGCCTCGAGCTAACGGATTAACCGTTTCCTGGCAGGCACCAGCATGCTTTATGTCCAACACACGAGTTGTGTCCGGCTCACTTTCACTGTGTTCATCTCTCTTCACAGGGAGTTACAGTTTTTCTCTGCCCACAGCTACCATCATCACTCCAGACAATTCAAATCACACTAATATTTGTATGATGCAAACAGATGTGTTTGAAAGCTGACTAATGTTTTTTTTTAATGTTTTTTTTTTTAACTTTGGTAAGATCATAGAGTCACATTCAAACACAATCACACATTCTCACAATGTCATTAGGAACATCTATGCTTTTCATACTAGGTCAAGTCCAAATATTTGCTGGGAAAAAGAGCCTATTTGATAAAAAAGGTATTTATTTTTACCTGAACTCTTAGAATCTTTAAATCATTGTGTGCAAAAAGTACTTTGCTTACCTTACTATCATAGAAGTCTTTAAAGGGCCACTTTCTAAAGTCTGATAAAAACTCTGAAGATGTTATAGTGATGTCATTAGGATATTTAAGCACGAGCTTTGACACTACTTTAGAACAGAAAGCCTGCGTTACAAGCTTGGACTATGGAAATTAAGGGTGTGTTTGCATGTATGATGTGATTTAGCCAAGTAGGCCAAGACCAAGTGAGCAGCCCCTTTGGAATAACCAGACAGCGAACCAAAAATGGCCCTTGTTAATTCATTCCAAGGGAGTTTCTCCCCTGGCACATATGCCGAAAAAGTTTTCTAGCTTCCAGTTTTATGTCTGTGGTATGTGACTACTGACTGTGCACAGTAGTGTTTCCAGGCCTGCCAGCAAGTTCCCAATCAGCTCATAGACTTTGCATTGTGATGATGTTACAGATATTTAAATAGCTTTTTTCAACTTTTTTACAACTATAAAACCACCATGACTCCAACATTCAGAATACAAAGAAAGATTGTCTTTAGTGATTGGGTAGGGAAAATCGAATCTTCTCTCAAGGAAGTCAGCGGAGTAAATGTTATGTTAGACTGAAAATCGAAACGAAGTGAAACAAGTTGCCAGTTCTGTCTGATATCAGGCAAGTAGAAATGCTCAGTTCTTCCAAAACCAAAAGCAGTGCAGAGAATTGCTGCATCAGAATAAGCAGCTCCATTCAAAGTGTTTTTGTGAAAATAGACAGCTTTATTGAACAGTGTTTTGTGTGTGTGTGTCTGTGTGTGTGTGTGTGTGTGTGTGTGTTTGTGCGCATGTCATCTGATGTGGTTGGGGCTGTGTCTGAAGTCCAGTGAGTGCAGGCAGGTGGCGAGGGCTGCGTACAGGTGAGAGTTGCTGAACCTCAGGCAGTACACGGGGCTGCTCACTGGGTGAGAGCTCAGCTGGAAGAACTGCAGTGAAACAAGACACAGAAATCACATCACAACACGCTTCACTTTACTGTTTTTTTTAATTTTACTCTGACATTGAGGTCATAAAATGCTGTTTTAACCCTCAGAACAAATTTGAAAAACAAAAACAAAAACAAAAACAAAAACAAAAACAAAAACAAAAACAAAAAACATGGGGAAAACAGGCAGTAACCAACTACTTGACCAAAAAAAAAAAAAAAAAAAAAACGATCAAGAAATTAGTAAAAGTTGAAAATGGCCTTAAAATTAATTGTGAAAAAAGGGAGTAATGCAGTTGGGGTTAGAAAAATATAAGAATAGTCAGGAAAATGTCCAGAAAGTTGTATTTAGAATCACTATACTTTTCATTTTAAAAACATTTCAAAGAAAAAATATACATATATTCTTAAGATAAATCAGCATTTTTGGGATTGATTTCTGTTTTGTTTTTTCTTTTCTGTTTTACTTATTTTCAGGTGATATTTTACTTATTTCTTACAAATTTGTGACCATGTCTTGATAAGTTGCTTGCTGCCTTTTCCTATGTTTTTATGAAAGAAATCTGATTTTCCCAGGTTCAAAAGGGTTAAACCGGTCTTTACAGCATGTGAGGTACTGTTTATCCTGAGGAGCCACTGTACACACCTGCAGGCACTCAGTCTGCCGCTTGTCCCAGAGTCGGACCACACCATAGTACGACGAACCGCTGGCTATCATGTGATTTCCGTCTGTCTGGATGCAGTAAAGAGCGCTGTCATGAGGCTCCTCCCACTCCATCACACACTTCCTGTTGAGAAGGATGAGAGAGGAAACACACATGTTGAGATGAAGCTCCATATGATTCTGACATGTTTTCAACTTTTAAATGTGCCAAAGAGATCCTGTATGGAGAATGTGACTGGACCTCTTGAAGCTGCACTGGAGAGGTGCTTCCCTTTCTCCTTCCTATCTTTTGTGCAGATTAAAAGTATGCCGTCTAATGTGTACATGTAGCAGCTTTTCCACAAGTATAGGAATATTCATAGTTTTCAAGTGACATCACAACCTTATAGGAATGCCCAACTGGAGGGCAAAACAAAGCCTTCCACCGCTGCCCGCCACAATGTTTTTTGGCAGGTTTGTAGTAAGCTCTGCTAAAATGTCAGACAGTTGCTGTTAAATCGGGAGCACAAACTGATGAAGAGATGAGTCAGAGTCGTGCTTTTACAGAATACCTTCCAGAGAAGAAAACCCAAAGGGGAGCAGATTGTGGATATGTGCTATTACATGCCCCCATCCCTGAGGAGAGTAAAGAATGGCATTCATCGAAGTACACACATCTCTGCAGGGAACATTTCCCCATAGGTAAGCTGAAGTAAACATGGAGTATTTTAATTATTATAGTTTTAGTCATTATGTCTTCTCCTGATCGTTCTGATAAGGTTTGTTTTCGTAGACCGACAACAGCTCCAGTGGACTCGAAGAGTTAAAGTTAGGCAAGCTAAAATGGGAGCATTACTGACCCATCCAAGTTAAAAATGAATATAACTGTCTGTACTTCTGTATGCCTTTATCCTGCAGTGTAAGGAAAAGGGTTCTCCACAAGGTGAATGTAAACATCGCTGAAGTGGAACTCTGGCAGGAACTTAGCTGTTATTAGTGATAGAAAAGCTGCGGCAGGTGCTGTAACTGGATTGCAAAGTGCCCAAAACTTGCAGTTTGTTCACATATCTTTTTTCTTTTTTCTTTTATGAAGATGGTGGGAAAAAAATGAAATTTGATGGGTTTGTGATGCAGTTCCATTAAGTTTCTACTCTAAGGCACTGTGTTGGAACATTATTTTGCCCTCCAGGGCTCCGTGCCAGTCACATGACTGAAAACTACAGTATTTCTAAGGGCCTGTCTGACTAAACTATAGTTTATAATTTATGTACCATCCAGACATGATCATTAAATCAGAGGGGCAGCTCTCTGCTGCAGCTGATTTCAATCCAAACAATTTGGTTTGGAGACAACACTGTTCTGTTCTGTAGTTAAAAAGGATGTGAATATGTGTGTGTGAGTGTATGTGTGTGTGTCGGTGCATGTGTGCAAGTGTGTTTGGACAGCAGGAGGCTGAGTGTGCAGCAGAGCAGGGTGCTGGTGGCTGTGGTTAAGAGAGGGGAAGTATTTTGGGGTAAGTATTTTCTGCCAATAGACATCGATCCTCCATTAGTGCATCCTCATCAATAAGTGATGGAGAGACACCAGGGGCAGACAATGGGGCAGCAGAGACGTCTGGAGACTCTCTCTCTCTCTACACACACACACACAGCCACACACACACACACACACACACACACACACACACACACACACACACACACACAGGTCACTCATTGTCATTGCATTCTGAAGGTGAAAAACACCAACACTACCAACTAAATACACAATAGACCATGTTCCCCTTTTTTTCAATCCATGAGTCAAAGTATACGTGTAAGGTGTAAGTCAAGTGTAACAGAAAAACTTTATAAAAGCATGGTCGGAATTAGGCCATAATTGGTAATAAATAATAATAATAAATATAAATATAAATTAAATAATTATTGGTAAAAAATGAATAGATAGGTAATAAATAATTGATTATGATTAATCAAGTATCAATTTACTGGATATTAAGATATCGATCAAACTGTGAAGTTTAAATAATCAAAAGAATATCTGATTCTGAGAAATAAACAATGGGTCATCATTTCAGTTATTTCTCCTCTTTATTTAGGGGTTTTCTGCTCATTAAAAGCTATGATTTGTAAATATGTAACCTTAATTATTGGTGTTGTAGTACTCAAGATAAGTCTCAAGACTACTTTTAGAGGGTCTCAGTCTCGTCTCGGAATTGAACTCATCTTGACTCCATCTTGTCTTGGTCTTGGACATAGCCGACTCTGGATTTTTAATTGAGACCACAAAAAAATTATTTGTTAATGTAATTACCATGACTGGTTGTAAAACTTCCCACTTCAAATCCAGCCAATCAGGTAAGTCATTTGTAGTTTTGTTTCTTGGTCATCGATTATATTCATACATATATATAGTATTCAGTCAGCCAATCAAAGACAGACATCCCTGCTGCATGGTTAGTTCATCTAAAAACAGAAAATGAGCTATATCACAATATATAAATACCCTGATGTTGTAATACAGATTGACACATATGGAGTTCACAATCAGAACTATAAAGCACCAAGAAAACATCTGCATTTGTTCTTTTGTCTGTACGGTACATTTCTCTTTGGTGGAGAGCCCCAACTTCCAGACAACCTGAACCTCCTGGATGACCCTAGGAGCCTTTTGAGGCCAGTTAGGTTTGACCGTATGAATTATTGATATCTAAAGAGGGACCCCCCTCTGCCAACCCTCACCCCAACCCAACCCCTTTCAAAGTCCCAAGAGCTATCTGCCAATCAGATCTGATTTGTCTTACTTGACTGATCCCCCCGAAACACAACCTGAAACCCTTCTAACCCCCGCTGTCCAAAAGAAATGCTGCCCTCCCCAGTCATCTGAGGGACCCTGCCGGCGTATGGTGAAGTGAGGGCTGCTGCATTAATATGGACACCACAGAGGGCTGCAGATCTGCTCCCCGTGCTCACACTACTGGAAATAACAAAGGAGGTTTGGAATAATTTCTATGTCATGAATGTTATTCTGAAGCTTTTCCAACCAGGCTAAAGGACAATACCAGCCTGTCCTCATTCCCTACTTGTCAAATGCTGCCGCTTTGACGGTGCTTTCGATGAACAATCATGATGCCAACAGGCACCTTTTGCAAGTGCACGCCTTGGATGGCATCAGTTTAAAACTCAGCTAAACAGACCCTAATGCGTTATTATATGTCACCAGACAGCACCTGCCATGGCAGCATGATATGTGGACGGACGGCATCACTTGAGAACATGGCTGGACGGAATATGTTGTGGCCTATAATGTGCTACAAAACGGCGTTAGGTTGTAACACTGCCGGTAACAATGGAATATAAGATGCATGAGGTTGCCTTTAGTGTGTGCAGGAGGGATGGTGGATGGGTCTAACAAATCCAGGAATTTCTTGCAGGAATCTGGTGTTTTCTTCTTGTCTGAATGTGATGTTTTTTTCCTACACCTTACCATATGTCTCCTTTCCCTAATCCCAACCATCCATGCCAGCATGTTCATATGTTGACGTTCCAGCGTTGGTTACCATGTACTTTTGTTGTTTTACCATGACATCATCATCAACATCATCATCCAACCATGTGCATTTATTGACATCACAGTAGGAGCATCCTGCAATGTAAACAGCAGACACAGAAGGATATCTAGAGTGTAATATGTAGACGTGGAAGTCAAGTGCAGAGTGGCGATATGTTACAATTTCAGATGAGAACATGAATTTACACCTATGAAAACCCAAGATAATGTGATGACTGGACTTGAGATTGACATATTTTTACTTGACATTGTTGGTTCACTTCAGGTTAAAAATTAAAATGATTGGCAAACATTATCAGTAATCATAAATAACTTGTATTAAGGTCAAAATTTAAGGAAATCCTTCTATAGGAACCATTCATAATGTGAATACATGTAGGACGTTACCTGTCCTTTAGGGGTCACTGTCATGAAATCGGGTGTGTGTTTATTTAGGTAGGAACCATAACACAAGGTGTTGTTGTTAGATGGAGGAGCACATACAGTTTTGACCGCAATGTTGTGTCAAGTCATGCTGAGTGTAATGGTAAAAATTTGTTCTTTGATTAATGATTGTGGACACAGATGCTGAGGTCTTGTGTGTTAAGTGAAGACGACGATGGTGACAAATAAACAGCATCAAACACAAGAAGATTGGAGTCTCACTTTGAAAGAAGGTCATATTAAAGGTTGTTTCATAAATGCGTATGACTGCATTCTACTTATTCAAGGCAGTTTAATGACATTTTCTGTATAAACTTGAGTTGCATATTAAACTGAGCCTATAATATTGTGTAGGGCAGCCTATAGTGCCATGTTTAAACATACCCTTTAGAACTTTAAAACATTTATTTTTTATAATGTAGATGTTTTGTGTCTCTGGCCCAAAGGCTGAAATAAAAATAACATAATAATCAAAAACAAAGGTATCAATCATTGACCAAAAATTACTTTAAAAAAATTACTGACCCATTATTAAACAATCTATGCAACCCTAGTTTGTTCAGTTAGTAACAAAATAAGTATTTGGAGTTTAGGTTTTCTGTTTTCAGTCAAACATAACTGCTACTACTTTAATACTTTCATCATTTGGAATTCAACAGACATTTCATTTGCTTTCATCTCTCCCTCTTAAATGACACTTCACCTGCTTTCAGTGCTCATTGTCAAATTACATTTCAGCTCTGACTTTATTTCAACTGTTTGCCTGGTTTACATGAAAACGACAACTGAAATGCCCACCAGACCTAGGAACTAACTATTTAAATGCTTTCAGCGGTCACATTTTAAACACAATCTAACACCTCAGCTGCCTAGTGCTTCAACTTAAGTTGCAGTCCCACCAGCATCTCCGAAGTAAACATTTTATGGACTTTTAAACCCGTTTACAGTGTTCTTCAGACAATGTTTGTAGCTTTAGGATGAAAATTCCCTCAAGTGCTACGGCCCTGAATTCCCAGAACACAGAGCTGCCATTGGTATCTTTGGTGTAAGTCATGTTATGGTAAAGGTCCGCAGCAGTAGATGTCACTATTTAACAAACAGATCCCCGATGGGCTGAAGAGAAGATCCTCATTGACTGCTCTCAAAAAACAATCAAACATCTGCTTAACTCACAATACTACTAACTTCTATAAAAAAAGGACAAAACAAAACAAGATAATCAAAGCAAATCTAGGTAACCGGTCAACATCCGTACTGAACTTCAGTGCAAGAATTGAGATGAACAACCATTGTATATATTTACGTAACTATCGGTTTAAATTCCAACCAATCCAACCAATATATTTGGAATGGAAGGAAACCAACGGTTAGATATAATACATTAATCATTAGTGTGGAGGGAGGTGGTATGTCTCTCAATCTGTGTTAATTTTGGCAGTTATCTTGTCTTAAGACAAAAATGCTAATTAGTTTTTGTCACATTTAGTCATTTGTATCCTCTATGCAAAAATTATTAATGACTACATTTAACATTGTGTTAACGTAGCATTGAAAGCTAATCACTGATGCGCTTGGTTTAAAATGGTAAACAATGCTTTAAGATGGCTGTCAGAGATGGCAGAGATACCATCACATTATCCCGTCCGAGGTGTACCAGGTGGCATGTTCCGCATTTTATTTCCTGATCCTCTATGGAAGAGGATAAGTGTTCTGTTACCACTGAAAAATGCTGGCTCTGGTTGGAAGTCGTGCCCATAATTTACAAAGGCAATCATGGCGGCTAGGAGTAAGGTATGTATATGTACATACCATACATGGTAACTTTGGTAATGTTGAGGCAACATTACATTTTTTGGATCTATACAAAGATACAGCTGTTCTGGGAAAAAATTTGGAAGCTCATGTTCATTATTGGGTTGCAGTTCCCACTAACTATATGTGTCTCTTCATTTGGAAGATCTGCTTGAGAGAATCACAGGAAGTAACAGATTCCTCCTGAAACTATTTAGAGTAGCAGCAAAAAAAGCAATCACTCTGTAGGCTGCTGATCTGATTAGAATAACTAAAAAGCCCAGATTAAACATGATCCATATAAACACCTCAATCAGCTTCAACAGGCTCAAACCCATGTCACACAGCTGCTCCGTTTACATGCCCATGTTTACACCAGATCATATTAGAGGACATCTTATGAGAACAGTTGACCCGAAATTTTCAATCAGATTGAGAGAAAGCGTGCATGTAAACCCAGCTACTTGCAAATGGTCACAGAGCGATCCATCTCCAGTAGATAACATGCCTGATATATTCAATGAGATGATGAAATACTGACTTTCCAACTCAGACTGATAAATTATTTATACATTACAAGATGGACAAAATGAATCATATCTTTGTTAGAACATGCTTGGTGGTTTGCTTAAAATGTCATTTTTCTTCTTTTTATTGTCTGCTCTGCCTATTGTGGAAAATGATATGCAAATTTTGATGTGCTGCATATAGACCTGACCCATAAAACAGGATATCTGTTTTCTGGGTATGATGACTGTCTGAATTGTCAAAACAGGAAAAAAGAGAAACTCTTAGGGAGCACTGGTTGGTGCAGTGAGTGATGGTGTACCGTGGGCTGAGTCGGAGGTCCCACAGTCGGATGAAGGTATCATAGCCGCAGGTGAAGAGCTGGAACGGAGACTCAAACACCATGTCCAACACACCAGCCCCGCGACGAAACTCCAAGCCTAGACTGCACACACACTCTGACCTGGAGGAGGAGAGAGGGACAGAGGTATAAACAAGTGAATTTGTGTTTTTACGTAAGATATATGATCATTCACTTCAGAGATGCTTGCTATCACATCACTGTTGTGCTCATATGACATTAAAGCACACCTGTTGTGTAATATGGCTTAATTCTCCTGGTTGATGTGATCTCTGCTGAGTCATCACACACGTAGGGATGTCAGTCCTCTTTTGTGTCTTTCGTTTGGGGGGATTTGTTAAGTGTGCATCTCTAAACTTCAATAGCTCAAATGTGTTCCAGCATGATTTCACTTTATGCTCATTCAAAACATCTATCATCTATGTTTACAATAAAATTTGTTATATTTTGAAAAAAAAAAGAGTAATATTTTGACAATACACTCAATTGAAAAAAATGAAGTAATAATATTTCCTCAGCGGCTATAGTCTGCTATGCATTATGTTCTTAAGGTGAACTGCATTGGCAGGACTACACAGCCCTACTACAGAGCGACCATTAGCATTATGTCTTTGGATCATGTTTCCCTTATGATCGATTTCTTTGAAATTAAAGAAAAAACAAATTTGGGATGGGTTGTTCAGGAATTTTGGGTGGCACCATAGGCACCCACCTGATTTTGATTTAGTTATTTTTTTTTAACCAACATCAGTCCTATAAATATCAAATATTGATTAATTTTCAGAATTTTAACACTTTTAACGCCAGGTTTTTGTTATGTTGCAACTATGTTTTTAGATTAATGTAACAATTTAGTTTCCACAGTGTATTTTAGACTTATTGTAGGAGCTGACTGGAAATTCCAAGAATAAACAAAAAATACACAATATTTTCCAAAATGTATGCCATAAACATGAAAAAAGCTGAAATTATCCAAAAAATTTAAAGCGTGTAAAATGCGCCAAACAGTCTCTAAGGGTAATTAAGTAAATTTTTGGGAGAATTAAATAAGAAATTGTTAACAGAAGAAATGGGAATTTCTGTATTTGTCTAATCTAGTGAAATAAATAATTAACAAATCTAGAATGTTATTCCATTATTTAGTCTAACAGTATAAACTGCAATGTCAAATGGCCCAAATTACCACATATATCATCATTCCATGTTTTCCTGTCGGGGCGAACAGACAGCTGGAGCCTGTCCCATCAGACACTGGACAGGAGCCTAGACACACCTTATCAAATACTTGTACAATATATCTAAATGCTATCATACTCAGAGAAACTGAGACATTTATTTGGCAAAATTTTGTCAAGTTACCATTATTTATTATTATTGTTGTCTTGATTAGCTTTTAGTCCCATTATAAGAGCATTTCATGATTTACTTTCTATCTTAAACCAAAATGTGTTGCCTGTGTGTCACTGAGCCTGGATTAGTGACTGTGGGACTAGACACATACACATGAGCTATGTGTATGTCCAAGCGATAAAATAAAGTTTGTGTGTGTGGGTTGATGTGGTGTGACCTGGGTGTAAGTGTGTGTGTGTGTGAGTCAAGCTCCATGCAGCACCATGCTCCTGTGATCACAGCTCTGTCCCGCCTGCTCCTCGCCTCTTGATTATTGGAGAATAACTTGAACTCAGCAGGGCGGATTATTGCAGAATAAGTGTCTCTTTGTTGCCATTTAATACCCTCCATGACCGTGACTGTGTGCGACTCTCGCATGTTTGATACCTGCCCCGTAGCAACCATTTAAAAGAGGCCACTGGCCTTGGCGACCAAGTAGCCCTGTGCTTGGACTCGTGCCCCCCTCCCTCGCCCTGGAGCTCAATCCGTGGGCTCAGGCTGGTAATCCCCCAGCCTTACCCCAGGGGACCTTCTTATTGGACCAGGGCTTTCTCCACGGGGCACCTTATTGGGTGAGAGCTTTCTCATTGCCAGGGTCTCATGACTAAGCCCGGGCCAATGGGGAGTCTGTGATGAGGCTGACTTTGTGTCTGTGTGGGGTAGTGACCCCTCATTTTCCCCTTACCACTAAAACCAAGCAGCTTAGCACATGCCACACAAAAAGAGACTCATTCAAGCCAAAGGGATACGAGCCTGTTCATTCATAACTAAATAATGATGTCTCCATCACAGCATGGCCACTCTGACTAAAATGAGATCATCAATTCATAACCCTCCCCTCCGAAATCCTTCTAACAACATGATTACAATCCTGCACTGCTCTGAAAGAACTGTCAGTAACAATGACAAACAGCCAAATGTGAAAGAAAAATAAAAGCCAGCTTTCCATAAAATGGACTTGACATCTGCGCGGGGATCTTAAAGCCAGTAATAGCACCATGCAATGTGCTGGTGCATAGTGCAAAACAGCAGGGACTCTCAAATTGGTAGGTCACTGGCTTTTATGGGCCGCATGTGATTACAGGATGGAGGTGTAAGCATATAATCTGTCAGAATGACTGTATCTGTTAGTGAGCAGCGGCACAATGTTCTGATCTGACCAGCCTTTCCGTTGCTTATCTGGGTCCATCATGCTGAATACCTGGGTCTGGCCTGCAGCGTGCCTGACCGGAGATTGTCACATGGCAGGCTCTAAAACAGAGCTGACTGGCTGAGTCATAACCATTACACAGTCAGTTTACGTTTCCATGCACAGTTAAGTGGAGCTACAGTTATAGCTTGATTAGGCCATTTAATTGGACTACTGTCCCTGTCCCAGTATACAAGCACCAGGCGAGAATTACTGACAAAAGTATGTCTGACTACTTCACATGCCATTTGGAGCATTATTTAGCTCCCTTTCTCACAACCTAGCATACCACTGGATTCCTTAGGCCTTCTAGTTTCATATGATACCAGTCGTGTCACTCTAGCTCTAAAACTCAGCTCTGTGCAGCCTCTTACAGACAGGAATGTCAGCCAGGACCACCCGTGGTTAACGCAATAAAAAATCAAGAAAGGGTTAGGAGGCGAGCACATCAAGGTGCATCACGCCAGGTGTGATTGCTCAAAATAAAAACCTTGGAAGCACATGTGGAAACACATAAGGTAGAAGAAGGACGGTAGAACTTAGATTTATGTAATTTTTTAAACAAAGTTTAAAAACGAAATTTTGTTTGTCCTTGATCCTGCTACATCTTTGTAGTTGAAGGATGAGTTGATTAAAATCAGCAGCTACTATGAAAATTCCATCTGGTTCTGCACATGTTGCTGCTGGTGGCATTGTTCAATTCCTGCAGTGCATTTTTTGAATTTGTATCAGAGTCTTGTATCCTTATGGCTCCCAACAAGGTCCGTCTATCCAGTGCAACAGCTTGACTGCGATCTTAGGGGTTAACCATGTCTCTGTGAAGATGTGTGCAGAGGAGTCTTTGATTTCCTGTTGCTGAGTGAGCCTCAATCACATCTCATCCACTTTATTATCCTGCGGTTGGACATCGCCCTGATGCCGGCTCTCCTCCCTCTATTCCGGTTTCGTTTCTCCCCTCTGGTCTAACTGGCCACTTGGCATATGCCGTTGGTGGGGATCCTCCTGTGGTCTGCTGCATTCAGTTCAAACCCCACACAACTTTCCAGATGTTGATAACTGTTTCTCTATCGTAGAAGTGTCGTGCTTCAGCAAGAGGGGTCATGGTGTCGAAAAAATAGGAAAATATAGCAAAATTTAGCAAAACAGAAGCAAGGTTTGGAGAAGCTGCTGCATCTACATGCACTGCTATTTTTGTAGCAACAGCTACAACAGCTGGGGGCACCTGTGGAGCGGGGCTGCGAAAACATGGCCTAAAGAGACACTGACGAGCGGTGTGACTCTGCTGCCTTGGGTGTAAAAGTTGAAAATATTTTAACTTTGATGTGTGCCGAAAAACCACAAAAATGCATTGCACAGCAGCAAGAGAGGAGTGCCCGAAAGGCACGCTGTGCCATAGGGAAATAATGATTTTACTGGCGAGGGTTTTGCTGGCGACACGTCTCGGTTTGATCAGCCCCTAACGTGGTCTACTAACTTAAATTGCGCTGTGATTAACTTGTTAATGCTGACAGCGCTATTAAAGACATTTTTTTTTTTTTTAATTCTGTGATATTTAAAACAATTAAAATATGAATACTAATCATTTCAAAGTCCCACTGTTGACTGTCTTTGGTGTTGCCAGATCATTGCGTCAGTATCACCTGTACCTCACTCTTACAGGTTAAAGCTGTATGGAGTTAAAATAAAACATGGGAAAATTGGCTGCGTCAATTCAGTATGACATTCCAGTAACAGCATGTCCCTTCTATCTATACTGAACAATGCAGGGATTTATTTATTTATTTATAGACAACAACAAAAAAACATCTGCATTGGCCCACAGTTTCAAAGTTCATCTAGACTTGGATGGTATCACAGTATTATGAAAGTATTAGAAATCCCAAGGGTATGTTTTTCAATACCATCATAAATACAGGCACCTTTCTTTCTGAAACTCATTGTATGTAGTGAACAGCATGCACCACCAGAGCTCAGTCACTGGTCTCTACTGGTGGAAGAGGCAGCTGAGCTAAAAGACACAGTGACGCCTAGTGGCGGAGGGAGAAGTTAAAGGACTGTAAACAGCCGACTGCCTTTCAAAAGGTGTACAGTTGTAATTCTCTGTTTAATAAGGAAAATATGTGAGAATTTTACTTTTCTTCACATGTTGTGGGTTTCTATCGTGCATTTATTAGTCTGAAAAGCTGAAAGAAAGTAGCGCACTCTCTGTCAGCTTGGCTGAAAAGCAAGAAATATTACAACTGACCCAACCTAGGTGAATCCCTCCAACACACTACAATCAAAGGTGACATGGCACAATGATTGACTAAGGAGCCATTTATGCATCAATGGTGCTTGCATGAAACATTAAACTTTTGTGGTAGTTTAGCATTTTGGTCACATGACCAGGGCATTTATAGGGCCTGAAAACACAAGCTTTTGAAACAGGGTTTCAGAGTGTAATCTTTTGAAAACACCACCCCGTCTGTCACTGTGTAAACTGGCAATGTGCAGATCCTGTGAGAATGGTTAAGTCACAGCCACACTTGAGCATGCATGTGGTTTTCTTCTATGGTTTCTCATTCCAAAGTTACTACATACTACAGCCTTTTTGGTTGTTTTTGCGGATTCGTGTACATGAGGATCTTTTTCACAATGTATCATATGAAAGCAGATTTTTTTTAAAAACGCAAAGGACTTTTCCATTTTTGTAGGGCTGTTCTTGTCTTAACATGAACCAAGAAGCTGAAAACAAAGTCAGATAGTATCTCCATGAAGACTGATAAATGAAATTAAAGTACGGTGAACTGTACAGAAGATTTACAATGGAATAATGACAAAAGCAGCAGCTTGTGACTTAATAAGAATGATCCTATAAGCCTCATGCAATCATTTAAAGAACAAAGATTCCAATAGATGTGATGGGTTTTAAAGAGGAATAATTTTGCTGCTGCAGTGTGGCAGCTGCTCTGGGAGATGGTAGACTGGTGGCCCTGGGGGGCACTGACTTAGTGATTGTCATGAGGGGACTGCTGGCTGTGCGACACACAGGGTCTAAGTCCTGATTTAAGCCTGTCTGCTTTCACTACAGGAGTCAGGTTGGCTTTAAAGGCCACACACACACACACAAGTTGTAAAAGGAGTCATTAATGAATTGACAATGTGGAAAAAATAGAAGAAGCTAAAGGCATTATCCTTTAGTATGGGGACAGCTAAAGAAAAGCAGTGTGTGTGTATGTGTGTGTGTGTGTGTGTTTGTGACAGAAGTGGCTGGAGGCTGAGCTCCAAACAGGAGCCTGGGGACGCACTGGGAAACAAGCCCTCTCGTCAAAAGCCATCAGACAGGTAGAGAAAAGGAGCCCTGCTGAGGTTTTTACTTGCTAAAACAAACAGAGGGGAGCCACGCAACTGCTGCACGTCCTCCCAATTCAGCCCGCACCTCCGAGCTCGCTGCGGCAGGAATGTGAGCGGAGACGGTGGAGAGGGGGAGCGCATCGACAATGACCACCTTCAAAATGTCACATACATGCGTGCACCGCAAAGACAATACGGCTGCAATTTGTATAACAGAGCATCCTCCCTGACGCAGACATGTCACTCTGCTCCTTTCAGTGTCAGGAATGTGAGGAATCCTCGCCCGGCCATTTGATTGTAAAAAAAAAGGAGGGCTCTCTTTCTGAAGCAACAGAGGGGATTCTTGGGAGTTGGGAGAGATGTTCAGGGTCCTTTCCCTTTGATGCTTTTTTCCTCTCTCTGTGTTTAGCCATGAGCGGAGACAGTGTGAAAAGTTGGGGTGCTGCTCCATTGGTGCTCCTTCTGTGGGATCCCCCTCTATATGGCTGATCAGAGGAAGTCTTTGTGGCGCCGAGATGAAAAAAAGTCAGAATTAATTGTAGAGGAAAAAAAGAGAAAGAGTTAAATGAAATTAAAATCAAAGCCACAAGAGCTCAAAGGGAGCAGAGGCTTTATGACCTCCCGTCCTTTTAACTTGAAGCTAGCTGATAAGTGCCGACCAGAAGAAAAAATCTCTCAGTACGCTTACACTATGTCAGAAAAAGTCAAATTCCTGTGTTAGTCCGACTAAAACATGTTACTGAAATCATTCTAGGTCAAATTTCTTGAAGATGGACTAACACAACTTGATGATACAGTTGGGAATCGAGCTACTCTTTCATGTTCAAACTGATCTAAACTGGCCAAGGTGTTCTGCAGATGCTCCATCGTCCCTGTGCCAAGCTTTAACATGGAAGCAGAACAGCATAAATAACTACACAAAAGCCGGGTAAAAACAAAAGAAGAAGAAGGGAAGAAAACAAAGCCACCAAGTAAAGCATAGCTTCACTTCACTTTGCATGCAAACATACAAACTAAGAGCAGCAACCACAACCCAAAAAATCTCAATTAATATCTAATTGCAGTTTTTCTGTCAAATATTTTGTTTGTGGTGTAAATTGCGATAAAAGAAAACCCAACTGATCTCTAATAGCAGTTCATTTTTGAAGGTTGGTAAGACATTAAAGACATTAAAATAGTGTCAAACCCATCCTCCTGAAATCATCAATCACTGACCCTATATCATGCCCCTCTGAATTTCAAAGCAATGCCCTTTAACGTATCTAAATGATGCACAGCTAAAACACACTGTAACACGCAGTGAAATATTTGCAGTTTTAACATTCATAGCATTACTGCTAGCAAAAGAAAAAGGCAAAAAGGGGACTTTTGAAATGGCCCCCAAAAAAAGAAAAGTAAGAAAACACACACACACACAAAGTGAAAAATGTCTGAACGCAACACAAGAAAACTAACTTTAATCCAGATTTCAAAGATTTAAAGCAAGCAGCTAATTTGCCTATTTAGAAATTAATACATCTGCTTTGTTTATTTCATATGTATTATTTCATGTATTAGTAAAATGTTGCTCAACAGTCCCGAGGGTTTTGTTGTTGTATTTTGTGCATCATAATGCTCAACACATGTCCATTGGGAGACATATCTGGACTGCAGCAGGTCAGTCTAGTTGCTGCACTCTTTTATTATGAAGCGATGCTGTTGGAACATGTGCAGAATGTGCCTCATTGTCTTGCTGGCATAAACAGGGACGTCCCTGAAAAAGACTTTTTCTGAATGGCAGCATATGTTGCTCCAAAACTGTATGTACCTTTCAATTCATGGTGGTTACCCATGATGCCATGGGCACCAACACCTCCCCTTACCATCACTGATGCTTTGAACTTTGAGCTGGTAACAATCTCAATGGTCCTTTTCCTCTTTAGCCCGGAGGACACTACATCCATGATTTCCAACAACAATCTGAAATGTGGACTCAACAGACCACAGCACAGTTTTCAGCAGTTTTCCATTTTTTAAAGCAGCTATCCTTGCTCATGAACAGCTGAGCCTTTTGAGGATGCCCCTTTCATACTTATTAATGATAGTCTGATATGTTTCTCATCAGCCTGTTTACCTGTGAATGTTCCAAATAGGTGTTTTTTGAGCACTCCACAACTTTTTCAATCTTTTGTTGCTCTTGTTTCAACTTGTGTGTGTGTGTTTGAGATTCTAAATTCATTAGTTAAAACATCAAAGGTCTTTGCACTGTGTTCAATTGAATATAGTTTGAAATGGATTTGCTTATGAGTGCATGGGAGGATGCATGCTCCACCTTGTAACCATGTCCATTTCCCTCACCACCTGCTGTTTCCTCATAACCTTCCCGCCCATCTCTTCCCTCGCTCTCCCTGTGTGTCTCCCGTCTTCTCCCTCCTCAGATTTCCAGGACCAGGAAGCAGCTTTGTGTGTTGTGTTGTGTTGGCTTGTTTTAATTGGCTCAGGTAAAGCTGGGAATTACAGCCAAGCCGGTGAGGATGTATCAGGTTTAAGCCGCGCTTTTCACAGACAGGAATTCTCAGAGGCCCCTCATTCCGAGCTGCTCCTTGTTTGAGAATAGTTTGTCCCATGGTGATTTCAAATCGGAGCTTCAGGGGCCACACTGCAGCTACGTCCATGCACTGATGCTGTTATGCTGTACGAGGAAACTTCACAACAACAGATGCCAGGTGGGGACATTGCTCTGGTATATAACAAGCTCTCCAGAACCCATCATGTGAAAACAATGACACGTCATTACAAAAAATATATGGTTGAATTATGCACCTGTAGAAAGACACAAGTCTATGTGCACAAAAGGATTCACTAACAGGAGCTGATGGTGATGACTATCATAAGGACTCATCTCTACTTTACTGAGACAACAAGCCTCATTCACCAATGTTCTCTTAAATTTCTTATATTTTCTCTTAATTTTCTGGTAAGAGAAAATATCAGAGAAGTCAACTCCAGATGCATCAAACACTCTGAACCACCCAAATCTGCTCTGACCAGCTGTGCTCAATGATGAATCCTACTGATCATAAGTCACCTGTTAGCACAGGCCCCTAAACATAATATAAGGGCAGGTTTGGTGCCGTTTGCAAAGAAAAATAACTTCTGCTGCACTTGTATAAACCAACTACACTGTTATCTTATAATATGTTATCTAATTTGGGTCAGTTCTCACAAACTAAAGCAATGGGCCCCATGCAGCAACATTAGAAAATATAAGAGAAGTCAGCTCCAGATCCACCAAATGTTCATTGCCGTCCAAATGTGCTCTGAACAGGTGAGCTTAATGATGAATCACACTGATCATAAGTCACCTGTTACACACTAACTAAAGTTCTGAAATAGTACTAGAGTAAAAAGTACAGTATTTCCCTCTAGAGGAGTGGAATGGAGTGGAGAGCTGAACAAGATTAAAATACTCAGGTAACATTAAAGTTCCACAGATTTGTAGTTTAGCACAGTACTTAAGTAAATGTACTCTGGTCAGCAGAGAGATGCACAGTAACAGTAACTGAAATTACAGTAACTGGGATTAATACACTTAGTAAAGTGGTATCCCTTTAACCCTGATTTAATAATCTAGCCATTTTAATTCCTCTAAAACATTCATCTAAATTCGATAAAATGATATTTATGCTTTTTGTTTTTTTTAAATGTTCCTCAAATATAAAACTTGTTCTTCCTTGTGTTTTTCTCTTATCTTGGTAAGAATGCTCCTGACCACACGTAAATTTCCTCTTATCTAAGAGAAGAGCAAAAATAAGAGAGCATTGGTGAATCCCCCAAATCAATGGGCACTAACAAAATATGAACAAATCCTGGATGCGAGCAAAAATAAGAGAACATTTGTTCATATATCATTTAGTGCATAAGCACCAATGTTGGGTTGAAGTGAAACAGCACCTGAAGCCAAAATCACTGACAAAGCGGCAGCATGTGATAACTTCTGAATGAGAAAGGGCCTGTCCATGAAATAATGACCCATACAGAAATAACTCAACTTGTGCGTGTGCATGTGTCTGATGTCAAAGATGATAAATGTTTGGACTGATTACAGCTCAGCTGTAACTGACACTTTGGTTTTTCTTAAAAAAAAAATATATATATATATATATATATATAAAATTACCTATTAAAGTAATAGTTTGGATTGTTTGAAGTGGGGTTGTTTTGGGTACTTATCCAGAGTCAGTCACTGTGACACATCCAAGCAACCTCTGGACTCACCGTTCAACATCCCAGACACGAAGAGGGGAGAAGTTCTCACAGCATGCAGTGCCCGTTACAAAGGATCTGTACACAGAGAGACAGAGACAGAGGGATGAAATACACTCATTAAAACTACTCAAACCAGCTAAAATCAAACTCTCAGGTGAAAAAGTGTTAATGACAATAACATAACGTTATCTTTCCGCCTTCAGTTAGCCAATACTGACTGAAGAGGACGACTCTCAGACAGTCCCAGCCCCATTAACTGACTGTCAAACCAGAGCTGTCAGTATATCTGGTACTAAAACTCAGTGTTCCCCAAAATAGAAATTACATGACAATCATAAATGAGCAATATCACATGGATGGGCTGTATTGTTTGTGAGGGCTGCAATTAAACATTATCTTTATTATTGATTCATTTGTCAATTATATTTTTGATGAATACATTAATAATCTGCCAATCAGATGTTTATCGGGCTCAAGGCAACATTTTTAAATGTTTTGTTTAGCCCAGAAAATACCCAATCTATTCAACACATTTCATGAAAATAATAAAAACCTAGAATGGAATGACTCCCATAGATCTAAAACGAATGACATTAACAGAAGTTCACAACGTTTCTTGAGCTTCAACAGTTTCAGACTTCATTTAGGCCTACTGTATTTATTCATAAGTACGGATGGATTACTAACCGGGAAAACCGAGCCCAGGTCAGCGGGCCTCCTGTCCTTCACTTGCAAAATGTCACTCAAGCTAACATTTACTCAACAGGAAAAGACTCAAAAAGACCATAGAGATACAAAACAACCACAAGGAGATACAAAATGACTACAAAGAGGCACAAAATGACCAAAAAAGAGGCAAGATTATCTCAAAGAGACACAACATTCACTCAGAGACCCAAATGACTACAAAAAACACAAAACAACCAGAGAGACATAAAATGGCTAAAAAAGATACAAAATGACCTCATAGAGATACAACAGAACCAAAAAGAGGTACAAAAGCTATTTTATTTTTTCTTTCCAAGTCATTTACTAACAGTTGACAGGAAAGAAAAGGTGACCTTTGTATCATCATGACTCTCGGAGCTGTCACACAGCAGCACACACACATACACACACTCTGGTCCCTGCCTCCATCCTTCAAACATTGTTTCCCAGCAGAAGAAAAGAGAAGAAAACCACAACAGTCGTGATCTTTTGATTGGAGTGGCAGGTTGGAATTAGCAGCCTAGGTATGCACACTGAATACCACGCATGTGGAGAGGTGGGGGAGCAGTGAAAGGAGAAGGGAGGAGCGCTGTGGGAGTGGGTGTGTTTGTCTGTTAGGAGCTATGTAGAGGGTGGGGTGGTGGCCAGGGGTGCTGGTGGTAGGGGGGCTTCTTTTTGGCCGGGCCTGAGTCGCAGGGCTTAGTGCCCTCCTACAGGGTTGACGGACAGGGGGGAGGGCCCGCCTGTTACACACAGAGAGATAGCCACTGACGAGAGCTGCTGGCCGGATGAGAAGAGTGGAGGAGACAGATGCAGAGAAAAAGAATAAACAGTATTTCTGTGGAATCATGAAGTGGGTAGGAAGAGGAATGCTGCCATAAAGCAAAAATTACATATACAAATAAACTAAAATAAAAACAAAAAATTACAATATGATAAAAAGTGATGTCTAATATTGTGTCTTGATATTCAGTGTATGTATGAATTTATTTTCACACTATTGCTATGTTCAGTCATAAGTGTTGAATTGTCAGTAGAGACAACACCGCCAGGCTTGTGTTTCTGGTAAAATTAGAGTTACAGCATTACATGCGAAAGGAACATTATCATTGTTATTATTATTATCTTTAGTAGTAGTAGTAGTAGTAGTAGTAGTAGTAGTAGTAGTACTACTATCAGAATGTTTTTTTATTTTTTTAACTTTTTTAGAAGTCATCATTACTTTACTCCACAGTCATCAGAGAGTCGTTTTCCGCTGCCTCCCTGTAGAACTAGTTTAGTACAGAGGAAAGTGCGTTATAGAGCAATGGTGGCATGGAATTCATTAAGAGGTTTTTGGGATTTGTGAAAGTAATACAATATGTTTTCACAAAAAGTCAATATTGTATTCATTTACATGAGATATAGTTTAGAATGCTGGATCTTAATAAACATTACAATTATAGTGTCATTAAAAACATGTTTTTGCTGAAGAGCTGACCAGAACCTATTTTATTTAAAATGACACAAAACTATTAAAAAAAAAAAAAACAATGCTCACATTTGAAGGAAAGACCACAAAGTTTTGGGCATTTTATCTTGGTAAAGTATGGCAAGTTTTTAAAAAAAATATTTAATCAGTAGCAGTAATAGCAAGTGTAGCTTTCAACAATTACTTTTGACCATTAAGAATTCCACGACAAAACATCCATCATGTAATTTTGACTAGTCGCACATCTTGTTAAAGTTATCTACAATTATTTTTCACCAGTCAAAATACGTATTCTTGATAGATATTCTTTATAGATATCTGTAACTACTAGTCAACTTCAACCATCAACTTCTATTCAAAGTCAAATACAGAAATCTATAATATAGTTTTAACATATTATGATTCCATGTTGACACATCATAATGTAATTTTGACTAGTTGGAATTACAATTAATGGTATCTACAATGCAATTCTAACTAGTGGATACATTAATTACTAATATCAACAATTACATTTTCACAAGCGGAAAAGTCAACTGTTGATATCAACAAATTAAATTCTCCCTAGCGGTAATGTTCATTGTAGATGTCTAGAATTGTTCTCACATTACATATATCATCAGTGGAATATCTAGAAATCCACAATTCCTTTTAAAACTGGTCCGAACTGAATAGACTAGTGAAGTAATGAGTCCTAAAACACTGTTAGCCTTTTAGCATTTACGATTCCCTCGTCTTAAAGTCTATGGGTTTTTTGAATGGGTTTCGGTAAAATGCACTAAATAAGGTCTGTGGTTAACACAGGCTAAAGATAATGAGATGTTTTGTTCTGCAACATAAGATATGTCCGCTTAAACCCGATTTTTGAACTTTTAAGGTTTTACTCGTCTTAAAAAAGGCGGTTACCAACAAATGGCTACACGGGACTACAGTGTTTGTTGGGGACGTTAGAAGTCATCACAGCTGACACAGAAACTCATTAAACCCACTTGTCTGCCTTTAAAGCTTTACAGAGTCGCCACAAACTTGTTGATTTATCTGTTTATAATATTTTTCGATCGTGTTTTAACAGTGTTTGTAGTTGTGACGTTAAACTTGTGCGACCACGATGTAGTTCGTGTATAGCCTAACAATAGCTTTTTGCTTCTGCCGATTTAATTTACACTTCAAAACACACAAAACACACAGGGTTTCGGAAAAATGCCTTAAATAAGATCTGTGGGTAACACGGGCTAAAGATATTTAGATGTGGTTAAATCAGACTACAGTGCTTGTCAGGGACATTAGACGTCATCAAACCGGACACAAAATCTCATTCAACCCACTTGCTCACGCTCGAACTTGTGGATTTATCTGTTTATAATATTTTTCAATTGTGTACACTAAATCAGATCAGAAGTTGAACGAATAAGGGTGGTGACGTTTAAGTCATGGGACCACAGTGTAGTTGGTTTAGCCTAGCAATAGCTTTTTGCTTCTGGCGATATTATTTACGCTTCAAAACACACAAAAGTGGTGTCCATCTGTGAATATTATCTTGCTGAACACAACATGTAAGTATCATAAACTTGTGTTCGTCACAGAGATTATTTTTGGCGATAACTGAAAATCCAATTCAAATATCCCATCAGGTTTTTGACGAGAGAGCCAGTGCGATGCTTATTTCCTGGTTGGCCTACAAAAATATGTCATTCCTTCACTACTCTATTAAGATATCAAATAAGGGAATTCCACATAGTAAAAATGTTAGTGTAGTCTTCTTCAGTGATGCACATACATATCAGAAATGAAAATGGTAATTTAAAAGTAGACCAATGGCTTTGAGTACTTTAATAATACAACAGCCACATACCCATAACGGTTTGTTGATATGTCGGACATATTGGAAATGCACCCGCTGATGTCTATAATGGGACATACATTTCCATTAATCACAACCCCTTTTCAGCCAAAAATGTTATTTGTAGATATCTGTAATGGTTTTTCATAATCAAAATACAGAAATCTGAAATTAAATTGAAGATATCTATAAATTAGTTTTGACTTGTAGAAACATAATATACAGTATTTGCAATATGTCAAAATATCATATTAATATATACAAGTGTGATTTCCACTCAACTGCTACTAGTCAGCCCTATTTAATAAAAGAGCTCACTAAAGGTAAATGACTTTAATCAGATTTATCATTGCTTTAATTTTCGTCATCCATCTAAACCATTAATTTACATCATTTTAGTGCTAATAAACACACAATTTCCATGAAGAAATGGAAATCGTACACACAGAGTTGCAAATTGTCATTCAAAGTCATGTTTGGGTATTGGGCTTCCAAATCTAAGCATCTGTTTCATTATTTCATAGAAATATGTATCTGTATTTCCAGTTAAGGATTAACAATTGTGATATTCTTGAAGTTACAGCATTGCTAATGAATCACTGCAGCCTGTGTATAAACTAGAGGGCCTTATGTAGACATGTGAGGGTATAAGAGGATCCCAGAGATTGTGACTGTATGTACATTCAGAGCAGAAACCACATTTATGTTGACCCCGAGGTTAACTCCCCGCGTGTAAACCACAGTGAAGGGAAGGAAGCCATTAGCTCCAGCTGTGGTAAAGCAGGGGTCAGGAACACTGTCACAATGTGACCTGAGGCTCCGACACTAGAACCAGTGCTGCTGTGCTGTCCTCATTTTGTCTTTACTTATTTCAGCTAATCTCTATAAACACATATCTGCATGTGATTGCAGATACTTTTATTAAAAAATCTGGTTCTGAGTTTGCATGTCAGCCAATGTATCCAGCCTCTTCTGCTCTCTATACAGACTGCTAAAACCTGATTGGTTAATAAAACTCATAATACAAACAAACTCAAACAGAAACCACAACAGTTCTGACACTAAGATCTGCCCACAGATCCTGCAGACATACACAGATTTCTGTTTATAGAGATACAGCACCAATAACTAATAAAACTACGTAAATGCTTCATCATCTGTGAAAGTTTCACTTTCAATCTCAACATTGACTTTAAAGCAACATAGGCGAAGATCTATGATGATGATGAAAAATACGTCATCCAGCAGATCTTTGCGTATTTTAAGGCAGTTTTAGCTGTAACATCAGGAGTTTGTGAATAAGTGGGTGTCACACTGCTTCCTGCACAGTGAGAAAAGGGGCCAAAAAAACTGAGATCAAACAGTTTTTTCTCTGTTTTCTCTGGTCATATAGCACCAATTTCAAAAGTATTTGTGTCTTTCTACTGCAGAGACAGCCTGGGTTTATGTAAGGACGATGGCTGAGCTTGTGTGATTTTCAAACCAGTTTACAACATAAACTGGACTGGACCGATGTACCAAATTTTACCAGTTGTCCCAAGCAGCCAATCCTGATTGGAACATAATGACTCAACAGAAAATGAACATTCAACTATCACGTGCATTGCAGAACACCGGCTCTCCGTGTCCATGCTGAATCCATTAAATATGCAATTCTGTTACCTCATGTAAACAAACCATGTAACTATCAGCTGTGCACTCGAGATCAGACCGCAGAGGTAAGCACTTAAAAGATGGGTGAGTAGCCTCCTTGCTACCTTCCTACATTTGTAACACTACAATTAGAAAGCATGTTTTATATTGTGGTAATTGCTGGAAATTACAAACAGTATAGCCAACATCAAGTAACGTGAGCTTAGTTTGTTTTAGCGATGGTCATTCATCTCAGCAGAAACTTTCAGCTTATCGACGATCTCCCACCAGCCAGCTGACACTGTGTTTAGGTTTCTGTAGTGAAATACAGAGGTTTCAGATAAATAATTCCTCATTTCAAGTTCATGAATCAGCTGGTCCTTGTCCACTGCTGCGCTGTCAAAGCGTGCATCAGATACAAAAGGAAACCCCATCCGATGAAAGTTCAGCTTACACACCTGAAGCCAGTTAAAACAGCTCTTCTGTTGGCTTCAAAATCCAAAATGTTGCCAAATTGGTGCAGTTTTAGTGATTTTTTTGGGAAATTAACTGTAATAACCAACTAATGTCTCTTCTCATCAACCAATAAGTGAACAAACATGGCATGTGCGGCTCTCCATTATCCCATCTCTGCTGAAATTTGATTTCTCACGTTGCAGACATCAGCAGTAAAGTACACACAACCTGTATAGTTGCTCCATCAAGAGGTTTACAAACATGATTTTATATCAATCCCTTATATTTGCCAGATCATGACACAATGAAAAATACCAGTTCAGACAGTCTGCATACATCAAACTTGTTTAAGCTTGTGCACCAGACCAGACCAGCAAAACCAGAAATCAAATCCATCAATCCCAACTCTTCAATGGTCATTGCCTTCAAGCCCCATGGCGCCAAGATGCCCCAACACAAAAAAACAAACAAAAAAACCCCCCCTTGCAAGAACCACATCCTAAATTTTGTCCCAAAAAATGTGAAAGAAAATATATGCCCTCCACAGGAAAGGTCTGTAGATGTGGACAGGACTGCGTTCCACTCAGTACCTTCTGGAGCAAAAGTTGTATGCCAGATTTTGTGCACATTTTATATTCATTGTCCATTCTGTAGTTATTATTATGTAATGTCCCAACAATGCCAGTTAAAAAAATGATTTTCAAATCAAATTCATCCATGGCACTCCAGATGTCTTTTCTACATAACAATCCATACAATCCCAAACGGAGCTGAGACTGAGGAATACACACATGTGCTGCCAAGAGGAGTGGGACGCGTTTGGGGGGGGTAAAGGGTTGGCAGGACAGGACAGGACAGGGTTTTGGGGGGTGCTGAGGATGTCTAAGTGCGGCACAGAGGCAGCTGTCAGGCCCATTAAGCAGTGTGGTCCATTGGCAGGCCTTCGGTAATTAGTGTTGGGTAAACTCATTTATGGCCCAAATGGGTCGGGAGGGGCCGGGACCAGTATGCGCGCTACGTGACCTCTGACCCCGCTGACACAGGATACAATAGGGTTACGGTCACACTCACTATCTGGACCCTATTACTCTCCATTACTCACATTACTCACCCCTCAGTGGGCCGTGGCGCTGGCAGAGGCAGGACAGAGGACACCAGCCATACAATGAGAGCACGACTCCCCCCTTATCTCCCCCAGCGCTCTCACCCTGCTGAAGGGCCAACCGGGCCTGATCTGGGGTCAGAGCTTGCACTGATATTATAGCTGCTAAGGTCAGAGCCTCTCTCGCCTAATGTGGGGCAGGTGTCCCCCCTAAACACACACATATGCACACACACACAGTCATATCTCTGACCAAATAGAATCACCCCGCTCTGCCCAGATCTGTGCCCCCCCACCGCCATCCCCCCTCATCATTAGCAGCATGCTGGGCCTCTGCTGCCGTTTGGGTAACCTCATCAGCTGGCTGTATTATCTAAGGGCCTGTGTGGCAGGGTCACACAAACTGACGGAGTCCTCAGTGGGAACACAGCCACACACACACACACACACACACACACACACACACACACACACACACACACACACACACACACACACACACACACACACACACACACACATGAAAAGACAAATCTACACACATTCACCACACTGTCATGCGTGCAAACACACACTCATTCATACAGGCTGAAGCATAGACATGGACAGCAACAACAACAACAACAACAGCACACACACACATACAAAGTGTTAGAGCCCCTGCTGGGAGTTGAGTCCAACAGTACCAACATTGTTAGCTCCAAATCAACACGCTGACCGCACAGGGAGCACCACGCTTTCCCAAGACCACCACCAGCACTCTGCTGTTGCCCACACTGTCACCTCTCTCTGATCCCAGCTCAGTGGACACCAACAACACGGACCCTCTGCGCACATGCATTTATGTACATGAGGAGGAATTTAAGCTAATAAAACATGACTCTCAGTCTCAGTAAAGGAAAATGATACACAGGGTTGTAGACTATTGGGCTGTACCTGAATCACAATTGCTATATTATTATCTTGTTTGAAACCACTTTATTCTACACGAGGAAGGTTTCCATTAACCCTTGAATTGTGTAAATTGAAACTGAAATTGAAATTGCAAATATAAAAAAAAAATCCCTAATGAAACACATCAATTTAAAAAAAAAAAACAAAAAAGGTTTATTGCAAAAAAAAATGTTTAAGCTTGCATGAGGTATTTCAGGCGATTCAAAAAATCTGTATTTGGCAAAACTGCAATGGAAAACCTTTTTTGTTTTTTCTAGGTCACATGATGCTATGGCTATGAGCTTGTCAGTAGAATCTGGCTCCCTCATGATGTAGCAGGAGCTATGAGAGCTGTTATTGCATCACATAACTCTTCAAAAGTTGAGCTGATCATCCAGAAGTTCTGAATCCACCATTCCTCTGTGAAATCATGGACTATCATCTCCCAGAAATCCCTCATATGTGGCCACTCCCACGTATAAGAGGCTTGCCTTTCCATAATGGCTCATAACAGGCCTACGTGGCCTTGTATTGGAAATAATGACGGCTAGTGTGGTGTCTGCAATTGAAATAAAGCTGCTAATGTTTTGAACATCCATCACCATGCTTCTTATAATGTTATCACCAGAGGAGAAGTCGCAGAACATCACTCAGTGGAAACACAGTCATTTCGCAATTGTGTTTTATCAACAATAATAGTAGACTTTCTTAAAATGTTGACTCAAAATGATGAGAAACGTTACTCACATTTTGGATATAACTTATTATATTCAGAAAGTTCCTTCTTATTTTGCAAAAATAACTTCATTCTGAGATAAATTACTCATTCTTTAAAAAAGGTTTCTCATAATTTGGGGATAATAATATTATATTGAGATGCTGAGTCATTCTTTCAAAATATTAAGGCATTACTTTGTGGTAATAGTCATTATTTTAATACGTCACTCATTATTTTGAGATACAACTCATTTTTTTTTAGATATAAACTCATCATTTTGTGATAAGAAACTCATGATTTTGTAAAGTTTCTCATTATCTTGAAAGATTAACTCAGTATTTTTGGAAAGTTTCTCCTTATTTTGCAATACTAAGTCACTGAGTTATTATTTTGAGATAGATAATTTTGAGAAGGCTTATCAGCATTTTTAAGGTTTTTTTTTTTAGATACAAACTTTGTCATTTGAGAAACTAACTCATTATTGTAAGAAAGTTTTATTATTAATTTGAGATACTAATACATCATATAGGCCTAGTAACTCATTATTTGAGATAACTCATTCAGACATGCTGACTCATTATGTTTGAGAAAGTTTCTCCTTATAATGACATACAAGATCTTTTTTCCTTACAAGATCGCTATTTTTTATAAGCTTTCATAGGGATGGGACATAATTATTACACAGATGAGTAGAGTTTCCCCTGTTCAGAATCATGACATGTCAAACATCTGCATAAATGATTGATTATATCATCAATTAAATAACTTTTTCTGTCAATGACAAGAGTTGGCCCCCACGAGGTATGATACGGAGCAGCTGTGCTTTGGGGCTGAGATGTAGCTAACTATGAAGCAATGGTTTCTGCAGCTGTCTGAGCGACATAACTCCAAAAAAATAATCTGTTTATATTCTCGACACATTTATCCTATATAAGGCAGCAAGGGGCTGCAGTCTATCTCAGCTTACACTGACTGAGAGGCAGGATTTGCCACTTGATGGTCCCACACACTGATATGGTAAAAACTTTTCAGTAGTCACTTCTCTTACTTATTCAGTTTCTCTTTCAAACTTGGTGCAGACTAATTTGGATCGATATTTTATCTGCTTAGGAGGAGATGGAGAGTATTTAATGACGGCGCGTAATTGCATCTCAGATTAAGGATCTCAAATTAACACTGGATGTTGTGTTTCCATTAATGCCGATCAGAGTCGGATGCGATAAAAACCTGTTTCTACTGCAGAGTTATATGACCTGGGTGTGAATGCTGATTATTCACATTCCCATTGCATTAAAAAGCCAGATGCTAGCTGGTGTGAAGTACAGTGGAACTACTTAATAATTTTGCACTATTTTTAAAAACAATTTCATATATAAAATGGTTAAAACTAACAATAAATGTGCATCACAATAGTGATGGAAAAAATGACATATTCTTTGACTTGTCAGACTAACATGCTAAAACCAAAAGAGATTATTTTTCTAATTATGTAACAAGTGTGAACCACAAATGTTTGGCATTTTTGTCTGACACATGATGACTGTCAAAATTAAAACACATTTTTAATAGATTACTTAAGTAAACTAATATACTAATTGTTTAAAAAAGTCTGTATGGGACATTCAGAACTAGAGCTGCATGATTACGGCCAAAATGTTAATTACGATTATTTTAAATCAACAGAGAGAACAAGATTATTCATCACAATTATTAATTGTTTTTAAGGGCAATTTTCATTTATTTTTATTGATTTTGCACCTTGATGTTTAAACAAACAGAGCACTGCTTTGCAGAACATGTCGAATACAGTGGAACAACTACTTAATCATTTTGGACAAGTTTTCCAACTATTTCATTATAAAATGTTAAAAAAATAGCGATAAAAAATTTGCAAATTCTTGATATGTCTGACCAACATGCCAAAACCCAGAGATTTAATTTCCAATGATGTAACAAGTGTGAACAACAAACTGGCTTTTTAGTCTGACAGATGATAAATGTCAAAATAACTACAACATTTTTAATTTTTTTCTTTTTAGGGGTAAAATAATTTTATTGCACCTTGATGTTTAAATAAACAGAGCACTGCTTTAGAGAATTGTAAAAGAACAGTGGAACTGTTTTATCAATTTTAACTAATTTTAACATGCGAGCCACAAATGTTTGGCATTTTTGTCTGGGACATGATGAATGTCAAAGTACAAATATATTCTTTTATGAATTACTTGAGTAAACTAATTGTGTCATAATGAGATGGAACCCTGTTAAAAGAAGCATTCATAGGATTATGGTGAGGACGTAGCCCTTGCTGCGATGATACATTTCACCTTGAAACTGTGTAGCTGTACAGTTGTGTTGTTTTGATTTAGTAAGTTTATGCCATATATTTAGACATGTAAAAAGTGACATAAACTACACAAAATTTGAAAAGTTTCACTGTGTTTAAGCCAGCTTTCATGGGACTTGTGCCTCTGAGTGACAAATGACTTAAATTCTTTCATAATGGCCGTCTTGACTTTTGTTGGAATTAGGGAAT
Organism: Plectropomus leopardus; assembly: GCF_026936395.1. Lineage (NCBI taxonomy): Eukaryota > Metazoa > Chordata > Actinopteri > Perciformes > Serranidae > Plectropomus > Plectropomus leopardus. Next base: position 33,058,650 of record NC_142188.1, on the reverse strand, counting down.
TCCAAACAAGTCCTCTATTAAGAGGGCATAATACAAACACAAAAAGTAAGTCAGTATTTATCTCAGCCTCTGGCCCTGGGACCAATTACACATGAATGCAGGAGAACAGCCCACATCCCCACTCTGGGAATGTGGAGGCATTTGGCTATGGACTCTAGGGGCGGTGCACCCCTCCATCCCCACCTCCCGCCAGAAAGAGGGTTGTTAATTTGTTGCGCTTGACCCCGGGCTTTGTGCCTGACGTGTATCTAGTTTGTAAGAAGTGCTTTTATCTGCTTTCTAAATATGTCTGAGCTCAAAGGGTTATGATGCTTTTATATCGGTCAGGGAGGGAGACAATGGCCAGAGGGTACAAGTGCTGACCCCCGCTGACACACACACACACACACACACACACACACACACACACACACACACACACACACACACACACACACACACACACACACACACACACACACACACACTCTCTCTCTCTCTCGCTTTCTTTCCCTCCTGGCCTCCTCTCCTTGCTTCCTTTAGCCTTTTCTTACACACCGATCTGCATGGGCAAACATATGCATGCACACAAACATGCACTTTCTCTCACAAATTCACAGTTATGCATGGACACACACAAACACAAACACACACACACACACACACACACACACACACACACACACACACACACACACACACACACACACACACACACACACACTCACACACCTTGGACCCTGTTGTCCCATCCCCAACCCCCCCATGGCCCTTTTGGCTTCTGTTTGTGTCTCCTGTGTGTAGGGTCACCGGGACATTCCTCAGCTGGCCCCTCGGCTCTGTTCACCCGGCTGGAACAGACTGAGACCCCGCACAACCGTCCACACCGTCCACACACACCAGACACAACAACACGCTCCTAGTAGCTAGCTGTCCCCATAAGTGCAGTTAAGATATAACACATCTCTTAAAGTCACTGTTGGGACATTTAGAGGAAACTGCTGTTTGTGTGTACAGGTTTTTGATGAGTCATGACTGAATTATATATATTGTGCATCAGTGATACTGATCTGGGCCCTGAGAGGGTTCTGAATGGCCTCAAAACCATTTTGTAATTCACATTTAAAATAAAGTGATTCACACTGGGAATTGTTTTTGTACTTTTAGTGTATATATATATGATGTGCATAAAACAGCATCGAAATAGAGATTGTTTATAAAAAAAATAGAGTCATTGGAGGATCCCCCACACCCCGAACAGAGGTCAAAGCTAAAACCCTAAAGTGTCGTAAATTCCCAGAAACATCTGAAAATTGTAGATACAGACAAAAAACTTAGAAATGCCCACCTCATGCCTAACCTAAAAATATCCTTAAATAGAAACATCTGAAAACCTCGGTAACATCATAAAATCCTAAAATGTCCTCAAAGTCTGGAAACATGTATGGAGTTGCTGTGACTGGCCCTTGGCCTCTTGTCAGAAGTGCCCCTTAAGCAAAGCAAGTTGTGTATACCTTCTGTACATTATAAATAAATTGATGATGTTAAATAATGAATATTCAGACTGCTCACATTGTAATCTTATTACTTGTGCATTGCAATATATCCAAATAAAATCATGGAAAGTGAAACTTGCTTGTCTTAGTCATTATTATTATCATTATTATTGTTATTAAATCATTTATTTTGCTTTATCTTAAGAGTTTTTACATAACAAAACCCTCAGTGTTAATTTCCTAATGCTATAAAATACAACAAAGCAAGGGTGTAATTACATGAATTGACAATTAATCAACAATTAATCTGGCTCAATGAAGCCTACGTTTGATACATTTTGTATCTCTCTCGTCAAACACTCCTTCTCTTCTCTCTTCAGGGTTTTAAAACCTGAATGCTTAATGAGCAAACTGTGTTGAAACAAGTCATGCTTCTCTTTTACCCTCATACAACTGATTATGGTGACATTGATTTTCTGCATGTTTCTCTCTCCACCTTACAATAATACTTCAGCCGCAAAATAGAGTGGTGCAGCAATGAACCCTAAAAACCGGCAATCACTTTGCATTTCAGCACCTCCGGTCCCCTTGTCTGGAAGTCAGTGGGTTCTGGTTTTGGTTAGAAGCCTGAAATAAGAGACTTTCATGTTTTTTTTTCTCTAACATTAAACACGTCAGTAAATATCTCACTGTGAAATCTGAAGCTTTAATGTGTCTTAAAAAAGGGCGGTTACTAAGAAACGACTAAAGGAGACTACAGAACTTCATCATGCTGTATCACGCCAAACTTTACCGCCTTGTTGTCCTGGTCATGACATATTGCATGTTTTTTACATGTGGTGATTGTATTTGTGGAGATTATCTTGCTGAAGAAAACGTGTAAGTATCATAAACATATCACAGAGCTTATTTTCTGCAGTGATTCAGAATCCAATGGAAAAATCCCATAGGCTTTTTGACGAGGGAACCAGGACAACAGTTCCATGTCAGACTACAGAAAAACCTCATCCCTGGGGCACTCCATGACCATATATCAATTACTAACAGAATGTTATCTTGAACCATTTATTCTAATGCACAGTACTGTCCAAAAAAACTGCATGCATTTGGGAAGTAGTATTTATTCATAAGTACAGATGTACTGTTTCCATAAACAGATCTTTTGATATAGTTTTGCAGCTGTTTAAGTTGGACTTTGGATGCATGCTGAAAAATAAAGTTTTCTTCATAAATTGAAAGTAACATGCGGTGAGTAACTGATATACATTTTGTGTGTAGTTATTCGTTTAAAGTATCACAGGTCTCTCTGGAAAAAAATCATTAACCCAAAGAAAAATAAATAGATGATTACTCCAATGTCTTTGATAGTATGATGGATTCATGGATACTCTAACTGACTAATGGATTACTGATCACTAATTAATGAGCTAAGGCCTTAATCAGGAGGAAACACTTGACTGCACTGAGCTGAACCCTTCTGAAGACAATACGTACGGCTAAACTATTTGGACTGACTTCTTTTGAAGAAGCTCAATGAATGGATGATTTAGAAGGCAAATGAGAAAACAGCCTTTTTGATCCAAAATGAGTTTGAGTCACAATCACTTGGTGACATTTAGGGTGCGAGTCAGTGAAAGGAGGTCTCTGTGACATGTGTTTGTATGGTCGGGGTCAGCGAGGAGCGCGACTGACAACTTTTATATTGGGATGGACTAGAGGCAGAGCTCCAGTGATCACAGAGCTTCTGCTGCGCAAAATGTGGTGGGAGTGACGCTCATCAGGATAATGTGCTGTATGAATAACACTGCCGCCAGCACACAGCACGCACTCCCACACCACCAGGCCTCCACACTGCCTGAGTCCATACACACATGTTTTTTTAACAACATAGAATAACTCACTGCTTTTTTCACCATTTTCTTTTTCTTTTAAGAAATCAAACAAATTAGCTCAGGTTTCGAATGGTAAAACAGATATGAAAAGCGCTTGAACGCAGCACAAAAAAACTGATGTCGATCCAGGGTTCAAAGGGTTAAATAAGCAATACTAGAGAAAATTATATTGCAAGTGCAACTTGTCGAAATTTTATGAAAAGACACACTCTATGCGGACTTTACTTAGTCATAATAGATGTTTAACAAGCTGAGAATTTTAACAAAAATGATTCATGTTATGTGTATATTTTTGTGTGACATACTGTCAATGTAAAGTTCAAGGCAATTTTACAAAAAATATATCTCTATCATATATTATTCTGTACGTACATGTAGTTTTGGAGATGTGGAAACAGACTTGGACGGTTGTTGTGTTTTTATCACGTCTGGCATAAAACTGAGTGTGTCTTGCATGAAAACACTCTTCCCTGGTAAACCGGAGACCTGAGAACACCTGTATGAGGCCAGCATGTAATGAGAGGTCTTTATGTACTGAGGTGTGTGTGTGCTGTTTATGTGTGTGTGGCGTCTGCAAGGTGTGTCCCTCTTCAAGGGAATGTCTGCCTGTAATGCGTGTCTGTGTGAAGCTATCTGTGTGTAAGGAATGTAAGGTGCATGTGTGTGTGAGAGTGTGTGTGTGTGTGTGTGTCTGTAATGAGGGGGTTCAGAGGGAGCTGTGATTATTCTCGCCTCCTGCGGTGCGGGTCCTCTGGCTCTGTGGGCCCCAGGGAAAGCGCCCTGTATTTAGCGTGTGGGAACGCACATTCTGCCCCCTTATCGCTGCATTGTTGCAGCCTCGCTCTTTTCTTCTCTTTTTTTAACTAATTGAATTCTTGACTCCTGAGCCACAGGGACGGGTCGGGAGAGACCAAAGAGAAAGACATGAATTTCGGGCTTTTTCTTGCGGTTGAGTGGGGCAGAGCAGTGGGGGTGAAATTGGAGTGTGTGAGGTTGGGTGGTGGTGGCGCTGGTGGTGGGGGTGCAGTCAGAGAGGGCCGCCTCTGGCTGGCTGGGTGGCTGCTGTGGCGTCACCCTGTACTTTGATACTGGAGGTCAAAGGTCGTCCTCCCCCGGCGGTGGTGAGAAAGTGGCGAATTGGGGACGGTTTATCCAACAATCATTTTCTCCTTTTGGAAACTTTGAAAAGCGCTTTTGGCCCCTGAAACATCTTTGTAGTTGTGCTTGAGGAATTCTAGACAAAACAATCCGAACCCCCTCCCTGTTCTCACCTCTCTTCAGGGTAGCTTCTCCCTTCACTGGCTTCTGCCCAGCCCCCCTTCTCTACACTAGTGGTCAGTGTAGCGTACCCCCCACGCCAAACCCCTCCCCAGCTCCAAGTCGGGATACCCGCCTAGTCGGGCAGGAAATTGGCACAGGGCGGTGTGCAGACATTACGTTTTTTATGACACTTTGCAGTCAGTTGTGAAAAGGGTTTCAGTGTTTCTTTTTTCACTGTAATCATAAAATAATATTTTACACCACTGACATGTAAGATTTTTTTAATTTTAGAAGGCAGAAGGTCGATTTATTAGTAGTTTTTTAGGTCATGTATGGATGAGAACGGCCCTACTAAAAGAGTTAAAGTTGCTTTTGCATTTCTAAAAAAATCTGCATTCATATGATAACATTATGAAAACAATCCTTATGTACGGATCCAAAAAAACAACCAAAAAACACTGTAGTGTGCATGCCAGGCCAGTAGCTGACTTTGTACTGACACACAGTGCAACAACGTTATAACCTCAGCAGAGTCAGCAGCACAAACACAGCTTGATAGTCTGCCATTGTTGTTATTGTTGTCCTCCTACTCGCACGTGGCTATTTGCCTGAAACGTAACGCGCATGTATGAAGTGCAGCTGTGACGTCACCATTCTCACAGGATCCGCACATTGCCAGTTTACACATGCAGAATGAATGCAGGAGCGTTTAAACAGCAAGAAACTGAGTTCATCCCCAACTGTTTGGGAAATTAAGTCAATTTTACTCGGTGAGTTAAAGGTATTAGAAAAACATAGCTGTATGTAGACAATGACAAACCTCAACACAATCATGATCATACACATAAGAATAGGAATGACCAGGTTTCTATATGTTCCATTTAAATGTCAAATCCTGCATACAAAATCTCGAATAACTGCCTCGTGGTTGTATCTCTCAGTAAACCGGTCAAGTTGCGGTCACAATTTACATCCATGTCAGTCCAGACTCATATGTAGTTATTTTAGTAGACAATGCTTCAAACATGGATGTTGCTGCAAAGAGGCAACAAATTCTAAAACATGGATGCTTCAAACACATCTTCAACAGCACAAATCCATACAATCAGCACAGTTTCAAGAGAGAAACCCAAGATACCCTGCAGAACATTAAGATGCCACAGTGATGTGACCTCTGACCTTTTGAATATAAAATAATATCACTTCATCATTTTGTCCTATTGGACATTTGTGTGAAATTTTATCATAATTTGTGCATGAATTCTTCAGTCGTGGCCAAAAACGTGTTTCGTAAGATCACAGTGACCTTGACGTTTAACCTTTGGCCAGCAAAATCTAATCAGTTCATCGTTGAGTCAAATCAGATGATTTTGCCAAATTTGTGCCAAAATCTAACCAGTTCATCTTTAAGTCCAAGTGAATGTTTGTGCCAAATTTGAGGAAATACCCTCATGGCCTTCTTGAAATATTGCATTTGTGAGAATAGGACAAACCAGGTCAAAGTACACACAGACTGACAAACAGAAGGACAGGCAGACTTTGAACACAAAAACATAATGCCTCTGGACACGGCTATCAGCATCGTTCTAAAAATCTAGGCTAAGTCCCAAACTGGAATACTGATGTTCATGTAAACATATTCATACCTTGGTTTGCTTCTGAAGGGACCATCACAGCTAGAGTAACACTGCATGTACCTGCCTGACTGTGGTGACAGGGATTTCAGCTTTTCTTATTACCCAGGACTGTAATTGTAAGCAATACATCTATACTGGTATACTTAGCAACTCCTTAACAGCACAAGGGATGCAGACTGACACTCTGGAAGAAGACATTAATGAGAGATCATCTAATTCACATCCAAATCTAATGTCCACAAAAGATAATTAAGCTGGACAAGTGTCGGCCGAGCGCCGAGTTCAAAGCCAGCCTTGTCCAAGAAACCTGATCAGCCATGACTCAGTGTGAGAGCTGCACTGTCGCTACACATCTGCAGCTGCCCGGCCCACACCTCAACCTGTTGGGTCTTGTTTGAATTACAGCAGGGTCTGCAAGAAACACCTCAGTCAACTATTAGCTAACTACCTGCCCCACTTCCTATGGCCTGGACCCTCACACACCCGGTATACAGCAGGAGAGAGTGAGAGACTCTTCACATATAGCAACCCCAACTCCTCCCACTACAAAGCTCTTCACTGGCAAGAGGAGAACATAGAGAAGAGTCTCCTCAGCCAGCTGGAGCTGAGGCTCATGTCCTCTAACAGCACACGGCCTCAGGACAGCCCTCACACAATCTGGCACCACCAAATTATAGCTAAAGAAAAAGAACATTAAATTATCTTTTGGACATCCATCACAAATACTCAAAGCAAACTTCAGTGCTATTTGGCTCTAAACAGACAATACACGGTGGCCGAGTATCTGAGCAGCATGACTGATCAGACACTGAGAAAGACATTGACTGTGTACAGACTCAGTGGTCACAGCTTGGCTATAGAAAGACACAGACACAGACAGACCTGGCTGCCTCGTGAAGACAGGCTGTCAGCTCTGTCCACAGAGACAGGTGGAGACAGAGACACATTTCCTGCTAAACTGTAGCATATATGATGATATTAGAACAAAGTTCTTCCCACAAATGAAATGTAAATGCCAAGATTTATTGCTCTCACTGACCAGAAAAAAATACAGTATCTACTGATGGAAAACAGCGTCTGTGTCATAGAAGCAGCCAGGTATGTTGGTGACATGACATTTATACTTCATTTCTCCTGCACATCTCACTTTTTGTTTTAATTTTTTTTATTTTTTGTTACGTCTATATACAGTAAAGATACCACACGCACACACACACACACACACACACACACACACACACACACACACACACACACACAAAATACAAAATGTTCTTGCTCTTTTTATTTATGCACCTTTTTTATCCAATGGATTGCTGTTGATTTGAATATCATTATTGTATTGTCTTCACTTAATTGTATCTGAGGCTTTGGCAATATTGTTTTACAAACATTCATGCATCTATAAAGCAAATGGAGAGAAAGAGAGAGATCATATGGTTTCGAAATAGTCTCCACTTAAAATTTATAACAAAATAATGGTCAATACTTAAAAAATAACAAATCCAAAATTAAGCAATATGGAGTGGTGAAGGGATGATGTTTTTTTGTAGGCCAACCCCAATGTTAGCATCGCACTGGTTCCCTCATCAAAAATGGATGTTTTAATTGGATTTTCAATTATGGCCAAAAATAATCTCTGTGACGAACAACATAGATAATATTCACAGATGAACACCACTTTTGTGTGTTTTGAAACGTAAATAAAATCACCAGAAGCAAAAAGCTATTGCTAGGCTAAACCAACTACACTGTGGTCTCAAGACTGAAACGTCACCACCCTTAATCATTCAACTTCTGATCTGATTTAGTGTACACAATTGAAAAATATTCTAAACAGATAAATTCACAAGTTCAAGTGCGAGCAAGTGGGTTGAATGAGATTCTGTGTTCGGTGTGATGGCGTCTAATGTCCCCGACAAGCACCGCAGTCCGATTTAACCACGTCTAAATATCTTTAGCCTGTGTTAACCACAGATCTTATTTAAGGCATTTTACCGAAAACCCGTTCAAAAAACCCGTAGACACATGAGGGATTTCTGGGAGGTGATAGTCCACGATTTCACAGAGGAATTGTGGATTCTAAACTTTTGAAGAGTTATGTGATGCAATAACAGCTCTTGTAGCTCCTGCCGCATCATGAGAGAGCCAGATCCTACTGACAAGCACATAGCCATAGCATCATGTGACCTGAAAAAGCAAACAAGTGTTTCCAGAAGTTTTGCGAAATGTTGCTTTTTTAAAATACCTTAAATACCACCTCATGTGAGTGTAAGACTTTTTAGCAATAAATGGGAGTTTTTTGGAAAATGACGTTTCCATTAGACATATTTTATATTCAAAATTTCAATTAAGGGTTAATGGAAACCTGCCCAAAGTCTCTCACGATTGTAGTTGAAAGACCCACCAAAAACCATGGGCAGTAGAGCTTTACCCTCACAGGGACAAAACAGACACATATCTAACAGTGAGAAAACTCATCTGACCCTGTTTTACCCCTGTAACCTCCTGTGGTGCCTCGTCATATTTCATTCAACCCGTCCAATATGATCTCCGTCAGTGAGCACACAACATGCTGTGGAAAAAGAAATATGATTGAGAAAAGTAATCTGAATGGGGGAAAAAGCCAAGGTCCACTGATGGGATCAATATACTGTATTTTCCAAAGCAATGTAGACAGAGGCGGCCATCCTGCGCTAGCCTTGGCCTTTCACTGCAGTCACAATAATCCTCATGAACAGACCTTGAGATGATATCCAGTGGAACAACAGAAACACAGGGATGGAAACAGAGGTGGGATGAGATGTGGGCGTGTGTGGTGGATGGAAAAGTGTTAAGTTTATAGATTATCAGTTCTACAAAAATAGATTTTCCTCCCGTTGTTTGATGATATACTGTGCATAACCAATTCCTCTTGACAAACACCAATTAATGCCTGCAGCATGCACAAACAGACCAAAAAAGATTCAAGTCATTATCAAATCTATCCATCCTCTAAAACACAGCCCAAATATCAAAAAGTACAGGGGGGCAGACAAGAAGGTCTGATGCCCAAAATAAGAATAGTAATGCACCTTGCTGGCTCAGCACAAGCAGACATTGAAAATACAATATGAAGTATTGAAAAATAACAGTATATTTCACAAATTACCTTATGATTTTGATATGGCTCTTACTTTACTAACTGACTGACTGCAACTTAGTTTGACTATATGTTTTACTCATTTAGTTGTGTAGAACTTCAGTGCACCTTGAATGGGATTCATTTGAAATCATAGACTGTAAATAAAGATGGACGATGCACCCCCACTTACCCCCACCAAGATAAAGTGAGGTCAAAATATTCCAGATACAGGCATTGCCATCTTGTGATGGTGATGCCATTGAGAGCAGGAGTCTGCGCAGTAGTGATAGCTGCGGTGGGGGAGTTTCTGCCGAAACACCCATCTGACCAATCACAAACAATTCTGTTGAATGTGAGAGCATGGATCGGCTGTCACAGCTGTCAATCATGGCAAGCCACCTTTTGTATAATTTAATAACTTATTAACACCTAACGTATCATAAAAACAAACACTTGAACAAACAACAGGGTGATGAGAACTACCTCCAGTGACAGAAACCATCTTTGGGAAAAATGTATTTGGTGTGTACATTGAGTTTTTAGTTTGGCCATACATTAACTTGGAGGGGGCGGACTTAATAACCAATACTGCAGTCAGGCACCAGGGGGTGATCGAGTCTGAAAAGTTACACTTTGTGATGTCCATCTATATTTTGTCATTCGCTCAATCATAATTGTCATAATTAGCGTATAAATTCTAAAGTTATGGCCAAAAACAGGTTTTGTGAGGTCTCAGTGACCTTGACCTTTAACCTTTGACCCTTCAAATTATAATCAGATCATTTGTGAATCCAAGTGGACGTCTTTGCCAAATTTGAGGACATTTCCTAAAGACGTTCTTGAGATATCGCATTCACAAGAATTAGATGGATGGAAGGTCACAGTGACCCTTGACCACTGAAATCTAATCAGTTCATCGTTGGGTCCAAGTGTATGTTTGTGCCAAACTTGAAAAATTCCTTAAGTTGTTTCTTTGAAGATCTAACAAAACCAGTTGAAGTGGCACATGGCACAAACAAATTTCTTCAAATTTGGTACAAGAAGAAATAAAAAAGGAAAAGAAAAGAAATGGATGGACAGATAACCCCCAAAAATAATGCCTGCGTCCATGGCTGTTGCCAGCGCGGAGGCTGAATAATTTTGTTTCTGTAGCCGATTCAGCCCCTGTAAATGATGGAAGGTGTGTGAAGCAGGGTAAGTTACATTTCTAACAAAAGCTGTTCTCAACCTGCTGGTGGGAGGCATGCTGTGAAGGCAGCCATCGTTCACGTCATTCACTCTGAATGAACCTTTAAAGATCTAACAAAATCAGTCAAAGTGGCACATGGCACAAACAAATGCCACAAACTGTTAGAGAGTGAATTACGATGCCTGCCTCAAGTTAAGTACATCTGGGAAGAGAATCAGCCTCCTGACTGGAGAATATTGAAGCTGCTGGAGTAAAACAAAAAAGTAAAAAAGTAAAAAAGTTACAAGAAAATTAACTGAAAATTTGTAAAAACTACAAGAAAAACAGTTGCCTTTTCCCATGGTCTTGTAGATAATTAAAACCTTTTGCTCAGGTTTCCATCCATACAGACTTTGAAGTGTTAAATCTTAAATTAACAATTATTCAGATTATCCCTCAAAAATGTTATTACTATTGGAGTTGAAGTATTGTTAGTAATGCCTTAACTGAGCGCCTACAGGATCAAATACACACATACAAGGATAAAAACTCATTTAAACTATGTGAGTACATTAGGATAGAACGTGGGTTTGTGTTGCTTCCTAGATGAATTACATAGATGATACATAGATCTGAGTTTAAAGAACACAAAGACACTGATTTTCAACTGATTCATTCCCTTTCAGATGCAATATTCCAGCATTTCTTGTAGCATACTAAGACATGGTGACTTTATTAACTTAATATCTTTTATATTTCTATATCTGTCTCTGTATCTATCTGTTCTCCTTTTAGAACATAGTAGGCAGGTTTCCATGACAGATTTTTCACAAATTTTTAGGCGATATTTTGGAAATGTCAGTAAACCACAATTGTTACATGACTGTGTTCCACTGAGTGATGTTCTATGACTTCTCCTCTGGTGATAACATTCCAAGAAGCATGGTGATGGATGTTCAAACATTAGCAGCTTTATTTCTATTGCAGACACCACACTAGCCGTCATTATTTCCAATCCAAGGCCACGTAGTCCTGTTATGTAACTACAATGGAAAGCCAAGCCCCCTATATGTGGGAGTTGCCACATATGAGGGATTTTTGGGAGGTGATAGTCCACGATTTCAGAGAGGAATTCTAAATTCAGAACTTCCAAATGATCCGCTCAACTTGTGAAGAGTTATGCGAGTTATGACAGCGTCTATCGTCCTCGACAAACACTGTAGGCCGATTTAACCACGCCTAAATATCTTTAGCCTGTGTTAACCACAGATCTTATTTAAGGCATTTTACAGAAAACCTGTTCAAAAAACTGGAAGACACATGAGGGATATCTTGGAGGTGATAGTCCATGATTTCACAAGGAATTGTGGATTCTAAACTTTTGAAGAGTTATGTGATGCAATAACAGCTCTTGTAGCTCCTGCTGCATCATGAGGGAGCCAGATCCTACTGATAAGCACATAGCCATAGCATCATGTGACCTAAAAAAGCCAAAAAAGTGTTTCCATTGTTGTTTTACAAAATATGGCTTTTCCCAGTTGCCTAAAAATACCACCTCATCATTCAGAAAAACTTCTTTTTTGCAATAAATGGGAGTTTTGCTTTAAATTGACGCGTTTTCCAATAGGCGTATTGCATATTTGCAATTTCAATTTGCACAATTTGAGGGTTAATGGAAACTTGTCTGGTGACGGTTTTAGAAAAGATGACTTTTTTTTTTAAACAGAAAAGTTACCAACTGTAGCTTTAAGACCTTGCACAATGTATGGTGTGTATTGATCAGTTCTATAATACATATAAAACATATACACTATAATCACTGCATTATAATATCTATATCTATATCTATACTGCATTATAATGTCTATATCTGTAATTACAGCATCATAATATCTAATGAGAATACTGACTGTCAGATACACTGGAAGTCTACAACTACTGTTTCAGTTCAACCTTATTATCTGTTACAGCCTTACACCTCTGGCTCTGCAAGCTCTTTCTCAAATGTTTGATTTGGTTGGTTCTGTCACCTCATTTGTCTTTTTTAGCTGGGCTTATGCAGAAAGCTCTCGGGGATCAGGAGGGGCGAGCCTCTCGGTGTGTGGGGCAGAAGTAAGTCTAACAGGTTTATCAGTGAGTTGACACCTGCTCTCCAGAAGAATTTTAATTAACCAGGCCGCTGGTCAGTGAGAGGTAGGGAACAAGTTTCCTTTCTGAGGGGGCGGTGGGCTGAGGCACGGTCTGCTATTTCAGCCAGCAAATTGGAGAATTAATGATGTGGATAATCTGCCTGCTCCTGTCAGATCTGAGAAACGCTGCAAGGCCTGGATCAGACACACAGGGCTACCATGCATGCACGCTGATATACTGAATTGCTTACTTCCCTGTATGCAACAGTTTGAAGTTTAGATAGAAAATGAGGACATTTTATGTGCTCCTCTCTTATTTACAGGGCTTCAGGACTCTGACAGGACTAACATAAGGTTTAAAGGATTCAAATTTTATTTAGTGTTAGAGGTCATTCTAATATTAAGAAAAGACTGCTGATAAAAGTTTTCAGATCTTTTGAACAATAAGTTAGTGGTAGACCTGTTCCAAAAAATGCTCTCTATATTGGATGACTCGAAAGTACTGCAAGAATAGCAGTAGAGAATATAATCACAGCAATCCATTTCTATTGTCAAGAGAGACAGGAGAAAGTTTCGGAGTCATTTACCAGTACTGTGCATGTATTGGATTCCCCGCTATACTACAAACCCCAATTCCAATAAAGTTGGGACGGTGTGTAAAACGTGAATAAAAACAGAATACTAATCTTTTTCAACCTATATTCAACTGAACACACTACAAAGACAAGATATTTAATGTTAAAATGATAAACTTTATTGTTTTTTTGCAAAAATTCACTCATTCTTAATTTGATGCCTGCAACATGTTCCATGTCTTTGTAGTGTATTCAATTGAATATAGGTTGAAAAGGATTCACAAATCCTTGTATTCTGTTTTTATTTACGTTTTACACAACTCTGCATGTATCATTCTGCTATATCACACTCAAGGTCGTAATGTTGTACTGTATATCATCACGGCTGTGATTATCTTCAGACCGAATCACTGCCATGATGATATACAGTACAACATCACTCCCTCTCGTGTGATATTGCTTAAATCGTGCTAATTTAAAAGAACAAGTGTTTTATTTACTGTAACCAAAGGTCATTATTTATTTATTCACTTCCCCAACCTCAACTGAACATTACATGACAAAGCTGCACAGATACTATAAAAACCCTTAGGACCCACTTTAATATAACACACACTCATATCACTCTGCACACAAAAAAATCAAGCTTTAAATAATAAACTAAAATTAATATTACAATGAAAACCACCCATGACAATATTAGTTACTAAACGTGCTCTGGTTTTAATATCACACAAACTCCTATTGCTCTGCACACAAAATGTGCTTTTCAAAATCAAGCTTTTAAAAATATCATACATTAATATTATTTTCTACTTTCATAGAGTACATTTTTTAACCAACATCAGTCCTAATGATAATCATTAAATATTCATTAATTTTCCAAATTTTAACCCTTTAAATGCTGGAGTTTTGTCATGCCACTATGTTTTTAGATGAAAAATAAAAAAAATGTAAGACTAAACAAAAAAACACAATCTTGCCAAATGTATGCATGAATACAGCCAAAATTATTTTTAAAAAAATGTAGAATGCAAAGCATGTAAAATGTGCCAAACAGTCACTAAGAGTAAAAAAACATTGTTTTAAAAGTGTTCATATTGAATGTTGTAACACATCAAAAAACATAATCTTAATTCTGCGCGATCTTGCGATTTTGCAATCACCACAACTTTTGCGCAAATTTGACCAATCATCCTCCTTTCCCACAGACTCACTACCTTGTTTCTGGTTGTGAAAATGCAGACGTGCAACACAAATGACTCACATCTTAACAACAAACATTACTGCTAAAGAACGTGCAAGACAATAACCTGATGTACTGCACAAGAGCCTGGCTCAACTGTTTGAGCAACATTATATAGCATTATATTATCTTCCACAAAACACAACCAGAGAATAGCTAAAACTTGTGGACAACAGACAAGACAAATCATTGTGACAGAAGCTGATGCATCCACATCGACTGCACGTGCTAAAGAATCAAGTTGAGTTGGATTAAATATGCAGGCTAGTGGGAACGTTACTGTGATATAAATTACTTAGTGATAGAGGCATGCTTGCATTTTTGCATGACAAACTGTGTGTGTGTGTGTGTGTGTTTGTTTGTTTGTTTGTTTGTGTGTGTGTGTGTGTTTGTTTGTTTGTTTGTTTGTGTGTGTGTGTGTGTGTGTGTGAGTGACAAAACAGTTTTGCAATAAATAGTCTCAGATAAATGACTATAAACTACAACTATATTTATAATTTCAATTGCTTACACATTTTCTTTTCCAGAATAATCAAATACATAAAAATACTCCAACATGCATCACAATTTATTAGAAATGCAGGTAAATTGAGCATTTTAAGTCACAACAATCTAAAAAACAAGTATGCCAAATCATGGAGGGACTATTATTGATTATTATTATTGAAAATATATCTGCTTTAGAGCCACAAGCAGTGCCTCTCACTGCAGATACTTTTATACCTGCTGTTATTGCTCTATTGAACGAAGAGAGCACATGATGATGCACTTGGCACTTTAAGATTTGGAGTGAGTGAGTGGGCGAGTGTGTGTGTGTGTATAAGGGGAGATTGTCATGACATTCTTCTTGAGAGTTCTTCTTTTGCTGTTTTTACACTTAGGTTCTACTTTAATAGCAAATGATACTTGTTTTTATGTATTTTTTTATTGTCTTTTGTATCTGTATTGTTGCAATGTCTTGTTATAGATTTCTGAATTTCCTGTCTGCACAACAAATTTACACATAAAGAATCACTGAACCTTGAAGCCAAAGATTAGGTTTGTTAGCATCCAAGACATAATTGAGGTACTTGCTGCAAAAAAAGGCCCTTGACATGAATTATCTTCAACAGAAAAAAAAGCAACCTGCTTCTTCACTCAGGTCGATCACCTGAAGATGTGATGACCTGTGTTTAGTCAAGCAAATCCCTAATTCTGAAAAATAAAAAAACTACTGATATAATACAGACAGAGTCCTGCTGTGGAGCTAACATTAACTGTTGTATTTTCAATTAATCCTGAAGCTGGACACAGAGTGTGTGAACTGTGATGTTTCCACTATGCAGCCAGATGGACCATCACCTGCCTCTCTGCTAGACCAGCAGGTGCTGAAGTCAGGATACTGTTACAGCACTCTGCATCTGTGTGTGTCTGTGTCTGTGTGTGTGTATGTGTGTGTGTGCGCGTGTTATTAAGTGTCTGGGTGTAAACACGGCTGAGAAATCAAAGGCACTTCTACACCAGCACTTCAAACACTTTGGTTCTGCTCTCTTAAGCCCATTTCAGTCAGTAGCTGTGTGGATATTTTAAAATCTCATGGAGGTTAGCCTACATGCTAGCACTGTGGTGGAAACACATACTGTTTTTATAAATGTACACTCTATTTGTCTATCTTGGGTGGATTGGGGGTACTAATAAGAATCAATCATAGTCATAGATGTTAATGAACCACCTGAACCCTGCAAAACTTTCGAGGGACTTGGTGTTACTGCATGTGTGTGAGGAAGAGTGGCAGAAAGAGGGAAGAGAAGGTGGACTATAGCGCACAAAGTTTCTGTAAGTTTTTAAAAACTCACAATGACATATGTCAGGCTGAATAACTGCATGCAAAGTAAGAGCTTTACTACAGCTGCCAGTCGCAACATGACCATCCAAAATTAGTCTCACCGGTTCTTTTAACTCGTCAGACAGCCACTAGAATTGCTTGAGGCGGAGGTCAATGACTGCACTGAGGACACTGCACTGAGGACAATGCCATTCCACATCCATATTTGACATTTGCCACCTCCTTTTCAAAACAAAGCTGATTTGGACTTCAATTATCATGGCCATTATTAATGCTTGGAAGCATTAAAATCAAACTAAAATCAATGACAATGACAACCACCTGTGACAATATTACAAATATATGTGACAATACAATATATGTGACCAATACTGGGCTGGTTTTAATATTACACACACTCATACTGCTCTGAGAACAAAGTGAAAATAAAGCTTTAAAAATGTTACCATTATATATTAACATTATCTTCTACTTTCATTGAGTTAATTCTTTAACTAATATCAGTCCTAATCACAATTATCAAATATTCATTAATTCATTAATTTTCATAGTTTTAACCCTTTAAATGATACATTTTTGTCATGACACCACTTTGTTTTTAGAGGAAAAAAAACCCACAAAAAAGATTTTTTTTTTAAATTTTTGCTGATGAAGCAGAAATAGCATGTAATTTTTCATATGCCAAATATGGTAAAAAATGACATCATCAGGTAGAAAATGGTCAAAATGACACATTTCAAGGCAAAAGCCCAGAATGACACCCAGAAATAATACAATGCATGTTTTTATACTTTGATGGCTGTGGGATCAAAAATGTCATCTTGAATGGGTTTCAAAAGAGCATTTTTGCACTTAACAGTCTGGATGTAACTATTTAGTTTCCACAGTGTATTTTAGACTTATTGTAGGAGCTGAGCTGCAAATTCACAGATTAAACAAAAATACATAATCTTGCCAAAACGCATGCCACATACACGAACACAGCCAAAATTATCAAAAAATAAAAACTGAAAAGCTCTTAAAATGCCCCAAACAGTTTTTAAGGGTTCATCGAGGTAATATGATGCAACAACAGGAGTTTATACAAGCTGGTAGAAAAAAAGGTAAACAGTTCAGTCAGTAGTCAGCAGGAGGCCTAACCACAGAGGTTAGCTCCATGAGAAACATTTATAGCGGAAATCCACTTTGATTCAAGACAAGCCCGACATCAGACCCCAGTTACCTTGATTATCACTATCCAGTTAGTTAGATATTGACCTGCTGGACTGTGGATTGGTGTCATCTCTCACTGTCAGTCATCTGTGTTAATAACATCAGCGAGTGGTTTTAAAGAGGAGCAGGAGCCTACCACCTCCACTGACTCCATATGTGGCAACCAAACTGTTTGTTAACCAAACTCTTGTGAGTGATGCTGAGCTGTGTCACTCACCTCAATGTGGGACTGATGGCAACAGACCACACTCTGTCATACATGGGGATGGTGTCTCTGGGGCAGCTGGACGTCAAAGTCCAAATCTGGACAAACAAACAAAAGTCACCAGTAAGCACATTCAATAACATATGCATAAACACACATATGGCAATATGCACACAATATCTACTGCTGAAATTTCAATGGAATATATGATTAACCCTTTGAAACCTGTATTCACATCAGTTTACCAGATGCCTTTCACAAGCATTTAAACCTTTAAAACCCAGACAAATCCATTTTTGTTCGTTTGAAACCATGAAAAAAGACAATGAGCAAGAAACAGTTAAAACATCAAAAACAAACAAGAGAATTTGTTTTTGAAAAATGTAAGAGAGAGAAAAATATATATTTAAAAAATGCGGAAAAATGTCAAGAAAACTATATATTTCCTATACATTTTCTAGCACTTCTTTCGGGTCATTTCCTTCTTCATTGTTGTTTTTACTTTTCTTTTCTTGCTAATTTTCAGGTAATCTTCTTATAACTTCTTTCAGGTAATTTCATTGTTCATTTTTGTTTTTCCCTTTTCTTTTCTTTCAAAATTTAAGGTAATTTTCTTGTAACTTTGTACTCATGCTTTGGCATATTTTTGTTAAGTTTTTCTTTGCCTTCTTTTCTTGTTTTTGAAAGAAATTGAGCCAGTTTGCTAAGATTTCAATATAAATCTGAAGTGAAATGTTCTTGCTCTGAACAATTTTAAAGTTCATGTTTCAAACAATGGGGTTAACAAATATGGCTTGTAGAGACCATGGCAGTGTGCATCACATGAATAAATGTAAAATGTGGATGTGCTCTGACCCGGGCTGTTCGGTCTCTGGATCCACTGATGATGAGTCCGTCCTTGGAGTCCAGGCAGTTGACTTCCTGGTTATGACCTGATAACTCCAGTGACTCGTCAGTCCTCCGGCTGTGAACCAGGATCTTGCCGTCACTGACAAAGACAAAGAAGAGTTACTTCCAGGACTAATCTGATATCTTGACTGGACAAAATACATAAACATTTATTGAAAAAGTCCTCTTTTAGCATGAGATAAAGCACTTCTCTCCCGTTACCAAAGCTGATCTGAACAATTTCATTCACAACAATAAACAACGTGATCCTAATTATAAAGACATGCTGTGATGGAAGATATCATAACAACAGCACACGGAGCTTTTCCATTTGCTGTAATTCAATTTCAGGTAGCCAAAAACATAGTTAAGTACAGTCAAAATTTAGAGAAAAAAAAACACCTTAATTTGAAATTTAAGACTATTTGATCAAATTGATTGTTGAGGCACTTCATTGTGACAGTAGTTGCTCATGAGACACCCAAAGAACAGCTTGATAGGAATGTTGGAAATGTGTCATTGCCACAGATTTGACTGTTTAAAATGGATAAAATCTCATTTTTAATGCAGAGCAGGTTGCAGCATATTGACTCACTCAGCCACTCTCTTTCTCTCTCACTCTCTCTTTCTTTTTGTCTCTCTATCAATCATAAGAGTGCAATTTATTAAATAAATTATTGAATTATTTAACACAATAATAATAATCATAATTATAATAGTAATAAATGTTATTTGTATTGCACAGTGCTTTACAAGAAAAAAATTAAAAGCACCAAGTGCTTCACCAAAAAAACCTGCGACCCAAAAACTGCACTGCAAAATGGATTGAAATAAACTGCAGAGCAGGTTGGGTGGTAGACAGTTTGGGTTATCAGAGGCTTTACAGATAGCATCCTCTGACGCAGCTTAAAAGCTGCCATCAAGAGCACAACTGTGTCCAAAATCAGCAGCTTTACGGCACAAAAAAGAGGAAAAAAGGTGTAGTGGCAGGGGCTGAATATATCACGCTGACTGGGGATCACTGGACTTCAGTTAGCAATCACAGTTAACTCGGTGTTACTGCTCATGTCACTGACAGAGAGTGGAAACTTCAGTCATTTGTATTAACCACACTAAAATTTATTTAATTATTCGTTGATTCACTCGTGCCAAAATTCAAAATTGAATTTTCAAAAATACTTTCTCAGAAAAAATCGACGTATACAATCAATTTAGATTAATTAACCATAGCGTATGTAATTAATACGATTTTTTTAATTGCTTGACAGCCCTAGTTTTAAGGATTTCCCTGACTTTTAAAAATTATTTGCAAATATTTCTTACTAAAGATACAGTGCCCAAAAACAGGACTTTGGGACAGCCCTTCACACGACCCATTTTCATTTTGTTTTGAAGTAAAGCACTCTGACCTGCTTCTCTATGGTATGTTGCTGCACAAATGTGCGACAAGGTTTCTTCAATAAACGGGTACCTGTGTATGTAATTGTGTATGCAGTGTGTCTATACATATTTTCAGATATGAAAAATTCCTATAACAGATAGAAAATGCAGGTTAAATCACATAAAGTCCCAGGAGAAAACAAAATGAGCATTAGTTACCTTCCACCACTGATGAGGTGAGAGTCCGTCAGAACAAAGCGACACACATCGCCCTTGTGGCCCGAGTAGATCTCATATGGGTTACGCTGGAGCCTCCTGGAGTCTTGGTGCAGATGGTACGCTCCAATATCAGCAGCCTGAGACAGAAACAGTGTGTCCCTGTCCAGCTGCAACCACGGCAACAGTCTGAGGACAAGATAAGGGATTTAAGAGAAATGATGAGAGCTTAGTTTATATAAATGTTAAGTCACCACGACAGACTCCAGTAAAAGATGTCAAGTACATTATGCGTTTTGTAACATTGAAACATGTATTCCAAGCAAAGGGCTGAGTTTTTCCTCGCACCACTTCTTTGTTTCTTCCCTCTGTTAGTCTGTCATCTCGTGCATGAAAGGTTCTGCAGAACAGGCTGCGACCCTCAGTGCGCCTATAGTCTATTCAAATTCTTTCCAAAGTGCCATATAAGCATGAAACAGTTCAAGTCGTTTTCATTTAAAATTAATAAATAAATACATGTTAAATCGGTGAGAACCTAACCTGATTCCATTGGGTTCAGGCAGAGAAGCAGGGCTCTATTTCTCATTTGTTACATTGCATATTGTCTGGGTGATACTGAATCAAAAAAACATCAAAGCATTCCAGTCTTTAAACAGCGAAGAGGCAAAATACTCACTTTGTTTTCCATTTGAGAGGAACTGCCCTTCTGCAGACCCCATCATACCAGTTTTGAGCTATCTTCACTCTCTCCTTCAGTGGGATGGAAGGATATCTACAATGATAGTGACAGTTTAAATGTTAGAGATGTAGACGTAAAGATGTAAACATTACTGGCGCTGAGCTGCAACCTTACTGAGCTCAGTGGTGCTAGCAGTGCTCGTGTGAGGGGCCGGGGCCTGTGTGCAGGAGCGGCAGACACTCATCCAGAACAGTGGCATATGCATTCACATGTGGTGAGCGAGCCCCTGGCAGAGGGGGAGCACAGTGAGCAGGAGGAAGCAGGAGGAAGCAGCTTGAAGCTGTCTCACTGCGAGGACCTACAGGATGTGTCACCCTCTCGCTCTCAGCGGGGTCGACAACTGCCATGACACTATCACCTGAATCTCCACGGCAACCACAGTGACCAGTGTGGGTCTGGCCCAGTCACTGGAGGAAAGGCCTGAGGGAGGACACTGGGATGGCCAGTAGGCGTGTTTCCATTAACCCTCAAATTGCACAAATTGAAATACAAAATACACCTGATGGAAACACGTCATTTTCAAAAAAATATCGCAAAAAAGTTTTATGCTCACATGAGGTGGTATTTCAGTTAATTCAAAAAAGTCATTTTTCACAAAACTGCAATAGAAACACTTTTTTGGCTTCGCCATCTGTACTTATTGCTTTCCTTAGATGAGAGACACTTTTAGTAATGAGTGGACCTTTGTGACCATATTATGTGAACTGAATTTATTCTTATCCTAACTTGGAGAAAAAAATGTGGCAGAGTATTAGTCCTGTGCACCCCAGCAGCACTAAACCCCCGCTGTTGCCTGACAAGGAGTCAAAGCACTGCAGCCTGCTCTTTTTTGTTCTAAAAAATGTTGCAATGCAGCCCTGTTCTGTGGATGATAAACAGGGTGCAGACTTCACTCTGTATCACCGGTGAACAAGAAAATACAGTCAGTGCTACTGGATGGATGTGAGTGACAACAAGCCCGTCCACATGTAAGAGTACTGTCTGCAGTGGAAACACGTCACAGATCTATGGTCTAGGTGCGTGTTCATAGGGGTTACTTTTGGTTCCAAAGGCACTATGCTCAAAGCTTTTGAAGGAAATGCACCTGAATAAGAGTAATTATGGCGCCCTACAAAAACTAGAGGAAGATGAAATTTGCAAATTTGCACATACTGTACTCTCTTATTGTTTGTTTTTTTTTTTATTATTTATGGTATGTTAGCTAAGGTGTATATATGTTTTGATTACTCATTAGCTCTTGCTAATGAGGGGTTAATGTATTTATTCCATTTACCATTAAATGAAATAAATACATTAACCCTTAGGGACTGTTTAGTGCACTTTAGAAGCTTTCCATTCTTCATTTCTTCGTGATCATTTTGGCTGTGTTCATGCATATGGCATACATTTTGGCAAGCTTGTGTATTTTGGTTTAATCTTAGAATCTTAGCTCAACTCCTACAATGAGTCGAAAACACACAGTGAAAACAAAATTTTTACATTTCTACTGTTAAGTGCAAAAAATTTAAACCACTGACCCATTCAAAATGCAATTTTAGATCCCACACCAAAGCATAAAAACATGCATTGTATTATTTCTGGGTGTCATTCTGGGCTTTTGCCTTGGAATTTGTCATTTTTACTTTTTTGACCTGATGATGTCATTTTTACCATATTTGGCCACAGGAGAAATACATGCTATTTCCACAAGGTACACTGTCACAATCAATGCTGCTGCTACTCATTGACATATCCAAGACTGTTGTCATAAAAAATATTGTTTTTTCATCTAACAATATAGTGGCATCATGAAAAAAACTGGCATTAAAGGGATTAAAATTCTGATTTTTTTTTTTTTATATTTGATATTTATTAGGACTGATATTGGTTGTAAAATTCAATGTAAGTAGATAATAATATTACTGTATAATTTTTTTTTTGGAAAACACATTTTGTGAGCAGAGCGTTATGAGTGTGTGTGATATTAAAGCTGGTTAATGGCAAAGATAATGATAATAATAATAATAATGATAATAATAATAATAATAATAATAATAATAATAATAATTCAGGGGGGCGGGGGTGTGCTAAATGTGTTAAGTTCGACCCTGATTGTAGGCAACATACTGCATAGACACTGAAAGGAACTAAGGAACTGGGGTAAATGTTATGTGGTCATGGGTGTGGGGCACCATACCATAACACTCATGTACTCCAAACATGGATGTCATGTGAAGTTCTCAATGCTAAATTGAAATATGAACACAGTGCCTACTTGAATCGCTCTGCTGCAATCCTGATCACAGTAAAGGTGCCCCACCGCCACAGCACACTCGGACAGTGTAAAGCACAGGTGTGGTGAACCTGACTGATGACCAGCATACAGCACAGGTGTCCGCAGAGAGCAGTAAACACTGTCACTGCACCACCAGTGACACCGCTCAGGCTAACGCTGAGCTAAATATACACGTCAGACTTGTTATCAATGCGCCACTGTTTTCTTACATGTCCGTCCCGTTCCGAGTGATTCCTGTGTTTAAAAACTCTTTGGCAATCTTCCTCCACACAGCGTCCCGGTTCACAAAGTGGTAGATACTTTTACAAACTTGAGAGAGGCGACTGAGAGATTTGTAGTCCAAATAAGACCAGACATGGTAGAGGACGTCCTCCGGCAGCTGGGACAGCAGCATGCTGACGGCTCGGCTCTCTGTCAGCCCGGACACCGACCTACTGTCAAAACAGCGGCTATTAAACACGCTAAAATATGTTTCATCTTCAGAAAGCTACTCGACAGGGTAAACAGGAAGCCATTGCAGCAATGAGCTGAGACGGATGACGACGACGCTGCGTAACTGGACGTGATGACGTATGTGCTGGGATCTCTTGTGCCTTCAGTGTGTCTACATCCAGATATAGCCATTCTTACCTTTTATTTTTATTGTTTCAAAATGAAACTAAACAGTACAATAAGATCAGTTTAACTCTAAATAAATAAATAAATACCTGAGCAAACCAGAGCAAATTGTTTCAATTTCAAACATGGGGAGAACAAACTTAACAAACATGGCCCAAAAATTTCCAGAAGACCCATATTATGATGTGTGTGTGTGTGTGTGTGTGTGTGTGTGTGAGAGAGAGAGAGAGAGAGAGAGAGACTATTCTGCAAAACAACTGCTCTTAAAAGTAAACTTTAATTGACAAAAATGAAATAAAATCAACTACTCAAGTACATGCAACAGAGTAAATGTAATGCATCCCACCACCCACCACTGCCAAATACTCACCAAAGCACAAATGTGGAGTAATACACTGCTGAAAATAGATCCCAGCAATTACGCTATTTTGTCTTGTCTGAGCAGCATTTGGTAAAAACTATAATAACCAGTGATTTAAAAAAAAGGGGAAAAAAAGAAAGAAACTGATCATTACTGAAAAATGAAACTATGTAAATTTGTGAGCTGTTTTAAAAGATTGGAACAAATGGGTCACGGGCAGGGACAGTACTGAGAGATGGACTAACACATTGTTGGTTGGGGTCTTTATATAGATTTGCTGACAACAGGGAAATTACACAATACTGGTATCCTTGCAGCATAAAAGATCATTTTCAGACTCATGATTACGATCCATGACATCTCTTTAATTACTTCGCTGTGATCTTTCGCAGCATTGCAGGGGACACATAAAGAAAAACACAAAATTCAGGTGCCAGGTGACAATTCATGCATATAGGCTGCTGTAGCTTTGCAGGGCGATGAGCTCACATTTATTCATGTGTCGCAGCAACAGTTAACCTGAGGCTGAAGTGTTCTTGGTAAAAGGCAAGGTGGCTGCTTCTCTGAACTTGTTTTTATTGTGTCTCTTAATTACAGATGCAGACGTTCAGGCACAGAATGTAACGTACATAACACTCCTTTCTTTCCCCAGAAAGACTTCTCAGCCAATTAACCACCATGGTGGGCACTTCCTTCAATAAATCACCACAAAACAATACACATGAACAGGTTTTACCCAGTATTACAAGATAATAATAATGCAGCAATGGTCTCAGGATGTCTGCATTCAAATATTTATTCTCCTGCAGATAAAATTTTCTCATTACCAGCTGTCACAACGTTGAAACGGCAGGTGTGTGTGTGTGTGTCATGATGGCAAAATGAGGTCCTGAGGATTGTACCACAAAGAAAGTTCAATAGTCAAGATGTCTTTAACTTGAAAGCCTCAGTCAGAGACAAAGGATACCAAAAAGGTGGGTATGAACTGCCTCTTTTATCCTTGGATTTCTTCCTCAGGGTCTGTGCGTGTTCCCATAAAATGAGTTAAATGTTCAGCGGGTCACTTGATGTGTAGAACTGCCACTTCCTTTGAAGAATATTAAAGAAGTATTACAGTTAAAAGCAACACTGTCACTTCAATTGGTGGCATCTTTCTGGTAGACAATGTGAATTTAGAAGTGAATATATATGTTTTACCACATTGTTTATTTCTAATATGACAGAATTCTACACCTCTCAGTTTGAATTGTTTTATTCAACAACTGCATTTACTGAAGCTACCCCATTATGATAAAGATGTGGAAATTATTTTCAGTTTTTTGGTACATAAAAATGAAATAAATTTTGTTGATTAAAAATGAACTGCAATTAATACCAATACACCAATCCATTTTATAAGTGGTGTTGTATCAGCTGCAATATACCAGCAGTCTAAAATAGACTTCAGCCAATCAGGACCAAGAAAAAGTGGTAATGTTATGGTTGTTTGAAAGAATTATAGGATATTTCATTTGCAACTAAATGTCATACTGATTCATAATATGGTGAACTGTAAATGAATGCTAGGCCTAGCAACAATAAAGTAAAACAATACTCATCACTGATAAAACTTCTGCAGGTTTCACTGGCAAAAAACCCAACAACAATGTGATACATTGTATCATATTGCAATGGCATGGCTTTGTTTTTTTGTGGCATTTATGTAACGTTATGGCTTAACAAGCTGTATAAAGTGTATTTATGGCATAATATAGTCCCTCAGCTGGTCATCTGTATTGCTCATATGTATACAAACCCTTAGGGACAATTTGGTGCATTGTCCATGCTTTTCATTGTTCATTTGTTTATATCTTGTGCTGTGTTCATGCTTATAGCATAAATTTTGGCATGATTGTGCATTTTTGTTTAATCTTGGAATATCCAGCTCAGCTCCTACACCATGACCCCTTCTGCTGCACTACTTTTCTACAATAGAGAAGCACTTATCAGCATTGGGAAAGGTTGTGTGGGTTTTGGACTGAACGCAGCAGACTGTGATAGAATGGCAACGTGCCAAGCGGCAAGTCAGACCAGAGGGGAGCTTCTCTATCAAGCCTTCTTCTGGCTAATGTCCGGTCGTAGGAGAGTGGATAGATGAGATGCAATTAAAGCTCTGCGCACATCTTCACAGAGAGATTGGGGGCCATTTGGACAAGGGACTCTGATGCAAATTTTGAAAATGCACTGCAGGAATTGAATGATGCCACCAGCAGCAACATGTCCAAGGAACTGGATGGAATTTTCATAGTGGCTGCTGATTTGAATCAACTCATCTTTAAACTCCAAAGATGCAGCAAGATCAAGAACAAAAGTGATTTCATTTTTTAAACTTTTAAACTTTAAAAAAATGACCAATAAATCTACCTTCTACGTTCATAAGTGCAAAAAAAATACAATTGAAACTGTATTTCCACTAGGTACACTGTCACAATCAATGTTGCTGCAAATTATATGTATCAATATGTTTAAATATCTATTAATCTACCAATCTATCTATAAAAATTAACAAAAAAAATCTTAACACTAAATCCACTGATTAGTTTTTTCCAGTGCTTTCAAATGTCCCCCTCTCACTCAGTAACAATAATCAATTAATTTTCTTATTTTCACTCAGATCCAGAATGGTTTAGATTTCGCTCCTCGTCTCATATTGTGAGGTAAACAGACATTGTGCAACAGAATGTAAGTGGAATCCAGCCCAGCACAGCCCTGAGGCCTGTTTAGTCACTAAAACTGCCAGGGTTGTGTTACGGTCAAATGATTACCAAAAGTTGATTGACCTTGTGACATTTTACAAGGCGCTTAACCGTTTAGCATCAGTAGCATCAATTTGTGCTCATTCACATCATGAGGGTCCTCAAGCCTTCAGTTACGAGTGGCATCCCTGCAGCTCTTTGATCAGCTGAGCACAACCGCAAAGAATTGAAATATGCAGATTGTTTTTCTCTTTCTTTAAAAAAAAAAAAAAAAGACATGTCCCCTTGATGAAAGCTCTCTAAAAGGCCATGTCCCAAACACTGGGCCGTCGAAAAAAATCATTTATGGTTGGCTTTCCAGCTGAACTGTCATGGCTAAAAGGAAATGAAGAGGTTGGGAGGAGGGTTGCGGGGAGTGGAGGGGACGTTTGGGGGTTTTGGTGGGGGTGTTTCAAGGGGGCTATGGAAGGAGGGGTCTTCCTTTGATCTTTTTAGGGCAGCAAAGAGTGTGTGTGTGGGTGGGGGGGCTGGCAAACACATTTAGCTGGTAATTGTTCAGATCAGACTGACAATCAGTCATCAGTCATTGGAAATGCATGGACAAACAAAAGTTTACAGCTCCAATTGGAAAAGTCAACAGGTCTCGCATAAGGCCTGTACATAAACAATGAAACTGACGAGCTGCAGCTTCACTTTGATCAGTTGTTTGCGTTTCAATTATCCAGCCTGGTCAAACTGGTGGCTTTTGTTAGCGCTGCTGAATGGGGGCTTGGCTTTAATGGGCCGCCTGTCATTTTTGATAGAGAATCTGTCCACCTTACTGCCTCTGAGCTCAGTACACAAGAACATCCTCACACAAGTGTGAGTTAGCAGCTCAGTACAGTGCAGCGTCACATCACTACTGGCGGTCACTAATCACACACAAGCTGTTCTGTCACGTTCCTAGAGTAAAACAGTGTTAACCCTTTAACCCGCTGAAACCTGGAGCCACATCACTTTCCTTATGCTGCTCTGAGACACTTTTCACAAGTAGTTAAACCTTTGGACCCAAAGCAAATTGGAGCAATTTCTTTCAAAAATATTAGAAAAAGACACCTTGGTAATAATTGTTTCACAGATAAATAGATTTAGATTTTTTTTAAAGATATGTAAAAATATCTTGGGAAAAAACATGTTTATAATTATTTATTACATATTTAAAATTATGTTAGAAAATTAATATATATTTTAAAGCACTTTTACCATGTGATTTCCATGTTTACTTGTTTTCTAACTTTCTTTTACTTTAGAAAAATATAATTTTATTTTATTTAACTTTTTCTTAATGAATTTTCAGATAATTTATTGTACTTTAAACCAATTTCTTGTGTTTGGTCATTTGATTTGTTGCTCATATCTGTTCCTCCCACGTTTTGAGATAAATCAGGCCAATTTGCTCAGGTTTCGAAGGATTAACACCTGGATCAACATTAGTTTTCCTGTTCCGCGTTTAGATGCCTTTAACTCGCATTTAGACCTCTGAAATCTGGGAGAATTGTTGTTGTTTGTTTTTTTATTTACTTTTTTAAACTTTAACTTATTTTCATTTAATTTTCTTGTAACTTTTAACAAATTTCTTGTTTGTATTTTCTTTTTGCTTTTTACTAATTTCTTGCTAAATTTTGATTTTTGCTTGTTGCCTTCTTCCTCTATTTTTAAAAGAAATCAAGCCAATTTGCTCAGGTTTTAAAGGGCTAATTTCAATGTAAAAATAACATTTTTGTTTTAAGTTAATAGAGTTGGTGTCTGGGCTGCCTTAAAATTTTAGGCTGAGTGAATTCGATATGACAGTTTGGAATAATTTTGTCATCGTTCAACTTGTCTTCTCAGATTCAGTCAACTTAAAAATTTAGGGCTGTGCCTCACACACCAGGATAGATAAAAGAAAGCAGGACAGCAATCAAATACAAATGCATATTCAGCAAACACAAACAAATGAAACAGCTCAAAGTAAAGACCAATAATGGATCAAAGCACATATAAAAAGAAAATAATCAAGAGAATTATGAGAAAGACAGAAATTAGAAGTGCATCTTGAGAGAAAAATTAAGAGAGAGCAGAGAGCTCTCTATTCAAAGACCCTAAGGTAAGCTGTTCCAGAGGGCTGGAGCCCTAACAGCAAATGTCCTGTCACCACTAGTTTTCAGTCTTGACAAGGCTGCACTAGAGAACAATGGACTTGTGAGTAATGTTTTGCCATTGCATGTAGGGCCTTAAAAGTCAAGACTAAAATTAAAAAATCAACTCTAAAATGAACAGGCAGTCAGTAGGCAGGTTTCCATTAGCCCTCAAATTGCACAAATTGAAATTGCAAACAAAAAATATACCTAATATATAAATGTGTATAACATATGTATATCCCATTTATCGCAAAAGTTTTTAAGCTCAAGAGATGGTATTTCAGGCGGTTCAAAAAAGCCATTTCACAAAGCTGCAATGGAAACACTTTTGTCACTTTTATGTTTAACATAGGTCATTAGATAATCTGGAAGTTTTGAATTCACAATTCCTCTGTGAAACTGTGAACTATCATCTCCCAGAAAGCCCTCATACGTGGCCGCTCACATGTGTAAGGGGCATGTCTTTCCATTATCGCTTCATAACATGCCTATGTGGCCTTGGATTGGAAATAATGACGGCAAGTGTGGTGGCTGCAATAGACATAAATCTGCTACTGTTTCGAACATCCATCGCCATGCTGCTTGGAATGTCATAGCCAGAGAAGTAACAGAACATCACTAAATGGCAACAGTCATCTCACAATTGTGTTTTAGTGACATTTTGAAAACATAAGTTTTGCATAAATCTGTAGTGGAAACCTGCCTAGTGAGTGAAGCTTTAATAGGGTAGATGTGATCATGCTTATGTAATTTGATTAAAAGTCTGACAGTACCACCTGAGATAATACATTTCCTAGATCCTAGATTGGAGCCCTGTGGCACCCCATCCATAAAAAATGCTAGAGAGGAGGTAAAGCTATTAACATTCAACATCAAATTTTATGTTAGAAAAGTATCAAGAGAACTAATCCATGTTCTCAACCTGTCAATAATAATGCTATGATGCACTGTGTCAGAGATGGCACTAAGCTGAAGCAGAACCAACACGGAGCATTCACCTGCATCAGCCTACGTCAGGATGTCATGGAGAATTTCGACAAGGACCTCTCTGTGCTGTGTTGCACACAGAATAAAAGATGAATAACAGGCATAAAAACAACCAAACAATTCTATTCTGTCTATCACACAAACAACAACAGAAAGAGAAGGAAAGCAAACACTAAATCTATACTACAGGGAGAAAGCTGAGAAATGGAGAAGACCATAAAAATAAAAGAAAAGCAGTACAAATGCTGAAACTTAACCATTGAAACTTTAAGTGACATCACATTTGTTGTGCTGTTTTCAGATGTCTTTTACAAGTATTTAAACCTTTGAACCCTCAGCAAATTGCAATTTCTTTGGGAAAAAGATTTTTTAAAAAAGGCTAGGGAAAATGTCTAGGGAAAAACACTAGGGAAAAACTACATTTAAAGCTAATTATTAAAAGTATATATTAAAAATTATGTTATAGAATTATAATTTTAAGCACCTTTTCCAGGTAATTTCCATCTCCTATTATTTATTTATGTTTTTCATGTTCTCTCTTTTTTTAAACACATTTTTATGTAATTTCCTTGCACTTTTACTGATTTCATATTAATTTATTTCTTAAGTCATTTCTTCTTTAGTTGCTCATTGCCTTCTTCCCATGTTTTTTAAAAGAAATCAAGCCAAATTGGGTGGGTATATAAAAGTACTGAATTTTGAAACTTTATATTTGTGACAAAATAATTTGGACATTTAGTGAAGACCTTTGATATTTCATATATTATTTTAAAGTGAATAAGTTTAGTCTTTATTTCCCTTGGCACCAGTTTGCACCATTTCTTATCCGTAATGTCAAATTCCTTATGAGGCAGTGGACAGATTTTGGTAGACTTACTAAAAGTTAATAATATCCTGGTACTTCGAGACAAGTCTTAGACAAGTCTATAACGAGTGCTCTAACCTATCATTAACTTTATTTTCTAAAAGGGCAGCAGTGGTTCCAAATATACTAAAAAGTGACAATTTTGGAGGTATCTTCATACCTGATGAGCAAATAATATTCCTGATGACGGTCCTCATAGAAGTTCTGATTACTATTGATATATGACTCTCCCACCGTCTCCAGCTCAAAGTCAGCCCAGAGGACCAACAGGAGCTGCTTCTCTCTGGGAAAATCCTCATCTTCCTGATTGTTTCAGAGCGTATACAAGTGGCTGGAGGTTGTAAGTGCTTTTTGATGGGGGCAGCTTCTGTGTGGCTTGTGGCATTCGAAGCTGCTTAGGGAGGCAGGGTCACGTTCTCTGGTCACCCCTGCTATTCTACGGCCTCCACGGGGGGGTCGAGACAGGGGTTAAATTGCTCCCTAAGCAAATGAAGAGTGTAGCTGTGTTTGTTTATCCGGGGTTAAGGATGATGGTTGCGGCTCAATAAAATGGATGAAAGCGATGTCCCCCCCCCCCCTGTTTTTTGGCTCTGGAATTGCTCCACATTTGCATGGCAGCATTGGCGACACAGAAGGTGTGATTTTTCCCACAAGCCAGTTTACTGAGGTTTGCTGAGGTTCACTCTGACTTTACAGATGCTGGAGGCTGTGGTGGGGGCTGTAATGGAGAGGGCAGACTAGGGCCCTAATTGAATCAATTTCCACAAAGTCCTCTGGTCTCCATAGGTTCTGCAAGTCCTGCATTTGAAAAAAAAAGAAAAAGAAATTAAATTTATTAAGTAGTCTACAAAACCATACTCTTTAAAACTATCCAAACTGCATTTGAACAGTATGTTTTTATTGCTATCAGGTTACATCATTGAGTTATCACCAATAGCTGGCTTTAATTGATTGATTTAGTGTCTGTGAGCTTCTATGGGAAGTCCTGAGGGACATACTCTGTTAATCCAATGTGGAAGGAGTTAAGCAGATTAATGCCATGTATTGTCAAGACCATTTAATTCAGTGCTTTGTGTTAAAACAGCCCTTCATCTACCAGGATTAACTGCTGAAGGAAGTTGACAAGTGTTCATGTATCTCAGATCATAGGAATTACATTTATGAATTTTGAAAATAGGTGCAGGTCCCCTTAAATTAAGAAAAGTATTTGTTGCAGCCTTAATTAATTGCAAAGGTCAATTAAGTATCCAAAACATTCAAACTATTCTTAAACTTTTTCAGCTTTTGTCATTTAATGTTCCATCTACCTGGGTGCTATGCCAAGCACTGCACACACAACACTGCACACTACATAAACCACACTGTACACTGTGTGCACTATGCTGCACACCACACACACTATGTACACTATACTGTACACTATGCAAATGATGCTGTGCACTACATACTCTGTGTCCACTGCACTGTACACTATGCAAATGATGCTGTGCGCTACATACACTAGGCTGTACACTATGCTGTACAACATGTGCAGTATGCTAGGCACAATGCACACTATACTGCACACTATGTTGTTCACTACACTACACACACTATACTATACACTGTGTAAACTATGGTGTGGACTATGTATACTATGTCATACACTACATACACTATGCTGCCCACTACATACACCATGCTGTGCATTACACACTGTACTGTTCACTATAAACACTACATGTATACTAGACTAACACTCTGAATTAAGCAAGTTCAAGATGATTTCATGATTTCATGGGGCATCTCTATGGGGATGAGCTGAGAATTCAAACACACTGAGGCATATCTTCTGTGGCAAATGAAATTGAGAAAAAAAACCTAGAACCAAAGAGAGCTAAGAAGAGTCAAGTAAAGCTGAAACAAGCATTGCAAACAAGGCATTACTTTTGTTTAAAAGAAACAGTATATATATATGTTGCAATTTGCAGGACAAATTCTTATAAAAGGCATCTGAATGCATACACACACAAACAAACCTGATGTCCATCCAGGTTCTAAAGGGTTAATCAGCAGGTGCTGGAACTATTGGCTCTCCTGCTGGCAAACAAAATGCAAACTAACACAGAGAAACGAACCCACTCATACATACACACACACACACACACACTAGTTCTTGGTGAGATTGTCCAATCAAAGGCTTGGTTGTGTTAAAAGGTGGGAAATTTAAGAATAACATTGAAGATACTGAGAGTTACAGAACCTGAAGGAAAATTAAAGCCTAAAAACAAACACAGTGGTATCATCCCCACCACAGCAAAGGGCTCCGACTGTGACACGCTGCTATCTGCTAAAAAGGAAGGGGTGGGGGTGCTGCTGGTGACCTTATTATCCCTGTTGGGATCAGACTAAGAATACCCTCCCTGTTAGCTGTCCCTGGTCAGGTTTCATACGGGGACAAACCAAAGGCCACAGCATGTCATTCTGATCCTTTGAGAGGTGCCGGTGTCTGAAGGTTAACACCGACACTAGAAAAAAAAGCACCTGTTTATTTTTCAACAAACCTCCAAATAAAAAAAATAAATCCATAATAGAAACCAGGAAATGATTGATGACAAATTTAAAAGTATCTCTTTAAGCCCCAAACCCCTACATTTTAGAGCAAGAAATAAGCCATTAGACGCAAAGTCTTTTTTAATTCACTTTTCTAGGGAAGACGCACTTAATGTAAGACCATAGGTGTACATCATGGGAGTATATGTGGGGGACATGCCCCCCTCAATATTTGAAACGTGCATTTGTCTCTAAAGAAATGTCCGCCATATGATCGTTGTGCTGCGTAGCCTAGGCAAGTGGCCGGGGCCATTTGGAGCATTTGTTTGGTTGCTTTGCAGTTACATATCCATAGTTGGCAATGGGGTTTCTGTGAAATTTTGTTAATTTAAATTATCTAAAACACATCAAAAACATAAATACACAAATCTGTCCTTATAACTTATAACTTATAACTCGGAAGATGCACAGACAAAACACGATGCACGTTTTTTTTCCCACAAATGCAACATGCTTACATTATTAGCACAATGACATTTCACATTGCAAATATTTGCCTTCTAGCGGCCTGTCCTGTACTTATGTGACACCATTCTAAATCAGACACAAGACTTAAAATGCTGTTGTGTGAGGTCTTTTTTTATTTTTCTATTTTATTTTTATTTTTTTTTTACACAGAGGTTGCACTATAGGGCCACAGCGCATATACCGTCCCTGCATTTTTACACAGAACCAACCAATGGCAGCATCATTCTGCTCCAGTGTCTGTTATATGGAGGCCGATCTCGTCCTCTGCTCGGAGGGTAAGGAGCTCCTGAACCTCATTGTTTTCCCAGTTTGCAGACAATTACGGCCACTGTTGTTGTTGTTTTTCACTAGCAAGGACCACACCTCAATCGGAATTAATTTTAACAATTTATTGACGTGAATGTAGATTTGGTATAAACATTGATGTTGGATTATTGGAATGGATGGTTGAGTGCGGTGTGGAAGCCGTGGGAATCCGCCCGTCATTGGGCACAGATCCCCAAACAGCGTCATTATATGAGAGAGGAAAAGCCGATTTGAGATCTCTTAGGTCGGAACGGATGTAACGGTGATAAGCTTGGGAGGACCATCTGCCCATGATCTGAATAAAGTGTTCCGGTATACCGCTGCGGGAAGCCGAGGTGGCAGTCTGATTCTGAAAGAATGTCCGGAGTAATTCAAGGGAGAGATGCCTGACACGGGACCTGATGGAAATGTTGGTGGAACTGAAGCCGGTAACCACCTGGCCGGATTCAGATGCAAACAGAGGGTCATCTTGGGATTTGTTTGTAGATGTCCACACGGGCGCCCAGCGCTCATCGCTGACATCGGGCCGACGAGCCGGGCAGAGTCGAGACAACGGCGGGAGGTGCCACCATCCTCCGCTGCGATGGAGTAGGAGAACCGCAGGCGGCGCAGGGGCTGCACGGGGCGACTGCGTCCTCTTCTTTCCGCTGAGGGTGGCGGACCAGGAGATGCAGAGGAACCATCGGCCAAGCCGCACATCTGGATGGTGAGCAGAGAGGAGCCGGGTGGAACATGGACCATGGAGGCAACCGAGGGGCCGGGCGTCGTTGCACTGTCAAGTCGGCGTCTCCGGCACGGATGCGACAGAGAAGTTGTCGGGCGCGGACCCTGAGGACGCCTGCACGGCCAGATGGAGACGGCGAGGGCCATCGCCACGCTTCGACCAAGGTTGTCATCCGATGGGGACAGAGACAGAATCCATAATTAGGGTGAGTGAGCGAACCGCAGCCACTGAGAGCGAAACTACGCAGGTGGTGTCGGCACGCCGCTTCGTGCAGTAATAACGAACGAAAGGGGGAGATCGGGTTAGGAGGATATTTAAGCCGGAGGAAGAGGCGCGTTGAGGTGCGTAGAGGTGTGGTCCTGCTCCTGAAACTCTGCTATAAAGCTTCACTTAATTAATTAATTAGCTGCAGAGGTAACAGCTATTTTTTAAATCTCCCGCAGTGGGTTGCATACTCACATTGTAAAAACCTCATGCCCATGGTCATGCCTTTCCAGCTTTACATTTTGCACAGACCTTGTTTCGGGCTGTGACTACCTCCGCTTCCTGACTTAGAGCTGAGACAACTCTGCCCCTCCTTTCCATGATTGGACATTTTATAAAAAAATGTGAAGGTGACATAACAGCGTGATATTCCTGCAGTGTAAATGGGGCTATCAACTTCACCATTGATTGCTTCTAATCTGTAAAATAAAAGTTAACAAAAGCTTTGTCTCCAGTTTACAGCTTGGTTGTCAGCTTATACCTCATTCCCACCACAATCAGCAGGTGCACGCAAGTTTTTAAACAGGGGTAAACCCGCTAAATGTCTGAATGTCTCACTGCCACATTTACCACTGGAGGGCAACTTTCTGTCTGCTGGCATGTGTGTGTGCGTGCATGCGTCTGTGCGCTTGTCTTTTGGTGAGTTGGTGACCTCACTAACAGGCAAGAGAACAGGTGAACAGTAGACAGCAGCAGGAACAGATGTCTTAGAAAAACTTTTCAGTGCTTTCTTCATGTTATTTATCTCTGTATTTGGATTGGTGTTTTAGCTGCTTTGGTGGACATGAACAATAATGACTGAAGGCGCATCATTGTATCTCGCCAACAGCTGAAATTAGCTTGTTTACCCAGGTGTTGCATTCCCATCAATGCTAATCGGAGGCCATGTCTACTGCAGACTCATCTGACCCTGGTGTGAATGCCAATCGTACGCATTCCCATAGCATATAAGAGCCAGATCTTAGCGGGTGTTACCGGGTTTATTGTGCAGTGGAAATGAGGCTTTAGAAAATAAACAGGTCTGCATTGCAACAACTTGTAATGAAGCTTTTAGAGAGGTGCACATCAGACTTCGCGTCTACTCTTTAGACTGTAGGGATGACATAACAGCTCCCTAACAGTAAAGCCAAAACATCTGGATCACCCCTGGTGTCTGACTGCAGTATAAGTCATAAAGCACGCCCCTCTATGTTAGTGAATGGAGCCGTATCCAGGATATTTGGGCTTCATTTCTGTACAGTGGAGTTAAGTGAGGACATGTCATCTATATTTATATACCATCTATGGAGCCAACACATACAATGAACAAATGAACTCATTTTTGCCTTGAGATGAGTGATTTGTGTACATAAATGAGCACCACCTAACATTAACCCTTAGGGCCCACTTTGATATTACACACACTTATCGCACTGCTGATAAAATGCGCTTTTTAAAATCAAGGTAGAAAAATATTAATATGATTTTCACGTTCACCACTTTTTTTTTTTTTACTCACACCTGTCCTAATCATCAATGTCAAATATTTGTTAATTGTTGGAATGTTAACCCTTTAAATGCCAGGTTTTGGTCATGATGCCACTATGTTTCAGATTAAAAAAAAAACCCACAAAAATGTAATTATTTTCAATGAACTTCATGCTAATGCTAATGCTACTTGCTAAGTAGATAATTAATATGATGATTATCACAGTCTAGGGTATGTCAATAATTAGCAGTGACAATGTTTTTTTTTATACATTATTTTTTGTGCAGTGCCAAATTTCATTCATTCTTATTGTTCTGTACACAAAATGCACTTTTCAACATCAGGCCATAAAAAATATTAGACATTAACATGATTTCTTCTTTTATTGAGTTTATTGTTTTTTTAACCAACATCAGCCCTAATCATAAATATGAAATATATCTTAATAAAAAAAGAAGGTTTCTGTCATGATGTCAATTCATTCAATTCATTGATTAGCAACGTTGATTGAGACAATGCACCTTGTGGAAATAGCATGTATTTTCTCCATATGCCAAAAAATAAATTAAAAAAAGGCATCATCAGATGGAAAATAGTATAAATGACTAATTTAAGGTAAAGCTCAGAATGCACCCAGAAATAATATAATTCATGTTTACTGTATATGCTTTGATGGCTGTGGGATCAAAAATTTTAGTGGGTTTCAATGGCACATTTTTGCACTTAACGGTATCAATGTACGAATTTAGTTTCCTTAGACTTATTGTAGGACTTATTGTAGGAGCTGAGCTGGAAATTCCAAGATTGAACGAAGATACTCAATCTTGCCAAAATTTGCATTAAAACAGCCAAAATTAGCAAAAGGTGAACAATGAAAGGCATGTAAAATGCACCAAACATGCATCAAAGGTTAAACATGTTGTACTGAATCCAATTTGCACTTTAAGATGAGATTGTCCGTGGTCAGACAACTGTTACTGTTTATGTCAAATATAACTGGTACTGACATCGTGTTGTCCTGGATGTACCTTCAACGTATTATTTAACTTAATTATGATAATCTGAGAGCATAGGTAAGTCACGTGTCTTACAGGTGTGGTACAGGTGCTATCAGACTGAGCTCAGAAGTATTAACACACAGCTCAGTACGTATGCACAGAAGATTACACTCCTCAGCAAACTGCTGTGTGTCTTTTCAAGGTTTCACAAATGGGCCCAAAGCACGTATGTACCAAACAAGAGTTTAATATCAGTATTTAATGTACATTTATTACACATTTTAAATAAATATTCCATCCTTAAAATTATTTTACACATCCTCAAATAAAAATATATTTATATATGTATAAAAACAAACATTCAGTGGGCAACGAGAACACAAGAGGGTAAGGGTGAGGGGGAGCGGGCGTGTCGGGTGCCTTACACACTGCATTTTGTACACATCAATATTACAGTCAGAACCTGTGATTATCAAATGTAGCTGCCACATTGTTCCATCACTGTGTGAGAGCGACACAGAACCATCCCAGTCAGGATGCTTAAAACACTGCAGTGTTACCGCCACACGCTTCTGCAACGTTTACCCAACGACAGTGTGTGACAGTTTGTGTGTGAATGCAGCGTTCCTGGCAGTCACGGTCAATCAGGGCCCTTCAAGTCTCCCTTGAGCAGCAGGCGAGAGTCCAAAAACAGACTCCACTGGTCAAATGAAATAAAAAACAACAACACAGTGCACTCTACTAAGAGTCTCGATAAGTCAGACAGTTAGTGATGTGCATCTACAAACACACAGGTCAGTACTAAGTCTGGAGTACAAAAATAAATTCTCATGTTTTTGTCTATGTACAGCTTTTTTTTGAGAAAAATAGAAAACAACCTACATATTAAGATATAGTAATGCTCAGTATAAAAATGTTTACAAACAAATTTAAAAGTATCTCTTTAAGCCCTAAACCCCTACATTTTAGAGCAAGAAATAAGCCATTAGACGCAAAGTTTTTTTTAATTCACTTTTCTAGGGAAGACGCACTTAATGTAAGACCATAGGTGTACATCATGGGAGTATATGTGGGGGACATGCCCCCCTCAATATTTGAAACGTGCATTTGTCTCTAAAGAAATGTCCGCCATATGATCAAGTAAAGTGCGTAGGTAGGCAAGTGGCCGGGCCATTTGGAGCATTTGTTTGGTTGCTTTGCAGTTACATATCCATAGTTGGCAATGGGGTTTCTGTGAAATTTTGTTAAATTAAATTATCTAAAACACATCAAAAACACAAATACACAAATCTGTCCTTATAACTTATAACTTATAACTCGGAAGATGCACAGACAAAACACAATGCACGTTTTTTTTCCCACAAATGCAACATGCTTACATTATTAGCACAATGACATTTCACATTGCAAATATTTGCCTTCTGACTAGCGGCCTGTCCTGTACTTATGTGACACCATTCTAAATCAGACACAAGACTTAAAATGCTATTGTGTGAGGTCTTTTTTTATTTTTCTATTTTATTTATTTATTTTTTTAACACAGAGGTTGCACTATAGGGCCACAGCGCATATACCGTCCCTGCATTTTTACACAGAACCAACCAATGGCAGCATCATTCTGCTCCAGTGTCTGTTATATGGAGGCCGATCTCGTCCTCTGCTTGGAGGGTAAGGAGCTCCTGAACCTCATTGTTTTCCCAGTTTGCAGACAATTACGGCCACTGTTGTTGTTGTTTTTCACTAGCAAGGACCACACCTCAATCGGAATTAATTTTAACAATTTATTGACGTGAATGTAGATTTGGTATAAACATTGATGTTGGATTATTGGAATGGATGGTTGAGTGCGGTGTGGGGAAGCTTCGGTGGGAATCCGCCGTGGCTCCCGGGCACGACAGATCCCCAAAAGCGTGCATTATATGAGAGAGGAAAAAGCCGATTTGAGATCTCTTAGGTCGGAACGGATGTAACGGTGATAAGCTTGGGAGGACCATCTGCCCATGATCTGAATAAAGTGTTCCGGTATACCGCTGCGGGAAGCCGAGGTGGCAGCTCCGATTCTGAAAGAATGTCCGGAGTAATTCATGGGAGAGATGCCTGACACGGGACCTGATGGAAATGTTGGTGGAACCGGAAGCCGGTAACCACCTGGCCGGATTCAGATGCAAACAGAGGGTCATCTTGGGATTTGCTTTGTGATGTCCACACGGCGCTCCAGCGCTCATCGCTCGACATCGGGCCGACGAGCCGGCAGAGTCGAGACAACGGCGGGAGGCCGTCACCATCCTCCGCTGCGATGGAGTAGGAGAACCGCAGCGGCGCAGGGCTGCACGGGGGCGACCGCGTCCTCTTCTTTCCGCTGAGGGTGGCGGACCAGGAGATGCAGAGGAACCATCGGCCAAGCCGTACATCTGGATGGTGAGCAGAGAGGAGCCGGGTGGAACATGGACCATGGAGGCAACCGAGGGGCCGGCGGCCGGTTGCACTGCCGAAGTCGGCGTCTCCGGCACGGATGCGACAGAGAAGTTGTCGGCGTCGGACCCTGAGGACGCCTGCACGGCCAGATGGAGACGGCGAGGGCCATCGTCACGGCTTCGACCGAAGGTTGTCATCCGATGGGGACAGAGAGACAGAATCCATAATAGGGGTGAGTGAGCGAACCGCAGCCGACTGAGAGCGAAACGCTACGTGGTGTGTCGGTACGCGCTCGTGCAGAATAACGAGAACGAAAGGGGGAGATCGGGTTAGGAGGATATTTAAGCCGGAAGAGGCGCGGTTGAGGTGCGGTAGAGGTGTGGTCCTGCTCCTGAAACTCTGCTATAAAGCTTCACTTAATTAATTAATTAGCTGCAGAGGTAACAGCTATTTTTTAAATCTCCCGCAGTGGGTTGCATACTCACATTGTAAAAACCTCATGCCCATGGTCATGCCTTTCCAGCTTTACATTTTGCACAGACCTTGTTTCGGGGCTGTGACTACCTCCGTTCATGACTTAGAGCTGAGACAACTCTGCCCCTCCTTTCCATGATTGGACATTTTATAAAAAATGTGAAGGTGACATAACAGCTTGATATTCCTGCAGTGTAAATGGGGCTATCAACTTCACCATTGATTGCTTCTAATCTGTAAAATAAAAGTTAACAAAAGCTTTGTCTCCAGTTTACAGCTTGGTTGTCAGCTTATACCTCATTCCCACCACAATCAGCAGGTGCACGCAAGTTTTTTAAACAGGGGTAAACCCGCTAAATGTCTGAATGTCTCACTGCCACATTTACCACTGGAGGGCAACTTTCTGTCTGCTGGCATGTGTGTGTGCGTGCATGCGTCCGTGTGTGCGTTGTCTTTTTGGTGAGTTGGTGTGACCTCACGAACAGGCAAGAGAACAGGTGAACAGTAGACAGCAGCAGGAACAGATGTCTTAGAAAACTTTTCAGTGCTTTCTTCATGTTATTTATCTCTGTATTTGGATTGGTGTTTTAGCTGCTTTGGTGGACATGAACAATAATGACTGAAGGCGCATCATTGTATCTCGCCAACAGCTGAAATTAGCTTGTTTACCCAGGTGTTGCATTCCCATCAATGCTAATCGGAGGCCATGTCTACTGCAGAGTCATTTGACCCTGGTGTGAATGCCAATCGTACGCATTCCCATAGCATTAAAGAGCCAGATCTTAGCGGGTGTTACCGGGTTTATTGTGCAGTGGAAATGAGGCTTTAGAAAATAAACAGGTCTGCATTGCAACAACTTGTAATGAAGCTTTTAGAGAGGTGCACATCAGACTTCGCGTCTACTCTTTAGACTGTAGGGATGACATAACAGCTCCCTAACAGTAAAGCCAAAACATCTGGATCACCCCCTGGTGTCTGACTGCAGTATAAGTCATAAAGCACGCCCCTCTATGTTAGTGAATGGAGCCGTATCCAGGATATTTGGGCTTCATTTCTGTACAGTGGAGTTAAGTGAGGACATGTCATCTATATTTATATACCATCTATGGCGCCAACACATACAATGAACAAATTAACTCATTTTTGCCTTGAGATGAGTGATTTGTGTACATAAATGAGCACCACTTAACATTAACCCTTAGGGCCCACTTTGATATTACACACACTTATCGCACTGCTGATAAAATGCGCTTTTTAAAATCAAGGTAGAAAAAATATACATTAATATGATTTTCTACGTTCACCACTTTTTTTTTTTTTACTCACACCTGTCCTAATCATCAATGTCAAATATTTGTTAATTGTTGGAATGTTAACCCTTTAAATGCCAGGTTTTTGTCATGATGCCACTATGTTTCAGATTAAAAAAAACCCACAAAAATTTAAGTATTTTCAATAAACTTCATGCTAATGCTAATGCTACTTGCTAAGTAGATAATTAATATGATGATTATCACAGTCTAGGGTATGTCAATAATTAGCAGTGACATTGGTTTTTTTTTTTATACATTATTTTTTGTGCAGTGCCAAATACTTACATTCTTATTGTTCTGTACACAAAATGCACTTTTCAACATCAGGCCATAAAAA
Organism: Plectropomus leopardus; assembly: GCF_026936395.1. Classification (NCBI taxonomy): domain Eukaryota; kingdom Metazoa; phylum Chordata; class Actinopteri; order Perciformes; family Serranidae; genus Plectropomus; species Plectropomus leopardus. The sequence continues at coordinate 33,016,320 of NC_142188.1, read as the reverse complement.
ATATTAGACATTAACATGATTTCTTCTTTTATTGAGTTTATTGTTTTTTTAACCAACATCAGCCCTAATCATAAATACGAAATATTTATTAATAAAAAAAGAAGGTTTCTGTCAGGATGTCAATTCATTCAATTCATTGATTAGCAGCGTTGATTGAGACAATGCACCTTGTGGAAATAGCATGTATTTTCTCCATATGCCAAAAAATAAATTAAAAAAAGGCATCATCAGATGGAAAATAGTATAAATGACGAATTCCAAGGTAAAAGCCCAGAATGCACCCAGAAATAATATAATTCATGTTTACTGTATATGCTTTGATGGCTGTGGGATCAAAAATTTTAGTGGGTTTCAATGGCACATTTTTGCACTTAACGGTATCAATGTACGAATTTAGTTTCCTTAGACTTATTGTAGGACTTATTGTAGGAGCTGAGCTGGAAATTCCAAGATTGAACAAAGATACTCAATCTTGCCAAAATTTGCATTAAAACAGCCAAAATTAGCAAAAAGTGAACAATGAAAGGCATGTAAAATGCACCAAACATGCATCAAGGGTTAAACATGTTGTACTGAATCCAATTTGCTCTTTAAGATGAGATTGTCCGTGGTCAGACAACTGTTACTGTTTATGTCAAATATAACTGGTACTGACATCGTGTTGTCCTGGATGTACCTTCAACGTATTATTTAACTTAATTATGATAATCTGAGAGCATAGGTAAGTCACGTGTCTTACAGGTGTGGTACAGGTGCTATCAGACTGAGCTCAGAAGTATTAACACACAGCTCAGTACGTATGCACAGAAGATTACACTCCTCAGCAAACTGCTGTGTGTCTTTTCAAGGTTTCACAAATGGGCCCAAAGCACGTATGTACCAAACAAGAGTTTAATATCAGTATTTAATGTACATTTATTACACATTTTAAATAAATATTCCATCCTTAAAATTATTTTACACATCCTCAAATAAAAATATATTTATATATGTATAAAAACAAACATTCAGTGGGCAACGAGAACACAAGAGGGTGAGGGGGAGCAGGCGTGTCGGGTGCCTTACACACTGCATTTTGTACACATCAATATTACAGTCAGAACCTGTGATTATCAAATGTAGCTGCCACATTGTTCCATCACTGTGTGAGAGCGACACAGAACCATCCCAGTCAGGATGCTTAAAACACTGCAGTGTTACCGCCACACGCTTCTGCAACGTTTACCCAACGCACAGTGTGTGACAGTTTGTGTGTGTGAATGCAGCGTTCCTGGCAGTGCGGTCAATCAGGGCCCTTCAAGTCTCCTTGAGCAGCAGGCGAGAGTCCAAAAACAGACTCCACTGGTCAAATGAAATAAAAAACAACAACACAGTGCACTCTACTAAGAGTCTCGATAAGTCAGACAGTTAGTGATGTGCATCTACAAACACACAGGTCAGTACTAAGTCTGGAGTACAAAAATAAATTCTCATGTTTTTGTCTATGTACAGCTTTTTTTTGAGAAAAATAGAAAACAACCTACATATTAAGATATAGTAATGCTCAGTATAAAAATGTCTTTAGAGGTTTTGCAGGAGAGCGGAGGAGTGTGCCGGCTGCTGGGAATTTGGTCAGTCTGTCAGTTTCTCCTCTTTCTTTCTGTCTTTCCTCTCGCTCCCCTTCTCAGCGCTCTGATGAGTAGCGTGTGCGTTTAGTCCTTTGACTGAAAGGGTAGTGGATGAAGTCAAAGGGGCGGTGGTGGCTGGAGTGGGCGGGCTGCTGCCCCTTCGGCAGCCTCTTCATGAAATGGACCTCGCGCTGGTGCTGGCGCGTACGCGAACCTTTCCGTGGCCTCCCACGGCGGGTGAAGGCCATGTACCAGCCCTCATAGCGGGCGTTCCTCAGCGCCGTGTAGTTGTTTTCAAGAACGATCTCTGTGAAGATACAGTCGCGGCCTTGTCCGTTCTTCTGCAGAAAGACAAAAACGCAGAAACACAGTTAGTGGGAATGTTCAGAGAAGATTTACAGATGGCAAATATCAGATGTATAAAGGCTTCCCTGTGCAGCCTGTCCCCTGCACACACACACACACACACACACACACACACACACACACACACACACACACACACAGAGCCCTCCCCTCATACATGCGGCATATGCTACAGTCATTACAGATCAGAGAGAGGGGGATGACAGTAAGCGATGACTCTTCTCCCCCCTTAGCAAACATCCAGCAGCCCTTGCGGGTCAGTAGCTGCAGGACGGATCCTCCAGCCATAAAGCCTTAATCAGCCCCCAAGTGTCACTTTCACCTCTGGTTTGATCTCCTGTTGCACTGTGGTTAAATTTAACCGAGCAGCTCTTCTTCAATTGAATCAATAGATCCTTAAATACTCCTCCCCAGTGGTGTGCAGTGACAGTGCACAGCTGGCTGAAGTGTGACCTCCAGTCGCTGATATCACCGAGTGAAAAACACGATCCACCGACTGTACAGTAAGGTCAGCTCAAACAGCTTTCACTGGACTTGGACGCAGCACGAGCCTACTGTAACAAGCAGTGTGTTAAAAATAGTCATCGTACACCCAAAAGACACACTCTCTGTTCATTCTTTCTCTTCACACACACACAAACACACACACACTGGGGCTGGGGCAGGCTGTGACTGGGCCGGTAGCTCGGGGCAGATGGTGTACGAGGCAGGGTGCTTGGTGGGTGGAGGGGAGTGCGTGTGTTTGGGGAGGGGGGGGGTAAGGGAGGCTGGCAGCTCTGTTTATTAGCCGTCACAGTGAGAGAGGGGCACTGAGATAACACACACCTACACACTCACAGAACAGCAACGAATAAACATCCAGGACACTAACTAACTAAACCCCAGCCTAGAAACTCTAATTAACACACCACATATATAATTATCCCAAAAACACACTGTGTACTTGATAAAGACCACCTTACCCAACACATTAGATTACCGTACATAACACTTGATTGCATTGCGCATTGTGTTGTGCGTTGTGTTGAAAGTTTCATTTTGCACGTTGTGAGTTATGCGTTACATTAAGATGTGTTATGTTGCACTGCGTTGTGTTGCGTCACATTAAATTTTATCTCAAGATACAGTCTGCAGGTTGGAATATATACATAAACACGTGTGTGTTTGTGTTTGTGTGTGTGTGTGTGCGCTGTAATCTTCTTATTCTTAACAAATTCCTTGTAAAGACTTTTATGTTTTGGCCTGTTGATGGCTCTCAGCTCTGAGCCCATTGGTTCCTTCTGAAGATGTAAATTTTTTAAAAATTTACATTGATAAAAAAAGGTTTAGTAATTTCCTAAAAGTGCTGATCACCCCAGTTTTTAACAGATGGACAGATGGAAGTAAATAGTGACTTTGTTTGAGATTATTTTTGTGAAGAGCTGGTTGTTTTGGGGTTGGTTGCAGCCATTCAATGGGATTCGTTGATATCAGAAAAATATAGAATAGAACCAATGGTATTACTTAAACTAATTAGTGTGTATCTTAGGTAACTTTTGGAACTATTTTATGAGAGATTCATGTTTTCCTATGCTGTGCAGTGATATCTAACTGAACACACCATGAAAATAGTCCAGGCTCATTCAGAATGGTGTTCATATACTGATACTGTGAACCTGACCTGTATTCACACAAACCTTCTATTCTTAGATGCATCTTCAGATTTCTATAGAGCTTCTATACCTTATTTTTTCACATCTCGCAAAATGCACTCATAGATGCCAACACGGAGTCCCAGAGTGACACACTGAGGACAAATGAGTGATTTTGATTTTCTGCTCTCAGAAATTTGCCTTGAGGTTTTCCTTTACAAAAAGCCCCCAGGACAAACTCAAAATCCTCCTCTAACCTCTCATTGTTTCTGCTTCAGACCAGCTTTTCTCCTCACCTTGCCGATGAGCTTTCCCCTCTTGTTCATGCAGATGTAGAAGCCTGTCTCAGCTCCCTTGATGCGCACTCGGCTCCCAAATGTGTCCGTCTCCACAATGAGTTTAGCTAAATAAATGAAACAGAAAGAGTTTTGTTTTTAGCAACAATAGCTGAGAACAGGGGGGTTGTTAAAAAAATATTAACGTGTCTTTTTGGGTCTGAAATATTCCGAAAACATTCAAAGCTGAATGATTGACTTTTCAGTGCGAATGCATGTGTGAGCGGACATAAAAGCATCGACAACACACGCAGAAAAGCTTGAGTGTGCTTCCAAGCATGCAAACTCTCTTTCCACACACACACACACACACACACACACACACACACACACACACACACACACACACAAACACACACACACACACACACAAAACCTTTGGGACCATTCCTGGGGATTTATGCAAGCTGAAATTCTTGCAAAATGATAAAACCACGTGTCTTTTGATTCTTTGAAAGCTAAAGAGGCAACCCTGGCAGGCTCATCAAGAATTCCTTTTCAAATAAATCTGCATTGACCTCACACATAAAGCTCCACATTTATCTCTATATCCAGAAACATACTGAAAGACACAGGACATATAGACAGTTCGCAGAGCATGACTTTATGTGATGTTGCTTTTCAGCAAGATAAAAAACAATTATTATTTGACTTTTTGCAGAATGACAGATGAGTTTCATCGTCAGTTCATTCAGTGTGTGTGTGTGTGTACACTGCGGTGATTTGAAGTTCTCATAGATATTTCTCCAGAACATTCAAAGCCAAGAGCAGATGACCTCTTATAAAAACCATTTTTTAATCCACATTGTCTCATAAAAATGGTTCCATGGCGTCGACCACAGGGTTACTGAGGTCACACACCCACTGACTAACCACTACACGTCTGAGAGTTAGAGCTGTGGTGAGCTGAGTGACAGGCAGAGTCAGAGACAGTCGTGGGAGACACACACGCACACATTCTCTCTTTCACACTTTCTCATTTCATAGAGAATGACTCCAGTATGAACCTGCTTGCACGCTTTTTTTATGTGCATACAATTACATCCTGCAACATTTGATCCCATTTGCAGAAAACACAACATTATCTACAGATTTTTTTCAGTGGAGTTCCCATATACAACAAAAATTTGTAGGCCAGAGTGGCTGCAAAGCTCGGCAAGGCCCGTTCGGTTCAGGCTGGACGGAGCGGGGTTGAAGGTGGGGGTGGAGGAGGGGAGAGGGGAGCTATGCAGGAAATGTTCGGAAGGTAGAAGTAGGATGACTTCTAATGGCTCTTCCAGATCTGCGGGATCTCTGGAGGATCACCTCCAGCACCATCTACAATCCAGTGGACAGTTTCTCTGCACTCGGAGTTGCTCCAGCAGCACAGGGAAGGAGCACAAATGGTGCAAAGAAGAGCAATTCAACAGTTTGCTTAAAAGGCTTCAAGATAATGTTGATGATAAGAGCGTTTCACTTTTGTCTGGAAATTTCATCATCTTGAAACATGCCAGAAATAGACAAATTTGAATGCCTGAGTGAACGGGGGGAAAAATCTAAATCTGAAGTATTTAAACATTTGAGCCACAAGCAAATTGGCTTGTTTTGTTTTGAGGGGAAAAGGAAATGAGCAACTTGTTAAGAAGTGTTCTGGCTATTGTAATAAATTAATAGATTTAGACAATCATTTTTAAAAACAAGGGAAAATGTTCCAAAACTACACCTATTATTATCTTAATAATTCATTTTAAAAATATTTCAGAAAATTATTATTTTTTAAGAACTTTTTTCCCCCAAGTCAATTCCTTGTCGATTTGATTTTGCTTTTTTTCCGCTCTAAGTTTTTCTCCTCATGTTTTTGAAAGAAACATGCTCAGGTTTTAAAGGGCTAATTGTGTTAGAATACTGGCCTTGAGCCATGTTAACAAAAAATACTGGGAATGATTTTGGTCAAAAAAGAAATGTAGATGTCAAAATAAATCTCGAAAAATATGTTTTAAAACTAGTGTGAAATAATAATAATAATGATAATAATAATAATAATAATAATAATAATAATAATAATAATAATAATAATAATAATAATAAATTGAATTGCAAGATTGTGTAAATTTGCAAGGCCAGATCAAAATCTAATAAGGGCAGATTTTTTTCTTTTCTTTTTTTTAATTTGAATTGTATACCGAAATTCAGTCCAGCGCAGAAAACATGATATTTCCGAGGCTGAAAGGACAATTAAAGATTTATGTTTGGGTCAAGAGGTATAAAGGGAAAAATAAACAATACTTGAAATAAATCCAGATTATCATTTCTTTGCAGTTTCAACACCAAAAATATATAGTATTGTAAACTCCACAAAAAAGGGGGAAAAAAGCGAAATAAACTCAAACATTGGGATGACCCCGGCGGGTTTCACAGGAGGGTTTTTGGCTCCCACAGAGGGTCTCGGTGTTCGTATTAAATTGCAGGGCTTCTCTTACCGTGCACATCTCCATCGTCGGCCATGGCGTTGATCTTCTTGTTGGGCAGGACCTGCACGTGCTTGCCGCTGGTCCGGCTGTACAGCTGGTAGATCCGGATCAACCGGCGGCTCACGCGGTCCGTCACTTTGCTCTGCTCGCTTACATGCTGCGTGAAATTAGGCGGGGACTGATTGGTTACCTGTCAGAAATTAGATGTCATCACAATCATCAGTATGTGTACACCTGTCTTTATTTTATGTGTTAATTTACGCACATAAATCGCGCAAAAATAACCAGAGTTAAATAGGCTAATAATTAAAAAACAAAAAGAAAGAAAAAAAAACAGGAGCAGAGAAGCCAATTGTGTGTCTTTGGGTCACTGTAGGAAATGACTGAGGCTCCTAAACACAGAGGAAAGATTTCCAAACGCAACAACAGCTTGTTGTTGTTTTTCCCAGAGTGACAAGTGTAACAAGTTCCAGGAAAACTGCTGCCAAATCAAATTAACAGCTTCCAAAACAGACGCGCGGTGTGATTACAGGTTGTGCGTACAGGAGAATGCGCGCCACATCGCACAAACACGTTGGATAAATCAGCTAACAGAGCTTTAACTTTAAGCAAAAAAAAAAAAAAAAAAGAAAAAAGTCAGTATTTCAATTCACTTGGATGTCTGTCTCCGCCGCGCTTCGCTGTGATGGAATGACTGCTGCTGATGGAAACATTGGCCCAGGTCACTTTTAAACCCCACGACATTTTTCACAAGACTCGCAAGCATTTCCCGATGCCCCGATGCCCCGTCTGTGCCCACGCGTCCCGTGCCAGGGCCGGTATGTTCATCAGCAACCTGCCAGCAGGCCGCGCGCCCCCGCTGTCCGGCGCACCGTGGGAGCCATCCGATATTGTTGTATCACATAATGTTATGATGATCCTTCACCTTTCCTCCTCGCGCTGTTACTGCGCCGCGCATCGCGAGCTCCGACTGCCATATGCTTCATAATAAAACAAAAACGGAACACTCTAAAACATGCATATGAAAGTAAATGAAAGCAGGGACATACCTGAGCATAGTAGCAAAACGCGAATAAGTGTAGACACCTGCAGAGAGAGAGAGAGAGAATAACATGCGTAAAGTTACTGGCGTGGAGGAGGAATAACTGCGTAAAAAGAGGACGTGGAGGAGAAGCACTCACAGATAGCTGAGTCTGGATGGGATGGGTCGCATTTTGGATAAATGTAAAACGATCTTCCAGTAAATTCTGAGGAGGGTCCCTCCAGAGTCCAGCGGGTTACAAACCAGAGTCCAAAAATTTTATCGAAATCCACAAGAAAAAAAAAAGTCAGAGAGGCTCATGGGCGCACGGCACGCACATTCCCCAAATAAATGTCCAGAACAGGCCAAGCTCAAAAAATGGCAATGACTAATTATGATTTTTCATTCACATTAATTAAGATCTGTTTCTGTCACAAGGCTGCGCAATAAGTGCACTTGCAGAAGCGGAGCTGTGCGTCAGAGAAAAGCGCTGCAAGGTTTTCTTCTCCTGTTAAAAAAAAGTTGCTGTCAGGCTACTCCCGGTGCTTTGTAATCCTCTGCGGCCTTCAGGTGTGTGGAGGAGACTCAGTGGCGTGTCGGTGTCTCGCTGCTGCTGCTGCTGCTCCGCTCGGCTGTGGCAGGACTGCAGGCTGGACGCTCCTTCTCTCCTCTCTCTGCTCCCATCCCACAGCGCTCCCGTGTCAAGCCTCTCGATCGGCGCTCGCACACCCCCGGTTAAAAATGGCAGGCTGATCTGCTAAGAACAAGCCCCCTTTTTCTGCAGAACAAAAGCCCCAGCCCCACTCTCCCCTCCCTCCCCTCCTTCCCCTGACCCCCCCTCCGCGATTTCTAAAACATCTCTGTACCTGAGGAGCGGTCCACACTTGGTGGGGGGGAGAAGAGAGGAGGCGAGGAGGAGCCTGGGCATGCCCCGCGCGCAACACAGGTCTGTGGAAAAATCAAAAAATGACTCCCTCTCCTCATCAGATGTGTTTGTGAGGAGTGGTAACCCGATGACCCTCCTGCCTCCTCTCCTCCGCTCCTCCAGTTTGGGGATGAGCTGCTCAGCTTTGTGTATTGACAGAGCAAAGTGTGAGACATATTAAAAGGATTACAGGCGATTAGCGTTTTTAAAACACCCCCTCCCTTCATTTGATAAAGAGAGAGGTTAAGGAGAGACAAACAGGCTTTTAAAGACTGGATTCAGTTTTTTTGGATACTGCAGAGCAGAGCTGTTGAGGATGACAGGGTGAGACATGAATGCATTAAGATGGAGCAGACAGCAGCGTGGACAAGTGGGACATTCACACCTCCGCAGCTTGACATGAAATAGGCCCGTTTTGTTTTTTTTGCGCCACATTAATTATCCGCAAACCGCGCCCTTTTATTATAGCGAATGGCCTCTGAGCGTGATCATTATCACTTATTGATTGTTTGGCCATTAATTAGACCGCAGTATCGGCCACATCAAGGCCACAGAAACTCAGCACGAGCTGATTAATAAATTTAAGGCATCATTAAATTAGCTGCGGAGGCCTGATGTGCTCCACTAAGGACTCCCTCTCCGCTTTTTGGAGAGCAAAGGGACGCAGAAGATGCAAGACAGCAGACTGGGAGTCAAATTAAAGAGTTTCTTTAGGGTCACTTTAAAGTATGTGGAGTTATGAATGAATATGTTCATATTGGCCGTGATACATCTTGACAGACAGAAGTGAATGTCACACTCAAACAGCCCACCAGAGACAGTTTCACTGTCAACCGGTCATACAGGAAGAAGCCACCAGTGGGCGCTCCAGAGAGGCTAGTTAACCCTTTGAAACCTGAGCAAATTGGCTTGATTTCTTAAAAAAAACCTAGGAAGAAGGCAAATAGCAACTTAAAGAGAAAATGACCCCGAATTAAACAAACAATATAAGAAAATCACCTGCAAACTGAAAGTGAGTAAAAAAACAAATCAGGCAAACAAAAAACAACACAAAACAAATAAACAACAACAACAAACAAAGAAGGCAAACAAGACATGCAAAAAGTGCTTAAAACTGAAAGAATTCTGTAATTAGTTTTTTTTCCAGAGATATTTTTCCAAGCTTTATAAAATAAAATAAAATACATTCAATTTCCACTTTTCAACTTGCAGTTTGTGGACCATTTCTTGCCTTTATTGCCCTTTTCCTGTGTTTTTAAAAGAAAATTGCACCAATATGCTTCCGTTCCAAGGTATAATACTTGTGAATGACATAAAAAAAGCAGCACAAGAATAACAATGTCGCCCCAGGTTTCAAAAGGCTAAGTTTGGCCTGAGTGATGCTCCAGTGGCCTTGATGGTGTAATATGACAGTGTTAAAGACAGAGTGGAGCTGTGAATGAGGCTCTGCTTTGTCTGCATCACATGCTGAAGTCACTTCATCTGCTCCTCTGACAGGCTTCGTGTTGTCACATGGTTTGTTTCTCTGTTTCCTTCCCTCCCTCCCATTAGCATCTTCTACACTGTGTGTGTGTGTTTGAGTGTCTGATGAGCGGCAGGTAGCTGCCACTCTGTACCCTGGCTCAGGGCCTGGCTGCCCTCCCCTTAACCCCAGGAGCACTGCATCCATCAGCAGCCCTGCAGGGGGGCAAACACCCTTCCCCCTCTGCTCCATACTCTCCTTCTCTCCTCTCTGCTCCTTTACTCATGCACAGAGCGCCACCAGTGTGGGCTTATGAAAAACATATTTTTACACTGAAAATAAAAAGCATAATTCATGTCAGTATATTGGTGTTTTCTCCCGAATGATGTCCTGGATAGGTAGCAAATGCCAATCAAGGACAGTCAGTACATGATGTTGGAAACAGTCGAATTATTGTTAGGCAGACTAAAACTGGACTTTTAAATAAATGTAAACATGTTAGTCTGACTGAAATAGCACTAAATGGAATTTCTCAAAGGTGGACCAACACATCTTGATAATGCAGTTGGGGGTTGATTCACTCTTTCATGTATAGGTATGCCTCAATCAGACCTGAACTGGTCGAGGTGTTCTGCGCATTCTCCTAGTTGCCATGCCAGGCTTTGACCCGTAAGTCGAATGGTATGAATTTGTAGAGGAAAGCTGGGAAAAACAAAAGAAGGTTAGAAAACAAAACAAGACAAAAGTCAAAAGTAAAGGGTAGAGTATGTACAAAATCTGCAGCGGTAAAAATATATCCATATTTTCACTGTTAGACATGCAGCAAATTAGCTTGTTTGGTATGTGACATAATAGGTTAAAATGAAGAAGGTCCAATAGCAACTAGCTGAAAGGGGGCATATCTCCACCTACTGTGGTGAAGTCAGATATACAAATGTCCATTCTACCCCGCTGCTTGTATACTGGGACAAGGACAGTAGTCCAATTAAATGACCTCAACAAGCTATAACTGTAGCTTTACTTAACTGCTCATAGAAACGTATAGAATGATTTGGACCATAATGGAACATGACTAAAAATACCTTAGGTGACCAGTATTTTGCATGTTTTTTTGGGGTTTTTTTGGTTTTTTTTTGCATTTTGTTAATACCAATTGTTTGTGCTTTATATTACCTAATATTTTTTTCAGTTCGTCATCCATGAGGTTCCATTCATTTTAGTATACTGTAAAATCTGCACTACAGAACTACAGAACAATAATGTAACTGATGGTTTACGGAAGTGGTTGATTACATCACTTAAACTGACTTGCACTTTGTAGTGAATTATGATGACATTGGCAGCTGCTCTAAAGGTTGAAAAGCACATTCAACCCAGCTGGTCTCAAACTTAATCAAATATTTATATTTGGTTGTATTTAGGTTGTAAAATCAGGTGACCAAAATTAAATGACAGGACAATGTCTAAGGCCAACATCAATATACCAAAGAATACTGGCAACAGATGACGTTGTTATTTTGTTGGTTTTAAGTTGTGTTGTTGAGTAACCAAAATCCAACGTCCTCCAAATATCTCATGCCAACAACATCTTGGTGCAGAATAATGACATTTAGTTGTAAGGTATGGAGAATGTCAAAATGTTAACATCCACACAACGTGAAATTCTAACATTGTTAAACATCTGAAATATCATCAACCTGATTTTCATTCCAACCAAAATTTATCCTTTGACATTTCTGCCTCTACCACAGTGCAGAGCTGAATTTAGTTTGTGATGCTCAGTCTTAAACGATAAACAGTGACATTTCCCTCTCTTTCTCTGGATACTCCACAGGACACAAAGAAAACAGTTTTCACTGAAACATTTCTTCTATAGAATTTTTCACATTGCAATTTTTCTATTGAATATCATCCCCCTTCCCCCTCTAACCCCCCTTTCTTCAATTTACTACCTTGGTTACACCTCTCTCTCCCTCCATCATTCCTGCTCTGCATTCCAATGTGCAGCCATCTGCCATCTCCCCTCCTCCCTCTACCCTTCCTCCTCTCTCCATCATTTCTCTCTCATCCCTTTACCCAGTCAAGCTTGTTTAGGGTTAGGATTGGCTTTCATGTCTTAGTAGGTTGTCTCAGTGTTTCTGCCCGTTCTAGATGGTCACTCTGGTGAAAAGTCAGTGCATGTAAATGGGGATGACAGGGCCCACTGTCGGACAGTCTCTCCTTTTTGGTATTCATACCATCAGTAGGTTGAAATATTACAGTCAGTGATTTTCCATGCACAGTTAAGTGGAACTACAGCTACAGCTTGATTAGCTCATTTAATTGGACTGCTGTTCTTGTCCCAGTGTACAAGCACCAGAATCCATGTACTGACTGAAGCATTTCTGACTCCTCCATGGCAGGTGGAAATATGCCCTCTTTCAGCCAGTTGCTATTGGATCCTCTTCCAGTTGATCTATTACATCACATACCAAAAAAGTTAGCAAGTGACAAACAGGTTGCTTGTTGAACAGTGACAACATGGATAACTTGACAGTGCTGTGCATGTCATACGTAATCTGCACTTTTCTTGGTACCTTTGTCTTGTTTTGTTTTCCTCCCTTCTTCTTCCTCTTTTTTTCCCCCGGCTTTTGTTTTCTATGAATTTATGCTGTTCGACTTAGGGCCAAAACGCAGTGCGGGGATTGCAGCACGTGCAGAATGCCTTTGCCAGTCAATCAACCTCTAATCGCAGAATCTGTGTGTGTTAGTTGGACTGTGAGAAATTCAATTTAGTCTGATTTCCATTGAACCCACTTGTTTATTTTGAAAGTCCAGTTATAGTCAACTAACACAATATATCAACTTTTTCCAACATTGTTAAAAGGTACTGAGCGTCCACTGCTGAGAAAACTAAACTGAGTGAGTTACTAAAGAATGAGCGAGGGATGAATCAGGAACATTCTGATATTTAATAAATCATCAATAAGCATATACTAGTGAATTGCAACACTGGGAGATACTACATTAATGATTCAGGTACTGATTAGCCCAAAAATAATTATAAATCAGCATACTGAGCACTTTGATCACGTGTATGTGAACAAGAAGTAACGGCTTGTTCATTATTCATTAGTTAGTGATTTTATGCACCCTCGTGTAAAGTGATGTATCTTACCAAGTTGCTACTAGATATGCCTTGTTATTTAATTAGTATGACAAATAGCTCCTGTGAGTTCACTGGGGGATTCGCAATTAGTTCCTTAATTACAAACTAGAGACAGCAGGATTACATCCATACGTCCACCATCCATCTTTACATCATAATTTTTAAAGCATATACATTACGTTAATGTCATGTTCTGTAGCATTTGTGATTCTAACACCTTAATGATAATTAAATGTAACAAATAAGTAAGTAACTGTGCAGGTCCAATCCAAAGATATGTCAGCAGTACCCAGTCATCCAGCATCAGCCTCAAACCAACACTGGTCTGTCCTGAATACCATTTTTGTCTGGAGCCTTAAAGGTTCAGTGATAATATATCCATGAATAATTAAAGCTTCGGCAAGATGCAACCTTCGACAAGGGGTAATAGTAATCAATTATATTCAGAAATGCTAATGAACCACCCAAATATGCTTCGACTTTGGTAGGATTTGATGCCACCCTGTGTGTGAGAGAGAGAGTGATCGAGGGGTTGAAAGAGAAAGTGGAAGGTAGACTATTGAAGATAATGTTTCTGTAAGTTAATAATACTCAAACGCCATAGGTTGGGCTGTATCACTGGATGCAAAGCAAGCACTGTGGTTCAGAGGTAGAGTGAGTTGTCCTCTAATCAGAAGATCAGCGGTTTGATCCCAGGCTCCTCCAGTCAACATGTTAAAGTGTCCTTGGGCAAGATATTGAACCCCAAATTGCTCCAGATGCTGTGCCATCAGAGTGTTAGTTTGTATGAATGGTTACTGAGGAGCAGGTGACACCTTGTACGATAGTCTCGGCCACAAATGTGTGAATAGGGCTGGGCGATATGGAAAAATTTATCACAATAAATTTTTTTCATATCAGCCAATATCGATGTATATATAACGATATACATCAAATCAATATTTCTGTTAAGCTTAAAGGTTCCCTTTTACTCCTGATATATGAAGATATCATAAGGTTAATTTTGGTTTAAATATTTATTTTCTGTCAGACATTGAACATGACAAATATACTGTAGAACAGGTATCACCTACTGGAGGACCTATTCTACTAAAATTCAAAGAGGTCCAGTTACTAAAATTTCCTCCCAGCAAAGGTCCAAACCTCATACCTAAAATCAATATCACGATCACGATCAATATCAACATTTTAATTTGATTACGATTAATGAACAAATATTTTGCTTTTTTTGTGGTTTGTTTTTTGCCCTCATAGTTCACTGACACAGTTTCATTTGACCATGGTATGTTGGAGTGTTATAAGCATATGATTTATTAAACTTTCCAGCATTATCTAAAATTAAAAAGCTCCATCTTAAACAAACTTCAGGTACATTTAAGCACATTGTGTGGATAATAGGCCAACCTCTCCGACTTCAGGACTTGAACTTCTGTGAATCTTCTGTGAAACATCTGCGTTAGTGATCATTTTACTCAGGAAAAAAACAACTTTTGGGTAGGCCTACTTCTCCTATAGCTGCCAACAGCTCGCCAACATCCCCAGTTAAAGAAAGGGTGAAAATAAGGTAATGAGAGCTCAGCAGGAGTGGCTGTATGAGACATGAGCGATGCGTCCTGGTGTTTCTAAATGATTCCATCCAAAGTCTGATTTAACCTGAAACTAACACAAAGTAGTCTGTAAATATCTACAGAAGGCACTTTCCACCTCAAATTTGGTTGTTTCAGACACTTTGGTGCTGGAGAAGCTCCGCTCTGTTTGTCTGTCTCACTGCGCTGTTGTCGGACCGTCAGCTGTTTGATCCACGATAATGAAATGCTGTCAAAGCACATACAACTTGGTTGTCAAACACCCAGTCAAAGTCATTCACTGCGTTTGGTTTGCGCGGCGCTATTCTTATTATCATCGGCTAATCGCATTGTCTGTAAAAACATGGCTGGAATGCGTTCTATCGACATTCTATCGACTACGTCTCATATTTCAATAAAAGAGAAGTTATTTCTCGATTGATATCATTATCGTTTTATCGCCCAGCCCTATGTGTGAATGGGTGAATGTGACATGTAGTGTAAAAGCACTTTGAGTGGTCGGATGACCAGAAAAGTGCCACACAAGTGCAGCCTTTTTACCATTTACCACAGCTGCCAGCTGTCAATAACCATCCACAGTTTGTCTCACCTGTTACTGTACATCCTCAGGCTATCAATTTACTTGCTTTGGTTGGGCGTTAATGAGTGTGCTGATGACACAGTGTCTGGCACTTGCCACCTCTTTTCAGTTTCCTCCACCAGTTCACTGATGGAAAAAAACAACAACAACGATGTATTCTCATTTGGATATTGATTATTATGGTGATGATTGAAGCTTCAAAGCGTCCCGGTCAGCAATTCAATCAAATTTTATGTAACTTTTCTTTCTGGGACTATGTCTCATCAACAGTACATGGTTGTTCGGCTTTGCCTCAGACACAATTACAACCACCCAAATAACAGTCAGAGCTCAGCCAGAAGTCTCAAGTAACTCTGTGGTCCTTTACTCACTTTCTCAGGCCCCACTCATTAGGTGTGTGCGCCTTCAAGGGTTTATCCATCTGGATGGAGAGAGAGAGAGAGAGAGAGAGGGAGAGAGAGAGAGAGCCTGGCATTACAGACATTTCCAGTCGCCAATCCTGCGTGTCTTTGATTGGCCTGCTGGGTTTGACCAAATATACCCTCCTTCAAGGAACACATGCTCATAATACCCATTCCATATGACCACTTAAACCCAGCACAGAGGCTTCAGCAGCAGCCCCTGTCTGCCTCTGCTCTGACACCTGGATCTGTTCAACCCTGAGTCTGACAGTGAAGCCATGTTTGCAGGAGTGGATTCTGCAGAGCATCTCCAACCCAAGTGTTTAGCCGCCTGGGACTGTTTGGATTAGAAACAACTATCGCTTTAAGCTCAAGGGAATCCTCACCATCATGGTCTAAAGGCCAGTACACACTGCGATTTTGGGCTGTGCCAGACAAAAGCTTGCCATTGTAACCTAAATGTATCTTTGGCCCTGACTTTAAAGTGATGGTCCCAACACAATGAGAGGGATGCAAGGATTGCAGGTCATGCTCGTACAATCAAAGACAGCCTGGGATGAAATTCTGACAGTGTCAGACATTTGGAATGACCATTCACTGTGTGACTGCTGTTATGACCTACATCTACTAACCAACCAACAGAAATGCAGCATTAAATGAGGCACTCATCAGTACTCAATGACAAACAATTACAAGATTGTCATCCCAAGTTGGCCTCTTTCCCACAGCCACGGCCATGTCCATATTCTCCTTCTCTAAATTTATAAGGTTCCCAAACTCTCAAAGTCTGCAGGAGGCTTAAAAAACGACTTGTTTTATAGAGAACATCAGAATGTTTCCAGGAGTTCTACTGCAAATGTGAAAAAGTAGTATAAAGCCAATTTAATCTCTCCAGAAGGAGCTGTGTGTGAAGTCTAATATTTGTCCTTAATTGATGTCACCGAAGACAGTGTCCGCTGAATCTTAAGACTACAAGTGTGAAAAGTAAAAAAATGTAGAGGTGTGGAAGTAGAAAGAAATGAGTGTGCAGACCTCTGAAGATCTTGATGAGGACTCTGAGGACACTGCAACCACGAACGTGCATTTAAAGCAGTTTACTTAAAATTAAACAGCTTACTGTTAGAGGAGAAGCAGGTGACTAGGTCAGGTGATGAACAAGTGTGGGAAACTTAGTGGTGGCAGCTAGTAGATAAGCAGGGAAGGGCCCATCTTCAAATGAAAGAAGGGGTACAGAACACAAAAATTACTGCCAGGGCCAAGTTCTATCAGACCATGTTCTCATGGCTGTTGGCTATAGTGACTACTACTATTTCAACATCAGCACCACTTCTGTGGTTTATGAAGTAAATTGAAAACATGTTAGTAAAAAACATTTCAGTCCCAGTAAGAACATACCACCACAAGGTTGTTCAAAGTTCAGAAAAGCTAGGTCGAGGACCGTTCAGTTCCTGCCTTAGAAAAAGCTGACATGTTTTATCAAAGTTCAACATTGTTGAGACAGTTTGCATTCATGTTACTAGCCTGCTATTGGAATGAATGATTTTGGTCTGAAACGTGCCTTAATGAAAGCGTGTGGTACTGGGCCACTGACCAGCAGAGGAGGGAGAACAAGACAGAGAAGACATGCAGTAATAAAAAGTAAGAACCAAGAAATTTTCAATCATTTTTGTCAGAAAGCTACAGAGAAGAGATGTGGACTCAAGTAACAAATTTGACAACTGAACATTTTGACTTAAACAAATAATTGATAACTTCTCCCCAATCTCAAAGATGGAAAATCATGTTATTTAAGAAGTCTGCCATGAATCAATTAATTTCCCTCCAAATCTACTAACATTAAGGCTTCATTCCTATCAAGTCGGCACCTAATTCCCTATCAACAGTGTCCAATCAAGCTGCAAGAGAGAATCTGAAAGAACTACCTTTACTGAGCATTAGTAAGAAAAATGATACCAAAGATACTTTTATTTGTGTGCAAAAACTACACAGTGATCAACAAAAAACAACATTTCTGTATGTGAAATGTGCAGGTTGAAAAATACAGACCTACATGCAAAAAGTTGAACCAAACTTGTTTTAAGGAATAAACACATAAAAAAAAAAAAATCAGTGTCCTTGTAAATTCAATATATTATTACCCTCGTGTATTGTATTATGTCAGGAGCGTATTATGTCTTGTTTAAGACTCAAAACTCAAAGTGTAAGGCTTGTGGCTCTACTTAGGAGTTGACAGACTTGACTTGGGACTGCCTGTCAGGACTTGGTACTATTCTGACTTGACTTGGGGTGCAGGGTGCAACAGTTTTTCCACATCTCATGGAGGTGGTAGGACTACTGCTCCACGGGCAGAGCCGGGGTTGGAAATATTTATTTTCCCAATCAGTCAAACAAATTGATGATACAGAGGAAAACTATATCATCCAAAGGAACTAACAGTTAATAGCTAATAACTGCCTAATTTGGTTGATGTAGTAACACTTATGATAGCAGTAATGAAATTGGCAACTTCTTAATGGAAAAAATGCATGTTGAATCGTTGTGATGGTCTTCCAGTCTGTGGGTATCATTTAGTTACTGGCAGGAGGGCTGAGGACCACCATAGTCAATACTCCGACACACACACACACACACACACACACACACACACACACACACACACACACACACACACACACACAGTGTTTTACCAGAGCCAGCAGTGAACTGTGACTCTGACCTGGTGGTGCAGGATCATGTTGATGCAGAGGTCAAGAGTCTCTACAGAGAGCTTCACATGTGTTTCATGACTTGTGCTGTTACTCAGAGAACACACAGAGAAACAGATGACCTCTGTGTCTGTAGTCCATAGCGAGAATACAGAAACTGATCTCCTGGCTGTTTGAAAAAAAAAAAAAGGTCACTCCCTGTCTGTCTGTTTGCTTGCTAACTGTTACTATAGGTACCTCTACTCTTCATTGCATTTTTAGGGTCATTGAGTTCTGAGTTGACACTGGATGCTGTGTTTAGCTGATGACACCACCCTCTGCAGGACCAGGTTGTCCCATTTGGTGCTGTCTCCCAACCAGGCAGTGATTCTCCCTCTCAGGAAGTCCTCTATATTAATACACCTAATGGAAACACATCAATTACAAAAAATAATCCCATTTATCGCAAAAAAGTTGTAATGCTTGCATAAAGTATTATTTCAAGCATTTAAAAAAAAGCCATATTTGGCAAAATTGCAATGGAAACACTTTTTTGGCTTTTCTAGGTCACATGATGCTATGGCAATGTGCTTGTCAGTGGGAACTGGCTCCCTCATGATGCAGCAGGAGCCACAAGACGTGTTACTGCATCATATAACTCAACAAAAGTTGAGTGGATCTTGGAGAAGTTTTGACTCCACAAAATTGTGGACTATCACCTCCCAGAAATCCCTCATACATGGCCGCTCCCACATATAAGGGACTTGCCTTTACATTATTGCTAGAATAACATGCCTACGTGGCCTTGGATTGGAAATAATGATGGCTAATGCGTTGGCTACAATAGAAATAAAGCTATACGATATTCGTCTTGCAATTATGTTTTGTCAACATTTTGAAAAAATCACTTAAGTTTTGCACAAATCTCTAATGAAAACTTGCCTTCTAGTGCATGTGCAGGGAGACTGTAGCACAAGGATCAGCAACCTTGGGCACCTGTGCCACCATAGGCTTGATGTAGCTTAACTAAAGCCACACTAGCAATAAGTATGCAAGAGAGTTTTTTGTTCAAGTGCAAGGTTTCCTACACTTTCTTCTTTTATTTTATAACAACATCTGCCATCATATTGATTTTCTTTTTTCAGAGCTGAAGCGTTCATTAAGAGTGCTGCTGGAATATATATAGCCTACCATTCGGTTATTCATAGTATATGCACTCTTGGTACAGACAGAGCAGCAGAACATCCCATGCAGTGAAAGTGAAACTTAACCTTTCATTCTGCTGGGTCTAAAAGTTTGCTTTTACTCCCTAAGCAGCAGCTGCTTCTCTCATCCATTGATCGGATCTGATGAATGGTCAAATTATCCAACCTGCGACTCAACTGCATAAACTGCTGCTGAGAAAAAAACAGTAGTTGACAAAGAGCTCCGTATTCACAGACCGACAAAATAATCCAAATTTAGAGAGCGGACACAGAATGATACAAAGAGACGGACAAATACACAAACAGAAAGTTTGCAACTTTGCATTGCACTTGATGAAAGTGAATGTGAATGACACACTTCATTTGGCAGTCACAGCAGCATACTGTGATTTGACTTTACCAGAGGATCTGCCTCAAACAACAAAAGGTGAGGACAGAGCCGGAGTTTTTATGGAGCATTTGAGGAGCGAGGGATTGGCATTTTATTGCTGTGGCACATTTGTAAACAAGAACATTTAAAAATAGCACTTCATATTAGAAAAGTTGTTTAAACATAAGGACCGTGCTGTGTCATCCCACTGCCATATAAGTGCACTCATGCTAGTGAAGCTTATAGCAGAGTTTCAGGAGCAGGACCACACCTCTACCGCACCTCAACCGCGCCTCTTCCGGCTTAAATATCCTCCTAACCCGATCTCCCCTTTTCGTTCTCGTTATTCTGCACGAGCGCGTACCGACACACCACGTAGCGTTTCGCTCTCAGTCGGCTGCGGTTCACTCACTCGCCCCTATTATGGATTCTGTCTCTCCGTCCCCATCGGATGACGACCTTCGATCGAAGCCGTGACGATGGCCCTCGCCGTCTCCATCTGGCTGTGCAGGCGTCCTCAGGGTCCGACGCCGACAACTTCTCTGCCGCATCCGTGCCGGAGACGCCGACTTCGCAGTAACCGCCGCCGCCCCGGTTGTCTCCATGGTCCATGTTCCACCCGCCCCTCTCTGCTCACCATCCAGATGTACGGCTCGGCCGATGGTTCCTCTGCATCTCCTGGTCCGCCACCCTCAGCGGAAAGACGAGGACGCAGTCGCCCCCGTGCAGCCCTGCGCCGCCGCGGTTCTCCTACTCCATCGCAGCGGAGGATGGTGGCGGCTTCCCGCCGTTGTCTTGACTCTGCCGGCTCGGCGGCCCGATGTCGAGCGACAAGCGAGGTCTCCCGATTGCCGGCCGCCTTTGCAGACTGGGGAATACCGTTTCGCAGAACTGACAACAAGCTTATTGACATCCTGACATCCAAGCGCTGCTCTGTCAACATCGGCGCTCTTCCGGGCGACGTCATCGCGGCGGCTCCCGTCGTGCGCCATGACGTCAGCACCTCTGTTAAAGGGCCGGTTCGTCTTCAACCACTTCCGCGGCCGTAAGTAGGAAGCGGGGACATGCTGCCTCGGGCGTCTCGAGTGAAGTCTAGTCAAGTCAATTTTATACGTTGAGCCCATTATCACAAAACATGGTTCGCCTCAGTGGGCTGTGCAGTTTACAACATCCCTCGGCCCTTAGACCCTCCCATCACCCAAGGAAAAACTCCCGGAAAAAAAAAAAAAAAAGTCGCTTTGCCTCGGTCCCACTGGCCGCGGAGGTCAGGTTTGCCTGAGACGTCTGAAGTGTCATGGCGCCCTCCCACTCCCGCCAGCTCACCTGACCTGGGATTCTCGACGCTGTGTTGCCTTGACTGTTCTCCCTCCTCAATTTGAGCAGCCCACTCATGTTGGCGGCCTGGCACCGGGATGCCAGCGCCACTTCCTGCTCTTCCTGGCCATCCACAGCAGATCTGTCCCTTTGGGGCACCTGGCCCCGGGCTGCTGGTGCCCTCTACTGCTCAACCTCAGCAATTGCAGCATTTGTTTCTTGATGGAATTTCTGGCACCAGGGTATCGGTGCCCTCGGCCGCGTATGCTCGACAATCGCACCACTTCGCTCTCACTGGGGCACCCTGCACCGGGATGCTGTTGTCACCAGTCGTACACCCACAGCTTCCTGGTCTGTTGGGTTGTCGGGCGCCCCAGCCGTGCAATCCCAGCCACTGCACCAGTTCGCCTCGCTGGGCATCTGCACCGGTAGTCAGTGCCCCTCACCGTGCATCTGCATGACCCGCAGCAGCCGGCCTTGGTTGAGACTCCCGCCTATGCCTCCCAACCCATGTGGGCCGGGGTTGTGCACGCCTGGCAACCAATCCACTTCGCTCTCGCTGGGGCTTCTGGCACTGGGGTGCCGCTGCCCCCAGTTGTACGTTCACAGTGACTTTTGACAGTTCGCCTCGCTGAAGCTTCTGGCACCGAGATGCCGCTACTCGCCGCACGACCGCCACTGCACCATTTCCCTCTTCTTGAGGCATCTGGCACCAGGCTGCCAGTGCCCTCCACTGCTTAACATCGATGCCTGCAGCGGTTCGCTTTTGCTGGGGAGTCTGGCATTGGGATACTATTGCCCCCGGCTGTGCACGCCGCAACCAAACCACTTGGCCTCGCTAGCATCTGGCACCGGGTGCCGCTGCCCCAGTCGCATATTCACAGTGACTTCGACAGTTCGCCTCGTTGGAGCTTCTGGCACCGAGATGCTGTGCCCCGGCCGTATGACCTCTCCTACTGCACTGCTTCACTTCTTCTGAGGCATCTGGCAGCGGCTGCCAGTGCTCTCTACTGCTTAACATCGACGCCTGCAGCAGTTCGCTTTTGCTGGGGAGTATAGCATTGGGATGCCATGTTCTCTGTGCACGCCCCAGCAACCGTACTAACTTAACTCGCCCGAGGTGCTGCCCCCCCAGTTCTACGGCCCAGTGACTTCGACAGTTCGCCTCCTTGGGGCATCTGGCGCCGAGATGTCGGGGTCCCCAGACGTACGACATCAGCTACTGCAACGGTTCACTCTCCTTGGGGCTTTTGGCACCGGGCTGCCAGTACCCTCTACTGCTTACCCTCGAAGCCTGCATCTGCATTGTTCCCCGGGGGGCGCTTCCTTTCTCATCCGTTGCCTGTTGCTTCTTCCGTCCCGTCGCTCATGGCCTCCGTCTCTCTCCATCTCTTGCCAAGCTCTGGTTCTGGCTCCGTCTGCTCGACGATTGGAACAATTCTCCTTCTTTATGACGATCACCTGTCTCATCCTCAGGACGTCAACTTTTTCGATGACGTCTGCCTGGCCGGTTTTGGGGTTTTTTACGATGAAAGTTGGTTTGTAGGCAAATGGCCCCAAGAGTTGGAAGGAGACTGCCAGGTCACTTTATCTGCTCTCTTTGAGATCTACCCCATCATCGTCGCTGTGAATGGAGTCGCCTATCTGTCCTCATCTATTCAGACAATCTCGCAGTAGTTTGACATCATAAATAAAGAAGTTCAGAAGCTTGGCTCCTCATGTAGACGCACACCAATTCCGTTCCTCCATATTCGACCTTGTCTTTCAACATCTAAACCCAGCTTTCATGCCCCTGATCTGGAATCTCAGAACACCATCATCAATAGCCTGTCCCCATGCAACTCTCTCTCCATATCGGTTGGCTTGGAATTGTTTCCACAACTTTCACGACATGCATAACATCACTTTTCCTTCATTTGATCTCATCACCTTCATCACCCACGGCCATTCTGTCTTGGGAAATTAAAACCCAGACAATCAAAGTCTACCTCAGCGGCACTTCGTTCATCTCTAAACTCCTAACCGGTAGTCATGGCCAGCTCATCCCCAGATCACCTCACTACTCAGAGGCCTCTCACGCTAAGAACCAGCCCAAAATCCTCGTAGACTCCCATTAACCACGGATCTGCTGTCACGCTGTATCCACACCATCCGCTCCAGATACAGCATACCTCACGTCAACCAAACTCAAGAGGCAATGTTCATTCTCGCCTTCTTCCGTTTCCTCAGATGCTCAGAATTCACTGCTTCGACCCTTTGATACGATCCACGTCGGCATGCCTGCCTCTTGGACCTTTTTTCTCTAACAACACCATAGTTATTTTTAAAAAACCAAAACCAACTAATCTAAGCCAACCCACTCCTGCCTTCTACTTACTACATTCAATCAGTTCTAAACGCCTTCCTTATTCTCTCCAATTATTTACATTTCTGGACATCACAAAGCAAATCCCAAGATGACCCTCTGTTTGCATCTGAATCCGGCCAGGTGGTTACTGGCTTCTGGTTCCGCCAACACTTCCGTCACGTCCCGTCATTGTCAGGCATCTCTCCCATGAATTACTCCGGACATTCTTTCAGAATCGGAGCTGCCACCTCGGCTTCCCGCAGCGGTATACCAGAACACTTTATTCAGATCATGGGCAGATGGTCCTCCCAAGCTTATCACCGTTACGTCCGTTCCGACCTAAGAAATCTCAAATTGGCTTTTTCCTCTCTCATATAATGCACGCTTTTGGGGATCTGTCGTGCCCGGGAGCCACGGCGGATTCTTAATCGGCTTCCCCACACCGCACTCAACCATCCATTCCAATAATCCAACATGAATGTTTATACCAAATCTACATTCACGTCAATAAATTGTTAAAATTAATTCAGATTGAGGTGTGGTCCTTGCTAGTGAACTTATATTACATGGTTAGTGGCAGTGTTATTACCTGATGCTGTCCTTCAGCGCTTCATGTGCACTGACCGTGTTCTCAAGTGACACCGCCCATATGTGTTGCATGTCAACGCACTTGATGCCATCTGGCAATCCACCAGCGAACAATAACAACACCATCGATTCTGTCTGAGCGTGTTCTCATCTGATGCTGTCCAGTTGTGTTCCGGTTGGAAGGGGGATATGTATGAACTTTTCATTACTTTTGTAGGAAAACATACAAACTGTGTGCTAGAAAACCCAGTTTTTTGCTATGTTTATATTGAGGTAAAGCGCTTACATGCAACAAATGAGGACCATTTCTATGAAATTGTGCTACACAATGAAACCTGAACTAGGATGTGTGTGATCAGTGTTCATTTGGAGACTCATACCCTTCCACTGATGGCTCTGGGTGAGAGTGCTGCCTCCGGATCTGCTTCAGGCTTTGCCATGGTCTCTGCCCTCACATCAGTCCTCTGGAGGTCGCTGGACTGCTTTTCACATTCTCCACACTCACACACACACACACACACACACACACACACACACACACACACACACACACACACACACACACACACACACACACACACACACAGAAGTGAGGCAGTAAAAATACCTGGCAAACTGCCTCTGCTGAGAATTAGCTGAGCTGAGTGAATGTCTGAGAGTGCTGCAGCGACCAGACTGTGGGCACATGCACACTGCATGCACAAACGCTCACACACGCACACACACACACACGCACGCACGCACACACGCACGCACGCACGCACACACACACACACACACACACACACACACACACACACACACACACACACACACACACACACATACATGAGAGCCCCCACATACAAGCACAGTGTGGGAACAAATGCATTATCAGACACACTCAAAGACATAAACATGCACAGTCACATTCTGTACAGATGCAGACACGTGGATAATATTACATAGTATATATTGTATTATATAATACTGTACTTCTAAATATACACATGAACACACAATTTATACATTATAACATGACATAAAATACACACACACACAGACATGCACATAAATATAGAATTTAAGAAATATAAACACACACATAGTACTGAGCACACACACGCACACACACACACGCAGGCGTGGGCGAGGCGGTGAGGTAGACCAGCGTGGGAAACTGTTCCCACAGTTGGTGAGTGGAGCAGCGTGGGTTTAAGGCGGAAACTGTTCGGTTCACACTGATGGACACATTGTGTGAAGTGTATGTGTGTGCGTGTGTGTGTGTGTGTGTGTGTATGTGTTACGGTCTATCCAATTGATTTGAATCCCAACTGGTCCTGCATTTTCCCACCATGACTCTACGCATGTGTGTGTAGAGTGCTGAACGGTGTTTGTGATCATAACACACTCTGTGAATCTAATGGATTCAGTGAGTCTTTGTGTGAGCAGGTTGCTGATAACTGTCTTACAGATTGTCAGCTGCAACTGAACACCTCACTACCTGTCCTCTGTGTGTGAAATCAGTGTCCAGGAGAGCACACCTAACATCATCACACCTGTGTGTTTATGACATCACAGTCAGATGTATTATGGACTTGACACACGGTGGTTTCCTTGTGTTCATGTAAAGGTCAGCAGGAACATTAAGTTGCCCTGTGGAAAATCACCATGATAGAGGTTGCTACATCCACATTTAATGCACATGCTGAAAGAATCAAAGTGAGTTAGAAGATATATTCACTAGCAAGGACCACACCTCAATCGGAATTAATTTTAACAATTTATTGACGTGAATGTAGATTTGGTATAAACATTGATGTTGGATTATTGGAATGGATGGTTGAGTGCGGTGTGGGGAAGCTTCGGTGGGAATCCGCCGTGGCTCCCGGGCACGACAGATCCCCTAGGACCCTACGGACAGAAGGAGGAAAAGGAAAGAGATTGAGGGAGGGAGGGAGGGGTGCAGAATAACAAGAACGAAAGGGGGAGATCGGGTTAGGAGGATATTTAAGCCGGAAGAGGCGCGGTTGAGGTGCGGTAGAGGTGTAGTCCTGCTCCTGAAACTCTGCTATAAGCTTCACTTAAATCTGCAGGTTAGTGGTAATGTCAGTGAAGTAAATATCATAGTGACAGAAGTGCATTTTTCTTTTACATGACATATTGTGTGTGTATGTGTGTATATGACAACATGACAGGCGTTGAATGACGGTGCGAAAGCTTGATTCAACCTTTTTGGTTTTGCTCCATAGATCATTAATAATGGTGGGCTTTTAGTCTCACTGGAAGGAGTTGCCTTTATTTTTTTGTGAATCACGCACACACACACATGCAGAACCAGCTAGAGCAATTTTATTGCAATAAAGCACTGCAAAAACAAAGATTGCATCGACAAGTAGGGGGACAGACAAAGACAGTCTGTAATGGGACATTGGATGGTAAAGCTTCACTTTTTTGATTTCTTGGTCAACAGAGGTGGGAGGTTCCAGGTGCTCAGGTGCATTTGACATCTTGAGAAAACTAAAAGTAGAAAAAGCTGTGCTCAATTAAAAACTGGGGCTCCATGATGACACAGAGGGTTTACTAAATGACCAACCCGTTCTCATTCTGAATTCGCCAAATGCCATCTTTTGCACGCATGTGAAACACCACTGATGGCATCAGATGAAAGAAGAAGGTAGTTTTCTTTCTTTCCTCAAGATTTTGTACATTATTTTGTATAATAGTACATTTTAAAAACTCCATAAAGAGAATTAAAAAAAAAAAAATCAAAAGCAACATATCTTTTCAGAATCAGTTTTGAAGTTTAATTATTTAATGAACAATTATGTTTTTTCATAAAATTTGCAAATTTAAACAGTGAATATCAACACAAAAACAAGTATTTTGCAATGACACAGACTTCTCCTTAATATTCACTTATTGGCAGAGATAAGTGTAACCTAATATGGCACCATGCCATGACAATGACATACACACAGGACATCAGGTGACTGCAGTCTTCACATTCCTGAGAGGGCAACCACCAAATGGGCCTGATGTTGAGTGGAGCAGCATGTGTGACATCTTTGGCAGATGCACCACACACACTGCTTGGAAACACAAAGACAAAATGATAATCACTTATTTTAATGAAATTAGCTGTAATAAAAGAATCACTCCAGTTCTACCTTCTGCTCCATTTTAGAAACAGGCCAAATACACAGTGTTCTGTAATGTTGTACATACGGTGAAAAAAGAAACTTTTGTGCAGTGTTTTACTGTATAAATTGATGAGAAAACAGCCAATCTGTGTGACTACTGAGGAAAAACCTCAGCATCAGTGTTCATATTTGAAAGATAGCAAGACAGAGCGGGAGTATGAGGCAGTTTAGGGTTAAGTGGAATGAGTGAGAGACTGAGAGGGAGGGAGAGATTAGGCAGCGAGCAAGAGGGGAAATAAATTGAAAAAGCAGAGAGTAATACGGGGTCTTGCAGGAATTTTTTCGAAGAGGAAAAGAAAAAAACGGGCCGGTGGAAAGGGGAGACGCGGCATCGTGTTCAGAGCTGTTGTGTTTCTTTTGGTCCCCCTCTTCAAAGGGACGCTGGCCCTGATGGCTTTACCATACGCTGCTTTGGGGGTTAGAGCTGGAGCACAGCGCTGCACAGTACCTGCAGGACTGGAGCTGCAGGGAGCAGGGCTCCTGACGGCCTGGACGGGGCTTAGAGGGAGCTCCAGCATGGCACTGCTGGTGAACCTGCAGACGTACAGCATGAAGACCGGCTGCCTGCTGATGACAGAGAGACTGAAAGATGGCTGCTGTGCTGGATCCGGTTAAAAAATGAGACGAGTGAAGAGGGGACAAGGTGTGACACAATGAAAATCTCCAGCCACAGGACTAAGTGAGGACATGAAATTCACAGCTCAGACTGGGTAATTGTCCCTAAATGCAAAGGAGCTTCACTCTTTGAAACCTCGAGCAACATCATTTCTCTTGCGCTGCTTTCGGATGCCTTTCACTAGTTTTTAATCTGTGAATCCTGAGTACATTTCTTTCAAAAACATGGGGGAGAATAAAATGAGCAATGTGGTCAGAAATGTTACAGAAATTGAAAAAGAAGATGTAGAAAATTATTTTAAAATTTGGGGGGGAAATGTATGGGAAAATGACTAGCTATAGGAAAAAATTGTTTATACTTTAAGGTTATTTTACAGAATTGTATTATTTTTAGGGACGTTTTCTGAGTCTTGCGTGCCTTATTATTTGTTTTTACTTACTTTATCCTCTTCATTTTTTGTTTGTTTTGTTTTGTTTTTCTTATTAATTTTCTGGTAATTTTCTTGAACTTTTTACACATTTCCTGCAAATTTTTGGGTAATTTCTCCTTTTGTTGCTCATTGCCCTCTCTCTTTGAAAGAAATCAAGCCAATTAGCTTATGTTCAAGGACTAAACCATCTACTGCACAGTCTGCATGCTGTTTTAAGAGGTTATTATCTGTCATATAGCATTTTATCTTTCTCTATACATCACAAAATGTTGTATGTGCACATGTATCCCACCTGCCCTATAGCTATAACGTTTTAACCTGGCATCAACACTGCAAACAGTTGTGTTCTCAATTGGTCATAAGTATGGCGGCAAAACCCCTAAGAAAATTGAATTGAACAAGGATGTGTTTGATTACTTTTATATTCAAGTTTTCATTTGTAAAAGGTCGAATGTGTTATTTCTTCTTTCAAAGCATACTCACTCTGGCTTTAATGTAATTTAAAAGTTGAAATTGTAATTTAAATAATAAATAATTTAAATAAAACCAGGGTTGCTATGGATCCTCAGAGAGTCTTAAAAGGAACTGTATTGCTTAATCTCAAAGGCCTCTGTGAGGCCTGTAACACCTGCAAATGTAGTAAACCACAATTGTAATACAAATATGCAGCTTTTAATGTAATAATCCAACAAACAGAATAAATTTCCCACAAACGTAATAGCAGTTGCCTACTTCAAACAAACTACGAAAAGACATCCATACTACATCATGGACATAGAATAGATGTCTTTTCTGTACATCATGTAGATGTCTCCTCTGGATAGATGTCCTTTCTGTAAGTCATATAGATGTCCCCTCTGTACATAGTATTGATGTCTTGTCTTCTATGTCTACGTCTTCTATGACATATAGATGTCTTCTCTGGATGTTATATAGATATCTTTCCTGGACATTTGCAGGAAATTTCATATTTTCTTTGTAGTAGGCAACTGCTATTACATTTGTTGGATTATTACATTAAAAGCTGCAGATTTGAATTATGTTTGTGGGATGTTATAACATTTGTGGGTGTTACAAGGACTTTATTGGTATTAAAATGTCTTAAATCAATCTTTCAAAAGTCTTAAAAATGCTAAGACATCGTAGGTAGGATTCTATGAATTGATTTTTCTCCTGAAATTATTTTTTAAAATCTCAAGATAACATCTGTTTTCCTTAAAATAATTTACTGAATCTCTCTTGCATTAATGTCATGCAGATCAGGATAACAGAACCAACCCCACTGATATTTTGTTCACGGCCATTATGCTGCAAGCAGAGGATCCAGTTTCTGCTAGATAGCTGTCACTGTACCCTGGACAACATAGGGATGTGAAGGTTTTTCACTTGGCATGATGGGAATCAAATTAGTGGAATCCCAAATGCAAAGTGAGAAACACAAAATTGCTGAGACAGTTTGCCAACAGTAAATAATTGATGTTGGTTCTTTTTTAAAAAATTATTATTATTATTATTATTATTATTATTATTATAGGATTTTGGTTGTAAAATTAGTCTTTAATGTAATTCTGAGTGGCATTAAAAAGCCTCAAAAAGTCTTAAATGTACTTTTTTTCACAAGCTGTCTTTGCTGTTGCTATGAATTAAACATTTGCGAAGATATTATGACTTATTTTACATTAACTAAATAGATAAAATTGATGACACTGAAATGGAAAAAAAGTGATGATGATAATAATGATATGTTTTATATCAGTGTCCTGCACAACCTTGACCTTTGACCCCTGCACAGTAGTGCAACCCTCAGGAGACTGAGGTATCCCGTTGGTTCATCAGGCGTTACAGTCATGTTCCTCTCGCTGTGATGCCCACCTCAGTCACCAGTCCGTATTTAGGCAGCACCAGAGGAAGGTTCTGTGGTGGGATTGGGATGCCTGAAGGCTGTGGGACGTTCACGTAGCAAGGAGAGCCACGGTTAATTGGGGGAAGAGGAGGCTGTCAGTTGGATCCATTATCTCTTCTCTGCCCTGTCAGCGGGCCTGTCACCCCTGGGTGGTGACAGAGAAGGTCGCACATATCTGAAAAGGGCTGATAACCCCGCGGACCCACCAAGCAGAGACCTTCACTGTCCAGTGAGACCGACTGACAACATGTTCACTCCTCTGCACACACCTCCTCATCTCTGTCTCCTTTTCAAATAAAGTCTGCGCCAAACTACTCTATGATTTTAAATAGTTCATACAGATATTTCATATTTTGAGTGTGTGACCACTTTTCATGCTGAAACTCCCAAGCACTCTGTTTGACTTACAATTCTATTAATTCAGTGTACTCACAGCCAGACACAGATTCTTTTTTTTATGTTCAGTGTTATTTCTTTTATAATAATTTTCAACATTATCTGTGCATATCAACTACAGCAGGATTACCATGCAGGAGGGAGTAAGATTATAGTAAAGGTGGAGTTAGATAACTAAAACACAACAAGACAGCCGTCCATCACCTCCACTTTTATACCTAACATAGTCTTCCTGACAAATCTGAACACGACCTACTGTGGTACAGAGGACAGCTCATCTCAATCATGGACATGGTTTCCTGTCTTACCCAGAGACTACTGAGACAATATTTCAAGTTTATTTCAATTTTGCATTCCGTTTATCTTTGGAGTCAATAATGGGATTGTCCCCTCCATGAGATCACAAGTTTTGAGCATTAAAATGAATCTTCTCTGAAAAAAAGAATAGAATTCATGAGTAGATTTTAAGCTAACAACATTCAGTGTGTAAAGGCGATAGCTTTAAAGTTAATGGAAGGCATATTTTTCACTTTTGAAAAAGTCAGACTAGCAGTTTAACCTCACTTTCACTTTTTCCTTATGGAATGGCTCTAGGGATGTGGATGTTACTCAGTCAGTAGGTCCATTGGTCCACCACTTTGTTCCAGAGTGAAATATATAAAATGTCTATTGACTATAACAGGTCAAAGTTTTAATATAATTATTACAGCATTGGGGCGTCCAGTAGATCACCTGGTACAGCAGGTATCCCATGTATAGAGGCTATGTTCTCGCCACAGCCACCGTGGGTTAAAGTCTGGCCTCGAGCCTTTGCTGCATGCTGTCCTCTCTTTCTCTCCCCCTTTCACGCTGTCATTGTCCCATCCAATAAAGGCAAAAAGCCCCAAAAACTATCTTTGAAAAAAATTTTAAAAAATATCACATCTATTCAATAGAATGGTCCAACATTTGGTACAATTTTTTTTGGTTCCCCTATAATAAATTTACTATATCAACAACTCTTTGATGGAGTTTGTTGTTTCAACGTGTTCTCATCCCAAGTCATCGAATGTTGCCACTTTGTCAGTGGACTTCCACATCTACATGTTACACTCTTGGTATCCTTCTATGTCTGCTGTTGATGTTTAGGGATGCCGTGATGCCAACACGAGCACATGGTGGAATTACTCTGAATGTGGATATGTGTCGGCATCAAAGGCACATGACAACCAAGGCCAGGACGTCAACAAAAGCACATACTGGCACAGATGGTTAGGATTAGAGGAAGGAAGCACATAAAAACCCATCATATTCAGACAAGAAGTGAACAACGGAGTCCCTCATGAAAGTCAGGGTTTATAGCGACTTTTGCACTCCTTATGTTGCGTCGTTACTGGCAATGTTTCAACTTGAAGCTGTCCAGCTGCGTATCATGTGGACATGACAGATTCTGTTTGTCTGCGTTCGCAATTGATATATTCTGCCGTGGCAGGTGACATCCGGCCATCTGCTTGCATATAAAAACACTGCAACCAATTCTGTCCAGCCACATTCATCTGATCCTGTCCAATGGCGTATCATGCAGACACAAAAGGGGGCTTTTGTGTCAGGATCCTATGCTGAAAAGTGCCAAAGCGGTGGTATTGAGAACTTTGGAATGAGAACATACTGAATGTTTAGAATTTCATGTTCCCTTTAGGATAAATTGTAATAACTTTAGTGATTGATTGTCCAGGGTTTTGTTTTAGTCTTGATGGGAAGAAACTTTTTAAAACAGTGATGCAGATGCCCATGTTCATGTCCTGATTGTGTTTATCAACCAGTCATGACATGCCAAGCCAAAACATTATAGGTAGGCCTAAATACGTTTTGTTATTTCGTCCTTCTGGTGTGGCTATTTCAACTGCCATGCCTTCCTGCAGTAATGGATACTACACCTGCTTAAATTTGTTCGACATTTGCTTTTCAACAACTCCCAATCTGTCCTGGTCCATCATGGGATAAAGTGACACTTCATTAATTCCTTCTAAACATCATCTGTGTTGTCACTGTGAGCATGTTAGCATGCTGATGTTTGGTACGGCTCAAACCATCACTGTGCTAAAGTCCAGCCTCATATCTGTACTAAGCTAAACTTGAACACACCCTTAATGTCTACCTGTGTACTGAACACACAAAGATCAAAGTGATCATGATCATCATAATACTAGGCCAAGACAGAGTTCTGGAAGTATAAGTCAAAATGATGGGTGGAACCGAATCTGTCTTCCCCCAGTCTATTGGTTCTAATTTGGACAGTGAACTCTCTTCGCCTTCCCAAAACATGTTGTAGGACCCTGTGTGTGTTTGTGTGTGTGTGTGTGTGTGTGTGCCTTCCTATCAGCAGCCTGAAATAGCTCCCAGAGGAGCTCAGTCTGACACTAGGCCTGTCTGACCTCAAAGCTGGTGCACTGAGACACTGGTGTGCGTGAGAAAGTTGATTCTTATCCTTTGTTAGAGTATCACCAAGCTGATAAGCTTTGCCTCAGATGTAAAATAGGTTAGAGATCATGGCAAGCACTTCATTTGCTGCACATTGTAATCACAAACTGATCAACACTTTTTTGTCTTTTCTACTTATGCTCTCTTTACTACTGATGAAAATGCAGCAATGTGTAACAGAGTTCTTCTTAGCTTGATGGTTCACGTGCTCTGAAGTAGTTGAACATAAGGAGTTAATGCAGTCTTTGTACTTTGATGAGTATGAACACAAGATAGTACAGTAGTTGCACCTTGAATATAAAATGTGTATAGCAAAACTTAAACACTATATCTTCACTGTTATCCATCAATGCATAGAGCTGATATCCACCAAACACACACTCTTGTAAAACAAAGTGAAACATTACAGTATTTATGTTGATGGGTGCATTCCTTTGTTATATTCAGTCTGAAAAGATAAGACATGTTAAACCAGTGGCAACTGTAAGACAGACAGACATGTATGAGTTGGTAAGCTAAATGTTTGGGCTGCTGTCTCAGTATGTGTGTGTGTGTGTGTGTGTGTGTGTGTGTGTGTTGGGGGTGGGAGTGGGCTGTACCAGTTGATACATTTGATGTGAGACGAGCTGGCTCTCTGACAGGAGCTGTCACTGGAATAGCAGGGGGGTCCTTATCAATCAACCCCCCTTTAGCCGTCAATCAGATCCCCTCACCATGGCAACCAGGGCCTTGTTATCTACACAGCTGTCAGATCTTTCTCTCTCTCTCTCTCTCTCTCTGACTTTAGACCTGAGAGGGATGTCACAACCAACATGGAGAGTGACACAAATAACAAAAACGACTCAGAGTAGATTATGCTGATTTAGATAGAAAAGCTTCAGAAACAAGATGCTGACCCTGATGGGCCAGCCGCCCTCTTGGCCTGCTGAAACATACTGTATGTGCAATGGTGAGATTTCACCACTTATCAAATGTGATGAAAGACTCTCGAGATACCGAGCATAAAAAATTATTACTGAGGGAATGAATCAACAAAGCTGTTAAGTCAATTTTTTTGGCTTTAATGCCTTAATAAGTAAATGACAAAATGTCACCATATTGGAGGTTTAAGACACAAATGGCAACATTAAAAGCAAACAAACAAACAGAACAAAATTGCTTTACAACTGAGGAAACTCAATCAACACATTGATCAAGACCATGAAATCTAAAAAAGTTAGTAAATGGACCTTGAGTTATGATTTTAAAATGTTACATTTAAAAAAATGTAAGCCACAGTTTGAAGTGCTGTTGTTAAAAAAACTGAGCAAAAAGAAAAAAACCCTGGAAATTAAAAAAGTAAAAATATTAAAAACTGTTTTACATGTGGCTTTATTTGTTTATTAATAAAAGCAAAATAAAACGTTATGTGTATATGATGATGTACATGAAGCATGTAACCCAGGCTTCCACACTATACTGACAGATTTAAAATGTTCTAGCTCACATTAATGTATAACACCAACAGAAATGTCATATTTCCATCATGTTTTTTTTACATGTTTTTTTCTTCTTTTAAGCTTTCGCTGCAGCTCTTTAAATCAATGTATCTCTTCTGCAGTGGTTTAACCCTGTGAAACTGGAGTAAATTAGCTTGATTTCTTTCAGAAACATGGGCAGAAGTTTATGAGCAACTTAAGAAAAAATGTTTTAAAAAATAGCAGGAAATTTGTAAAAAGCTACAGAAAAATACCTGAAAATTAGCAACAAATAAAAAAAGAAAAAAGTATAAAACAAAACAAGCAAGTAATGTTCTTAATTAAAGAAAAGGGACAACTTCTTGTGTGAATGTTCAAAAATGACGTGGAGTTTACCATTCCCCCATTCTGGGACATCTTCTGTTTAACATCTACATGTTTCCATTGGCTCACACTATGGAAAATAACAAAACGTGTTATGATAATTATGCAGATGACACACACATTTACACAACCATATCACCAAGGGCCTAATCATTGTGCAGTATGTTAGCCTTTTGGTTTTTTTTGACTTGCAAAATAAAACTCTCAGCAGCTTCGTATGACAAAACCTACAGTAAATCACTCTGAACAAGCTGATAAAAGTTTCATCATTCACTGCAGACTGGTTCAAATGTTTGCCAAGAATTTGTCTGGAGGAAATAACAAAAAATTTAAAAACATAAAATATGGTCCAAAATATCATCTGTGACATGAATCCACAAACATCAAGATCCCACTCTGACTGTGAGTGCTTAACCAGGAAATAAAGAAATAAATGAAAGACAAAAAGTTAGAGCAATGCACTCTCCTGCTTCTCTTTCCTCTCATTCTTTTTTTGTCATCATCAACACACACACACACACACACACACACACACACACACACACACACACACACACACACTGCAGTACAGTCACAGAGGGAGAGAGGCAATCCGTGGTCTTTGTTTAAATGTAGCAGAATGAATATGTAAAGAAGAGCTCATAAATAGAGAGCTGAAAGACACCCAGCTGAGGCTGCTCTGGGCCGGCCTCCAGCACACACACACACACACACACACACACACACACACACACACACACACACACACACACACACACACACACACACACACACACACACACACACACTGGTCTTTTCAGGCAAAGACAAGCAGCACTCAATCAAAAGTCTGTAAGGGAAATTGTTGTTAACAGATCAATCACCTGTAGGATGAGAGCAGCAGAAGAACAATCCATCTCTGGCTGAAGCTGTATGCTAATGAGAGGACTCAATGCATCACTGCTGACACACACTGCAACTGCTGCTGGGAGAAAAACAGGCCAAGTTACCGAATGATTGATGAATACGCTATATGACTGAAATAACAATAATATCTAATAGTATTTGCTGTACAAACACATTTATTCTTAATTCATTCCATTTTGCTCAAACAAGGTACGTATGTCACCCGGTGTCTTTGTTATTGCAATTAAAACTTAATAACGACAAACAAACAAAACACAGATGTTACTGCTGCCAGCTTAAAATTATACCTTTTTATAATAATAACGGCACAAAATTATAAAAGGATCTTATGACAAGTGAGCAAACACACAGGAAGACTATGTGTTGTGCTTGCAAGCTCCATAAGAAATCTAGTGTGTGGGCTGTGAGCTAGAATATCAGAAAATTACATTTTACAGAATTCACAAGCATATTTGAAACTTAAGAAAAAAGTGTTAATTTGTCACCATTTAACAACATTCCTGTCACTGTGTGACTTGTAATTCTGCTGAGCACACTTTGTGCAGCACGCCCCAGTGTGTCAGCACAGTGGTTAGTGAATGAGCGGAAGAGTCTGAGAGAGAGAGAGAGAGAGAGCATAGCATACATAGCTGAAATAGCTGATGTGGATTTGTTTGTGTGGAGTCGAAAACATTTCGTAGCATGTGTGTGTATGTGTGTGTGTGTGTGTGCGTGTATGGTCATGTGTTTGTGTTGAGGTACAGCCGCTCTCTACTGTTTGTCTCTGTCCATGGAGCGTGGCCAGCCTCTGTTCATTTTCCTTCTTCTGTGCTTCTTCTTCAAGAGCTTCTCAGCTACTTAGCAACGGCTGTTAATGGTTTTGCAAAGACAAAATAATTAAAGGTGTACTCCAGTGACTTGCAACTGCATTTAAACCATCATTTTGCTGTGCTCACAAGGGACAGGCAAAAGAAAGCGTGGGTAAAATTGATATACCAGAGGGTTAGATATACTGACTTGATGCTTGATTCTATTTATGTCAAAGGTCAGATATTGGAATGACATCACAACCGAGGTGACTGCATTCTAATACAAATTTAAAAACCAAGATGTTGTTGGCAATACCAGTTCTAGCCAGGTTAGCAGTACCAGTTGACAACAATGCATTACACTGTATTTTGCATATACAAATATAGCAACATGTCCACACATTGAAGCTGGACAGGACTGTGTGTATAATTGTTTAACAGAGACATGACAAAATTGACGTAAACCTGTTCAATTTCAATATTACAGTGTACAATTTTATTATCAGAATGTGCAGTTGATCACAATGTGCAATTATCCAAATGCAATTGGTATTAATATTTTTTTAACCGTTTATGCACAGGTGCCATGATGTAATAATAAGGATGTCTGGATACAACCATGGGGGCGGGGCCTTGAGAGCTGCTCATTAGCAAATGAAGCAGAAAAAAACTTTTTCCAGGTGTAGAATTGCACAGCGGAGTGTGCCCAAGCACATAATTATGCAGATGACACACACATTTACACAGCCATATCACCAAGGGCCTAATCATTATGCAGTATGTTAGCCTTTTGGTTTTTCATTCAACTTGCAAAATAAAACTCTCAGCAGCTTCGTATGACAAAACCAGTTAATGCCCAAGTAGGTAACTTCTGCCAGCGGAGAGACTGACTGTTGGATTAATGCCTTGCTAGCTTAAATGGCGGTCAAAAAAAATTAATCTTGCAGTTCTTTGAGACCTTTCAAATGTTATTGAACTGAATGGATTAAATTAAGTCATTTCGCGGGGTTTTGATGCTAACAGAAAATGATTAACTGATTACAGACGGAGTGGTGTGTTTTACACAGCAAGAGGGTTCCTGGTTTGAACCCGGGTTGGAACGCGGTTCAGTCTGTGGGCGGGGGCCCTTCTGTGCAGAGTTTGCATGTTCTCCCCATGTCTGTGTGGGTTCTCTCCGGGGTCTCCGGCTTCCTCCCACATTCCAAAGACATGCAGCTCAGGTTGATTGGTGACTCTAAATTGCCCTTAGGTGTGACTGTGCGCCTATATGGTTGTCTGTCTATATGTGTCGGCCCTGCGATAGTCTGGCGACCTGTCCAGGGTGTACCCCGCCTTCCGCCCGAAGACAGCTGGGATTGGCTCCAGCCCCCTCGCGACCCTTGCAAGGACAAGCGGTTATGGAAAATGAATGAATGAATGATTACAGACGTCTCTATCCTGGGAAAACTCTTTCACCACGTGACCGACCCTGATGGTGTAATTCTACTTTTGGCCACAATGTAAAATTTGCATCAACGCCTGGTGCACTTCCTGGGGGCTTGGCAGGCCTGTGGTGTTCTTCTTTGGTGTGTCTTTACAAAGTTACACTGCCAGCTCCTGGCCTTGCATGCATACTGCAGCATTTTAGGTTGTTTTTACAGATCCATGTACACAAGAATCGTTTTTTAACTCAAAGGAGAGACTTTTCTTTAAGGGCCATTCATGTTTAAATGTGGTCTGAGTAGTACTCCTCATAAACTATGTAAATCAAAGTGCCTCTTTCTAACATAATAGATGTACAGCATGTGCGTACACACAGCTGCTTTTCAGCAATGATCTTTATGAGAATATCTGAGAGTACAAAGAAACATCACAGATTGTGTTGGATTTGGAGACTATGTACAAAGCTCCTCCTACAACATATTTCTCTCTTCTTTATCTTCCATTCATACTCTCTCCTGCTCTCATTCTATTCCTATGCGTCCCACTAGTTATTATTGTGGCCTGCTAGCCACCGTCAGCGCTGTAATCATCATAGCTGTGGTGGCCCGCTCATTACATGAGGGCTGTGCTGTGATTTGGACAAATTGCGATGAGATGTCTTCACTTCTCCAAGGGTGAAAAACACTAGTTGGGACACATGGAGCTGGATCAGGAACAAATAATGTAGACTGGAGAGGAAGAAAAATATTCTCTTTGACAGTGAGAGATGGAGAATATGATGACTTTTTAGACTTAAGTTCTTGTGGTTATTGTAGAGAAGCCACAAGTCATACAAATGTGGTGAGCTATACAGTCAATACTGAATGGTCTGATCGAACGCTGCAGTTTTGAACATATATTCACCATGTAATGTGAGCTTCAGAAACCTGCTGAAAGATACATCCGCGTGTAACCTCAACTGCAGATTAGACATTTCTTCTGTCAAGCAATCACTTTTAAAGGTGCATTTTGTAAGATGGTATATGGTAAATGGACTGTACTTGTATTCTGCTTTTCTAGTCTTATTGACCACTCAAAGCACTTTCACGCTACATTGTCACATTCACTCATTCACACACACATTCACACACTGGTGGCCGAGGCTACCGTACATGGTGCCACCTGCTACTCAGTATCATTTACACGCACTCACACTCAGATGATGCGGCATCAGGAGCAATTTGGGATTAAGCATCTTGTTGCCCAGAGAAGCTGGGGATTGAACTGCTGACCTCCCTGTTGGGGGACGACCTGCTCTACCCCTGAGCCAAAGCCGCCCTGGATCAACTAAATCGATCCGGACATAATTTTAGTTGGAAACATTAAAAAAAAGAGCTGACCATATCAACAGAGTGTGAAGAATTAACACCTTTGACATTAGGTCTAAGATGTCTACGTATTGTACTGCAGAGATATCCACTGGTAAGCAGCCAGGGATGGGCTGTCCCTTCTGTAATAACACATCCTGGCCTGAGAGGTGATGGAGAGTCACTGTGGCTTTGGATCCAAAATTAATCCCTACAAACACGTACCTAGATCAGTTTAGCATTTCCACTGTAGATAGTACTCTTACATGTGAACAGGTTGTTGTTACTCACTGCTACATCCAGCTGCACCTGCTGATTTTCCTTGTTCACCAGTGATACAGAGTGAAGTCTGCACCATGTTTATCGTCCTCAGAATGGGGCTGCATGGTGACATTTTCAGAACAAAAAAGAGCAGGCTGGAGTGAGAGTCTTTCTCAATGGAATATTCATAAATAGTGGGTTTGTGCATTGACTCCTTGTTGGGCAAGAACAGAGGTTACTGCTGCAGAGCACAAAGGAACTACACTCTCATACATTTTTTTCTCCTAGTGAGAATTAAAATATATGCAGTTTGCATAATCTGGTCACAAATAATTTGTTTATGTTTGAAGATCCACTTATTACAAAAAGTGAATGTCATCCTGGTCAACGCTGTCATATTGAAATCTCAGGTGTGTTGATGGATTCACATCGTCATGTCATGCATTGAGTGACATTACAAGTAAAGATTCCACCTTAAAAGTTTACGGCATTTCTCTCAGTCTCCAGCTGCTGCTAGAGGCTACAACACACCCTTTTATTTTATAGTTTACTATTGTCTGAAACTCTTGTCATGGTATGAATCAGCGGTTAAAGCAGCTAGCTTAGCCCTGAACACAGTGTTGATTCTCTACTGACCAATCCACAGACTGCAGTGTTTCTAGCTCCACCTTTTAGTACAAGATCGGTGTGCGAGGTAACCCAACAGGGGTGACGAAAAATGAGGA
Source organism: Plectropomus leopardus (assembly GCF_026936395.1). NCBI lineage: Eukaryota > Metazoa > Chordata > Actinopteri > Perciformes > Serranidae > Plectropomus > Plectropomus leopardus. The sequence continues at coordinate 32,976,024 of NC_142188.1, read as the reverse complement.
CAGCTCTAAGGTACCATTAACAACTTTTCACATTTAAAAGGCAAAAAATGCATCTGAACTGAACTAACATGACCTCCTGGTGGAAACACCCCTATAGTTTATGCCTACATTTGCATGAAACGCATGCACACACATTATAGATGTACTGATGAAATATCTGCATGTCTTCTTTTATCACCTCTATGATTTTGTTAATTGCTTACAAGGCTTGCAAGACTTCAGATCAATTGTGATTACAAGAAAATCCTGCAGGTGCAGACTGACTCAAATGATCCTTAGACGATACCGCAATAGAAAACATGATCAGTTTGGGAGGAAAACTTTATTTTATATTTCATCTTCTTCTTTGCATGTTATGTCCCTAAACTGTACCCTTTTTTCTGTCATTCACTGGACCTCCTTTGGTTTCTTCATTGAACTTCACTGTTGTCATTTGCCTCAAAAACAATTTAGCCATCACTGGCTGTGGTACACATTTCCTCCCCATAATGTGGCCCTCAAAGTATATTACTTCCTTGTCATCACAACAAGGGTGTTCCTTTCCACATCTGACATTCCACAGTTTTCACAGGCGACATAATTTAGTTGGATGGTAGTGCAACACAAGTGTGCAGTGAAAGGTTTAAGGCAGACTGGGCTGAAAGTTGACCTAGGTCAACCTCACACATCTGAGACAGTCCAGAATGCGGCCGCTGGCTGCTGAAATCACAGGTTACAGATGGTCAGTTTAAGCTATTCTCTACGTGGACTGAGCTCCACCCAGCAGGGCTGGACACACCTCTGACCACATCAGCTCCCCTGGCCAAGCACAGTCACACCTATGCATTATGACCTCTGCTATGCTTCTGTGCAGAACAATGTTTCTGTAAACAGCATTAATACACTTGAAATCCCCCTTGGAAACTTACTGTATTAACATTGCTTATGATTGTTTGGTAGCATGTTTCAGGAGTCCTCAAGTTTGGTGGATCCACTTCACCTCGACTTGGTTGGACTGCATCAATCATTTATTTGACACAAAGAATTATTTCAGATACAACTCCAGTGAAATGTGATCCCATCAGCTTCTTTAACTTGTGAACTGTAATTTAGTCCTTTCTTGTGTTTTCTGAAATTGTTGGCTGCTGCTTTATCATTGTTCATGTTTCCGGATGGTTCTGGTAATCCATTGTTTCTGCTTGTGGAATGATTTAACCGTCCAGACTACCTCAACAGGCTTGCTTCCCCCTAACAAATGTACTGTCAAGTACCTATGTACCAACTTGAGGAACTTTAGGTACAACTGCACTACATTTGTCTGACAGTTTGTTTCCTTCAGATGACAGTTTTTCATCCCCTTCCTGTCCAGTGAAAATCATTTTTCTCCAGATGTGCTGATTTTGAATATTTGTGATAAATTAAGGGATGACGTGTTCCATTGTGTCAAGAAAATTCTCCTCCTTCTTAGACATCTCCTCTGATCTACTAGCAATGAGAAAGGAGTTTATTGCCTATTTTTAGCTAGTATTTCCATGATTTCACTTAGTAACTAAACCTAACCATCCATGCCTTTGTTGCCAAATCCTAAGCATCTGCTTTTGTTGACATCCTAGCATTGGTTGCCTTTTTCTGTGTAAACATAACCATATGCTTTTATAGTTGACATCCCGGTGTAAGTAGCGGCAACATGAAATGTCAACAGCAGACACAGAGGCATACATAGAGCTTAATATGTAGATGTGGAAGTTTGTGTGACAACCCGGGATGAGAATGTGTTGGCCTTGAACAGGCAGTATAAAAACATTGTTCAACTCTGTTATTGCGTCACTGTAAATGTCCTGATGTGTTATCATGCCATCATCATGGAGCGAGATTTCCAAAGGAATCAAAGAAAATGTTAAACTGGTGGTCTCTGAACTGTGACTTACAGGAGTAGTGACTGACATGAAAGACGAACTACTCAGAAACTTCTCTGAAGCCATTGAATCAACAAAGCACAGTTAAAAGTTTTAGCTCAATTAGCTCAAGATGTCCTTGTAGTAACCTAAGCACTGTTAACACCCAATCAAAGTGCTATTCAGCTTCAAACCCCAAAGAGCTGATTGTATTTTTACAGCCTGGCTCAGGTCAAAGCTCAGCCAATCATAGCAGTATCTGGAGAAGCTACTATTGTTGTGTTTTGTGTATTAGTGACCATAAAGAGTCTTCACAGGGTCCAATAGACCCACTGTGGGATACCAGGGTCCGGGCACAGGGGCCACAACTGGGAAACAGTTGTATTGTTATTCATAGAGGCAGACACTGTTGGGGGATCTGCCATTACAGGTAGTTGTGAACTCTGGCTACTTGTTAAGATGAGGGCCCAGTACACAATGAGCTGCTGTAGGGCACAATGACTTCAAATAGGTTTCAAGGTAAACTCCCTCTGCACAATAGAAGAATCTGGGCCTGTCAAGGCACAGACACTGAGGGCCACCTTGCGTATTGAGCTGTGTATTTGTGATTTGCTGTTTGTGGGGTTTGAGGGTCGTAAATGAACAGAGTAATAACATGTCTGTGTCATGTTTTCCACTGAAAGGACAGTGACTGAAGGGGGGCCAGGGGGATGTTTTTGTGACCCTGCAAAGTAATATTGCGGCCTGGGAGCCCAGGTCAGTCCCAGGGTCTGAACAGGCCCACAGTCTGGGTCTACTGTTATTACCACAAAAGACCTACTTCACCTGCTGTTTCCCTAAGTGCCATGAAGCAGATTTGACACATCATTAGTGACCTCTAGTGGTGAGTTCTGTTCAGTGCAGTCCACTGCAACTCAGTTACTGTTGTATCAGTGTAATTATATCCCTTTGGGAGAAATATGTAACCCAGACAGCAGAAGGAATTATCAGTCAGTCTCTCTTGTCCTGTTAGCCGGCACTACAAAGCACCCCTTATGAAAACAAATCAGTCCTTTTTTCCTTTTGCTACCAGGCTGCTAAATGTTGACGGTGGTCTTTTTAAATGACTGTTCTGTTTAGTAGCAACAAAGCTGATTTATCATTGTGTTGTGTATCATGTTTTTCTTCACATGGCTGGCAAGCCCACAATGTGCAATGCATTAGAATGTCTTTTATATGCTCACTAATTTAAATATTAAAGCATTGGAATTTTAAATTTTTTTTTCTGCCTGGTCCTCATGTGTGCACCTGACCACATGAGGGTCCAGTGTGCATCTTTGCCCATGTATAGATCTCTCTGATATACTACTACTGCTGTGTGCTGCTTGGTTTTGTCTGTGAGTTTGTGCTTGGTTTGGGTAGATTGTAACACTGAATTGCCCCTCTCAGATAAATTTTCTGAATTTGAATATTTCTGCATGGAGGATAATATATATCTATATTAGTGTAGCGGTCCACATTGTTGCTCATGCATCGGTTTGTACTCCTCTTCTTCTCCTCCTCTAGATTTTCAGTGAAACCACAATAAATCCAACGATAAAGATCCTGCACCACTTCTGGGTCAGCTATCACATTAAAACAAATATATTGCATTGACCATTTTAACTCATTTGTGTATAAGGTCAGAATTCCTTGAGCTGTATCACTTCCATTGAAGCATGCGTTGAGATGACACTGAACGTGAATTTGATCTGCTCATCTCAGGTTCATTAAAGTAACTCAAAAAACTTTAATAAACATAGCTGTGCCTCAAGTATCCAGCAGATCATTGCTTACTGAACTAGGTTGTGATGGTAGCATCAGAAATAAGCAAAATTGTCAGAAGTCAAATTGTTATTCCAAGCATAAAAAAAAACTTTCTCAGTGTCAAATCATGGCAAGATTGAAGTTGTCAACAGGGGCACTACACAGAACTCTGGGCATGGAGCCTTTGCAGGAACTACTTAAATAGCTGTGGCTCAGGAGGTAGAGTGTGTCGTCCACTAATTGGGAGATCGGGGATCCCTGTCTGCTCCAGTCCACGTCACAGAGCCTGTTTAGTGTGTTGATCCAAACGTAAGTGGAAAGCCAAGACACATTGCCGTTCATACCTGTGCCTGTCATCTGTGTCCAGCCTGTGTTCAGATTTTGTTACTGCCCCATGCAGAATTATTACAACCACACTTTTGCTAGCTGCTATGGAGCTGCTGTCATGTTAGCAGTTGTGTCGGTACAGTTGGAGAGCTCGCTGTCAGCAGAATTCAACCTGTCTCCTTCCACAGGAAAAAATAAGGGACAGTCATGCAAAATTTTGTCCAGTGACATAAAATGGGTAAGTTACAGAACATTAGCATGCTGTCACCAAAACAACCATCACATCCTGTACTGATGACACAGCTGGATACAAATCAGGACGGCGTTAGCGTTTAGACAACAAAACATATGTGGTCCATGCATCCCAGACCACCTCAGTTTGAGTGATCAGATCAAAAATGCATCTTGGTGGCCGTTTACACCTCTATTTCGCGCTATTCAGTTGTGATCAGATCATCCGAGACAAATGTTGATGCCAAGTATAAATGTGTCAGTCTGTCTTTGGTCAAGATACAGAATCCCAAATTTGCTCCTGAGGGCTGTGCCATCAGTGTGTGAGTGCATGTAAATGGTTAAGCAGCAGGTGGCAGCTTGTAGGGTCGCCTTGGCCACTAGTGTGTGAATGTGTGTGAATGGATGAATGTGGTATGTAGTGTTGAAGCACTTTGGTTAAGAAGACCAGAAAGGTGCTATACAAATATAAGTCTGATGACATCACAAGAACCTCTTTGGAACATAGTCGAAGCGGGGCACACCAAATAGCATGTCATTTTTTTCACCAGGTAGTAGCTTTAAAAAGAAATATCACAATCAGTCTACATCCTGATTTCTGCTGATATCACAAACATTGTTTTTAATTTAACAAAGTGAACATGTACAAAAGATCAACCCTAAGTTAAAGTATTTTTCTCATTTTGCACAATGAATGAATATTACATACACTGAAAAGCATTGTGTTTCATGTTCCCATCCGCTGGTGGGCCATCACGCTAAGAGGATGAATAATATGATGTTAATTCCACCACAGAAGAGACTTGATTATGAATATAAAGATATAAGTATCAGCCAAAGGAATTCTTATATATATGGTCATATTAGATATTGGCAAACACTCCAATATCATGCATCCCTACCAAATACTACAATATTCTAAGAGTCATGTACATTGTTTAAAGATTTAACTTCTCACTCAAATTGCTGAGCTGATATCAGAATTTGTCATTAATAACGTACATTCAAAACAAGTGCAAAATAGAAAATTATATATTTAAAAGCAGTCTCTCGCACTCTTTCTCTCTCTGTATGTGTGTGTGTGTGTGTACTGTTTGTTGTTATGTTTAATTTTTGCCTTCAAGTTTTCATAGTCCAGCTGTGCTTAAGGCATATTTCACCTGAGAGATAAAGTGTCTTGCAACCGTTCCATCTTTTGTGTAATGCAGCAGTTGAAACATCTGGGTTGTGACAAATAAATGTACAGTGCAAAATGCTGATGTGCAATTCTATTGCAATGCAGTCATATTTGACTTGCCGTCACAAACAAATTACAGAAGAAAAAAATATTGGTAATTATTTATGAAATCACCTTTCTTTCTTAATTTAAATTCTTGAATGTTAATAATGAGCTACACCACATTTGCTGTTTTAGAAAATCCTCTAGAATACAGGAAAATGATATATATCCTTAAATGCATATAAGTTTAGTTTGGATACTATGATATGGTTAATTATTAACCTTTGACCCTGCCAGTAGCCTTACAGCTCTCCACCACACACTCACTGCTCATCCACATCAAAGGCAACAGGTGGAAAAACGCCCTATCACATCCACATTGAGGAGTGAAAGGCTGTAATCAACATGTGAGGGCCTTTAATGATGTGGGAGAATAAACATGTGAGTCATCGAGCGCTCAGCAGAAACCAGCTCAGATCTGGAATCAGCTCAGATGCTTATTGGCCGCCCATGTTAGCATACCAGCATCTGTAGCCATGTCTGTGGCCCTCGGGGCAAAGCAGTGGTGATTAACATTTAAAACAGGCCAAGGCCCCCCCCCCCCCCATCTAACCCCACCAACCACCCCAGCTCTGGAAGACTGATACTGGGCTAACAGCCAGCCCATCTCTCATATGATAATGGTTGAATTAATGACCAGTGACATTATGACGTCACTGTCACTGATGAAGTGTAATACACTGCTTTCATGTGATGTCGGAGGGTCGAAATTTCAAGTTGGGAGGTCGTTCTTCCAAGGTCGTGTTCATGTGATTTGAGGTGGTAAAGTGGGAACAACATGGAAGATACAAAAAAGATGGGTTGTATTTTAATGCTAAAATTGTTTAAATAAGAATGTGATAGCTGTTTCCAGTTCATACTCTTATATATTATTTCATATTTTATATTTTTTAAATACTTTTATATTTAATCTAGGGCAATCTACATTGACAGCAGTTAACATTAATAGCATGTTGGACTTTACATGTGATCATAAATTGATATTTAATATGTGCATTAATAAGTGTTTCTCACCATTGACCAAACACTAACTTTTGCCCGCCATGTTTATGCATTTATGACGTCAAGTAAGCAACTCGTGTTATAAAATAACATTGTTATTAATGTTAGTATACTGGTCTGGCATGCTTTAGAGTTCAAAGTTTGTTTGCTTGCTGCGACGAATAGATGCATATACTGAAATGTGCCTTTTACTAAAAGTAAAAGGAACAGAACTTTTATTTTTTACCCACAGTTGTTGACACTGTTTCCACTGTTAAACTGTGCTAAGCTCACTACCTGTCTGCACATGGTCTAACAAAGCAGTTCCTGCACAGCATGAAAGAATAACAATAACAACAACAACAACAACAACAACAACAAAAATAATAATAATAGTGCAAAGTACTGCAGTACTCAAGAACTTAAACAATAGAAACATTTTGAGTAAAAATATGGAAGAGATACTCTAAAAAGTATGATAACATGATAAATATGTACATTGCAGCTGTTTCAAAAGGAGAAAGCGGAACAGTTTTGTGCAAAAATATTTATCAGGGAATGTGCAAAAGTTCAAAACTGTATCACAGCCAACATCCAACAAGGACTGGGACAGACAGACCAGCTGAACAAATCATTATGTTAGTACAAAATCAAAATAAATGTAGGTTAATGGCAAAAGTTGGCCTGTATGATCACATATATTGACTTTTTTTCAACTCATAGAGGACTTTTTACAATGTCTCTTAAAGGTGGGAATTTCAAGCCATTATCCCCCCTCAATGTTATAGAAAAGGTACTATCGCCTCTGACATTTTGATCATGTGGTATATGTGCGACTCACTGCAAGGACATTTAAAAAGCAGTGAACAGCATTTAGCAGCTAATTCAAGAACAATGGCCAAAAATTTCAGCAATTTGGGAAAACAACAATGTCAAGGAGCTCCTCACCCTCTGAGCAGAACACAAGATATGCTGCCATATAACAGGGAAGCTAAATGATTGTTATAGACATGTTATGCCCTTGTTATTGTTTAGAAAGTGCTGGTGACGCAAATGTTAAATGTCACAGTAGAAGCCTCCTTGTCATAGTAATTACACCTCTTCTGGTTCAGTGAAGCCAGCATGCTGTCTAAAATCACACAGTAGAAGATCATGATGCTGCTGTTGTTTGATTCTGTTTAAAGGCCTAAATAAGGGACTCAGTTTACACACAAAAAACAAGTTGTAGCATTAACACATTTTGAGATTTACATTGTATGCAGGCTGTTGTACTGAAGTTTTATTTTGATGGGGTGGAGGGCTGAAATTAAGAGAAAAGGACATGTTTACAAATTTAATCAGCTCAACCCTTTGAAAACTGGATCAACATCAGTTTTCTTGTGTTGTGTTCAGACAGCTTTCACAATCTATGTAACCCACTGAAACCCGAGCAAACTGGTTGATGACCACTTACATATATTTATATATATATATATATATATATATATATATATATATATATATATATAACCTAGGGAAAATGTCAACAAATCTATATTGATTTGATACTATCTCTAATTTTATATTTAAAATTATGTTACAGAACTAATCATTTAAAACATTTTAATGGTAATTTTCTTTTGCTTTTTTACATCTCTTTTTTGCCTTTTTTCAGGTTACAAGTTACAAGTTGCCTTCCCCATGTTTTTATTCTTTAATTTTTTTTTTTAAAGAAAGAAGATAACACCTACACACTTACTCCATACCAGTGTGGCATGGAGTAAGTTAGCTTCTTTTTTCGACTAAGTTTTTCAAAAGCTTTGCACCTACGTGATGTGCGTATAACCATTCTTTCTCAACTTTTAAAGAAATCTTGAAATCAATGGGCTGAAGTTTCAGAGGCTTAATGTGGATGTCACAGGTTCCCATTTTTGGCTTGTTTCATAGGTTTGTTTTCAGAGGCCTGAAAATTTGAACAGCATTTCACTCGATAAAACAACACAGTCTATGAAACCTTGGTGGTTCCACTCTTAGCCACTGAAAACATTTTGAAGCATAAAAAGTTAGAGGTGACATCCCTTCGCTGAATGCTGATGAGATTGCTCTTAGTCGGTCCCTTGGTGTATTTATGTGAGGGGCCAGCGTATGCGGGGCCACAGAGCTGTCTGTGTGAGAGCACAGTACTAAAACATAAAGAATAGGCCAGCCCAGTGGTAACACACTCTGTGACAAAACACTTACAGCCTGTAGCAGACAAGTGCCACATTCATCAGCTATCTGCCAGAGCATTCACACAGCCACCATCAACAGCTTGCAGAGACAGAGGACACAGGGGACAGAGATGGACGACAGATAACGAGAAGCTGCAAAAGTTTTTGTAGTGTGAGGAGTGGATTATTACACTGTAAAATCTGACAAGTCGATCTTACTTAAAATCTGGAAACTGATTTCCTTGAAAAAGTAAAGTAAATATGACTATTAACCCTTAGGGACTGTTTGGCACATTTTAAACCCTTTTCATTCTTCAGTTTTTGATCATTTTGGCTGTGATCATGCATATGGCATACATTTGGTGTATTTTTGTTTAAATCTGGGAATTTCTAGCTCAGCTCCTACAATAAGTCTAAAACACACTGTGGAAGCTAAATTGTTACATCATATTGTTATGAGCAAAAAATGCTCCACTGAAACCCATTCAAACAGCATTTTTACACCCATAGTTACCAAAGCATAAAAATGTGCATTGTATTAGTTCTGGGTGTCATTCTGGGCTTTTGCCTTGGAATTTGTCATTTTCACTATTTTCCACCTGATGACATCATCCATATTTGGCATATGGAGAAAATGCATGCTATTTCCAATAGGTGCACTGTCACAGTCAGTGTTGCTGGTAATCATTGACATGTCCAAGGCTGGGATAATGAAAAAAAATCTACTTTGCATGTAGCATATTGAAAATAATTAATGTTTTGTGTTTTGTTTTGTTTTTTCATCTAAAAACACATCATAAAAACACCACATCATAACAAAAACCTGGTATTTAAGGGTTAAAATTCTGAAAATTAATGAATATTTGATATTTATGATTGGGGCTGATGTTGGTTCAAAATAAACTCAATAAAAGTAGAAAATCATGTTAATGTATAATATTTTCTAGCCTGATTTTGAAAATCGCATTTTATGTGCAGAGTGGTATGAGTGTGTGTATTTGACACTACATTAAAAATAATTCAGAAAAACCTGTGTGCTGCTACCATCGACATATGTATCTTAATAGGTCGCCCTAAATGTTATTGTAGGCCCAGTTTAATAAGCACCTAAAATGAATACAATAAATGCTGTAAGGGGTCTCTTTTTCAGTTAAGTGGTCCTTGGCTTGAAATACCTTGAAGACCACTGCTCTAGGCTCACAATATTCTGAGAAAAAAAATTCTATGAATGAAATTATGGAGAGCTCCTATAAGCATTTCAGTGTAGTTATTTTGGCAAAGTCCAAAGGAAAGAGCATTGACAGAAAATTCCTATGCAGCAATATTCAGCTGTCTTGCATAAATTTGTGGTTTTATGAAAATAAGGATACATCTATTATTGCTAAACTTTTGCTAATCTAAACATTATCAGATCAAAATCCCTTGGAGGAATTTATTATGCACATGTGAGATAAAAAGAATGAATAGACAAGCTTAAAGAACAGAGGCAGGTGAGTAATACACACATTTTATTTTGATTTATATTGATATTGACTTTTGGGAAGACTGGACTAAGTGTCTGCTGAAGACTTATTTACGTTGACTTCATTAGTCTGTCTTTGTTTTCACTTTGTTGTACTTTGTTTCTTATTATTAAGAGGATTGTGTTTTCTTGGTTTTTCAGTTTACTGTGTTTGCCCCTCCTGTGTTTCTGTGATGCCTCTTCCTCATTTACCCAACTACACAGCTGTATTACATTAGTCTCGTTAGTTCTCCTAAGTTTCTCACAGGCAGTCAGCCTCATGCCTGTTCTTCTGGCTTATCACTTTATTCCCCTCATCTGAGCCTGTCCGCACCTTTTTCTTCACCTGTGCTTCACCCCTTCATCAATCCAGTTTGTAAAGGGCCTGGCTCATTTTGCATGTTTTTCATTCTTCATTTTTTTTGATAATTTTGGCTGTCTCATGTTTATGGCATACATGTTGGCAAGCTTGTGTGTTTTTGTTTAATCTTGGAATGATTCTTTCCACCTTTTTCCTTGAAAAAGTGAAGTAAATATGACTATGGGAATTTCCAGCTCAGCTCCTACAATACAAAATACACAGTGTAAACTAAACTATTACATTCAAGCTCCATTGAAACCCATTCAAACTGCAATTTTTGATCCCACAGCCATCAAAGCATAAAAACACATTGTATTATTTCTGGGTGTCATTCTGGGCTTTTGACTTGGAATTTGTCATTTTTACTATTTTCCACCTGATGACGTCATTTTTACCACATTTGGCATATGTAGAAAATACATACTATTTCCACTGGGTGCACTGTCACAATCAGTGTTGCTGCTAATCAGTGACATATCCCAGGCTGTGATCTTAAAATAAATAAATGAAATAAAAGTTCAAATAAAAACAGATTGAAAAGAAATCTATTGCATGTAGTCTATTGAAAATAATTCTTTTTTTCTTCTAAAAACATAGTGCCATCATGACAAAAACCTGGCATTTAAAGGCTTAAAATTCTGAAAATTAATGAATTTTTGGTATTTTTGGTAGGACTGATGTTGGTTAAAGTCATGAAAGTAGAAAATAATATTAATGCATACTATTTTTCATAGCCTGATTTTGAAAAGTGCATTTTGTGTGCAGAGTGGCATGAGTGTGAGTATTTGATACTGCAGAAAAAATAATAATGTATAAAAATCACTGTTGCTGCTAATCATTGACATATCCTAGGCTGCGATCATTTAGAAAAAAGAAATCTACTTAGCATGTAATATATTGAAAACAATTTTCAACATAGTGACATCATGACAAAAACCTGGCATTTAAATGGTTAAAATTCTACAAATTATTTTTTAATATATATGATTAGGACTGATGTTGGTTAAAAATCACCTCAATGAAAGTAAAAAAAAAATATTACTATTTTTTTTCAAATATTATTATTATTCTCTTAAGAGTTTTTAATGATCTTTTAACTTGACTCGTGGAACTCTGCTGTTCTGGTGCTTCTAGACCTCACTGCTATATTTGACACTATGGATCACAGGATCCTTTTATCCTGTCTTTAGCAGTGCAGAGGTATCAGAGATACTGCACTTAAATGGTTTTAGTTGTACCTGACTTTACTTCAGTCTGTGTTGGCTCCTTGATTTCAGCATGTGCTGTTCAGTTGGTGTTTCCTTGAAATATAGTGAACGTTTGACTTGCTGTTCCCTGCTGTCTTCTGTGAGAAAGTGTGAGTGAAAAGATCACTTTCACACATAATCATGAACCAACTTAGACTTGCCTGGGGAGGATAATTCCCTTTTTGACCACTGAAGGTCAGATGTGAGTTAGGTTTGTGTTGGTTAATAAGGATAAGCTGTGTGTGTGTGTGTGTGTGTGTGTGTGTGCGCGTGTTTCAATCCATAGTACCAACCTACTGAAAACCCTGAAGGCTCTCCAAAGGCCCAGAACACGTCTGACAGTAGAGTGGTCTTATGGAATTAAGATGCTAATTTACTGGATTCTTCTGTGTCATTGTTCCTATACAGAAAGACTTCAAAAAGCTCTGCTGTCAAAATATCTTGCTTGATTCAAGAATGATCCCTCTTTGACTTGATGTTCACATGTTCACAATGATTATGCGTATTTTGTTTGATAACCTTATACTTATACTGTGACACTTTGTATTTTTAGCAACTAAATTTCTTGATGTTTTGACTGTTTATATTTTATTTTCCATATGTCTTTTGAGTGTGGTTTTTAAATTAGCTAGTGTAGGTTTCTACCACACCCTCACATGCACTTCTTATATGTTTTATCCTCATTGTTTCTTTATATTATGTGAAACAAACAAACAAACAAACAAACAAACAAACAAACAAACAAACAAACATTAAACAAACAAACAGTAGGTTGACATGTGTAAATAATAAAATAACTGATGTCTGAATTCAGTATTGTGCATGCTGGCCTGCTGTCACCCTCTCATGGCTAACTGGGACATTTCCCACTGAGCAATGGACATCATTTAAACATCATCTCCAGGCTTAAGCCCTGTTATATAGACCAGGATTTATCAGCTATATATAGCCTGATTTTAGACCATATTCCCCCCCAAAAAAACAAAAAACCTTTCATAAAAGGCTGGTAAATAATTATCAAAAGTACTGCATACCCCATAGATTCTTTTTACTCTTTCGTCTAGGCTAGACGTCTACTAAACTTTCACTTTTCAACCTTGAATAACCAAAATCTAAATATGGAACGAGAAATATACATAATAGACATAATAGATATTTATTAAACATATTTCCAGCGTTATATTGCTCATTTGGTTGAATACAACAGAGCCATTAATAACGTTTTTAGATACACCTGCACTTGTCCTGCTACTATTAGTTGGAATGTCTGCTGGATTATAAGATTTTGATGAGTCTGATTGGAGTTTGAACATATTGTTTTTCACAGTCTATTGCTGCTGCTGCAGTCATGTGATGACGGAAGTTGGGAAGTCATTCTTCCAAGTTTGTTGTGTTCACGTGCTTTAAGGTCGTAAAGTGGGAACAGCATGGAAGCTACAAAGATGGGTTGCATTTTAATGCAAAGAGCATTTAAGGTTGATAGCTGTTCCCAGTTTATTTAAGTTTTTTTATATTATATTCTTTTATATATTTATGTATTGTATTTTTGCAGATTTTACAGATTGTTTAATTTAATTTAGGTCACTCTACATGGACAGCAGTAAACACTGATACCATATAACACTTTACATGTGATCTAAAATTGATATTTAATACCTGAATCAATAAAAAAGTTTCTTGCCATTGACCAAACATTGACTTTTGCCACCATGTGTATGCATTTATGATGTCAAGTTGGCAACTCATGTTATAAAATAAAGTTGTTATCAGTGTTAGTATACTGGCCTGTCATTTAGAGTTCAAAGTTTGCTTGCTTGCTACAGCTAATTGATGCAGATACTAAAATGTGACACTACTTAAAGTATGTGATAGCTATTAGGAACAAAAGAACAAAATATATCATTTTTTAACTGTCTATTGTTGACACTGTTTCCATGCTTTCTGCCATTTCTGCTGCCGTGAACGCAAATAGCACAAGTTATGAACACGTGACGCAAACGTCATACCTCAGCAACTCGGGTATCATCGAGATTTCCCAATTTCCCACTTGTAGTTACGACTTTGGAGGGCCGTTCATGTGTTCATAACTCGTGCTATTTCTGAGGAGCATGTACAAGCTGTATCAGTGTCTGTTTAAAACTCAGTTATGTTGCCTTCATTAGCTCTTCTGTTGTTGTTTTCATTTGATGGGCTTACTATTTTTTTTGTTTGGATTTTGTTTTCTTGTTCTGGTTTTCAGTTTCCTGTGTTCTGTGCAGCCTTTCCATCACTATCTACACGTCTGTCCTTCATCAGTCTTGTTAGTCCTTCTCTTCTCAGTTTCTCTCAGCCAATCAGCTCTCTGCCTGTTCCTCTGTCTCATCACCTGATTCCTCTCATCTGAGCTTCTTTGCTCTTTTTCTCCACCTGCACTTCATCCCCTCATCAGTCCACTTTGTATTTAAGTCCTGGTTTTTACTTCAGTCTTTGATGGCTCCTTGATCTGATTATGTGCTTTTCAGTTGCTGATTTCTTGATTTAAAGTGACTGCTCCCTGTTGTCTTCTACATTTGGGGCCACCTGCTCTGTATTAAATGATACCGGTTTCTGTACTTATATCACTCCTCAGCCCCTGACTGTGAATTTTTTTTCACTGTCACTGTAACTATGGCTGCAGCCATGGAATTGTGTGCGTGTGTGATTTGATTAAATTGATTTGATTAAATTGAGGGCCAACAACAACCACTTGTTCACAGGGAGGCGACACACAGCCAAACACGCTTGTGATCATGTGAATATATATCAGAACTGAGTATTTGTCACAGTCACTGTTCAGTGTAATAATGTCCATTTGAACAAAAAGCACCAACCAAAGAATCTGAAAAAAAGGAATGACACCAACAACCAGGTCTACAATGAAAACCTTTATGTAGCTGCCCTGCAAATGTGATGTGATACAGTGTCACGTGTTCACAGTCAGTATTCCCTGTAACTTCAAACCTGTTTTACATCTCTCAGACAAATTCTGACAGAGCTTGGTCTGTCAGGAGTGGTCAGTCCCACCCAGGTGACAAAAAAGTAGGACAATCTCAAAAGGAAATACAAGGTAGGCACATGTTGATCGCTTGTTTCCATTTTGTGTTGGATTAAATTTCATCTCATATCGCCTATTCATAAACTGCATTTCCAATGATGCTCACGTGATGTGTTAGGTACACACATGTTCAAAAGATTCATGCTGTCGCCTGTCACCATTCTGTTGTCAGGAGCTGAGATGTCCTGCCACTGGGATGGGGACAGACCAAGAGGCCACAGCAGCCACCTGGTCCTGGTTTACCCTAGTGTACGCTACATACAAGCTCTTGGGGGGAAGCCTTCTATTGTGCCTCCCGTCATAATGGACTTGTGTAGTGGGGAAAACCAGTGAAAGCTGAGGCCTCTGAAGGCACCGACCCAGCTCCCTCTCTTCAACCCTGACCACCTGCTGACCTGCGACGGCAACATGTGATGAAGAGGAGGCGAGGAGGAGGAGGACACGCCACGGCCGGGTACAAGTAGGGCTGTTGAGTCCTCCAATTCCATCTGTCCCCGGCCCCCGAAAAGGAGGAGAAGCCGGCTGCTGCTGTGAAGATCTGCTCTCTGTTGTTCCTGGTGTCTGCTGTTCCCTGTTCCCTTCATGTTATTTGACTGTCTGTTTTCCCGTGTCTGTCTGAAGCTGGGCGTGGCTAACCTACTCTCTCCTCAGTCTCCTGCTTCTCATAAGTCTCATCACCTGCCTGCTCCACTCCTGCTCCCCTGCACACCTGTTCTCAATCAAGCTCATCAACCACCCAGCTCTGCAGCATTTAAGCTCGGCTCTCCTCACCACAAGTCGCCAGTTCGTTTTGCCTCCCATGGTAGTAACTAGGCTTCTGAATCCAGTGGATTAATGCTCTGTATTTTTTGTCTCTGTGACTCAATTTGTTGTTCTTCTGCCTGCAGTTCCCTGCCACTCAATTGCCTGCCAGCCACATCCAGCTTCTGCAAACCCCCTCTGCCTCAGCTCCCAGCTTTCTGCTCTGAGCGGTTCACCAGGAGTTCTTCAGAATTTTTTGATGGTTTTTGTATGATCTGCATTTTTGAGTCCAGCCTTTCCTAAGCTAAAAGCTTACCAGCTGCAGCTGCTGGAGGTGGAGGCTGCTAAGGACGAGGAATTTATGTAAAAAGTTTTATTGTTTTGCCAAAGGTTCAGTAGGCATACTTCTGTTAAGTAGTCCTTTTATTTTGCAGTGCATATAGGCTACATTTAAATTCAGCAAGAATTTGATGTTGTTGTAGCGAAGACATGTAAATTCAGAACAAAATAAATGTCACTTTCTATCCTCACTATATGTTGGCTGGTACAGATTCCTGGTTTAGTATAATACAAAGACCTTAATTAATCCCACAGTGGAAAATGTTTGTTGTACACACAACACTATAATACAAACAACCAGGAATGATACAGAATACAGACACAAAGAGAATCACACACCTGGGTGCTGTAATCCCTAAATAAGAGATTATTACGCCTGATAAAGGTTGGTGACATAATAACAGCGTGCCCAGACTAACTAACGTCTTACAACACATGAACAGAACAAAAAGGGCACGGACAGCAAGCTATATTGTTGCAAAATAACAACTGAAAAAAAAACACACAACCAATATCATGTTCCTGTAAGGCTGGAACGAGTACTGGTGGGTTGGAGATCTGCCTGTCCCTCCATGATACTGTGCTCCTCTCCCCGCTCACTGGACATGGTGGAGGCACAGGAGGGTCATTGTCCAGCATGTCCCCAGCCTTCAAACATGTACAGTATTGTTGAGGCAAAGGCATGATCCACCTCCAGGGCCCTGAAAAGCAGGCTGCTCCAGTGGGTCTTTAGCATGCCAAAGCAGGATCAATTATTGAGCCTGCTTTGGCATGATGCTGGTTGTATCTGCTCTGTACTCTCCCTTGTAGTGGCCCACGATAGGGGGTGATGATGGCTACTAGATGGCTGATGCAGAGGTAGCCACCATCACCCACTATGAAATGCCCTTGGGGAGGGTACAGAGCATCGCTGAAGAACCCGCTGTTTGTAAGGACCTTGGTGTCGTGGACCGACCCCAGATATCCCACGACGGTGTTCAGGAACTTTCCCTTCCCATCACAGATGGCCTGGAGGTGGATGGAGTGGGAAAGTTTGCAGTTTACATAGTCCTGTCTATAAGGTCTAGGCAGTGTTTTAACCCTTATGTGACGCCCATCTATCACACCCACACATGTGCGAAAGGTAGGGTTGTGTGCGAGGGCCTTGAAATGTTCGCTGATGTGCTGCAATTCCTGCGCTGTTTGGGGGAACCGAATCACTGTCTGACGCCTTTGTGGACCATCCTGCACACAGGAGGACATGATGTATGGGTAAGTGTAAGTAGTCCACATCGTACACTGGCAGAATGAATGACTGTATTTGCTATTCACAATTACATAGCCTACCTGTATACGGTGAAGAGGGGGACTTTAAATATGACTATATGTCATATAGATATATTTAACTATATACAATAACTATATGACAACCCATGTGCCAGCCAGTAGACTGTCATGAGGATTGTCATATGGTGTCCCAAGCCACGACTTCCCTCAGGCGGCATCAGCCTCATCAACTCATCCATGGAGGCATGGGTGAGGTGGTAGTCTGTCCATCATTGTACACCGTCGTGAGAGGATATTTAGCCTGAAAATGAAAAAATGTATGTTGTTGTTGTGTGTGTGTTTCTGTATCCGCATAAAACAGTGAATATACAGATTAGGCTGCACATGTAGCTATTGTGATCACTCCTATTCATAATGTAATGGGCGTGAGGAGGACCCAAATGCAGAACAGTACGCTTCACTGGCGCTTGGTAATAACTTTTATTAATACCAACACAAATGGCAGACTGGACACAGAATGAAAGTTCGTTCTTCGAGCTGTGAGCCCAAACAATGTCTCTGGAGATCACCAGTAACAAAGACACGAAGCTCGTACCCGCTGTAGCCGGTGGCGAGGAAACCCCGTAGCTCCGTGAGCCGACAACACGTGTGAGAGCGATGTCGGGGATCGAACGGAGGGGTGGTCGAGGGCAGGCAGGGGTTGATTACGGGAGGTCCGTCCCACGAAACAGCAGCACCAGCAGGGATCAGGCGGAAGAATCGTCGAGTCTGAGCAGAGAGGTCTTTACCGGGGAATCCGTCAGATTTCAGGAACGCCGAAACCGAGTTTGTGGTCGGGGACAGAAGGCAGGTCGGATCACAGGGAGGCAGGCGAGAAGAGAGGGTCAGGGACAGGCAGAGTCGGCAACGGATGATCTGTTTGGAGAGTGCTGGAAAGACGTGCATGCTGCAGAGGACGATCTGGCAATGAGTGTGTGAACAGGTGTGTCTTAAATACCGGGTTGATTGGTGATGAGCTGCAGCTGTGGAGAGCAGGCTGCAGCAGTGGGCGTGGCTAGGAGGTAGAGCAGATCAGAGGAAGGTGAATGGAAATTTACTGGCAGTGAGGGGGAGGAGGATGCAGGAACCATGACAGAACCCCCCCCTCAAGGGACGGCCCATGACGTCCCCAAACCAAGGACACCAAACCTGGAGGGCGGAGGGGGCCAGCAGGAGGGCTAGAACTCCTCGGACCCCATGGAAACATCGTCGCCGTCAGCGTCGTTGCCATCATCGTCGTCATCCCGAGGATCGGAGCAACCCCATCGGTGAGTCGGAACCCTCGTGCAGGGACCGCAAGCCAGATGGACCGGGACCTGGAGAAGGAGGAGGAGAAGAGACAGAAGACCCACCTCCAGGAGCGCACGGGAGGGCTGATCAGGATGGCGGTGGAAGTCCTCAATCAGCTGGTCGTCCAGGATCTGCCGAGCCGGGACCCAGGACCGCTCCTCCGGGCCGTATCCCTCCCAATCCACCAGGTATTGCAGGCCACGTCCCCGGCGACGAGAGCAAAGAAGGCGCCGAACAGTGTATGCCGGGGCGCCATCGATGAGACGAGGAGGAGGAGCGCTCTCCCTGACAGGCTTGAGCTTGGAGACGTGGAAGGTCGGGTGAATGCGCATGGAGCGGGGCAGCTTGAGACGGACTGCGACGACCTCATTAATCACCTTCTCGACCGGGAAGGGACCAACAAACTTAGGAGCCAGCTTCAGACTCCACCCTCAGGGAAGGTCTTTGGTGGAGAGCCACACTTTCTGTCCCACCTGATATGGAGGTGCCTGGGAGGCGAGGTTGGCAGAAGAGGAGAAGGGGCGGCGGTTTCAGGAGTGCAGACCGGGCTTGGGACCAGGTTCGGTGACAGCGGCGGATGAAGTTCTCCACTGATGGGTAAGCAGTCTCAATTTCTTGGGCTGGGAACAGGGGGCTGGAAGCCATAAGCACACTGGAAAGGTGTAGTCCGGTGGCCGAACTGACCAACGCAGTTGTGGGGCATATTCTACCCATAGGAGCTGGGAGGACCAGGAGGTGGGTTGGCTGGATGACATGCAGTGAAGAGAGGTCTCCATCTGCTGGTTCATCCGCTCCGTCTGGCCGTTGGATTGGGGGTGATACCCCGATGACAGGCTGGTGGATGCTCCCAGCAGGCGGCAGAACTCTTTCCAGAACGCAGACGTAAACTGGGGCCCCTCGATCCGACACCACGTCAGGAGGCAGGCCGTGCAGACGAAAAACGTGGACCAGCATCAGTTCCGCGGTCTCTTTGGCGGAGGGGAGCTTGGGCAGAGCGATGAAGTGGGCCATCTTACTAAACCGGTCCACCACCGTCAGGATGGCAGTGTTACCATCTGACAGTGGCAGACCGTGACGAAGTCCAAAGGCGAGATGGGACCAGGGACGATGAGGGACTGGGAGAGGTTTCAGGAGACCTGCAGGGGAGCTTGGCGGGCGATCCTTTACTCTGGCTGCAGATCGGGCAGGCCTACAAAGTCTTTGGTGTCTTGATCCAGGGTCGCCCATCAAAGCGCCGCTGCAGGACCTCCCTAGTCCGAGCAGCTCCAGGGTGACAGGTCAGACGAGATGAGTGGGCCCACTGCAGAACTCTCAGACCCTGAACTCTTGTGGCACGAAGAGAGTCGGTTCTATGGGACAGGAACTGGGACCCGGCTGTTCCTCCAGCGCTGTCATGATCCGTTCCTCCAACTCCCAGGTGAGAGCGGCCAGGAGACGGGAAGCAGGGAGAATGCTGTCGGAACGAGAAGCCTCCTCATCCTCCCCTACCAGGAACTGTCGGGACAACGCATCCGGCTTAATGTTCCGGGAACCAGGCCTGTAGGAGAGCGTAAAGAGGAACCGGGCAAAACAGAGCCCACCGGGCCTGGCGGGAATTCAGTCTTTGGCTGACTTGATGTATTCAAGGTTCTTATGGTCAGTCCAAACCAAGAACTGAACCTGGGTACCCTCCAGCCAGTGACGCCATTCCTCCAACGCCAACTTCACCGCTAGCAACTCCCCGATTCGATGTCGTAGTTCCGCTCGGCCGGGGACAGGCGTCTTGAGAAGAAGGCACAGGGTGCAACTTCCTGTCGTCAGCCGAAGCGTTGGGATAGGGGACGGCCCCACCCCAACGCCAGAGGCGCCGACCCACCACAAATTGTCTTTTCGGGTCAGGGATGAGGAGGATAGGTGCCGAGCTGAAGCGTTTTTCAGGTGTAGGAAGGCCATTGGCGGCGGGACCAGTGAAACGGGATCTTAGGAGAGGTGAGTGCAGAGAGGGCTGCCACAGTGCTGTAGCCCCGGATGAATCTTCGTAGAAGTTCGCAAAGCCCAGGAAGCGCTGGAGTTGTTTACGGGAGTCAGGAACCGCCAGGCGGAGACGGCAGAGACTTTGGCGGTCCATCTCCATCCGGTTGTGCCCAATGATGTAACCCAGGAAGGAGACGGAGGCGACGTGGAATTCACATTTCTCCACCTTGACGAACAATGAATTCTGTAACAGGCGTTGCAAGACAGTCTGTACATGATGAACATGCTCTGTCGGGACTGGAAAAATCAAATGTCATCCAGGTAGACAAAAACAAACTTGTTCAGATAGTCTCTCAGTACGTCTCGTTGATCAGAGCCTGAAAACTGCAGGAGCATTGGTAAGTCCAAGCGGCATCACCAGGTATTACGTAATGCCCGTTAGGTGTGTTGAACGCCGTCTTCCACTCGTCTCCCTCTCTGATCCGAACCAGATGATATGCATTGCGGAGGTCCAACTTAGTAAAAATGGTGGCACCTTGTAACAGTTCAAAAGCGGAGGAAATGAGAGGAGAGGATAACGGTTTTTCACCGTAGAATGTCATTCAGGCCCCGGTAGTCGATGCAGGGCGAAGAGAGCCATCCTTCTTCCCCACGAAGAAGAAGCCTGCCCGGCCGGAGGCAGGAAGGCCGGATGATGCCAGAAGCCAGAGAGTCACTGATGTAGGTCTCCATGGCCTCCCTCTCTGGCCCCGAGAGGGAGTAGCGCCCCTTGGGTGGAGTGGAACCCGGAAGGAGGTCGATGATCATAGGCTCGGTGAGGAGGAAGAGAAGTAGCCCGTGCCTTAGAATACCTCCTTGTAGTCGTGGTATTCTGGCGGCACCATGGAAACATCCGGAGGAACCCGGAACCGGGGATGGAGCGCTCGGGTCGTTGAGGCAGATACGTTGTACGCATTTAACTCCAGTTCAGGATCGAGCCCGTGGACCAGTCTATGTGAGGGTTATGTCGTGGCCAGGGATATCCCAGGATCAGGGGCAGGTTAGGGGACCTCAAAGCGTGAAACTGGATTGTCTCGTGATGTTCCCCCGCTAATTGCATGGCGATGGGAGTGGTTTGATGAGTGACGGTCCCCAACAGATGACCATCCAGGGCGCTGGCAGGCACAGGAAGAGGAAGGTGAACCTGTTGCACCCCTAACTGACGAGCGAGCTCTCGTCAATCAGGTTAACATCGGCCCCAGAGTCAATAAATGTGGCGAGGTGTAGAATCCTCCTTGAGCTGGAGCTGGGCATGGAACAGAGGACGTGGATTGGAGGTCGAGTTCCGGATCGCTCAGCAGAATGCCCCTTTTACTGCTGAGCCTGCCCTTTTACCGGGCAACTGGAAAGTGTCCGGCTTGACCACAGTACAGACAGAGGTTGTCCGGCGCTGCCTCTCCGGCTCCTCGGCTGTCAGCCGTGTGCGAAACCCACCTGCATGGGTTCTGTCCCTTTGGCAGCAGAGTTGAAGCCGGGCTGGAGGAAGGACCAGGCCCGACTGGAGAGGGTCCGCCAGTCTCCCCCTCCCGGAACCGCTCTCTTCTCTCTCGCCAGGATTCGCCTGTCTAGACGGGGTGGTGAGTTCGATCAAGCCGTCCAACGACTGAGGAAGATCAAACGAAACCAGTTACGTCTTTAATGCACGGAGGCCGAGGCCGTTCAGGTAAGCGTCACACTGGGCAGCGGGTTCCAACTACTCAGGCGAGCCGTCATGCAAACTCAATGGCGAAGTCCGCAGCGGATCGATCTCGCTGGCGTTGATGCAGAAGACCCCCAGTGGCATCTGGACCCACGGGAATCGGTCCAAAAACCTTGCATAGTTCCACAGCGAAGGCATGGAACCGACAAGCAGGTCGGCGTGCCCTCTCCCCATTCCGCTGCTCCCCATAGGCGAGCTCTCGACCCGTGAGGTGGTTGATGGCGAAGGCAACTCTGGCGGCTTCCGAGGCAAAGGTATGGGGTTGCAATGCAAACAGGATCGAACAGTTAGTGAGAAACGGGTTGCAACCTCAGGATCTCCAGCGAAGGCGTTCAGACCTCACCGGGGTTCAGGAGCGGCGCTGGATGATGGCGAGAGCTTGAGCGGACTGGACGGGAACTGGAGTTGAACAGCGTGTTGCGTCAGCGTGGTTGCCATCTGTTGAACTCTGCGTGGCTAGCTGAGTTAGCGCTTGCTCCAGCGCCCGAAGCAGACTGGCGAGCCTCCGCGGCGTTCGAGGTGAGTTGTGTCGTGCTGTTGAAGCATTCCCTCAACTCGGGCTAGGCGGGACTGAAGAGCACCGGAGTCTGCTGGGTCCATTTCTGGCCAGATCGTACTGTAATGGGCGTGAGGAGGACCCAAATGCAGAACAGTACGCTTCACTGGCGCTTGGTAATAACTTTTATTAATACCAACACAAATGGCAGACTGGACACAGAATGAAAGTTCGTTCTTCGAGCTGTGAGCCCAAACAATGTCTCTGGAGATCACCAGTAACGAAGACCTCAAGCTGACCCGCTGTAGCCGGTGGCGAGGAAACCCCGTAGCTCCGGGAGCGACAACACGGTGTGAGAGCTGTCGGGATCGAACGGAGGGGTGGTCGAGGGCAGGCAGGGGTTCGTTACCGGGAGGTCTGTCCATCGGAAACAGCAGCACCAGCAGGATCAGGCGGAAGAATCGTCGAGTCTGAGCAGAGAGTCTTTACCGGGGAATCCGTCAGATTTCAGGAACGCCGAAACCGAAGTTCGTGGGTCGGGGACAGAAGGCAGGTCGGATCACAGGAGGCAGGCCAGAAGAGAGTGTCAGGGACAGGCAGAGTCGCACGGGAGAATCTGGACGGAGAGTGCTGGAAAGACGTGCATGCTGCAGAGGACGATCTGGCAATGAGTGTGTGAACAGGTGTGTCTTAAATACCGGGTTGATTGGTGATGAGCTGCAGCTGTGGAGAGCAGGCTGCAGCAGTGGGCGTGGCTAGGAGGTAGAGCAGATCAGAGGAAGGTGAATGGAAATTTACTGGCAGTGAGGGGGAGGAGGATGCAGGAACCATGACACATAAAGGCGTTTTGTTTGTTCTGTAGGTTTATGACCTATAACTTCAGACATTGTATATATTATGTACTGTTTTACTACATTTTAATACTCCATTATTGGATTAAAAGCTTTCCACCTAATACTTTGACATCCTCAAGAGGTGTAGTAATTAGAAACTCACCTGCTGCAAGAGCACAACGTGGCGACGCAGTTGGGCTCTCCTGCTCTCCTACCTTATGGCCTCCTGCTGGAGCTGCTGCCATAAGGTCATGACAGCTCATGTTGTGTGACCTCAGTCCATCTTGATTGAAGTAAGGTTTCGAATGGATTATCAGACAGACCTTTATAGTCATCAGGTCGCGTGGCTCACCATTTCACTTGCATCAGCTGATCTATCAGCTGAACGTGTGTAATGACCAAACAGACGTACTTCCTCATGACATCAGTGCTATTGACATGTTTGCCGCGTGTGTCTGGGCTACTTTATTGGCAGTAAGTTTTCCCTACCAAGATTAAATTACTCTTAATTCCCTTGGTTTATTCTTAGAGCTGTTGCATTTACAGTTACATGATGGGAGTTGATGTCATGCGCCATCACCTTGTGTGTGAGATATCTTACATTTTAGGCTGACTAGGACATGAATTGTTAGGTGTTGATGTTTAATATCAGCAACTGCTATAATGACTTGGTGAGATATCTGAATGAATGCACCGGGCCCCAGACTGGTACTGGTCCATGGATCATTTGGTACTGGGCTGCACATTATTTCCATTTTATTGACAATCAGAGTCTGAAAGATGTTTTATTTTGAAAAATGACCGGCTCCTCTTCCAATTATATCAGCCTGTGCCTCTCGACACATGTCAAGATGCTTGTCTTGGTCAGCTGATACCCCAAAATTAAGCCTATAGGCTAGTGAAAATGAGTAAGAAACAAACGTCTTTAGAGAGCTTCTTTGCAAAGAAGAAAAAGCCAAATGAGTAGACAGAAGAGGAGACTATGACTGCCAAGAAAAAGAAAGCTGCATTTGAAAGACAAAACCAGGAGTTCTACTCAAAATCGCAACAAGTGATTTTCACTGGCCAAACCCCCTCTGCATAATATGTGGCAACAGGCTATCAAATGAGGCAATGAAGCCTTCAAAACTGCTTTGGCACATGGAGACCAAGCACCCTGCATTAAAAGACAAGCCTTTGGAGTTTTTTGAAAGAAAAAAACGTGGATAGAACAGTGGATAGAAGCAATTATTGAAGTCCACCACATAAATGAATGTGAGCATCATACTTAGTGGCTAACCTTAGTTGCTAAAGCTAAGAAACCTTTCACTATTGGTGAAGAGCTGATCCTGCCAAGACATTTGCCGTGAACTTTTAGGAGAGGCTGAAGTTAAAAAGATTGCACAGGTTCCTCTTTCAGCTAGCACCATCACTAGGCGAACTGACGAAATAGCAGAGGATATTGAGACATAATTTTTGGAGAGGATTAATGAGCCACAGTGGTACGTAATCCAAATAGACAAGTCTACTGATATTAACAACAAGGCAATACTAGTTGTTTTTGTGCGATATATATATGAGGACGTTGGCATGAGGATGTTATGTGCACTATTGTTGCCAGCCAACACCACAGCCACACAACTATTCAAGTCTCTGAATAATATATCAGGAAAACTGAACTGATCCTTTTGTGCTGGTGTAAGCACGGACGGAGCTGCTGGATGTCTTTCTGGTGTCAATACTCGGGATAACGCACATTCACAGGGAAATGCTGGCAAGCCAAAAAATGTCACCTGAATTTAACAGCATATTGAATGATGTTATTAAAGTTATTAACTACATCAAAGCGCATGCTCTTAACTTGCGTCTGTTTGAGCAGCTTTGTGAGGAGATGGACGCAGAGCACAAACGCCTTCTCTTGTACACAGAAGTGCGATGGCTATCTGAAGGGAATCGAATATTTGAGTTACAAGAGCAGCTGCAGAGATTTCTTTCAGCAAAAAAGTCACCACATTTCAGTGACAATGAAAGGGTTGCAAAACTCGCTTATTTGTGTGACAAATAACAACAACCTGCTTAATGAACTCAATTTGTCACTATAGGGGAGAATGACAACTGTCTTCAAGTTGGCAGATAAAGTAGCTGCATTCAAAGCCAAACTGGAACTGTGGGGATGGTGAGTGAACAGAGGGACATTTGACATGCTTCAGACATTAGCAGGGATTTTGAAAGAGACTAAGCCTGGGCCTTCATTGTCCCAGCTGGTGCAGGATCTCCTAACTTTGTTTTTAAAAGAGTTCAAGCGTTACTTCCCAACCACAAAAGACCCACAAACTGCGAAGGAATGGATCTGCGACACATTTGTGAACATAGCAGGTAAACCAAGCATGTGCTGGAAGAAGATCAATTGCTGGAGACTGCAAATGACAATGGCCTTAAATGTATGTTTGAGACAATAATTCTGCCAGTTTTCTGGAGTAAAATTAAGGCAGAAAAACCCTAACCCTGAGATCGCCACAAAAGCACTGAAAAACCTGCTTCCATTTCCAACATCCTGTCTTTGTGAAGAGGAGTTTTCTGCAATGACAGCAACCAAAACAAAATCATGGAGTAGACTGTGGTGTCATTGTCTTGTATTTACTGTCAAAATATTGTCTTACATGAAACTTGTCTGTGGCACAGAAAAGGCTGGGGACCGCTGGTCTAGCGTATATGTGGGCCAGTGTATGATCGATCCATCTATCTGTCTATCTATCTATATGCTGCCTGTCTACTTAATCTAATGCATGACAGATATTGTTTGGTTTTGGTAATGTTCTTACATCTGACTCTGTTGACATTAGTGGCCTCAGTCAGTCTGACAGCTAATCAGCTGTGCAGCATGTCATCTGTTGCTGACATTGCTTAAGACTGACGCTGTGGACGGAGGATTTCTCATTCACAGCTTCCCCTCCTCTGTCCTTTCGTCTCGTCCTCGGCTCCTTCGATCGCATCCCCCGTGGAAGGAACTAAGATGCGAGGAAAGGAGGCAAGAGTAGGACGCTAAGAGTTAGGTTAGTATAATGAAAAGCACCCTTTGACTAATACAAATTTATTTTCATGTATTTAAACAAACTGTATTTCAATGTTTGTACAAAACACATTTTAGCACATTTTACTGTACAGCTCAGAGAGTACAGAGTATTCTGAAGTGTGTAAAATAACAAGGGGAAAAATACAAACTATTTTAACTTTACAATAAAAAGATGACATCAAAACATGCATAAATATTGGGATTTCCCATCATAGATTATTATTTACTGGAATATACAAAGATAAAAATGAAATTTTATATTAAAGGTTAATTTCTGTCCTTAAGCTCCAATAGATTTGCTGAGTCTTACTTCAGGTGTACAGCCTGACATATATTTATTGTTTAATAAATTGTTTTTTTCATTTGTGTGTTTGTAGTTGACATGTTGGGCACTCACGTACACAAATTATGGATATTAAGCTGATTTTCAACCAGCTCTGTATCATAACAATGTGGGTAGTAAGTGTTATAGAACTGTGGTAAATGTCTCTCCATCTAACCAGGGCAGATATTTCCCTGCTCCGTTTAGCTTACCATTCAACTGTGAAAAGATATTGTTTGTTACCAGACGGCCGGCATTGTGCCAAAGCTTGCTCCACGAGCGAGAGTATTTATTCATGTGGTGCATTCTGGTAGTTATAGGTTTTCTACCTTTTGAGCAAAAGAAAATGCCACAGTCTTTTTCTCCTGTTTTCTCTGGTTATGTAGCACCAATTTCAAGTATTTGTGTCTTTCTACTGCATAGACAGCTGCATATACGACAGCTCGCAAAAAGTAAAGGCAACACATCTGGATCACCCCCAGGTGGCTGGCTGCAGTATAGCTCATAAAGCCCGTGAATGGGTGAATGGGACATGGGTCAAACTAAAAACTTGTCCAATATTTTTTTCTCTAAGATGGTTTCTGTGATTTAAGGTGGTTCTTGTAACCCTGATGTTTGCTCAAGTGCCTGTTTTACTGATAAATTTGGTTTAAATTGCTTGCAATTGGTCAAACGTTGGGAACTTGATACCAAAGGGCTACTGCGCAAATTCTGGCTTCATGGTATCAAGTTCCCAATGTCTGACCAATTTCATGCACATGCGGTACACCCCACCAGAGCCAACTGAGCTGGTGTTTGGTTAATGTGTACATACAACGAGTCATAACTAGTTTTGCAGTCCCAGTAAGACCCTGAGGCTCAGCTAGGGTATAGAAGAAGAGCTGTCAAACTCCAGTGAAGTATGTTCCATTCCACCATAGCCATTCATCTTTTTCAGTTTCAGCTGGTCCATGTGGGACAAGCCCTGGGTCTCTAGGATGGCCTCCGTCTTTGAGAACATCCGGCTGATCTCCATGAAC
The DNA here is from genome assembly GCF_026936395.1 of Plectropomus leopardus. NCBI lineage: Eukaryota > Metazoa > Chordata > Actinopteri > Perciformes > Serranidae > Plectropomus > Plectropomus leopardus. Next base: position 32,948,088 of record NC_142188.1, on the reverse strand, counting down.
GTCTTGTTTTTGGTCTCCGGGATCACGATGTACACATAGACTGCCACGGAAAAACAAATGGTGCCAAACACCAAGTAGCAGTAAGACCCTGCTGACATCTGATGGTGAGATAGCAGATGGATGGAGGACCATTGGTAGAGTTGAGAGATAAGATTTGAAAGTTAGCTAGAGACAACAAAAAACAAGTGATTTATAAATTGTCAAGCCAACACGATTATTATTTTGGCAATGATGACAACAGCAGTCTGCCAGTGGCACCAAATGACAGGAGAGGAAAAAAGTGGACAGATGAGCAGCAACATGCTGATACCAGTAACATTACAGGCTGGTGGCAAAAAGAGCAGGTAGCTGCTGAGGATGAGTGTCATGAGAACTTTCCATCAGGTGATACCGCTATTGTCAGGCTAGCTCATGTAATGAGGGATATTGTGGCAAACCAGTTAGCAGCAGTACTACTAGTGCCTTTGCTGCACCACTCAGGAGGCTTAAAGATGCTTTCAAACCTAGATCTTTTGGAGCAGTTGTTTCGAAACAGGGTGTGTTTCCCTTCTTGTCCTGGTTCGTTAAAAAACATATGACACAGAAATTGCTCTTTGACTCAGAACAAAACAAGTGAACCCAGATCACCTAGAGGGGGTGGTCTAAGTCCACTTCTAATTGAATCCTGGAGCGGTTTGTTTGTGGTGTGAAAGAAAACAAACCAACCACAGGATTTTATGATGAGAAGCAAAACAGCTTTTAAGATGAACAGCTAAAACAATTTAAAAAAATCATGATCTATTGATCATTAAATCTATAAATACCATGTCCCCTGCTACGAGCACATACATCGGCACAGCAGCGCGTTTGCGCTTTTTCGTTATTATTAGTTATTAATGAAGTCAGTTGCCTCTGCTGAGTGAAGTTTTTCAAAACTTGGTTATTGAAACATAAAGGAACATCTGACTGCTCTGTCATCAGTATCAGACAGCAGAACTGTCATATCTGTCACCCGATTAACGGCCTGGCAGCAGGTAACGCAGATGTGTGTCTCTGTAGAGCCTAGATGCATGTTCTATAGTTCTCCTATAGTGGAACATATCTGCAGAATTTATAAAGTTTTGTAATTTTTCTTCTGTAATGTAAGAGCAGAAAAACGAAATAACTCAACACCCACAGCAACCCTGATAACGTGATTGATTTGCAGTCTAATAATATCTGCCTAGTAATGCTTACAATCAGTTATTTCTCTGTAAGCTCTTTGCGACGCCAATTACATAAATGTAAACTCCCTATAAGCATTAAAGTGCTGACTGAACTTCTATCAGTCAGCTAAGTTTGTTTCCCCCACATGGATCCTGATGATGCTCTGATGATGCTCTGATGATGCAGGATGACAAACACAGAAACTGTCCAATCAGTGAGTTATCTGTCAGCTGGTATAACCTCATGTTCACTCTGCTTGGTTCGTTTGTAAAAAGTCTGTGTGAACTCGAACTGAGCCAGAACTTACATGCAATAATGTATATTTTTTTTCCCATTGGTCCGAACTAAATGAGCCCAACTACAGGCGTGAAAGCACCCTTAATTATCATTGGGTGTATCTGTACTTTCTATGAAGACCACATCAAAATGCACTATGAAGGCATTCATAGTGAATTATAATGCATTCATAATACACTCATTAACACACATAATGCTTACTGATGCACTATATCAATAGTCATAAACCATTATAGATGTGACTCATAATGATTTATAAGAGGCAGGGGTCTTATGGATGCTCTTGATTTGTTATAAACTAGAGGTTGATTGCCGGGGCTTATAATGCATTATAAATATTTATACTCACTTATTCACACATCATCAATTAACTGTAGTAAGGACTCGTAGTGTGATATAACAATCCATGCTGTATTATAAGTTATCATTGCATGTCTTGAGTAACGTGAGGTACCAATTGATGCATTTATAATAATGTATGCTTGTTAGAATGGACACAAACAGTTATCTTGTAGGCTAATAGCAAACATTGATGTGGCTAACATAGCTTTCAACAACATATAGCGACAGCATATAGCCAAGGGCTGCAACAGTTTCTGTCCACCTCTGACACGGCAAGAAACTAAAAGCTCTGACTCTCTGACACATTGTCAGAATTCAGTCTTTTTAATTTTTTTTCAAACTATTCTCGTGAATGGTAAACATCAATCACTTATGACACGGCATATATTCTTATAAATGCATGAAAATGATTACACTTTACTTTACACCTACAATAAATCATTATGATGAAGCATACATTATTATAAATGCATCAATTGGTACCGCACGTTACTCAAGACATGCAATGATAACTTATGATACAGCATAGATTGTTTTATCACACTACGAGTCCTTACTACAGTTAATTATTGATGTGTAAATAAGTGTCTATAAATATTTAGAATGCATTATAAGCCCCAGCATTCAACCTCTAGTTTATAACAAGTCAACCGCATCCATAAGACCCTTTCCACTTATAATCATTATAAGTCACATCTATAATGGTTTATGATTATTGATTATTGTTCATCAGTGAGCATTTTATGTGTTTATGAGTGCATTCATAAAGCATGAATGCATTATAATTCACTATGAATGCCGTCATAATGCAATACAGATGTGATCTTCATAGAAAGTGTTACCAAATTTTCCTTTGGCTTCTCCCAAGAACTGCAAAGGTACACACTATACACATAACACAACACACATTTACAAGCATACACATTAAATTTGTAGTTATTAAAAAGCCAGAGCAGTGGTTTTAGAATATAGAAAATAGAAACGCTAACTCAGGACAGCACATAGTAAAGCTGTCACCTGTAAGAAGGGGAAGACGAAGCCCACGGTGAAGTTCGACAGCCAGTTGAGTGATCCTCCAACGATGTAGGCAGCCGGCCGGTGGGACTGTTTAAACAGCTCTGCTGTGATCAGGAAGGGAACCCCGGCTGGAACAAGAACATAACATAAAAACATCAATGCAAATCACACAGTTCGCTTAGAGCTCATTGAAAGGAGCATGCTAGTGATTTAGCAGCGCATCCAGAAGGTCAAACTGCTCATGAGACACAAATTAAAACAGACAGTCAAAATCTGTTCAGTTCCAAAAAAACTTGATCCTACATATCCCACAATGTAACGTGATTTTTTTCTTCAATAGGCACACATCTTTCAAACTCAATACCTCCAGCTAGTTATTTCGGCTTTCTGTAATAAATTTGTATGCTCTGACCCCAAACTTAAAGAATCCAAAATCTGTTTAAATTTATTCCTGTATAATAATTCATCAGAGCATGTGTCAGCTTTTACATCATACACACTTTTATGGCACTAATTGTGGAATACCTATAATCTAAAATCACTCCACGACTTGTAGGATTAAATATACATTTGATAAATATTTCCTTGGGACATGAGGAAGTTGTGAAAGGGTTTATATTCTTTAAGCTGAGGCAGCATTTTATATTCACAAATCTTGTGTTTTTATATAAAAGAAGTGCAGATGATTCTCCTAACAGGATACATCTGACAAGGAAGCAACAGTTTCATTGATGAGTTGCTGTTTATATAAAATATATTTAAGTTCATTTATTACTTTACACAGCCTAAAAAAGGCTCATGAAAGACTAATTAGAGAACAGAATCAGGTGATAAGGTGAGTGCCAGACCATGTGGATCAGGGATTCATATATCAAAGAATACATGTATTATTAATATTTTATTATTTCTTTAAACTGCATTATATGTCTCTGGTCACAGGCCACAGAACATGGATTATCAGCATATATAACTGCATAGAAAAAAAAAGAAACAGGCATATTTATCACTCAATGTTAGATGCTGCAGAACAGCATGTAAAGTATGTGGATGAGAGCCATATGTTCATTTAAAGATGAATAGCTAGAGCTACAGGACTCGATCTTCCTGAGATTACAAGACCCCCTAAGGATTTTTAGGTTCTGACCTCTAGAGGGAGCCATTTAATAACAGAAAGCGGCCCGAACCTCTGTAGACTCACCATGTCAGTGGTGCTGTCTATCACCTGTAAAAGTCCTACAGAAAGTACAGGATAGAGTAACCTTTATTTTTACATTCCGTTGTTCTTAAACACACACACACTCACACACACAATCAGCCCTGCTCAGTTGCATTCAGGTCTGATTGAAAGTAAATTTCCTCACTTCCCTCTGGTGGTATCTCTCCTCCTAGATAGAGTTAGTTCTATTTACCTTCTATTTCCATCCCAATTCAAGGAAGAGAGTGATTGACAAAAATTTCCAGAATCACTGTCGTGGTCATTTTGGTTCATCCACAGTGGACAGTCTGCAATAGACTAAAATGATCAGCCGATATCTCAACTGACAGGAATGCCCTGAAAGATGAATGGCTATGGTGGAATGCCCTGCCCAAAAATGCCCAAAATGTCACAAATTCCAGCATCTCATAGTATTACTTGGGGCAGAGCACTGAAGTTGTGCTTGTATTGACTAATTGGAACCAGCTGGTTGCAATATACATCCCAACACACGCTCACTCACAGCTGTGTGGCAAGTAACAGCCAATTATATTTTAACAGAATCATCGTTATCACTCTGTTGATGCACTAATTGGAATCCCTCTTACTGCCACAGATCACCTCACACAGACTACTTGCTTAAGGATTAAAAATAATGGTGCTTTAATTCTTGTACCTGCTATTCACATTCTGAGGAGCCGTTTCCACAGCAACTCTTCGTGAATGAGATGGCAAACTTTTGTTGCGGTTTGGCTGTTTGTGTGTTTTGGGGGGCTGACAACCAACTTTTGAAACGGGGTTTCAGAGTGTAATCTTTTGAAAATACCTCCCCCTCTGTTGCTATCTACACTGGTAATGTGTGGATCCTGTGAGAACAGTGACATCACGGCTGCACTTTGTGCATACGTGTGGCATATGTCATTACAAAGTGACACCTCCAACCAATGGCCTGGCATGCATAATACAGAGTTTTCAGTTGTTTTTGTGGATCCATGTACACGAGGATCGCACATTATGGGATTCACATTATCATATGAACATGGATTTTTTTTTAGAAATGCAAAGGAAAGACTTTTCCGTTTTTAGTAAGGCCATTATCATCTAAACATGGCCTAAGACTCACGGTCAACGACGCATACGCTCTCATCCCAACTAGTCAAATACCCCTGATTTGTTTTTGGACCTATACATCAAAATATGATGCACTAGGTACCCTCCTGTGTCTGTTTTGGATGTTAAGGGACACCGGGACAATTTCTGCTTATTAGATTTGTTGTGTTATGGCTGCCCCATGACAGTCCAAGATTCGAATCATCAATTGGTTTGGTTTACTGTTGGGTAATTTAAAGCCCTGTGTATTTAGACAGTGAGCTCCACAGTCACTTTAAAGGTGCACACTTGTCAAGGAGTGGTCAATGCACTATTGCTGTCAGAGGACTGCACTATTATCACTGTTATTCTCAACAGTCCTCAACTTTAGGTGTTGAGGATTGTAGAGATGCTGTTCTTAAGTTCTTTATAAGTTCAGTTGGGGAATAATAATATTATTATTATTATTTTTATAAAGCATTATAAATAACCACAAGGGCTTAAAACTATGATTATACAGCACTATAGAGGCATTACAATGCATTATAAGTATGTTCATAATGTGTTATGATTATGATTATGATGATTATACATTATAGACATGGGCTTCATAGAAATTGTTACCATATTTTTTTTATTAATATTTTTTAATGCACTTTCTATTAGTACTACCACTACTGATATACTATTTTTGTTGTTGTTGTTGTTGTTTTTTTTTTTTACTTTTCTGTCTATTTTTAGGCCATGTCTTTTTAAGATGATGGTTGCCCTCCCATGTTTTTGAAAGAAATCCAGTCACTTTTTTCAGGTTTCAAAGTGTTAACATGCAGTGTAGAGCAACTCACCTGGGCCGATACAGAAGCCAGCGATGATGCCAACCACACAACAGACACTAACGTAGCGCATAAATGACAAGTGAACCTGCAGGGAGGAGATACAGCACAACATGTCTGATCACATTTAGTTATTTTCTCTAATCTCAATCTTTCTCCAACACCACCTCACACCAACTCGCTGATACACAGCCCTGTATCTAAGTCACTGTTCCATAGGGCAGAGCAGGGATACAGTGCATTCTGCCAACTGAAAGTGAAACAGGCCCAGCTGTTACTCCCCACACTCATTCCCCTGTTAAACATCTGGGATGGGTTCATTTGTCTTTCCTTCTGCTTCTTTCCTCCCCTTTCTCTTCCACTTGTCCTCTACCAGAAAGTAACTGGGAGAAAGTGGGAAAGGGATAACAGGAAAGTGACTGAAAGAAGAGGCGACATAGTGGCAATAAGTCAAATTAAGACTTTGTGTGTTTTGATGTCAGCATGTGTTTCTGAAAATGGACTCCCTACATCGCCCGGAGGTGCGTGTGTTTGTGTGAATCAGATTCAAAACAGTGTGTTAACAGACACAAACAGTCTGTGTTTGTGTGAATGTGTTGCTGCAGTTACGAGTACAAACATTTAGTGGATCCATGAGGTTTACATGCACAGAGATAGTGGTTTAGGCCAGCTGCAAGATAACATACAATTGATGAAATTGCGTGGTATCTGCACACTGAATTAAAGCTCCAGTGCGTTGCATTTATTGGCAGAAATGGAATGTACTAAAATAACTATATTTTCTTCCATGTATAATGACCTAAAAATAAGAATCATTTTCATGTTTCTCACCATGTTTCTTCAGTAGCCCAGAACAGACGAACCAAACACTGGCTTTAAATGGGGACATTCGCGTTTTTGTGCCATTGTAATTGTAAGCCTAGGATGTTTCCAGGATTTTAGGATGTTTCTTGGATTTTAAGATGTTTCTATGATATAAGGACATTTCTTGGATTTTATATTTGTAGGATTTAAGCACATCTCCAGGATTTTAGGAGATTTGTAGAATTTTAGGACATTTCTAGGATTTTATGATGTTTCTCAGACTTTAGGACATTTCTAGGACTTTAGGATTTTAGGACATTTCTAGGACTTTAGGACATTTCTCAGATTTTAGGATATTTGTAGGATTTTAGGACGTTTTAAGGATTTTAGGATGTTTGAAGGATTTTAGGACATTTCTAGGATTATAGGATATAGGGGGCTTAGCTAGGACTTCTTTCTGGGGTTGCAGGACATCCTTCGCTAGCATTTTTTTCTGATAAACAAGCTCTATTTTGATGCTGACTATGGCACCATATACTAAAAGTACAAAAACAATCCCCAGTGTGAATCACTTAATTTTTATTGTGAATTACAAAATGGATGGGGGGGTGGTTCATCATAGATCTTCAGTTTGGAAAAGTCTTCACATACAGCTGTAAGGCCAACTTATTTTCTCAGATTCAGAGTTTTGTCTCTTTAAGCGCACACACACACACACACACACACACACACACACACACACACACACACACACACACAGAGTAACTGCTCTCTTGCTGTGGCTGACTGATCAGCTCAGCTGATATTAAAGCACACATTAGCAGCTGCTGCTGCTTGCTTTCACATTTGCCTTTTACCCATTTCTCTCTCTACTGGAAAGATTTGGGTCACAAGACTTTACAGAAATACACACACACACACCTGTAAAATGAGGGCTATTGTGATTCCCACGCTGCAGATGCCCATGATGGAAAACCCTCCGATCATGAGAGGCCTCCTGCCCAGCTTCTCTATGGAAAAACACTGCAGGAGGAGACACAGAGCTCATGTCACACACACTGTTCAATGAATACATACACTACAGATTCAAAACATATTGCTCAGTGAGCTTTAATGCATCTGTATAACAAAGTCACTTTGACAAAGTCAGTCTCATGCCTGTGTTTAAAGAACAGAGCTGGAATCAGGACGTAGCTCTGTGCATAGTTCAACAATACATTTCTTGTTTGATTAACAGACGGTCAAAATCACAGTTCAGTCAGGACCACTTAGTCAAGAAAAACAGCAGCTTTTAGATTTAGCTTATTGCAGATATTGGTATTCGGTGGTATGGCTTTGTTCTGGGGACACCCTGCCTTTCCATGTGCTTACGTGGAAAGCGTTAAACAGGAACAGCACATGTTCCTGAGGCAGGGAGAGCAGCAGCAGCAGCAAAAAGAAAAGAACAAAACCCCCACAGAGCAGGCATCAATGACACAATGTCATAGATCAAGTCAGAACGGCACAAAGGAGGAGGCGGGGAGGAGGAGGGCGCAAAAGCTGCATGCAGAGGGAAAGGGAAAAGCTGAGTGCAGCTTAAATAAGGCGGCGCTTGTGAGTTAAGTGAATCATCAGTTTAGGTGAATCAGCTGGCCATCAGCTGATGAGGCTTACATGATATCAGCTGAACATTAGCAGCCCTTGACACCTTGGCCTGCCTGAACTAATGCTATGCTCAATTTAAGTCAGGACCACTTATACAAGAAAAACACTTCTTAGCAGCTTTTAGATTTAGCTTATTTGGCAGTATGGCTCTGTTCTGGGGACCCCTGGCCCTTCCACGTGCTTACGTGGAAAGCGTTAAACAGGAACAGCACACGTTCCTGAGGCAGAGAGGGCAGCAGCAGCAAAAAGAAAAGAACAAAAACCCCAAAACGTCCATACAAGGCAAACCTCCCTGGCCTTCCAAGGCTTCTTGGAAGGAAGGAAGATGCAAATTGGGTTTAGGGGAACTAGCATGATAAATTCAGGCTCACTACTAAGTAATGTAAAAAGGAAATTAAGCCATAATTAATCAGAATATGCTTAACAGTTAATTGAAAGCAGCAGATCAAAGAGCCTTAGCTTTTTGAGCTAATTTCAATGGTAGCAGTGCTTAACACCATGGCCTTCCTGAACTAAAGCTATTCTCAACTTCAGACAGGACCACTTAGTCAAGAACACTTCTAAGCAGCTTTTAAATTTAGGTTTATTGCAGTTATTGGTATTTGGCGGTATGGACCTGTTCTGGGGTCCCCCTGCCCTTCCATGTGCTCACATGGAAGGCTTGAAGCAGGAAGAGCAGCAGCAAAAGAAATAAAAAAAAATATATAAAAAAAACCCAACCCAAAACGACCACATCAGGCAAACCACCCTGGTCTTCCAAGGCTTCTTGGAAGAGGCGAAGGAGTAGCCAAGACGCAAATTGGGTAGGGAGGAACTAGCACGATAAAGTCATCAGGCTCACTACTAAGTAACAAACCAGGGAAACAAGGCTTTAACTAATCAAGTAAATGGTTAACATTCAATCTAAAGCCAGCAGATCAAAGAGCACTCATAGTCTTTTTTTTTTTTTGGTGCATCTAGAATAGCTTGTGCCTTGGGCCTGGGGTAGCATTCATTGGCTGAAGATAACTATCGACCCATAGCTTTGAGTGTTGCCACAGGGGCAATAAATTAAGCAGTTGTTGGTGCCCCTTTGCGAGGGGAATAGCTGTGAAACAATCTGGAGGAATCTCGTAGTATGGCAGAGGAGGCGAAGACGTGAGGCAAGCCAGACCCGGAATATCCGTTTCCCTTGTCATGTCTGGCTTGAGGTTGGCTTTTCAAGTAACACCTCAAGGAAGACATAGGACAAAAACAGCATTATTTTCAGATATTAGAATTGTTGTCCCTTCATTGGCATTATCAGTCATTAATGCTTAAGGAAAAATAGTGTGCATTAATCTTAACATCAGGTATGGTGAGGGCTTGCGAGGGATCAAAGCTTCCCTGCGTGAAGTGGATTCACCACCTCTGAGAAACCCATAAAAGGACAACACATCACTATAGGACCAACAAAATGAATTTCCTTCACCAGTGCTTTCCCCACAATAGCCAAGCAATAACTATTGGGTATACTCCATGAGTGCAACAGAGGAAACATTGATTGGCAATGATAGCAGTTCTTTTGGCCATACATAGCAAACCACTGATTCTTGAAAACCCCCAAAACCAACAGAAGGGGCAGTGTCCATATATAGCCGAAGAACAGGAGAGGACCTAAGAGCGCCATTACAAAAGAAAGAAACGCTGTTTTAATTAGCCCACAAGAGGGACCAGAATCGGAGCTCAGACCTGCAGCCAGCATCCAGTGACACCACATCATGGAGGTTCGCCACTGTCATGGCAAGGTCCAAAAGATGGGAAATAAAGGAGCAGCAAAATTTAAACGACCAAGCAGGTCCTTCTTCAACATGACAGGTGCCTCGCGGGCTTGTGCAGAATCCCACAAATGCGACCCAACCTCTCTCTCGAAAGAGAGGCCTGCATCAGGTCGCTGCCTAAAGTAACACCCAAGAACACAAGACCACAAAGAGGACCCACCGTTTTTCTTTTTTTTCGGACACATCGACACAATCAAAACACGTCCATCACTCAGAACAGGGCAGAGCAAGACCCCGACAAGGTTAATGCCATTGCCTGCAAGAATCAGGCCCCTAAGGCTTGGGGAGACTGCAGAAGCAAGGGCAAGGCCTACCTGAACTAACGCTAAGCTTAATTTTGTGGTTTCAGGTGTAGTCCACTGGTATTTGCATACTCAGCTTTTTGTGCAGTGTTTTCACCTTTTGTCCTCACACAAACTGTGTTTTAGGTCACTAGAAACAGACCTTTTGTAAATCTCCTTTCAGAGTGAAGATTTTCAGAAACTCCTTAATTGTTCTTGATGTGTAGAAGGAAGTTTTATTGCTTCTGATGTCAAAGTTCACTCTTTTGTGAGGCGTCACTTACACACAGCACCAACTAAAAGTTATAGCTACAGTATCATTACACCTCTCGAATTGGTAAGATTACCCCAATGAGTCCAGCGATGATCTCTATAACTCCTGTTCCAGCTGTGGTGTACTGGATCTCTGCTGCTGGGATACCGGCATCCTTAAAGATGGCATTGGTGTAGAACCAGATCTGTGGTGCAAAAATAAATGTGAAGTTAGGTGAGGTATAATCCATTTTATGCTAGGGGGGCAGAAGCAAACACTGCCAACCAAGTCCCCTTGCAGCCCTCCTGTCTCTTTCTCTCCTTTTCCGCCCCTCTCTCGCTGCTCTTTCTCTCTTTCTTTTGGTTTGCCACAGGCTCTGTTGTTCCATCAATTTCCCTCTCTTCCCCCTTTCTCTCTCTTCTTCCCTCTTGATTCAGTTAATTTAAACTCCTGTGAAAGTGCCATTTAAGCACAAGACAGTTCACATCAGTTTATTTACACAAAATAATACATAAATATTAAAGCAGTGAAAAAAACGAGAAAAAAAGAAAAATTGCAGCCTGGCCGAGCCCTACAATCATATCCGAGTTTCCCGCACTTTTCCATTGCAGGTATTTAGTGCCAAGGTGTTTAATGTGCAAATCTACTCACAGATTTACTAATACTCAATGAATGAGATCCACTGTGTATAACATGAGCGCTTTTAAATGAGTACTTTACACAGTGTAAAATATTTATTCCATCTGTTCAAATTGTGATTAATGATAATGGGTTTTATAAATGAAATTGACAACTGACTATCTATTTGGAGTATCATGATTGAACTCTCACTAGGCAGGTTTCCATCACAGATTTGTGCAAAATTTAAGCGATATTTTCAAAATGTCAATAAAACACAATTGCGAGATGACTGCTTTTCTCTTGAGTGATGCTATGTGACTTCTCCTCTGGTGAAGAAGAGAAGAAGCATGGTGATGGATGTTCAAAACATTAACAGCTTTATTTCTATTGCAGCCACCACACTAGCCGTCATTATTTCCAGTCCAAGGCCATGTAGGCATGTTAAAGACGTTAATAAGTGATAATGGCAAGGTGAGCCCCTTATATGTGGGAACAGCCACATATGAGGGATTTTTGGGAAAACTTCCAAATGATCTGCTCAACTTTTGAAGAGTTATGTGATGCAATATCAGCTCTTGTAGCTCCTGCTGCATCATGAGGGAGCCAGTTCCTGGCAAGCACATAGCCATAGCATCATGTGACCTAGAAAAGTCAAAAAGGTGTTTCCATTGCAGCTTTGCAAAATGTGGCTTTTTTTAATCATCTGAAAAACCACCTCATGGGGGTGTACAAACATTTTTGCGATAAATGAGAGTTTTTTCAAACTTGACGTGTTTTAATTAGGTGTATTTTGTATTTGCAATTTTAATTTGTGCAGTTTGAGGGTTAATGGAAATCTACCTACTGACTGTTTCCAAGAGAAACGTTACATTTAGAAGTCATGATACAGTTAATGGAATCTTTGAGCACACAAAATCCATACCTCCCTATAACCAGCCAATCACAGTTTAACAGTGGGAACACCCACTTCTGTTGACAAGCTTGATGATGTCATCCTTCTGACAAAATCGTGACCTAATGATATATTGTACATGAATGAAAGCATTTCAGTTCTGTGAGGTGGTACAACAATGTTGTGACAAAACCACAGTTAAACCAATCCTTTTTAGAGTCTTGCTCATTGTGACAGCTGTGTTGATTGATGACTATCAAGGACAGCATGTGTGAAAATTGAGACACGCTGCATGACTTGTAGGCAGCTGGTTACAAGTCATCTGTGAGCAGTTTGGTTGAGAAGCAGAGGTAAAACATTTCTCCCCATAATGTGACATATGCTCCGAGAAGAGAAAGCAATGGTGTAAAAATCTAAATGAGGAGACAGACTTTTAGGACTCAGGGGCTGGACAGGTGGCACAGCATCACCACCGAGAGAGAGTGCACATTTGCTCACATTCAATTCAACTCAGTTTGAAGCTTGAGGGGGAGCAGGACAGGACAGGAGGTATAATAACTGGAGACAGCAGACGGTGATGGTTAGGGGAGCAGGTAGATAACCATGCAAACACACATACACACACACACACACACACACACACACACACACACACACACACACACACACACACACACACACACACGGAGTGTCCTGTGGTGTGTCAGGAATTGTGCCAAACTTGCCAACTGTCACATGCACTTAGGACTAGATCACCTCAAGCATCTGCCCCATCACAATCACAAATACTATCATCATCAACAACATAACCACATTTTTTTTTTTAACTTAATCATCACTGTAAGCATCATTATCACTCTCACCATAATCATTATGTTTCAACTTTGGGAACTATTGTGATCATGTTTGTCTGCATCGTCATCAAATATGATCATCATCACTTCGATCACTGCCATCGTTATCATCAACATCATCTTGATCATAAAGGCAAACAAAATAACTTTCACCATCACTACATCACCATTAAATTATCGTAATTATTATAATTAATAACACTGATATATCTTATCACTCACTCCAGTATTGAGGTTTCTCTGACCATCTTCCTCTCACCACCATCATTAGTAACATCATCATCATCATGAACATGATCATCATCGTGATTATCACCATGATCATAACCATCTTCATCAAACATGATTACCATCACCATTATTATGATCATCGTCATCATCATCGTTATGGTCATTACTATTCTAATCATCATCACTATCATTATAATAATCACAATGACCACCATGATCATAATCATGATCATCATCTTCATCGCCATGAACATCACTGTAATCATCACCATGATCACCAAGATCACATTATGATCACCATCAACATGATGTCATTATTACTGTGATTATTGTCATTATTATCATCATCATCATTATTGTTGTCATTGTCAAGTTATCCTTTCAGTCATCATTATTAACGCCATCATCTCCATTATCACTGTCATCTTCATCATTATGGTCACCAACATCACCTTCATCCTCATCACTGATATCCTCATTGATCATATTAATTGATTGATTTCACTTTAAATCAATCTCAACATACAGTCATATATGATCTCTCTCATTCTAGAGTTGCATCATCACCAGAATCCTCCTCTTTGCCCTCCTCCTCCTCAGTGCTGCTCTCAGTATATGCATGTTTCAGCATTGCTTCACTTTGTTTAGGCAGAGCTAATTAGCAGCTAAAAATACAGCCTGGAGAAGGGCGTGCTAATGAGTTCAGCTCCAGTGCTTACAGTGTGCTCTCTCTGGCCCGGGCGCCCCCGTAATCATTTGAATAATTAATGAATCTCCGGGGCATAATTCAGAGGGGGATTTGGCTAATCGTATCGACAGAAAAATGATGACACCAGCTTTTAAGCTTTATTCACGAGACCACACGTGGCTTATAAAACGATGAGGGATCATTTAGGCCTACTTTCATTTCAGTGTCTTTGTCTAATAAGCTAGATCAATCAGATGAGGGAGCTGTGAAAACAGGGGGAGTGGTCAAGATGGACAAAGGGAAGTAAAAAGCCAACAGAGAACAACCGGAAAGTGAGTGGATGTGAAAAGAGACTCATGCTGTTGAATCAGGAGTTTGTGCTGCTCAGAGGATCTCTGTAGCCTCAAGTCTTCATTTAGCAGACACCATTTGGCAACAAACAGCTGATGGTAAGCAAGCACAATGAGGGGATAGAGGGATGTTTGTTCAAAGCAAACACCTGCTAAACCTTAGAATGACCTCCAGAAAACAAGACATACCAGTATGACTAAAGGTCACGTAACATTAACAACTGTTTTATTAGAGGTGTGGTCAGTAAGGGCTAAGTCATCGTACTTAGAACTGAATCTGACCCCAGTCATAAATCTTAGACTTGGCATGACATAATCAAGAAAGACTTGCAATTTGACACCTGTGACCCAGCTAGCAATTTTTGGTGCAATGCAACCAATGCAATGTTATAGTAATGTTTTCAGCGGCAAGTTTTCTTTCAGTTCCCAGAACGTTGTTCTTAAAGTTTGGGTAATGTCATGATTCCTGCATTCTCCTCCTCCCCTTCACTGCCAGTACTTTTCCATTCACCTCACTCTGACCTGCTCTTTCTGCTGGCCACGCCCACTGCTGCAGTCTGCTCTCCCCCACAGCTGCAGCTCATCATCAATCAGTCCAGTACTTAAGACTCTCGCACACGTTCATTCACTGCCAGATTGTTCCTCTGCCATGCATGACTTTCCAGCGTTCTTTTGCCAGATTTCCTGTTGCCGACTCAGTTTGTTCCCGACCAACCCTCCGTGCCTGCCACCCGGTGTACCTACCTGCCTTCTGTCCCTGACCACGTGCTTCCGGCCCGGCGTTCCGCATCTCTGGCAGCTTCACTGGCAAAGACCTCCCGCTCGACCACGGCGATCCTTCAGCCTGCTCCTCGACGGTACCGTTGCATCCTCGGACTGTTTCACCGACTACGGATCCCCTGCCTGTTCCGACCACGACCCAGCGTTTTTCCCCGGCAGCGTTTCCACCGTGTTCGGGTTCCTCGGCATTTCTGAGGTTTCCTACTCTCCAGCCACAGTGAGTTCCAGCTTCGTGTCTTCATCTCGTGGGATTACCAGAGACATTAACTGGGTAATTCACCCGAAGAACGGACAGAACATTTGTGAGCTGATCTTTAATTGTGTTGGCGATAATAAAGCTTATTACCAACTGACTTTGAGTGTTGGCGTACTGCTTCTGGGTTCATACACACCCCGTTTCAGTACAATCTGGCCAACAATGGACCCAGCAGACTCTAACGCTCTACAGTCACGTCTAGCCCGTGTTGAGGAATGCTCCAGCAACACGAGGCTCAACTTCCTCCAAGCGGCTGAGGCTGGCATTCTGCCTCGGCGTTGGAGCGAGCTTTAACCCTGCTGGCGAACCAGGTACAACAGATGGCCACCACGTTGACCCAGCACGCCATTCCTGGTTCGATCCCTGTTCAGACGGCTCCCAACCCGGCGCCACCTCCCAGCGCCGCACCCGAACCCCGGGTCGGGACACCCGAACGCTACGCTGGAGATCCAGAGGCTGCAATCCGTTTTTGACAAACTGCTCCATCCTGTTTGCTCTGCAGCCACACCACGTTATCCGCGGAGGCGCCAAAAGTGGCAACCGCCATTAACCATCTCACTGGCGAAGAGCACGACAATGGGGAACAGCAGAATGGGACAGAGGTACACCGCCTGTGTTTCGTTTCAAGCCTTCCAGCGGATGATGAACTCGGAAGGTTTTGGTCCAGTGTCTTTGGGCCCTGGCGCCATACCGGGGGCTTACTGAACCAGCGTCAGGGAAGTCCGAGACGTCGCCCGACTTCGCTATTGACTTCAGGACTCAGGCTCGACAGAGCAGCTGGAATTGCCGCCCAGTGCACGGCGCTTCCTCAATGGGCTAGCACCATACATAAAGGATGAACTGGTCTCCTTTGAGCTTCCTCATTCTCTCGATGGTCTCATTGAAGTGACCTCGAGACTGGACAGGCGGATTCAGGCGAGGAGAAAGGAGCAGCGTCTGGAGGGAGGTTCCCACCGGTTTTCTGGTCACCAGCGGGTTCCACCACCACCTGTAACGCTTCCAGCGGACCCGAGTCTGGGAGGGGCCAGATCACAGGTGAGCAGACCAGATTATCTGCTGAGGAGGCGTGAGAGGCGGCGTCGGGAGACTCTGCTTGTACTGTGGACAGGCTGGACATTTCTCTCCAGTTGCCCAGTAAAGGTCGGGCTCCAGCAGTAGAGAGGGCATCCTGCTGAGCCGTTCCCAGAACTCTGCCTCCAGTCTCGCCCCTTGTTCCACGTGCAGCTCCTGTTGGGTGATAAGTTTCACACCCTCGCATACGTTCATTGACTCTGGTGCTGATGTGAATCTCATCGACGAGGAACTGGCTCGACAGCTGGGATTAACCCTGGTCTCCCTACAGCGTTCTGTTCAGCTAACGCTCTGGATGGTCACCTCCTGGGAACCGTGACCCATCAGACTACTCCTGTCTCCATGCTCCTGTCTGGTGAACACGTTGAGACCATTCAATTCCATGTCCTGAGGTCCCCAGGGTGCCTCTGATCCTCGGATACCCCTGGCTCCGTCGTCACAATCCCCACATAGACTGGTCTACCGGCTCGATTGTGGCATGGGGTTCTTCCTGTCAACAGACCTGTCTTCGGTGGCAAGAGGCTTCAAGGGGGATCACCCGCTCCTGCACCACACCGGATCTCTCAAGGGTGCCCACAGAGTACCACGATTACGGGGAGGTGTTTAACAAGGCCAGGGCCACCTCTCTACCGCCCCACCGCTCTTATGACTGTGCCATCGATCTCCCTTGGGCGGCTCCTCCTAAGGGTCGGCTCTACTCACTCTCCGCACCAGAGAGAGAGGCTATGGACATCTACATCAGAGACTCTCTGGCTAGCGGGAATCATCAGCCGTCCTCATCTCCTGCGGAACTTGGGTTCTTCTTTGTGGGGAAGAAGGGCCAGGTTCTTTCTGACCCTGCATAGACTATAGGGGTTGAATGAGATCACGGTGAGAATCGTTACCCCTCCCTCTCCTCTTGTGGCTTTTGAACTTTTTTACAAAGGCGGCGATCTTCACCAAGCTTGATCTTGAACGCTTACCACCTGGTCCGCATTCGTGAGGGACGAGTGGAAGCGGCCTTCAATACACCCACAGGACACTATGAGTATTTGGTGATGCCGTTCGGGCTCACCAATGCTCCAGCCGTTTTTCAGTCCCTGATCAACGACGTGCTCAGAGAACACCTTAATAAGTTTGTGTTCGTATATTTGGACGATATTCTGATTTTCTCCCGGACCAAACAAGAACACGTTCACCATGTACAGACTGTGTTGCAGCTGCTTCTCCAGAACTCCCTGTTTGTTAAAGGCGAGAATGTGACTTTCATGCTTCCTCTGTGTCTTTCCTGGGCTACATCATTGGTCACAATAGCATGGAAATGGATCCTGCTAAGGTCTCCGCCGTCACCTCATGGCCGGCACCCGATTCCCGTAAGCAGCTGCAACGATTCCTGGGTTTGCCAATTTCTATAGGAGATTCATCCGGGGTACAGCACGGTGGCAGCCCCCCTCACAGCGCTTACCTCTTCCAAGGTTGGTTCCGCTGGTCTTCTGAAGCTGATGGCGCCTTGAACACCTCAAGGGCTTCAGCTCTGCTCCCATTCTCCTCATCCCCGATCCTGATGGGCAGTTCGTGGTGGAGGTCGACGCCTCGGATGTGGGGGTGGGAGCAGTCCTCTCCCAACGCTCGGCCGAAGATGGCAAGCTGCATCCCTGCGCCTTCTTCTCCCGACGATTGTCGCCAGCTGAACGCAACTATGACATTGTTGGCAACCCATGAGCTTCTGGCGGTTAAGTTGGCGTTGGAGGAGTGGCGACACTGGCTAGAGGGTTCCAAGTCCCTTTCCTCGTATGGACTGACCACAAGAACCTAGAAGTATATCCGGACAGCCAAGAGACTCAATTCCCGTCCAAGCCGTTGGGCTTTTCTTCATTCGTTTTCTCCTTCACTCTCTCACGGCCGGGGTCCCGGAATGTCAAACCAGACGCCCTTTCTCGCCAGTTCCTGGAGGAGGAGGAGAATCTCCCTTTCTGACAACATTCTTCCTGCCTCTCGACTCCTGGCATCTCTCACATGGGAGATCGAGGACCGCATCCTGTCGGCGTTGGAACAGCAACGGGTCCCAGCGCCTGTCCTCAGAACCGCCCTGTTTGTTCGAGAGGTTCAGGTCTGAGGTGTTGCAGTAGGCCCATTCGTCGTCCTCACCTGCCATCCTGGCATCACTTTCATTACCAGGAAGGTCTTGCAGCGGTTCTGGTGGCCCACCCTGGTTAACGACACTAAAGACTTTGTGAACTCCTGTCCGGTCTGCAACCAATGTAAGACCCCTCGCCGAGCTCCTGCTGGTCATTTGCACCCTCTTCCTGTTCCTCATCGCCCATGGTCCCACATCGCTCTGGACTTTGTCACCGGTCTGCCACTGTCGGGGAGGCAACACCACGATCCTGACAGTGGTAGATCGGTTCAACAAGATGGCACATTTTGTGCCTTTACCCAAACTCCCTTCAGCCAAAGAGACAGCGGGATTGCTACTGCAGCATGTCATCAGACTGCACGGCATCCCTTCAGATGTGGTCTCCTCGATCAGGGGCCCCAGTTCACCTCAGCATTCTGGAGGGAGTTCTGCCGTCTTCTGGGAAGGTCCACCAGCCTGTCCTCCGGGTATCACCCCCCAATCCAATGGACAGACTGAAAGGATGAATCAGGAGATGGAGGCGGCACTCCGGCTGTATAACCCGACCAATCCTGCCTCCTGGTCATCGCAGCTCTTGTGGGTGGAGTTCGCCCACAAGCACCCTTCAGAGTTCCGCCACTGGGCTCTCCCCTTCCAGTGTGCCTATGGTTTACCAGCCTCCTCTGTTTCCTGCCCAAGAGAGAGCGGCCTACCCTCGGTGGAGAGGACTTCGTCCGCCCGCTGCCGCCAGACCTGGACCCGGGCCAGGGCCCCGTACGCTGTTGCCCGGGCCGTGGGCATACACCTCGGCTAATCGGCGCCGTTCCCAGGCACCTCCCTACCGGGTGGGCCAGCAGGTTTGGCTGGCTACCAGGGATCTTCCGCTGAGGGTGGACTCCCGAAAACTGGCTCCCAAGTTCATCGGTCCATTCCTGTTGAAGGTCGTCAACCCCGTGGCAGTCCGTTTGAAGCTTCCTCGTGCCATGAGAATCCATCCCACATTCCACGTCTCCAAGATCAAGCCCGGTCCGGGAGAGTCCCCTTGCAGCCAGCCTCTCAGCCCGCCTCCTCGCCGGATCATCGGCGGGTCCCGGCTTATCACGGTCGTCAGCTCGCCCGGTCCAAGCGCCCGCGGCAAGGCCTCAGTACCTTGTCGATTGGGAGAATGCGGTCCGGAGGAAGCGATCCTGGGTCCCGGCTTCGGCAGGTTCTGGACCGCCAGCTCATCATGGATTTCCGCCAGTTCCATCCGGACCAACCGTCCCGTGCAGTTCCTGGCCGTGGGTCTTCCGTTCCTGCCCGTTCTCCGTCTCCTGCTCCTGGACCTTCTGGGTTGGGGTCCTGCTCCAGGGGTTCCTTGCCGCCCGCCGGTGGGGATCCTCGCCGGATAGACGGTGACGGCGACGACTTCTGACGACGACGTCGAGGAGATGGTTTCTGCCGGGTCCGAGGAGTTCTGACCCTCCTTCCGGGCCCCCTCCGCCCGCCAGCTTCTGTGACTTTGGGTTTGGGGCGTCATGGGCCGTCCCTTGGGGGGGGGGTTCTGTCATGATTCCTGCATTCTCCCCCTCCCCTTCCCTCCCAGTACTTTTCCATTCACCTCACCCTGACCTGCTCTCTTTCTGCTGGCCACTGCTGCAGTCTGCTCTCCCCACAGCTGCAGCTCATCATCAATCAGTCCAGTACTTAAGACTCTTGCACCGTTCATTCACTGCCAGATTGTTCCTCTGCCATGCATGACTTTCCAGCGTTCTTTTGCCAGATTTCCTGTTGCCGACTCAGTTTGTTCCCGACCAACCCTCCGTGCCTGCCACCCGGTGTACCTACCTGCCTTCTGTCCCTGACCACGTGCCCGGCTTGGCGTTCCGCATCTCTGACGGCTTCACTGGCAAAGACCTCCCCGCTCGACCACGACGATCCTTCAGCCTGCTCCTCGACGGTACCGTTGCATCCTCGGACTGTTTCCTCGGCTACGGATCCCCTGCCTGTTCCGACCACGACCAGCGTTTTCCCCGACGCGTTTCCACCACGTGTTGTCGGTTCCTCGAGCTCTGAGGTTTCCTACTCTCCAGCCACAGTGAGTTCCAGCTTCGTGTCTTCATCTCGTGGGATTACCAGAGACATTAACTGGGTAATTCACCCGAAGAACGGACAGAACATTTGTGAGCTGATCTTTAATTGTGTTGGCGATAATAAAGCTTATTACCAACTGACTTTGAGTGTTGGCGTACTGCTTCTGGGTTCATACACACCCCGTTTCAGGTAACATTCTCTATAAACATAAAAAAAATATTTAAAATGTCTTTTTTTTAAAAAAAAAAACAAACAACCAACATATCACAGAACGTAACATTTTCATTTACCACAGAACTTGGGAAGAAAAGCTTTAAATTCGCCACTCCTCTTCATAGAATAACTTAAAGAAGGACCTAAAATTGCCTGATTTGATTACTTTGGAGAATTTAAGTCACTTTTAAAAGACCACAACATACGTAGCACTCTTGGTCAATATGATTGCAACTATAATTCTCACTGAAATTAAAAGTTGCACATATTAATGTATTTGACTGTTCTGTGATGCATTTTAACTGGAGGTTGTGCTCGCTCTTTGTAAAGTGTCAGAGTTGTATTTGACTGCTTGTATTTATTGTTGTAACAATGTTTTATGCTGCCCTCTTGGCCAGGTGGCTGACCTGATATAAAGAGATATTAAAAGAGATATTAAATCTGAAATAAAGAGTTAAATAAAGAATAAATAAATAAAAGAAAATAAATGAAGGATATATTTTAGGAAATATCTACCTTGGGGAAGCACCTTTTACTGTGATAAAAACTCAAATGTTTTAGATTTGGATAGACAGTACTTAGAAAGAGTCCTTACAGCATCGATGCCAGACAGCTGCATGCCAATGTTGATGACCACCACGCTGAGCACCTGCCAGCGGACTGTGCCGTCGTGTAACAGTTTCCACACTGACAGTGTCTCTACCGACGACAGGGAGCGCTGCTCCTCCTGCATCTCTTCAATTTCCGCCTGGATGTTGCACTTGGCTCTGTACCACTTCAGCGCTGGGAGACAGGAGACAGCAAGCAGCATTGTCACAGCACGTTGAGGAAAGATACAAGAGCACAGCTGGAAAAAAGCCATTGCAGCAACACTAGCTGATGTGTTTTACTTGGAAAGTCAGAAAGGATAACTAACTAACCCAGATAACCTTTGAAACATTGAACAAATTTATGTGATTTCTTTCAAAAACATGGGAAAAAAAACTAATTGCACTTGAAATGTCTCACAAATTGCAAAGAAAACTGTGACAGATGCTTTTAAGATTTTGAATGCTAAACTTTAACTTGTAACCATGTTTTTGACACTGTAGCCCTAGTAGTTTTGCTTAAAGGATCAGAGTATTTCTTCTATCATTGATGGGATGCCACAGGGCTTCATTGTTGGTCTTCTCTTGTTCAGTATGCTGCTATTCTGCCACAGAACTTGTAGCTCTGGTATCTCTGATTATTGCTATAGTGATGAAACACTGCTGTATTTCTCTTTTAATAGCATTACCTCTGTGAAGGTAGACACAATTCCAAACTGTTATTATGCAATCAAATAATCTCAAAATGTATTATCACCAAATTATGTTTAAACATTTTGCGTAGTTGCAGTGTATTCTTCTTTCTGGAAGGCGTCCCTTTGCTGAAATGCAGCAATGTCACACATTGACCTGTTATGGTGGCATGGATGTTGTGCTTCTCAATCAGCAGGTACCGGGGACTCTCTGGGAACCATGGCAGCATAATCAACTGGATGAAAGTGGGTACCACCACCACTGACAGAGAGAGGGGCCAGTATTCCTCCTGTAACAGGTACAGTGCAGTTAAACTTACACATGTGTTAGAATGGTACTCTCATCTAGTAAAAGTGAGCCATAAAAGACCAGTGCTAATAATATCATAACAACAGTATTTCCATTTATTTAAAAAAAAAATCAACAAGAATAAAACTAAAGAAAGAAAGACAGAGAGAAAGAAAAGAAAACAAACAAACAAAAAATGACCTTACAGTGATTATGTTTTTTTCAACAAGAAATGACTTGAAAATTAACAAGCAATTAGTAAAAATCTACAAGAAAATTACCTGAAATTAGGAGGACAAAGAAAAGTAAAGTCAGTAAAGTAAAGTTGCAATTTTTCCTATTTTGTGATCATTTTCTCATGATTTTTTTCTCTTTTTCAAAAGCTAATTTTCAAGTCATTTCTTATATTTCACACTTTTAAGGTGTAAATGCTTGTGAAAGGCATGTGAACACAGCAAAGAAAAAACAATGTCAGTTGAGGTGCTAAAGGGTTAAACACTGCATTGGATGTCTATAAACTTTGAATACATTCTGATAAAATGGGACATCTTTGGACATATCAAATGAGGCTCTGGTTAACTGTAATTGATTCATGATGTGCTATTTCAGGCTTTAACTTGCAGGACTAAGCACACTAATGTTAAGACACTTTAAGGCAGGAGGAAAGCCTGAACTCTACCCTTAGTATTGTTCATCAGTCACAGTTACCTTAGTAGCTGTTATTAGATACAATAGATATTTTTTTCTTTCACTTTTACGTTCATGATTTGTGCAGAAAGAACTCATGAACTCATGTTCACATCAGCACTGGGTGATAGACAGCAGTTGACTACCTTTCCTAGAAGTTCATGTAGGCCGAGGATTTGGGCGGCAAAGACTCCGGTGCCAATAAAGATACTCGGCATGAGACCCAGGAAGCCTCGCAGATTCTTAGGAGCTATCTCACCCAGGTACATCGGCACCACACTTAAAGAGATGCCTGTAGTGAAACAAATAAATATTTTTATTTCAGAAAGCACAAAAGAGGATTCATGTTACAAAGGACTGATTTAAAATATAATGTTCAAAGAGTTCATGGTATAATTCAACACTATGGTATAACTGCAGTGTAAAAAATATGGATTATCTGAAGAAACACAACCAACAGGTAGACAGACACCACATGGACAGAAGTATATGGACACTTAGATAATAATAATAATAACCCATTATGAGCTGGCTTGTAAGAAGTCAGCATCTCTATTACCTAGCTTGGGGCAAGGCAGACGAGCTCCAAAAGTGTTGAATAAAACCTTATAATCACTTCTTAAATGATCAGGGAGCCAATGGAGGGAAGCCAGGATTGGGACAGTAAAGTATATGAACGATATTAAAATGGGATTGTTGGATGCAGTGCCTATTAAGTGTCATGTTTCTGGGGTTTTTTTTGGACTGTGTTTTGAGGTTTTATGTTTTTGTTTTTTCTTGTTTCAAGTATTCATACACATTTAGTCTGTTTCTTAATATATTTTGAAGGTTATCTCCTTATGTGTAATGTCCTGCTTTACTTCCCACCTTCTCCCAAGGAGGGTGGAAAAATTAGAAGTCACAGTCTCAAATGATGTCACACAACTGGGGTACTGCACATGCGCAGTAAAATCTGGTCTGTAGTTTTCAGCCAATCAACCAATGAGACCGGGAAAACGAAGACTAGATAATTGTAGTGCCATGTACTGCAATTGTGTTACATCATTTGAGACTGTGACCCTCCTGCCTTTTCCCCACCTGTTTTCCATCACACCTGCCTTTCATCAGTTTCGTTAGTCCTTCTTGTTTCCAGTCTTCCCTGAACATCTGTTCTCTATGAGTCTTGTTTGCTCCACCCATAGTGTCCCCGACCACATCCTCGTTTTCAGCCAGTCTGTTTCAGTCAGCCTCTGTTTCCCTCCATTTGCCTGTGTCCACCTCCTCCAGCTGTGTCTTGTTCTAGTGGTTAGTTCTGTGTATATATAGCTGTGTCTTTTCCTGTGTCCTTTGTCAGTTCATCAATGGTGGGTTTACATTAACCCTCAAATTGAAAATATGATCATAAAATATGCCTAATGGAAACACGTCAATTTTGAAAAAACTCAAACATATATTTCCAAAAACTTTTTACACATGCATGAGGTGGTTTTTCAGGTAATTTGAAAAAGCAATATTTGGCAGAACTGCAATGGAAACACTTTTTTGGCTTTTCTTGGTCACATGACGCTATGGTTATGTGCTTGTCAGAAGGAACTGGCTCCCTCATGATGCAGCAGGTACTAAAAGAAGTGTTACTGTATCACATGACTCTTATAAAGTTGAGTGGATCATCTGAAAGTTTTGAATCCACAATTCCTCTGTGATCATGGACGATCAGTTCCCAGAAATCCATCATATGTTGCCGCTCTCACGTGTAAGGAACTCGCCTTTTCCTTATCGCTTGCAAAACATGCCTATGTTGCCTACGTTGCCTTTCATTGGAAATAATGACTGCTAGTGCGGTGGCTGCAATAGAATTAAAGCTACAAATCCACATACATTTGTGTACATGTCCCATATATACAGCAAAAAAAAGTGCAAATAAGTATGCAATGGATGCAGAGGTGTGTATGTATGAGTGTGTGTACCTGAGTGAATCCCTGTGATAAAGCGGCCAATGATGACCATCTCAGGTGAACCACAAATCCTGCTGAAGCCCATCAGTGAGCTGGCAATAAACACCAACACTGTGGTTTTTACCACTGTGCCTTTCCTGAAAGTTCACATAAACACACACACACACACACACACACACACACACACACACACACAGTATAGGTGTTATGAATATACATAAAAGCATATGAGCCAGAGGTTTATGAAACAGTGTGGACAGCAGCAGTATATGGTCACCAGCAGTAACCCCCTCACCTGATATACACACAGTCATAATGACAGACATGTATGCCAGTATAAGTCCTGATTAGCCATAAAACGCTAACACAGCTCACAAGGTTGGTCATAAGCTCTGATTAAAGGCTGCTGTGTGCATTGAGTGATCATCCTGTAAATGGGATTATAAATTACCTGCTTTTCATTTGCATTTAAATGTCCAAATGAAGTTCTATGAATAGTGCAGATGAATGGAGCTCTCAGCTGAAATGCACTGAATATAAAGAACAAGAACTTTCCTCTGCACTTTGTGGACTAGTACACTTCTGAAGGGCAGAGGACGAGATGAAACTGTGCACTCTGAAGGACGACAGGACACCAGGGGACGGGGCTACCAACACAGAGGATAGAGGCATGATTGATAGAAGGCCCTGATCTAGTGCCTTTTGTGCCAGTGCGAGTATGTGTGTGTGTGTGTGTGTGTGTTTGAGGGCCTTAATTCCGAAACTTGTTATATCACATTTACTTATCTTTCATGTAAAACTAGATATCCTGAACCATGTTTATCTGTGTCATTCTCAGATTTGTAAAAACTATTATTGTATGTTCCTCGCTGTGACTGCGTGTGAGCAGAGACTGTTAAGGTGTTCATGTTGGTGGCAGCACCAGATGCTGCTGAGTGCCTCTCAGGCTGGATTTGCCAGTTGGCCACGATCCACCCTCATGGCTGGGTGGTCTTTAGGGATTACTGGGTAAGGTGTCAGAACAGAGCACAGCCAACATCCAAATACAGCTCTGAGGGCTTCTGAGGACAAATATTCCCTCCTTGATGTCAAACTCTACTCAATCAGTAGGTTAAATTACAATTACAGAAAATGAGGCTTTACAAAGTGAATTTATGATTTTGATTATGTTTACCATCAGAACTACCCGTTTTGAGAAATGTCCCTGAAAACCCTTTTTTTAACTTTGTGTCCCGTGACATAATGGAATCATTTTCTCCACAGGGCACAATGAGCTAGCAGGTGGTAGTGAGTCTGGGGAGTTGTTCTACAACCCCAGTTCCACGAAAGTTGGGATGTTGTGTAAAACTTAGGGCATATTTACACCTGTCTGTTTGTTCCAGAACAGGGAGCCTTTTCTCCTAAGATCGGTTCGTTTGGACATATGTCAACGCAGCAATCGCACTCGGTAGCGGAACAAAACAAGCGGCCTGAGATCGCCTAGAAGAGGTGGTCTCGGCTCGCTTCCATTTGACACCTGGAGCAGTTCTTTGCAGTAAGAACACAGCAACCGACACAACTGACTCATAACTGTGGTTCAACCTCCAATAGAAGGGCGCAGTGATGCACCCAGCTGCCAACAGTCGAACAAAACAAACGCAGAAGAAGAAGAAGAAGAAGAAGAAGAAGAAGAAGAAGATACCTCGAGTTTGCCCGAAATGAGCCATGGGTTGACCTGGAGTAGTCAGAATGTTAGATGCCTCATCAAAATCTGGGCCCTTGTTGCCCTGTTGCAATGTTTTTGAAACATGTTCCACGCATCAAATCCAGAACAAGAAAGCTTTTCAGTTTGAACATTAACTACCTCGGAGTGTAAGAGTGGAAAATTTTGCCTGGCAGTGCATGATATGAGTGACCTAGCAAGCTGTAGCTTGCAGATAAGGTTGTGTTATAAGTATCACTACTCTTGCCAGTTTCATTATCAATCAGTACTAGTTTTGATACTGCTTCATGTGTGGTTAAGAAATACCCAAAGAAACATTGAAACAAGGCAGCATTTAATTTCTTCAAATCTGTCTGTCTGTGGTCCCTCAGACACAGAGCTTGTAACAAAAAGACAGTGGTCCATGTGCATTAATGTGAGTTTTCAACCTCATCAGTGTCATAATTAGCATCAGCATTTTCCCCCGACTACGGTTGGGTTTCTTTTAGGCTCAAATTGTACTTTGAAGGTATATATTACTGCTTGGACGTACACAGCTCCGCAAACTGTGCATGTTAACTGTTACGACTGAGGTCCTCAGTCAGTCAGTCAGTCATTTTCTGTAACCTCTTGTCCTTGTAAGGGACACTCACGGTCACACCTAAGGGCAATTTAGAGTCACCAATCAACCTGCGCTGCATGTCTTTTGACTGTGGGAGGAAGCCGAAGACCCCGGAAGAACCCACGCAGACAGGGGGAGAACATGCAAACTCTGCACAGAAGGGCCCCTACCACTGAGGTCCTATTATATGTTATTATTTTGTGTTAGATTGGCTGTGTTGGCTGTGTGTTGCCCCTTTGTGTGCCTGCCTGTGTATCAATGCAGGTGCGTCATCACTCGGAGCTCATTGGTGGATCGAGTTCCCGCCTTGACAGGTGACGGCGGTCTTTCCCTATTTAATGAGAGCGGTGATGTCACCGCAGCGCAGGGGGAACCCCATCTCTCTCCTCTCCCAACCGGCCACGCCACGTCAAAGCCCCACTGACATGATGCATTTGCATTCACCTCTCGTGACAGGACGAGTCAAAGTAGCCGTGCACCCATGGTTTACGATTAGTGGTGCCTCGTTCACTCTGGGCAATGATTGGGCAGGAGGGAAAGTGTTTCCTCCACCCAAAGTCGTCGATTACCCCGTTTCTGACGCATCCGTCTCGGCCCCCTCTGCCTCGTCTGTGTCAGATGTGTTCCCTGTGTGCGCTGTTACGCGTGCACAGGCTTGTGAATTCGGTGACGTTGTGAACTTGTCTGAGTCTTTTATGACTTTGTCAGATGATGATGATTGTGACAAAAACTCTTCTGTTATGTCTGTCTGTTCGTTAAGAAACAAGAAACAACAACAAGTAATGTGAAACAGTGTTTCTTTTTCTGTTGAGTCTGAGGTAAGTCTAAATGTAACAAAGAAAACGTTGATAAATGCTCAGGAAAATGATCCTTCTCTAACTGTGTGTCTCTCTTCTGCTGTAGCTACCACTTAAAATCAGTCTCCTGTAATGTTCTTTCTACAAGATGGTGTGCTAATGAGAAGGTGGAACCCTGATTCGAGTGAGCTGCATTCTGTTAACCAGGTTGTGGTGCCAAAAGAATACCGACCTCAGGTACTCAGCCTTGCACACAACACCGCTTTTGCCGGACATTTAGGTGTTAAAAAAACATACCAGCGCGTGTTACATAATTTCTTTTGGCCCGGTTTAAAAACAGAGGTAACGAAATATTGTTGTTCCTGCCACACCTGCCAGCTGGTGGGTAAACCAAACAAACCCATCCCACCAGCACCTTTGCATCCCATTCCTGCTCTCGATGAGTAGTTTGAGCATGTAGTGATTGATTGTGTCGGCCCGTTGCCAAAAACGTGTTGTGTGCCGCAACGCGTTACCATACCACAGGCCATTCCTCTGCATAATGTAAAAGTTAAACCTGTCGTTAAAACCCTAACCAAGTTTTTTTCAACCTTTGGTTTACCAATAACAGTGCACACAGATCAAGGTACTAATTTCACATCTAAAATATTTGCAAGTAATGACAGAAACTGAACTGAACTGACTGAAACTCCGAGTCTCCAAAACGCGAACAGAATGTGCTTGATTATGTTGGTGTGTTCCGTGAGCGCCTCCATCACACATGTGAGCTTGCCTGTGAAAATTTAGTACAAGCACAAAATAAAATGATACATCGTTGTGACCAAAAATCTGGTCCAGAGATTTACAGCCTGGAGACAAAGTCTTTGTTTTACTGCCATCACTTAGGTCCTGTCTTCAATTTCGCTTTTCTGGGCCATATGTGGTAGAGAGAAAAATTTGCACTACTGGTTATGTCATTCAGACACCAGGCCAAAAAAGGAAATTGCGTGTTTGTCATGTAAACATGATTATTTCCCGTGAAAGCGCTGCTCAATGATCTCCTGCTGCATCGGTAGTCTCTGTGTCCTCTGCTCCCCTGGAGCATCACCCCTCCGAAGACGGGTTAAAAGAAAAAAGTGGCTCGATGCCACCCAGTAGTCTGAAAAATTTGGAAATATTCAATGATTTGGAATCTTTGCTATTTGTCTGATTCTGTGCGTGCTGATTTGATCAATTTGATTGAAGATAATTTGTTACTCTTTTCTGATCATCCACGTCAGACTTAAGTTTTGTGTCATGGTATTGAGGTGGAAGGCCATAAGCCAATTAAGCAGCACGCATATCACCTTAATCCCACAAAGAGAGCTGGGTTATTTGATCAAACGCGGATTGGCTGCTCCCAGCATGAGTACGTGGAGCTCTCCGTGTGTCCTCGTCCCTAAACCTGACCAAACCTCTCGATTTTTTAATGAATAGCGAAAAGTTAGCCGCTGATGGAGGATTGCATTGACAGAGTAGGTTCCGCTAACTTTGTGATCAAGTTCGACCTGTTAAAAGGTTACTGGCAAGTGCCGTTAACTCCACGAGCATCCGCTTTTGTTACACCTGACACCTTCCTCCAATATACTGTAATGCCATTTGGCCTGTGCAACACTCCTGCTACGTTTCAGTGCCTTACGCAGCACATGCAGGCTGGTGTCCAAAATTGTGAAGCTTATCTCATCAACGTGGTTGCCTATTCCTCCACCTGGTCTGACCATCTCGCCACGCTTTCACAGATTTTTACTCGTCTCCGTGAAGCTTCCCTAACAGTTAACTTTGCAAAAATGTGAATTTGGCAAAGGCACTGTCACTTATCTGGGTAAACAGGTGGGTCAAGAGCAGGTGCACCCTGTGGCAGAGAAAGTGCAAGCCATGATTGATTTTCCCGTGCCAGAGTCAAAGAAAAGCTTGTGCCGTTTCCTCGATATGTGCGGGTATTACCAAGGATTTTGTCATAATTTTTATAATTGTTGTAGCTCCTCTGACATGTCTCATGAGTCCCAGTAAAAGTTTTGGTCTCCCACTTGTCAGTCTGCTTTTGTGTCAGCTAAGGCTTTGCTGTGTAGTGCGCCCGTCCTCGCTGCGCCAAACTTCTCACAGTCCTTTAAATTAGAGGTCGATGCAAATGCGCTTGGCACACGTTCCGTTCTTCTCCAGGAAGATGCGCAGGGTATAGACCATCCAATCTGCTACTTTTCTAAAAAGTTTAACAAACACCAGCTCAACTATAACACTATAGAAAAGGAAGCTCTCTCCCTGCTGCTTTCTCTGCAGAACCTCGGATCTACTTCACAACCTGTTTATGTGTTCACTGACCACAATCCGCCGGTATTCTTAAATCAGATGCGCAACTCGAATCAGCACCTCATGCATTGGTCTCTTCTTTTGCAAGATTTCAATATAGAGATCTATCTATCTTAGCTGATACTTTGTTTATGTCGTTTTCTTAAATTGAACATCGGAGGGGGATCTTCAGTTCTTGGGAAAGGGGGTGTTACGACTGAGGACATAATGTATGTTATTATTGTATTATTTTGTTGTAGATTGGCTTTGTTGGATGTGTGTTGCTCCTTTGTGTGCTTGTGTGTGTATCAATGCAAGTGCGTCATTGCTCCGATTGAGTTCCTGCCTCGATAGGTGATAGGCTGTAACGGAGGTCTTCCCCTATTTAAGGAGCGTGGTGACGTCACTGCAGTGCAGGGGTAACCCCACCCCCACCCCACCCCAACCTGCCACGCTTTCCTTTGTTTGAGAGTTTTGTTTACTTGGGTTTATTTTGGGTAATGTAAGGGTGAAACTTCAGTGTAGTTAACCTCCTTTTGTTCTGTTTCTGTTAAGTTAAATTATACTTCAGTTGTCTTAGATTTATTTGGATTATCTTAATTACTTCTCAGAGATGTTTGTGTTTAACATGTTAACCTGATTTTCACCCTGAGGTAAATTTCCATCCACTTTCTGTTCTTATTATATGTATTATATGTTGTAAATAAATCACTTCCTTTGTTAAATCTTGACAAAGTCATCCTCATGGCTGCTTGGGACTTGAGGGAAATGGGTTTATCACGTTGTGTCCTGGCCGCCCCTAGATGGGGCATAACACAACTGACTCTGTCTGGACATGCAGTGTAGTATTGACAGACATATTTTGTGTGTGGATTGGTTATCTGCATGCATTTTTTTTGTATGTCAGTACACCAGAGCTCTAACTACTTGGTGAGATTGAGAGAAAGATTGTCGTCATGGTTAAATGAAATAAACATTGACTGTTGTAGAACTGGTATAAAATACAGGATCTCCTGAACAATCTGTGAACACTTAGTCTTACCTGCCAAAGCGAGTGACCAGCATGCCCACGATGAGAGAGCCCACCAGACCTCCAATCGCGAAGATAGAGACAGTGAGAGAGTACATGAGGGTGAGGCTTTCCTCACTGAGTGCTGTTCCATTGCGACTCAACACCGTCCTGTTGTAGAAGTTCTTTATGTGCTGAGAGATGAAACAGAAACATCGAAAAGGGTCAGAGAAAGAAGGCAGCATTCAAGGTGGCAAAAACAATAAAAAATCATGATCATTCATGATGCATAAATGCAAGAAATTTCTATAGTTACAGTTAAGCCAATAGACATTATACCAGTGATTTCAGTCCCTGGGTTAACAGGGTGTAATGTCTTACTATTTTGCAAACTTTCTGAAGTAGTGACAGAGGACAGGTTAACATTACTGATTTGCACAAAACTGAAGTGATATTTTCAAAATAACATTCCAAGAAGCATGGTGATGGATGTTAAAAAACATTAGCAGCTTAATTTCTATTCCAGCCACTGCACTAGCCGTCATTATTTCCAATCCAAGGCCACGTTGGCGTGATATGGAGCCATAATGGAAAGGCAAGCCCCTTATACGTGGGAGCAGCCATGTATGAGGGAATTTATGGAGATGATAGTCCACAATTTATACAGATTTATAATTTATAATCATGCCTGAAAGAATGCCTGAAAGAAGTGTATGTCACGCGTAATCTATTAAAACAAACTTCACAGGAGAATGTGAGCACCAAAATGCATACAAACATTTTGTGGATGGGAAAGTGGTCACACAGTTGGTGAGGTTGTGAACTAAAGCCCAAATTCAAACTGCAGATCCACTAGATTTGCTCTGAGAGGAATTGTGTTGAGACGGGATTTGGTTCACTCCACCTTTTAGAGCCAAATTAGAGAGCAGTATTTCCTGATGAGAGAGGAAACCTTATCTTTGTGCATCATGTGGCCAAGATATCCTGGTCTCACAAGACCAGCACTAACAAACTTTATGTGCTTCTTCTTTTTTCACTTTCACATTTTTTAGCTCTTGGTCTAATCTAATCCACGACCCTTTTTTGACTTCAGTATCCTAATCAGTTGACCATGTGATGGCAGGGGGTTGGTGGACCTGCATCAATTACCCCAACTGCAGCAGGATGACTGGCAGACACATGCTGCTACTCACTGGAAGCTTTAATGCATGTGACTTGCTCTTCAAGTAGACTGTGATGGTAAATACCTCAGATGGGTTATTTGAGGATGCCGGGGAGGGGGGCGTCCTCAAATAACATAAGCAAACATCACTCTCGTGTTTAAGTTGACTTGCTGACTCCTGATCGATGCATGGAAGTAAGTAACATTACCTCACTCAAACTCTGCCCACTCTCAACCAGTACAGAAAAATGAGAAAGAAATCACAAATACTATACACAAATATTTCACATGAAATAAGCAAAACTATTTTGCAGAAAACTGTCCACATCAGAAAATCAGAAAATAGATTTTCAGTATCTTTAAAAATCAGAAATAACATCTACTTTGGATATCAGTGTGTTTGGCCATGATATTTAAAGTAAATAGTAATAAAGACTGATAGGAGCATTCTGTGGTAGTCATGTTTTATTATTCATATTTTATTAATGGTGATCTGCTAAAATAAGGCAAATTATCAGTTCAGGAAAGTCTATTATTTTTATTTTTGCACTGAAGACTATAAAGAATGTTATGGAAAATGAAGGCTGTACATTTTCAGCCATTCCACATTTGTTCAATACTGCTGCTTTGACAGTGCTTTTCCACCCTTTGCATGCGCATGAAATGTAGCTGGATGGCGTCAGGTGAGAATTATTCTATGTACAGGTATTATTACATGCCATTGGACAGCACATGCTGTGTCTGCATTATCATGGCAGGATGGCGTCAAGTTGAAATGCTGCAGGTAACAAGGTAATATAAGGAGCACAAGGGCGCCTGTAAAGCGGGCAGGAGGGATGGTGGATGGGTCCAACAAATGCAAACTTTCATG
This sequence comes from Plectropomus leopardus, assembly GCF_026936395.1. Lineage (NCBI taxonomy): Eukaryota > Metazoa > Chordata > Actinopteri > Perciformes > Serranidae > Plectropomus > Plectropomus leopardus. Next base: position 32,914,590 of record NC_142188.1, on the reverse strand, counting down.
CAGCAGTCTGGTGTTCACTTACCATCTGTGATATATTTTTTTTCTACACCTCACCATGTGCCTCCTTCTCCTATTCCTAACCATCTGTGCCAGTATATGTGATTGATCATGTTCTGGTGTTGGTTGCTATGTGCTTTTGTCTGTCTAAACATAACCATATGCTGCATAATCCCACCATGTGCATTTGTTGACATCATGGTAGCGGCATCCCGGAACTTTAACAGCAGATGCAAAAGGATACTTTATATGTAATAAGCAGACACAGAAGTTTACTGCAAAGCTGCAAAATGTGGCCACTTAGGTGCACAGCGTGTTGGCATTTTATGACTTCAGAGGAATATTTAATTAGGCTATATTGCAAGCATATTGAAGCCCTGTATCATCAATCAAAGTCCCTCAAATTGTTAGCTGTCTTTATCACAGTGAATTTTTAAAAAAGTAGGCTTGCTCACTGTTGGCTTTCTGGAATGCATTTTGGTGACAACTGCTGCCTGCTGATAAGCCCATACTGTGATCAGCACTTTATTTCAAGATGGGTAGCTACCGGGTGAGCTCAGGGCTCTTCTACAGGACAGGCCAACAAAAAAGGGTAGTAATTGCAGGGTCCACTGTAGATGATATTGTATATTAGTGGCATAAATTCTTAACAAATGCATCAATTAAATTAGTAAAAATCACTTATCATGCAGGGAATTTGTGACTTTTGGGTCTCTTAGGACCTTGCACAATTACCCATGTTGCCATGTTGCCAAACCAGCTCTGGGTCAAAGTGTGTGTGTGTGTGTGTGTGTGTGTGTGTGTGTGTGTGTGTGTGTGTGTGTGTGTGTGTGCAGGCCAGATGACAGAGTTGCTTGGGTTTGGGACAACAAACTCTCAGATGAGAGGTCATCAGACAGCCCACTGTCCAAGTGAAGCCTGAAAAACAAGGGGCAGCCAAAATAAAAGAAAACAAGAGCCCACTTCCTTCATCTTATTCTACAATTGCAATTCTTTGAGAAAGAAATGTACGTAATGTAAGAATGACATGAGATGTATCTGCAAACTATGATATAGTATTTAAAACTGATTCCAGACAAGTTGATATGATTCCCTATGATTATGCAGGTTAGCTATCAGTAACTCAAAGGATGCATTCTCTGTCATTAACTTAACCTATTCTCTATATTCAGGTCTGGCTAGACTTTTCCAGTGGCGGAGGATTACCCTAGCAGCTGTAATAAAACCTGTGAGGGCTAGAACAAATGCTTCTTTTGAGATGCTAGGTAAACACAACCTGTCTCCCAAAAGGCAAAGTTGAACCACTTCAGGAACAGGTGTACCTGGCCATTCTTGAATTGTTTTTATTATCTCTCTCCAGAAGGGCAAGACTAAAGGGCAGTCTCACATTGCATGGATAAAGGTGCCTTCCTGCCTTTTACATTTCCAGCATAGATTATTTTCTAATAAACCCATTTTATGAAGATGAAAAGGTGTGAAATAATATCAATGAAGTATCTTATAGTGTGTAAATTTTCCTTGGCTTCTCTTGTAAACCAGCCTGCACTTGTACAGGAATCCTTATCAATGCTTTTATTTAAATCCCTCTGTCAGATAAGTCTGAGGTTCTCGCAGTTTCCATATATTGCATTGGATATTATCTTATAAAAGGTGGAGGCTGACTGATTGTTTTTAGGTAGTTTAAAGTATTGCTGAAGCATATTATCCTCCCCAGGCAACTGGTTAACAACATTCCCCAAACTGCTCCTTTTTTGTAAATATCTCCAGAAATCTGATCTATTGTTAAAGGGGAACTATGAACTGAGTTCTACAAAAGATTTAAATATTTTATCATTGATCAGAGCAGCTATATTTCTAATACCACTACACAACCAGGAATGCCAAAAAATCACTTTTTTCCCCACTTTTACTGCTGGGTTATTCCAAGGTGAAGACTACACCTGTTTATACTGTGATCTCTTAAATAATTTATGAAGTTTAATCCAGAAATTCTTTGAGTGTTGTAAAATTGGATTAGTTTCTTTGCTCCCAGACCTATTCAGAGACTGGGTATTTTGTGATAGAGCTTTATTTGGACTAAAGGACTAAAGTTCTTGTTCTATTCCAATCCATCCTAGATGATTACGCTCATTAATCCAGTGTTTTGCCAATTTATCCATGTCAAAGGCCGTACTATACAGCTCCACATTAGGCAGAGAAAGCCCACCATTCCTTCTCGTTGTATAAAGTTTTTGTATATTAATTCTTGGTTTATTCCCATTCCAAAAATAATTCTTTATAATTTGGTTGTATTGTTTCTCCAGGTATTGTTACTGGAAGCATCATTGACAGGTAGTTAAACTGTGTTAATCTTGCCCTAAAGGCTTGTATTAGGTTTCTGCCACTTTTCTAAACTGTCCTTTATCTTTGTGAGGAGAGAAGTCAGATTAAGTGACGCAGACTCTGCACCGATCTGTCGTGGTGAAGAGGGAGCTGAGCCGAAAGGCAAAGTTCTCGATTTACCGGTCAGTCTTCGTTCCTACCCTCACCTATGGTCACAAGTTTTGGGTAGTGACCGAAAGATCAAGATCGTGAGTACAAGCAGCCAAAATGAGCTTCCTCCATAGGGTGGCCGGGCTCTCCCTTAGAGATAGGGTGAGAAGCTCGGTCATCCGGGAGGAGCTCGGAGTAGAGCCGCTGCTCCTCCGCATTGAGAAGAGCCAGATGAGGTGGCTCGGGCATCTAATTAGGATGCCTCCCGGACCCTCCACGGTGAGGTGTTCAGGGCACGTCCCACCGGTAGGAAGCCCCGCGGAAGACCCAGGACACGCAGGAGAGACTCTCAGCTGGCCTGGGAACACCTCGGGATCCCCTGGGAAGAGCTGGACGAAGTGGCTGGAGAGAGGGAAGTCTGGGTTTCCCTGCTTAGGCTGCTGCCCCCGCAACCCCACCCCGGATAAGCGGAAGACAATGAATGGATGGATGGATACATCATGCCAGATGTGAGCCACTTAAATTGACCAGCCCTAACCATAGTGGGGTAACATGTCTTAGATACAGGCATGATCTCCGACTTATGCCAGTTTACTTTGTAGCCAGAAATCTGAGAGAACATTTTGATTGTATCAAGTAGAGCTTGGGTAGAGGATGCTGGCTCCAAGACCAGGCACAGAATGTCATCCGCATATAGAAAGAATTTGTGCTGTCTTCCACCAGCCCGTACTCCTTTAATCCTTACTTCTTTTCTTATCTCTATTGCTAACGGCTCTATGAATAACATAAACAGAAGAGGGGAAAGGGGATCCCCATGCTTTGTGCCTCTAGACAGCTCGAAAAATGAGGAAATCATACCATTCATGACCACAGCCGCACTAGGTTTTGCATAAATTTTCTTAATCCAATTGAGAAACCCCCTCCCAAACCCAAATTTTTCCAAAACACTGAACAAAAATCTTCATTCCACCCGATCAAATGCCTTCTCAGCATCAAGTGAGAGGGCAGCGATTTGTGTTTCATCAGCATGACTTGACCACATCAAGTGGAGTAACCGTCTAAGATTGTCAGTAGAAGACCAGGACCAGGGCCAGGACTTTTGTAAGAACCTTACAGTCAACATTCACAAGGCTAATTTTAATTTTTCATTCTTTGTCATTCTTATGCTGATTCAAAAATACGAAAGTAAGCTTCTTATCGATTAAAATAGCAACTCCACGTTTCTGATCAGTAAAACAACTGAAAAACACATGACCCATCCAGTTTCTCTTAACTTTGACAATTTCCTTATCTATCAAATGTACTAGCTGGAGAAATGCCACATCTGCATTTCGAGATTTAAGGTAACATAAACACTTCTTTCTCTTAACAGGGTTTAACAAACCATTCACATTCCAAGTAATTATTCTCATACTTTTATCCATTCTTACTTTTCACTTTCTATCAAAAGTCTGCTTTCTGAGGTTATTGGGCTCCCAGAAAAAATAAAATAAGATAAATACAATCCTGAGCTGCCAATACTGAGACACAATACTTACATGCTGTTTTAAAACTCAAGTCTGTGCAGAACACCAAACCAAAACTTAACCAAACCTTCCAGAAAAAAACACAGATAAAAAAATAAACAATCACATGGGAACTTTGAGACAGTCACCACTGTGCTCTCTTCCCATAACCAAACAGTGCCCATTGTAGGCACACCCTTATCATTACTGGTCTGTAGAGGCCCACAAACCTCCCAAATCCCCACATCATGAAATACAACAATATACTACCTTTATATGTAGTTGCTCTGTAGTATTTAGGACATATTACAACTGAGACTTGAATGTTTTGTTTTTTTTTCCTCCTCATCTTACCCCGTTTTGTTTGTCTTTATTTTGCCATCTGTCAATCAAAAATGGGTGTGGGAATTGAAGGAAAAAAATTAACCTGCATGCTGGGAAGTGTGATCCCTCATTTTTGCATCTGTTAACTCGCTTCCATAGACTGTTTAATTCCCAGTGTTCATCATAACAGCCCGAGCTTCAGTTGTTAGTGCTGCTGATGACTTTCTAAGTCTGTATAACCCAAACGTATTCACTCCATTGGCTTCTGTGTAATGAGCTCCATCGCCTTACGGGGATCTTCAAAGCTTTTCCTCTCTCTGTTCCATATGAAACGGAGAGTTGCAGGATAAACCAGTGTGAATCTGATGTCGAGGTCATGACGTTTCTTCCTGACGTCAGAAAACCTCCTCCTCTTCTCTTTCCTGGTCATGTCAGGAAAGATGGAAATCTTGCAGTCATTCCAGATAATTCCCCTCTTGTCTCAATATATTTGTCTGACGACAGCGAGCATCCTCTCTCTCTCCAAAAAACTGGAAACGCATGATGATCAGCCTCGGTGGTTGTCCCTTGTCGGGCTCCAGAGCAAGGGAGTGGTGTGCCCGCTGCAGCTCGGTTTCTGACAAGACAATGCCCAGTGCCTCGGAAATGATGGATCTCACCAGTTCTCTTGGTTTTCCATTTTCAGAGCGCTCTTTCACACCAACCAGACTGAGATTGAGAGGCCTGTTTCCGTTTGCAATGTCCTGCACTACTCTCTGAAGCTCCTCACACTGCTGGGCTCTCTTTTAAACTTCTTTATCAAGCCGTGCTGTATGGCATCTGATTTGTAGCTTACATTAAAGGTTTCCTCGAGTTGCCAAGAGGGAAAGTGGGCAACCTGACAGGAGGTTCGTTGTAGGCGGCCATCTTGGTCTGTGGTCCCACGTGACTCCTTTCAAGAATTTCTTCATAAACTTCCTTCCCTGTCTGCTTTAGCTTTCTCTTTTTCTATTTTCTGCACCTGACTTTCTCCGACTGGCCAAACCAATTTTACATGGCGGTAATTTAAAGATTTTCCATCACTGTGTGAAGGAAAATTAGGAAGATAAATACAGAAAGCTTTAATGTTAATTAAAATACATACATTTTCACAAACAGCCCCATTTTGACAAATAGTCCATTCTTCTGCTTCCTCCAGCAGAGAATTAAGGGCACTAGAGGGCCCAATTCTGGCCCCTTCCCACCAACTCAGTAGTGCCCGGCACAAGTGACCCGTTTGTCCCCCCCTGTCGGCGGGCCTGTGTGTGTGTGTGTGTGTGTGTGTGTGTGTGTGTGTGTGTGTGTGTGTGTGTCCATGCACAGGTAGACATGCATCTTACCACAGCAGGGGAGTTGACCACTGCCAAATTGTAGCCATAGAGCATGGAGCTCCCAAAGGAGGTGAGGAATGCCACCGCCAACAAAGAGCCGGTCAGTTGCTGCAGACAGCCGGAGAGAAAGACAGAGAGAGAGAGAGAGATGTGTTACGAAGTTTCATGCTGAGAAACTTTCCAAACTAGTCAGGTGATGACAGGAAATGGAGTTAAGACAGAGACATAAGATGTTACTTATGCACAATGGGCCTCTTTCACCAATGCCTTCAATGCCATGTTTTTTCTTAAATTTGTTTCTAGGAAAAGTCCTAAGAAAACATCTGATTCAGGACCTGTTCTTAAACCCCAGAATTGTTTGCACCTGTATGATGAATCTCTCTGTCCTTGTAAGATAATAGGGCGAGTCAGTTGATCCTAATTAGCGTAGAAGAACACCCTGAAGATTCCCATACAAGGGCATGAGACTGCACTGCTGTGTGCACAAACAGACTCAAGAAGAAAAGTTGAGAGAAACCCAAGTGTGCAGAGAGTGGAGCAACGGAGTTAACAAAAAAATATAAAGAAAAAAAAGAACCTATTACACTGTCATTATACACTGACAGATGACTCGATGGCACCAGGCACAACCGTATACAATGTGCACATGCGGTGTCACTTCAGCCGGATGACACTGGTCATGTCAGGCAATAATGCTGCCAGTAGCCATGTAATTTAAGGTATGCGAGTGCACTTATAGTGGGGTTGGGAAGGTGGATGGGGTGATTAACCGCAATTAACAATTGAAATTCCAAATGTTCTCATCCAAACTCATCACATGGTGCCGCTCTGTCACTGACCTTCCAAGTCTTCTTATGACGTTTTAGGTATCCTTCGGTGTCAGCTGTTAACGTTCCAGGATGCCATTACCGTGATGTCAACATGGTATGATGCAGCATGGTCAATATTAGGCTATTGATGAGCATCCATCACACTAGTATTTGCAACGTTTGTTGCGCCATTGGCACCTATTAGTTTGTTCTTTTGGATGACTCAGCATGTTAAATAGGCCATGGCAGAGCCCGTCAAAGAATGACATCGCTTTGATTGGCCGTTCAGCTCAGCACACAATAGACGGGTTTCTGGTTTCAGTGTTTGAATCACAAATGCATTTTAATCATTGCTACTAGTTCTTAGGTTTAGTGTGTCTGGACAACACTCCAATTCATGTGTTCGGGCCAGATACTCTTCTTCAGCATGTAAATTTGACAACAATTATGGTGGGCTTAATTATAAATCACCACATCAACACATTAACAGACAGTCCCAGCAGGGGGAGCCAACATTTTTACAAGGCACAGAATCACATTAATTTGCCATTTCATGTAAACTGAATCGTAGTTCATTTTGAGGACTCCCAAGTCAGCGTGTTGTGTCTTATTTTTTGTGTGTCTGAGCCATAAAAGCTACACACCTTCAACCAGGCTGTTTTAACACACAGTTTGAACATTTTCCTACGAAAAGTAGTGCACCCAAATTCATACATATCCAATATATTTTGAAAGGCTGTGATCACATGACTAATACGATGACAGGAGTGAACAAGTAAGCGATCAACAGTGGTCTTGTAAGGAGGGAAGTTGTGGTGTGGGATTGGTCACAAAAATATGGACTTTTCCCTGGAGACGTGTCTTCAGAAATGTGTGAGGTTTGCGTCACGTCAGGCGTAAAGCCTCACCATGTTTCTTTTCCTAAACCTAACAACAGTGACTGTACTTGCCTAAACCTAAGGGCACCCAAACATGTTTCTTCTCCTAAACTTAAACATAGAAGCTTTATATCCAAAACCTAAACCTACCAACTGTATATTAACTGTATATTATTTTTTAGTAGGATATCATTAGAACTGTTCTATGAGAATATGTTGCTTTGACCTGGTTGCATCTCATCCCACTTCTGACACCAAATGTATGGTTTTGAAGGGGGTGATCCTTTACAAACCAGCAATATTGACTTGTAAAAACGAGTCACACCAGTCAAGCAGGGATTTACTTTCAGGGATCTGACTTTTACCACTACTACTACCCCCTTCCCCTCACCCTAAAGTTCAACAGCTCTCATCAAACATGTTGCAGGCTAAGGGTCAACAAAGGCAGTCTCCAGGCAGATTCCAGCAGCAGAGGTAACATCCAACCTGACTCCCTCTCTCTGTGCCTCCACATTGCTTTCCCACCTGCCCAGCCTGTTCTCAGTCTGAGCTCATAAAATACAACTGCTTTGACAGTGCTTTTGGCATAGACACTGTTTACATAAAATGCCACTGCATTGCGTCAGGTGAGAACCTGGCTGGACAGAACTAGTTGTAGTGTTACTATACTCGGGTGGACGGCACCTACAGCGTCTGTAAGGCAGGATGGCGTCAGATTGAATCGCTGCCAGTAACGACCGAGTAGAAGGAGCATGAGGGTGCCTATAAGGCAGGCAGGCGGAAGGGGCAGTGGATGGGTCCAAAGAAACCAAAACTTTCATGTGAGAGTCCTGTGTTCACTTCTCGTCTGAATGTGATGTGTTTTTCTACACCTTACTATGTGCCTCTTTCCCCATCCTAACCATTCGTGCTAACATATGTGTTTATGATGTTCAATGCCGTGTGCTTGTATTGTCTAAACATAACCGTATGTCATGTCATCTCATCACGTGCATGTGTTGATATCATGGTAGCCCCATCTTGTAACGTCAACAGCAGACATACGTAAAAGGATTCCTAAGCGGGTTGTCCTCTAATCAGAAGGTTGGTGGTTCGATTCCTGGCTCCTCCATGTCAAAGTATCCTCGGTCAAGATACTGAACCCCAAATTGCTCCTGATCCTGCATCATCAGAGTGTGAATGTGTGTGACTAGTTACTAAGTAAGTTGCACCTTGTACGGTAGCCTTGTCTACCAGTGTCTGAATGTGTGGGCAAATGAGTGAATGTGGCATTCAGTGTAAAAGCACTTGAGTAATGAAAAAGACTAGAAAAGTGCTATACAAGTGCAGTCCATTTACCATTTACTGAAATCCACTGTAGCATGATGGTTTGGGATGAGACATGTTGCGCATACACCTCAGAGCCTACCAGAACCATTTCACAGTGACAGGCACATAGACAATCCAACCAATCACTCTGAAACAGATATTTACAATGTAATCTTACCAGTACCTTTCCAGTAATTACTACTGCTTAACAGGCTGAATTAAACACAAAATGGAATGAATACTAAACAAAAGCCAAACTCAACTAATACCCCGTCAAGCCACTCCACTCTCTTTCCTGAACAGGCAGCTAGGTGTTTTCTCCTCAAACACTCCTAATTCACACAACACAGCAAGAGGCTGTTGTCAGTCCAAAGTAAGTTCATCCACCACTACAAACAATAAAATTCAGATGCCCTCACACACACACACAAACGACATTTGTAAATATCCTCTTGTCTGCAATGCATGAGCTAATACATCTGCAGACTTTTCTGGCTATATATATATGTCACTGTAAGGTAATCTTGCTGATGCTTCTGGACCTGGTTATAGTATTATTAAATGAGGACAGAACATGATATGAAATCGCTGTAAAACTGACAAACTCGACAAGAATGATGAAGTTCCAAAACACACACAACTGACCCTGAACCCTGACCCAAAAATACCAGTGTCTTTGATCAATTTTGTTTGTTTTGTTTTTTTTAAATATATCTAATTTCTAAAATGTGAAATGTGTAAATAGATTTGACACAGCCAAAAAATTAAGATTTGTTTGAAATATTAAAGATTGAGTATTAAAGTTGGTACACTTTTTTTTCATAGCAAATTTCAGAATGTAATCAGGTCAGATGTAATTCATATGTTGACTTGTTGAAATGCTTTTTCATGTAGGATCTAATGAAATAAATTCCCCCAATAACGGAACATGACTGAAAAATGTTGCCATATAAATTCTGAGTAAAATCAAAATCAAAGTATCAGTTTTTATAGTACACTGTACAAATTGATTGTACTTAGAAATCAACCTATAACATATAAATCAAGAAAACTAATTGCTTTGAAAATGTACAGAAATATAACCATTAGTCTTCATTTATGTTTACATTATATCTAATTGTTAGGTTTACCTAACATTGGTCACATTAACTTAATTTTGTGAAGTTGTTGCAACTTGAATATAGCAAGATCACTTAAATAAAACTTTCCAAGTTTCAGCAACTTCAATAAACCAAGTTTATTGTGCTATATATCGGCATTCTGCTGGTTCCAAATTAGTCAGTAATATTTGTATTTTCTGTTACCAAAACAAAACTCGCAAATCTCCCCAGGTCCTCAGATCTCTTCATCATTGGCTTAATCCTCTTTGTCATGATCAAGTTAGGTCAGACTAACAAGTTACAAGGTTTACACAAATTACTAAAATTTAAGAAAGAACAAGGTAATTTCAGCTGTAATTTTTAAGTTAAAACAACTTCACAAAATTAAGTATATATAGCAAAATTTTGAGAAAACTTGATGATTAGACATAAACATAACTTAAAATTAAAAGTTATATTTACTTTCCTTTTTCTAGGCAATCGGTTTTCAAGATTATTTTAGGTAAGATCAACTTTTCAGATTTAACAGTGAAGGCTTTCCTTTTCAACAGTAGGTTTTTAAAATGTTGGTTTGAAGGTTTTTAAAATGTTGATGTGAAGTCTGGATGACCTAGTTAAAATATCTCATCAGATCTTATTGAGTTGCAGCCGCTGATCCCAAGTACGGGACTGCTGAAGTTTGAAAGTAGGTAATAAATGGTATTACCTGCTGGGTCTCTGTGTCTAAAACTATTGAGGTTCAGTCAGCTGACGGCCCTGGCTTTAGATCTGACCTGATTCATGCAGCCAGGCTGAACTTACCGATGTGATTTTCCCCGATGATGGAATTAAAACCTCCTCAGCCATTTATGAGATGTGCCGTCCAGTCCCACGCAGCAAAGGGCAAATGAGTCTCTCTCTACACTGAGGAGGATCTCATGGCTGTGGTGAGTAGGCAGCTGCACACACTGTACACAAAACTGAAATTTAAAGTGGTCAGGTCAGTTCATGTTCAGTGCAATGGCTCTCCTCCACCCAGCAGCAATCCACAGGCTCCCGATAACAAGCCCACACAGTGTCATCACATGACAGAGAGCAGCGTGACACACTGAGAGAAAAGCCTGCTGGAAGCAATTAACTTTAAGTGAATTTATAAAGAAAGAGATAGGAGGAGAGGAGAGGAGAGGAGAGGAGAGGAGAGGAGAGGAGAGGAGAGGAGAAAAATTGAGAGGAAAGGAGGAAACTAGGAAAGGAGAGGAGGAAACAAATTTAAAGAAAAAAATTAGCAGGAGTTGAGGAAACCAGAGGAAATGAGAGAAAAGGAGGAAATGAAAGGAAAGGAGGACACGAGGAGAGGAGACAATAGAATTTGAGGAAAAAAGAGAGAAGAAAAAGAGAGGAGACTAGGAAACGAGTGGAAATGAGGAGATGAGGAAACAGGGAGAGCACAGGAGGAAATGAGGAGGGCAGAGGAGACAATAAAATAAGAGGAGAGAAGAGAACAGGATAGGAGAAAAGAATAGGAGAGGAAAGGAAATAAGAGGAGAGGTGAGAAGGAGCTTAATAAATGTAGTGTAATGCAAGGAAAGGAGATGAGAGGAGAGGAGAGGAGAGGAGACAACAGAAGAAGTGGAGGAGAACAGAGAAGATAAGTACAACAGAGGAGAGAAAGTAGGAGGGGAGGGGAAAAGAAGCTGAGGGGAGGAGGAGGATGAACTCAAAGGGGGGGGCAAGAGAGAAGCTGAAAACAGTAGAGGGGAGAAGGGGAGAGCAGATGAGGACAGGGAAGGTGTAGAGAGAGAAAAGAAAACCAGAAAGAGAGGAGGCAAGTCAAATAAACCAGGAGGAAGGAAACACGAGGGCCAAGAAGGAAAGGCTGGCAGAAGAGATTTAGTGGGAGACAGGGCACTGACAGGTTTATAAACTAGCCTACCCTAATGAATGAAAACTAATGGCTGTTTGAGAAAAAACAGCTAAAAAAAAACCCAACTATAATAGAACTGTATGGTTTGTTATGTGTCAGTGAGTACATGTGGTTTGTACATAATACTGTAAACCTGCAGCAATCCTTAAACTGTGTAAACTAAGTAAACTTTGGGTTGCACAACTTATTTTACAAGTGCTCACACGATTTTTTACCTGCGTAAACAATCAGAAAACCTCATCCACACTCAAACTGATAATTTTGATCATTCTGTGGTACTGATCCCTGGGTAACACTCACCCGCAGAGCAGTACATTTCTTAATCTTGTGACTTTACCTCCAGTGTTGCTGCATGAAAGGCTGCTTTTGTTCTGAATACATTCTCTCTGTTAGCCCACATTCATATCACTGCAGTCTGTTATTATCACATTACCATGAATGTGTAAATTCCACCAGCTGGCCTGAGACCTGCTATACTGTATGTCACCATTGGATACAGGCACTATCAGGTGGCTTGATTTTGATTTCTCATGTGAAATGTGGATTCATTTCAGTGAACACAAGACCATGAGACCTGTTGACAAGACTAGGTAAAAACCTAGTTATAATGTATGAAACCATGTATGAAAAGCTAGAAGGCTTTTAATTTGAAAGGACTTGTAGTTTGAAACAGGAAGTGGCCTGCATATACCAAGCCACAGATGCTGTTCACCTTTATTTTTGCTGACAGTGTTGTGGTCCAACCCAAAATTTTTGACTGTGTTCATACTTCACGAGGGTTAATTTTTTCATCAATTTTTCAATTAAGCATAGGTTTATGTAGGTCTATAATGCATTACGAAAACCGATTATTTGTATTTTTTGGCTATCATTTTTTTTGTATGGTAGCGTTTGCTATCGTATTTTTTGTATCATTAAATCTCACTCACCAAATCTATAGTCCCATGTGACAGGGAATCTGAATATAAATAAGTAAAACTAACACTAGATCAAGTATTTTGGAGCAGGGAGCCGTGCAGATCAGTGGGTCCCAGGAGTACAATTGAAAATATTACACATCAAAGTTTCTCACATCCCGCACCAGCGCGCGCGCACACACACACACACACACACTTATCAAAAGTATCACACATACCTAGTTCAGAGGGTGGACATTTGGTTTCAGCTGAGCAGAATCACTTGCTGACCTGTGTGAAGAAATGCGCCTTAAAAGGCTTTGGTATACAATGATCTGATGACAAAGTATATGATAAATTGATTTATTTCAAGTGGAAGGAATACACCTGAACCAGAGCCTGTTAAGAGAGAGTGGCGTCATCTCCGTTCGCTCTAATGGCCTGTTTTTTCACAGCAATGGCGGAACGTGGAGCGTCTCAATAGTTCCCGGAAATGGCACTAATTGCTAGCAGCGCAATGGAGTTGCAGCAGAGAAGACCATTTGTGATGGGCTTCTCTGCTGTAGAATCATTTTCTATATTATCAGCATATCTTAGCTAAATTAACATGTGCATTAAAGCATGATATTGAATTATCTGCTGCTAAATTAGTAGATTTACGAAGCAATAACAAATATGCTAACAGAGTAAGCTAATGTTAGTACACTGTACTGTATATACGGAACATTTATCGTTAGCCGCTAACAGCCTGTTAATTTAAAATGTCCTGCTCTTGAGTAATTTCATCTAACATTAAGGAGTTAAAGGGGAGAAAAGGCTTGTGTAATTTATTTTACAGGTCAGAGTGAGTTACATGTCAGCTTTGATAACATGATAACATGGTGCTTGATAGCAAAGTGCTTTTTTATTGTACATAAGTATTGATATGGATTAAGAGTGCATATTTGAGATGAATAAATAATGTAAAAACATTACTGGAAACAAAAATGTAATTTAAGGGTGAATGTTTTTAGCTTTGTGATTCTGTTGACTCCATTTGTCTTTATTATGTTACAGCTCAGCAGATTTTCCATTGATGGCAAAGGGAGGGAAGCTGAAAGACCTGAATGAGATCACAGGGTAAGTCGTTTAAAAAATGAAATTATTTTTTATGATGGTGTTATATATGTAATCTTGTTATTGTATATTGGTAACTTACAATAGGAGCACTGGGTGCTGGAGGAACTATTTCGAAGTAGGTTATAAAAATGCAGAGTTTGCAATATTACACAGCCTAATGAAGGCTCTCCTCTGGAGCAAAGATCTGACTATTACATTCATTAACATGCAGTGGTTTACGCTTTGTATTAAAATCACTCTCTTATATTAATGGTAGTGTGACGATATAGAACAATGAAGTAGCCTACACCTTTTTAAACAAAGGAAAAAGCTTGGACACAGGGACAGGCAGGCTGACAAAGGATCAAAGTCTGATAAATGATTAAAAAAGGATCAATAATTGTAGGCCTATCATATAAAACACTATAGACAAATGCTGAGGTTAACACAGCAAAAGCTAATTTCCAGGGAGTAATTCGGGATGATAACAACAAACTTTACACAACTAACAAAGTTTCGTAACTGAAGTTGGGGAACAAACACCTCATCTCCCATAGCGGTTTCCCACCCAGGCTTTTAAAGGTATCTTTAACCCTCTCTACTGTCCTTTTCTCCCTCCCTCTTTCAGCAAAAGAGCTACACAAGATTCAATGGAGCCTGGAGACTCCTTGCACTAAGACAGCACTCTCATCCTGAGTGTCAGCTCCCTGACTTCTGCAAGCCTTTCCCTTTTCCTTATTTTTATTAAACCATATACAAGGCCTCTCAATGGTGTGCTCTTTGGGTAAAATGTTCTAATGCAGTTTTTGAAAATGATAACCTCACATATTTTTTGTAGTTGTAATCTGTGGTGAATGTAAGACTACTTCTGCTGACATTACTCAACAACATTTTCCTCATCTGCAAGTTAGCGTGCCTTTCTCTACACACCTGGATCGTCCCTGTGCAGCACAGCAAAGCATGGTGGAGACTTTTTGAGAGGACACCAAAAGATAATGACATATACCAACTGCTTGATGTGTTACTGAGTTTATTAGATATTGATTACATTAATTAATTGCAGTAAGTAAGTCAGTAGAAAGACAAAGATAAATAAAATACACGTTTATATATAAGCAATAAACAGCAACCTGCCCGTTTACCATGGTAAGTCTAAAATATAACCATATATGTTATATCCACATCACTCATATTTATACTATGTAATTATACATTTTATATATAAAAGTACTATATATGTATGTATTTATATGCATATATATATATTATATATTTTTTGTTATTACAATATATTTTATTTTTTGTATTTTAATCATATTTTAACCCATATTTAGCACTCAGTCGCTTCTTTTCTATTGCCTCTGACTCTTGAGTTGCTGAAATGTGTGAATCTCCCGAGTGTGAGATTAATCAGTCTAATCTAGCCCTGGCTGTTAACGTTAATCTTCACATATAAGCACGTAAGACTCAGCACTTGATATATAAAGTTTTTGCAAATTTCCTGTCTGATATAAGATTTGACGTAAAACTTAAGACTGAACTTTAAGCCTGTATTTGTGTCTGTGTCACTCACTCTCTGCATGTACACTTACGGCCATCAAAAACAAGCACATTAAAGATCAGGCAGTAATATTTATATTACAGCCTGATCTTGCCTGATTCCTTGCCAACTCTGAACACAACACTAGCTACCGAGACCTTGCCAGTCTTGCACAGAAAATGAAAAAAAAAGTGTGAACCAGCGTTTTGCTTTGCTCTTGAATCCAACTGATGAAAAGTTCTCACCACTTGCAGTAGCTGCCTCCCTTGTCAACCCTAATGTGTGAAACCCTTGTTGACGTGGGTGATGACAATGTTGAGGAACTGTTGAAACAGGCAGTGGAATATGTAGTCTCATTCCCTTGGCCACACACTGGCCAATCATATACATGATGCAGAGGAACAAGCCAAGCAGCTGAACGAATCTGCTGCTATTTTGGAGTGGTAATATATATGTTCACACTAACATGCTATAAATCATACACAGGGTTGGAATCATCAAGTAATACTAATAAACAATAGCTGGTTATAGTTTATCAGCTAAGAAGATTAGTTTTTTTTTTCTTTTTCATGTCTGTATTTTTAATTGATTACCTTTAATACTGGGGAATTGATCAAAAACATCAAAATGCCTAGACACAAAGCCTAGACAGAGGGCCTCCACAACCAGCATGAGGCAGCAGATCAGAAAGTATAAGGAGGAGCTTTCACAGCCCGTCACTTACGACACAGGAACAAACTTTTGGATGGCAAAGAGCAACATTTTTTGTCACAGGTTAAAACCTTTTTTGTAGACTTTTTGGCCATGCCAGCTTCTCAAGACTTTGCAGGATGTTCAGCGTTACACTTGACCTCATGTCATGTCAAGGAAATTATGTTAAGTTGTTTTTTGTCTTGTGTCCATGCTGTCTTGTGATTTCCTGTTTTATTTTGAAATCCTAACTCTCCTCTCGTTTCAGGTCACCTTACTTCCTCCTTTTGTGTGTTTTCCCGCCGTTGTGATTGTCGGCCCTTCCCTAAATGTCTCCACCTGTGTCCCCTTACCTTGTGTATATATAGTCTGCGTCTCCCTTTATCCTGTGCCAGTTCGTCTTGTCTCGTCAGCCAGTGAACCAGCGCCGTATTCATGCCCAAGCCAAGTCTTGTTGTTGCTCAAGTTTTTGTATTGTTCAGGTTTGAAACCTGTTTTTATTTTGATACTTTGTTGGACTCAAGTTTTCCTGTTACCTCGTTTGAGTGAATTTTTGTTGATACTTTGTTGATCTCCAGTTCTCCTGGAACCTCATATGAGTGAATTTTTGTTGATACTTTGTTTCCTTATCACTGAGAATTTTTGTTGTTACTTTTCCTCTTCGGAGTGATTTTGTGTTTTGCATCTGTTTTTGTAGAGACTTTTTGCTGCCTGTTATAATAAAGTGGTTTTTTTTTACTTTTGATATTTGCTGTCATGCATTTGGGTTCATTCCAGTTCAGTCTTGTCACCTCACTAGAGGCCAGAGCAACAGAGCAAGGGTCACACTGGCACAAAGTGTTTTTCTTAAAATGAATTAAACCAAATAGAACTGTCATATATGCCCCTGTCATTAACAGCACTTCTACAGTAGCAATATGCACAATCTCACTGTAAGGTACTGGCCAGTTTTTGTTTTTGTTGTAGTTTAATTAACTTGTGTTAATGCTGAGAGAGAGGAGATGATTTTTAGTTATGCACACTTATGGATCTGAAACCTAGCAGTTATTTTAATGTTAAAATTGTTGAATTAGAATGGTTACAATCCCTGCCACTGACAGGTTTTTGAGAATATGTTTTTCAGTATTTGGAGAAAGGGTTTCTTTTTCTCCTACACCACAACTGCAACAGGGAACAGTGAATTACAGCCAGTAGTTTTTCATTTTGATATTCAAAAGTTACATTTCTGACTTGACAGAATGAGGAATGTGATATGCAAGTTGTTTTAAACAATCCACATCAAATTACTCAGGGGGGGCTGGCATGAGCTATGCTTTTTTTCTTTGAATGTATTTGAGAATTACAGCTGTTGAAATAATTGAATGATCAGTGAATTGTTCATAGTTTTTTAGAAATGAGCACAATCTAAAAATACTTTGGTTTGCTGTTTTTATTGGTTTTTTTGGGGGTTTTTTAACATGAATGGCAATGCTGTCTTAAAAATATTTCAATTTGTCAGCCTGTAGAAGTAGAAATTTTATGTTTTTTTGGTTCATTTTCTACTATGTGCAATCAAAGCTTATACAGTTTTTCTTTTTAATAGTTGAGAGGTACACTTCTGCTTGAAAGAATGAAGAATTTCATATGCAAGCTGTTACAAACAATGTGTATCTAATTCAGGGACCGCATGTCTACTGCTCATTGGTTTTATTTTATTTTATTTTGTTGTCATTTGAGATGGTCTTTTGTGAAAAAACAAGGCCATCTTTTTGCTTTCTTTTAAATTAAACTTGTTTTTTGTCTTTTTACGATACAGACATGTTGATGTTTCAGATTACAACAGTTATATCTGTGTTTGTTTTGCAAGTTTAAACCTTAATAGCATTCCATGATAACAGGTTAATAGATGTTTAATCCAGCTGCACATAAAGAATTTGAAAATTCAAGAGAAACATTTAAAAGTGTATTACACTTGACTTTAGATTTAGTTTACAAACATCTTATGATATTTAGTCGACTAAATCTAGACTAAAACTAAAACTATTCAGATGACTAAAATATGACTAAAACTAAATGGCATTTTTGTCAAAACACTATGACTAAAACTAAATTAAACATTGCTGTCAAAATGAACACTGGTCACCATGGTCCTTACCCAGTTTTTGCTGGTCTTTCATGGTTTGACATACTGGTGTGACCAGCCTGCCAAGCTGCACACATTTATCTTCATGCATATCCCATGATAGTAGACTGAACTGATTTAGGTCCTTTGCTTTTCATACTTCCCCCTCATCAGACTGTTATTTCTCTAGATTACAGCTAGTGACCATCACAAGCTGGTATGACCAGCTAAACCATCAAAAATTATGTGAAAAACATACTCTAAGCTGGTCAAACAAGCTGGTCAACCAGTCTCTTAAAAATCACAAGCATATAAACAAACATCCAAATGATGGCATTGTACAAGTTGATCTCCTATCCTGTGTGGAACCTCAGGAAGCAGTTGCTGGTGGATGTGAAACAGAGATGGACATCACATTTTGGGCACTTGACTATTAGTGTACCTGTGCACTGTGGTACTTTGCATCTCCCCATCTGATCAGCCATAGTCATCTAGTGGGCTGTAGCATCCAGACACACATCTGGGACTGGAATTTGAGTAGCAGGTCCTTTATTCTCTTCTCTTCATACTTGGCAGAAATAGAGAAACTGGGACGGCCTATCTTCTGCTCCAGACTCTTTCTACTTTTGTACAGTCCTTCAGCAATGTATGACTTGAAGATACACATCCTCATTTGCTGATTATTTTTCATGCCAGTATCGTCACAGTCTCTTCATTAGAGCAGCCAGGTGGTCACAACGATCACATCCAGGTAGCAGAACAGAAGCTGGTGGTACCACTTCTTTGATCTGACTTTGGTTTGGTAAAGTGCACTCAGGGAGTCAAGCAGATCTACCCCACCCATATTCTTGTTATATCTGTTCACCACAGCAGGGCAGGGGACTTAAATTGTCCTGCCTACCTCAGTGACTGGGTGTTCTCCAGTGTAATCACTGAGAAGGGTCACTGAGCAGTTGTCGTACCACTACACAACATACAAAGTGGTTTCTTCAACCATGGCCATCTTCTGTGCAAAAGACGCGCGTCCTGCTTTTTTCAGCTCAGTATCGCACATCAAGTTGACACCTGGAAGTTTGTTGCCACAAACTGTAACAGTAACAGTTAGTGCAGGGATTTTCTGAAGGCCTTGTGTCTATTCAGTGTTATGGTGTAAGCTATACTTGGGGCGCTCAGCAGGCCTTGTTCCAGAACATGCGGGCAACTGGTAAACTGAACAATGACATGTACATAACAGTAGGGATCCACTTCCAAACAAAAACTAAAAAATGCTTCTTTAAATGCTCATGCACATGTATAGATTTTTATTTAAAGGAATTGTAAATTTAAAAATTTTTTAAGTGAAACTCATCTTACCAATTGGTGGCACTGTGTTCCATGTAGCTCCACTCTCAGACAAAAGGCCACACCCCCTTCAGACCCTCATTTTATCGGACACAGACATGTCTAGTGATAGTTTTTATAGTTTATAGTTTATAGTTTTTTGGGTTTTTTTTACATGTCAATACAACAACAAAAAAAAAATTAAAGGGGCAGTGTCAGGCCCAAAAATCTAGTTTGTTGCCTGAGGGTAACACCTTGCCATTAAGGGTTAAGGAAGGTTGTGTGACTTACTTTTGGCAAAAGATGGATTTTTCAGTCATCAATGTGATATTCTGTCAAGTTTCTGTTCATGTGTTTGTATCACTCCCTGTTTTATTTTGAAATGGGTTCTCATTGTGTTTAGTGCTACTTTTACTTCCTGAGTTTTCCCGCCTTTTTTCATTGCCTAATGTGTTTTACCTGTGTCTTTTCACTCACCTGTGCGCAGTCATTAATCATCCCTTGTGTATTTAAAGCCCAGTGTTTCATCCATTTGCAAATAATAAATAGGAAATGTTGCATTACTGCACCTCAATATAGATATATTTTTTTGGCATCACAAACATGAATTTAGACTTAGATCATCTATCCAAGTTAACAACAAGGAAAATTATTATTCTTCCCATGAGTTTATATTCAGGTTAATCTTTAGTGTTAGACAGATTGAATTGAAAGAAGTATGGCTCGCATTAAGCTCACACGAGCAAACTGCTGTCGTCCATCATACCAACTTCCATTGAGTGTGACTTGTTCTTAATCACACAGAGATGAAGCTCAGCTACAGGTTATGGGAGAAGTGACAATATAAGGATCAAAAGACAAGGGGTAACTTTTATGATTTTTCCAATCTTTTACTTTGCTGACCTATTCTGCAACTCACTGCCAGAGCTATGGTATAGTGTTGTATAACGATTTTGTTTTATTATTATTATTTATTATTTTATCTTATTTATTTGTGCATATGCACATATATGGATATGTGTTTGTATGAGATTATATATATATATACACATTTCTCATGAATTGTTAGGTTTTAAATCTTGCATGTAAAGCACTTTGAGCTACATTTTATGTATGAAAGGTGCTATACAAATAAAGCTTATTATTATTAAGCTTATTTTGTGTAAAATTATGCCTTTACTTTCAGTCAGCCTAAAGATGATTAATTTATTCTGCATAGCAAATTATTGTGGTTCAGGGTCACAGAGTGGTCTGTCCCAGCTAACACTGGCCAAGAGGCAGGGTACATGCTGGACACGTAGCCTGCTTATCACAGGGCTGATCAACACATACTCATCCCAACTCGTCACATGGTGCTGTGCTGTCAGTGACCTTCCCTGTCTACTTATTATTATTAACCTTTATTTTGACAGGTAAGGTCATTGAGAGCAAACTCTCTTTCACAAGGATGCCCTGATTACATTAGAAAACAACAAAAACATATGAAAACTTATGACGTTTAAGGTATCCTTCTGCATCACCTGTTTACACTGTGAGAAGAGGTCAGAGAACCCAGAGAAAACCCACGCTGACAGAAATTATGCAAACTCCACACAGGAAGGCCGCAGCCAGCTGGCAGAGTAAACATGAAACCCTACTGCTGTGAGGCAACAGTCCTAACCACTGCACTCTCTCAGCTTTCTGATATGGTTCAATTATTTTCCCTTTAAGCAAGGTCTTTGTTGGCTCGGTAATGTGACCAGAAAAAGTACGTCCATAGAGAAAATGCATGTGAATGTTGACAGCTGACAATGCAAAGCATTACTGAAAATATAGAACAGTCTCATTGACTGATACTGAATTGTAAAACTGATAGAGTTGGAGGCTGAGCTGCATTACCTATAGAAGCTGAGTTTAAATATATATCTAGAAAAGCTAGACGCTATGGTGGAATACTGTCAAATTGGAATTAATTAACTTGAAAGGCTCATAGAAGATGTGCTTTGTACTAATTTATTGAAAACAGTCCTTTATCTGCCAAGTAATATTGTTCCTCAACAACACTTATATTAATGGTTGCCAAGGAAACACAGATGCAATGGAAAGTGCTAGCTGCTTTTCAAATACATGACAACATGAGGCCACATATTCATGATCCTCGGTTTTGTTGTAGTTTACATCCTGTACTTACCATGATTAGTTCCACCTGTCCTTTATCACATGTCACTCGTTTACACCCTCGTTCTCAGGCTGTCCCTGTGTTTCTCTCCTTTTGTCCATGGCGGCCTGCTCCAGCTGTGTCTTGCTCTTGTGGTTACCTTTGTGTGTACAAATACTTGTGTTTCCATTGTTCCTCACCATTTTGTTTGTGGTTATGATGTTGTCTCCTGCTCCGTTTCTGCCTGTTTTAGCATCTTATGTCTCATGTTGCATTGCTTTCCTGTGTTGATTGTTGTTTTCATTGTTAACTGGATTATGCAAACTGAAAATATTCTATTTCCTGACTTGGAGGAAAAAAAATGTTAAGAATGATGTTGAGAACAAACACACGGACCGTGCAAAGACACTAAAAACACCGTTGTGAACTATTGTGATATTTTGCAATTGTATGTAATAATAAAGCCCTAATTCAATGGCTAAAGCCACCAAGACATGACATCAACAGCAAGACAATAGTTAATGAAAATGCACACATCATGAACTGGACATGTGTCTGAATAACCTAAAGCTCGCCTTCAGTGTTGCAATCTGCCAAAATGACAAACAGCCTTCGGAGCTCTGCACCAATGTAATCGGTGACAGAAAATAATCTAATAGGACCTCCAACTGAAGGGTCAACCATAGCAATATGTGAGCATGTGCTCCCTCCCTCATCTGTACCTTTTGACCCCCTCACTGATGGTTAGTCTGATAGTAGCAGTGGTGGAAGTATCCAGGTTTCCTTGAGTGAAAGTACTAATAGCACTCTTTAAAAATACTGTTTCAAGTAAAGGTCCTGCGTCCAAAATGTTACTTATGTAAAAGTTTGTATGATCAGAAAAAAATGTACTTAAAATATTATAAGTAAAAGCACCCTATGCAAAAAAAATCTAAAATAAATAAATAAATAGTCTAAATCAAGCAAAAAACACCCCAGATACTTAAAATGATTTTTTTTTTTTAAAAAAACTAAATTATTTAAATGTTCATCAGAATAGTTGGCAATAAATAAATAACACCCAAAATACTATATATATATATATATATATATATTAGTGCTGGGCATAGATTAATTTTTTTAATCTAGATTAATCTCACTGCAATCCTGTAGTTAATCTAGATTAATCTAGATTAAAATTATAGATTTGAATTTTGCCCAAGACATTCAAAATAATATCTATCTATCTAAATGATGAAAATGCATCACAAACTGCTTGAGAAAGATGTTCTACTATAATATTTGGTAAAGAAAAATAATGTTCCATAAGATTTACTTTGGTGTTTAACTTTTTTTTATTTTGTTAAACAGACATTTAGGAACACAGGTTCTGTCTCCATGTGGAAAAAGCTTTTTCCTGCTAACTGGAATGAACAGCAGAGGGCGCAGCCTCTGATAACATGACCCTAACTGAACTGTATGCCTACATTAGAGGTCATGAAGAAGACCATTAACAGTCAGCAGCTTTGTGACACGGCTCAGGCAGACCAGCTTCCGCCTTGTTCACGCCCCCTCCGCGTAATTCGACCAGGTATACATCCGCGCTACAGTGAAATTGGTGCCTTGCTCACTGTATAGACCCAACTTAATGAATAGTTTATCGCGCGATAATTTCCTTATCGCGCGATAAGAATCCCGCGTTAACGCAGCACGTTAACGCCGTTAACGGCCCAGCACTAATATATATATATATATTCTCAGAATAGTTGGCAATTAATTTTTGTTCAGTTTACTGTTTGATTAATCAACTAATTGTTTCCGCTTTACCTTTATAAACTATTTGGTAATTGAATTTATAACAAAAGATCATATCTTATAAAGTCTGTTTTTATGCAAAAATCTTAATTTGTAAAGGAACAAAAGCTGTCAGATAAATGTAGCGAAGTAAAAAAGTACAATATTTCCCTTTAAAATGCTTTGGAATAAAAGTATAAAGGAGCATGAAAATAAAATTCTCATGTAAAGTACCTCCACTAAGTAAGTACCAACTTATACTTAAGTAGACGGCTGTTGTACTTAAGTACTACAGAACTTGAGAAAATATACTTAGTAACATTCAACCACTGAATAGTAGTATAGTAGTAGCAGTAGTGATGGGGCTATGATAAGCTTATGTCAGTGCTATGGTTAGTTTTTGTGTTCCACTTGTTCATATCATGCGCTCACCCCTCCCCAAACTGTCCCCATCCTCAGCCCTCTGTACCGCTGTTCCATTGGCTGATGCTCTCCCAGCGGGTCGCCACTCAGTCGTTAGAGGGAGGGGCTTGAAGATGGATTACCCAGCGCCATATTGGCCATCAGGACCAATCAGCTGCCAGGAAGGAAATGGATGGCTCTCATTTGTTCTCATTATTATCGTAACAGCCATAATGCTCAGACAGACACACACGCTGCTCGCTGTCACCACCATGAAATGTTCCCATTAGTTATGCTGGGAGACAGTGTGTGTGTGTGTGTGTATGTGTGTGTGTGTGTGTGTGTGTGTGTGCGGTTTAATCAGGAGGCTCCCAGGCCTCTCAGTGCTGTGATATAGCATCTCATTATTCCTGCAGTATGGAGAGTCAGAGTGGAGGAGCATTCATCTGTTTGTAGATGCTCCACAGAAAGACAAGCTTCTTTATGTACACACAACAGGAGATGTGACCAATGCTGACACATGCATCCAGTCATCCTTGAAGCTGATGGCTTGGTCAACTTTCTGGAATAGTTTTAACACAAGAGATATTCTGAGTGAGATCATAATCTTGAATCTAGGAAATTAGCTATAGAGACCAAAACTTTGTGTGTGTGTGTGTGTGTGTGTGTGTGTGTGTGTGTGTGTGTGTGTGTGTGTGTGTGTGTGCAGAAACCAAAGCTGTTGTGCTGTAAAGTTGGCCATTTTAACATGGGGGTCTATGGGGATTGACTCTGTTTTGGAGCCAGCCTCAAGTGGACATAAGAGAAATTAACAGAGGTAACAGAGTAACAGAGTACTGACAACAGAAGTTCAAAATGCCCAGGCATCACGTGACACATAGAGGCTTCTAATAGTTCCCGAAAGTGTCTGCCGGGCCATTTGAATACATTATATGGAGAGACAAAACTCTGATTTTCGCTAAATAGCAGTCAATAACCGCACTGATTTACAATATACACAAAGCACATTGTATGTAGTTTCATTATTATATTGTTTTTTAAAGTAAAACATGCTTATATTTGAAGATTAACGTTAACAGCCAGGGTTAGATTAGACTGATTAATGTCACACTTGGGAGATTCACACATTTCAGCAACTCAAGAGTCAGAGGCAATAGAAAAGAAGTGACTGAGTGCTAAATAAGGGTTAAAATATGATTAATATGCAAAAAAAATATGAAATATATTGTAAATCATAAGATATATAAAATAAATATATATAAATACATACAAATATAGTACTTTTATATATAAAATGTATAATCACATAGTATAAATATGAGTGATGTGGATATGACATATATGGTTATGCTGACATATTTTAGATTTACCATGGTAAAGGAGCAGGTTGCTGTTTATTGCTTATATATTTAAACATGTATTTTATTTATCTTTGTCTTTCTACTGACTTACTGCAATTATTTAATTTCATTAATATCTAATAAACTCAGAAACATAAATAGCACATCAAGCAGTTGGTATATTTCCTCCTTTTGTGGTGTCCTCTCAGTTAGTCTCCACCATGCTTTGTTGTGCTGCATGGGGATGATCCAGGTGTGTAGAGAAAGGCACGCTAACATGCAGACGAGGAAAATGTTGTTGAGTAATATCAGCAGAAGTAGTCTTACACTCACCACAGATTACAACTACAAAAAATATGTGAGGTTAACATTTTTAAAAAATGCATTAGAACATTTTACCCAAACAAAAAACACAGCATTGAGAGGCCTTGTATATGGTTTAATAAAAATAAGGAACAGGGAAAGGCTTGCAGAAGTCAGGGAGCTGACACTCAGGATGAGGGTGCTGTCTTAGAGCAGGGAGTCTCCAGGCTCCATTGAATCTTGGGTAGCTCTTTTGCTGAAAGAGGGAGGGAGAAAAGGACAGTAGAGTGGGTTAGACATACCTTAAAAGGCCTGGGTGGGAAACCACTTTGGGAGCTGAGGTGTGTTTGTTCCCCAAATTCAGTTATGAAACTTTGCTAGTTGTGTTAAGTTTGCACTTCTCATAGTGAATTACTTTCTTGGATTAGCTTTTGCTGTGCTAACCTCGGCACTTGGTTCTATAGTGTTTCATATGAGAGGCCTATAATTATTGATCCTTTTTTAATAATTTATCAGACTTTGATCCTTTGTCAGCTTGCCCGTCCCTGTGTCCAAGCTTTTTCCTTTGTTCTAAAAGGTCTAGGCTACTTCAGTGTTCTATGTCATCACACTACTGTTAATATAAGAGAGTGATTTTAATAATAATAATAATTTTTAAGTGTAAACCACTGCATGTGAATGCATGAATTAGTCAGATCTTTGCTCCAGAGAGCCTTCATTAGGCTGTGTAATATTGCCCTCTACTGGATTTATATGTCAATGAACTGCATTAAACTAGAGTCTCCTGTGTTTTTATAACCCACTTCGAAATAGTTCCTCCAGCACCCTGTACTCCTATTGTAAGTTACCAATATACAATAACAGGATTACATAAATAACACCATCATAAAAATAATATAATACAGCAGTGTCAGTGTTTAGAATAATTCCCCATTAAGCCTTGTGTGTTTCATTTTCTAAAAGATTTACTCTGTGTCCTCATTATTCTTGAGGACTATCTTACTCAAAAATCAAGATAAAACAAGCAATTGAAAAATAATTGGCGTAAAACAACCTACCAACCATAGTTATCTAAAGCTCTAATTAACAATTTAGAACAGTTAAAACCTGAGTTAAAAGTTAACAGTCCCAGTGATGTTGTACTGTATCAGCGCTCATGGAATGCCTCTTGAACAATCAAATTGCTTGGTCGGAGCTAACAGTTGTAGAACATGCATTCTCATCTGGTGTATGGCTCAAATATTTCTAAGGCGCAATCACACCACCGTCTCCAGGACATCAGTAGATTGTAGAGTGTTTTTAAAATAAACCATTTAGACCCTCAGCTGTTTTTCTTTGTGGTTGATTGACAGCCTCGAAGGGTCAGCCCACTCTCCGTTCCTATCCAAGCTGTAAATGTTACACAGGCACAAAGGGAGGCCTGCAGGCCTAAAAAACTTTGTGTGTGTGTGTGTGTGTGTGTGTGTGTGTGTGTGTGTGTAAGCTAATGTATTACTATCTTTGTCAGAACCAAATTCAGTTTTAAATGGAAACACTGATTGGATTAGAGCACTGAGTTCCATTCTCTCTCTATCTCTCTCTCTCTCACTCACACACACACACACACACACACACACACACACACACACACACACACAAAGAATCCAAAGGGTAAAACCCATCATTACTAACTGTAACAAATGATCTCAAAGAGTGCTGAAACACTTTCTCACAGTTCAGTTTTGTGTGATAGATTCAAACAAACTCCAACCTGCCTTTTTACCTTTTTATTGCACCAAAATATATATATATATATATATATATATATATATATATATATATATATATATATATATATATATATATATATATATATATATATATATTATATATTAAGTCATTTCTTACTCCTTTATCAATTAACCCAAAACTATGTCAACATAGGTCAAACCAAGATTGAACCCAGCTCAACAGTTCAAAACTTTTCTACATGTTCTCTTAAAAGTAGCAGCAGCCTCTCTCTTCCTCCTTTCTTTTCTCCCTCTCTCTCTCTTTCCTATATCTAATCTAATCTGAACTGTCATCTACTGTAATCTAATTGTTAGATTACAATAGATGACAATTTAGATGTTCTCTTCCCTAATAAGAGAAAAGCAAAAATTAGAAAAATCATAAATGAATCCAAAAACGTTAATGGGTACTAACAAAATAAGAACAATTTGTGGATACGGAAAAAATAAGAAACAAATTGTTTTTATATTGTGTCTTGAATGAGGTTCAGTGCCACTAGTGATGTAGATGGAGGTTTTTAACCATCTTTTTGTTTAGAATGGTAATACAGATCACTTATAGTTCAATAGAGAATAAAGTTTATTAATAGTTAACATAGAGGTCAGTCAAATAACAAGGAATGAAATAGGTCTATCTGAGAAGAAACACATCTACTTTATGTCAACACAAACAACCCAGGCTGAAAAAAGAGATGTGTATTATTAGCAGCAGCACATCTGTACAGTCATAAAATTCTATGGTGTGTTTATGGTAGTTATAATGTGTGTGCTGTGGGTTCCTGGCAGCTCATTCACCAAATTCTGTGAACTACACACTCCACTGAATCCAAAAACATCTGACAAACAATATGCTTCCTGCTGTAGTATTCATAGATATTACACGAGTGAACACACAAGGTCATACGTGTTAAGAGGTGGTAATAGAGGTTTATTTAAGCCTGTACCAATTAACATCAGGATGATGAATGAAGTGGCTTGGAGTGTGTGTGCGTGTGTGCTGACAGACTCAGCTGCTCATCAGGGATGGGGCTGGGTTCTCCCACCATTAATGATAAAGCCTGCACACACACACACACACAAACACAAACACACACGTATTGAAGCTGTCAAGCAGTGATGAGTCCAAGCTGGTCCAGACAAAAGCATCACACGTTCTGGACAATGAACTGCTGTATTTGCATAGAAACTGAATGTAGACGCTGACAGAAGACGGCTGCCTGGAACTGCTCTATGAAGATGGCTATGGACACTGATTCTACCCCTTGCTGCTCTCTCTCTATATATACTTTAAACTGTTTACAAAAACGAATCAAACAAGAACAATTCAAATAGCTCAACACAACTAATATTATACGAGGTTTCTCCAGATTCCACGCAAAATGCCACTTTTAATGACAACTGAAGTCTCACAATTATTCAACCCCTTTATGGCAAGTGTACTTAGTACTAACAGGAGCACCCATTATGCTGTTCCAACCTGCTGCAAATGTGATGCATAGCCATACACCAGCTTCTGGCAGCGTTCCTGAGGAATTTTAGCCCATTCCTGTTGGGCAAGGGCCCCCAGTTCACTAATATTCTCTGGTTTGGGTGCTACAACTGCCTTCTTCAAATCCCACCAGATATTTTCTATGTGATTAAAGTCAAACGACTTTGACAACCACTCTAGAATCTTCCAGGAGCTTCAACCTCCTCACAGACAGCAGGACATTTTCTCCTAGGATTTTCTGAAACTTGATTGAATCCATCTTGCCCTCCACACACTGCAGAGTGCCAGAGGAAGCAAAGCGGCCCTGGAGCGTCACCGAGTCACTGACATGCTTCACTGTAGGCAGGGTGTTCTTTTCAACATTTGCTTCGTTCTTGATATCCCTGAATCCTTGATAGTATGAGTTTTCTGTCATGACTTCCGCAGCATGGAGACACAGGATTGAAGCTTCAATCAGCACATGTTTAATATGAGTAAAAGTATGAGTATACAATTCTAATTACAATTACAACGAACACGAGTACAATAAACAAGTACAACATGAATGAAGATGAGTACAATGACAAACTAAAATGAAGACTACTAATGAGGACAAGCACAACAAAGACGAGCGCTCAGGTCAGCTCAGACAGAGACAAGACTAAACGCAGACTAACTGACACAGAACATAGAAAGCTGGCTGACACGATCACATCGAAAGGCTATAGTATTTATACAGTGCTGTGACCTGGATGGTAGGTATCAATTACTAACATGTCAGGTACTAGACTTCTTTTGAGGAATGAGGCATGTATTTGTGTTTACTGGCACTGGTCCAGCTCAGGTATCCATGGTCAAGCATAACTTACAGACACTAAGACTTCACCATATATAGGTAGCTCTTTACTTGAGGTAGACATAGAGGAGGATGCATAATCATAAAAATACATTAACATTCCTCCTCCAGACATACCACTGATCCATAGGCCCAAAAAAATCCACTTTTGTTTTATCACTCCCCAGAACAGAATGCTAAAACGTCTGTGGCCTATTCATATGGTTTTGAGCATAATGGAGCTGACTTTTCTTGTGCTTATGGGTCAGTCATGGTGTACGTGTTGGAGTTTGGGCATGGAGACCTTCAGTGTTTAGTATGCGCCTTACTGTGCAAATTGAAACGCCAGAGCCTGCTGCCACCAAGTCTTGCTGCAGATCTTTTGCAGTCACTGGAGGGTTTTTGACCACCTTCCCCCTCAAGAATCTGGTGGCTATGGTTGATAACTTCCTCTTTCTGCCTCGTCCAGGTAGTGTCACCAGTGTTCCTTTAACTTGAACTTGAAAACTATGTCTCCAACAGTATCTCTATGAACATTCAATGCCTTTGCTATTATTGTATCTATTTCCTTGTTTGTGCAGGGCAGTAATCTCTTCTCTCAACTTTTTGGACAAATATCTTGACTTAGCCATATTTCTGACATGCAATCAAATGTCACCATCAACAAACCCCGAGCCTGTCAAGGTATTTTATGTGTTCTAACTCAAGCACACCTAATGCAACGGATGAAGCCTTTGATTAGTGTGCTTGAGACAACACCTGATTTGCAAATGTGTGCTCTTATGAGAGATTCTTTTCACGGGGTTGAATAATTCTGAGACTGCAGTAGTCATTAAAAATGGCAATTTTTGTGTGGAATTTGAAGAAACCTTGTGTAATATTAGTTGTGTTGAACAATTAAATTGTTCTTCTTTGATTTGAATATTGCAAACTGCTGAAAGTTTGTAAATTTTGCCATTAAACCTGATTTGCAATGGAGGTTGAATAATTTTGAGTGCAATTGTATGTATGTGTCTGTGTCTTTGTGTGTGTGTGTAGTGTGTGTGTGTGTGCGCGCGTAGCCTAAGATAACCAAATAGTTTAGGGCAGGCATGTCAAACTGGTCCACAGGGGGGCCGGTGTGGCTGCAGGTTTTTGTGCCAACCAAACAAGAGCACACAGTTTGACCAATCAACTGTCTGAAGACGGAGATCAGTTGATTAAATGAGTCAAGTCTGGTGTGCTGCTACTTGGTTGGAAACAAAACCTGCAGCCACACCGGCCCCCCTGTGGACCGGTTTGACATGCCTGGTTTAGGGCATACATGTGAGTGCAGCCCTGTCCCATAGAAATTATGGTTCAATGTATCCCCACACAATGGTTCTTATGATAGCTTATGAAAATATACACAAAATAGTTCTTATGATGTCCTATAAATTAGCGCCCCACAAATGACATTACGTCCTTACAATACCTTGTCATCCCAAGTCATCACAGCTTGCTGCTTTGCAGTTTGTCACACACTGCAGCTTTGCCGAGGAGATATGTGTCAAAATGATCACTGACACTCATTATTTTTTCAATTAATATCCTTTCTAGTAACATTTAACTAAAATTGTTATCATTATTTTAAAAAAGAATTTTACCAATATAAAGACAGTCCTCACATAAAATTAGAAAGTCCCTGCACAAGAAAGACACAAATTGGTGCTACGTGACCAGTGAAAACGGAGAATAATAGGGCTGTGACATTAGCTTTTGCTTAAGATAAAGAATACCTACAACTACCAGAATGCATTGCGCTGTAACAGTCCAATGAATGTTCCCGCTGGTGGGTGATGTAATGCGAGCCTGGCTTTTTTGACACAAGGTGGCTTTCTGGTAACAAACGTTCTCATTTTAAACAGCAAACTAAATGATGTTTTTGAAAACATTTAAAGGAAAGGAATATGCAACACAGCAACAGGATCTTGGTTTATATTCATCGGAGCTGCTAAGTTTCACTGTTTAACCTCAGTTTTGTTGGCTTCTGTTATTTCTGTTCAGGGAGCAGCAAGATGCCCACCTCCTGTTTACACACTCTAAAATACTAAAATATGTTTCTAAAAAAATTTTTTTTGAGAAAAGAGAGCCAGTGAAATTTCCCCACATGATCTATTTTACATATAATTTTTTGTTGCCACTGTAACCTTTTCTCCCAAGGATATCACTATTTCATCTCTGCTCATTGCTGAATTAGAAACCAAGAACTAAATGAGCCAGTTGATAACCTGATTGTGAGGCTGGTTATTCAAGATCATTAATCTTTGGCTCTGTGAAGCCAGGTGGGTCAAAGGACTGAGCTCAGTTGGCACATTTTCATTTATGCCATGGTAGCACAGTCACTATTCTAAGAGGAACACTGTCAAAACTTATTGTATAGCAAAATTTGACATTTTTAAAAAATGTATTGTTAATTTCAAATAATCAAACATGAACAAATTCACATGCTATTGTATCAGTTCCAAGCCATGTGATGAAGTCTTGATGACATCAGAAGGCCTGTGTGCTGCCTCAGGCTGAAGGATGTTGTCTGATGAACAGGGAGCAGCCCCCAGCACTGCAGTCCATATGGGAGCAGCGGTCAAGGGTGGAGGAGAGCAGGATGGGGTTAATGAGGAGATGGTTGGTGGGAGGTTGGGAGAGGGTGCAGAGACACACATTCATAAAGACACACAAGTATCTACACAGACTATTTTTTTGTGTCCTGATGTGACTAAAAGTAGTGTTGAAGGCCGGATGCATCTGATGGTTGATTTAGAGCCACAGACTGCAACACAGACATGAGACGGCACTATAGGGCTGCAACAAAGTCTCTAATTTATACCGCCCTGAACTGAACAGGCAGTGTACGTGCAGCTACAGATAACTAACAGTGCTATTAACTGCTTGCACGAGGTCAGTGTTGCCAACTTAGCAACTTTGTCGGTATATCTAGCAACTTTCCACACTGAAGTCACACTGAACTTGAACGCTGATTTGCAGTATTTGCGCTAAGAGGAGTGTAATTTATTCAGCAGCAGCATGTTATCATCTCAAGTCATCACAATGTGCCACTTTGCAGTGGACTTCTGCGTATACATATTACGCTCTTGGTATCCTTCTGCATCTGCTGCTACCATGATGTCAACACAAGCACATGGCGGGATGACTCTGTAAGTGGTTATGTTTAGACAACACCAACACATAGCAACCACTGCCAGAACATCAACAAAAGCACACGCTGGCACAGATGGTTAGGTTTAGGCAAAAGAGGTACAGGGTAAGGTGTAGAAAAAATCCTCACATTCACAAAGTTAATTTACATAAGAAATAAATAAAAACTTGGTATCCATGTATCAATACCATAGGATACAATATTGTATTCTAAGTGCTGCCATATTACTAAGCAACCACAGGTCAGCACCACACATGCAAGGCCACATGCATGCAAATTCAATGACTTGCATCTGGCCTGTGACATACGCTTTCCATTCTGGAACCAGAAATGTGCAACTTGGGGTCCAAGTAATTTCTCTCAGGGAGGGGGCACTTGAGGCATGTCAGCTTATCACAAGATGTTCAGTCCTAGAAAAAAAGTTAAGTTAACATAAGCATACCGAACAAAAACTCCCTTAAATTGTAGATGGAATCCATTCATGTGGATGCTCACATACTGATGCAACAGTGATATTGCTTTAGCAGTTGTGTAACTTGTAACAGTTGTTAGATACTCGGGGTAGTGCTTTACTCTCTCATCACTACATTTTAGGTTACTGTAACAACAGTGCTGCAGAGGGAAATTATGTTCAGCTTTATTGTGCTAAAACAAGCTGATAAGCACACTAAAGTAGGACATGAAAATGTGAACTTTATTGTGAAGAGTCTTTTATCCTCCATTTTACATATCATCCGAGTGGGAAACAATAATGAGTGGAAATACTTACCAACCTGAAAGGTTGGATGATATCCCCAGATACTCATCCTCACATATTGACCACCTGTTAGTCACTGGCTGAATAACAAACAAACCACCTTTGATATTCCTTGCTCTGTGGGAACAATGCTGCACTCACATGGACATAACATAAAAAATAAATGTTTTTTTTTTGGAAGGGGAGTGCTTTAAAAAACTGAAATTGGATAGGTGGAGAGATTTGGGAGGTTGAGCTCTCCTGGGAGAGGTGGTCAGAATACATAGACATAGAGTATACCATTATGCTTAGACAACAACAGCACATGGCAACTAATGCTGGAATGACAACAAAGCACATGCCGAGGATTAGGCAACATTGGCATGGATGGTTAGGTTTAGGTAATAGGCAATGTGATAAAGCATAGTGTGATGTCCCCTGCGGTTTCGCAGCCCTGCCTGCAGGGTCTGCTAGTAACTTCTCTTACGAGTAGTCAATCAGTGCTTCCTGGGACTACCCTGGCCCAGTACTCCCAGTTTATGAGCTGAATTAACTATTGTCTCTCTCTCATCTCTAGCAGGCACCCTCCTTGGTGATGTGGACCTTCTGTTGCTCGTCCGGGAGGTTGTAATGTTTGTTGACGGTAAATTTGATAGTTTGGTGTAATAGTTTTGTTTGGCACGTGGTTGTGTTTATGCGTCAGTAAGATGATCAGATCCTGGTGCGCGTTTGATTCACTAAGATTGCTGCTTTGTTCCTGTGTGCCAGACTTTTGAGTGATTCACCATGCACTGTTATGTGGTATTTATTAACGTCAACGTCAGCATTTTTCTCTTTTTATAAGAGTTGGTTCACTGTGATCCGAGGAGATGGTAAGTGTGGCCAGCCCAAGGCGTTGTATTTGAGTTTTCCCCGCTAGGCACAAGTGGCGTTTCCCCTTTTGATTACTTCTGTTTGTTTTTCTTTTTGTGTAGTGTTGTGGCAACGTGGTTAGTGTCAGCTGTTTTCGAACAGCTGTCCCACAGGAAGAATGCTACTCAGCAAAGTGGACAGAGACAGATCAGTCAGTTGACATTTAACCCATTCCGCGCGAGGGGAGGATGGAGGAAGATCAGGCAAAGAAACTACATACTCCATCTCCCCCTTCTCCCCATGTCTTGAGCAACTCGACTCTGTGCACGCGTCACAGCACAGACAGCAAACACCCCAGGGGATCCCCGATTACATGGTGCAGACAAACCTATAGGTGGCGGCGGTGCGGTGGTCCACACACGACTACTGGCAAGATCATTACCCAAAATCATATCTACATCGTCCACCGGCAACTCAGGGTGCACACCAACATGAACAATGCCCTGCACCAGCTCAGAATCTAGTAATATCAAATGGCACGGCACAGGACTAGAACCCATCACCATCCCCTGCATAAAAACAAAATCACCAGTTTCCATCTCAGATGAAAAGGGCAGCAATGATTCAAGAATATGAGAATTTTTAGTGCCTGTGTCACACAACATCTTAATCGTTACATGTTTTTCACCACCAACCACCAACCATGGACACAAAGGCATCAGTTAGTCAGCGTCTGGATCCATACACACAATTGTCTTAGCTGACGATATACCTGGATCCACGCCCACGTCCACACACAGCGGCCTTTTCTCCGCAGCTCCGACAGCAAGTGATGTTTACCTTTTGGCTTCAATCGCGGACACTGATCCCTCCAATGACAAATGCCTTTATAGTAATGACACACTTTTCCCACCTGGTCTTAAACATGAGAGGTCTGCGGTTACTGTGAGGGCCTAGCTATTGTGAAACTGGTTACCATAACGCAAGCTACCACTACCGTTTCCCCCGTTTCCCCTTGGCATCACCACCAGAACACGCATCCCCAAAACTCACTTTATGAGTTAGAACAAAATCATCTGCTAACTCCGCCACTGCTAACCGCTTTAAGTACTGAGGTTGCTTTCTGTTCACTGACATAGGTAGCAATGCGCTGAAGAAGTGAGTTTTTAAACTCAAGAGATAAAAAGTGTTGCTCACGGATGATGATTCTTCAGGATGAGTTGCTTGTGAGGAAATGGGTGCCTTGTGGAGGTGATTTTGTCGGTGAACCTGTGTTTCAGATTGTTGTGCCTGAAAGGTCTCGGGACATAGTGCTAAAGGTTGCACATGGTGAATCAGGTCATTTGGGCATGAGGAAAACTTACGATCATGTTCTGAAGCATTTCTTTTGGCTGAGATTAACGTGTGACATGTCTAGTTACGTGAAATCTTGCCACACATGCCAACTCACGGGTAAACTGAGTCAGTCTGTTAAGCCAGTACCTCTTTGCCCAATTTCAGCTATCAGCAAGCCATTTGAGCATTTGATTATAGACTGTGTAGGACCCTTATCCACTTCAAAATCTGGTTGCTCACACTTGTTGAAAGTTATGTGCCAAGCCACAAAGTACCCTGCGGCATACCTACTGCACTCGCTTTCTGCAAAGTTGGTAGTTAATGCTTTGACGCAATTCATTTCCGTTTTTGGTATTCCGCATCCATCATCCATCCATCCATCATCCATCATATTCACCATCCATCCTGCTGGACCTATAGGGACCTTCGTTATGGGTAGCATTTCAATCCAACCCATCTGCATATCATGCTGCCGCAGCAGGTGCCGTCTGTCTGTCAGATAGCACATCATAATATCATGAACAGTTCTGTTTGGCTGTGTTCTCAGTTGAATCTACCTAGCGGCTTATCAGCCATGCAGGCATGAAAGGTGGCTTTCGTTGTTGGGATCTTAGGCCAAAAATCTAATATTTGATGATGTCAGAATCAGAACAGGCTGTACATATCTAATATTTATTTCCATTTATTGAGATTTTATTCTGTGGGAAGTATTCTCTAACTCTTTGAATTTTTTTTTGGGCTGCGATTTCTTCTCATAAAATGAAAATGAGATTATTTCCTACAGCATTATTGTTTTAGCAGTTTCCCTGAGTAGCATTGATGACCTGGAGGGTCATTTATGTACTTAAAGGATGCTCACTCTCTCCCTCTTGTCAAAGTCTGGGCCCTTAAGCAGTTATGCATTGGGGCACCATCTGGAGGATTATTTATGGATTAGTGTGATGTAAGAGATGTAAGAAGACAGGCGCATGATCACTAATAACAAGACGTATGAGGTATTTGTTTCATATTATCAACTGACTAGTGAGAGAAGTCTAAAGAAAACAATGACTGGTTAAAAAATTGAAAATTGTCGGGTTAT
The DNA here is from genome assembly GCF_026936395.1 of Plectropomus leopardus. Classification (NCBI taxonomy): domain Eukaryota; kingdom Metazoa; phylum Chordata; class Actinopteri; order Perciformes; family Serranidae; genus Plectropomus; species Plectropomus leopardus. Next base: position 32,878,094 of record NC_142188.1, on the reverse strand, counting down.
TTAGTGTGCTTTCACTTTGTAATATGGTTCATTTAGTCCAGATCAAGGGGAAAAAACTGTACATTGTTGCATTTTGGTTCTGGTTCAGTTCATGTTCACACAGACATTTTACAAATGAACCAAGAGGAGTAAACATGAGATTCTACTAACTCACTGATTAGACTGTTTCACTGTTCCTCCTGCATCATCAGTCCATCATCAGGACTCCCATGGGGAAATCAAACTCAGCTGACTTACAAAAGTTCACGGAGTACCCTAATACTTATAAAGAGTTTATATTTATGGAATTTGGCGTTGCAAAGAGCTTACAGAGAAACAACTGATTGTATGCATATAGTGGTTATTATTAGACTGCAAATGGATCGTGTTATCAAAGCTGCTGTGGGTGCATCATATGCAGATGATGCAATCAGGTCATATATGACAGTTTCTGAGAAAAGTTCTGCAGTGATTTTGATGACAGAAAGACCAGTTAGACATCCCTGTCCTATTGCTGAACGCAGATATGTTTTGATATGATTCAGTTTTGAAAAACTTTGCTCAGCAGAGGCAACTGACTGTATTATTAATAATGAATAATTGATAATAATGTAAACGCACACTGCTGTTCTGCTGCTGCTACTGGGCTGCTGCAGCTGCTGCTGCTGCTACTGCTGTGCTGCTGCAATTGCTGTGCAAAGGAGCCCTGGAGTTTGGTGCTTGGGCAAAAGCCACACTGCTGATGAGCAGCACCTAATATTTTTTTATGGCTTTTATTGAGTGTAATGCAAGAGACCATTATTAATAATAGTAGATTGGAGAAGAAAAAAAAACAAAAACATGAACCCCCGCCCCCAAACAAACATACTACTTTTACATATAATGTTGTACTAAATGCACACTTGTTATTTGGGACAAACTGTGGATCCAAAAAGTGCTGACAAATGGCATCCCTAACCATTGTATCATTACATCTAAATCATCAGCCAGTTTTTTACCTCACAGTTTCTACATGCATATTTAACAGAATGAGGGCTAGAGATCATCTAACAGGATCAGATGTGGCCTGTCTAAAATCCACCAGAAGGTGATTTATCAATGTATTCATCAAGCACTGTGCGTCGATGGGTTCATTACCATCAAATTAGTGCAAGAAATCATGGCAAAGCCTTGAAATGGTGTGGAAAGACAGCACTGATGAGATTAATGATAAATACATTACCCATGTGCTAGCATAGTGCCAAGGTGATTGATGGTGTTGGCATTAGCCACATGCTAGCATATACATTGCTAGGATGATGGATGCACAGATAGCTGCGTTGTGTTAGCAACATTAGCAAAAAAAAGTTGATCATGAAGTGATCACACTTAGTTTTCTTTTCTCGAAAGCTTTTTGTCTATAAATAAGAAAGGGTTTGTTAAAATAAAAGGTGGCCTATTCTTATTACACACATATCAGATCAAAAATGATCAATCCCCAACATGATCAGAGCTGTAAAGCAGCATTTATCCATCAGCTTCAGCTCTACCTTTAGATGTGCGGCATAGTATGGAGAGAATGGGAGGTAAAAGTGGGGACAAGGCTAGTTTTTCACAGTCCAGAGGGTTTCAGTGCCATTGCAGTTCATTGCTGTCATGTGGGGAGAGAAGAATGAAACGTTAACAAAGGCTTTCTGCCTCATGTAGTGAAAGGAGCTGCCCCAGGCCTCGTACATCTGCCACTGAGATGGTTCCAGTGAAAGCAAGGAGCAAGAGGGGTGGAACGCCAACAGTGACACGACAGAGAGGGCTAACAGATGGAGATGAAGGGGACTGTTCACTTTGGATGGCAGAACAGAAAATAATAACACATTGGTTCTATTAAGCATATTAGGCATAAACATTTGATCTTTATTTATTTTTTTGAACATTTTACCTAGTTTTATATTCTTTTCTTTTTTTCAAACAGCACATTCCCACAGGAGCTTTTAAAAAATCATATATATATATATATATATATATATATATATATATATATATATATATATATATATATATATATATATATATATATATATATAATGTTTAACATCGGATCTACTAGCTCATGAAGAAAAACACACACACACACACACACACATATATATAACATATATATATATATATATCTGCACACAACAGCAAAACCCAAACAGACAAAAAAAAATTAATCTATTAAATCAAATCAGTCAATCAAAAATATAAAGTGTGATTTTCAATTAAGGGAGGATCACAACAGTTAAGTATTGAGTTATATTTCATTATAATACAGTCTATTTTAACAACCCATTCCACCTGTTTAGATCCCCAGACACAAAGTAATTTGAGTACTAACTTTCCACCATGTAAACCAGTTTACATGGTTACATGAGTCTCTGCATCTGCTGAGATAAAGTTGGTGATTTTGCACTCTTCCAGTTCACTGTTATCCTTTTCTTGGCAATCAAAACAAGTATACCCAGTATCTGATCTGTGCTCTCACCTTATATATGACTCCTAGCAAAAATATTATTACCAAATATTATATTTAATTCCAATTCCCATTTTTATACCACTTTTTATATATATGTGAGATAAATGTTTTTGGGGTTGGAAAGCATTTTTCTGAAATACTGATAAAATATTATTCGTTTTTTATTATCATATTTTTTTTAATATTTCATAAATTTATTTTTTTATTTTGCTGAATATCTCTCTGTGATATAGGGTCCTATTTGGAGGTATCTGTACAGATCATTTGGTGGGAGTTCAAATTGTTCTTAAGTTACGAAAATACTTTGAATTCTGTTCCATTAAATAACTGGATGATTGTACATTTGATCTTTCAAGGCTGTATAAATGCACCTATGTTAACTTTATCAGAGCAAAAGCATGTTAAGTCTAACAGGAAGTTAAAGAGAAGTTTTCGAGCTGGTAACGCATGCTTTGGTCAAAAGTGGTAAAGTTTGGTGTTGCTGAAAAAGGTGTGCGCGGTAATTATAGTTGAGGTTGTCGTGAAATCACAGGAGCAGCAGGAGGGTGATAGCCTCTCTACCTTCATCTCTTTCTATTTCCCAGCCAGTGCTGACATACCTCACCACACAGGCACACAGGCGAGAAATTAAGAGCAGGGAGACGCTGATAGCACTCGCTAATGTTACGGGCCAAGAAGTTATGGACAACACACACACACACACACACACACACACACACATATATATGCCCTTTGCAGGTATTACCAATACTTATTATATATTCTCACAACAATGCAGTACATATGGATTTAAGAGCTCTTTCGGTCTTCATGAATCTCAATGTGTTACACATGAAAGCATGCAGGCAATCACTACTAACTAGTCACCAGTTGCAGCACTCTGAGCTTGCACAAGGAGAAGTGGAGTGGAGGCGTGGGCCAGTTAGTGATCAGGATGTCATCAGTGTAATGGTCAGTCCTTGTGACACTCCGTCTCTGGCCCATTGGCTTCTGTGGTCAGATTCAATTTCAGCCAGTATGACTGTGTGCTGCTCTGCCATTAGCTGACAGCTACATCATGCTGTGCAGACTTTGGGGGTCTGGCCAAATTTTAAGGCCAATTGACTTTTAATATGAATCACGCTGGGATGCCAAAGACTCATCCCATCGCTGGAAATTAACACCCTGGAGCACACACACAGTCAAACACAGTAGAAAGGGGCACATGTGATGCACACACGCACACACACACACACACACACACACACATAGTGACTCACAAACAGTTATTAATGGCTTGACTGAGTACTGTGATTGTTTTCCCTGCAACTAGACAAGCGTCATGTGGTGCCGCCTATGACACTTGTGGTGTAGTGTACAGAGAAGTTAGGCCTTTCCATTTAAGGCTGTCAGCTCTGCACACTGCACGGCTCTAGCCTCTGGCTTCAACCTCATGCTCTTTTGTTTTTAATGGCCTCCATGCCAATTCTTCCTCAAAACAATTATTAACCTTTTGTGTCTCCATTATGATTCCCTCTCTTCTTCATCTCAGCAGTTCATCTGGCTCTCCCTTCTCTAATCATTTACTGAATCACACAGTTCATTTTTTGACTCAATCATTTTTTTAGCAGAAGTACAGAAGTTACTTTAAGGATGCAGTTAAGCAGACTCTCAGTAAGTCTTTATCAAGAACTTTGTCTGCAGGGTTGCACACACCACCTTTCATAAGGGGGTCTGGTGTTCAGTTCAATTGAACTGAATTCAAAACACTTTATTTGTCCCTGAGGGGCAATTTGTAAGGCAAGCAGAGCAGTAAGGTAAAAAAACAATACATAACGACAATGACCTTAAACACAAGAAATTAAAAAAAAAAGAAGCAATAAATAAAGCTGCAATAAATAAAAAAGCTGTGAACATTATGCAAGTTATGCAACAGCAAGTGTATGGGGTATATGAATGTTTACAGATAGCAGTGTGTGTGTGTGTGTGAGTGCATGTATAAGTGTGGGTGTGGGGGTGGGTGCTGGTGGGGGGGATGGATGGTAGTTGGGGAGTTGGGGAGCTGGATCCAAAGGTTGCTTTTCTCCTGTGTCTTTCAACCTGGACAGCAAAGCCGGTAGGAGGATGTCCTTGCTGACCCCAAACGAGTTCAGTTTCCGCAGAAGATGCTGCCACTGGCTGTGGTGTGTGCTGCAGCCAATTCCTGCTGTTTGTTTGAAAAAGTCACCACCATCTCTTGGGTCTTGCCCACATTCAGTTGCAAACAGGAGTTCTCGCAAAACTCCACAAACTCCTGTAGTGCTGAGCTGCGGTGCTATGAGGGTCCTGACAGAAGAGACAGGAGGACTGTGTCGTCTGCAAACGACAGTTTGGATGGGTGGATTTGCAGTCATCAGTATAGAGGATGAAAAGCAGCGGTGAGAAGACACAGCCAGTTGAGGTGTACAGGAGGCAGGAGGAGGTGTTATTGACCAGCACTCTTTGTGACCTGTTGTTGAGGCAGTTTATTATCCACAGAATCTGTTGATCATCCAGGCGGAAGCGGCTGGTGAGTTTCTCAGCGAGAATGTGTTCAATGCTGAGGAGAAATCAGCAAAAAGGAGTCTGGTTGTGGTGTTGGGGAGTTCCAGATGCTTATGAATGGTGTCTATGGTGAAAGACTTGGCGTTGTCAACCTCTATGTGTGCGACATGTGAACTGGAGAGGGTCCATCAGTGAGTCTGTCTCTTTGGTGATGTGGTTTTTGATGACCCTCTATTGTTTTAGCACAATAAAGCTGAACATAATTTCCCTCAGCAGCACTGTTGTTACAGTAACCTAAAATGTAGTGATGAGTGAGTGAAGCACTACCCCGAGTATCTTAACAAAAAGTTACACAACTGCTAAAGCAATATTACTGTTGCATTATGTGAGCATCCACATGAATGGATTCCATCTACAATTTAAGGGAGTTTTTGTTCGGTATACTTATGTTTACATTAGCAGTGCTTCTTAACTTTTTTTTCTAGGACTGAACATCTTGTGATAAGCTGACATGCCTCAAGTGCCCCCTCCCTGAGAGAAATTACTTGGACCCCAAGTTGCACATTTCTGGTTCCAGCATGGAAAGCGTATGTCAGAGGCCAGATGCAAGTCACTGAACTTGCATGCATGTGGCCTTGCATGTGTGGTGCTGGTATTTCCGTGCTAACAGCTATTGACCTGTGGTTGCTTAGTAATATGGCAGCACTTAGGATACAATCTTGTATCCTATGGTATTGATACATGGATACCAAGTTTTGATTTATTTCTTTTGTAAATTAACTTTTCAGTTGAATGTGAGGATTTTTTCTACACCTTACCCTGTACCTATTTTGCCTAATCCTAACCATGCGTGCTAGCATGTTTTTTTTGTGTGTGTGTCCTGGCGCTGGTTGCCATGTGGTTGTGTTGCCTAAACATAATGACACTATCCCACCATGTTCTTGTGTTGACATCGCAGTAGCAGCATCCCAGAATGAAGAACAGGGCAGCTGTGGCTCAGAGGTAGGTCAGCAGATCATGGAATTTATGCACATTCTCCTTCTAAACCTGTAGGGTGAGGTGCTGCAAACAACGGAAGTATAAATCAAGCTTAACAAATCTCTCTCTCCTCTGCTCTGTGTTTTCAGTACCAAGGACAGCTCCATACTACCTAATTTTCATTTCCAGCAGTGACATGCAGCTTTACATAGACGTAAGCTCCGGCCCCCATTATTATTGATATTACATTCACTATGGTTATAATAACAAAGGTTTGTACTATTGAATGCAAAAGTAGACTACGATAAACTTTACTCATAATTAATAAACAGCATCAGTCTAAAACTGACAGCTCTGTAGTAGAAGATAATCTTGTGGCCACGCATTACTACCTTGTAGTGGCGCCATATTATCTTGTGGTCACACGTGTTTATTTATTTTTTGTTTTTTTAAATCATATGTCACCAGAGGGGCTCTGTGAATATGTGATGACTTGGGATGAGAACATGTTGGTCCAACTCCAAAACCAGAAAATCAATTTGTGGTGGCAGATGTTTTGATAGTGGCATTCCTCTACAAATAAATGAGTTTGTGGGAAACTCAGCAGTATATTATTACACAAATGTAACATAACTTTTACAAAAAAGAATATCAAACTTTGTGTTCACTGTAATGTATACATCAAAATTAAGCCTATCATTCACCTCTTTGCTACTGCAGTGAACGGATAAATGTAGCATTTAATTCACTCCTTCAGTGAAAGTGTTAACAATTATAACATTTTTTTTATCTGCTACAAGACATCATGAGAGTATCAAAAGCAAGCATTCAGACTTCTTGGGTTTGTTATGTCACAAAGTTAAGGAACCATGAAATCAAATTGCAGAGTAGATACGCTTTTATGAAATTGTGGATATAAACATCTGAAGTGAGTTTTCTCCATAGGATGTCTACGCTCAGCTTTAGAGACAGGGTGAGGAGCTCAGGTATGTGGAGGGAGCTCAGAGTAGAGATGCTATTCTCTGGTGTTGAAAGGGGCCAGTTGTGGTGGTTTACACATGTGCTCAGGATGCCTCCTGGGCTCCTTTCTTTAGAGGTGTTCCAGGCATGTCTTACAGGTAAGAGGACGCAGAATTCGGGGATTCTATATCACATCTGGCCTGGGAATGCCTTTGGATCCCCTAGGAGGAGCAGAAAAGCATTGCTGGGGTGAGGGACATCTGCAGTAGTTTGCTCAGCTCATAGTAAAAAACAAAAATGTTTTGAATTACTTTTTTGAATTAAGGCATTCAACAGTGACATAGAAGTAAAGGTATGAACTATGAGCCTAGAATTTCAATCACTTCCCCTGCTTGTGGTTTACCAAAATGTTTCGCATCCAGACTCATCTCATGGATCTGCCCTGTCAGTGACCTTCTGCATGAAGTTATGATGTTTTAGGTATCCCTCTGCATCAGCTGGGATGCCATTACAGTGATGTCAACAAATGCACATAGTGGGATAATGCTGCACAGTTCTTACGTTTACACAACAGCACATGGCAACCAACACAGACTGTCACAATGGTTGGGATAAAGCAGCAAAATTGTGGATGGTTAGGTTTAAGCAAAAGAGGCACATTGTAAGGTGTAGAAAAAAAAAAACATAAATACATAAAGTGATCCGCTGACTCTCACACAAAAGTCAGTTGTTTGTTATATATTGCATGGTTACCAGCAGCGTTATTACCTGACGATGTCCTTCAGCATTTCATGCACATTCAACCAGTTCCATGTGACGTCGCACATGTGCGTTGCATGTGGACAAGCCCGGTGCCATCTGGCCAGCATACAATAAAAATGCCACCGGTTGAGTCCAAGAATGGTCTAATCTGACGGCACCCACGGGTGGAAATTGGCTTTAGGTGTCACGTATGTATGCCGAAAGCACTGTCACAGTGAACATATTTGACAAGCTGAGTGAGAACGAGCTGGGTCCACACACTCATGCTAAGTCTGTCTTTTATTCCTCCACAAAAAAAAAACACACACACACACACACAAAGTGATTTTTGTGAGAAGATGGTGGGGCAGAGAGGGATTTCCCTTCTCCTTAAGGGGGATAAAATAGTACCCTGCAGGCATAAAACACACACACACACACACACACACACACACACACACACAGACAGACATACACACACACACACGTACAGTATTCAGGAGTTAGGAGTTCACCTATATGTTTAAATGTAAATAATGTATGAGTGTATGAATCTCTGTGTGTGTGTGTGTGTGTGTGTGTGTGTGTGTGTGTGTGTGTGTGTGTGTGTGTGTGTGTGTGTGTGTGAGAGAGAGAGAGAGAGAGAGAGAGAGACAGATGTAATAGTAGCAGCAGGATGTTTATGATTTTTTCCACAATGCTTTCTGTTGGACACTTTAGATTCAGAGTAATTTCACTGAACAGTGTTGGGTGGAAAAAGCCAAATGTCACCTCTGGAGCTCAGCTTGTGATTTAATGCTGAATGTTTTGGCTGGTGAGGGAATTAATGCTCAAGCCCCCGATTATCCATACATGGGCTGATATCAGATACCCCTCAGTGGACGCTTTCATCTAAAGGCTTGTAGAGAGTCATGAGTACATGGTGAACATGGCTTTGGTCCTCTGGCCTGTGGCGAGATTAGTACCGGCCTGTAGCCATAAAAGACCCAACTTCTGAGTTGTGAGATTACTCTCAATATGAAACCCTAAACATATACAGTAACTGCAACATGTTCTCATCCCAGGTCATCAGTACCTACACTTTCTCACACCATTCTGCATGTGACAATGACACCCAACCCTTTGGAGTATTGATAAGATGCACTTTTTAGTGTCTTTATGTGATTTACATTTTTTTCCTGTTTGAACATGTCATAATGTGGTTAATGTTTTCAAACAGCTGTGGTTAGGTTTAGGCAACAAATCTTTTTGACTATTTTTATTTAGAAAAAAACATGTTTTCAGTTAAAATAAGTACATAATGTGACATAAATAGCATCAGGTACTTACATCACTTGCACACACCCACTTGGCATAAATCAGCCCATTCTCACTCCACTCTGTCAGCACTCGAACAGATCCAGTGGCATTGTTATGATACACTGGCAGTCAGCTAGACGGCACTGGGCACGTCCACATGCAATGCTTACAGGCGGCATCACTTGAGAATGTGGCCGGATGGAATTGGTGGCGTGCACATGAAACGCTGAAGGACAGCGTGAGGCAATAAGACTGTCAGTAACCACGTAACATAAGGAGCAAGAGTGCACTTAGTATGGGGTGGGGCTATGATGGTGGATGGGTCCCACAAACAACTGAGGCTACGTTCCAAATGGTGTACTGCATACTACAGTTGAACTCAGTATGCAGTATGCTCTACATACTATATACTGCGTTCAACAGTAGTATGCTCGGTAGCTGTTTAGTTCAATCCATTTTGCAGTATGCTGAGCCAGACTTGGCTGGATTCCGGTATTTGAAAGTGGAAGCAAACAATAGCAAAACCGCTACCACGTAGCATCCATTTACAGTGTGAAATAAAGTAAACAAGTGTTATATACACACGATCGTGATGAGGGCTTACCTGTGAGATGAAAAACACCTTTGTAATGTTACGTTCGCATTACTGCCGAGTTCCCCCAGTATAAATTTAGCTTTGCTTGGGATACTCACTATTATCCTCTTTATTTTGCATCAATCATACGGGGTGCCCTTTTAAACTTTCTGAGAGTATCTTGTTCATGTGAAAGTCCATGAAGATTGTTTGGCTCCCGTGGATTTTCAACCAGACTGGCTGTTTGTCCACAAGATCTCCAGTGCTCCAGTGGGAACATGCATCCAAGGTTGCATGCCATCCAGGTTTTCATTGGACCCTGGCTCTTCTTCTGCAATGCCTCTGTTGGCCCTCTTATGGAGAACATCTCTGCCTGCTCCATCTGCACCTGCAGTCAGGCAGCTCACCATGCCCCCACTGATCTTCTTTGCCCCCTTCCTATTCCTAACCTGCTCTGGTTTCACACTGCCATAGATCTTGTCACATGCCTTCCTCCATCAGAAAGAAGCTATTGAACTCTAGCCCCAGTTTACCAGCCCTGCTTGAAGGTGTGGCTATCATCCTGTGACCTCCCACTTCAAACTGTGTCGCAAAACTGGCACCCAGGTACATTGGCCCATATGAAATTGAATGCATTATTAATCCCAGTGTGGTTCAACTAAAGCTCTTTGAACATTTTTTCATGTGTCACTCCTTAAGCCAGTCTCCTCCAGCCCTCTGAGCCCTCTGGCGAAAACCCCTCCAACCCCCAGATCATCGACGATCAACCTGCATTCACTGTCCGGCGGTTGTTGGATGTATGGAGGCAGGGTTGGGGATTCTAGTACTTGGTGGATTAGAAAGGATATGGGCCCGAGGAGCATTCATGGGTCTCTCGCTCCCTCCATTTTGGTCCCTGATCTCCTCAGGGACTTCTACTCTTGGTTCCTGGACAAGCCTGGTGGGCTGCCAGGAGGCATCCCCTGAGGAGGAGGTACTGTGATGATTCTGCTCTGTTTTTGCTGTATGTTTTGTATGTGTTCTCTCTCCCCCTCCTTTTTCTGTTCTCTCTCTCCCGAATGGCATGTGTGTGGCAGGAGGCTTGGCTAGCTCCTCTAGTAGCAGGCGACGCTCACCTGTCTCCACTCAGCTCATCAACCTGCCTATATAAGCCTTGTCCTCACTCCACTGCTCTGCGAGATAATTGTTTAGCTGCCAGTTGTGCGGTGCTTCTTGTTTGCCCATGACTTTTTGTACTTATCAGTGTTTTTTGTGCATAGGTACCTATGTGTGCCTCACTGTTGCTCCAGCCTTAGTGTCTTCATTGCTTGAGATTTTTCATGTGCCCGGCTTTTACTTTACTTTTTTTTTTCCACGACTAGGCCAGTCTTTTACACATACCTATCCGTGCCAGTCTCTGTTTTGGGGTCCAGACAAAACCTAACAGCAGGGAAAATAAAATGTGTGTGTGTGTGTGTGTGTGTGTGTGTGTGTGTGTGTGTGTGTGTGTGTGTGTGTGTGTGTGTGTGTGTGTGCGTGTGTGTGTGTGAGAGAGAGAGAGAGAGAGAGAGAGAAAAAACACAGAAGATCTGTCTTTATTTTGATGTACAGTATGCATTGTTTATATATTCAAAGAACAAAATATTCTGGGAATCTTGAAAGATTGATTAATATAACCAAAAATGCTTGCAATGACTGGCACCTCAATAATATTAATCATACTCTGGCAGGGAAAGAAGTATTAACACCATGGAACATGACATGGAATTTGTCATACACTGAGAAAAAGGCCAAAATAAATGAATAAGCTCATTTATTTGTCAGGAAACTGTGAGGGTTTTAGATGTAATGTTGGTTTGTCATCCACTATGACATTGCATAAAATGATCAGCTGTTGTAGCCGATGCACATTTCCATCATGCTTTGTCTGGTGAGTCGAGCTGATAATAGGGCTGATATCCTGGAGCCTAAACCAGGCTCTATGGACTCATAAGTTTTTCAAAAGTAAGAACAATATACTTCTTTAATCACAGTGTTTGCATGTGTGCTCTTATTCCATTTTAGCCTGCCTTTAAAAAGTTCAGATTCCAGGTTTAATTTGTTACTATATGCAACTGTTCGAGTGTGATGTCAGGCCCTGGATCCATATTGTGTCTGCACCAGGATCTCAAAACCAAGTGTAAACAGTTTGATACACCTGATTATATGTGATTACATGTGTGCTCTTCTGTGTGTCAGGACTGCAGGTGTGAATTGTCTTGGGTAACTTAGTAAAATCCCTCTAAGTGACCATTCATTTAAAGTCATTTTGTGCATTACCAGACACTTGAGTTCTAATTAGTATCATTTCATCAACTCATCCTGACAGTGCCTTGTAAGTTACCGACTGACTTGTGAACTACGTATCTTGGCAGTGAGACTTGCGTGTCCTCCGTGTGTGGCCTTCTCCTGGTTTCCTCACATTCCCATGTTGCTGTTGAGAGGCCAAGCTGCTGGGGAATGCTCACTGCGAAAGGCGCTGGAATCTCTAGCCCACAACTTTTAATCCTGGCTCATAAAATGGAGTGACAGTGGAGATATGTTTGGACGTGATTGAGGCCAGACAAATGTTCCCACACCAAATGGCCTGAGGTTAACGTGTTGACAAAGCAGTTGGCTCATTTTAACTTTGAACCTCTGTGACACAAGCTGATGAGAGAAGCATCCTTTGTGTTATGTGTTGAAAGACGCTCGAGTCAAATGTTGTTGGACTAAAGTGACTGTAATGAAGTTGTGCTCTTGATGACAGCAGTTGCACAGTAGTAACTGTTCTTGTTAGACATGTGGAAAGGGCTGCAGTGGTAAATAGCAAGTGAGTGCACCATGGCTTTCAGTGGGTGATTATGACACCTCCATAAACTTAAAGAAAAAAAGGTAAAACATGCAATGCTTTGCATGCAACATAACATACTTAAAAGGCTTTATAAAGCTTTTATAAATGTTTATAATTATGCTTGAAAACTTATAGGAATAGTTTAGATATTTATAAATTGGGTTGTATGAGGCTGCATTCAGACTGCAGGCAGATCAGATCTGTTTCTCAATGCACGTCTTTAGGACAGGCTGGCTGCTCTGTTATTCTATATATATCTGCAGGTGATGAGATCAGATTTGTGTGTCCAGACATCATCAGTCTATCTGCATGGGCTGCTGTGGTAAGGATAGTCACAGTTAACTACAAAGCAATAACAAAGAAGTACGAGGAATGAAGGTCCTCAAGTCCTTCATTTTCACCTTTCAAACAATCACGCTGTCAAGTCATGGTGCAGAACTGTGAAAGTGTCTGTCCAGCCTGTTCTTGCTCTGAACAACGCCACTGTGAAAGTGTCTGTCCAGCCTGTTCTTGCTCTGAACAACGCCACTCTGTCAGTGATTTCAACATACAAGGTGACGCCAAAAGCCACCTCCCATGTCCAACCAGTGTGTGGCTGGATGGCGTCAGATGAAAACACGCTCAGACAGAACCAGTGGCGTTGTTATTGTACGCTGGCGGATGGTACTGGATGTGTCCACATGAAATGGACAGTGTCTGGTAATAACACTGCCAATAACAAGAAGCGTGGGGAGGTGGATGGATCACACAAACAACCAATCTTGGTGCAGGAGTCCAGGATGGCCTTCCGTGTGGATATGATTATTTTTTTTCCACACCTTACCATGTGCTTCTTTTGCCTAAACCTAACCATCTGTGACTCTGTGCGGTGTTGTGTAAACATAAGGACCATGCTGCTCCATTCCACCACATGCATTTGTTGACGTCCGATAACAGGCTGTGTCATCCCACTGTGACGTCGTAACACCATGTGAATTTGCTGAAATCACAGTCACAGCATCCTGGAGCATAAACTTCTCACGCAGAAGGATACCTAAAAAATCATGAGTAGACATGGCAGGTCACTGACAAAGCAGCACCATGTGACACGTTGGTATGAGAACGTCTTTGCTCTGTCCATGGAGTGCTGTCCTGCAGAACACTCTGCTAGTAGCTGTATGGATTCTGATCTGCACTTGGATTTTACATTGTCATTGTAAGTCATGGGCGTGATGCAAAAGACACTGAAATCCCAACTGATCAGTCAGAGCATCTGAACTAAGAAACATCTGTAGGAGCAACCTGTTCTCATTCTGAACTTGTAAAATGGCAGTGCTTTGACAGTGCTTTTGGCGTCTGTGCACAATGCCAAAAAGCATCTTATGCATGCACATGAAGCGCAGCTGGACAGCATCAGCTGAACAGCATCAGCTGAGAACATTGCCAGGCAGAAGCAGTTACAGTATTACTATACACCAGCAGACAGCCAGACAGCACTTGCCACATCAACATGTTATGCACACGGGTGGTGTCACTTGAGAACGCAACCAGACTGAATGTGTTCCATGGACATGAAATGTGGCAGGACAGTGTCAGGTTGAAATGCTAACATTGATGTTTTTGGACATTATTATTATTATAGGTGGCTGTGGCTCAGATGTAGAGCAGGTCACCATGTAATCAGAAGGTTGGCAGTTTGATCTCCCCAGCCAACAAGTCGAAGAATCCTTGGGCAAGGTACTGAATCCCAAATTGCTCCTGATGGCTGTTCCATCAGTGTGTGAGTGTAACTGAATGATCAAAAACTGAGTAGCAGGTAACACCTTGTACAGTAGCCCGTCCACCAATGTATGAATGTGTGTGAATGGGTTAACGTGTGCTTTAAGGGGTCAACATTTTTAGAAAAGCTGTACAGGTATAGGTCCAGTAACCATTCATGTCTTTTGCAAAATTTTTAATTTATAATCTGTTTTGAAACGTTAGAGCAGTTCTCTGTGTCTTAATAACTGGCTGAAGTTATGGTACTTTGAATGTGCTGTGTAGCACAGCAACATATTCTAATAGAACATTTCATATGACATTCTACATATTAGCACCCGATTAATTGCATTATGGGCAGCACGGTGGCTTTGTGGTTAGCACTGTTGCCTCACAGCGAGAGGGTCCCTGGTTCGTATCCCAGTTGGAACGGGGTTCGGTCCGGGCAGGGGCCCTTCTGTGTGGAGTTTGCATGTTCTCCCCGTGTCTGCGTGGGTTCTCTCCGGGGTCCGGCTTCCTCCCACAGTCCAAAGACATGCAGCTTAGGTTAATTGGTGACTCTAAATTGCCCTTAGGTGTGACTGTGAGTGTGTATGGTTGTTCGTCTATATGTGTCGGCCCTGCGATAGTCTGGCGACCTGTCCAGGGTGTACCCCGCCTTCCGCTCGATGACAGCTGGGATTGGCTCCAGCCCCCCCGCGACCCTTACGAGGACAAGCGGTTACAGAAAATGACTGACTGACTAATTGCATTATAATTGTATAGGTACGGAGGCTAGGTTTACGCAGTAAAAGTTACTGTGGTTAGGTTAAGGGAAAATAAACATGGTTAGGTTAAAATGATTCAATGTTCACTTAAAGTCCACATGGTTACAAACACCCATTGTTAAAAACACCCATGTGTTGAAAATATTGGTGCAATGACCAACCTGCCACCTTACAGGGACTGCCCGGAATGACTTCCTTATTTTATTGTAGCAGGATTTAAGGATAAATTTTAATTTTATTTGTTAAACTACAGGCAACACTTTCTATGAATCACATGTCAATAATGCATTAGAGCGCATTATGAACATACTTAAAATACACTATGATGCTTCTATATTGCTGTATAATCATAATTATAAGCACTCATGGTTACCTATAATGCTTTATGAAAATAATCGGAACTCATTATGATGCCTATGTCTATAATGAATTCTGAACATACATGTAATGTGTTACAGTGTGCATATAGTTATAAGCATTTCTAAATATGCTTATAACTATATACCAATGACTGTCAAGTATGTTGTACTTTCTTATGTCATAAATCAGACAGCCAAGAATGCCATATCTGTGGTTTCTTTATAACCAGTACTCCCATCCAATCACTCTAAACAGCTTTGTTGCGCGATTCAGTTTGTGGGGAATGTTACATAGCATTCTGAATATTTATAAATGAGGCATTGAATGTACGTTCACAATGTGTTATAATTCATCATAGACATTGGCAATATGGAAAGTGTCACCAAACTACATTAAATCTACTTTGTTCTTTGTTTCTTGTATGTATTTACATTGGTCCATTTATCACATGATTACAGCCTTCAAAAAAGTAGGTTATGCACGAATTACTACCTCATAATATTGTAGGATATGTATAAATTTTATGACAAAACATCCAAACAGTCGGTGTGTTTACATGGACCTGAATAACCTGTTTATGATCAGGTTTTTGAAGTATCCCATTTATGCATGAGCATGTAAACAACATATTCTGTTTATGAGAAACCCAAATTTGCTCGCTGGATAGACTGGGATGTATGCGTGGACTGTAATTAACCTGATTTCTCTGTGCTCATTTTAACACTATAACTGCAATATGATCGTAACCAGGATAAGCATAATAAACAGGTTATTCATGTCCATGTAACTGCAGTCAGTTTATGAGAACAGCCTGAATAGAGGACTCAGATTTTTCTTTCAAACACTGTTGTCACTTTAGTATAGAGGTATAAAGCATTGTGATTGCTGAACTTCTACATTATGGCTACCACTTATAATACTTCATGAACCTTGTTATAAGTTGTTATGCATGATTATAAACATTCATAGTTTTATTAAGTGTTAAAAATGCATTATCATGCTTTATTAATGTGCTTATGAGGCATAATAGTCATCACAATAATAGAAAGTGTCGCTGAAAAATAAGTTCTGTTTAAGGTAAGCTAATCCTCTACAAAAAACTGGCTGATGCCTAAACTCTGAAAAAGTTGTTCTCCGTTCCTCTGACTTTCTCAGAAGGCAGACCTTTTCCGTGCGTGTTCAGTAAAAATGTTATTTTCTGACCTCCCTCGGCTGTTGAGCGCTAAGCTGAACCATCAGTGCCAAAATCCTGCACCTGTTCCAGGGACACAAGATGGGATAAACTTTCCCTGCCTGCAGCGGCTCGAGCTTGCTGGAGGCACGGATCACTGTAGCTATTGTAACGTGACAGTATCTGCGTGGTATGCATAAAGGGTTAACACCGGGCCAGGTGTCAGATCATGTTTAAGTCCAAATGTCAACTCCTCAAACACCCATTTGCTTGTGAAAAAAATCATACCAAAACAAAGTTTTTGTGAGATGATTTTGATAAAGAAAATAGAAGTAAGTGTTACAGAGACTGGCTCTGTGTGCTGCTGACACTTCAGCTGCTGATGGTGTGAAAACAAGACTTTTCTGTAACCTGATGATATCACAGCTTCCATTGTAAATGGTTGTGCTGTGGAGTGCTGGAGCTGCTGTGAGACATTATATAATAATATATAAATAATATAATATATAATATTATTATTGTAACTCACAAAAAACAGGTAGGAAGTATGTGAAGGAAGGTTTTTTCCTGTGTTGTGGTGCTAACCATTAGGGACTGTTGGGCTCATTTTAAACACTTTTCATTCTTCATTTTTTAAAATAATTTTGGCTGTGTTCATGCATATGCATACATATGTCCTTCTTCTTCTTTGTTTTCGGTGTCTATATTCTTCCTATATTTATACCTATTTGTTAATTAGAGGTGCCTCTTATAGAGAGTATTATAGTTGTTAGGCTTGAATCCTTTTGGAATACTTACTATTATGAGTTGCAAGTTATTGTTGTTTTGTGTATACATGTGATATACGCGCATCTTTTATTGTGTGCTATCCTTGTGTGTTAGACACAACACAATTATTGAATCTTCGTATCAATTGTCAAATATATTTTTTGCATATATTCTGTGTATGTTCTAATGCATAGACACACTGTTACGTATCTACACACATACTTGTGTTATACAGAGACGAGTATATGCTTTATTGAAGATGCTTTTTCTTTTTACACACTATGTATACTATTTATTCTCACTATGTTTTATGAGATTTGTATATTTGTATTTACTACCTCACCCATGATGGAATGACCTCAGCTGTTTTGGAGTCACATGATTGTTGACATGTATTTAAGATGGTGACTCACTAGAAACTTATAAGAGGAAGAACCTTTTGGCTGGAAACATCACTTATTTTTACAGAATAAAATCCTTTAAGGGGAGCTCCCTGGTGTGCGGACCTCTTTTTTTCCACACTAGGTGGCTTTCTCACCAAGTTTTGTGGTTGGCACTTGGCTGGGAGATTAAAAAAAATAAAAAGAACGTATCCCACTTTGCTCCCTGGATTTGGGATAATCTACGTAGCATAATAAACTCAAAAATCCAGTCCCCTTGGAAAAATGTAAGGCAGTGTACTTTGAGCTGGTTGTAGTCTTTGTTGTGTGTTTATTTTTTTAATGAAATTGCCAAAAATTCTAAAATTATGTTTACACTTTGTCATTAAGGTGTATTGAGTATAGAATAATAGGGAGAAAAAAGAGAAATAATTGTGTGTGCGTGTGTGTATATATATATATATATATATATATATATATATATGTGTGTGTGTGTGTGTGTGTGTATGTATGTATGTACCCATGCTACAAATTAAATTTCCTGATATTTCAAGGTTTAACATCTGACAGCTCATGAAGAAAAAAAAAACCACACACACACACACACACACACACACACACACAAAGGTGTCAGATTACTATCACTCACTGAGCTCTGCTGACTGTTAAATAATCGACTCTAGTTACGTAGGAGCTCCTTTTATCAGTGGATCTGTAGGACCATACACAGGAAGCTGGGCAGACAGAGAACTGAGGGGGGAAGCAGAGTGTGCGTTCAAGAGGTCATGGCATTATGGTTATCCGTATTTTTATTATAACACAGCATTTCAGCATTCAACATACAGCTCACAGGAACTGAACAGATTTGGGGTCTTTCTAACAGCATCAGGAAGTGGATCTTCAATTGTTCATCATTTCACCTTTTCCAGTTCTAATGGGATATCAGTCATATTTTATGTCCTGTCAAGTCAAAGAAGCATGCAATCCCTAAAACCTCGCAAATCTAAAACATGTGTGCCTCACTCCTCACAGTATACAGTGGTCAGGTATGTACTGCCCAGCTGGAAATCAAATTTTTATAATAACAATGCAACTGTTGTATGATGGTCACATAGTTGTTCCCAAAATCAGATTTCAGACACAGTCACGATAAATGGATTTTCAAATGAAGAACCTTATAGACATACATACCATATAAATGTATACCCTTTAATACTTGGGAGCTCCACTGTCATGCACTTGTTGTAGACTTGAAGCAGACCAGCACAGACAAGACCATAACGGTAGCAATGTATAACTTCAAATTTTCAACTGTGGTCTAGTCTATAAAATTAACTCATACAAAGATATGAATATGTAGGATTCTTCTTGGACTCCTCAGGACAGTCGGCATTTTTTTGAGGGGGGGTTGTAATAGGTGGTTGATACGAGGATTTTTGGGTTTCTACGATAACATGTTTACATGCTTTATGTTATTTTTTTCAATACTGTCTAAATGCACTTAGCTGCATTGACACTTTGTCTGAAACACTCTGTTTTAGGAGTAGGTTTTAGGCCTCTAGGTATCTTGTTGCATAATCTCAGGTGACCAATATGTACTTCCAGCCTGCACAACCAGCCCGTTCTCACTCTGAACTCGTAAAATAACCCTGCTCTGTCAGTGCTTTTGACATACAAGTCTGACGCCAAAAGCCACCCTCCACTACCACTTCCAACCGGAACCCAGCTGGATGGTGTCAGATGAGAACACGCTAGAACAGAAGTGGTGGCATTGTTATCATACATTGGCATACAGCCGAATGGCACTGGGTGCGTCCACATGCAACGCGCACGAGTGATGTCACTTGAGAACGGGGCCAAACAAAACCGGTTGTGTGCGCAGGAAACACTGAAGGCCAGCGTCAGGTGATAACTCTGCCAGTGACCACATAGTATAAGGGGCACAAGTGCACTTTTAGGGCAGGCCATAATGGAGATGGATGGGTTCCACAAACAACTGACTCTCATGTGCGCATCAGCAGTTTACTTCCTGTGTGGATTTGCATGTGTTTGTTTTTTTTTCTACACCTTACCATGTGCCTCTTTTGCCTAAACAGAGCGTCTGTGACTTTGTTGCCTAATCCTAACCATCATAAGAGTCTGCGCTGTTGTGTAAACATAAAATGCCACCACGTGCATTTGTTGACATCACTGTAATGGCATTCCAGAGCGTAAACAACTGATGCAGAATACCTAAAAATGTTAGTTAGTTAGTTGAGTAAGACACGGAAGGTCACTGAACTATGTTCAGAACTATGTGAGAAGTTGGGATGAGAACGTGTTGGTGAAAGCCCAGCTACAGCGTATATTGGTAAATAGTCAATTGACCTGCACTTGTTTAACACTTCTAGGTGTTTTAGGTGTTTGACCACCTGCTGTGTGGACCTGAGGACTTGGAGCCACAGCCACCCCATATTATCAAAGTCTATGCCTTATATATGAGTGTATGATGTGAACAGTGTGCATATTGATAGCATCATAATGTGTGTGTATTTACAGGTGTATTGAACCCAGGAGTGTGGGCTAAAAATCAGCGAGGGATCTCTAAGCTGAGAACAGCAGAAAAAATGTCCAGCTCACCAGCTTTGCTTCCCCAGGTGCGTGCATGCATGTGTGTGTGTGTGTGTGTGTGTGTGTGTGTGTGTGTTGTGGTTGGTTTAGTGAGTGAGTGGCCATAAAAGAGAATTGGCTCCTGTCTAATGTGGGAGGATCTGACACACTCAGATGTGTGTGCTTGATGCCTATTTATTAAACACTGTGTCTTTGTAATGAAGCTTAGCTTCAGGCCTCAGAGGTGTATTGTGTGTGTGTTTGAGTGTGTCTTTGGGGATACATCACAAGACCATTCATTGGATGGCTTGTCCAAGTGCGGACAAAATCAGTGTTGACAATTCAGAAAAAGCAGATTTTTGGGTTAGGTTTGGGTTCAAACACAGCACTCTAATGTGTGAAGGGGGCACAGCCAAAATATTTGGTTTCCCACATTCCTCCTCCATTGGTAGCCATGCCCAACTTTTAAATTTTAGTGCTAAAATTCTTTCAGATATGATGTGACCTCAATCAATAGTACCTGTGTTGCTCAGCAGCCTGGTAAAGATCCCAAATGTCTTTCCTTGTGAAGTTTTAGTCATTCGGAAAGGGATGGTTTGGTGCAAAATGTAGCACTACAAATTTTTCAAACTCAGGACCGGAAGGTAGTATATGTCACGATCCCTGCTCCTCTCCCCCTTCTCAGTACTTTTCCACTCACTCTCCCTCTGCTCCCTCTACCTGCTGACCACGCCCACTCTGCCTGCTCACTCACTCACCTCCAGCTGCAGCCCATCAGTAATCAACCCAGGATATAAGCCACCCACACACACAGACTCATTGCCAGATTGTTCCTCGCATTATGCAAGACTCTCCAGCATTCTCCTGCCAGATCTTTGAAAGCCGACCCTGCCTGTTCCTGACCTGCTCTCTTCGCCTGATCCCCGGTAAACCTACCTGCCTTCTGTCCCCGACCACGAGTTCTGTTTTGGCGTTCCTGATCTGCTCTGCTGGCAAAGACCTCTCCGCCTGGCCCCGACGATCCTCCTGGTCCATCCCCATCGGTACCGCTGCATCATCGGACTGCTCACTCGGTTTCGGAACCTCCGCCTGTCCCCGACCACGCTTCCGCCTTCTCCTCGACGGTATCTCCACACGTGCTGTCGAGCTGCTGAGCTACGGGGTTTCCTCCGCATCCACGCCGAGTGACGTAAGCTTCGGTTCGTTGCTTCGATCTCTCTCCAGAGACTTTGTTGTGGGTTCCGACCCGAAGAACGAACTGTGTGCAGAATTACTTCATCTTGCTTCGTGTTTAATTTGTGCTGGGCTGAATAAAAGTCATTACCAACTATTCCTGTTTACCGGTGTACTGCATCTGGGTCCGTACCACACCCGTTACAGTATAGCTACCTGGAATCAATTCCCAAGTGGATATTTTTGGGGATTCTGCATCAATTCTGCCACCCTCAAGTCTCTACAACATTGGAAAGTGGGAGATATGGGACTCAGAAATGGGGTTTTCATGAATAATTTGCACTTGAAAGGTTTTAGGGGTGTGGAATTTGGCCCATGGGTGTGTCTCAAAAATTGTGATAAAAAGTGATAAAAATTTTAAATCTCTCTGTGGTGTTTGCATAGAGTAAATTTGTGGTTTATTTGGGGGGGATTACTTTTATTTTATTTTTTTCTTATTTTTATTTTTTGAAGATTATTTTTTGAGAGAGAGAGAGGAGGCAACATGCAGCAAAGGGTCAAGGCCAGAATCAAACCCACGGCCGCTGCGGCGAGGATACAACCTCTGTATATGGGGCGCTGCTCTATCCACTGAGCCACCAGGCACCCCAGGGGGGGATAACTTTTGATAGGAAGGTTATAGGGACCTCAACCAATTACCATGTGGGTATTTTCTGGGATTCAGCATCGATTGGTGCCTTCCCTGATTCTCTAGGTTCTTGCGTTCCTGTGTTTTGACTTAAAGGTGACAAATTGTTAATTGGTACACTTTTGTGATGGCTGAAAAAAGTTGAATGTAGCCTACACATGTCCTCACTTTGAATGACTACAAGTTAAATAGATTCTCACCAAGACAGACATACAAGGGTATATACACATACACACACGCACAAGGCTGGTCTTGTGTGTGGTGTGTCTGCAGGCTGTGAATGATGTACTGGTTAAATGAGCAGCTTTATCAGAGAGGTGGCTTCATGTCATCAATATCCTCTTATATAAATGTCAGCCAGGCCATTTTACTTACAGCTATTTCCCACACTGCTGATTACATTACTCTCTCAGCCTCTCTCCCTCAATCTACTGCACACCTCTCTCAGCCTTCCTCCATCCTCTCTTTACCTGCACTCCATCAATCGTTCGCTGCTCTGATTCACTGCCTTTTGTTTTTTCTTTGTTCTACCCCTTGTTCAGTCTGCGCTCTCGCTGTCTCTCTCTTTTTTTCACTCTTTCTACTGTCTCTGTCCCTCTCTCTGTCCTAACAGCATTAAGAGAGATCAAGGAGCATCAGTAGTGTTCGGATTAATTTTCTGTTTGATAGGCTATGTTGGCCTCTTGGTTCACAAGGTGTGACAGGTTGCAGGGGTGGCGGACAAATAGTTTTTGTTACAGAATTTGTATAATTTAGTTCTGTGCACAGCCTTGATATGTTTCAAAGAATGTGTGAGCCAGGGGGTGGTGTTGGTAGGTTGGTACAGATTTGGTAGGTTGTTTTTGTGTGTTGTAACAGCTGCTTGATGGATGGACATGTTTTAAAAAGGAGGTTAACATTCAAAGCCCTCCTCTCTCTCTCTCTCTGGTTTCTGTGGGCAGCTTTCCATAAACCCTTCATATTGCGCAAATTGAAATTGCAAATACAAAATACGCCTAATAGAAACGTGTCAGTTTCACAACCCTACAAAACATGGCTCGGTATGTGTGGACAGAGGAAGAAACCTCTTAACTCTGACAAGAGACAAAAAAGTTACGGTGATATTAGATTGGCTTTTTTGAGTGGCTGGAATAGAAATATACCTGCTAGTGTTATTAACATCCATCGCCATGCTTCATGAAATGTTATCGCAAGAGAAAGGTCATGTGACACTGAAGAGATGTTGTGTTATATCGGTCAACAGAAACATAGTCATCTCGCAATTGTGTTTTATTGAAATTTTTAAAATATCGCTTAAGTTTTGTGCAAATCTGTAATGGAAAGAGGGAGCAAGAGAGAAACCTTGAGCAAGAGAAGGAAAAGGAGCTCAGCGTATCCTAGAAAGTCCCCTGGCTGGTGGGCTGGTCCAGGCAACCAGCCTGAGCCAGCCCGAATTATAGGCTTTATCAAAGAGGAAGGTCTTAAGTCTACCCTTAAAAGTGGAGACGGTGTCCGCCTCCCTGACCAAACCTGGAAGATGGTTCCATAAAAGAGGAGCATGGTAACTGTAGGCTCTGGCTCCCATCCCACATTTGGAGACTTTGGGAACCACAAGTAACAATGCATTTTCAGAGCACAGTGTTCTTGAGGGTTGATAGGGAACTATGAGCTGTGACAGATAGGACGGAGCCTGTCCATTCAGAGCTTTGTAGGTAAGGAGGATTTTAAATTCAATTCTGGATTTTAGAGGGAGCCAGCTCACTCAGCAATGGGGGATCAGAGACTACTCTTTGCACATCTTCACAGGGAGATGATTAATCTTACATCCCCAATTGGACTACTACACTGGATGGGCCAGAAGGACACAAGACTCTGATGCACATTCAAAAAATGCACTGCAGAAATGATGATGATGCCACCAGCAGCAACAAAGGTGTAGCAGGATCAAGAACAAATTTAATTTTGTCTGGTAAACTTTGTTTGAAAAATGATATTATAAATCTGTCGTCTACCGTTTAACGTCGTTCATTCTACAGTTATCATAATATTATAAAATTAACATTCAATTACATCATAACATTCTTGAACTGTATCATTCTACAATTACATCATAATATTCTAGAACTGTATAGCTCCACAATTACATGATAACATTCTAGAACTGTAAAATTGTACAATTACATCCTAACATTCTAGAGCTGCAATTCTAAAATATCATGATATTCTTGAACTATGTCTTTTTACAATTACATCATAACATTTTAGAAATGTATCATTCTACAATTGCATTGTATTTTTCTAGAACTGTATTATTCTACAATTACATCATACCATTTTAAAAATGTATCATTCTTCAATGCCACCACAACATTCTAGAACTATAACATTCTACATCAAAACATTCTAGAACTGTAACAGTCTACAATTACTTCATAGCACTCTAGAGCAATACCATTCTAGAACCCTAAAAATGTGTAAGTAAATGTGTAACATTCTACAATCAGGTCATAACAAAGTAAAACTACACCATGCTACATTTAAGAGAATGAATGAATGAATTACTTTATTTTGAACCAAAAAATTGAAAAATATTATGAACAAACAAACAAAACAAAAACACAGTCTGAAAATGAGTAGGTAGAAGTAAAATGTACATATCCCGACCACTTTCAGACTTTTTCATTTCTATCTCATATATTATGTCAACTATTTCCTAAATTTATTTACAATTACTGTAAAAATACCCATCCCCAGTTTACTTACCACCAAATTAAATAAATAACTATCCCAGTTTTATTTACAATCCAAATGTCTAACTGTGTTACAAAATAAACACCTGTAACACCACCTCTTTCTTTTCTACATGCCTACCACATTTTTTTTCTCTTTTTTGAGGGATTTTTTGTAAATTGATTTATTTTCTTGCTCTGTTTCCACCCATCACACATCACATTCAACGAGTTGACCCCGTACACTGAAATACACAGACTCTTTTTAGTTATACGAACACATTGTGAACACATCATTACATTCTAGAACTGTAATCTTCTACAATAACATCATGACATTGTAGAACTGTAACATTCTTCAGTTGCATTATGACATTATAGAACTATAACATTCTTCAGTTGCATTATGACATTCTAGAACTGTAACATTCTACAATTACCTCATGACATTCCAGAACTGTAACAATGCAATTGCATAATGACATTCTGGAACTGTAACAATCTATAACATTCTACAATAACATCATGACATTCTAGAACTGCAACATTCCACAATTGCAATATGAAATTATAAAACTGTAATATTCTACAATTATATCCTAATATTCTAGAACTGTAACATTCTATAATTGCATCATGACAATCTAGAACTGTAAGATTCTACAGTTACATCATGATATTCTAAAACTGTAAAATTTCACAGTTACATCATGACATTCTACAACTGTAAAATTCTACAATCACATCATGACATTTTAGAACTGTATCATTCTACAATTACATTATTACATTCTAGCTCTGTAACATTCAATGACAGCATCATGACATTCTAGAACTGTAACAATCTACGATTACATCATGACATTCTAGAACCGTACCATGCTATGATGACATCATGACAATCTAGAACTGTTACTTTCTACAATTGCATAATGGCATTCTAGAAATGTAATGTTCTTCAGATGCATCATGACATTCTAGACCTGAAACATTCTATAATTGCATCATGACATTCCAGAACTGTCACATTCTACAATTACATCATGACATTCTAGAAGTGTATCATTCTCCAGTTACATCATGACATTCTAGAACTGTAACATTCTACAATTACATCATGACATTTGAGAACTGTGTCATTCCACAATTACAATCTGACATTCTAGAACTGTAACATTCTATGATTACGTCATGATATTCTAGAACTGAAACATTCTACGGTTGCATTATGTTATTCTAGAAATGTAACATTCTACAATTGCATCAAGACACTCTATAATTTAATATTCTGTGATTACATTAGGACATTCTAGAACTGTAACGTACGACAGTTACATCATGACATTCTAGAACTGTTACATTTTACAATTATATGATGACATCCTAGAACTGAATCATTCTACCATTGCATTATGACATTCTAGAAATGTAACATTCTACAGTTACATCATGACATTTCTAGAACTGTAGTAACATTATACGCTTACATTATGACATTCTAGAACTGTTACATTTTACAATTACATGATGACATTCTAGCACTGTAACATTCTACAATTGCATCATGACATTCTAGAATTTAACATTCTATAATCATATTGTGAGATTCTAGAACTATAACATTCTACGCTTACATCATGACATTCTAGGGCTGACACATTCACAAATTACACCATGACATTCTTATATGTAATATTCTAGGATTGCATCATGACATTCTAGAACTGTACCATTCTACAATTACATCATGACATTCTAGAACTGAAACATTCTACGGTTACATCATGACATTGTAGAACAGTTACATTCTACGATTACATCATGACATTCTAGAACTGTAATATTCTACGATTGCATCATGACATTCAAGAAATGTAACATTCTACGATTACATATTGACATTCTTGAACTGTAATTCTCTAGAATTGCATCATGACATTCCAGAACTTTAACATTCTACAGTTACATCATGACATTCTAGAACTGTTATATTCTATACTTACATCATGACATTCTAGCACTGTAACATTCTACAATTGCATGATGACATTCTAGAAATGTAATGTTCTTCAGTTACATCATGACATTCTTGACCTGTAACATTCTTTAATTACATCATGACATTATAGAACTGTATCATTCTCCAACTACATCATGACATTCTAGAACTGTAACATTCTACAATTACATCATGACATTCGAGAACTGTGTCTTTCCACAATTACAATATGACATTCTAGAACTGTACCATTCTGCAATGACATCATGACATTGTAGCACTATAACATTTTACAAATACATCATGACATTCTGGAACTGAAACATTTTATGATTACATGATGACATTCTAGCACTGTAACATTCTACAATTGCATCATGACATTCTAGAATTTAACATTCTATAATCATATTGTGAGATTCTAGAACTATAACATTCTGCGCTTACATCATGACATTCTAGGGCTGACACCTTCACAAATTACACCATGACATTCTTATATGTAATATTCTAGGATTGCATAGGATTGCATCATGACATTCTAGAACTGTACCATTCTACAATTACATCATGACATTCTAGAACAGTTACATTCTACGATTACATCATGACATTCTAGAACTGTAATATTCTACGATTGCATTATGACATTCAAGAAATGTAACATTCTACGATTACATATTGACATTCTTGAACTTTAGCATTCTATGATTGCATCATGACATTCTAGAACTGTAACATTCTGCAATTTCATGATGACATTGTAGAACTGAAACATTCTACGGTTGCATCATGACTGTCTAGAACTGAATCATTCAACGATTGCATTATGACATACTAAAATTGTATCACACTATAGTTACATCATAACATTCTAGAACTGTACCATTCTACAATTACATCATGACATTCTAGAACTGAAACATTCTACGGTTATATCATGACATTCTAGAACAGTTACATTCTACGATTACATCATGACAGTCTAGAACTGTAATATTCTACAATTGCATTATGACATTCCAGAACTTTAACATTCTACAGTTACATCATGACATTCTAGAACTGTTATATTCGACACTTACATCATGACATTCTAGCACTGTAACATTCTACAATTACATCATGACATTCTAGAACTGTACCATTCTATGATTACATCATGATATTCTAGAACTGTAACATTCTACAATTGCATGATGACATTCTAGAAATGTAATGTTCTTCAGTTACATCATGACATTCTAGACCTGTAACATTCTTTAATTACATCATGACATTCTAGAACTGTATCATTCTCCAGCTACATCATGACATTCTAGAACTGTAACATTCTACAATTGCATTATGACATTCAAGAAATGTAACATTCTACGATTACATATTGACATTCTTGAACTGTAATTCTCTAGAATTGCATCATGACATTCCAGAACTTTAACATTCTACAGTTACATCATGACATTCTAGAACTGTTATATTCTACACTTACATCATGACATTCTAGCACTGTAACATTCTACAATTGCATGATGACATTCTAGAAATGTAATGTTCTTCAGTTACATCATGACATTCTTGACCTGTAACATTCTTTAATTACATCATGACATTATAGAACTGTATCATTCTCCAACTACATCATGACATTCTAGAACTGTAACATTCTACAATTACATCATGACATTCAAGAACTGTGTCTTTCCACAATTACAATATGACATTCTAGAACTGTACCATTCTGCAATGACATCATGACATTGTAGCACTATAACATTTTTCAAATACATCATGACATTCTGGAACTGAAACATTTTATGATTACATGATGACATTCTAGCACTGTAACATTCTACAATTGCATCATGACATTCTAGAATTTAACATTCTATAATCATATTGTGAGATTCTAGAACTATAACATTCTACGCTTACATCATGACATTCTAGGGCTGACACATTTACAAATTACACCATGACATTCTTATATGTAATATTCTAGGATTGCATAGGATTGCATCATGACATTCTAGAACTGTACCATTCTACAATTACATCATGACATTCTAGAACAGTTACATTCTACGATTACATCATGACATCCTAGAACTGTAATATTCTACGATTGCATTATGACATTCAAGAAATGTAACATTCTACGATTACATATTGACATTCTTGTACTTTAGCATTCTATGATTGCATCATGACATTCTAGAACTGTAACATTCTGCAATTGCATTATGACATTCCAGAACTTTAACATTCTACAGTTACATCATGACATTCTAGAACTGTTATATTCGACACTTACATCATGACATTCTAGCACTGTAACATTCTACAATTACATCATGACATTCTAGAACTGTACCATTCTATGATTACATCATGATATTCTCGAACTGTAACATTCTACAATTGCATGATGACATTCTAGAAATGTAATGTTCTTCAGTTACATCATGACATTCTAGACCTGTAACATTCTTTAATTACATCATGACATTCTAGAACTGTATCATTCTCCAGCTACATCATGACATTCTAGAACTGTAACATTCTACAATTGCATTATGACATTCAAGAAATGTAACATTCTACGATTACATATTGACATTCTTGAACTGTAATTCTCTAGAATTGCATCATGACATTCCAGAACTTTAACATTCTACAGTTACATCATGACATTCTAGAACTGTTATATTCTACACTTACATCATGACATTCTAGCACTGTAACATTCTACAATTGCATGATGACATTCTAGAAATGTAATGTTCTTCAGTTACATCATGACATTCTTGACCTGTAACATTCTTTAATTACATCATGACATTATAGAACTGTATCATTCTCCAACTACATCATGACATTCTAGAACTGTAACATTCTACAATTACATCATGACATTCAAGAACTGTGTCTTTCCACAATTACAATATGACATTCTAGAACTGTACCATTCTGCAATGACATCATGACATTGTAGCACTATAACATTTTTCAAATACATCATGACATTCTGGAACTGAAACATTTTATGATTACATGATGACATTCTAGCACTGTAACATTCTACAATTGCATCATGACATTCTAGAATTTAACATTCTATAATCATATTGTGAGATTCTAGAACTATAACATTCTACGCTTACATCATGACATTCTAGGGCTGACACATTTACAAATTACACCATGACATTCTTATATGTAATATTCTAGGATTGCATAGGATTGCATCATGACATTCTAGAACTGTACCATTCTACAATTACATCATGACATTCTAGAACAGTTACATTCTACGATTACATCATGACATCCTAGAACTGTAATATTCTACGATTGCATTATGACATTCAAGAAATGTAACATTCTACGATTACATATTGACATTTTTGTACTTTAGCATTCTATGATTGCATCATGACATTCTAGAACTGTAACATTCTGCAATTTCATGATGACATTGTAGAACTGAAACGTTCTACGGTTGCATCATGACTGTCTAGAACTGAATCATTCAACGATTGCATTATGACATACTAAAATTGTATCACACTATAGTTACATCATAACATTCTAGAACTGTACCATTCTTCAATTACATCATGACATTCTAGAACTGAAACATTCTACGGTTATATCATGACATTCTAGAACAGTTACATTCTACGATTACATCATGACATTCTAGAACTGTAATATTCTACAATTGCATTATGACATTCAAGAAATGTAACATTCTACGATTACATCATGACATTCTAGAACTGTAATTCTCTAGAATTGCATCATGACATTCCAGAACTTTAACATTCTACAGTTACATCATGACATTCTAGAACTGTTATATTCTACACTTACATCATGACATTCTAGCACTGTAACATTCTACAATTACATCATGACATTCTAGAACTGTACCATTCTATGATTACATCATGATATTCTAGAACTGTAACATTCTACAATTGCATGATGACATTCTAGAAATGTAATGTTCTTCAGTTACATCATGACATTCTAGAACTGTATCATTCTCCAGCTACATCATGACATTCTAGAACTGTAACATTCTACAATTACATCATGACATTCGAGAACTGTGTCTTTCCACAATTACAATATGACATTCTAGAACTGTACCATTCTGCAATGACATCATGACATTGTAGCACTATAACATTTTACAAATACATCATGACATTCTGGAATTTTAACATTCTACAGTTACATCATGACATTCTAGAACTGTTATATTCTACACTTACATCATGACATTCGAGAACTGTGTCTTTCCACAATTACAATATGACATTCTAGAACTGTACCATTCTGCAATGACATCATGACATTGTAGCACTATAACATTTTACAAATACATCATGACATTCTGGAACTGAAACATTTTATGATTACATCATGACATTCTAGAACTGTAACAGTCTTCATTTACATCATTACTGTTACAACCCTGGCTCAGGGGAAGCAACATCAAATCAGTCACAATATTCTTTATTTTACAAGTTAACTATAAACTAGGTCTTAAACAAAGGGAATGGTGGCTGAAGCCATTTTCTCTGATCCTGGCTGCTGGTTGAGAGAGGGAGAGTCTTGGCTCAAGCTCTTGTAGACAACCCTCAGGTGCAGGTGATCAGAGTTTGATGACTGTATGGCAGCCAGGCAGTGCCACACAGAAACACATGCCTCAAAGAAAACAAAACAGTGGACGTTCTGTACATAACACCTCCCATAAATGGGTTGCTCCAAGGCAACCTACAAGTAAAAACCATGGGGTTGTGGTCTGTGTAGACTTCCAGGGGTTGACTAGACGATACATAAACATGAAATTGGCTCAGAGCCAGAATAGGAGCCAAAGCCTCTTTTTCAATAGTTGAGTAACATTTCTGATGGACATTAAACTTTTTAGAAGTAGCCTATGGATGCTCAACACTAGATTCGCCATCTTGAAAAAGGACAGCCCCAACACCAACATCACTGGCATCAACAGCCAACTTAAATGGCTGATCAAAGTTGGGGGCAGCAAGAACGGGGCGCTAGCTAGCAAGGCTTTCAAATTCCCAAATGCCAGCTGGAAAACATCTGTCCAAACGAACTAGACTTTGGGACTAAGAAGGTTAGTCAAAGCGGCAGCAACAGTTGCAAAATTTCTACACAAGCTGGGATAGTAGCCTGCCATGCCAAGGAAACGCTTCAACTCACAACAAGTACAGGGCACACCAAAACTCACAACAGCATCAACTTTAGCGTTGATAGGGCAGACCATCCCGCAGCCAACAACTTTACCCAGATAAGTCACTGTGGCCTGTCCAAATTCACATTTGGCAAGGTTCAGAGGCAAATTAGCTTCAACTAGCTTATCAAACACCTTTTCAAGCTGAGCTACATGTTGAGACCACAGAGAACTGTAAATGTCAATATTGTACAAGGTAAGCCTCACAGTTTGCAACACCTCTCAACACTGTCCCAGATGCTGAAAAGTGGCTTGTGCATTTCGCATTCCAAACGCCATAACAGTGTACTGACAAAAATCATCTGGGGTCACATAAGCAGCAATTTCACATGCCCCCTCGGTGAGGGGACTTTCCAGTGACCCTTTAGTGGTCTTACTTGGTAACAAAAGATGCTGATCCAACTCTGTCAATACAATCCTCTAAACGAGGAAGTGGAAAACAGTCAGGCTTGGTTACTGAGTTTACCTTATGAAAATCAGTGCAAAACCTAGGTGTCTGATCGGACTTGACAACAAGGAGGCAAGGGGAGCTCCACGAGCTAGCACTAGGTTCAACAATGCCATGTTTTAGCATGTAATCTACCTCTTTCTGCAAAATTTCACGCTTCTCAGGATTCACTCTGTAAGGATGCTGCTTAATAGGGGCAGCATCACCAACATCAATGTCATGCATGAGGACATTAGTGCACATTGGGACATTTTCTATTACCTCAGTGATGTCAGAGCATTTTGGAGAATCTAGATAGGAAAGATGGGCATCTAAATTGGCTAATATTGTAGAATTTGGCAGTCTACCCTGAGACTTATCTTGGTTGACAATGACAACAACTTCATCAACCTCATCCTCACAAGTTGGCAGACCGAAAAATGGCTACAGGATGGGAGGAAACATTCCGGCTTCTCTCAAAGTAAGGCTTTCAAAGATTAACATGACATAAGTGAGTTTTATGCTTCCTGTCTGGAGTCTTGACCAAGTAGTTTACCTCACTAACCTGACGCTCTACCACATACGGTTCACTATATTTAGCTTGCAAACCAGACCTTGGAAGTAGCAAAAAAACAAGCACTTTGTCACCTGGAGAAAAGAACTGGTATTTAGCCTTCTAATCATACCATCCCTTCATTCTGGTTTGGGCCTCTCCCAAGTTTTGCTTGGCTATTTCACAGGCCTTGCTAAGCTTAGACCTAAAGTTACACACAAAATATAAGAGGTTGGTAGAAAAGGGCTAGCTGTCTATCCTTTTCTCTTTCAAAAGTTTCAAAGGGCCAGGAACTGTATGGCCGAACACTAGTTCTGCTGAGCTGAAACCGTGGGATTCTTGGGTCACTTCCCTAGCTGCAAAGAGGAGTAGCGGAGTTCCATCATCCCAATCTTTCTCAAACTCTTTGCAGTAGGCCCGCAACATCGTCTTTAGGGTCTGATGAAACCTTTCTAAGGCACCTTGAGACTTAGGATGATAAGCAAATGAGGTACAATGTTGAATAGACAATCGCTGCAGCACTTGTGAGAAAACATGAGACATAAAGTCTGACCCTTGGTCAGTCTGAATGATTCTTGGGAGACCAAATACTGTGAAGAACTTAATTATGGCCTTGGAAATGGCTGAACCTGTGATTCGGCGAAAGGGAATGGCCTCAGGGAATCTAGTGGCAGCACACATTATTGTCAACAAAAACTGGTTGCCAGATTTTGTGCAAGGAGTGGCTCAACACAGTCAACTAAGATCCGTTCAAAGGGTTCTCCAATAGCTGGGATAGGATGTAGGGGTGCAGGTGGAATGTTTTGATTAGGTTTACCAACACTTTGACACACATGACAAGTTGTACAATACTGTGTTATATCCAATCTCAAACCTGGCCAGAAAAGTGTCTCAGAACGCAGTCTAAAGTTTTGTTAATGCCTATATGTCCAGCAAGGCAATGATCATGGGCCAAGCTCAAGATGTCAGGACAACAAGCACTCGAGACAACAACTTGAAACAGACTTCCCCACTCATCTTGACAAGACATCTTAGTAGGGGTCCACTTTCTCATCAGCACTACGTCATCTACAAAATACCCACAAGAAAGATCTTTTACTGCCCTCTTTTCAACAGCCTGCGACAATGTTTCATCATTTCCCTGCTCAACTGTAAGCTCTTCACGAGAGGGGAAAACTTCGCTAACTACAAAGTGACATCTTTAGCTAAGAATGTGTCCAAAAGTACAATGTCAGAGTCACAGGTTTTTTCTTTTTTTTTTGACATGGCATAGGTACTCACACAGGCAGGAAAAGTGTCTGGATAGTGCCACTCAAGTTCATCTGGAACTGCACTCACTACAGGAAACGGAACAACTTCAGGAGCAGCAACTACTCTGTCACCAGCAGGATCATTTCCCAATATAAAAGACATACCATCAATGGGGATATGAGGAGCTACAGCAACCTCATCAGAAACCAAAGAGGTTTTTAGGTTTAGGCTATGCATTGGCAAAAACATATAGCCTCCACCAAACCTTTCAACAAGAGCGCTAGATCCTAAAGAGGAATCATCACTAAACTCCAAAAAGTACTGAAGAATCACGGACTGAAATGCTCCAGTGTCTCCCCAGATTTTAATGGGCTTTATTGTGACTAGCCTGCATAAAAGATGATTCTTCGTTTTTATTAAGGCTACAGGTTTGATAGAATTTTGTTTCTTGCTCAAGTCAGGACACTCAGCAATAAGGTGACCAGGCAGGCTTCTTGCAATAAAAGCAAGTTTTTTCAGAAGCAACATTTCCTGGAGCAGTTCTTTTGAGCGAGTTGAAGACAGTGGGAACTTGTTGTAAAGTACAAGCTCTATGAAACACAGGATTTATCTTTAGCTCACTTTAGTCTGTCAAAATTAAGCTTGTGCGTCTACATAAACTCATCTGCCAATGCATCAGCATTGTCCAGAGATGTTACTTTTTGTTCATTAAGATATGTACAAATAACATCAGGAAGAGAATTTTTATATTCTTCATACACCAGTTGCCTATGGTCTTCTTGAATTTCTGCAATTTGAGATTTACACCACCTATTAAAGAGGGTCTCTTTTTCTTTGGCGAACTCAACATAGGTTTGTTTTTCATGCTTATTGAGGTTTCTATAGCGATGGTGATACGCCTCAGGGACAAGCTCATAAGTTTTTATTATGGCAGCTTTGACTTTCTCATAATCTTGACTGTCTTCAAGACAGAAAGAAGAGTAAGCGCCCTGTGCTTTCCCCACTAAGACACTTTGCAAAAGCATTGTCCAGGCATGTTTTGGCCATTTTGAGATACTAGCTGCACGTTCAAAGTGAGGAAAATACTTCAAAACATTTTTTTTTTTCAAAAAGAGAAACTAATCTGATATTTTTGGCCGCATCAAAACCTGATGGTTCAACATTGATAGACTGCAGTAATGCAGCACGTTTATGTTCCATGTCTTTGATTAATCTTCCATGTTCTAAATGCATTTGTTTTTCTTTTAAAAGCCTTTCCCTTTGTCTTTCCTGTAACTCTAACTCTCGCAAAGCTAACTCCCTAAGCCTTAATTCAATGGTTGCATCTGACATTTCAGTAGGTGAGCTTTTTGGTACAGTTAAGGTTTCACATTTAAGGATGCCATTTTCTATTAAAGCAGCCTTAAGGGCCTCTTTGGTGCTCTTTTTTAATGTTTTGTCACTCACAGGAATTTGGATGTCATAATAATCAGCAAGTTTCAAAAGCTGATCCTTGGTAAATTGCTCAAGCAACTATTCAGAAGGTGCACTAACAAAGTCATCAGGGATTGCCATGCTAAATAACTTTACAAAAGCTAAGCAGCTTAACAGTTAGCTGCTACTTAAGTCTAAATGAAAACATGATAGGCATAAGGCCTCAAAAAGTGTCCAATACAACAAAAGCAGCTATATCACAAATGCTCTTTCTACAGAATGGCTACCAGAGCCACAGTCACAAAGCAGGACTTGTAGTTACCCATAATGATCCAAATTTAGCACAAAATATTTCCCAAGAACAAAATGGTAATCAAATGCACCCAAAGGCAATCACAAACTCAGGGTTAAACTAGCCTACACGACGTCAAGATATACACTACTGCTTGACTAAACAAAAAAACCTAACTAACAAAAAAATCCCATAGGTGAGTAAAGTAAGCCAGCCACTGAGTGTATAAACAAAGCAATTCCCCCTAGTTCACTACTAATCCTTTGTCAACCCTAACTATCCCTAGTCAAGCTCAAGGCATCACCAGACAGTTAACAAAAGTCTGGAGCGCCCCCTCCTCAGGATAACCATCCCAAAATAATAAGCCAAAAAAAACTAAACGAGTGGACCGATGAAAGAACGATCAAAATCAGCCCAGCTGGCCCGCTCCCCTGACCAGACCAAGGAGAATCACTGGTACTTATTTTTAACACACTCAGAAAACTATACTTACCACCCGCTCATCATGAAGAAACGAAGCAGCTCACAGTTCCTTTGCTTCAGCAACACACCACCCAATCAAGCCAAAATATCTAAAAAATACAACTAAATAAAAACTCCTCTGGATTTGATTTATCCCAGACGAGCCCCCAATATTTTACAACCCTGGCTCAGGGGAAGCAGCATAGAGGAATCAGAGGCGTCAAATCAGTCACAATAATCTTTATTTTACAAGTTAACTATAAACTAGGTCTTAAACAAAGGGAATGGTGGCTGAAGCCAGCATCAGGACATTCCAGAACTGACATTCTTGAACTGTAACATTCTGTGACTACATCATGACATTCTAGGACTGAAACATTCATCCATGCATCATGACATTCTAGAACTGTAAAATTCTCCAGTTATATAATGACACTCTAGAACTGTAACCTTCTACAATTAAATCATGACATTCTAAAACTGTAACATTCTATAATTACATCATGAAATTCTAAAACTGTAACATTCTATAATTACATCATGACATTCTAGAACTGTAACATTCTATAATTACATCATGACATTCTAGAACTGTAACATTCTACAATTAAATCATGACATTCTAAAACTGTAATATTCTATAATTACATCATGACATTCTAGAACAGTATGATTATACAATCCCATCATCACATTCTAGAACTGTACCATTCTACAATTACATTATGACATTCTAGAACTGTAACATTCTATGAGTACATCATGACATTTTGAACTGAAACATGTTATTATTACAACATGATATTCTAGAACTGTATAATTCTTCAGTCACATCAGTTACATCATGACATTCTCGAACTGTATCATTATACAATTACACCATGACATTCCAGAACTGTAACATTCTACAATTACATAATGACATACTACAACTGTAATATTCTACATTTACATCATGACATTCTAGAACTGTAACATTCTACAATTACATCATGAAATTCTCATACTGTAACATTCTACAACTAGTTGTAATATTCTAGAACTGTAACAATCTACAATTACATCAAAGCATTGTAGAACTATACTATTCCATAACCTTGAAAATGCATAACTAATTCTTTAACATTCTAAATTTTCGTCATAACAGAGTAGAACTATGCTGTGCTACATTTGAATGAATGAATGAATGAATGAATGAATAAAATTCTCACACACAGACATCTATATGCTCCAAGACTGCACAAACGCATCTCTTCAGAAGCAGTAGTTACATACATGCACAGAGAAATGGCCAGCACGTGTGTCTGTGTGTGGGCGTGTTTGATCCTAATGGAATTACAATTGTGTGTGATCTCCCATTCGTTCAGAGTTGTATGTATGGAAAGCCCAAAAGGTCATTTTCACTTGCAAGCACACACACACTGTGGGAGTCGATATTGAGCAGACTGAATCATTACAAAGAGTTCAAGTATGGCGCAGCCTGGGAGGCCAGCTGATTTAGAAGAAAATGTCAGCCGCAAAAGGACATTTACCGCTACACACACACACACACACACACACACACACACACACACACAAACAGAGATGAGCGTAATTACAGGTACATACTCATACAAATACAGATATGGACCAATTTTTTCCCAGCACATTCTCATCCCAAGTCATCACATGATAATGCTTTGCAGTGGACTTATGTGTCAACATATTATGTACAGGTTTCCTTCTGCGTCTGCTCTTTACGTTTCAGGATGCAGCTACTGTGATGTCAATGAATGCACATGGTGTGTTGACATGGCACATGGGTATATTTAGACAACAAAAGCCCAGGACAAACAACTCTGGCACATCACTGGCGTAGGGGAAGGAGGCATATGGTAAGATGTAGAAAAAAAACATCACTTTCAGATAGGAAATTATCACCAGACTCCCATGTGAAAGCCCAGGGTTTGTCAGAGCTGGTGGGGGCTGGATTCAAAAACATTATGCTCTCAGAGAGATCCTATCTTAACCTTAAAAAATTCCAGTGGCAAAGAGACCTATCTAAGGAGTGATTTAGGGGAAATCTTCAGAGCAACTCTGAGCAAGAAAAAAACTTTACCCTGTTACTACTTACTAGTTGTAGCTCCCCTCCAGTTTTAATTATGGATGCAAGTCTTTCTCTTCATCATGCCATATAATAATAAACACATGCCATGAAGCAAGCTGTTAACCATGCCAATAATAAAGAGCAATGCCTTGTGTCCATGCAACACATTCTCATCCCAATTCATCACATACTGTTGCTTAGGAGTGGACCTCCGGGTGTACATATTGTGCTCTAGGTCTGTTGTTGACGCTCCAGACTGGCGCTTCCGTGATGTTAACACAAACACATGGTTGGATTACGCTGCATGTGGTTATGTTTTAGGTAACAACAGCACATGCCAACCAACACCAGGACATCAACCAACTGACAGCCTGGCACACA
Source organism: Plectropomus leopardus (assembly GCF_026936395.1). NCBI lineage: Eukaryota > Metazoa > Chordata > Actinopteri > Perciformes > Serranidae > Plectropomus > Plectropomus leopardus. Next base: position 32,839,248 of record NC_142188.1, on the reverse strand, counting down.
TGGTTAAATAAACAAAAAATAATCTTTAAGTCACTGTCTTAGTGCTGCCTAGATGCAGCATATAATAACAACACAAACACTTATGTCACCCATTGTATCTGGCAGGTATAGAGTGCAGCTTTCAACATTATTATTATGCAACAATAATGGTAGCAATAACAGAACATATAACAATGGTAATAGTAAGTGGTGATAACAGTCATGTGTACATTAAACTGCGATGTGTGATTCTTGCACGCCACTAGACCTTTTAAAAATCCTACTCAAAAACTCCATTAATTTTGGTCTGTCCTGGGTTTTGTGTGTGTGTGTGTCTGTGTGTGTGTGTGTGTGTGTGTGCGTATGTGCTTCTCCAGCAACCTCTCCGTGTGTCAAAGCAGGATCATGGTGTGAACGGATAGCAACCTTTTCATCCAATCAGTGTGAGTCTCAAAGGTTTTGACCCCTGGATTCTCCTTTAGCCTCAGGAAAACTTGAATTCCCATTGATCTGGAGAGGCCGCTGCTGGATCAATGCAGGAGCGAGGTGGCATTTCAAATCTGTGTGCGTGCATGCGTGCGTGCGTGCGTGCGTGCGTGCATGTGTGTGTTTTATAAGTATTTAAGTAGTTTTATATATTTATAAGTGTGAGTGTAAACGTGATTATTTGTGCTTTACAAATGTATGCAGGTGAGGCTAGTTTTGACATCTCCTGGGGCACAGAGCTGGCATCTGTCACGAGGCACGCCACCTTCTTGTTGCTATTGTTAGTGTCTTACCTGTGGACACATCTTCCTTCCTCTTTTCCTAATTCTTAAGCCCCTTTTACACTGCCTGTTCAAGGTAGAAATATCACGCCATTATGTTACCTCGCCGCTCTGTATACAAGGCACAATCGCGGAATGGGGGGAGGGGGGGCAGACACAAAACAATTATATAACAAAACAAATATATAACTATAGCATTCTTTTAAAACACTTAATCATATTCATGGGTGCATTTTAATGATCACTGAGTGACAGCCAGTCTCCTCCCAACTATAACCTCTCATTGACAGTCAGTCAGCCTGCACTAATGTACTCAGAGAGAACTCAAGCAGTGGCACACCCATTAGCGCATATCATTCAGTTAAGTGAGACCCACCGGATCTGTGCTGACTGCAGTCTCAGTCAGGTGCTGCTGTTAAAGAGATTCACACACACACACACAAAATGGGTGGTTCCACGCCTACATATTACGCACTGGGTATCCTTCTGCGTCTGCTGTTGACGTTCCAGGACGCTGCTACCGTGATGTCAACAAATGCGCATGGTGGGATCTCTACTCGTTGTGGTTATGTTTAGACAACACAAGCACAAAGCAACCAACACTGGTATGTCAACAAACACACATGCTGGCACGGATGGTTAAGAATAAAGGAGGGAGGCACATGGTAGCTTGTAAAAAAAAAACATTGCATTCAGATCAGAAACGAACACCGACATTCTGCCTGAAAGAATGTGATTCGTTGGACCCATCCAGCACTACACTGCCTTCTTATGTTCGCTACTGGCAGCGTTTCAACTTTGTTTCATGTGGACATGACAGGTGCTGTCCACCTTTGCAGGTATCATACAGACGCGACAGAAGCCATCGTAAAAAAACGCGTTCTCACCTGATACAGTCCAACAGCCTTTTATGCACATGCAAAAGGTGTCTGTTGCAAACTGTCAAAGCACTGTCAAAGAGGCACTATTTTACGAGTTCAGAGTGAGAATGGGCTGGTGATAAGGTATTTTTAAATGTAATATGGGGGTTGGGTTTGTGACAAAAAATAAAAGGTGCACCATACCCCTTTGTCTTCCTCTTAACATCAGCCAGTCATCATCCCAGAAGTGCAAACACATACCCCTTTATATTCACACAAACACACACACCTGTCAGATGGATAACAGAGGATGTCAGTATACTGCAGCTTCACTGTCATCTGTTGTATTTATTCTCCTGACTGTATTATTCCATTTCCCAGTAGTCCTGAGGTGATGGGAGCAGCTAATCGGTGCTCTGAGCTTCCTGTCACACAACAATGATCAGCTGAGACAGCCAGCATTAAAGAAGCTCTGTTTTTGTCTAAAGCTGCTAAACACCATGCCTTTATATCTAACCTAACCCAATTATTAAACATTGATTTTGCTGTAGCACAGTTTTCACTGACAAATGGTTCGCTGCCCAAGCAATAACAATATGTGCTGTTATTGATGACCGCCAACTACTTTTCAGGGGGGAAAAGCATCTTTTGGAGGTTATCTCTTAAATAGTACAAAGCAAAGTTTTTGTTTATTTTGACCTGGTGTCTTTCCCATAAATGTGACGGCTGTCGTTCAGTGGGTCATGTTATCTTTGCCCATCCACTTTCATTGTGGAGATTTGGGGAAATCTGGACTTGCGCTAAACTGTCACAGTTCCTGGTCACCTGCTCTTTTCTGCATATCCAGTCACCTAGCCCTCAGTCAGTAATTTTCCATTGACCCTGGTTTTCCTGCTTCCCACCACTAGCCACACCGATGTCATCAATTCAGTTCATCTGTTCCTCATTACTCACAGCCAGCATATATACCCCAGCTTCACAGTCATTTGTTGGCATTTTGTTCTTCGCCAATCATTCAAGGCTCTCCAGCCCTCCATTCGGGTGTTTACACCTTACCTGCCTACACCACACCCACAGCCCATTGGCCGTCAAGCATTTATTGTATGTTGTTTAGAAAATATTGCAGGTTTTGGGCAGGGGGGTCATGAATGACCTTGTCACAAATGTCAAAGCAGCTTTCTGAAGTTATTATTATTACATTGTGTAATAATCCACCTTCCACCTTCTCTTCCCCTCTCTCCACCTCTCACACAACATGTAACTTTATCATCAGCACTCTGCATACAGGCTTTCCATTGTTTGTCTTTTAAAATCTTTCACAATCTGACATATTTGAATCTTTCTGGTCATAATGTCCAGCATGTGATGTCAAAATATATATGTAGGCAGGCCTAACACAGTGTCCTAACACTGAATCAGTTCATGTGCATTTCTGTAACATCATGTATCAGCTGTGCACTCATGTAAACAAACCAGATAGGTTATCAGCTGTGCACTTGAGATCACACTTGTAAGCACCTCAAATATGGGTGAGTACTTGCTATGTGAAAAAAACACAAAAAAATATGTTTTATATAGTGGCATTTATTGGAAATGACACAAAATAAAGCCACCAGCAAATAGGTCATTATGAGAAACGTTCAACTCTGATTTGCAGATTTGGGGTTCAGGTTCGGGTCATTGATTAATGCATATGTTTACAGGTCTGGTGGGGTAAAATGGCTCATGTAACGGGCAGGGTGGGTTTGAAAAAAACACTATGGCACACTCTTTTCTGCAGGAAAATCCTGCAGAGTAAATCTGTAAGTACCCACCTTCGCATGTCACATCTCATCGACCACAACTGGCTAAAAAAATAAATAAATAAACAAGTTCCTGGCTCATGGCTTTGGCTGAAATGGAAATAATTATTTCTAGCTAACTCTGAGTTGTCACTGCAGTCAACTTCTTTACAGAGAATAGGAGGGGAGAGGAGAGGAGTTTCATGGGGTCTGGGGTCTTTTTGAGTCCAGTCTCCTCACCTTTCAGATTGAGCCATTCAAGTTAAGAAGTGAAAAAGCTAAACACTGAAATCGGAGAAACAAGGTTTTTTTTCTCTTCAAAGTGTCGATTTGTTCTGGTCTGCAGCTGGGTGGGGGGAGGAAAGGGAAGGCTGGCTGGCAGCGTTCACTATTAATGAACACATCAGACTATTGTCATCAGTCATCAGTAATGAATAAATCACTTTAGTTACGGTCCGCAGTCAGTGAAGACAGCAGAAGAGAGAGGTGGATCAGATGATGTAATCCTGCCCTCTGGGCCCAGACAGGGCTTTTATTAATGCAACAATAAAACCTTTTTCTATAATTATAACACCTCTGATATTATTGTGCTCGCATTAGTTTTGTTTATTTTTTTAAAATCTGTGTGTTGTTTTTGACCAATTCATTTTGCCATTTTTCTTTGCTCAATTAAACCATTTTTTCACTCAATTAAAAGTACTTGAGTAGAAGTGTTATTAACTAAAATTTTAAATTAAAGGTTTCTTAAAACCTAGTCTGAATATGCAACAACAGAAGCCATATGATCCCTTGTCCCCTATGTCCAAACCTACTGTAAATTCCATTTCTATAAACGTTACTTTACAGCCTGAACATACAACTTATTATTAGTTAGTTTAACCTCACGAGGGTTTACTAGAAAAAAAAAACAAAACTCAGACAAAAATGACAATAAATATGAACGTCTATGGATACTCTCAATAGGAGCAAAAGGCAATAATAAAAATAATATGTACAAATTAAATAACCTGACACTTTATATAGAACAAACAGCAAAATGCAGCAATATAAACTGCTAAGTTTTTTGCACCATGCAGCAAACATGTGCAATGTTGCTCTGCATCACAATTACTGTTGACATTGTCATGTAGCAAGGGAGTTCAGAGTAGGGTTGTGCCAATAATCGAATTTCTATCAAATTCAGCTCCCAACAATTACTAAAACAATTTAATCGACCCTTATTTTGTCTTGTGCCCTGAGTGCCATGTGCATGCAACCCCCCCCAGTTGTGTATCAGCACAAGGAAAGATGACGGAAGAAGAGCAACAGCGTTTGGTGAGCAAATTAGGCAGAACAAATTGGATACAAGGCATCTGACGTGAGGTTTGCTACATGTGTTGTCTGCACCACATGGCAACATGTCAAATCTTTTTAATCATCTTAATTTTAAATACAAAGTGACCCATGACCAAATAATTTTAAAATAAAAAGGAGAAAAGGACAACCCCATCAACATCCACCGCAACTCAGTCATCAGTTAAGGACACATAATACTTTGTAAAAAGCATCTGAACAGAAATTAAATTAAGGAATTAAATGTAGCTCAATGAGAAAGTGAAAAGTAAAAAGAAAAGTATTTAGTATTAAGTAAAGTAAAGTAATTATGTTAAATAAATGCAACATGTTTACAAAGTCAATGAGTAATTATGGTGAATAATAGCAATTTCAATATTGACCAAAATAATCGTGATCATGATTTTTGCTACACTCGAGCAGCCCCTGTTCAGAGCGTTTGTTAATGGACTCACCTGTCTGAAAATCACACAGTAAAGTTCTTCTTAACTTGCTCTGTGTTTACCTTCTCTGCTTGTTCATTCTCAAAGCATACGTCTACAATAACCAGTCCACTCAGCCACTCTGTCCCACTGCACCCCTCCAACATGTTGAGCTGAATGTACCCATATCAGTGATTATTTTAAAAAACAATAGAAAGTCCTCACATACCACAGTCCCTGCTGGCTGATCCTCCATGTGCATTTTAGCATGTCAGCCTGAGTCACGCTGGTCTGCTTCTGGGTCATGCAACATTGTGTTTATTTTGGGTCACTTAGAGTGCTTACCGGGTGAAGCATTTAAGTGGCCACTGCCACACACTGCAAGCAGGAAATACTATATAACTACTGTGTGCTATGTCCAACTTTTACGAAAATACACAGCTGCACCGACCGGTATTCTGTCAGTACCCCAGTATGACCATTATCAGGACCCACACTATGGTCAGTTTAATGACATCTTTTATGACATATGTCAGTTACATCACATCTTCTCTTTAGAGTACTGTGGACATATTCTGTCAAACTGTCTTTTTGTCTGTGCTTCCTGTCTGTCCACACCTGCTCCTTCTCTACACTGTGTCCTCTGTCAGGTGAAAGTAGTGCCATCGATCATATGAGGCTCATAGCTCTGAGCAGCAGCATCTGCACACGCAGACATTCATCACAGGTCAAATCCTTCCTCATGACACCAGCCCACATGTCAGGTGTGTATGTGTAGGTACATGCATGCATATCATCCTGTGAGTCAGGCCAAACCCTTTTATCTCTAAGAGTTCAGGGTTGTTGTTTTTTTTTCAGTCTTTGTCATTCCAGCTCTGCGGCCCTGGTGGTCAGAGTGACAGTGTGATGTGTGGTCTGCATGTGAGCGGTCTTGCTTCAGGTCAGAGACAGAGAGCAGTTTGTTAGAAGGATTCTTTCAGCTCAGACTTCCACAATTCAAAGTAAAAGCACATTATTCACAAGTCACAAGTCTGAGCCCACTCACCAGTGTTACCTGTGAGCTCACAGTGTGACACCCGGGCCAGTGAATGCATCACTTTTATTCTGCTGCATTCAGACGCCTTTCACAGCCTTTGAACCCTGAGCAAATTGGTTTTATTTCTTCCTAAAACATGGGGGAAAGACAATGAGCAACTTGGCAAGAAATATTATGCAAATTGCAATAAATTGATTTATTTATTTATTTGGTAAAGCTAGTGAACAATTATTGCAAATTCTCCTAATTATTATTGAGTATTATTTCTATAGAATTATTATAACTTTAAAGCAGTTTTTCATGCCATTTCCTTGTTTGTTTTTTACTTAGTTTGTTAGTTGGTTGGTTGGTTTGTGTTTATTGATCGCACCTGTGACAAGTATCTAGTGCTCCTCTGATTGGCTGGCACCTGACATCAGCCTCAGTATATCTGTGAGCTGCTAGCTGTTTTTACAGCCCTGATAAATACTGTATGTTGTCACACATAGGCGCCAAGCCCATTTATTAAAGGCTTTTTAATTTTTCCTGACAGTGCCTTAGAAATCTTAGGTTTATTGACAAAAGAAATAACAAATCTAACCTCTTCCTGCTTTTTTGGGTCATTTTTCTCCTTGAATCTCCTGTTTTTTAAAACATTCACATGTAAAGTAGCACTCCTCAGCCAAACTTTTTTATAAAGGTTAAATGCAATTTTTTGATAAACTCACCTCATATGACTACGTCACTTTACAAATATTAACAAGATATATATGAAACGTACAAATCTACCACAACTGTGGTTTGTAGAAGCGTACAATACCAACATTTTCTTTGGCAGTTGGGCTGCTTCAATCACCTAAATTGAGTTGAATAAAGCTGAAGTCATCATACTGTTTTTCACAGCTAAATATTTCTCTGTTTCTCTTGTCAAACAACTGAATGAGTCTGGAATAGTTATTTAATCACAGCACATGCAAGCCAGAGGTCACTGTCAAGCTGCTGCACTGTGATGATGAAGCCTTAGTTCAGAGTCTCTGCCTCGTTGGGTAAAATCAACACAAGTCCAGGTCACTTACAACAGCTCTGCTGTGTATTTCACTGCATTATCAGAATATAAGATCACAGAGAGAGTCAGAGACAACTAAATGTTGTCTTCTTCTTTCTCAGCTGCAGACACACACCAATGACCTCAATACCCACCTAAAGCATAATAAACTAACCAGTTTGCAACCAGTTTGCAGAAAGAATAACATCATGCCTGATCATTTTTGTATGTTTGTTTCTGTTTTTTGTTTGTCTGTTTGTCCTGTTTTGTCCTGTCTTGTCCAGTCTAGTCTAAATTTTGGTCTCCATCTATCCCCATGTATGCGTTGCCTATAAACACCCTGTTTTTGTTATTATTTTTGGACTACCTCTTTACACACACTTAGAAATAAATAATTAAAGGTTCTGTGCTGGTTTAGTGGGCTGAAACTGAGAGAAAAAGATGTGGTTTAACTCTAACCAGGAAAAAAATGCTCCACATAACTGCACCAACATCTGAACTGTCTTGTATTTCCCCATTTGGTGCAATAATAATAAAGCGCTAGTGTCATTTCATGTATGGTCATTTCTGTATTTTGTCCACTTTATGTCAAACTGAACAGTTACTGCTTCGACCTACTACTTCACCTCTTGGCTTTTAATAACAATCAGAAGAAAATATTAATATATGTAATGAAAAAGTAGCTGTAGTTGTTATCATTACTTATATCATAGCACAAACCTGGAATAACCTCCCAGATGTTGTTAGACAGCCCCGACTGTGACCACTTTTAAGTCATCCTTCCTTTTTTTTGTCTACTTTGCCTGCTGCAAGTTCTCTTTTTAAAGTTGATTTGAAATCTTTTTCATTAATCTTTTCAATCTTTGCATCTATTGTTTGCACTTTTTCTCTTTTTTATTGTAAATCATTTAGTAATTAATTTTACCTTTTATAAATGTTTTCTTCACTCTTAAATTGTAAGTCCCTTAATATGTCTTATATTTTAATGCCCTCTTGTATGAAATGTGCTATTCAAATAAAGCCATTTTGCCTTACTGTTATAATTATTATTATTATTATTATTTTATTACTATTATTATTATCACATTTGTTTACATTATTATTTTATTTTATTTTATTTTTAGTAGTAGCAGTAGTAGTGTTGTTGTTGTTGTTGTTGTTGTTGTTGTTGTTGTTGTTGTTGTTGTTGTGCACATACAGCATGTTTTTTTATTCACAAACCTGAAATTTAAAAAAAAAAATGGTTTAGATTTGGAGATGTGATGAGGTTTGCCTTGAATAAAGTCTGATCTTGAGCTGAATCTCCTCCTGTGTGAACATCATTCTGTGACTGCTGTAGTTAGCAGTTAGAGGCAGACAGTCACAAACATGGTAAACTAAGCCCATTTCCATTTAGAGCTGTAAGAAGCTCTTTAATGTTAACAGTGTCAGTGAGTGCCCGTGCAGCCACAGGGGACCATATTTACAACAGCGCAGCCAGGGGCCCGGGTCGGCACTTTACACTTCCCGAAGATGAAATTAAAACCTACGTGGAAAAGTGACTGTTTGTCCGTTTGGAGCGGGTATCAGATGAAGACACGCCATCCATCAGCACGGATGTTGAGCTCAGTGATGGAGAATGAAACGGGCCGTGGTGCAGGCGGGAGGCCCGCTCTTCAAAGATCCAAGACAAGGCGTATAATCAAATGACACAGCATGACCAAAGCAGGAGTAAATTACGAAATAAAACTGTCCCAGGACTTTGTCAGGGCTCCAAAGGGCTGTGACTGCAGATGGCCTCCCTAAACTCCCATAATCACTCATCCGTCTTTTTTATGGCCCGCTACGAAATGTTTCGCTGCGGGGCGAATAATGGACCTCTATATCTATCTATCTATCTATCTATCTATCTATCTATCTATCTATCTATCTATCTATCTATCTATCTAGCTATCTATCTATCTATCTATCTATCTATTGATCGATCGATCTATCTATGTCTCACGTGTTTTGCATAGGTATGTGTCTGTGCGCGTGTGTGCGTGTCATATATATGTGATATATAAGTCATTTACTATTAATTAATTAAACAGTTTATCGGATAATCTGTCGCTCTCCTTCATATGTTTATGTGAGTGAATATATGAATGAGTTCATCTTTATTTCCTTATTTTGTAAAAGAAGAACTAGTTTAATCTTTTTGGCTTTTCACGCCTTTATTGTGCAATCAGAGAGTGACAGGAAAGGGGGAGAGGGAACGGGGATGACACTTTTTAAAAAATATATATTTTCAAGTTTTTGTGTGAATATTTATACTTGAACTCGGAAAATTAAAATAAATAAATAAATAAAGCTGTAAATTTGTCTTGAAAATATAAGGTTTCTTCATTGAACAAACAAAAAATTAAGAAGGTAAAACATTGATCCGGTCATGATTGTTTTTGGTTATGGCTTGTCTTTCTGTTATGGTCTCGCTTTTGGCGGTGAGAGGGTAAGGGAAGAAAAATTTGCTTAAAAGAAAATAGAAGACTTCTTGCTTGTTCTGTGATTCTGTTTTGTTTTTCCAAAAAAAAAAAAACTAACCAACTAACTAACTTTATCTCTCATTAGAGCGTCAATGTCTGAGGGTTGTAAAGAGTGAGTTTGTTGAAAATATAGCTACATAATGTTTCAAGGGGAACGTATATTTAAAGTAAGATATGGCATCTATAAGTTTAATCTTACTGCCTCTATAATTTCACGTTTTGAAAACTGGTCAAATTGTCGTGATTTCTTTCAAAGCCAGTGGAAGACGGTAATGAGCAACTACAGTAGAAACGACCTAAAAACTTGCTTGAAATTATTATTTTTTTTAAAGTTCAAGAAAATTACCTGAAAATTTGTATAGAAGAAGAAAATAACCCTAACCCTAACCCTAGAAAAAGTGCTAAAAAAAATAACAATTATATGACATAAATTGAAATATGTATTTAGGAATTGTAACTAGTCTATAAATGTAATTTTTAGTTTTTTTCTTTTTATCTCAGACATTTTCCCCTAGCTTTATTTAATTAATTTTGTACATCTAATAATTTCTTCTTCTTTTTTTTCTTTCTTTATTAATTATTAATTTTATGTTACAGGTATTTTCAGAAAGCTCCAGTTGTGTCCTGGTGATCAGCAGCTGATCCTCTGTGCTGTGTGTGTGTGTGTGTGTGCGTGTGTGTGTGTGTGTGTGTGTGTGTGTGTGTGTGTGTGTGTGTGTGTGTGTGTGTGTGTGTGTGTGCGCGCGCGTGTGTGTGTAGCTGCGCTCCGGGGTGCCTGGCGCTTTGCTAGTTATAGGTTTTTTTAGAGGTGGCGGGGGGTGCAGGTGTGCTCAGGCCAGGGTGATATCCTCCTCTGTCACTCCTCTGTCTCCTCCACTGTTATCCTGCTGATATACTCTCTCTCTCTCTGTGTGTGTGTGTGTGTGTGTGTGTGTGTGTGTGTGTGTGTGTGTGTGTGCTTTCCGATTTTCCACTTGCAGTGATTTTTTTTGTCGATGAGCGCCATGGCGAGAGTTGATCTTTTGTGTTTCTGAGTGTAATTGGCCTGAAGATTGACGCAGCGCGGATTTATCCAAATTGGCACGAGCACGCCCGGTGATCGCACACGCGGTGCCAATTATGCCGCGTGCGCATATGAGGATAATATCACGTGGAGATAAACATTTGCTTGTTTTTGTGACAAATTATCTAATTTTAGAAAGTAAGTGTTAAGTGGGTCTGCTCTACTTTCTAATTGGACTCCTCCTCTCCGCCGTGCCCTCTAATTACCGCTCCCCGGTATCTGGCTACAGAGAGAGAGAGAGAGAGAGAAAGAGAGAGAGAGAGAGAGAGAGAGAGAAATTGATTGCTTTCCACACAGTAATAACTTGCTACTGGTGGTCACTCGCTGCTGCTTTTGGTGCATCACCGTCCACCGGATGGGTTCGGCTCGTGCCTCGTTGTGCGTCACCGTGGAAAAGTGGCTAGGAGACGCGGGGGGACTGGAAGTGAGAAGTGTCCCTGCAGCCTGCAGCTCGGCGGCCGACATGCGGCTGCAGAATCACCTGTGATCCGAGCTGCAGATTATTTTAACTCTCCTGTTCTGTCTCTGTTCCACTCCTCCTCAGTCTGTGTCCGCTTTCAGTCCTCTTTTTTTAAACTCACCGCAGTCAGGTGTGACCCACTGAGCCGCCATGACCTCTAAGGACGACTCCAAATGCCCAGCGGTGCTGGAGGAGCGGAGGCGCAGTCCTCTGGATCACCTCCCGCCGCCGGCCAACTCCAACAAGCCGCTGACGCCTTTCAGCATCGAGGACATCCTCAACAAGCCGTCTGTGAGGAGAAACTACTCCCTGAGCGGAGCGGCGCACCACATCTCCACCGGAGAGAAGCTGACCTCGGCGGGTCACAGCCTGTCCGGCCGCGCGCTGCTTAGTCAGACCTCCCCGCTGTGCGCGCTGGAGGAGCTGGCCAGCAAAACCTTCAAGGGCCTGGAGGTCAGCGTGCTGCAGGCTGCTGAGGGTAAAAGCTTCTTTTCGTGTCAATTATTAGCACGCCTAGTTGTTACAATAGCGGTTGGACTATTTTATTAAAATAAATAAAACAAATAAAACTGGTTTTAAAATGAAAGAAAAAGAAACTGAAGCTCGCGCGCTTTGGAGAGAAAAACGTACCGGGGTGATTTATTCATTCCTCTTGTTGTTGTTGCTGGTATATTTATTTGTGACTCCAGCATAGTTTTTCAGTTTAATGTGTGTAAAACGGAACTGCAGTAACAGTTGATCTAAATTTAATATATAATTAACCCTTTGAGACCTGCACAATTTGTCTTGTTTTCTTTCAAAAACATTGGGAAGAGAAACAAAAGAAATGACCCTCGAAATAGCAAGAAATAAGTACAAAAAAAAATAAATACAAGGAAGTACCTAAAAATTAGTAATAAAAAAGTTTTTAAATAAAAAACAACAACCAACAAAATCAAGGTAACCAAGACTTGGAAAAGCGCCTAAAAACTGTAGTAATTCTGTACCACAATTTAATTATGTAATCATGATAATAATTCTTAATATATTTTTCCCCAGCTTTTTATATATATATATTTTCCCCTTCGACGTTTTCCGACATTTCTTACTGAGTTGCTCATTGCCTTTCCCCCAGTGTTTTTAAAAGAAAGGGCACCAATTTGCGCAAGGGTCAAAGGTTTCGATACTTGTGAAAGTCGTCTGAAAGAAAAGTTATTTCGCCCCAGAATTTAAAGGGTTAATAAACTGAAAGAGTGAACACGTGAAGAAATGCTTTAGAAAACAATCCGTGAAACGAAAATATAGTCTTAAAACTTATACAGTTATTAACGCAAATGCAAATTATAGGCCTACATCTTTTTTCTTTTATTCAATGTCATTTTTATTTTTAGGACAAATATCTGGTGTAGCAGCATCCTATATAGAATTCCTTTTTGCGTTTTAATTATTTTAATAAGTAACAATTGTCAGCCAGGACAAGTGTAAAAGTTTTATCTTAATTGTATCTTTATTTATTTATTTTTAATCTTTCACTTTATCTATTTATTTTTAATTTCTCGGTTCCTTTTGCTGCTCTTTATTTATGTATCTTTTCGTTATCCGTCTGATGTCTTATTCTTACCGTCTTTTTATTTATCTTAATTTTATCTGACAATTGATCATATTGAGTTGACTGAAAAATCTACTCGTCATTTATTCTACTTAGGCAGAATGTTTGTGGAGCAGCTCTGATTGTTTTGGTGGCTCATTATATTTTTTGGATGCATGTGCATACAGATTTGTTTATTTGGCACCGTATTTCACCTCACTTTGACCGCATTTGTCCCTCTCTCTCAGGCCGAGACGGCCTGACGCTCTTCGGCCAGAGGAACACCCCCAAGAAGCGGCGAAAATCTCGCACTGCGTTCACAAACCACCAGATCTACGAGCTGGAGAAGCGCTTCCTCTATCAGAAGTACCTGAGCCCGGCGGATCGGGACCAGATCGCGCAGCAGCTCGGGCTGACCAACGCGCAGGTTATCACCTGGTTCCAGAACCGGCGGGCCAAGCTCAAGCGGGACTTGGAGGAGATGAAAGCGGACGTAGAGTCTGCCAAAGTCGCGGGCACTGTGGCCTTTGAAAAGCTCTCCAAGCTGGCCGAGCTTGAGAAGTGTGCCGCCGGGGGTATGAGCGGGGGGACTGTTCCCGCGCCGAGCCACACCGAAGCCGACACCGTGTCCACCAGGTCCCACACAGACCCCACTGAGAACCTGGACTCAAGCAGAGCGCACACGTCGCCTCCTTCTCCCGCGTCGTCGTGGTACACAGACCGGCTGAGCAGCAAGTGCTGCTCGGAGGATGAAGATGAGGAGATTGATGTGGATGATTAAAGTGTGTCACTGATCACCGTGTGAAGTGCCAAATAACGCGATGTTTGCAGACAGAAACTCTGGCTTTACGAGGATTTCATCCTTTTACGCACGGACATGCAGCAAACTATCCAGAAACAGAGAGAAGCCATAGGCCCGCTGTGCTCAGAAGACGCGCGACACAGAGACACTCAGAGGGGAAAAGAAACAAAACATGCAGGTGCTTATTCTGGTTACAATCACTAAAATATTTCACCGCATGTTGCATTTGGTTTGATTTCGAAAAGGTTGAAAAGGCTAGAAATCATTTTTATAAACTCAAGCCGACATTTGACAGCTTTTTGATATATGAATTCTTCAAAAACGATAATCACACCGAGAAATGTGTCACTAACAGCTTGTAATAAATCACAGTTTAATATATTTATAATGCTTTGTACAACCGTCAAGTGCCTTCAGAGTGCAGAACGCATCAAACTGTACAAATTGTAATGTAAACAATGTCAAATAAAAAAAGTTTCAAATATCCAGCCTTTCGCACATTTCTATAGTCCAAAGTATAACTATATAATTTATCAATATGTTGTATAATAGAATAATTTGGTCTCATTGTAATTCTTTTTAAACGTCACTTGGCCGTGTCTGTGTTTAGGGGATTTTGGGGCAGAAACAGCGTCTTTTGTCAAATGCATTTACAACAGCAACGTGCCTTCTGACCTCCTACGTGTATTTTAATTTTTCTTTGTGAGAAACACGATCTGGAGCAAAGAGGCCCTCACGAGTGTGCGTGTGTGTGTGTGTGTGTGTGTGTGTGTGTGTGTGTGTGTGTGTGTGTGTGTGTGTGTGTCCGTGTTATGTGTTCCCCGGGGACGGCTCCCCAGCAGCGAGCAATACGGAGACAAGAGTTTGTCCCCTCTGCACCGCTCGGCGTGTCCGCGCGCACAAAGGCCTCCAGAGGAGAGTGTTCACAGGCCATATGGTTTAAGGATTGTCCTCTCAATTACGCGTCACTTTGATGGATCGACTCGACCCGTCTTTTCAGCTCCCTTTTTGTCGCATATAAAGCAAACACACTCTCTGCTCTCCGGCCCGCTGTGTTAAAACACGACTATGAATGTGAATGGAGCTCAGTGGGCTGGTCCGAGCCTCCAAATAATTGACTTGAAGATAACAGAGCTCTCAGTCACACACTTCATCTGCTCTACATTAGCTGTACACACACACACACACACACACACACACACACACACACACACACACATATATATATATATGGTGTATATATATATATATATATATATACACCACAGAATGCTGCAAATTTCTTTTCTGTTCTGATTTTCGATTGGTATGTTGTCCATAATTTCCTTTTTTTTAAAATCAAAAATCCATCTAAGATCTCTTTTACTATAGATAGATAGATAGATAGATAGATACCTGTATATATAAACGATATTTAATAATAGCCTAATAATTATTAGGCTATTGTTAAATATCGTTTTCTGGACATTTCCCCCTTGTCTTGCATATTTTCACTAATTTTCTGCACTTTCACAGCCATTTTTTGTCTAGTTGCTCATAGCATTTTCCCATCTTTTCAAAAGAATTAAAATGCTTTTTTTTCAGGTTTCAGAGGTTTAAATGCTTGTGAAAGGCATCAGAACCCAGCACATTAGGACTTGACCCAGGTACAAAGGGGTTAATGATAATAATCCTTTTCTGCATGAAAGAATCCAAACAGATGAGAAGAAAATATAATAATGGTCCATTCAAACCCTTCAAATACATTCAAGTGATCAGCTTATTTTTAAAATACATTCTCAGCTGATAAAAGGTATAAAACATTATTCTTTGCTATTATACAGATGATAAAATTAAATCATCTGTTCCCTCATAATAATGGTTCCCCCATTAGTATGGTGAGAATCTCTATTTCTTAATTTACAGATGCACAGGCACACAGTAGACTGCATGTGGACAGTGGGGACATTCTATGGCTGTTTTGGCTTTTCATTAGAAAGCACACTGTTGGAAAGCGTGTGTTTCTTTAAAGGGGGAGATGTGGGTCAATAACTGCAGCACACACACACAGACACAGAGAGAGAGAGAGAGAAAGAGAGAGAATCATTTATTCAATCGGCCGGAAAATTGAAGTTTGATGCATGGCCCCCTGCTTAAACAACTGGACCTGACACCACCCCCTCCCTTTCTTCCTGGTGGACCTCTAAACAACTGGCTGCTGCCATCTGGGACCTGCCAACACACTGACAAATATCTTTATATTCAGGAGAAATGTTTAGCACTATTACATCAAGTGCTTTTAAAGCTTGCAGCTATAATGATAATAATAATAATAATAATAATAATAATAATAATAATAATAATAATAATAATAATAATAATGCTGTTGTTGTTGTCATAATTATTTTATATTATTAGATTTTTAGATTTAGATTTATATATTTGTTGTATATGTTAACTGTCACTTATTGTTAAATTATTATCCAATTTTCCATGGTCAATACAGTTTTTTAATTATTATTATTATTATTATTATTATCATCATCATTATAATCATTATTATTGTTTTTGTTGTTGTTGTAAATAATGACAATGATGATAACAATAATTAAAAACAACAATAATAATCATAATATTAATAATATTGTAAAACATTGCTGAATATATGCATTACTAAATAATGGTATTATAGAAAATTGTTTTCAAATTCATTGTCAGTCTCATTTTATATACATACAAGAGACCAAGTGAAAGCAATTAATAATGAATTATATATATATTCAGGATACATTCATTTATACTAAAACTAATACTACCAATAACACCGTTACTTGTACAATATATGAGTAAATAAATTATTATTAGTGCTGTTATTGTTATTATACAATAATTGTAACATACAGTCATTATTATGTATATAGTACTCCATGGTTATAGCAGTTATATCCAAATGGCTATCCAGTGAGCACTGACAGTCCAATTATTGTTACTCTGATCAACATAAGCAACAGCATCCTTCTTTATTCAGAATGAACCCCTGGCCTGTGCTGCCCTGTGCAATGCCCGCTGTGCAACGCAATGCCATCCTGTCCCGTCCTGTCCTGTCCTGTCCTATGCAGTGCTGTGCAGTGATGCCCTGTTCAGTTTATTGCTGTTCTGTGCTGTTCTGTGCTGTTCTTGTGCAGTGCTGTGATGTGCAGTGCAGTGCAGTGCAAACTGCAGTGTGAGCGTGGGACTCTACTGCAGCTCTGACGGAAGACTGTTAAGCAAGCGCCTGTGCTCTGTGTTTTTCTGTGTGTCAGTACGGAGCTGAAGAAATGAGCTGCCTCTGCCGCAGGGCACAGCTTGATTGATCACTAAATAGGGCAGATTTGAAAGTTTTAGTTATAACGTTCCTGTAGAGCCCCTTAACACTTCAAACTTCAATTTTACGGGCTATTGAACTAAGCGTGTCCCTGACAAAATTGATATATGTATTAATTTACTTTAACCGGTGATTAATTACTATCCACAAAGAGAATTATCCCAGACGTTCTCCCCTCCCCCTTTGAATTTGCATATTAATCAAATTCTAGTTGATAATTCAGATGGAGAAATGGATTTAGCAGTGCTGGAAGGCATAACTCATTCTCTCTCTCTGCCGCTACACATACACTCAGTCTCTTGCCCTCCTCCCTGGGGCCTGGGCTCTCTCTCTCCCTGGCTGCTAAGCTGCTTGTCGAGTGTATTAAAATCAGAGATGCAGAACGAGCTCGGCTGGCTATTTGGTGAAAACAGAAATTGCATGTCCACTTTTATGATGTGTTCATGCTGAGCAGGCTCTTCTTAATGTGGCCTGTCAGAGCAGCCTGGGATTTACAGAGGGCAGGCAGGGAGCTGGAGTGTGTGTTCATTAATGTGTGTATGTGTGCATGTGGGTTGATCAGGCCTGTGTATGTACAGTATGGTCTTGTGGGGGACACCTGTGTGTAAATTTAAGTGTATTGATGAATGTAAATGAATGCTTTGGCAGGTGTGAAGAAGGAAAACATAGGATAGCATGGTTAGAGGAGGGCCAAATTATAAGAATGTTGGTGCAAGCAGAAAGCTTCTAATGTGTGCATGCACTCAAATCAACCATGTATGCAAGCAGACATCTACAGGGGATTTACAGGCAGGTAAACTTCTAACTGGTGAAACACTTATAGAGGTGTCCCCCAGGGTTTTCATTTTAGTTCCATTTCCCAAGTTTATATTAACAGTCTAATTTAAAATGTGGACAATTTCAACCCAGCTAGCAAGGAACATTCCCACAACACTGACTAATGTTACCTACAAGTTGTAATAATGTTTTAAAGAAAACATTTTGTCTAATGTTCAAAGATCCTTTTAAGGATGTTTCTCATTTCAAATACTGTTCTTGTGAGTTAAAAGCTGACTAAAATGAATGAGACATGTGATATATTGTGCCGGCTCATCTATCACTACGGCTTTCTTTTACTGCTCATGGACAGAGGTTAGAGGTTGTCTCTTATTACAAATAGTTGGCTTGATGACTCCCCTTCATTTTAAACCCCAGGTTGATAATCTTCACAATCTTCTACAATCCTCATACATCACACCAATTTTAGCTTCACTGCCTTGGCTTCCAGTCTCTTTTAAAATCCATTCTGGAGTGCTTTTAGTCACATACAAGACTGTGAACGATCGGGCACCGGAGTATATAACTGAGTTCCTCACACTGTCAAAACAGGCCCCTCAGGTCTGCTAGTCTTGGCCCTCTTACTATTCCAGAGTCCAAGTTAAAAACTGAAGGTGATCGAGCCCCTTTGAAAACAATCGCTGTGCACACGGATCTGGAAAAAAACTACCAAAAACGCTGTAGTGTACATGCCAGGCCAGTAGGTGGCATTGTGATTTTGTGATGAAACAAAACGCACATGCGCATGTACACTTCCTCCAACAGAGCGGTGAGATGTAAACATTCATAGATGGCTAATGCATCATTTGTATGTGTATGTATTTGTACCTTCATCGAAGTAAAGGTGGATTTAGAAGTTGGTGCATTTAAGTGATGCGTCTCCGCTGATCAAAGTGCTGGTGTGGTAAATCTACACTTTGCTGGAATAGCACTGTTAAATTCAGGATGGTGACTAGCACAAACAGCACTCAGAAGTCCTGCATCGATGTTTTTGTCCACCTACTCGCACATGGCTATGGACTGAGACCGTTATGAACAAAAAAGTCCCCGTTGTCAGAGGAAACTCCGTATTGCCAGTTTACATGACTACGAAAACAGTGGCATTCTCAAAAGTTTGCAATCTGGAATTCGTTTTCAAATCTTTCTGTTTTCAGGCACACAAAACGAAGTATAAATGAACAGCCAAAATGTAACTAGATTGCCGTTTTCTCCCAAAATAATTTCCATACAAACATGGCCTTACTCTTGTTGGGTGTTTCTAATGCACAGTTTGGAAAGAAAGCTTTTACTTGGAGTATCCTCTAAAAAGATTTCAAAGGATGAGAACTGTTCTTTCTGCCTGATTTTTAAGTACGGGTGAATGAATTGGTTGGTACCTGTCATTGTGAGAGGGCATTTTTTAACATTTCTACATGTTACTGTATATCTTTTATGTTTTTCATTGTGGTTATCGTTGTTTGTAATTTTGTCTTATCTAACTGTCTGGGCCATGTCTCCCTAGAAAAAGGCATTGTTGATCTCAACAGGACTTTCCCACTGAACATCAGTGTTCACTTTTTTGGGATGCACTAAATAATTTACATAGTCTTTATAATATCGATGTAGAGTATAGATTGATGTAACAAAAATCTTCTATATTGGGCCCCTTGACTTTTGTGTGCATAATCAGGAAAAAGCTAACTAGTATTAGAATGTGTAATGCACCTTTCATACATGCTCTTCTAGACTGCACATGGGTATGGGTGGATATGGGTGTAATCCGGACACATTGGTGTCTGTTCCTAAGTGTACAGATTTAGGGTATAAATTATGTGTTTCCTATGAAAACCACGAAATAAGTGAATAAAGGAAGAAGAAAAAGAAACTACTGCATCTGAGAAACAAGACTGAAAGAATCTGGATTTATCAACAGGACACAGTATATTTTCATGCACAGTTAAGTGGTGCTACAGTTATAGCTCGCTCAGGCCATTTAATTGGACTACTGTCCTTGTCCCAGTATACAAGTACCAGGGGAGAATTAATTTATTGATGGCAGTATGTCCGCTACACCATACACACACATACCAAACAAGTTAACAAACAGCAACGGGTTGCAGGTGGCAACATGGATAACTTTTTGGTGCTTTACATTTCTATGCTTTACTTTTTACTTCATTTTGTTTGGTTTCTTCTTCTTCTTCTTCTTCTTCTTCTTCTTCTTCTTCTTCTTCTTCTTCTTCTTCTTTTGTTTTTCCCAGCTTTCTTTTACAAATTTATGATGTTCGACTTCCGGTGACCCGGAAGTCGAACATCAGTCTAATCGTCCCATTGTCCATTTTGCTTAGGAAGGTTCTTCACTGAGTGAAATGACCAGGAAGTATCTGAGCAGCTGCCATAATTAGAGATGTTCGAATTCCTATGATACTAAGGAAAGGTGCTTCAGTGCTAACTTAATAATTGTCTTTAGCAAAGGATATACTGGACAATCCTTTACCAAAGGAAAGGAGGTGATCCGTCCGACAATTCTTCATGGCAGTAACATTTAAAGCGATGTGCAGCTTCAATTCTTTGGGGGAATCAACTGTTTTATTACATTAACACATCCACAGTCTGTATGAGCCCAAACACCCTCAAAACATGTGAGCATGAAGCTGTTCACTGAGCTGTGTGCTGGTTCTTATGCTTTTATATACACAGGCTTATAGTCAGATTTTTGCCCTGAATTGCTATACATTTTTTATAAAACATATTTGTAATTATATTATAAACCAACACAGTGAGGATGTGCTTTTGGTAGTCCATCATCTGAACATTGTAGTTTGATTTTTATTTATTGATATAGTTTATTTGATAGGGACAATGCAAGTAAACAGTACAACTTCCATTGCTAGAAACAAGCTGTAGTAACTGATGCCTGACATATAGAGATTATAACTGTTGCTAGTTTCCAACTCCCGTCCCTAGTTAGGCTTTTAGTAAAGAAGAAGAAAAATAAAAAGAAGAAGATATCAAGGTTACATACAACAGAGCAGACCCACGTCAACGACATTACAGAGACGAGGAGAAGTGCAATCAGATTCTTATAACACCGTGGTCATCTTTTCTTTATGAATTCTCCATCACATCTTTCCTTGACCTCTTGACATTTTCTGGAGAGATCAAGGAAAAGTGGTTAGGAAAGGAGATTATTTGGACTTTTCGACTATAACCACAGTATCAATTGCCGTCATACAATTGGGATAAAGCACATGCGCAATGAAATCTGCTCTGCAGTTGCCCAATAAACAGCCAGCAACTGAAGACCAGATTTCACTGCACATGTGCTGCACTACAATAGTGTGATCATCTCTGGAGTCATCTCTGCACCCTCCTTAGTCACCGTGCACAGAGTGATTAAGCACACCTGTTCTCAATCTGCCGATTAGGAGCGGACAGTATAAAAGGACTGGGGCAGTCAAATGAAGGTGCTTTTCAGTCAGTGTGGCAGTGTGGATGCTGTGTATCAGATTCAAGATTGAAGAAAGTTGTTGTGTACTGGACTCCATGATCTTTACTCACTTTTGGAAGGAGGGTGTTTTATTTTTGGTTGCATTATGTATTGTTAAATTTAGTGAATTTTCTTTATTTTAACACCTTACAGCCCGCTTTAATATCACACACGTGTATTGCTCTGCGCACAAAATGCGCTACTTAAAATCAAGCTTTAAAAAAATGTGAGAAATATGATTAGTATATATTTAGTTTATTTTTAGACCAACATCATTCCTAATCATACATATCAAATATTCATACATTTTCAGAAGTTAAACCCTTTAAATACTAGGGTTTTGTCATGATGACACTATGTTTTTAGAGGGGAAAAAAAAGAATTCATTTCAAAATACTACATGTAAAGTACTTTGTTGTCGTTTTTAATCACAACCTGGGATATGTACACCTATATAGTGGATATAGCATGTATTTTCTCCATATGGTAAAAATACATCATCAGGTAGAAAATAGTCAAAATGACTTATTCCGAGACAAAAGTTTAGAATGACACCCAGAAATAATACAATGCATGTTTTTATGCTTTGATGGCTGTGGGATCAAAAATTGCAGGTTGAATGGCTTTCAATGGAGCATTTTTCACACTTAACAGTCTGTAACAATTTTGTTTCCATAGTGTATTTTAGATTTATAGGCTGAGTTGGTAATTCCATAAAAATACACAATATTGCAAAAAATATATGCCACATGCATGAACACAGACAAAATTTTCAAAAAATGAAGAAAGCATGTAAATGTGGCAAGTAGTCCCCGAGGGTTGTTTTTATAATTAAATCACCACTTTTGTTTATTCCCCCACTTCCACTTGCCTTTGTCCTTTTTCATTAATTAATTGTTACTCCCCTCAGCCCCTGAGCCTAAATGACACAACAATGTTTTTTTTTTAATCCAGAAAAAGGCTGCTTTTCTACATTCCTGCAAGAAGTTGCTGTGTTGGAGATACAAAGTTTTCTTCCAACAGAAGCCTTCGTGTTGCTTTGCTAAATGTTTCAAACTGTATCCAGCCCACATGGTGCATGTGTTGGTGTTACTGTTTATGGTTGCCTCGAGACAATCACAGATTGGATCACTTCCTTTATCCTTCTCCACGTCACATGACAGCTGTCCATCCCACTGAATGCCGTTGACTAACAGACTAACACAAACAGATGAGCTGTCCAGTGTGTGTGTGTGTGTGTGTGTGTGTGTGTGTGTGTGTGTGTGATGCTTTCAGTGTGGCAGACTACAGATACATGTGTCATTGTTTATCTGTGGTACAACTAGTCAGTCATCCACAGCACCTGTTCCTCAGCTTATAGAGGGACTGAGAATTCAAGACTCTCAGTCCAGTTCATCTGTCATCATCATATTATTGATGGAATAGCATCATTAGGCAGCAAGGTTGTTTTTTTTTAATATTACAGTGGTACAGAAATAAATGCTGCCTTCAAATGCTCCAATATTCAATATTGTATTTACTGTATTTAGGAGTTATATGCACATGGACAGCCCTCCAAAGTCATAATTATGAGTGGGAAATTAGGAAATTCCAGTGATACTTGAGTTGCTGGTTGCAACTCTTCAGGGCAGCAAAAATGGCAGAAAGTATTGTAAAAGTGTCAACAATTGAGGGGTTAAAAAATTCTGTAGTTCATTATTTTGTTCCTTGTAGCTATCATTTACTTTTAGTAGTTGCACAGTTTAGTATCTGCATATATTAGATGCAGCAAGCAAGCAAACTTTGACCTCTAAAGCATGCCAGGCCAGTATACTAAATAACATTATTTTATAACACAAGTTGCCGACTTGACCTCATAAATGCATAAGCATTGTCAATGAAGAGTGACCTAGATTAAAAATATAATATAAATAAAAATAAAACATTATATAAAAATAGAAATACACACACACACACACACACACACACACACACACACACCATAAATAACTTTCTGTATTAATTTCCAAGACTTTTCACCTCATTGTCATTCAATTTCTCTTTTAATCCCAATAATGGATAATATTATAGTAAGTCTGCTGTCTTTCAATTGTACTAATTATTTAAACAACTATTTCAAAAATGTCCTTGTGCTCCTGATGGGCTATCTGCTACTGCTACTCAAAAGCAGTGGGCCTAGAATCAAACTTTGGGGTATCCCCGTGCCACTGGCATGGAGGGTTGACGTTTTCCCATTGACTCTCATACATTGTACTCTTCCCCTGAAGTATGGGTGACACAAGTGAAACATGAACAGAGAATTGGAATTTGGGAAGTTTGAATACAACACACTGTGGTTAATGAAACCTGAGCAAATCAGCATGATTTCTTTCAAAAACATGGGGAGAAGGCAAAGAGCAATTTAAGAGGAAATGACCAAAAAATAGTAAGAAATATGTTAAAAGTTACCGAAAAAAATCCTGGAAATTAGCACACTAAAAAGAAAAATGTAAAAAAACAAAAACAAACAAGGAAATGGCCTCGAAAAGTGCTTAGAAATAATGTTTCTTTAGCATTATTTTAAATATGTGATTATGATCGTTTTAGATTTTCTAAATCTACAAAATCTTTTATTTTTCAGAATGTTTTACTTACTGCCTTTTTTCACATGTTTGGGAATGAGAACTCAAACCAATTTGTTTGAGGTACATAGGTTTAAATATTTGCGGAAAGTGACAAAGACCAGAAAAGTGCTGTAGATCCATGTTGTCAAGGGTTAACAGCATTGAAAGCCTAAAATGGAAAAAACTTGAAAATGAGCACAAATAACATTAAAAGCTTTTATCATAGTGGCTGAATCATTTAAAACATGTTTCGACCAGTACCAGTCTTTTTGGTGCTTTAAAAAGGTTTTTCAAAATTGACATGTTTCTATAAGGTGTATTTTATAGTTGCAGTTTCAACTTGCACAGTTTGAGGGTTAATGGAAACTGGTGCACTGGCTGTATTCAGATGTATTCAGGGTTTAGTTCACAAGACATCCTACTTTACTCATGTTGTTTTTTTAGCATCTCTTTTCAGTCAGCAGCTTTGAGTGCACAGAAACAACAAACCTTTACATGTCTTGGAAGGACCTGATGGTTTTTGGCCCCTGGTCCAACATGGGAATCCTTTCAGAGCTTGATCCTCATGTGCCACTGTTCGTTTGCCATGTCTCTTGTCCAGAATGAGGAGTAGGAATGTAAGGACAATTAAATTGCCTTAAATCACTTTGACGGAAGGTTAAATAAAAACAGTTCTCGATTGTTGGCTTGACCGCGAGGCTGAACTAAAAATGTATCCATAAAGAAAAAAGGGTATCCTCCCTGCTGATGCTCCTGTTTGACAGACAGCTCAGCTGCAGTCTGCTGATGGCGCTCGGTCTCACTTTCATTTTCACTCATTCTCAGAGAAGTAATGCTGAGGTGACCTGTCTGTTGTTCCTCTACTGGCACCTTGTGGTGGATTAATCATATTACACTTGGTCTGTAAAGTGTGCTTTAATTAACCCTTTAAAATCGGGAGCAAGAGCAGCTTTCTTGTGCTGCTTTCAGACGCCTTTCACAAGCATTTAAACCTTTGAAACTTGCATAAATTGGTTTGATTTTTTTTTTTTTTTAAAGGAGAAACTTATGACAAAAAAGTGGTGTAAAATATCCAGGTCCAGACACTCAGGATGGTTTGAAAAGCACAAAACGACTTTGTTTCAACGGGCTAGAAAGATTTTTTTTTTTTTTTTTTTTTAAAAGGTAAAAAAGGTACAGATAAACTTGATAAAAGACACCCCACACTGCAAGAAATTAGGAACATATGACCTGAAAATTAGCTTTTGAAAAAATAGAGGGAGACATTATTAGAAGTTTATAACAATTTTAAAAATTGGGGACATTGTCCAGAAAACTATATTTCTATTTCTCATTATTATTATTCCAATTTTATCTATATATTCATATTCTTTTTCTTTTATTTTTTGTTACTTTTTATTAACCTTTTTTTCTTTTTGTTCTAAATTTCAGGTAATTTCCTTGTAATTAATACCTTTCCCTTGTTTTTGAAAGAGATCAAGCCAGTTTACTGCAGTTTTAAAGGGTGAAACCCTTCAAGTATGTGTTTTGTAGTTATGACACCCTTCAGACAGTGTACATGACGTGTCTGTAACATAACAGACTATGACTCAATTTCCTGGTTGGCAATCATCATTGAATATTAAGTTTGAAGAAGAGCCACACTGTGTTTTTTGTTATATATTTGAAATATTTTAGATATCATAACAGCTGTGACTCTGCAGTAGGCACAGTGTGCAGATAACCTGCCACCTGGCATTTTCTCGTGTTTTTTTCTTTCCTTTTTTTGGTGTCTCGGTCTCCTCATTTTTTTTTATTTTTGTCTTTTGAACTGAAACTGCTGCTGCTCAGTTAATTTATCTCCCATTCTCAGTTGGAACTTTGGAATATAGATGTTGTACTGCTGTACAACACAAGGGGGCGTGCCCTACCTGTGTATGTTCTTTGAGAGAAGAGCTTCAGGGTCATTTTTCTTCATCATAACTGAAACCTGTGGAAAGTATGTATCCAGTCAACAGCTCTGTGTGTCTGGTCTGCTGCCGACTGGTTTTCCTCCTGGAACTAAAAGAGACATTCAAAACAGTTCACTGAGACAATCACTTTCAATTGCATGCGTTCTACTTTTTCCTATGACACAATTATTAATTATGGTGTGTTTCCTAGAATTATTTTCACTCTTTCCATCTCTACGATAATGGTTACTTCTTACAGCAGTGAAGACAACAAAAAAAACTATAGTAAAACAAAACCTCTCTTCACATTCTGTTGTGGTAGAACAGAGTTAGTTTAAATACAACTGCCAGCGACTGTGGCTTTGCTGAAAACGTTCTTTACAATGATGAATCCCATTCATTACTGGAGGGCAGAGGCAAATCTATGTCACAATAAACATGAGTAGAAAATAGTGCAGAAAATGGCAGTGAGATGTGAAAAGAGCTTAGCTTATCTGGACACTGAGCTTCAAACATTTCATTGTATTACCAAAAATTCAACCACACTTGCACTGTGTCCCAAATCACATACTTCTGGACTTATTCTTGCTATTTTGAGTGCACACCAAGAAGTCTGGAAAAATGCAGTGCACCATGGGTACATGGGTAGATGGTGGACTCTTAACAGAAAATTGAGTGTGACGCTTTGCACCTTTCGTGTGTCACCTTGTTTGTTGTGTTAATTATGTTGTAATTTGGTTGTTAGCACTGGCAAAATGCGACATCATTAACTCAGTAGAAAGTTTAGAGCCAGCCAGTGTGAGCCAGGAGCAGGGCTGCTTGTAGACTGCCTTGAATAGAGGTGCAATAGGAGATGTTGATCACCAACAGTCACTGTTAATATAGGTTAATATGAGTGTTCTTTAGGACTGTAAGCCATAACATGCACTGTTTTATGTTTTTATCTTAAGCTACAGGACCATTTTTTTGTGTTTGAGGACATAAGGCTTATTCTGCCTACACGTGCTCCTATAAATATCAATTATACTGTGTTTATGAGTTACAAGCACATGAACAGCCCTCCAAAGTCATAATTTCAAAAGAAAAATTGGAAAGTTTCAATGATACCTGAGCTTCCGAGTTGTGAAGTTTGCGTGATGTTTCAGGGCAGCCGGAATGACAGAAAGCATGGAAACAGTGTCAATCATTGATGGTAAATATATATATACTGTATATATTTGGTTATTTTTTTCCTAGAAGCTATCATTTACTTTTAGTAGCTGCACATTTTAGTATATGTATCTATTTAAATTCAATGTCTGGTCAATGGAAACTGTTTCATTAATTCACTTATTTAATATCAATTTTTGATCACATGTTAAGTGTAATATGGTTTTAATGTTAACTGCTATTCATGTAGAATGACCTAGATTATGAAAATATAATCCATAAAATATATAAAAATAAAATGATATATAAAAATATAAATAAACTGAAAGCAGCTATAACCTTCTGACGTCATATGAATGCAAGTGTTCATCATTGAAAAATTGAAATTTGAACCTCAAAAGTGTCATTTACTTTAATCAGCTGTAAATATTGATGTTAAGTCGGCCAAACTGTTTTTAAACAGAAACACAGCTGCTGTCATTAGAAATTGACAGACCTTTCAGCCGGTGAGATGCCAGTATTTCAACATGTTTCCCTCTCTGACTGGTCTCATCTTGCTTCCACTCCGTTGACTGAACGGATGACTACACTGCCATTTTCTTTAGTAGCAATTAACCTCTCAAAGTAGAGAATTATTTTTTGGCTACAGAGGCCTGTGTTTAGCATCAGGCAGGGCATTTAAGGGGCATTGCCTCCTCTTTGCCCATGCTTGGAATGGCTCAGCTTTCATAATGTGCCATGAAAGCCAATTCATTTACAATAAATGAATTATTACAAAACAAGAAAAGTGAGCAAATGAGCAGAAAAAAGTAGCATTTATGACAATATTTGTCATATGTTAATGATGATGTTCTACTGAGGTGCAATTCGCCAACCAGAAGAGAATCTGCCAGATCTTGTGACCATCATTTCTGGTGAGAGTGCAAATAGTTGTGTTTGATCTGAGACACTACTCTGTCAAAATGTGTGCATTGTGCAATTAGACATAGTGTACACAGTGTACTGCATATGAGTGTACTCACAGAAATATTTGTTCGAGACACAGCGTTATTCTCACCCAAAGTGAGCTGCTTTAACTTGAAGCCAGCAGATGAAGTCATGTGTTCAAAATGGTTTACCGTTTCGAGATGACCTGATTTCGAAGGCCAAAGTTAGATCCAACCCCAGTTCCCATCATGAGATCTCCCATCAAATTTCTGCAGTGGGTTTTGAAGTTGTGCAGTCAGTCGTGTACAATTTATTTTCATATTATGGTAAATAAAGCAATAATCACTCACCTCCACAGTTTGTCCCATATATTGTTTAAAAATGCAATCATAATATAGGGATTAAAACCTCAATACTTTTGATGACTAAGATTCCTGAAGGCTGACGTTAAAATGAATGCAAACACACGGGCAGATAATAAGACAATGGAACCCTGGGCACAGATATGCAAAGGGACCCAACACCTCTTCTACATCAGAGCAAAACACACAGACTCTGCTGGTTTGGCATCTCTTTGTAGTTGTTATGCATCTTTTTGTGGTTCTGTATCTTTTTGTGGTTGTTGTCATTTGTCTTTTTGAAGTTGTTTGTGTCTCAATGTAGTCCTTTTATGTAATTTTTGGTCATTTTTCTCTTTGTAGTAATTTTGTCTCTCTTTGTAGTTCTTTTGCCCATTTTTATAGTTACTTTGTGCCTCTTTGCAGTTCCTTTGTGGTCATTTGAGTCTCTTCCTGGTTGGTAAATGTTAATTTCAGTGACATTTTGCAAGTGAAGGCTAGAACGCCCTTTGAATCTTTGGGCCCCTGGGTCTGTGCCATGAAGACCTTGTCAGTAATCCATCCATGTGTAAATGAATACCTTTTAAATATATTTTTATTCTGATATCAAAGCAAACTTTCACCCCTTGTGCAACACTGGATATTGTACAACTTAACAGTTCAGAGTAATCAGATGTGATTTATTATATATGAAGTTTTTTTAATTTGTTTTTCATCTTAAATTGTAAAGCCAATTAGGGATAAAAACATTTAAGTCTGACAGACACACTTACCAACAGTTTTGAGGCCTAGAAAAATTATCACATGCATGCTCCTAAGTTCCCTTTATATAATGTCCAATGTATTATTCCTGTCACAAAGTTACTGTATTAACATTTAATGTTAAAAGGCTGGTAATAAATAAATAAATAAATAAATAAATAAATAAATAAACAAATAAATAAATAAATAAATAAATGAAATAAGAGGGAAAAAAAGACATTGGGTCAGTTCAAATGTAAGTAAGTATCACCGTGCACTATTGACATGACGCTTTCCAAAACATTAAGGTTTTCCTTTATGAACAGCCAATGTCCTTCAGTACTAATGCTATTTTGCTATTGGTCATTAGTTGGACATGGAGGACATGTTGCATTAAATTAAGTTTAATTTTAGTAAAAAGAACGTCTTTCCCCACCACAAACACATGAAGGTGCTTTATTACCACACCTCATTGAAATGCAAAGACCTGCAGAGCTAATGCCATGAAAATGTATGTGTGTGCTGCATTTCATTTTTCATCTCGGTAAATTATGCATGTTGATGTATGACCTTTGACAACAAACAGTTTGTTTCTATGACCATGGTAATAATGTGAAATAAAAGCATGTTAATGCATTCATTTAATGTGTTTTCTGGTGAGGAACCTGAAAAGCCTGAAAGTTAATTGTCACTGTTTGTCTTTGAAATAGTGTGTAGCATATAGAAAATTACGCTGTTAAGCTGCTGCAATAATTTGTCCATAATACAACTTCTTTTAATTTCTCTTCCTCTCAAGCATGTTTTTACATGGAGAGGCTGCAAATGTCACTTTAGATATAACTTGAAATTTCAATGTAATGAAGACATAACTTAAAAATTCACATTTTGTTCTCTTGTTCTCTTTGTTATCATTATTGTGGCTGTCAATTTACAGTGATGATCCTAAGATTTTATCATTTTTATTAGCATGTTTTAGCCCAGCAACTGATAAAGTCCTGTTCTCGTTTGAGAAATTCACTCGTATCAATTGTGGAGCATTGTGCTTTGACAGATGGTTTTTGGCATCTAAGATCACATAGCTTGACTCAACCTCTCTTTATGTCTTTCAGCACTGCTTTTCTAAAATGGCAACTGACACATGGAACACATGGAACAATATTTAAAAAAAAAAAAAAAAACATATACCAAGTTATTTACAGCATAACCTGTTGAATTATATCAACCCAGATTCAGACACAATGAAAGATTGCATCTTATAACAAACTGCATCATCATCATCCCAATGAAATCATAGGGGGGCTATGCTGAATAAAGTATTGGAAATTATGGATGTGTTTTTATGTCATTCAAGCTGGCTTTCCCTTGAATACTGTACTATTGTGCAGTAATATCAAATGAAGCTTGACTTGGACATAGAGGTTCATCTTGGGCAGGAATGCTTTGAAAATTCCATGTAATCTGTAAAGGATGGTTTACATGATGGGTCAACTATAAGAAAACCAAGAAATTAGTCAATTGAGCTGACTCTTTTTTTCTAAAATTTCTCAAAAACTGTATAGTAAATCCATAAAAACATTTGATCACTATCAGGGGCACCCTGAATTCAGTAGAAATGTCAGCTAACCTAAGGAAAGGTTTTTATGAATAATGTGCAAAATAATGTAATTTTATTAAATATATCAAATGTGATAACTGCTGAAATACAGGTCTTTTGTCTTCCTTGTCCTCCTTTTTGGGCATTCAAAGCACCCATACTGTAACAACAAGCATCCAGATCAAAGTGGCATCTTCACTGCGTCATTTTATTTATAACTATTAACCATCTAAGACCCACCATTATAACAGTCCCTTTTTCTATATCTTTGTATTTTACTTGATAAAATTGTTGTCGTTGTCATATGTTATTGTTTAAACATAAGGACCATGCTGCTTCATCCCACCATGTGCATTTGTTGACATCACGGTAACAGCATCTAGAGCATAAACAGCTGATGCAGAAGGATACCTAAAAAAAGTAGACACAGAGGCTCACTGACTTAGCGGCACCATGTGACGAGTTGGGATGAGAACGCATCGGTAGTACCCCACAATAACAGCAAGTCGACATGTGGGAGAACTCGGAAATTCATGAAAACTGGAACATTCGACAAGATGATCAGGCACATACTGGACACTTAGATAAGAATAGTTTGTTCATTTTTTGCCCACTTTGTATGAGGCCTTGGTAAAACACTTTTATCCACATCCATTTGCACAATCTGTAAGTCTGAAACAATAAATTTATATGCATTTTTTAATCATTTTGATTCCTTTAGTGATGCAGGATATACAGCATCACTGAAGGCATATGCTTTAATTTACTTTTCCCCACTAAAATCTTTATTGAGTTAGAAAAACATTGCCGCAATGCTGCTCTATAGTCGAAAACCCCATAGGGTACCTTCAAGGTCAAAAATGAATCTGATGCACACCCATCCTCTACCCCTTTACATTCCACATACTACATAGAGGACACATCAGTTACAGCACTGGCTCTGAACATTAAATGTAAATGGTGACATTTAAAGGTGTCCAATATGGATGTAACTATGGGTTTCTCCAAATGAGCACCATTAGCTATCAGCTTCCATCAGGCTATTCTCATGCATTGTTTCCTACAAAAAGTATTGTACTGAAATTCATACATATCCCACGTAATGATGAGCCAGTAATTATGACATAGCTCACATATTTTTCGAAGGCTGCAATCACGTGACTATTGTACAGTAAGGACAGAGGTAAAGAAAGAAGCAGTCCTGAAAGATCTGGTCAGAAGGCAGGTTGGGGTGATGGATGGGTGTTCAAAACCATGCCAACCAAGTCACTGAAAGGTACTAAACCTTACAACTGCATCTTTACGCAACTTTATGTTAGAACCTATCGCCATTTGTGGGGTGCGATGTCATAGCATATCATACCAACTGTTGTGTGTGCATTTTTGAAGGGTATCACACAAACCGTTGTATGAGGATATGTTTCTTCCATGTCCAGACAGTAGTACATTCGCCAGTCAACCCAAACTGCTAACAAACCTAAGTCCTTTGGTTCCACCCACTGAGAACCAGCTTAACTATTAAGATGATTTTCAGCTCTGCCTCCACAAAAAGCTCATCCAACTACAGACTCATGTCAGAAAAATGCCAAATTGACTGCTTAGCAACAACCACAGTGCCAAATGTTTCATCAACATAAAATGATTTTTAGATCGTTGTGGTGTCTTCTTTCCTCTTTTCCAATGTGTATGAGGAACCAGGGAGTTCCTGTCTCATGTTT
Organism: Plectropomus leopardus; assembly: GCF_026936395.1. NCBI lineage: Eukaryota > Metazoa > Chordata > Actinopteri > Perciformes > Serranidae > Plectropomus > Plectropomus leopardus. The sequence continues at coordinate 32,807,022 of NC_142188.1, read as the reverse complement.
TTTACTGTCCACTCCACCAACAGCAAGCTAGATGTATGTACTCCTCTTACACTTAAAGTGGTGTTTATGTGGAGCTCTTGTGTGTGGTTGCTGTGCTGTAAACTCAGCTCAGCCTGCAGTCTGATTTACTCTGCTTTAATCCAAACCATCCAGTCTGACTCAGGAACACTATTTACTCACACTGTGAAGCCCGTAACCATGGAAGTATGGGAGACATAGCAGAGGTAAGGGGAGTAGGAGGGGGCAGACAATGTGTGTGTGTGTGTGTGTTTGGGGAAAGGGGGTGCTGAAAACAGAAGAACAGAAAGAGGGAGAAGGTTTTTGCTCACATGTGTATGCATGTCTGTGGTGTGTGTGTGTGTGTGTGTGTGTGTGTGTGTGTGTGTGTGTGTGTGTGTGTGCACGCGTGCATGTGCGTGTGTGTGTGAGTCAGTGCATATGCAGTGGTACCTGTGCTCTGTCTCAATCTGTCAGCTGCTCTGACACTGAGATCTATCTTGCAGCAGTGGGCAGGAGAGAGGGAAACTGAACAGTAATTAAACCTCTTGGTGGATGGTGTGTGTGTGTGTGTGTGTGTGTGTGTGTGTGTGTGTGTGTGTGTGTGTGTGTCTGTCCATATGAATGTGCATGCATCTGTGTCTTAACTTGTGTGCAGATGTGTTTAGGTGCAAACTCATCCCACCATGTGTTGTATGCAGGTTTAGGTGTGTGTGTGTGTGTGTGTATCCCAATATGTGTTTGCAAGTTCACCTTTGCCTGGTTTTGTTAGTCACAGTGTACAGAGTGTGTGTGTGTGTGTGTGTGTGTATTCATGTATCTTTGTGTGTATTCGTTTGTATTTGCAATAGTCTCTGCATGTGTTTCCCAACATGAGTGTCCACGCATGCACAACATAGTGTGTATACATTAAGTCTCCCACCATGTGTTGTATGCAGGTTTAGGTGTGTGTGTGTGTGTGTGTGTGCGTGTGTGTGTGTGCAGGCAAGTGTGTGTGTTTGACACTTTTATTGCCAGCGGATAGAAGCAATATCTCGTCTACAAGGCCAGACGCGTGTGACAAAATGGTGTCTTAATTTCCTTCAGGGAGCTGTGACTCTCTCCATCAACCGCACATCAGCGCTAAACTCAATCACCCAGCAGGCTGAGCGACGGGTCCCGGCCGAGCTCCACATTTCCATTAGCCTAATGTTTATTTACGGCTGAAACCCAGAGCAGCCTTTACGTTATTGTGAACTGATCCCATTTCATCCCGTCTGACTGTAATGAAGTCAGGAGTGGGTTAAGCTGAGGAGTGGAGCAGTGTTTGCTGTAAGCCATGTCAAGAGGCTCACTGCTGGAATTTGTTTAGGTTTCATTAAGGATTAAGACGAGTCACTTCAGGCTCCAGATGCAGGATCAGGACTGCAGCACACACCTCAAACAAGTATGCAGAACAAGCTAAGCGTTAAACTGGACATCAAGGTTTCCTGTAATTTTATTTTTTTTTTTTTTATTATTTTCCATCTTTCCAACAAGAACTGTAATTCATTAACATATCATTATACAAAGGTTTGTATGATATCCTACAAATTGGCCCCCCACAATTGATGTTAAGTATGACATAAGTAAAGTAAAGTTGTGGCAAGGTTTAGGAAAGGAAAAACTGCAATGACATACTTTAAAATGTAAAGAAATTCTGTAAAAACTCATATGGCTCTGAACACCAGTCTCCTGGGGAAAGTCCTGTGTTTTGTGATTCATCCAACATCCATCAATACATTGTTCATGTCATTGCAGCCTTCCAAAATACAAGTTTTATACACCATTTACTGGCTCATGATTATGTGGGATATATACAAATTTTGGTGCACTATTTTTCATAGGCAAACATACAAAATGTGCATGAGAACAGCCTGAAAACATTCAGGTTAAAATGTCAATATACATGCAAGTTTGCATGCAAAACATTTTAATTGCAAATCATGGGGAAAAGAGTGAATTTGAGTTGAAAAGAACTCAGAAAACATATCACATATCAATGTCCAATCTTTATACATTTTTAGAAAACTCCAGAGGAGGGATCCTGTTAGTGTCCTAAATCTGTTGCATAAGGGATCTACCACTGGCTAAACCTTAGCCAATTTTTTTGGAAAGATCTTTTGGAAAGGCATTGGAAGACTTGTGGAATTAAGAATGAATGTACTCTTCTTCAAAGCAACCTATTTAATAGTTGAAATACTTCTATAAATGCTATGTTTTCATCCAAATGCTGCTCACATTTTCATGGAATTTTTGAACATAAAATAATTATGCTAAGAAGATTACATCCTTAAGAGAGCCAGCAATTCTTCTGTAACTCTGGTAATATACAATTGTGAATATGGTGCATCTATATTATTTCAATGATCTTCTTTTTCTGTCCACACACTCTATTTGTATGTATGTATGTATGTTTGTCGTTTTTTCATTTGCTTTTAAGGTTACATGCAGATTGGTACTTGATTCATAACAGTTGGTGGCAGCAATACACCAATCCTGTGGTGCAAACATAAAAAGAAGAAGCAAACTCAAATAAAATCCAATGATTTCACTCAGCCCATCATAGGAGCCTTCCTTAGCAGCAACCTCTTAGGCTGAAAAATTAAGCCAATTTGGAAGTACCAAAAACTGCAGTTCCTCTAATAGCCACCTAAGGTTGATTTCAAAACAGAGTCAATCCCCATATATGCTAAAATGCCCAAATTTACAGCAGAAAAAAACGTCACCCTGTTCTCAATCCAAACTCATCACATACCGCTGCTTTTACAGTGCTTTCAACTTACTATCCCGATGCCTAAAGGCACCATTTGTGTGCACATGATACGCCCTTGGATGATATGAGTTGAGAACACGGCCAAACAGATGGCTGGACAGCACCTGCCGCATCAGTATGATACATGGACAGGCGGCGTAATTTGACAACATGGGCAGACAGAACCTTTCCCATGCGCATGATTCGCCACAGAATGGCGTCAGGTTGAAACGCTGCTGGTAGTGGGGCATCTGTAGTTTATGAGGGAGTCTGGTGTTAGTTAACCTTCTAGTATCAGTTGCCATGTGCTTGTGTTGTCAAAACATAACCATGTGCAGCGTAATCCCATCATTTTGTTGCATTTGTTGATCACGGTAGCGGCATCGTTTATCATCAAGAGCAAACGTGCACATAATATGTAGATGCAGAAGTCCGCTGCAAAGCAGTAACATGTGATGAATATTGAGTATGGAATAGGAACATGTTGAACATGTTTACAGTCTGGTGCAAAATCTGGCTTTGGTCTCAGTAGCTAATTTTAACATTCCTAAAAATTGTACAGGGTGAAGAATATTTTTATAATTCGCCTGTTAACATTTTATGAAGGCCCAAAACAGGGCTGCTTGAGTGACAGATTGTCTGCCTGCAAGGTATTGCAACAGTCTCCACCCTATTGTCCAAATATGGTCACTTCTGGCTCCAAAAAACGTCTGGCAACAGCCAAAGAGTTGAACGTATCCATTATTTCTACAGTCTAAGGGTGCGTACCCACCAAACGCGATTAAAAATGATCGCGCCTCAAGATTACATACAAAGTCAATGCAAAGACGCGATTTGACGCCTCATTTTGCCGGGCGACGCGATGGACGCGATTGTGCGGCGCGTTGGACGCGATTGCGCAACGCTCGAGTTGAAATAATTGAACTTTTGCGGCGTCGTCGCGTGAAGACGCGCCGCGACAGCCTATCAGCGTTGAGATCGTCATCGACGTGCTGACGTATGGACGTCCTGGTGTTCCCTCACAAAATCTAATCAAACCGCCAGAAACAATGGAGGAGCAGCTTATCGTCGCCGTCACCGCTCACCCAGAGCTGTACGACAGTTCCTGTCCCTTGTTGCAGGAGACGGTGGAACTCGCCGAGCTCACGCCGCCTCCGTAGGGTAGCATGCACCCAGAACCGACGTCGGCGCCTAGCCCGCAGACGATGCTGGGAACTTCTCCAGAGCAGGTGCAGTGCAGCGATCGTCAACGAGAGAATGAAATGGCGGAAGAAATGTTGTTGTGTGGGCGGGCTCAACGCGCGGCGCGATTTCGTCGCGCGTCGAGTCCCATTTTGGGGTTTTTGTACAAGCGTCAAAACTGGAGCGTCCGGCGCGACGCGATTTCATTTGAGGCGCGATGAAATAATTTTCATCGCGTTTGGTGGGTACGCACGGTAACGGCGTGTACCCACCAAACGTGATGAAAAATGATCGCACCTCAAGATTACATACAAAGTCAATGCAAAGACGCGATTTGACGCGTCATTTTGCCGGGCGACGTGATGGACGCGATTGCGCGGCACGTTGGACGCATTGGACGCGAAATTCGCGTCGCGTCCAACGGCTCGCGTCCAACGCTCGAGTTGAAATAATTGAACTTTTGCGGCGTCGTCGCGTGAAGACGCGCCGCGACAGCCTATCAGCGTTGAGATCGTCATCGACGTGCTGACTTATGGACGTCCTGGTGTTCCCGCAGACGACGCTGGGAACTTCTCCAGAGCAGGTACAGTGCAGCGATCGTGGTTATCTCAGGCATGGTCAACGAGAGAATGAAATGGCGGATGAAATGTTGTTGTTTGGGCGGGCTTGTTGTTTGGCCCAAAATGGGACTCGACGCGCGACGAAATCGCGCCACGCGTCGAGTCCCATTTTGGGGTTTTCTCTGACGTCAAAACTGGGCGTCGGTGACAGCGATTTCATTTGAGGCGCGATGAAATAATTTTCATCGCGTTTGGTGGGTACGCAGGGTAAGAGAATTATGAACAAATATACCAAAATATTCACCAACCCCAAATGTAAAAACATTTTTTATATTGCTAATTAAAAACATGGGATTAGAGAAGTCAGAGAAGTTTATTTGATTTAAATGTCACATTACAGTCTGTTCATGTTGAGGTCTTCTTATGGATAACCTGTGTAGTACAGATCAATTCCACAATAAATATGTAATCAATCAAAGTGCTTCACATCAGAACTCTCACTGGACCTGATCTGACTGTGAACAAAAAGACCTGAAATATCTGCTTCATGCAGCACTATAACCTGACTGATAGCAGACCACACACACACACACACACACACACGGACCTCATCTCCCATCCCCGTCTTGCCTCCACCTGGTTCATCAGCTGTGTGTGTGTGTGCGTGTGTGTGTAGGCTGTAGGTGGGCGGCTGTGCATAGCCGCGGCCAGCTTTGAGAGGGTAATCCATCTCCATCACTTAAATGATTATCCCCATTAATCTGCTGTAAAGTAATAAAGTAAACACCATTCCCTTCACCTCCTCCGCTCCTCTTCCTCCTCCGCCTCTGCTCTGGATGGAGGTTCATTAAGTCTTTAGTACATTAATACGTCTTCATGTCCCCCTACCGTTCCTATCACCTGGTGCTTGGGGCCCTTTGAGGCCTCAATAGAGATTCTCTCTCTTTCTCTCTGTCTCTGTGCATGAAAAGGGGAGAGGGGAATTAAGCGGCTGGTGTGTGTATGTGTGTGTGTGTGAGAGAGACAGAGAGAGTGTGACTGTGTGTGGGTGAGTGTACTGTGTGTCTGAGTGTGTGTTGACATGAGAGAGATAGAGTCAGTGTGTGTGTGTGTGTGTGTGTGTGTGTGTGTGTCTGTGTGTGAGTGAGTGTCACTGAGTTGAGGTGATGAGCTCAGTGGATTTAATTTTGCGATGTGGGACTCAGATGGCCCCGGCGGTCGCCACGGTAATTTGCCTGATCAGGTTAGAGAATCGTTGCTGTTGGTGATCAATCATCCAGGTTGTCACAGCGACTGGGGGCCCGGTCGGCATGGAGCCACTTGTAATTGGCGCTAGATTGATGTAGCCATGTTTCCCTAGCATGTCGAACAAAAGTTTGGTCAATTAAAGGTTGTTAAATTTACAACCCGTCCCTCCAACACACACACATGCACACAACAACTTAAACCTGTTTGTGTGTGTGTGTACGTGTATGTATGAGAGAGAGAGCACAAGAGAGTGGTGTGATGGGACAGTAAGACAGAGGGAGGTCTGGTCTATTTTAAACTCTGACACTGTTTATGTTGTTGAGTGTTGCCGTGCTGTCTCTACTTATTACTGACTCAAACATCTCATAATTCTATCACACACACAGGTTTATGCCTTACATTAATCTTAGAGGCTCAGCTCTACATAATTACTTCACAAAGTGGTCATTAGCAGACTTTCTTTACCAAAAGTCATACCACATACATATATACATACATATTTTCCAAAGGGTGTTTATTTTAGTAATAAAGCTTTTTCAGCTTAAGAGGAGCCACATGCATACAAGCCAGTGTCATCTGCAGAAAAATGTATAACATAAGTTTGTGGTAGAGTGATAATAATGTTTAGGTAGCTTGTAAATAGTAAAGGACCAAGCTCAGATCCATGTGGAACACCCTTATAGTATATTCCAAAGGGAGACTGTTTTGAGACCATCGGTAAAGATTGCCTTTTTTCCATTGAAAATGTTTCCTCTATACTGCTGGTACCTTGATGTTAAATTAAATCTACGCATAATGCAAGAAGTGATAGAAGGACCACTAAAACGTAACACGGCAGATAGACGTGACATTTAGATGTTGTATTTATCAGCTGCAACAACATCAACAATGACTCATGTGTCTTCACCTCATGGGAGTGTCATCATGGCAAAATATGGTCCTGTTTATCATATTCAAATCATATTCATCTCGATTCTTCTTATACACTGTATCTGCAGTATTGCTCCTTGTCCTGTTATCCAGTGATCGATGATATGTGCGAATAACCAACATGTGTTGAATTTTGTAATTTATACATAGATAGGGCACCTTGCATCATGCACTTTATACCATACCAATTACAATGAGTTTTTGTATTGTTTTCTTAATTTCTTTCTTTGCTTTCCTTTTTTGTTTTTTATTTCTATTATCTGTTACCTGGCAAGGGACTATGCATGTAAATTAGCAGTCCTGCTAACTCTGGCATATTTACATTTTTATTTTATACTGATGTTCATCAATATGCTGTGTCCCTTTTAGAGAAGCCATTTTCTCCAGGGGGTTATGTGTCTGTTACCTTTTGTTAGCACAATGCCATCACAACCATGTAAAATGCAATAACGAAAGATGGGTGTGGTATGCAGCAAAGGGGCTAGAAGTCAGGGTAATCGTTGTGTCATGGCTGTAGTGATCCCATCCATAGTCTTTAGTTTAAGTTTGCACTTGTCTATTGAACAAAACAAGAAGGTTTTAAACAGATCTTTATTCCCTTAGATCCCCTTGGAACTCCTTCCAAGGAGCCCTGGCTCTTTCTGGTCATCACTATGGTAATGTCTGTCAGTGAAATAAAAAGGAACACAGCGGCCATGGTTTTGGAACATACCTTCCAGGTCAAGGTCAAGGGTTAGAAGCCATCATAACTCCTAGATGAGTGTGTTTCTCCTGCTTCCTGGGGATGGTCGGAAGCTCCTGACAGCCTGCCTCTCAGGCCTGTCACACTCAGAGATATTTATGAGCTGGAAAGCAAAGACTTTGCACACTGTTACCCAAACTGATGTTGGAAGAATACATAATAGGGCTACATGTGATGTGGCCCCTAACTCTGCTCCTATGGGCCCAAGCTTCAGTATTAACCTGCACTAAATCAGAAAACCAGTGGTCAATAGCTTACTAGTGGTGGGATGGTGAGCAATGATTTAAAACAGTGGTTCTTTACTGTTTTTTGGCCAATGTATTCTGTGTAATTTCCTTATATTTTGTGGTTACTGGCAGCATTATTACATAACGCTGTCCATAAGCGTTTCATTTGAACGTGACCAGATCCATCCAGCTGTGTTCTCAAGTGACACCCCTCTGTGTGCGCATTCCAGTTGGACGCAGAAGGTGGCTTTTGGCATCACGCTTGTATGCCAAAAGCACTGACAGAATGGTGCTATTTGACGAGTTCAGGGTGAGAACATGCTTAGAAGTCTTGGATATAAGGGGTCATATTGCTTCTCTTGTTCTACTTGTTTGTTTGTTGACACTTTTTTAAATTGTTATGCAATAACAAGTACTCAGAGTACATTTTAACCGTTCTTCTTTTTGTTCTACTTTTTACTTTTGCTTGAATACATTTTCCACATAAGTGCTTGTACTTGGGTACAATATTCTGGTACTTTCTCCACCTCCGAATATAGTGTGTATCTTAATATATGAATCTACACAGTCCAGTGGAAGCTTTTCGGAGGCAAGCGCCAGGTGTGGATGAGATTCGCCCTGAAATGCTGAAGGCTCTGGACATTGTTGGGCTGTCTTGGTTGAGACGCCTTTTCAGTGTCACATGGAGGTTGGGTACAGTGCCTGTGGAGTGGGAGACCGGGGTGGTGGTTCCCATTTTTTAAAAATGTGACCAGAAAGTGTGCTGCAGTTATAGGGGTATCACACTGCTTAGCCCTCCCTAGAAAGTTTACTCCAGGGTGCTGGAAAGGAGGCTCTGACCGATCGTTGAGCCTAGGATTCAGAAGGAACAATGTGGATTCTGTCCTGGTCGTGGAATACTGGACCAGCTCTTTACCCTTGCAAGGCTGCTGGAGGAGGCGTGGGAGTTTGCCTATCCGGTGACTGTGTCCCTCAGGGAGTCCTGTGGGGGATGCTGCGGGTGTATGGGGTACCGGGGTCACTTCTGCGAGCCATTCAGTCCCTGTATAACCAAAGTGAGAGCTGTGTTCACATACTCAGCGTGTAGCTAAATGTGTTCCCAGTTGGTTATGGCCTCCACTAAAGTTGCCCCATGTCTCCAATCCTGTTCGTGATTTTCATGGACAGGATCTCAAGGTGCAGCTGGGGGGAGGAAGGGGTCTGTTTTGGGGACCTCAGAATTGCATCTCTGCTTTTTGCAGATGATGTGGTTCTGTTGGCTTCATCACACCACAACCTTCAGCATGCACTGGGGCAGTTGGCGGTTGAGTGTGAAGCGGCCAGGATGAGAGTCAGCACCTCCAAATCTGAAGCCTTGGTTCTCTGCCAGAAAACAATGGACTGTCCCCTCTGGACGAAGCGAAGGAGTTCAAGTATCTCGGGGTCTTGTTCACGAGTGAGGGTAGTACGGAGCATGAGATGGACAGGCAGTTTGGTCCAGCATCTGCAGTAATGCAGGCGCTCCACCGGACCATTGTGGTGAAGAGGGAGTTGAGCCGGAAGGCGAAGCTCTCAATTTACTAGTCCATCTATGTTCCATTCCTCACCTATGGTCATGAGCCCTGGGTAGTGACCGAAAGAATGAGAGCACGGACGGCTGGGCTCATCCTTAGAGATAGGGTGAGGAGCTCAGACATTCGGAAGGAGCTCGGAGTAGAGCAGCTGCTCCTTTGTGTCGAAAGGGGTCCCAGGCGCCTCCCACTGGAGGCGCCGAGGACACGCTGGAGGGGTTACATATCCCGTCTGGCCTGGGAAAGCTTTGTGGTCCCCCAGTAAAAGTCCCCCAGGAAAGCGTTGCTGGGCAGAGGGACGTCTGGATAAGCAGAAGAAAATGGATGGATGGATGGACGGATAGATGGATAGACAGTCCAGTGGGTCTACCCTCTCTCCCCACCTACTTTTGCCTGAAGTACTTGACATTCTGCAAAAATTTTTAGTTCCACAGAGATGACCATATTATAGCAACTGGACAGAATCAAAGCATCTCAGCTGAAAAAACATTGCGCCTCCAAAGCGCTCTCAAGTGCTCCCAGCGCCTCGCAAACCTTTCAGTTTGGAAAAAAAAACACTGGCGGACACAGGGCATTAAACACACCTTTGTGAGATGATTTATACAGTTTGATGGCCAGCAGCAAGGAATTTGTGCTGCTTGCCGGAACGCTTTGGGGATATGAGTTTTTGGCTGAAGATGCTCGTCTTCTTCCCAGCCAGCATGTCATAGAGTCCAAAGTTCTTGGAAGCAACACACACTGTATTGATAATAATGCTTCTATTTTTGTGGGAAAATGTGAGTTTTGGTAAAATGTGTCGTGAGACACTTTGGACAATTTTGTAAATGCACATGGTAATTAAGTTTGCACTTAAAGAAATATGAATTAATACCTGAAAAAAAGCAAATGTTTTTCAGGAGGAGTGACACAAACAACAGTGTGTCAATCCAAACACACAGACACACACACACACACAGGGAGCTGCTCAGTAACTTTATCTGGCTGCTGGATGGCAGTGTTGTGTCTAACAGCAGTCTGTTTACTGGTTTGTTGCTCCTCTCAGGTCCACTTGGCCTCTGATCTTGGCTGACCTGAGATCTGCTTGTTTTTGCTCGGGACAGTCCATTAAGCCAATTAGACCTGACCTTTGACATGTGGAAAACAAGCGAGTGGGACAGAGGGGAAAAAACATTAATTCATTAACACACACACACACACACACACACACACACACACACACAGTTGTCTCTCTCGCTCTGTTTCAGCTCTCACCTTCTAATCTGTGTGTTTCTTCTGTCAATCTTTGCCTTTATCACGTCACATGTTATGAGGCTTCATTTTGCTGTCAAAATCATTAACACACACATACACACACACAAACACAAAATCAAACCAGCACAGGCATGGCAGAATGAGTTTGCACCTAAATACATCGGCACACAAATAAAGAAATAGATGCACAAACACATTTCTATGGACAGAAATACACACATACATACACACACACCACCACAAATTTCTGGCCATTTTCCCTCATTTTTGATCAAATCTATAAATCCCCAATAGCTTATTTTCAGATCTTTTCTGTGTTGTATTTAATTAATTATTTTATTTTTATATTTATTTGTATTTTTTTCAGTTTGCAGTTTGCAGGGCATTTCTTGCCAGGCTGCTTATTACATTTTTTCCTGTTTTTGACAGAAATCAAACCTATTTTCTCAGTTTTTTAAAGGTTTAAATATCAGTTAAAGGCATCTGAATGCAACATAAGAAAACTGATGTCAATCCAGGTGTCATATGGGTTAATCACTGTCTTCTTTGGTTTTCCTCTCTCTGCACTGCTGCAAGACACACACACACAGACACTTCCCCACAAACAGTTTGGGTGTAATGTTTGCCATTTTGCAAAGAGCTGAACTGGGTTCAGTGTCCCGTGCTGCTCATTAAGCAATGTAGCCCACTAATGCAACACACACTGTTTAAGGTGAAACCATAGAAACCACAACAGTCCACACAAGACAATGGAAAAACAGTGACTGCTACACTTGACTTCGTCAGCATGATTGCAAATTAATGAAGTGACAGAGAGGGTCTTGGCTGGACTCAGACAGATCTGTTAAAATGTTTTGGAGAGGAGAGGAGAGCGCATGGAGAACAATGGAGGTAGAAGGAAAGGAGAAAAGGGAAAAGCCAAAATATAATACAATATGTATGCCACAAAGAGAGAGGGAGAAAAAAGAGAGAGGAGCAGAGGAGTAGATGGAGGAGGAGGCCCAGGATCAGTAGCTGCAGCTCCTCCCTCCTTCAGTGAGGCTGAGGAGACGCCACAGCTCGATGTGGATCTGAGCATGTCATTAAGGCAGGAACACACACCCCTGGGGCTGCACAGGCACCAGCCAGTCTGATTTTCAAGTGTGTGTTTGTGTGTGTGTGTGTGTGTGTGTGTGTGTGTGTGTGTGTGTGTGTGTGTGTGTGTGTGTATGTGTGTGTGTGTGTGTGCCTGCGTGCATGCCTGTATGCCTGTATGCGTGCGTGTGTGTTATTGTTGATTTTCCATGTTTATTCATAATTGTTCAGAAATTATTTGAAGATTATGTATTTGAGTTTCTTTTCAGTTTAATAATATTAACACTTGTATTATCTATTATTTACAAACATTAAAATATAAACGTAACCACATCAAGTTTATATTTCCACCAACATTAGCATGTGCGCAAAGATTTTTTAAACCTGGATAACCCCATTAAAAACAGAACACAGACTCCTTTGCCATTGCGAGTGGAACAGACCTGTGTACATGGCTTTGCAGCAGACAAGTAAACCTTTCTATGTGTGGGTTTTTTTGTGTTCTTTTGGTGTGTCACATTCAGTGTGACAGAACAGGTTGGAAAACAGGTAAACAGTAGCATGTACAGAGGTCTGTGACAACTTTACAGTTGTTAGCTCTCTTTATGTCTCTCTTAATTCTTCAGTCTCGCTTTCAAACTCTGTGCAGACTAATTTGGTTTGATGTTTTATTGCTGTTTAGGTCAAGTTGGACAGTTTTTAGTGATGGCCCATCACTGTATTTTTGCTGGTTAAGAAACTGATGAACACGTTCACCTGGGCGTTGTTTGTCCGTCAATGCCAGCCAGAGCCAGATCCGATAAATACCCATGTCTACTGCAGAGTCATCTAACCACGTCCAGTTCACAGTGAACTGTGTGTGTGTGTGCTGCACACAGGTACAGTCATTATGTCTAATACATTATATCTAATACATCTTCATTCTGCATTATGGGATGTATTTTCCTGTGTGTCTGTGCAGCAATACTTCTGGAATAAATCAAACCCAGTCTCTCGTATAAATACTAATCTGTGATGTGTTTTATACACGTAGCAGAACATTCAGCCCTGTTCTCTATTCCTGGTGTTCACACACAAACGCTCTGCCACACCCCTCAGTGTATTCTATTGGCCCCAAAGGCACCCTTAGGTGTGTTTATTAGATGCACCACACTTTCAACTACCTCCAATTTACACCCATCTGCAGTCATACATGATGCTGAGAGCAAATGAACAAATAAAAACAGTCTTTAAATGGTGTGCAGAAGAGAAGGGGGATGGACCAAACAAAACAATGCTTTCACCCAGGAGACCACCATTTGTGTCCTTTGTAAAACCAATGTTAGCAGTGCTTTAACATGGCGCTGTGGCCTGAGAGGTTGAGCTGATCCAGAGGTCACTGATCGGAAGATCAGCGAGTCAATCCCCAGCTCCTCCAGTCTGCATATTGATGAATCCTTGGGCAAGACTAAACCCCCAAATTACCATTATAGTGTAAGTACGTGTGAATGTACATCTGTATGGTAACTTCGGCCACCAGTGTGTGAATGGGTGAGTGAATGGGTGAATGTAACGATACTAGAAGAAAGACTAGAACAGGTCACACAAACCACACAATACATACGTTTTTTGGCTATAACTCAAGAATTTATTGACTAATTATGACAAAATTTCACATAAATGTCTACTAAGGTATAATGATGAAGTGCATCCAAAAAGGTCAACGGTTAGCTTCATTATGACATGATAATGTTCTACAACACTCTTCTGGCCATTACGCCACATCATTACTCAGGAACAGAAGGGGAGACATTTGTTCAGATACTGAATTGATGCGTGTGATGCGGCCATGTTTTCACAGACATGGATGTAAACCGTAAGAGCAACATAACTGTTGTGCGGAGGCAACAGTAAGGTGGTAATTCTAGTTTTGGCCTATAATAATAATCATAATAATTATGATCATTTCATAGCAAACTCTGTCACCTTGCAAAGAACAATAATTTAAAAAAAAAAAAAAGAAAGAAAACACTCATCATGATGCAAAATACATCCACAAATTTCATTTAAAAGTGATGCTGTCAGATACAGACCATAATAACTGTGAGCAGGACCTGCAGCAGTTGCAGAGCAGTGACGGCTTTTGGAGTCCAGCAGGATGATTCCATCTGTCCTGCGGGAGGCAACATCTCCCAGCTGCTCTTACTGGATGGATGACTGAGAAATGGAAACCAGAATAGTTACCGCTCATCCCATCCAATCTGACACAGACTGCAGGAAGCGTGCACTCGACCCGCAGGGCCTCAGAACAGGATGGAGGCACCCACAATGCACCGGGAGGATGGTGGGGGTTGTCGGGGCCTCAGGGTGCTGACAGGGGCTACCGCTCCACCAGACACAGTCCACCTGTTGTATATGCGTTTGTATGTGTGTGTGTGTGTGTGGAAGGTATTAAGATATAAATCCAAAAGCTGGTTTTCTTGAGTGATTTCTGTTGCTTCAGTGAAGAGCGGTCGCTTCATGAACCCTGAGTGAAAACAGTTTGTGCTGTCTTATAAATTGCTCTTAATCTGTATTCAGATTCAGTGTCTCACTGCTCATTATCTCCATGTAAATGTACAAGCATAAAGTTACGACTGTAAAATGAGATTTATTTTTGTGAAGTTTTATTTTATTTAGCAGATAATCTTATTTTATTCTCTGTTTTATTTAGACAACTAAGTTAAGTTCATTTCTGCTAAATTCATACATTATGTTGTTTTATTTTCCTCCTGCTTTGAGTAAAGAATAAGGAACTATTTAATGTGGTGCACCTTCCCTTTAATGGCAAGGATGGTTAAAATTCCAAAGTGATATGACAGATGCGTGTGTGTTCATCTGAGATGAGCTGTTGCGCTGTTAATGAAGCGGACATTAAAAATGTGACAGAGAAAAGACGACGTTGTCCACGTGCTGTTCTTACCCACAGCCCTCAGGTAATTCAACCTTTAAAGGCTGGAAGAAGGCAGCCATACACAATCTTTCTGTTGATACTTACACATTGTTTAAATTTCAGCCAAAATCTCCAAAAAAATGTTTAAGTACATTGAATTTTACAGATCCACTTGTTGCTTCAACTATGAACTTCCTTACTGCTACTTCATAGTACCTGTGCACGTACCTTTTGTATTTGCCTGACTTTGGTGTTATGTTGTTGCCGGGTTCACAGACCTCATCAAGTGAGTGCAAGCGGACTTTCATCACCTGTGTGCACATTAGAACAATAAGCAGCTAACTTATCTATACCATATACTATATATATACTGTATACTATATATACCACTGCATTACATTTGACCTTTAACATCGACACAGTGTTTTTTGTGTTTTTTAGGAGTTTTCTGTCTTCAGTAGGAGCCACTGGGCTTGCAGCTGAGAGTCTCAGGTCACATCTACAGAACAAAACAACCACTGTACACACAAGCATTTTTGCATAATTTCATAATTAAGCATCTTTCCCACTGGCTAAGATTAGCGCATTGACCTGGCTATTGTATTTCCATCACTGCAGATTGGAGCTAAATGTAGCATTAGTTTCATGTTTTAAAACAAAAATGTATCAGTGTGAATATGCAACACGTTCTCATTCCAACTTGTCACATGGTGCCACTCTGTCACTGACCTTCTGCGTCTTCTTACAGTGTTTTAGGTATCCTTCTGCATCAGCTGTTTACACTCTTGGATGTCGTTTCCATGGCGTCAACAAATGCACATGGTGGAATGATGCTGCATGGTCCTTGTTTTTACACAGCAGCACATGGCAACCAATGCAGACCATCATGATGGTTAGGATTAGGCAACAAAGTTACAGATGGTTAGGTTTAGGAGAGGAGGGACATGATAGGATGTAGAAAAAAACACACACACATCCACACAGGAGGCAAACTCCCGCACAAAAGTAGGTTGTATGTCGGAACCATTCCTCCTCCCAACCACCTGCCCTATGAGCAGTGCAAGTGCAGCCATCTGTGCACAGTGCATGTGGAAAAGCCCAATGCCTTACAGCCATTCGCCAGTGTACAATAACAATGCCACCGGTTTTGTCCGACCACATTGTCATCTGACGCCGTCCATGCATGTTGCATGTGGACGCAAAAGGTGGCTTTTGGTGTCACAGTCATACTCCAAAAGCACTGATAGAGTGCCGCTATTTGATGAGTTCAGAATGAGAATGATTTGTACCTGACACTGTCCTTCAGTGTTTTATGCACACACACACGGTGCCATCTGGCCGTCCTCCAGCATATACTAACGCCACTGGTTCTGTCCAAGCATGTTCTCATCTGATGCCATCCAGCCATGCTCTGGAAGGCTGCTTTTGGTATTATGTTCGTACATGGAAAGCACCGACAGAGGAGCACTTTTTGACAAGTTCCGAGTGAAAACAGGCTGGAATGTGAGATTTTTTGACATTAAGAAAAATGTAAAATTGAGTAAGAGCAGGACAGGACTGCAGAGGTATGGAGTGGTTATATTGTCTGTCTTTGACTCACCATACAAACCCATTAGTGCTATGATGACCTTTATGACCATTATGATGATGCAACTTTAACCAGACAATTAAATGAGAAAGACTTACATGACATTTATCACTGTCTGCTCTGGACAGAACAACCAGCATTTACCACCACATGTCTGCTGTCAGTGTCCCACTATGAGGACATGGTGACAACACACTAGTAAACATACCATTAGAGAGATCATTTTATACTCCATATGATATATGAAAACACTTGAGAAGGCCAGCTTGGCTCTCAGTGTAAATGTTGTAGTAATTATCACGGTGGCATTTGCACACAGTCACATTAGAGTGACGGCTGTGTGATAGATTGTGTTTGGTCTAAAGGGGGACGTTTCACATGGGCTCCAGTGAAGGACTGCAGTATCACCGCTCTGTTGTTGTGTCTATGACTTCAGCTCTGATGACACATGTTGCTCTAATTTGTTACCACAGAGGCAACAGTGAACACAGCTGACAGACTGGGTGCTGATAATCATATTGTATCACTGAAAGTGCCAATGTTGGAGTATTTGACCATTTTTAATGCATTTACACACTTTAAATCTCACTGTAACCCATCCAGGTAGAGTTATTATGGGGTTGGAGATGTAATAAGTTCTTGCTATTGCCATCTAATTTTTGATAATGCTCTGTATCTTTATTTATTTCAACAGGAGACTTTGCTCATGTCGTAACTTTCATTATTTATAAGGTGGTTGTCATGTCCAGCCAGTCATAATGTGTCAGTCAGTGTGTTTGAGATGAAACACCTCAGATAGCTTTTGTACAATTATAACATGTACTTTGTGTCTTGTATATAGGAAAACAAACAAAATAATTCAGGTTTACAGAGAGTCAAGAGCTGTAACGTCATAATGTTTAGCTTTTCATTTTGGCATTACATAAAACAAATCAAAATAATCATGTTTGTGCCCAGGTCTCTGTCATTGCAACCAAACAGTCACAGCAGAGCAGAGATTTGCACAAAGATAACACCTTCACAGCTTCAAAAGATGTTAGTAACCTTTAAGCCTGTTGACAACCAGTTCAAATACCCCTGCTTTTCAGTAGATCTCGACTTCAGGTACTGCAATATGTTCTGATCCCAACTCGTCACATGTTGCAGCTTCACAGTGGACTTCCGGTTCTACATATTACGGTATCCTTCTGTGTATGCTGTTTATGTTCTGAAATGGCGCTACCGTGATGTCAACAAAGGCCCACAATGGGATGACGCAGCATGTGGTAATGTTTGGACAACTAAAGCACATGCAACCAACATAAGGACATCAACAAACACACATGCTGGCATGGATGGTTAGGATTAGGCAAAAGAGGTACATGGTAAGGTGTAGGAAAAAAAGCATCACATTCAGACGGGAACCGAACACTAGACTTCAGCATGAAAGCCTGGGGTTTGTTGGACCCATCCACCACCCCTCCCACCTGCCATATAGGCCCCTTTACACTCCTCATGTAATGGTGTTACTGGTAGCTTTTCAACCTGACACTGCCCTTCCACGTTTCATGCGTACGCAGCAGGTGCAATCCGGCCATCTGCCATCATATAACAACACCTTGAACAGTTTTGTCCACCTGACGACATCCAGCAGCATTTAATGCCCGCGTCAAAGGAGCTGTCAGTATTACATAATGACAATATTGTACAAGTTTGGAATGAGAATGGGATGGATACTGATGCACAGAGGGACCCTTCACAGCGATATGATACACACCGGGCAGCGGTGAGGTTTATGATGTGATGCTGCTGGTATTTACTCTGGTTTAAAGAGCCAGAAAGTCCCTTCAGGGTGGATGAGAAACTGCAGACTTTCACTGCAAGCCAGCTGTTTTTTCTTCATATGAACCTAAAAGTCAGTGGTCAAAGTTATTTTATTAACAATGTGGTTATGCTAGTATGTGTAGCATGCTATGCTCATGTAATGTGACTTATGTCACATGACATGTTACAGGATGTGACAAAACCTTAGTACCAACCATACTTATTTTATTTATTGAAGAAATAGTCTCCTATGATTTTTATTTGTAATGATGTTATTTTTGTTAGGGTGTGTGTCCATTGTCTGATCCTCCCTTGCCAGTGTGTGTGTGTTATTTGTCTAAAGCTGAGCGAAATCATGGATGGCACGCTGATCATCCACACACCTGCAGTTCATCACTCACCTGCTGCTGATCATGCAATCAAGCAAACGCCACTGCTGCAGGATAAAAGGAGTGGCTTATTCCTCCACTCTCCTCCAGATCTGTTATCTACCAGTGATCTTTGGGATCCTGTCACCAGCTCACCTCCATCCTTACCTGTTTGCCCCTGACTCCATTCAGCTCGTCCTGTCCCTAGTTCCTTCGTCTTTCTGGAAACCCCAGGACCACTTACCTGGATTTCTCCCTTCTCCTTCAAAGAGCTCTCAGCCCCATTTCAGCTCACCTGAATGCTGTCCTGGAAATCTTGCCTCACAAGGAAACCCTGCAACACAGAAAACCCCTGCTCTGAAGACTCTGGACTTCTCGCTGCCCCACAACCCAGCCAAGCCCCTGTCCCCCTCCAGAACCTCAAAGACTAAGTCGGTTTTTATTAAGTTTAAAAAATAACCTCTTGTTGCAAATAACCTGTTGTTTTCATGTCTCTGTCTGCCATGTTTGCCACATTCATTTTACTATTTTAGTATTTTAGTAATTTGACTGACTGATGATGATGCAGATGGGTTTTCATTGAAAGAAAAGATGAGTTATATTGGTGTCATGTTTTCTGTGTTCATGAGAAGAGTACATATGAACACTCCCCTTTTCTGGTATTCATGACCTTGTTTATTGAACTGTTCTGAGAGCTCTGATTTCAAGACTTTGTTTACACAAGTTTACATATGCTGTAAAGATGAGTTTACAGTTCCATACAAATGCTGCATAAGCTACGTTTGCCGTGTTGCTGCAACTGAACTGCTGGTCACAGTATTGAAACTTCATTTAATGTTGATTATCTGGTAGCTTGCCAAACATTGTTAGGCAGATAGGGGTATGACATTTAAAAAAGGTCCGCTGATACTGAACCAGGGATGTTGCTGTTACATGGGTGACACCTTAACCATGTGGCCACCAGGACAGCCAGAGATACTGTAACATTTTAAAAATTTCAGTCATCTTTTTCCCATTAACCAGATATTTCTATTCTCATATTGCTTACTTGCTTTTTGGCAGGATGCTTGTTACAGCAACACTCTCCATGTTGCATAAATACAGTAAAATAAAACTCAGAGTAGGACTTACAGTAATAGACCCACTGACCAACAACTTACCAAACTTTTCCCTTATAAGGCCTCTTGTCCCTCAGGTTCAGGGCTGTTGACCTCTTGAGGAGAATGAATTGAGAGTGCTGATGGGAGGAATGGGGAGGACACTGGGAATGCTTGATGCTTGGCCTGCACTTTCACAGCGGAAGATGAAACTTTTGATGAAGAAATCTCTTGTCTCTGTGATCTCTTAACAGGGGATCACAGATGGTTGCTGTGTGAATTTCCAAAGAGGAAGATCCATGTTGGCATCCATCAGTCAAACTGACTGAACTCTAAATGTGGATTCCCTGACAAATGCCCTGAGAGAGTTCACGGACGCCTAAAAGGGAGCCATTATGCTCCTCTGATGTGTCCCCACATAACATGGACAATGCATTTGTTTCCATCAGCAAGTTCCACTGAAATAACCTTAATTCTCCCTCATGCAGAGAGCCATTCATTGTTAACAAAGACAAAAACGCAAACACACTCTTCATCTGTTGTCTTGGTGAATTCAGTATAATGTATACTTTCACTGCACTGCTTCCATCAGTGCAGCCTCAGTCATATCATACTCAGCACTTAGCTGCTTTCACTTTCGTCTCTCCGACAGAAATGTTGTTTTCATTTACCAAATTATTCCACTTTTTACTTTTTTGGTTTCCTGATTCAGGACCCGCTTTAATATCACACATGCTCTGCGCACAAACACTTTTCAAAATCAAGCTTTAAAAAAATATTATACATTAATATTATTTTCTACTTTCACTAAATTAATTTTCAACCAACATCAGTCCTACAATCAGAATTGTAACCCTTTAAATTTAAGGTTTTTGTCATGATGCCACTATGTTTTTAGATGTGCCCCCTTTAATTTACTTAAAAACATTAAATAATTCTGCTTTATGTTTTTAATGTTCAGGATATTTTGTAATTACAGTATTTTTACTGTGTGTGGGTGTGTGGGTGGGAGTGTGTGTGTGTGTGTGTGTGTGTGTGTGTGTGTGTGTGTGTGTGTTGTTGTTGTTGTTTATGTACAGTCAACTCTCATTCTAAAAACAATCTTTTTCCCTCCTGGTTTATCAGTTTTGCAAATTAAGGACACATATAGATTTATTTATGGGCTATTTATGGGCGTTTGTTGATCTACTTAACATATGCAAAGCTTTTCTTGTAGGTGTAGCTTGTGTAGCTGCTTTACATTTAATAATAATTATTATATGTTCAACTTACCATTTGAAAAACTCTCCTTTTAAGTTTCACCCATGCAGTTTTTAACCATTCTCACTGAATCAGTGCTTCACTGCTTTCACATATTTTGGTGAGCTTTGTCTGCTCTCGCTTTCTCTTTCACTCGCTCTATCTCTTTCACTCTCTGTCTCTTCATTTGCTGACTGGCTTCCATCAATCACCTGAAAATGGGATTTTCTGGAAGTCCTTGACGTTCAGATGATAAGTGCACTGATAGGGAGCTGTCAGTCACACCACGGGAAGGAAAACAGCAGCCGTGTGCCTCAGAGAAGACTTGTCATAGTCCCAGCATTTTCCACAGGAGACAGTGAAAGTGAAAGACATTAGCCAAACAGAGACATGATCAGTCATTTCTGAAATCATATTTAAACAAGTGACCCACTTTCATTTTCCTATAAAGCCCTCTGCTGCCAGGAGAGGAAACCACAAAGGTGTAAGAATGTTTTCTCTCTCCTTTATTTATTTTTTTTTAATGTCAGCTCAGATAGAGATGCAAAAGCATTACATAGGCCATCAGGAGCTATAGTCCCTCAAGTAAACTCATTCATCAGAGTTATGACGGGGCAAGCTGCATGAGTGCAGGCTTGAGTGAAATCACACTGTCCTTTTCCCTGAATTCATCCACTGTTATGTTCTTGAGCCAAAATTGGTTTTAACACAAGGAACATAAAACATTCATCAACTAAAGTGAGAGAGAGAGAGAGAGTGATCTGTATGATACAATTATATGTAAAATTCAGCGACTGCATAAAGACTGTATAATGGATGTAGCTATTGTGACATCACCCACTGGTTTGTTGACAGCCGTTTTGAAGCCTTGAGTTTGTTGAGGGAACTCCGCTGTGCATCATCAAATGCTCACAGCAGAATCAACCCTTCACAGCAGTGTGTACTGTCTGGCTTTTGTTTCAGTTTATACCCTAACCCTAACCGTTACCATTGCCTGAAAATGCAAACTTTTAAAATCTGGTTCCAGAGAGTAATCTTTGGAAAACGTCCACCCCTTCTGTCGCCGTACAAACTGATAATGTGTTTATCCTGTGAGAACAGTGACGTCATGGCCGCACGGCATGGGCATTACGTTTCAAACAAATAGCCATTCATGAGTAGGAGGAGAACGACAACAATGGCAGACTACTGAGCTTTGTTCGTGCTGCTGACTCTGATGAGTTTATTAATGTTTCTCCAGCAAAATGAAGATTTGTTGCACCACTACGGCGAAGACCCCTTTATGCACAGGCGTGTGGTCATCTTCTATGGTGTGTCATTACAAAGTTACACAGCCAACTACTGGCCTGGCATGCACACTACAGCATTTTCGGTTGTTTTTGCAGATCCATGTACATGAGAATCGTTCTCACAATGTTATCATATGTGGATTTGTTTTTACATGCAAAGGAAAGGCTTTTCCATTTGAAGTAGGGCTGTTCTCGTCCAAAACGTGGCCTTAATTAACCTAAAATCCAAGGTTTACCCAAAGTAAACTGAAATTTGCTTGTTCCATCTTGACATGGTTGGTCTCCTTTGAAAGGTGATTTTGATTGTTTTTTCCCCAACATTTCAATCACTGTACGTGCCTTGTTTCAACAGAGAAATAAATGGTTTTTTTCTGATTTTTTTTTTCATGTAAAAAAGATGCTGCAGATGAATAGAGTGGGGAGATATTAGCTGGAAAATACAATGGGGCCATAACTAGCCAGCCTGTGCTCATCTTGTAGTTGTCAAATTCTCCTGATTTTTCAGAACTTTCAGTGTAAGACCCTGATGCCAAAAGCCACTTTTGGCATCCAAATGATACACCGCTGTATGGTGTCAGCTGAGAACTCGGGTGGACAGAACCGTATGTGTTATTATTAAACGCTGGCAGATAGCCAGCCAGCACCTTTCATGTGTGCATGATATGCAGCAGCACGGTGTCAGATTGAAACACTGCTGGTAGAAAAGTAATATAAGGAGGTGGGCAGGAGGGACAAATCGGACTTTCATGCAGGAGTCCAGTGTGTTCTTCCACTTCCCATCTGAACCATCATTCCCATCTGGGGTGGCTGTGGCTCTTGTCATCCTCTTATTGAAAGGTCAGCATGTCCAGTCAACATGTCGAATATCCTTACGAATATCATTCTGCAAAAAAACCTTTGTATTTCTTAGTGTTGAAACAAGGCATGTACAGTGATTCTGACTGTTGGGGAAAAAACAATCAGCGTCACCTTTCAAAGGAGACCAAGCATGTCAAAATGGAACAAGAGCAAATTTCAGTTTACTTTGGGTAGCAGCATTCAAGAACATCAACAGCAGGAGAAGGATACCTCAGGTGTAATATGTAGACATGGGATGAGACGACACACATAGTCCAAAGTCCAAATTCAACCCTTAGAAAAACAATTTGTGGAATTATTTTTCTGGACTTCCAGTGGCGCCATGTGGCGGGAGTCATTGTAAAAATTTGCTCTTGCATTAACCAACTTAAACAATATGGCGAACAAAGAAAGTTACGAGTCCTCGACAGATATACAACCAGAAATGATGCCTGTTAGTGGCGAGCTGGACGTGGCGATACTAGAGGAGATCTGCAAACTGGGACAAGAACATGCAGAAGCGGCAAATAACAACAAAGAGGCTCTGGCGAGACTAGAGACTAACATGAAAGAACTCATGGTAAGAACAGCTTCATTGGAGCAACAAATGGTCGATATGGAAGAAATGCTGAGAGACAAGGAAGACAGGACCACGCGCCTGGAGAGGTCGGTGTCCTCCTTACTTCACCGTGAGGCCAAGTTAACTACTAAATGTGAAGACTTGGAGTCAAGGTCAAGGCATATCAATATACGGTTACACAGTATTCCAGAGGGATCCAAAAATAAGGACATGTTGAGCTTTATGACTGATTTCATCCATTCATCACTGAAACTTTGGGGATATGGGGATACACATCGAGGAACAAGGGACTGAGAGATGTCAGAGGGAGATGGTGGAGGGCAGTTGGACCACAGTGACAGGAAGTGATACAGGAAGAAGAAGGGACAACTTATCAAAAACCTTTGTTAGTTGCAGATGCACTTAGTGTTTGAACCCCAGGGAGATCTCTTTGGATATGGGGACTTTGGGAGTCATTTTTTCTTGTTATTGTACTTGTCCTTTTCACCCTGTATCTTTTGGCAAAGTTGTTTTGATTTATATGAGGTACAGAGCTGAGAGATTCCAACTTAAATGAACAGGTTAAATGTGGTGTCTTATAGAGTGGTGAAGTCCCGGTTCCCTTGTCCAAAAGTCTATGGGTTTTTTGAATGGGTTTTCAGTAAAATGCACTAAATAATGTCTGTGGTTAATACAGGCTAAAGATATTTAGACATTTTGTTCTGCAACATAAAATATGTCAGCTTAAACCCGATTTTTGAACTTTTAAGGTTTTACTCATCTTAAAAAAGGTGGATGCTAACAAGGGATAAATGGGACTACAGTGTTTGTCATTAAACCTACTTGTCCGCCGTTACAGCTTTACAGACTCGCATTCGAACTTGTACATTTATCTGTTTATAATATGTTTTGATCATGTTTTAACGTGTTTTTACAGTGTTTGCAGTTGTGGCGTTTAATACGTGTGACTGTGATATAGTTTGTGTATAGTCTAACAGTAGCTTTTTGCTTCTAGCGATATAATTTATGCTTCAAAACACACAAAAGTGG
This sequence comes from Plectropomus leopardus, assembly GCF_026936395.1. NCBI lineage: Eukaryota > Metazoa > Chordata > Actinopteri > Perciformes > Serranidae > Plectropomus > Plectropomus leopardus. Next base: position 32,782,747 of record NC_142188.1, on the reverse strand, counting down.
TGTTCATCTGTGAAGATTATCACACTGAACAAAACTTGTAAGTCTAATAAACTTGAACATGTTCATCATAGAGTTTATTTTTGGCAATAACCGATTTTCTACTTACTTCCTGGTTGACCTGCAAAAATACATCATCCCTTCGCCACTCTATAATATCCTTGGTTTAAATCATCCTATTAAGAGGAAGAAGATACTGAGCCAACTGAAAAAACTCCAGTGTTCAATTGCTTCAATGCAAGAGACACACTTAGCTGAGGGTGAGTGCAAAAAAACACTCAGGCAGACCAGTGCATGGATCTATTATAAATCTGGATACAGCCTTGGGGGCGGGGCCGCAATAATTCCAATGAGAGCTGCTCAGTGGCACATTAAGCAGAGAAAACTCTTTTTCCGGGTTTAGAAAAGTGTAAAATACCCGGATCTACTGGCCCATAGAGCATGCGTGGAAGTGATTAACGACAGCCGAGTGTACCCGAGCACTGACTCCGACTCACTGGCTCACTCACACAAGTTACCCAAATCAAGTGCTTGAAGCAAACAGCGCTCATTCATGAGCATTCCTTTCATAGTAGCTTAGCTTATTAGCAACATTAGCTAATCGGCAATATAACGACAACGGTGCTGTTGGTTTTAATATTTACATGATAATCAGATAATGGTATATTTATCTCTCTCTCTCTCTCTACACACACACACACACAAATATACATAAAACTTATCAGGGAATCGTATCGTAATCATGACCGGAGTGTTGTGCCCAGAAAATATAATAAAAGGTGCCTTGTAATATTGTCCCGTGTATTAATACACAGCTCAACTTTAAGTAAATACTACATTCAGTACCTTTTAGTAATTGTCACTAGGGCTCCGCACTGCTCACTGGTAACCAGTTGTTTGAATACAGACCGTAGACCGTATATACGGTCTCTGATACAGACATGGTAAGACGTCCATATTACAGGCTTTACAGCCAACAGTGTGTGGATGTGTTGTAAAATGGTAGACATGATGAATTATTATTCAAAAATATCCATTACTACAGCCGGCACAAAGCCTGTGCTGTGTCAGGGACTCCAAGAGTTACAGTCCCGCGGGTACTATGCGCTTTCATTTTTATGTCTGAAGAAATACCGAATTGCATATCTTGATTCGGAAAATGGTGCATTTTACACCTTTAGGACTTAATGTTTTTAATAATGGCTATTAAAAAATGCGTTTTGAAAAGTCAACATGTCTCAAAAAAAATTATCCAGTGATTTAAGGAGATCTCTTTCCCAATGTTAAGCAAATGGGAAAAGTCTTTCTGGGCCAGTGTGCATCACGTGACGCTGTAGTTCCACTTTCGGCCACTATGTAAATTTTGCTTCAGAGGGTGGCACTTCCTGGGGACCTGGACCTGTGGGGAAGGGAGGGGGAGGAGCACTTGTGCAGAGGGAGGAGAGGAGGAGGGGAGGAGAGGGAGCGGCCTGAGCATGGAGCAATGTGCCCATATTAGAGACATCCTTCTCAGTATGACGAGAGACTGAGTTGTGTTTAGAAAAAGCGGAACAAAAGGCTCGCGTTCACAGGCATCCAAAACTGCCCACAGGGATTTCTCCCACATATGCTTATCATAGTATCTGAAACTTTGGCATTCTTTAACATGACCATCCAACACTGTAACAGGATTAATAGGTTGAAAAAGCAGGAAAAGCATAATATGTCTTCTTTAAGCTAGCCAACACACAGAAAGCCTGGTTCTGTTTAATTTGCTTGTCACTCTGTGTCCAGACTGTAAATGGTGCAGTCTTTTCCCTTAGATTCATGTATATTGAGTTCCAGTGGGTGACCCTCTGTTGGCCTGTTCAACTGTGGTTGCTGCTCATAACAACGACCCAGGTCTTGTTTTGGTTCACCCCAGACCAGACTTTTAAGGCGCATCACCAGCTTTTCACCATGACAGACCAGACACCAAGAGACACAAACAGTTAATGATAAAGCACTTGTAAATTGTATGCAGTGAGAATGGGTGTTTTAGAGCGTATTACTTGCTCTGTTAAGGATTGTTTCACACTTTGAAGGCCAGGAAATCAACTGCAAAGGCCTCAACAGCATCTACTCCCAAAGCATCTCAAAGTGTTTGAGACAAAACAAGGAGGATTCAGCTCCTCACATTTCTCACTGATGTGACACATAAGAAAGGTGACGTGTAATGGCCTGCAGCAGACAACCAAAACAGCCTGTTTCCCTGACAACCTGTACTCTTGCGTATGTAGGTCCACAACGTGACCATTTGTGTGTGAATGTGTGTGTGTGTGTGTGTGTGTGTGTGTGTGTGTGTGTGTGTGTGTGTGTGTGTGTGTGTGTGTGTTTCCTCCTGGAGTCCACACAGAGCAGGTTCCCCTTCGATGCCATTTTCCTGTGTTCCTAAACAAACAGGATGATCAGTCACTTATCTCTGTGTCTCAGCACCTCAAACTGTTATTTCAGACCTGACACACACATTCTTTATTAACTTGTGTCAGTCTCAACCGGACTTTGAGCTCCAGGTTCCCTCTCTGTTCTGCGGGGATCCAACACCCTGGAAAGGTACACATCAGCCAGGATCACACTGCGTTTATGAAGATGGGACAAACCAGCTCTCATACAGTTGACTTCAGCTTTACAAACTCATGGGAAAAAATGATCTGATAATAATGATTACACCTGTCCATTTTAGCAATATGAACACATTTTAAAGTCAATTTACAAATAACAGGTACAGATCTCCATGATAACCCTCACAACATCTACTTATACTAAGACTTGCTTACTGTTACAGTCTGCACACAATTGACAGAAAAAAATACTAAAAGGCACAAAAGCAACAAGTGTTAATGTTGTTAAAATATGTTAGTGTTCATGCAACAAGTAGCTGCTTCACAAAAAACAGAAACTTCACTAGCCTTTTATCTAATTATGCTTCCCTTACTCACTCCTAGTCTTCCAGCCCTGTGAGTGCACCTCTAGAGTGGGTTGTTGGCAAAGTGGATGGGTCTCGCAAACAACTGACCTTCATGCAGGAGTCTGGAGTTTGCATTCCATTTGGATGTGAGTGTTTTTTCTACACCTTATCATGTGCCTCTTTTACCTAAACCTAACCATCCTTGACTTTGCTGCCTAATTCTAACCATCGTGATTCTAACCTTCGCATCGGGTCTCATGTGCCACTGTGTAAGAATAAGGACAGCGCTGCGTCATCTCACCATGACGTCATCCCACCATGTGTTGACATCACTGTAACAGCTTTACATTGAAAGCACTGACAGAGTGTCGCTATTTGATGAGTACAGAGTGATAACATGCTGATACATCAATGCATCAACATATTTTTGATAAAGTTTCACACATACATACTGTGGAACTCACAGTATTTAAAAACTATTTGAGCCACAAATTATTAAAATATCCTTCATTAAAGCCTTTTGCACAATTTCACATTTTGTTTTTATTTCTCACAGTCTGGACCTTATTTTCATTCTTTTATCTCTCACTCCATTCAGTTACCATAACAGTTAATGCATTAACTTCAGCACTGAGATCTGCTGACATCACATGCACAAATACAATTACCTAAATCAAGTGATGCTGCACTGACCAAAAGCCTTCCTCAATTGTAGCTGTGTGTTTAAGACTGCTGGACAGTAACAGTAGGCCATCATTAGAAATCTTTACACTTAAGAACCTAGCTGTAGTAGGCAGTCGTGATTCAAACATTTATTTGTGTCTAATGACTGACGGTTACATTACACCTCCACCAAGTCCCCAGACCCTAATTTGGCCAGAGGTTAGAGAGCGCTCATCTTGCATCCAGAGGAAAAGCTAATGGAGCCGGCGCCAGAGAGGTCGAGGTCAAGGGTCAAGGACTCAGGTAGACAACACACTGCCCCACCCACACAAACACACATGCATGCACTCACACACACAGTCTCATTCCTTCAAAAAAAGAGGGGGAAACAAAGACGAAGCAGGAGCTTCAGGCTGCAAGTCCACAGAGAGAGAGTACACAATTCATACAAATATGCACGTCACCATTCGGTGGTTTAACCCTTAGGGACTGTTTGATGCATTTTACGCACTTTTCATTCTTTATTTTTGATCATTTTGACTCTGTTCCTGCATATGGTATACATTTTTTGGCATGTATTTTTATTTAATCTGTGAATTTCCAGCTCAGCTCCTACAATAAGTCTAAAATACACTGGAAACTAAATTGTTACATTCATACTGTTAAGTGCAAAAAATGTGCCATGGGAAATTTTGTGACTTTAAGGTGATTTTGTCTTTTTTGATCATTTTGTGTTTCGTTGTAGTTTTTTGTTACTTTTTGTTTATTTTGCCCCTTTTTTCTTTAGTTGTTTTGTGACTTTTGTGGTCTGTTTGTGTCTCTCCAAGTTAATTTCTACTGGGGATGGGTGGGAAATTTTGTGAATTTTTAGGTGATTTTGTGTCTTAGGGTCATTTTGTGTCTCTTTTTGGTTGTTTTGTCCCTTTTGTAGTTATTTTGTGTCATTTTGTTTCTCTTTAAAGTAGTTATGTGGGGGGGGCGGTTGTGTCTGTTTTGGTTGTTTTGTGTCACTTTGTAGTTATTTAGTGTCTCTTCGTAGTCATTTTGTGTTTCTTATTGGGGAGGTTCACCTTTTTGTAGTTATTTTGTGTTTCTTTGAGGTCATTTTGTATCTTTTAGGATCGTTTACCGTGTCTTTGTAGTAGTGTTGTGTCTGTGTGTGTGTGTGTGTGTTTTGCCCCATCTGTAGTTTAGTGTGTCTCTTTGCATTTTCTTCCTCTCAGTTGTCTTCTTTGTCTCTCCTGGTTGCTAGTGTTTATTTGATTGACACTTTGCAGGTGAAGGCTAGGGGGCCTCTGACACTTGGGCCCCTGGGTCTGTGTCCAGTAGGCCTGTTCAGTAAAGGCAGATAACATTGATAGTCATTATGTAAGGCAGTGACATCCTTGGTCTTTTATTTTGGAGGAGTCACCCACCACCTCTCCTTAATGGGTGCAAGACAAATAAACTTTGCTGGGGTTTTGCATCTCTATGTAGTCTTTATGCATCTTTTTGTCATTTTGTGTGTCTTTGTAGTGAGGTTTGTGGTTGTTTTTTTTTTTGGTAGTCCTTTGGGCCTCTTTTTTGGGTCTCATTTAGTTAATGTAACTGTAATTACTTTGTAAAATGTTGAAACTGTGATGTTTACTCAGACATGAAACTGATGTGTGTTTAACTGCCATCAGATTAATAAATATAATAATAAGTACAGGACTCCAGAGTTTAGTCTGAGTCTGTGACTGTGCAGCTGGCAGCCTCAGCCTATGGGATCCTCCAGCCTGAGGAGTGTTTGCTGCTGCCTGAAGGGGCCACAGATCAATACATGTCTCCTTCTGAAGTGAGGAGAGGTTTTTTTCTTCCTGCAAACCCCACAAGGACATTTGAGCCACTGAGATGAAAATGGTCGCTCGATAATTGAGTTTGAAAAGATGCCACAGCCACAGTTACTGTCAGGCATATTAGGCCTGTCACAGTCGGGGACTGGGGACTGGACACTCAGCTGGTTCTGCATGGGCCACTCTGCAAAATGACAGAGGCCCGGGGGCCAGTCACAGCAGCCCCATATGTTTGTAGGATTTGAGGATGTTTATGAGATTTTAGGACATGTCTTGGGGCATTTCTAGATTTTAGCACATTTCTAGGCTTTTAAGACCTTTCCATGATTTCGGGACAATTCTAGGTTTGAAGGGCGCTTCTAGGATTTGAGGAAGGAATTTTAGCACATTTCTAGAATTTTAGGACATTTCTAGGATTTAGGACCTGTCTAAGATTGTAGGACCTTTTCTGGGACTTTTGGGACATTTCCAGGATTTTGTACATAGGATTTTAGGACCTTTCTAGGATTTTAAGACTTTTTTAGGTTTTTAGGACATTTCAGGAATTTTAGTACATTTCTAGGTTTTTGGGACTTTTCGTATCTTTTAGGATACTTCCAGGACTTTAGGACATTAGGGGCTTTGCTAGGACATCTGTTGGGAGGGGGGGGGGTATCCTCCATTGGCCTTTTTTTGATGTACAAGCACTATTTCGTTGCTGTTTTATGTTCTCTGGCACTTCATGTATACTAAAAGTGCAAAACCTATTCCCAGTTTTATTGTGAATTAGAAAATGGTTGGGGGGCCACCCAGCATCATAGAGGGGGCTAGATTTGGCCCGCGGGCAGTACCTTGAGTATCACTGGCCTATATCCAAAAACAGTCTCCTGTCGCGCAAACCTTCATGTGGAAGTCTAAATACAGGCACTGCTAAAAATAAATGTTAATTCTAACTTATAATTTAGAAATAAAAATTGTAATTTTGGTACTAAAGTTAGTTATATGTCTTTTGTTTCAGTGGAGCCTATTTAATCAGGACTTTTGAATTTCACACTCCACTAATAAAGTCTGTTTTGTTTTTTTTTTAAATTTGTTTCGGAAGAACTTTTTCTGAATTTCTAAACCGGCATGTGTTCCATATAACATTTGAATAAACAGTAACTGCCTGTCTGTACGCGCTGCTCTTTGCGCTGCATTAGTCCACTATTACATTACATCTCAGTAATTTCCAGTCCGTATGTTCATTATTGGCCCACACTTAAACGAATACTTGCTTCTCAATGCGCGGATAGGCTACCGCGCGCATTAAAATTTGATGTCGGTCAAATGGCCAATGAGAGCAGCTCCAACCATATCAAATATTAATACCTTAATGCCCTGTGTTAAGTAATTAAGTCCCAGTGGCTTTTAGAAGGAGAGGAAATCGATGAGCCACATGGTTACATTTTTCATTTAATTGTTGTGGAGTCGGTGTGTTTGTACGCAGCAGCACCGACAGAGTCCCGTTAATAGGAAAATGCGCTGCTCGTTATTTATGATCTACGATTAAACAAATTTGCATCCATTTATTATAGCGCAATGAATATCCCTCTAATTTAAACCCACTGCACAGTCACTGATCATTTCGGATTCATTAATATTTTTAATGAATGGAGTCTTATGCCAAATAATGACCTATCATTTCTTTGTGTTATTAAAATTTCACTTTGGGCTGCTTTTAGTGCTGCAGAGATGGCATGATAAAAAAAAGACTGCAGCAGCACGTGCAGCTCCGCTCCATTCCCACAGAAACAAATGAAAAAAACGCATCCGTGTTTGCAGCTCTGTCATCACTCTGAGCATGAATTAATAATGGCGCCAGATCCATAACAATAAATGAGTGGCCCATATATACATCAATCATATTTCAGTGATTTATACTGTGTATTTTGAACCCATTAGATCTGTTTATAGAGGGTCCCAAAATTCTTCAGAATGGATCAAAACAAAGAAATTGGTGTAAATTTCCCTTTTTGAATCGTAAAGGATAATCTGTGGAAATGTTATGAAATAATGTCAGTAATGCGATCTCTGCGTGACGTGAGAAGCTTCTCGATGAGCTAAATTCATGTCTGACTCTGTTGCCATAAATCCAAAACTTACTGCCTAATCCGAGCAACATAACAATACAATGTATAATATAACACAGCTACAATAACAGTGCAAAACATTACATTAAACACATCGAAACATGGAGGAAATGACTAACAAAAATAACAAAATAAATGTTCATCGCTGACAACTATAATTTATTTAAAATGATCTAGAGAAACAATTGCCTTAAAAATGTAAGCAAATGTGACTAGTCCTGGTTTACTTTACATTTTGTGATATTTACACGGCGGGATTAGATAAATAAAAATTTCTATGTTTTTGCAACTTCAGTAAACCAAGTCTATTGTGCTATATATCTGTATTCTGCTAGTTGCAAATTAGCCAATCATATCTGTATCTTCTTAAACATGTTATTAAAACAAAACTGGCAGATCTCCTGACTTCACCATTGCGAAAATCCTCTTTGTGATGATCAAGTTCAACCAGACTAATTTAAAGAAAGAACAAGGTAATTTCAGCTTCACAAAATTAAGTTAATAAGACTAAGTTGTATAAATAAAGTTAACAATTAGATGTAAAGTCAACATATCAAATAAAGATTAATATATTTCCTTTTTCAAGGCAATCAGTTTCCAAGATTATTTTAAGTAAGATCAACTTTCCAGATTTTACAGCGTTCAATAATGGACACAGATTGGTTGCACACAGATCATTTGCTTTAGCAGCAACCTACAGAACTGTGTTAAATTAACACAAAATATTCGTGTTTAATTAACAGAAATACTGTGTGTTGACACAAAGTTATTAAAATTTGATTTAATAGAGTAAATACAATACAAATACAATTTGGTCTCTTCGATCCAACTTAGTTAATTGCCCTTTTTTTCCAGCTTTATTTGATCACTTGACGCTAACAATATATAGTATTTTAATATTCCCATATCATTATATAAACCTCTGACTGAGCCCCATGACTTCGATTGCATCCGTAATCCGTTAGCCTGATATAAATACTCGCAATAGAATAGATAAACTCATATCATTTTATTTGTCCCTAGCAAAAATGAAGACCTGCATTGAGGGGGGAAAGGAGAGTTAAAAATAATTCGCAAAATAAAAAGTACAATATATAGGCCTATTTTAAATGCACGGGGCAACCAGCACTGTCAGGGAGAGTAAAACCCAATCAAAAAAAATGAAGCGTTAACGGAAAGGACGGAAACGCTCAGTTCTGTGGACATTAGCGCGCGCGCAGGTGTGTGCACAGATAAATGTTGTATAGTTGTGTTATTGATTTTGTCCAGCTGTTAATCAGTGTGTTATGAAGTGTGCCATAAAGTCTCCGCAGAGCTCACACACTCTTTAGCCAATCCAGCTCCCTGGCCCAAAATTGGGTCTTAATCTCGCGCTGTCTATTTGGCAGTTTGATTGATGTCCTTGCGCGGCAGAGAGGGGTAGGCGGGGGGGACAAACAGTCTACCCTCGCGCTCTTGCATGCGCACACAAAGACAGACGCACTAGATAACGGCTGGAGCTTAAGCGCAAGAAGCCCAGACGCAAAGAGTCCAGGGAGCGGCGCGTGGAGCAAACTCTGTTCCTCGCGCCGGAGCTGGGGCCCGCGCGGAGGCCATGGATCACATAGGAATACTGGGCGCGCATCTGCAGCAGCACACGCATGTGGAGCCCATCAGCTTCGGTATCGACCAGATCCTTAGTAACGTGGAGCAGAGCTGCATGCTGGGCGCGAGGATGCACGAACCGGACTACGGGCACGGGGCCTACAACGGTGGCGCGAGCGGCGGCATGAACGGCGGGGGTTATACGTACGGTAATAGCGGATATAATGGCACCGGCGGCTCGTGCGGGATGGCCTCACTCGGCGGGGCTTATCACATGAACATGGGCGTGAACGCGAACGGGACTAACGTGAGCTCCGCCGGGGTCATCCGTGTCCCCGCGCACCGGCCGCTGAGCTGCGGGAACTCCTCTGTGCCGCCGGGGAGCGGGAACATTAACAACCTGACCGCGCTCACCTTCCCCTGGATGGAGAGCAACCGGCGCTACACCAAAGACAGGTTCACAGGTAAGCCCTGTTTATGAAATAATATATTGACCTAATATCAAAGACAGGTTCACAGGTAAGCCCTGTCTTATATTATATTATATTATATTATATTATATTATATTATATTATATTATATTATATTATATTATATTATATTATATTATATTATATTATATTATATTATATTATATTATATTATATTATATTATATTATAATGAGATATACCATATCATATAACATAAAATTATAGAATACAATATAGTCTCTAACAGAAATGATTTGTTTTGCATTGAATAATATGCTACAACATAACATATAACATGCCTATAGAAAAGAGTTTCACTAGTGTATTGTTAAAAGACAGAAAAAGTATTTAGAAAATACAATTGAGGCTGCATATCATTTCACCTATAGACAAAATAAAAATACTACTAACAATAATGATAATAATAGATAAATTGTATAAATATATACATTTTTAAAAGCTCTCCGTATATATCCTCGTTATTGGCATACTGATACCAGCTTCATATCACAAGTTAATTGGCGATTAATGACTAAAGATATGGCTATTTTTCAGTCACTAATTATTAGTGGCCAAGAAAGACGCCTCATCATTAAAAGTTTGCGTTTTTAATGAAAACCCAAAGCTTTACACGTTGAAGAAATAAAGAAGGCTATTGCCCAGGCTTATTATTGCTTACAATTCGATAGATAATCGATAACAAAAAATCGGCCTTTTACAGTAAGACATTCAACAGGAAATGAATTGCTAGCCTATGTCTACAGTCACAAAATTGATAGATAATAATGGAAGATCAATATGATTAAATGAGAAGCAATCACTGAATATAATCTATTTATCTATCGATCTGAGTAGGACAACTTCAGTGCACAGTACACTCTCTTATTATTACCACCAATATTTTTAATAAGATATTCTTTGCATACTTGCATTGTCTTTCAATAAGTGCTGGAGCTGTGTATTCTATCTATCTCTGCTGCAGTCTTTCTTTCTTTACTCTGCTTCTTTTGAAAGTCATTCAAATTAAACTTGTAACTTTACTGATACAACGAAACCTGTTTTTTACAACTAAAGACCTGACTGACTTATTTAATCAGAACACCCCCCTGCAAAAAACAGCTTCTCCAAAGGGCTTTGAATATGCAGTGGCTTAAGTGTAAAAACAAATGTTCTACAAATCTTTTTGGTTATGGTTTAAACCTGTGATTCCTGACAAAATTCTTGTCAGGGAAAAGATTTCTTCGCAAAAGACAAGACAAGAACCTTAACAAGATGTGACCGAAAAAAATGGAAAGAAATTACTAAAAGTTAGGAATTTTTTTTATTATTATTTGAAAATAAGCAGAATAAACGGAAGTAAAACAAAAACAAACATAAAAATAAAATGACCTCAAGAAAGAGCCAGAAATTTCTATCTTTTTCCCTTTAACAGTTCGCGGGACATTACTTGCCAAGATGCTCATCATGTTTTTGTCCATGTTTTTGAACGAAATCAAACCAATTGTCTCCGGTTTCAAAGGTTGACATGCTGGTAAAAGGCGCCTGAATGCAGCACAAAACACAAAATTGATGTCGATCCAGGTGTTTAAAAAAATGTTATGAACATAATTACACAATTGCATGAAATGAAAAATCGTGTTCTTCAAAAGGTCTCCCCAAAGGGTATTTGGTTATATGGTATAAGAAAAAAATGGACAAATAAATAGAAAACACACACAGACACAGGGTTCTTATGGTATAAAAATGAATAATAGAATAAGCTACATGACTAGAAAACAGTGGATGTAGTGTGACTTTTGCATTTCAGAAATTACAGGACTATAGGAGTAGAGACACTCTGCTGTCTAACTCTGTATGTTTAACCCTTTCACGTCAAACACAGACTCTTCTATTTTTAAGCTACTGTTTCTGTCCTGTCCTAATCTGCACTGCCGTGTCCTGTACGCTCCTGTCTTCCTGTCTTCCTGTTCTGACCTGACTTGTACTGTCCTTTCCATTCTTGTGCTGTCCTCCTGTCCTGATATCTATTGTCCTTTCCTGTGCTGTCCTCCTGTCCTGTCCAGTGTCCCTCTCACCCCTCACTGTGACACGTCGTGTAGGTCACCCCTACCAGAACAGGACGCCTCCCAAGAAGAAGAAGCCCCGGACGTCCTTCACCCGGCTGCAGATCTGTGAGCTGGAGAAGCGTTTCCACCGGCAGAAGTACCTGGCGTCTGCAGAGCGTGCCGCGCTCGCCAAAGCCCTCAAGATGACTGACGCTCAGGTCAAAACCTGGTTTCAAAACAGACGCACCAAATGGAGGTGAAATCATCTTTCATTTGCCAGCAGCTTTTACCAATGCAATGTCAGAGCAGATAGTGATTTAACTGAATATTTTTGGAGCCATTACCCCCCATCTCTACAGGTCCAGAGGCCCGTTTGGCTCCTAAGGGCCACCAGAGTCCTCCAGGGGTTATTAAAGAGCTCCAGGAGGTCCCTTTGGTCCCTCTTATGTCATTATACAAAGATTCCATACTTAACCCTTTGCAAAGACAAACTTGACAAAAAAATGTCCATTTTATACAAATCAACATTTTATAAAAATCAGGAAAAGATGGCAAAAAAATAACCTTAAAACATGTTTACAAAGGGGAAATTAATTACAATATTGAAATAGGCGTAATAACAACAATAATAATAACAAAATAAAATAACATACAATAATAATAATAATAATAATAATAATAGAATATAATATAATCATTATATATATTTGGCTCATTTTATTTTTGGCTAATTTTCTTGTAGCCACTCATTGCCTTCTTCCCATGTTTTTGAAAGAAATCAAAGCAGTTTGTTCAGGTTTCAAAAGGTTAAATGTGTGGAAGCCTCACTCCCACCACTGTGCTCAAGTCATAATCAAAATAAACTAACATATACTCAGTTTATGCCAGTTTATGTACAGCTTAAATGAATACAGTCTATTACAGCAGTCTTGCATTAATCCCCCTTCATGGATTGTTGTGTGAATGTTAAGTGTGTGTTCAAACTGCTCTGAGCTGTTGATTCAACTTTCTGCTCACTTTTATGGCTGCAGTTTGTGGTGTCATGGGTTACTGTGAGGTGTCTCAGTGATTTAGCATATTCTAATTTATTTAAATGGGATGGATAAAATAATAATACCTGGCATGAAGGTAGGATTTATTTCAGAAGTTCTGAATTAGACTGCATTAGTTTGAGGTGACACTGACAGTATACAGTCCTTAAAATGTTGTTATAGATTCTATGTGAACACATTATTGATTGTTGATATGAAGAGACTCCTGCCTCCCATGGGTCATACAATGTCAGTCAGTTGGTGTAATTTAGCCTCAATAAGAGGCAGAAATAAAACATGGTGGCTGGTTTTAAAAATGAAAAAAAAGGTCTTTGTTCACTTGAGTCATACTCCTGATTTCAGCAATTTCTCAAAAATAAATATATGTAAAGGACGACCAAATTCTTGATTAAAGAAATAAAATTTCAAAACATTTGGATGTGTCATACAAATTAATTTAAAGTCATAAGCGGGCTCTGTCTGACAGATGGCATATTTATTTTATTTATATTGTTGAGGTTCTTCAGAGTTTAAACATGTCAGTGCTTAAGTGGACAAAAAAAAAAACTAAAGCAGATCAAAACAGTCTGAAATATTACATATTATCTCCGAATTAGATATGAATAATCATCATTTACATAACAGAAAAAGTGACAGAAAAATGTTTTAAACAAACAGAGAATTATAATATTATAATAAGAATAATTACAATAATATATTAATAATAATAATAATAATAATTTTTATAATTACAATTATTTCTCCAATTCTTCTTGGGGTGATAGGCCTGTCCAGTTAGGCTGGAATAATGGAATTATTGTAATTCTATAATTTTCACGATGATTTTAAAATTCTGGTTGTTTTATGATGCTTCAATTTTTTTCTTGTATTTCTTTAGTAATTGGATCTTGTAGGTTTATAATCCGCATATTTCAAAAACCTGGTGGGCCCAGTTTTTAGTCTAATTCAGTGACTTGATGCCGTGTTGTTGGACAAACAGGTGGAAATTTCAAATCAACTGTTGCGATAAATACAATTTTACAATTACACAGAGGTAACATTGAAATTAATATCCTATATATCGGGATATAACATTGGGATTATCATACAGCGTGTAATGTGACTGACACACTGCGGCTTCGTGCTTTTTGGTTGGATATGAGAATCACTCCGCGGGGTCTCTTTGTTGCTGCAGGCGGCAGACGGCGGAGGAGCGCGAGGCGGAGCGCCAGCAGGCCAACCGGATCCTGATGCAGCTTCAGCAGGAGGCCTTCCAGAAGACCATCAACCAGCCTGTGACCCCGGACCCGCTCTGCCTGCAGAACAGCTCTCTGTTCGCGCTGCAGAACCTGCAGCCGTGGACCGAGAACACCGCTAAGATCAGCAGCGTGTCGGCCTGCGAGTAGAGCCAACACACGGCCTCCAGCCAGGGACCTGCGCCGCTGATCCGCCGGTACCAACTGACTGGACGGTAAAGACACGGACTGCAGCCTGCTGAGGAGCTCCGAGTAGAGGAGGCCCGAGGTCACTTCTCTGCTCCTCTTATCACCTCCTGTCAGATAGACCGCTGCAGCTCTGCTCCCATCTGATGGGGGTCCACAGTCTGGTCTGGATCCGTGAGGTCTGGACTGACTCCTGCTTCAGCCCTGCACAGGCCTGAAAAATATTTTGGAAATATTCCCGAGTCATCGTGATGAACATTTTGCTTTTAAAAAGAGCAAGATGTCCACGAGGACAGACTGTCAGTGAGTTGTACCTGTGAGGGACTTGATGTTTCATAAACAGCATATTTTCATATTTGTGTCCATCTCTGCCATCAGTGTCTGTTTATCTGACATGTTAAAGGACTTTTTACTCAAATGCTAAATAACACAGCACTTGATTTTGCACCTTTGTATGAATTCAAATTTGACAAGTTGATTTTATTTATAAAAAAAAGAAACCGATTATTTTTTTAAAATGTCAATATATGTAAATCTTAATTTATGTATGCATTTATGTCTACATTGCAAAAATTGACACGTTGATTTTACATTAATTCAGATCACCCTGAAAAAGTTGAGTAATTATAGCTATTAGTTGTAAATTATGTGAACTTTCTAACTGTTAAGTTACCTTAGAATTTAGTTGCATTTACCTAACTTTGTGAAGTTTTTACAGCTTAAAGAAGACAAGTTTACTGTGTCTTATATCTTTATTCTTTATTCTTATAAACTAGTAGCCAAGTCATATTTATATATTTTTGAATATATTTACAAAACATAACTTGCAGGTATCCTAACTTCATCACTGGCAAAATCCTCAATCAGTCAGACTAACTTAGTTCAAGTTGCAAACACTAAGAAAGCACAAAGAAATTTTACTTGTCATTTTTAAGTTGCAACAACTTAACAAAATTAAGTAAAGAAAATACATTTTAACAAAATTTAACAATTAGGTTTGAACTAAACATAACGTAAGATTCATAGTTTTATTTACTTACCTTTTTTCAAGGCAGTCAGTTACAAAGATATTTTAAAGTAAGACTAATTTGTCAGATTTTATGGTGTTTTTGAGCTTACTTAAAATTTTGTCAGATTTTCTTAATATTGTTAAGTTGTTGCAACTTAAATGCAACACATTTAGTTTAATCATTCTCATCAACTTTTAGTAACTTAAGTAAACCACGTTTACTGAGCCATATATCTGTATTCTGCTGATTGCAAACTAGTCAATCTAATTTATATTTGCTTAAACATGTTAACAAAGCAGAACTCACAGATCTCCCAAAGTTAAGTCAGACTAACTCGGTTCACTGAAGTTGCTAACACTTTGACAGAACAAGGTCATTTCACTTGTCATTTTTAAGTTGGAACAACTTCACAAAATTAAGTAAATATAGCTCAGTTATAAGTAAACTTAACAAGTAGATATAAGTAACCATAAATTAAGATTAGTAGCTATATTTACTTTACCTTATCAAAACAATTGGTTTCTAAGATTATTTTACGTAAGGTCAACTTGTCAGATTTTACAGTATGACAGGGTGAAAAGGATCCATGTGGTAACTTTGGAAACATGTTACCATTTTATAATTCAGGAGGAGTTGGGCCTGAAGATCAGAAAGCTTCAGATAAAAATAAAAAAAAGACATATTTAATGATAGATTTAACAAAGATCACACTTTGACCACATTTCACATTTTCTTGAACTCTTATTTTTGTATAAATGCTTTACTGTATTTTCTTATTTCTCTCTCATCACTGTGCTGTGAGAAGAGTGGAAGCAGGTCTCAGACCAGTTGTGAGTGTGTGTGTGTGTGTGTGTGTGTGTGTGTGTGTGTGTGTGTGTGTGTGTGTGTAAAAGCTCTAAAACAGCCTAAATATTTTATTCATGCTGATGACTATAATATATTTTGGACACTGAAATTCATTTTTCTTTTTGCAGAGATGATAAATTGATATGGTAAAATTTAAAGCTATTCAATATGAAAATCTTCTGTCACTTTTACTTTGTTCAGTGGAAATACATTCTGAACTCATGTTCATTCTCATGTCACATATATGGCCGATACAGATTTTGTCACTTTGAGTAAATTTAAAGGCAAAAACTAGTTTCTTGTTCACGCCATTATTTTGGATTCAATGATGCTGTGCAATGTTTCCATCAGTCATAGGTCATCATCTGGTACGGTACATAACTATGATTATACTAACTATTTTATATTCTAACTATGAGACAATATACATATCTTAAAATAATGACAATAAGCAACATGTGTCCAATCTGGAACACCCTCAGTTACAGCACATGGCAGCTATGCATTCATATTCACATAACACCAGAGCACCAATATTCCCATATTTAACAGCTTTATGTGTAATATGGGAATGTGTAGCATAAAAGGGGCAGTATGTAAGATTTATGGGGCTTTAGTGGTATCTAGTGGTGAAGATTTCAGTTTGCAGCCAGCTGAAACTTCTCCTGGTTAGAATTCCTTCAGGGTGATTTGTTTAGGAGCCAAATTATCTGCAGAGGTCTCTTCCTCTCCAAAACAACAGAGTAGGTGATTGAAACACTAAATAAATAAAGATTTCCATTATTCCATCAGTGTTTCTCCAATGCTATTTGGCATGTTGCAGAAAGGCCGTTAGCTTAGCTGCTAATCTATGCTCACATTTTTTCAATGTTAATTTAAGATCCTGATATTCAGGGCGTTTTTATAGGGAGCTGAATTATCCGTGGAGGTCTCTTCCTCTTCAAAACAACACAGCATGTGATTTAAGCAGGTAAAAATGCTGAATGAAGCAGTTTCATGTTACAAATCAGTGTTTCTCCAATGCTACTTGGCTTGTCTGATACAGGCTGCTAGCCTAGCCCCTGCTAATCTGTGCTCGCCTTCTTATGCCTGTGTATCGCCAATACTGAGGCTGCAGAAATTAAGTTTTACTGTTATTCGTGTTTCTGTGCCCTTCTTTTGGACACGATATCTCAAGAATGCTTAAAGGTTTTTGGATTTTTTCTTTTCATATTTTGCACAAATGTTCAAATTGATAAGAAGTTTGGTAGTTTAAGGTCAAAGGTAAAGGTCGCTGTGACCTCACAGAGCCTGTCTTTGTCCATTGCTCAAAACTCATGCTAATTATAACAAAATTTTACACAAATGTCAGAGGGGGAGGCATTTGGTTAGATACTTAATGAATGAGAAAAAATTGTTTTTTTTTCCAGTGCTGCTTGTTGCAGAGAGGCTGCTAACTATGGTTGCTGATGCCAAAATATGAATGACCCTATGTGGAGCAAATGTGAAGTGGTTTGTCTGGGTTACTGTAGAAACATAGCAGGGCAACACTGTGATCTCCTTGGAAGAGGCCTTGCTCCCTATGTAGATCTAAATGTCTCACACTAAGGCAAATAAAACACAAGGATTCTTATTTTCAGGTGATAATGCACTAAAGAAAACATACTTATTAATATATGTTTATTATAATATAATATTAATGTATTAATTTTTAAAATATTTATGCTAATAGATTGCCCTTGATTGAAGGTTATACACTGACCTTTCAAGCATAATATTGACTGAGGCCTGCAATAATTTTTTGTTTCCACTAGGGGGCAGCAGGAACAAGAAGTGAACTCAGAATTGACATATTATCACTATTTAAAGGGATATGATTTTAGCTGATTTTGTGAATACCTATAGTTCTTATTGATGACCAAGCAGCTACACTGGAGCTAGGTAATACGGGGTTAAACATCCAGTGCATAGAATTTAGGGGCATATAATGTTTTCTTCAGTGTATATTCAATTGAAAATGAGAATTGTGTTCTCCTTACCATTACTGCCATTTGCGTTTTTACATTTTCACATTTAGTAGTAAGAAGCCCAACTCCAATGAGCAGCACTGGAGTTGCACTGTTTATAACGTGAAAGCTCTTTAGTCAGTGTTTCTAGTTGTTTAAATCACCAGATTCATTTGTTTTGGAGAGGAAGTGATCTTTGTGGACAGTTTGGCTTCTGGTGAAAACCCTCTGAACATCTGGATCTTAAGTTGTCAGAGATAAAAGGTGTCTTCAAATACGCTTGTGTTGGTCTTGCCACCTGCAGCGACATGCAAGTGTATCAGAAATACATGGATTTTTTTTAGCTAAAACTGCTTTATTCAGTTTTTGATCAGTTTACATCGGCGGGTCTGTTTGCTCTTGAGAGGAAGAAACCTCTATGGATAATTCAGCTAATGGTGAAAACTTTCTGAACATCTGGATCAGAAAAAGGTGAGCACAAATTAACTTATAAAAGAAAAAGTGGTGAGCATGTTGTGGGCGAGCAGCCCATCCCTGAGATGCCAAACTGCATTAGAGATTCACTGATTTTAAGGTAAAACTGCTTTATTCAGTGTTATATAGCTGATTTAATCACCTGGTTTGTTTGATTTTGGAGAGGAAGAGACCTGTGGATAATTCGGCTCTTTGATCCCAGGTCACACTCACACCTACAGGCAATTTGGAGTCACCAGTGAACCTAATTACCCAAACCTGCATATCACAACATGCTGTACTGAATTTTTAATATTTGGTCATGTCAAAGTAAATAAACGGACACTGGAGTTTTGGGCTCATTAGTACAAATACTGCTCCTTCTCTCCCCATCACAGACTGCACATTCAACTGATCATCCCATTCCATTTATCATACACTTCTGCAGAGTGCAGATAGCTAAAACAGTGGCATTTTGAAGTGGGAAAAAAACATTAAGGGAGTGATGACACGAAGCAGGTCATTGTGCAGGAGAGTCAGCTCTCACATGTAGTACCAGTAATAAAGAGGAGGTTTGTGCACAAAGTGTGGGTGCTCCAGGAAAATCTTCTGAATAACTTTTCAGTTCAGAATGTGACCAAGTTTTGTTTTCTCATTCTTATTCATTTTCAGGATGAAGAATACTGTAAACATCATTCTGTCATGTTTTCTTTGTTTCTTTTTTACACATCTCACTTCACAAAAATGTGTATATTTTGATGCATATCTATAAACACTCTCTAATGATAAATATGCATGAATGTCATTTTTGTCAAAGAAGTTTGGGGTATTATTTTGGAGTCCACAGTGCATGCTGATTCAGCTGTTCGGCAGTGTGCGTGGGTGCGTAAATGGGTGCGTAAGTGGGTGCATGGGTGTGCGGGTGCACGTGTGTGTGTGTGTGTGTGTGTGTGTGTGTGTGTGTGTGTGTGTGTGTGTGTGTGTGTGTGTGTGTGTGTGTGTGTGTGTGCAGTGTGTGATGTGACATTCTCCAGAACGGCTTTCTAAAAGGTTGAAGAGGAATGTAAAGGAGAATTTCATCATCCACTCAGAAATATCTGCACTGGCCTGCTGGAGCTGAGCTCCACTCAAACCTGCTGGCATTCCTCACACACACACGCAGACACACAAACGCACACACGACTTTGCCCTTGGGAGGAAAGAGCTGATAAAGATGAAGGAAGCAGAGAAAATGTTACCGCTCTGCACAGCACATTGTATTTGTCATGTCATTTTCTTATTGTTTTTTAAATATTCCTCTTTTCTTTTAGGCCCTTCAATTTCTATAACGAGAAATCTTAACACTCCAGCGCACAGTGATATTGTACACTTACAATCGATTCCATTAAAATATTCCAATAATAGTCACTTGTATGTGTAAAAAAGAATGTTCTTGATGCAAATCCAGGGAGTGAATGTTCAAACAATGATGTATCTTTGTGTGACGTTCCCATTTATTGTAAAATTAAGATTACAGACAGGGGCGTATTCTGGGCCCTGTGCATAAGCAGTCTCTGTAGGCCCCCCACCCTTCCTATCTTGATCCATGCCACGCATGTTTATTTATTTATTTATTTATTTATTTATTTATTTTTATTTATTTTTTTTTTTACAAAGTCAGTTTGCTTTCTTTCTGTCTTCTTTCAGGTTTTCCATTCTGGGGGAAAGAAATCACACTTGATGCCACTTGATGTCACTCACGGCTACGTTTATAGACTTATCTCAGAGCAGGGGCAGACTGAGGCCTTGGAAGTCCACCATTGTTGTTGTTATTGTTGTCCTACTCGTGCATGGCTTTTTGTCTGAAACTTAATGCGCAATGTGCATCTGTGACGTCAGTGGTCTCACATGATTCTTGCATTGACAGTTTACACAGCAACAGGAGTGACATTTTCAAAAACGTACACTCTGAAACCCGATTTCAAAAGTTTGTGTTTTCAGGCCCCCGAAATGCCGTTGTCGTGTGAACGAAAAGCCAAAATACAACGAAAGTTTAACATGTCACACAACAACCCTTGCTGTGTAAATGGTCCCTAAATCATATTACACCATGAAGGGAGGAGAGGAGCCTCAGAGAGCTTCCAACAGTAAATCCAATTAAGAAGGTCAGTCTTTATAGCAATTTATTTGATCAATTTGACTAGTTACTTAGAAATAAAACACAAAACCAAACTTTTTCTTCCAGGCATTTTGAGTGAATTAATGAATTAATTACTTACTACAACATGGGAACAGATTATTTTACACTTTTTTTTCAGTCAATAACCAAAAAAGGAGTAAGCTGAAGCTCAAGCCTACAAAAAATAGAGCTTAAAATAGAGCTCAAGCTCTATTTTTGCCTCCTTAAATCAACCTGAATATAACCCACAGTAACCGGAACACCAAAGAAACAAAAAAAAAAAATTTAAATTATAAAAATAAACATTGCACTCTAAACCATCATCCTCTGTTATTTCACACTATAATAGATCATGAAATATTTTGCACTATAATCATTTACATTTTGCTTTTTAAAAACTCAACACAGAGCAAAACAAAATAAACTCAGCACTTAGTCCATTCCATGACTAGACTCCCAAAACTTAAATACATGTACATTTTCTGTTCGTTCACTTCACATGTTGTAAAAATGAACAACCCTCTTAAATGATCATTTTCCTCTCTCATATGAAATAAATAATTCCATTGTGTTTACCGGTTTACAATTCCTTTTATCGCGTGTTCCCTCCGCCTATGCCCTTCAAAGCTTGACTATCATCACCTAACAAGTGTCACCTGGTACAGACTACCATCTTGCGGTCAATAGTTGTAGTTTATAAATACACACACACCACTATTTACATTGGCCTTAATAGCAGAATGAGCCGTATTAAGATATTACTTTAAAATAATATTTCCAAGCTTTGACTGCATATCACATTTCACGACGTACAGTGTGTACTGTGTTATGGAAAAGCTAAAGTCAGCTGCAGCTCATGTAAACTCGCTGTGCTTGTCTCATTTCTTATTAATTTCATATAAGCAAAACAAACCACATAAGAAAACTGCTCAGTCTCTAATTTTCAATAAATCAGCATGACTCGCATGCTCCATAAAATAATTCCCTTTTAATTTAGAATTGCAGAGCTAATTTGATTTGCTCCCTGAGGCTCCAGGCAGACACTTTGCAGGAGCAGCATGAACTAAAGGATACATTTGCTGCCAAATTGTTACATCTGAAAAATCACAGATGCTCTTTTTACAGAATCATATACATTCAGCAAAAAAATCACGACTTCAGCCTCCTCAGCCACTGATCTACAGCTTTATCAACCTGTTAGCTTTGAATTCAGGTGTGATTCATCTGAACAGTATGTCAGGATAACGACATTTTTATTTATCTGTTCTGTGTGCAGAATAATTAAAAAGACGACATGTTTATCAGAGCTTCAGAGCTGTTGGTAGGCCTGGGTGTGATGCTAAATGTTTGACAGAGCCAAGCTAGCTGTTTCCACCTGTTTCCAGTATTTATGCTAAGCTAGGCTAACCATATCCCGACTCAGCTCTCTATTTACACAAACATTAGTTTCATATCCATCTGAACAAAGAATCATATCCCCCAAATGCTTTCATTCTTTCAAAAAGACACATTTCCAGTTATGCAGTCCTTAACTTAAGTAAAAGTACCCATACCACACTGTGAAAATACTTTGTTACAAGTAAAAGTTCTGCATTGAAAATGGTACTTTAGTAAAATAAGTATAATCACAAAGGTGTACTTAAAGTATTAAAGGTAAAGATACCCAATGGAAAATAATAATAATAATAACAACGATAATAATAATAATAATAATAATAATAATAATAATAATAATAATAATAATAATAATAATAATAATAATGATAAAATAGATAAATAAATACACCCCAAACACCCTAAAACTTAAAATTCTAAAAATAAAAGCAAGAAAGCAAGACATCCTGGGGGGGGATACATATATAAATGGGATCAGGACCTTACTGTTTACTGTTTAAGAAAATAATAGGCCCAGTGAAATGAATAACTCACTGGTCATTTTTTATCACTAAAAACGAGTTTCTGTTTGTGAAGTTATATTTAATGAAGTGATGATGGTCAACGTGAAACTTTAGACACATTATTGCGCAGAACTCTGTCTCCCCCTGCTGGTGCTGAATAAACACTACACTGTCTTGTAGCCATTCTCCGTCGCTCCATGATGACGAAAATTGCGTAAATGAAGCGCGACAGACGAACGACAATAACAGAATTGTGTAAGTGTCCGAGCGGCAGTCTGTGTGGGTCTGTCTTCTGACGAGCTGAGGACATGTCTCTGTGTCTGCGGTTAACTTTCTGTCCTTCAGCGAGAAGACTGCTGCAGTCCCACAGTTTAACTACAGGTCAGTGTGTGTGTGTGTGTGTTAGCTGTTAGCTGTTAGCTAACGTAGCCTCTGTAATTCTACTCATGGTTTTCATGGAGAGATTAATTGGCAAAAAAAAAGTGTTTTATTATTTTATTTGTGAATATGCAAAAATTGGACATTTCATTGCTTTTTTTGACATTTAGACCATATTGGACTAGGTCCAGTTCCATAACGACTACACTTGTAGTACAGCAGAATTTAATTAAATTATTTTTTCTAAACTATATTTAGAAAGAAATGACTAATAAATCTACCTTGTACCTTGTACATAGACTTGCCAAATCTGGACAAGATAGCAGTGCAAATTATGTTTCTCTTAACTCTTCCCTTAGTTGCTGAATTGGAAGCTGCAAATGGGTGTCTGCATCTGAATCCCTCCAGATTTTATTCAAAAATCCTTATCTCTGTGGTTTCTGTTTGTCTCTTTCAGGATGTTCCCGGGCAGCCAGCGGGGCGGTGAAAGACAAGGAGCCGTTAAAGAAAGCTAAAACCCCTCAGGGTCGGTTTGACAGCCCCGAGGAGAAGAGCAAAGATGTTCTGCAAAGTGAGAATTCAACAGCAGACTGTCTGTCATCAGCTCACACTGCACTCTCAAACTGAACTGAACAAACTCAGGGGAGCAACATTACCTGTGTAGTCTGCTGCTCATTTACAACCATCTACTAAACCTCTGCTGAATTATGACATTAAGTGCAATCAAACATGCAACAGAAGAGACGAAGTCTCTGGCTTTTGTTTGAGATTTAGTGTCTGCAACCTGTCGTTGGTGCAGTTAGCTTTTATAACTATATTACATGAATGCCGCTGTCACACTGAACGTCCCACTGAGCCTTGTCAAGACGTCCTCATCCCAATTCGTCACACAATGCCGCTCTGTCAGAGACCCTCTACAGCCACTCAGGACGTTTCAGGTCTTCTGCGTCAGCTGTTTACACTTCAAGATGCATTACTGTAATGTCAACAAATGCACACGGTGGGATGACTCAGCATGTCCTTGTGTTTACACAACAGTGTGATGGTTAGGTTTAGGAAAAAGAGGCACAGACTCCAGACTTCCGCACAAAAGTCAGTTGTTTGTAGAAAAAAGTCAGTTGTTTATGGCACCCATCCATCCACCATAGAAGCGTACTCACACTCCTTATGTTACGTTGTTACTGGCAGCATTATTACCTGACGCTGTCCCTCAGCGTTTCATGAGACACAACCGGTTCCATTCAGCCGCGTTCTCAAGTGACGGCGCCCATATGCATTACATGCAGACGCATGGCGGACAGACGCATGCAGCATATACAACCAATGCCACCGTTTCTCATCTTACAGTCTCCTTCTGGTTGGACATGGAAGGTGGCTTTTGGCGTTGCGCTCGTACACCAAAAGCTCTGACAGAGCGGCACCATCTGATGAGTTTGGACTGGCCTTGTTCAAACTTTAAAACTTCACATTTAAAAAAGTTAATTATTAAAAGTTCGTATTGAAGTGGCAAATCTGATTCAACTGGCCTAATTCTAAATCGGGTATGTTCCCTCCTAAAGTGGACCATGAGTTAAGAAATCTCTCTCAAAGCTCCAACAAAAGGTGAACAGAAGAGGGGAAGCTGACTGTGTTAGTTGGACTTAACAAATTGGACACTGTGGACACTGTATGTTTTAAAGTGCAGCAGTTGTGTAAGGAAATCATCACACCTAGAGCAGCGTCTTTCTAACTGAACCCTTCCCTTGTTGTCCTCCAGGGTTCCCCGATGATGTGAACCCTGTCACCAAGGAGAAGGGGGGTCCTCGGGGTCCAGAGCCCACCCGCTACGGAGACTGGGAGAGAAAGGGCCGCTGTGTCGACTTCTAGTCCAGCAGTCATGAATGTGATATATCACACCTGTATATAACCAGTGGCACTATATAAACCAGTGATACACATACAAAGACACAAAGTGTGACTCTGACTGTGACTCTATTTATACTGACAGGGAACAAAGAGATCTGTCAGCATATATTATGGACAACATTTGAAACCTGAGCATAGTGGTTTGATTTCTTTCACAAAAGGAACGAGACGGCAATGAGAAACTTAATAAGACAAGTTACAAAAATATTACCTAAAAAATCATACAGTATAGAAAAAGACAAAAAAAGGCCTATAAATTGCTGACAATTAAAATATATGTGTGTGTTTATATTTTGTTCTGTACATAATTTTAAATATAAAATAATTCTAATCATACATATAGTTTTCTGGATATTTCCCCCTTTTTTGGATGTTTTTTAAATATTTAACCCCCCCCCTTTTTTTGTTGTAATTTTTAGGTACGTTTGTTGTCACATTTTACTAATTTTCTTCAATTTGTAGGACATTTCTTGCCAGGTTGGTTATTGCCTTTTTCCCTCCTGTTTTTGAAATAAATCAAACCAGTTTTTTCAGGTTTTAACGGGTCAAATAGCTTGTAGAAGGCATCTGAACACAGCACGGGAAAACTTGTCGATTTAGGTTTCAACGTGTTAATATTGTGCATTTTGTTAAAGGGGGAATGCTATAAAGTCATGAAAAATGACTAAATGTTTGAAGCTGCACTGTTTTGCACAGTGCAGGTGTTTGTTGCAGGTGAGGCTGGTCCTGTAACTCTTCTGTCCACAAGTCTGAATGTAGACATCAATTAAAGAGACTCTATGTACAACTTCCTGTTTGTCTCACAGTTTGTTTTGAGTGTGCATTAAATCTATCTTTAACTTTACATGAACAAATGGGACCATGTACAGGGGTCCCACAGTCATGGAAAACCTGGAAAAGTCAGGGAATAAACTCATTTTCATGGAATTAGTAAAATGCTTGAAAGTTTGGGAAAATTCATGAAATTATGATGCATGCAATGAAATAGTAAATAATTTTCTGAGGATAATTTTCCATGTAAAGTATCATAACTGCAATTTTATTTTCTGTAGCTGTGATGTATGCGATGTGATGACTAATATTTGCATATGTATGACAGCGTTTTGTTTACCATCACATTTGTTTGTTTGTTTTCCCCATGCTTTGTCTCTCCCTCCATGTCTGAAAAATCAAACTTTTAAAAATATACACTAATATTATTTTATACTGTCACTGAGTTAATTATTTTAACAAACATCAGTCCTATTCATAAATGTCAAATAATCATGAATTTTCAGTATTTTAACACCTTTAATGCCAGGTTTTTGTCATGATGACCCAATATTACTTTGAATTTGTGCTACAATTTGAGATGGAGCAATGTAATGCATGGTGACTGTTCATGGAATTTTTTATAATGGTTCATTTAAAAATTCATGGAAAAGTTTTTGAAATTTTGTCCATAAAATGTGTGGGGGAAATATATAGGGTGTAAAATATATAAGGATAATTAAATAAACATAGAAATTCAAAAAAATAAGAATTTTTCCACAATAATCTAAATCTGTTTTCCAACTAATAATTTCATTTAACTTTTATCGTCATATGTACAAGACAATGTTATTTCTTTTTATTTAAATTATAAAACAAAACAAATATTTATATAATTTTAAAAAACGGGTGTGGTTTTAAAGGTCTGTAAGTGTACATTTGTGGATTTGGAGAGCATTGTAATGTTAATAGCTGTGGCAATATTTGTAGTTCTGACTATGAGATTATGATGTCTGCACCTGTTATTGTGCCCGCTAGAGGGCAGCATGAGCCACATCTGCACGCTTTTCCTGCTCAGAGTTTAACCATACTATGTTACCTTCAGGTGCCGTGAAAAATAATGTAATTATGAAGGTTCCATCCGACTAAGCGATAAAAGTAAAAGTAAAAATAATCATAAAGCGTTTATCTGAACTATTAATTTGCCGTCTTCAGAATTTATATCGAATAGACGCTACATACAAGCCGTGTAAAGCCTAATTGAGCCTTATAAGGAAGGAGACTATTGATTAGAAACGAGCGGAAAGAAACAGTCTGAGCAGCGCGTGAAGGCGGCACGCAGGAGCAGGAAGGAGGCGGCGGTAACAAAGCGCCAACAACTGGACGCTCCCTGCCGAACAACGGGCCGATTCTCGGTAAGAATCATCTGTCGTTTGTCTTGTTCTGACGCTGAGACAGGACTGTAGCTGCTGCAGGGACACCTATACAAAATATTTGTTAAATGTCTGTTGGTCTGACTTCCGCCGGATGGAAAAAACGTCAAATACTTAAAATTGGAGATTTTATCAAAAGGAAGCAGCAGCAGCTTGGTGGTTAAAATGCTGAACTGTGAAAAAGCCGAAGTTAACAGTTATGTGTTCATGAGCAGAAATACACCTACGTGTTGTACTTTTCACCTTATTGGAGTCTCATAGAAAACGGTATTGCTGCAGCTTTAATGCTGTACTTCTTGTAGCTTTCTGTGGCTTCTGTTTTGACTCGGTGACTTCAGTGCTGCCATCGTATGGAGTTCTTCCTTGTCAGGAGCTGATTAGAAGCAGCTGATCTTTTGGCGACCTTACATGGTCAGCTCTGTGGACATTACACTGGCTCCCCTCTGTGGGTAGATCATTTGTGTTTGGTGTCACTGCTTGTTGCCATGGTTTCATCTACTGTCCCCCGTGTTGTACATAGTGTAGGGCGAAGTCAGGTTAAGTGGGACAAATAAAATTTTACAAGTTGGGCTCTTTAACCCTTTGAAACCTGAGTAAATTGGTTTTAATTTCTTTCAAAAACAAGGGAAGAAGGTGACAAAAAACATATTAAACTATAATAATTAAAAAAGAAAAAAAAACAAGAATATGAAAATGGAAAAAGTGAGGGGGATGGTTTCATCCACTGTCCCCTGTGTTGGACATAGTGTAGGGGAAAGTCAGTTAATGTGGGAGATTACATAAATGGGACAAAAAAGGATTTACATCTGAAGCTCTTTAACCCTTTGACACCTGAGTAAATTTGCTTAATTTCTTTCATATACATGGAAATAAAGTGACAAGCGACTTAACATGAAATGGTCCAAATATTAGCAAGAAATTGGTAAAAAGTTGTCAGAAAATGATCTTCTAAAAAAAAAGAAAGAGAATGGAAAAAAGGAAATGGTTTCATCCACTACCCCATGTTGGACATAGTGTAGGATGAAGTAAGGTAAAGTAGGATGTCCGGTAAAATAGGACAAATAAGGTGTTACGACATGGGCTCTAACTCTTTGAAACCTTCTTCTGCTGTCAGCTGCTTTTTAAATCTCTCACAGTGGAACACACACATAACACTTCATCAAAACGTCACTCCCATGCTGCATGATCCTGTCCTGCAGGCTGTCCTGTTTATACCATTTTTCTACTGTACCTTCCTAGCAGTTGGTTTTTTTTAAACGTGAGACAACTCTATCCTCCTATTCCATGATTATGCCTATAACAGAATGGCAAGGCAGCATAAAAGCATGATATTCCCACACTGAACAGGCAGTGTAAAAGGGGCTAAAAGTAATGATGCTAGTTTCAGAACAATTGTCTTAGAGTCTGTCAACAAATCTAGAGTTAAAATAATCAGCTAATTGATCAATGGATTTGCAGAAAACACAACAATTTTGGCAATTGATAAATCATTCAAGTTATTAAAAAAGCAGAAACACCTACCATCCTCTAGTTCCAGTTTTTCATGTGTGAGAAATGTACTGTTTTTCTTTGTTTTGTGTCACAGTAAACGGAATACCTTAGGGTTTAAGATTATTGCTTTGTGTGGTGCAAAGTATGTGTTACAGCCTCCCACTGCCTCCCTGATCTCTCCAACAGCTCTGTGTCTTTTCTGCATTTCCGCTGCATGGTGTGGCTCAACTCAACAAAACTCAGGATTTGACATTAACCATGGCCCGTGGCCACAAAAAGCTTCTTTGTGGTCACTAGGCTTGGGCAATATCAAAGTATTACAGTATACCAGTAATACAATACAATACTAGTACCAAGTATTGTCTTTCAATACTGTCATAAATACAGGCACTCCTCTTGCTGTTAAATTCACTGTATAGTGCACAGCATGCACCACCAGAGCTCTGTCTCCGGTGGTGGAACACGCAGCTGAGCTAAAAGACACCGTGGCACCTAGTGGTGGAGGGAGAAGTTACAAGACAATAAACAGCTGGTGGCCAGCAGGCAGAGAGAGAGTTTTTGACAGCTAACTTAGTGAACTAAATATTTATTTTAACAAAACCGGAGCTTGTGATTGTTGAAACAGTAGACTTACTAACTAGATTACTAGCAAGAGTAGCCAAGACGAGCAAGAGTAGTTTGGGTGAGTTTTATTTTGCTTCTGTCGAACTTGAATAAAGTGTGTTTTATGATGCGCTAACAAGGCAATTAAGCCTCATCAGTCCTCAGTGACTGAGAGAAAGTTGAATTCAAAAGGTGCACAGTTGTATTTCTCTTTTTAGTAGGGAAAAAAGGTATGAGAATATGACTTTTCATAGCATGTGTGGGCTTCTATTGTGTATCTATCAGTCTGAAAAGCTTGCCAACAGCGGGCGGATTTAAACCTTCATATACACTATACCCTAGTGACATTTCAGGGAGGTATGAAGGTATGAAATATTACATACTTCCCAAGCCTTGTGGCCACCAAATATAGGTGGCTGTCTGTGTTTGATCAGGTCTGACATTGAGACTTTATGTCTGCATAAGATTACCTGTCCAAGTAAAGGTTATATTGACATGTGCCACCCACCCAAACGCCATTACAGACCATAAGTGGCCCCACCAGCAGGATAATACGCCATGCCACCAGGACATTGGCAACAGAGACTTTGAGTCCTGTGGATCACAAGGTGGCAAACTGGCAACATAAATAGTGAACTCATCATGTCTAAGTTCTTGTCATGATGTGTCCACGGCTCCAGCTACACTGCTACTGTGGACACACAGTTCTCTCCCTGGTTGGTCCGGTGAGCACAGGCAGGCCTGAGCATGCAGTCTTAATGAGATCAGTCAGGTGAGAAGCGAGCGTATCGTTACACGGCCTGGACCCAAATGGAAGCTTGTCAGGTCTGCTCTTAGTGATGCTACGACAACAGGTAGAGGCCTCCCACTCACTAAGCAACTGGAAGTGTGTGTGCACCACTCACATATGTGGAACTAATGTCTACAAGGATGGTGTTATTGATTTAATGCTGTAATCTCCTCTCATCCTGGGTGTCTCTAGAGTTCCAATAGTATTTAAGCTTATTGTTTGTTTAAAGCTTCATATTATTTGTGTTTCAAAGAGAACTCTGTGGTTCTTCTGGGTTTTTACAGTCATGAAAAACATGGAAAAGTCATGGAATTTGTTGCAAATAGCAATGTCTAAAGTTTCAGAAAGCTAAATATACCCTAAACATATTGGAAAAGTTATGGAAATCTGTTTCACAAACCTGAATAAAGTTTCTGACTGTGATAAATGGTGTTATTTTGTTGATATTTCAAGAAAAGGAAGGTGTGTTTTCTTCATAAATCACCAAAAGAAATTAAAGAAAAAAAGTTTTCATTAAAAATTGCAAAATAATAGTAATAATAATAAATAAATACAAATAAATAAACATCAAAACCTCAAAAAAAGAAAAAAAATACCAAAAGTTTTTCTTTAAAAATCACCAAAACATTTTTTTTTTAAAAAATGGCCAGATTTTTTTTAAAGAAAACATGCTTCCAGCTTTGTAAGGAAAAATATAGATATTTAAGGTTGTATGCCCATCCCTTAAGCCAAATTAAAAAAAAAAAAAAAACTAAAGCCCTTCCCCAGTGCTTAAAAAATATTTGACATGCCTCTCCCTTTTTGCACCACCCCCTCCCCTGGCATACATAACTCACAGTCCCTTAGTGATATTAGAATAGTCAGTTCTTATTCTGTTCTGAAGTTTTGAACATATATTCTGAACAAACATATAACAATGAAAAAGAAGTGATAAGGAGTATCAGTGGTTGTTTCAGAGAATGTATGGTTTTGAAAATTTGCCTCAAAGTCGTGGAAATGTCTTGATAAAAATGTATGAACCCTGGTTCTGCTAGAGCTTTACTTGAGTTCTGCTTAGGGTGATAATATATCAGATTTTATGTTTTCTGCCCCCAAGTGGCCATAAATGAATGAACAGGTGAATCTGTTGTCTTCATGTGTTGTACTTTTGTGTCATTGCAGTGCTCCTGTGTGCTACGACTCAGCAACATGTTTGTTGAGAAGACACTGGACAAAAACCTCTGCCTCAAGCTTGCACTTCCTTCAAGGTGCATGAGTGAAACAAAATAATCAAATACATTTTTTCCTCAATTACTAAATTGTTGTCTTCCTTTAGTTGACAGGAACTTCATACATCCCCTTTGTCCAATGGAAGCCAGGGGCTACAGCCAGAGGTGGAAGATGCATTTCCCAGAGTTTAAACACAGCAGGAGATCCCTGAGCCCGACTACAAGAGACAGCGAACGAGGCAAAACAGAGAGAGACACAGACAGAGGAGGGACACACAAAAGCGTTTCCATGGCCCCTACCTCCAGGTACCTGACAGACAGACAGTATGTGAGCAGAAAGCCTCTGTTCTCTGGAGAACAATACACATCCATCTTAAAGAAGACACATCCGCAGGTTCACACAGAGAAGGTGAGGACCACTGACAGGAAAGAGTATTTATTTATTGCTGCTTATTCTGTTCATCTCAAACTACAGACGTGTTTTTATGTAAAGAGATGCTGTCTCCTGTGTGAATCCTAGTGTCAGAGTAACTTTACTTTAAAGGTCAGATCTAATTATCATTCATTGCAGTGATAATCAGCTTAAGGCCTGCAGACCAAATCTGGCCCACAATAGGGTGCTGGATAGTGATACCTGACTTTCTAACTTCAAAACAACACCTTGAAAAATATCCATTCAGTAACATTCTTAATACGATTGGAAATGTTGACATTGAGGGCATAAAATATATATTGTTTAAATCAGAAGATGTATATAAAAAGGCTATAACTTTTTTTGACTTGATGCAGAAAAGAACAGAATGGTTGTAATAAACATAAACAGTAAGACAACTCAGCTGTTACTGGTGTATTGATACTGTAAAAAATGAGTATGGAAACCGTTTCAATTATTCAACATCAGTATGTATTTATAGATTGATATTTTTGACAACATGACCCACTGATGAGTTTCTAAATTACAGTTAAAATAATTCATTCATTCTTGGTAATTGTTTTGTACATTTAATATAAATAAGGTGCAATTTTCATAAAAAAGTAACTGTATTACCTTACCGCAGCACAATAAAAATCAGGGAATTCCTGCATTGTATACTGATAAAATATTGTTGTTTATTAAGTAAGAAAAAATAAGTTATACAATCAGTCTTAATCATAAGTATCAAATAATTTTCAGAATTTTAACCCTTACATGTTTTTGTCATTATGCCACTATGTTTTTAGATTTAAAAATATATATATTTTCAATATGCTATATGCAAAGTAGCAGATGTTCTTATGCTTTGATGACCATGGCATGAATGGGTTTCAGTGGTACATTTTTTTGTACTTAACAGTATGAATGTAACAATTTAGTTTCCACTGTGTATTTTAGACTTATTGTAGGAGCTGAGCTGGAAATTACAAGATTAAACAAAAATACACAAGCTTGCCAAAATGTATGCTATATGCATGAACGCAGACAAAATGATCACAAAATGAAGAACGAAAAATGCGTAAAATGCTCCAGACGGTCCCTAAGGGTTAATTGAAGGTACTGGTTTGCTAACCTCAGTTTACTGTCCTGCAGGAGAAAAATGTTAGTGTCAGCAGAAGAGAAGAAAATCAGCAACACACTGACATGAATTTCTTGACAAGACCAAGAGAGGAGCTGACCTCAGAGAGCTTCAGCCTCTCTCACAGTGACCTCTCACCTTCATCATCCTCGAGAAAAGACCTCGACTCACCCATGGGTGTCTCCGAGCTCAGGTCTAGGCTGAACCATGAAGAACCCACGTTTGGATCACCTCCTCCTGGCAGCAGACCAGCTCGGCGGAACCTCTTGAGCTCCATCCTGGAGGTACAGAGACCAAACCCTCCTCTGAGGCCGCAGCTGACTTCCACCGTCCTCCATCCCACCTACAGCCCTCGCTCAGAGCACTCCAGGCTCAGACTCGGGGGGAGGGACAGGGTAGGTGGGCCAGAGACCAAAATATACTCTTCTGGAGGACACTCAAAAGGACATCCAATGTCTCCCTGTCAGGCAAACTACTGGGCCTGTGCCATCCCTAAAGCTCTGCCTCCATCTCCAGACAGGCACTCCGCAGACTGGGACCCAAACAAGGAGTACCAGGACCTGCTGGACTATACCTACCCCCTGAGACCAGGACAGACGGTCTGTGAGGGGGACAGCTCCAGGTTCCGGGGAGAGTCTCTCCTCCAAATAGACCCCACCCTGCAGGACTCAGGGATTGAGTTGGACCACCTTTGTAGCTCCACAAGCCTATCAGGGTTTGATTTGTCTTTCAGTGTGGGTCAGAGGTCAACTGACCTGCAGGGGGTCACCAGGTCCTCAGACGGCAAGCCCTCTGGTACCCTGCTCTCCCAGACAGACCCTGTAGGTTCGTCCTCGGACAGCTTGGACTGCAGTAACAACAGAGACGGAATGAGTCGTTACATGTTTGACGGTTGCTATCAGCAGCAGAATACACCGTCCTCCTCCACCTTCACCGCTTTTACCCGCTCTACCAGTGTCCTCCCACGGTCCAGGTGTGTAGGAGGGGACGTGGACGAGGAGTTCTGGCCTCTTCCAGAGCAGCTGGTGGAGCTGCAGCTGCTCTCCAGACAGGTCTATACCATGGACTCTCTTTACACTGCACGTTGTAACTACGTAATTCACTCCAAATCACTCACACTTTGTATTAGTGCTAATTATTTTCCAAGTAGGGCTGGCTTTGAAATAGTATTGCAATATTTTAAGGCCATATCATGATACAAAATATATATATCAATATATTGAAATGTCCTGTAAACTAATGTTAACGTCTAAAATGCAAAATTATTGAATGAACTGCAATTACAATAAAGCTAAATAACATATGTAAATAAATAACACTTCAGTGAGGCTTGTGGAGCTCATGGTTAGGGTTAGGGTTCCTCAAGCTCCTCAGTTCCAACCGCATCACTGTCTTGCTCAAATAACGTTAAAGCACATCCTCTCAAGTGATATTCCTTAATTCATATACTGCTCAGAATATAGGAACATGGATGGCTACAAACATGCGTCTTTGATTCTAATGACTATACAGATGATTACAACTCTAAAACAAATCTGCAGTTGAAATGGCTGCAAATCTGGATCATGTAGACACATTTATTTATTTATTTATTCAGCACAGTAAAAACAAAACAGCAGAATAGAAAAAGATTCTGCAGTACAGGTGAGATACAGAAATCCCCTATAGGTTTGTATGACAATGTCACCTTAAAATGGGTAACAAAAACAAATACAGAGTCCTACAATACTAACAAATAAGCACTAAGCAGTACACATAATAGGCAATTGGCAGAGTCCAGTACGGAATACTGGAAGGTGTAAACATTTAGAATGTCTAGTATTGTAATTGTGTACATTTGCGTTCAAATTGAATAAAAATGCTCTACAAGGTGAGGGAAGAGAAGCTGGCTGGTGCAAAATTTTTAAAATAAAAACACGTCTGATATTTATTTTAAAGATTGACAGGGTCTTGAGCTGCTTAATAAGAGAGGCTGAATGATCAGTAATTCATGCTGCTAAATGTGGCAACTCTGCAAAACATTTTTTTAAAAGTATAAAGCTTATGAAGGTGGGTAGGATAGCTCTTTAAACAAAAATACACATAAATTGCACATCGTGGGAAGTAAAACCCTACAGTGAGGGAACAGCCAGACTCAGTGGGTCAGTGGTGCTCAGTAATGTTTGCGTTTCCACAGCTAAAGACAAAGTTTTGCTCTCTGTGTGCAGGTGAGAGAGGTGACGGCCAAGCTGAGCCGGCCTGTCACAGCCAGCTGGGAGTCTCTGGAGCTGGGCACCACCTCCATCCTCTCCTCCGTGACCCTGCCTGAGAAACAGGAGGCTGAATACGAGGAGGACGAGGCGAAGGACAGAGAGCTGGAGGGTCATCAAGACTCAGATGAAGGCAAAGATGAGCAGGACAGAGAGGAGAGGAGTGCTGCTCAGACTGGTATGTTAGAGAGCTTTTCTGGTTTTACTGACCACTCAAAACCTTTAAGAACCATTCATACACACATTAACACACTGCTGGCAGGAACTACCATGCTGGGTGCCACCTGCTCATCAGGAACATTAAACATTCACACAGATATGGGGTTCAGTATCTTTCTCAGTGACACTTGACATGCAGACTGCATGAGCCGGGGATCGACCTTATTATTGGTGGATAGCAGAAATGAGTGTGTCAGCACTGTGTTGTCTGATCCCTTAATTTTCTTCTTGAAGCTGTGCTGATTGTGTAGAACATCTGTCCATCAGGTTGAAGATGTGTGAGGAGCATCCACGTTTTAGAATGTATTGCTCCTTTTTAACCACATCCAATGTGGTTGAGTATTGTCCACTGTTATGACTACATATGAGTCTGACAGACATGGTTGTAAACTGTAACTTGGCTGGTTGGTGGAGACTCACAACATCGAGGCGGTAATTGTGGTTTGTCCAAGTTTGGAGAAATTTGTCTCTGTGATTTCTGCCTCCTCCCCAACACAGTGGAAGTGAATGAAACTGAGTTTGCGATGGCTTTGTCACTGAAAAATGTCCATCTCCTGTCCATCAGCATCAGATCACAGAGCCTGTGAGGCTGCAAGGCGGAGCTCTGGAGCCTGGGAGGAGTCTGTGATAGTGGGACTAAATCCATCTGGTCTCAGGGAGGTGGAGGTTTTGGTGGAGCAGCTGTGTGACATCACCCTGCCCAGCAGCCAGAGGAGCAGCCAGGAGGAGCAGGAGCAAAGTGACTCCCTGATGAGACACATCCAGGTAGAGACACCATCTCACCTTTTGCACAGGATGGCAGTATTCCTAAAAATGACAGTATGAAACAACACTGCCTGATCTGGCATGTAAATCCTGCAGGGTATTAGTGTGACGTGAGCATCATGTAGTGACAGCAGCTGTGACTGGTGTGTGTGTTTGTGTTTCAGGTGTTCTGTTCCCACCTGCAGCAGCTCATCCAGCAGCTGTACACAGTGTCAGAGAAGATGGAGCTGCTGGCTACGCCCATTGTGGACATGGACAGCGTGAGGTCGTCTCTGGCTGAGTTTCAGGTGAGGACTGAGCTGTTTCTACCACACATGGTGTCTGCAGAGGTGGACACACGTTAGTGAACGTGACACTGGCTCTGCTAAAAGCAACCTTGGTCGCTCACCTGTTGATAACAGAGGCTGCAGGCTGACTGTCGTCTGAGCTGAAGCTGACACTGACATATCGATCAATTTCACTCGTTCTCTGTGGGTCTGTGTGCTTCCACATAGATCATGCTCTTTGCAGCCAGGCGAACTGACGCTAAAGTAACAGCGGTGGTTTATTAGATTTTTTGATTGTTTGTGTTTGTGACAGTTGGCTAATCACAACTGACCCTGAAACAAAATGAAGTGCAGTTTTTAAATTCAAATAAAATTAAATTACTTTGAGTGACACATGTATAAATGCATGCTAAGATGTCCAACATTGATGTCACTGGTTCCCAGTCTTTTCCCTTAAGGGGCATCTTTTCTGACTACCCTTGACAAAAGAACATGAACAAAAGTGAACACAGTAACTACAAGAAGTTTGTGTAAAACCAGATTTGGATGAATTTTGAGCACATTATTTCCTGCGAATATTCAGTATAAGTATTCAGTATATATATATTTTTTTTCAATTTACTTTGAACAAGCATCTTAATTACCTTTCATACAAGAAATAAAGCCCGACGTGCTTTACAAGAAAAAAATATTACATGCACCAAGTGCTTCACATTGAAAGACATAGAAGATATAAAGACATAATACAACCTGCGTGTGAAAACAAAATAAGATCAGAATAGAATACACAAAATTCATCTTCACATGGGTAAAATCCGCTTGAAAATACTAGTGACAGTAAGATAAAATCAGGATTAAAATTGAATGCAGAGTTCATAACGTAAGATTGAAAATAAAATAAAAACCACTGACACTGTTAATAAAAGTAAGGCCAAAATAGAGTGTATAAAATGAAGGAAAATACAACATTTTGTTCTCAGTGGTGCGGTGGTTAACACTGTCGCCTCACAGCAAGAGGGTCCTCGGTTCGTCCAGGTTCGGGCAAGGTTCGGACCTTAAGCAGGGGGGCCCTTCTGTGCCAAGTTTGCATGTTCCTACTTAGCCTGCATGGGTTCTCTCTGGGCTCTCCGGCTTCCTCACACATTTCAGAAGACATGCAGGTCAGGTTAATTGGTGACTCTAAATCACCTGTAGATGTGACTGTTAGTGTGAAAGGTTGTGTGTCGATATATGTCAGCCCTGCAATAGTCTGGTGACCTGTCCAGGGCGTACCCCGCCTCTCGCCCAATGACAGCGGGGATTGGCTCCAGCCCCCCCGCGACCCTTACAAGGACAAGCGGTTATGGACAATGAATGAATGAACAACATTTGTTATACTTTTACTATACTTTTCTAATACGCCTTTAAATGAAGAAGGCCTTACTGGGAACCAGTGTGATAAAGCACTAACAAGGATATAGGAAGCAGGGAAGCCTCGAGAGGCTTAATGATTCATTGTTGATCTGCACAAGACTGTACAGCTTTTTATATTCTGAAATAGCTATATTGTACATATTTTTATGCTACAGTACTTCTTTAACCCTTTGTGCCTGAGCAAATCAGCCTGAAAAACATCGGAAGAAGCACCACAGAAAGAAATGACCCAAAAATTTGCATTAAATTAGTGAAAAGCACAGGAAAATTTCCTGAAATTTTGTAAATAAATAAATAATACAATTAAGATAAGTGAAAAAATAAAATAAAGAAAATGAACTGGAAAAAGACCTTAAAAAACGATAACAATTCTGTAACATGATTTTAAATATGTAGTTATGATAATTAGCTATAAATATAAATACAATAAAATAATTCTCTTAATCTACTTGTAATTTGTGGAACACTTCTTACCAAATTGCTTATTGCACCCAAAGGGTTAAACTATCTTTGGCATGTTTTCATTGTAACTTTCTAGTACTTTGCTTTTTTCTGTAGTATTTTTGGCTTTTTTTTTATTATTATTAATTGCATTTTTTTCCTTTATTCCAATTCCTTGTACATGTAAACCTACTTGGCAATACATCTGACAGTGATTCTGAGGTTGGCCTTAGACTGAGCTGAGCAGAAAAAACTATGCACTGCGTCCGTCTCTTACTGGGTGTAAGGTCAAGTGTCATGTTCATCGCAGTGGAAAAGTGATTCCTCAGCAAACTCAAGTCCACTCGATAAGTTGAAAACTCAGTTGTGACTCACTTCCCGTCCGTGGTCTTCTGCTGACACTGTAATGTGACGTTCTCATTGTCAGAGTTTTCAGAGAGAAGTGAGCATCCATCAGCCCCTGACCTCCAGTGTTCTGCACACCGGACGGCTCCTCCTCAGCTGCATCAGGACCATGTCTCCACGTCAGTCTCTAACATGCAACATCATGCAACACAAACCTCTTCTCATCATTTCCTCACTCAGTCTTTTTTTATTCTCTCTCTGCGTCTGCAGTCTTAAGAGACACCCTGCTGCTGATCGAGAGGCAGTCTGGAGCTCTGGAAAGCCACACTGAACACTTTTTCTCCTCCATCCTGTCAGCTAAGGACAGCTTCACCCAGCCCGGCCCAGTCCAGCAGGGCAGAGAGGAGTAACTGTGCCCTGTGGGGGTCCAGGGGACAACCTGAGCAGGCTGCAGGACACATCTGTGATATGTATTACTAATGTGCTTTCTCCCAACATTCAATGATTCCAGGCTGTCAGTTATGTTTCTTTGTTAAAGGGCGGCTCCATCTGTGTTCTTTTTTCATGTTTTGATGTGGGGACACTAAAGCCCTCACACACACTGTTTGCTGACAGTGTTGGAGAGTGAGCAAAGTGTTAGCTTGGAAGGGTTTAGCTTTGAGGTGGAAGATTGAGCTATTTTACAATTACTATTATTGTTGAACCATTATTTAACCAGGTGACGACACATTGAGATTCAATATAAAACTACATTTGTATCATAAAAACCAGGGCACAGAGGCAAAGCAATAGATATTAGTAGTGTAGATACCTCACTGGCTGTTACTCTAAACTCGCCGCGATGCGTCTGCACAGGAAACATATTGGAGAGGTCAAGATCCGCTAGAAAAAAACAACAAACAACGTGTATAGAGAGATGCAGATTCATGAAATTTGTTTTGTTCTAAACATCAGAAAGTGAAAATGATAGTGGTTACTTACTTGAATTAATTTCACTTACTGAAGGCGATTTAATCATCTCTATGACAAATCAGTCATCCTCTGAATAGCCACAACACTGAGACATGCAGACTCAGACTTATGAATAAGCAACATCCAGTGATGGAGTGGAACAAAGTACATTTATTCAAGTACTGTACTTATCTACAGTTTTGAGGCACTGGTCCTTTACCTGAAAATTTGAATTTTCTAATGGTGTCAGTTCCATGCAACTTCATTTAATTCAACCTCATACACACATTTTTTTAGACAGGCTTTGGAAAATAGCGTTTAGACCAAGCAGAAACCTCAGTGGCTGAAAAATGAAGCCAATACGCGAGTGCCAAAAAACTGCAGTTCTTTGAATGGCCTTTTGAGGGGTCAATCCCCATAGACTCCGATTTTAGAATGCTCAACTTTACAGCAGAAATAAACATGTTTACAGCCTGGTACAAAAACAGTTTCAGTCTCTATAGCTGATTTCAGCATCAGGACAACTGCACAGGGGTGAATGTTTATGTAACTCACGCATTATAAAGCAAGGGAAGCATAAAGTAACATTCTCACTGACAATGGCGTTGGCGATGCACAAACCAGTGGTTGACGTCATTGTAGCTACATCCATTACTTCTACAGTCTGTGGCTTTTATGATAAAACATGCATACTCCAACCTTTTAGCGTAAAGATTTGAATACATAGGGAACACAACAGGAACACTACAGACTGATACAAATATGTCAAAAATAATGGAGCCGCCCTTTAAAGATGCTGGCATCTTGTGTGTCAGTTGGATGTGTATGGCACAGCGATAAATCGTGAAGGAAACAATTTATTGTCTAAACTGAACTGATCACATTGAATATTAAGTCCTCAAAGTTCCTTAAACTCTTGTTTGTATGAAGGATTACATGAATGTTCTAACATACCTTTTTCTACTTACTGTCGCTACTCTGTTACTTGTAATGACTGTCCTTAAATGATGAGTTATATTTTCAAATGGAATCACAAACTGACAGACCTTTAAACAGACCTGACTGATATTCACTTCACAGTGCATCTCCTGCGTTTACAGTCACACTTCCTTCCTTTCCAGATGTGTAAGCAGAAATGAGGATAGAGTCCACGCAGCAGCAGCTGGGATGTGTTAGCTGGCGCTGTGTGGAGGCATGAGGTACCATTTAGAGGCATTTCACATTCAGTTTGTGACTGAATCCAACTATTTAAAGACCAA
Source organism: Plectropomus leopardus (assembly GCF_026936395.1). NCBI lineage: Eukaryota > Metazoa > Chordata > Actinopteri > Perciformes > Serranidae > Plectropomus > Plectropomus leopardus. The sequence goes on along the minus strand of NC_142188.1, from coordinate 32,742,296 downwards.
ATAAGAACAGAGTTCATTGTTATCTAATTGTGTTGTACTTCAAGTTTATTAAAGGTTCAGTGTGTAAGATTTCGGGGGATTTAGTGGCATATAGTGGTGATGATTGCAGATTGCAACCAGCTGAAACTTTTCCTGGTTACAACTCCTTAAGTGTTCATTGTTCAGAAGTTGTTTTTTTTTGGTTGTTGTTGTTTTTTTGATGAGGAAGGTTTCCACAGAAATCTTTAATTGGACTCAGTGGACAAAATGGCCCTGTGATTTACAACAGTAAAAACACTGGAAAACAGTTTCACGTTACAAATCAGTGTCTCTCCGATGCTGTTCAGCGTGTCGGAGATTAGCCCAGCACCTCACGTGTGCTCAGCTTTTCTTTCTGATAACTAAAGACCCAGATGTTCAGGAGGTTTGCACCGTTAGCCAAATTATCCACAGAGGTCTGCTCCTCTCCAAAAAAACCAAACCCAGTGTTTTTAACTGGTAAAAACGCAGAATAAGCAAGGGAAGAAGGCAAGGAGCAACGTAAGAAGATAAGTGTGAAATTTAGCAAGAAATTAGTAAAAAGTACAAGAAATTAACCTGAAAGTTAGGAAAAGAAAAGGAACAAACAAATAAGGAAATAACCTTCAAAAACTGCTTTAAAATTTTAATAATTCTGTAACATAATTTTGAATATGTAATTATGATTATTATGTAGTTTGTATAACAGTTTCTTTATCCCAAGACATTTTTATATTGCCCTTTTTTTTATCATTTTTTGAAATCTACACATTTTTGGGAATTTGTGGAACATTTTTTAACAAGTTGATCATTACCCTTTTCCCAATGTTTATGAAAGAAGAACTTTTTTGTTCTGGTTTAAATACTTAGAATTATGTTTTTCAGATGCTACTTGCCACAGAGGGACGTCTGGCTCTGGTGGCCCATGAGAAAACTGGAATTTCCCTATTTAGAGCCTGTGTTTGGTTTGTCCATTCTGAGCTACTATAGAAACATGGCAGCGCAACATGGTTTCTGTAGACAAGAACCCGATCCCTGTGTGGATATAAACTGCTTATTCTAGAGCAACAAAAACACGACTCTCATTTTCAGGTGTTTATGCATTTAAGAAAACAATTGTATTATAATAAATTCCATTTCTGCCAATATATCCCCCTAAATCCTACACACCTTTAAAGCTCCACTCATATTAAATTAAACTCTAATAGCTAATATTATAATAGCTTTTTCAGAAATGTAGAATTCTTGTGGAGGCTCTCTCCTGTGACATCAGAGTATACTCAGTGTTTGAGGACACAGCGCTCTGTCAGTCTGACCTCTGATCAGTTGGCAGCTTACACTCATGTACTGTACTGTAGGATATGACTACATGCACTATGATCTGAATGAGGAGAACCTGATTTCCTCACAGGGATCAATGACTTTTAATGTCTCCTTATCAGCCGCTTTAACAGGACAGGTTGTGTCTGTCCACATGTTCAACTCAACACACACAGCTGTTGGATCTGATTTCACTAATATCAGTGTTGTGTGTTCTTGTGTTAAACAGATGAGGTGTATTATGCTCTATTTCTTATGGTTCTTATTTCGGTCAGGCGAGGATACCTCGAGGTCAAGTGAGGTTCAATTCACCCAAATTCTCTCCTCTCACCAGTTAGAGACAAAATTGGACAAATAGAGCATGGACATGGCCTTACATTTTTAAAAAGCCTTTACAACCAAAAAAGCTGAAAGCTTTCACTCTACTGAATTTCAGCAGTCACTGAATAAAGCAGATTGTTTGAAGTGGTAGTGTGTGTGTGTGTGTGTGTGTGTGTGTGTGTGTGTGTGTGTGTGTGTGTGTGTGTGTGTGTGTGTGTGTGTGTGTGTGTGTGTGTGTGTGTGTACGTGTACGTGTGCGCTGCATTACTTTCTGTGTTCTGTGTCTGGTTTGGGCATTTAGAGGAAACTGGAAAGGCTGCTGCACCAACAGGTCAGTCAGGTCTGAGTAGTTCATGATTTCAAACACTTTGGCATTGACTCCATTGTGCTTTAACCCTTTAAAACCTGAATCCAAATCACTTTTCTTGTACTACGTTCAGATGACTTTTACAAGCTATTTCAACCTTTTAATCTGAACAAAGTGGTTTTATTTCTTTCAAAAGCATGAGGAAAAAAGGTAACCAACTTGGCAAGAAAGGTCCCACAAATTGCTAGAAAGTAGTAAAAGGCGACAAGAATATGACCTGAAAATTAGTTTTGAAAAAGGGGGAGAATTATTCGAAAATTATATTTTTAAAAAAGTAAAAATGTCAAGAACACTTTATTTATTTTATATCGCTGTAATTACGTTTCTAAAACTATGTCACAGAATAAAAAATTTACGTTTTTATAATTTTCTGTACTTTTTGGGGCTAATTTTCTTGTCTATTTATTTATTGAACTTTTCTTTTTTTGCTTCTTTTCTGGTAGATTCCTTGTAACTTTTTAATAATTTTGTGCTAATTTTGAGGCCATGTGTTTTTAAGTTGCCCATTGCCTTCTCACCATTTTTGGAAAAAAAGATCAAACCAGTTAGCTCAGGTTTAAAAGGGTTATGGGGAGACAGTGCAGGTGAAAATATTTTTTTTATGTTCATTTTTGAGATTTTAACATGACTTTACATGACTAGTGGAAAGAAAACATCCAAAATACAACTTTAAGTTTTATTTTATTTCAGATTTCTGTTCTGGTACTTAAAAAATTGAGTTTTTGTGGTGATAGTTGAAATATTACGCTGTTAGCCTATAGTGCTGTTTTGAGGCCCTGTGCTGGTAATAGCTAATAACTAGTAATTTGGCACAAATGTCCATTTGGACTTCAGAATTAACTAATTAAAATTTAGTGGTTGGAAGTCAGGGTCACTGTGACCTCACAAAAAATGATTTTGGCCATAACTCAAGAATTCATAAGCCAGGGGGATTTACAGATATGGCAGTAAACAGCAACCTGACTTGTGCGCTGAGGCAAACAACCATGTGGCGGTAGTTCTAGTTTTTCATCTAAAAATGTCAGTGGACTTGCATATGTATATCTCATTTTTTAAGTCTTCTGACTGCTCAAAGTGTTTTTACACTATGTGTCACAATAGCACTACCATACAAGGTGCCACCTGCTACTTAAATCATTCATACATGCTCACATTTGTGGTTCAGTATCTTGCCCAAAGACATTGTGACATGTGGACTGGAGAAGCCAGAGGCTGAACTTGTATGACCTGCATTACTTGCACTACCTCCAAAAAAACAGCTGCCCCTAGTATGTATGCAATGTGTGGAATTTTCAAATACATGACTTTTCTCTCATGCTCTAAACAAGAAATCTTACACACAGTAAACTTAACATTTTCATTCCTGTATAGATTCTGAAGGCTTTTACTGAGGGATTTGTTTATATATTATTCAAAGCTTAATTTTCAGAACATTTTATTCCTATAAATTTGGTGGAAAATGAATTTTTGTATTGCTGTTGACAGTATTCTGATTTGTTGAGTGGTGAAAATAGCCAAATTTCCCACTGTAAAAACACTGAATCTTAATATGTCATCAAAACGAAACAAGAATTTGAAGCTGGCTTATTTAACTTTCGATTTCTGTTCTTGAAATTCATGCAAATTAGTACATATATACTTAGATGATGCCTCATTTGCATATTTAAACATAACAATTCAGACAACCTAATTAAAAAAACATATATATATATATACATATATATATATATATATATATATATATATATATATATATAAATACTCAACTGGGGAAGTTCCATGGTGATATCTAGTAGTCTTTTTTGACCCTTTCCCCTGCATTATCTCCCCTTAATGCCAACTATAAGGAAAACAGCTGCCCATGTTTCCAGATGAGTCTTGATGCTGGTGGTGTTGGGGATGCACACCCTCGACAGATGTCCTAGCTAACACCCTAATGTCCTAAAATCCTAGAAATGTCCTAAAATCCTAGAAATGTTGGAAAATCCTAGAAAGGTACCAAAATCCTCAACCTCCTAAAATCCTAGAAATGTCTGAAAATCCTTGAAACGTCCCAAACTTAAAATGTCCTGAAATCCCAGAAACGTCTTAAAATCACAGAAATGTCCTCAAATCCTTGAAACACCCTAAAGTCCTAGAAGCATGAATTTACTGGCAGCCGCTTGGCCAGTAAAGTAGTTTTTTTACAGTTTCCTTACTGTATCTTTAAAAGTATATTATAGGCCTACTGTACATATTTTACAGTTAATTGCTGTAAATTCACAGTAATTTACTGTCAGCAGCTTTGCCACTAAAGTACAATATGTAAGATTCTACAGTATAAATGTCCTAAAATCATAGAAATGTTCTAAAATCACAGAAACATCCTAAAATTCTAGGATTGTCATTAAATCCTCGAAATGTTCCCCTAGAAAAGTCCTTAAATCCTATGAATGTCCTAAAATCCTAAAAGCATACTAAAATCCTAAAAAATGTCCTACAACCATAAAAGCATGATAAAATCCTTTAAAAATATGTCCTAAAATCCTTGAAATGTCCTAAAGTTCAAGAAGTGTCTTAAAATCCTAGAAACATCCTAAAATCCTAGAAATTTCCCCAAATCCTAGAAACATGCTGCAACTGGCCCCTGGCTTCCTGTCACTTTGCAAAAGTGGCCCTCAAGCAAAGCAAGTTGAGTATTCCTGATTTCTCCTCCTTGTTAATTGCTACTATGTCCTCTGAACATGAGCATCTCACTGATTCCTCACATGTGACGTGTACAGGTCATGGATGTGTTACAGCTACAGTACAGGTACTGACAAGACTACCAGCCTTTTATTCACACCCATGGCCTCACCGGTGATGACACAACCATGACTCATGGCACACAGGAATTTAGGACACAGGTTTCTGGATTAATGGGAGCTCATTTGTGATAGTATCAGATTATATTGGTGACTTTTAATGTGGTATATTATTTTCATAAATATATAGTGTTGAGGACTAAGGGTCAATAAAATGTCAGTGTTGGATGGAGACTCGTGAATAGTGGAGCTGAATGATGAATTAACCCGCTGAGGGCTGCTCTTTGTCAAGCTGAGGATGTGACCGGAAATAATACTTGTCTGTTGAGCAGAAACATATTGTAGTCCTATAAAATCCATGTCGTTGAGGTTTATGTTGAAGTATTTGTCCGGAAGTCGTGTGTAATGTGTAGTTTGACACGGGGCACGAGCTGACTCCTTTTTGCCACGTTTCACTTAATGACGTAATCCCTCTCCGGGCTTGACAGGTCGCTGTTGCGGTACCGACGCTCACTCAGTGACAGGGTTATCCACGCATCCACACACATCCCCGTTTATCCGCTTTACGTGTCTCTACAGTCTCATTTCAAAGACAGGGAACCCGTCAAACCAAGTCGTGTATTTAGTGTTGTTCCTGCCTCTGCTAACCAGCTGGCTAATGTTAGCTGTTTCCTGGTTGGAGTTGCAGCCATTTTGGATTTTTACAGAGAAACGGCTAGCCGGTCGGGGTTGTGGGAGTAGTGTAAGCTAGCCATTGCTCCCGTTTTCACCACTAAACACTGCTGTGTATCTACAAACGAGGCACGGGAGACTTTTCACGAGGGGGACACACTATAGAACGAGCCAACAATGAATCCCGAATAGTAAGTATCACTCTGAAGAACGCTGTTACATTTTTTGCTAGCTAGCTAGCTTTGTGCTAACAAGTAAGTTGGCGTTTGCAAATAACTTAAAATCAAGTAAGTTAGCGGCTAACATCAGCTGATACTAGCCTTAATATCCACCTGTGTCTGCCTGGCATACAGTGAACCTTTTACAGGGTTGAATGTTGGTATTAAACATTCACCATAACATCAGTAAATTTGACATTTTTAACACACAACAAAGTGTTCCTTGTGTGGTTGTTAACATGATTTAGCCAGCTGTTGGGCCAGCGGCTGAAGCTTTAGGTTTCGGTTCGCTGCTTTTCACGCTGAGCTGTAACGTTTAAACAGGACAAAGGCTCATTAATTTCGCTAACTGTAACGTTAACCATTCTGTCTGTTTGCGTAACTGTTATTTTCATTTTCATATTTGAACGTTACCGTAATGTCGGTGACATCAGATAGCTACAATTAGCTAATTTGAGTCAGACATTTTCCATCTAAATGAGTCGACAACAAGGGTTCCCTTAATTCTTTTTCTTTTTTTGTAAAAAACGACATAAGTTTTTGAGGGTTATACATGTGTCATTGGAATAGCCTACTCATCCCCCTGCTTCTGCAAACAAACAAATACCATGGCAGCAGTGATCTGTTGTTTACGTGTAGCTAATTGAGTTTCCGTTGTACCTGTCTGGTGTTGGCCATGACTCAGTTGTCAGTCATATGTTCTAGCAGTGCTGAACCAAGCTCTCAGTCATGTGTAGGTCACATGCTATAGGACAAGCCCTCTATTTCACCACAGCAGTGTTGGGCAATCACTCACTACTAGCTGTCTTTGCATTCATAAATGTCGCCATGGGTGCCCAGCTAGCAGAAACCGTTCCTACAACATTGGCTAACCTTACCTACAATTCACAATAATGTTTTTTTTTTTTTAAAACCCTTTTAATCTAATGCATAAGGGACGTTTTGGGAACGTTTATCGTTTCAAATAATGTTCCCCAAAGGTTAAATGCTGACTAAGACGTTGCGTTTTAACTGCAACATTCTGAGGATGTTTTGGTGACGTTAAGAGGTGACAGATCATAGCGTTCTTTTATAAAACATTCCCACAAGAACACGAGAACAAGGGAAGAACATTTTAAGAGCAACATTCTTTTTTTTTATTTATCTGTTTTTATTTATTTATTCACTTGTTTTCTTTCATGTTGGGAAGTGAGGGTGGGATGGGGGTATTTGATCTGTTGTTTAGTAAGTTTAAATGGCACATTCACTGTTGCATCAGTTGTGCTTATTGGACTACTGTATGCCTTTTTTTGTCTTAAAAAAACCTTCAGAAATAGATAGATAGAAATAAAGTTTCAAAAAAATAACATTCAAAACATGTTATTGGGGACTGAGATTACAGACCAGTTTTAATGAAACTTAAATGTAATGTGATATGTTAACAATAAAAAAAAAAAAAAAAATTAATTAAAATTAAAATTAACATTTTTTTATCTTTACAGAGAATGTTACCCTAACTTTAAGAAGAACATTCTGGGAACTAAAAGAAAACTCGACACTGAAAACATTACTAAAATATTGCATTAGTTGTAACATTCTGAAAATGTTTTTAGCACCAAAAATTGCTAGCTGAGCGGACTGTTGAATCTTTAGAGTGCAGTTTTCCTGGTTTCGCAACCAGTTACACATAACTATTCTTAAATCTAAAAACGGCATAGTCCTGTGTTAGCGATATTCAATCCCCATTCCCCTATGCAGACTGCTTAACCTTGTATAAATGATTCACCTTCTTAGGTATTGTCTAAGGAGAGTCACCAAACATGTTTACATGAACATGAATAACCTGTTTATGTTCGGGTTTTTGGAGGATTCCATTTATGTTTTTGATATTCTTTTCCACATTCTGTTAATAAGAAACCAGAATTTGCTTATTGGAGTACTCTTAAAGAAATTGGTAACAACCCAATTCCTCTGTGCTTATAAACAGCATATCCGAAATCATTAAACCTTCATTTAGACTCAATTTAGGGAGAACCTCATTTTCAATTATCCAGAGTATGACAAAAGACATTTAAAAACAATTAGAAAAGCAATCAAATAACTGTGAAAAGGGAAGTAAACTCATACAAAACAACAAACAATGATAGCTATGTAAATAGCTAAAACGATACAGGATAATAAACCGTGGTGTAGAAGTCTAATTTAAAATGTAACAAATTAAGATTATAACTAAGGTTGTTTATGTACATTTAATTGCACTTATTTTCAAAAATTAAGCCCACATTTGAGTTTAGAGTGAAATTCATAATGTTGAATACAAAACCTCTAGTTTAAATGACAATTAGTTGCCTGCAGAAATATCTCATCAAAGGCATATTTTGGATTTTTTCTCTTGAAGTGGATGGTGAATAGACCAGAGTTAGGAGAGTGATAGCAATGAGTTCAGAGAAACATGTTGTGTTGAGCAAGGTAGCAAAGTTGACTCTTGGCCTAGTTTGGAGGCCAGGTTTTTTTAACCTCTTGTTTTGGTGTCCTGGTGATGAATCTGCTGAGTAGTGAGAGGTCAGCCTTTCATTGTCCACAGACATAGTCTTAATGAGGAGGGATTGACTGGACTTTATAACAGTGAGATGGAGGAGCAGAGACACTCCTGGGAGGCTGGATAATTCTAATATGCTCAGCTAATGTGTGAGAAAGAAGTTGTATAGTACTGCTTTTCCTCTCTTGATGCTGTTGGTGTAATATCAGTAAGTTTACTGCTAAGATGATACTGTCATGACAATACTTAGACTCTTACTTAGACTGAAAGTTTTGGGTTGTTAGCATAGAGTGCCCGATATTTTTCTGTAGGCTGATGCAGAAGTTAGCGTCACCCTGGTTCCGTTGTCAAAAAGCCTATAGGATTTTTCCATTGGATTACATAAAAAATAAAGTTCTGTGGCAAACAAATGTTTATGATACTTTCATTTTTTGCTCAGCAGGATACTTATAACAAATGAACATTTTCAGGATTTTTGAAGCCTAAATGCAGTTGCCAGGAGTAAAAAGCTTATGTTAGGGTATAAACAAACTTCACCACAGTCTCATGACGTACATGATGGTGTTCTGTAGTCTAGCTTAGCCATTATTCAGCAACCGCCTTCTTGAAGACACATGAAGGCTACAGAGTTCACAGTGGGGTATTTATGGACATATTGTATGTCCTAGAAAATGTGAATGTCTCTTCAGTATGTATTAACCACAGACCGTATTTCAGGATTCTAAACGAAAGCCCATTCCAAACAAAAAAAACAAAAAAAATTTGACTTTGAGACGAGGGAACCGGGAGTGCTGAAATGCCAACTAATTTTCGAGTTTAGGGACTCCGTTTGACTGGATGAGACATGCTATCAAGGTTCCTTGCTGGGATTTATTTGTAACCAGGACACCAGCATCCTACTTAACCTAGGAGGTCCCTGAAATCAAAAGGAAAGATTTATAGTTATTTTTTTTTTACCAGAGCCCTGGATCTCTGTTCAGGCATTTTAGGAGGACAAGAAAAGGCAGAACACTAGCTGGTCATTAACAAACCAAATATTAGACAGGCTAAGCAGTCTGTACTTGGATAGTGCTTTGTGTGTTTTGGGGGAAGCGAAGGATTATCATTATATTGCCTAATTTAATATGGGTGTGTAATTTTAAGTGATGCAGGAAGGCGTTTGGACTTGTGCGTTGGCTGCAGGCTGTTTAGACCTGCCATGTTGCATGACAGTGTTTAGGTGGTCATTGGTCTGGATAATCTTAATATAAGTAGAGTTCCCTACCCTTAGTGCGTGAACTGTCCACAACAATGCTCTGAAGAGTGAAACCTGAGCATCTGTCACATTGGTCGCATGCCACAGGAGACTACACTGCAAATACTTTCAATCTAAGTCTTAGAATTAACTTAAATGTCCAAGGCCGAGTCCACACTTACACGGGTAATTATGAAAGCAGGGTTTTCCCTCCTTCATTCCCAAAAAAAGACAATTCAAGCACTGTTTTAAAAAAAACTTTTGTCCGAATGAAAATGCAAAAACACATTTGAAGTTCTGCCAGAAGCCAAACCAACAGGTGGTGATATAATTAGGGCTTGGTATTGTTTGTAACATATCAATTCCAATTCTGCTAATCATTTCTGGTTTTTAAAGATTCTTGATTGCAATTCTTTGAGGGGTGGAGTCAAAACAGGTCACCTGTTTATTTCACACAAAAAAACTTTTACACGATTCATATTTACACAACTTATCCTTCAACTCCAAAGATATAGCAGGATAAAGGACAAATTGTAATTTGTTTTTTTAATCTTTCTTTCAAAAATGACCAGTAAATCTACCTTGAACCTTGTATATTCAATCACAGGGCTGAGCAAGATAAACATGTATGTCATATCTAGAAATGTTACTGGATATTATAATATTGTTATATGGAATAAATTGTCTTTTTTTTCTCCTGATTTTAAAGGTTGCATTACAGTAGAGTGATGTACTTACCTTACTTATCTGACATTTCTATTTGTTTTAATACTGGCCTTTACAGGCCAAAATAAAATATTAAAATATATAAAATATTAAAATATTAAATTAAAAAATAAAATATTTTCATGTTATAACAGGATATTTTCACATTATATACTGCACACAAACATATAACATTAGAACAAGAAATGTATATAGTTATAACAAAATACTAATTATCTCATTTTAGTGAAGCATCTCAGACTGGTAACCCATAAAAAGCAGCAGATTGGTTGAGTCATTTCAGCACAAAATTTCATGCCACACCTTTGTGCACCTAATCTTCAAATTCATCATCAAGCTAAGTTTTAGAAGGTTTTTTTCTGGTTTTGGGAGGCATGAGGTCTCGTTTAGGAAGCCAGAACTGGAGTAATCCAGATATGTTTCTTCAATAGTATAATAAGCTGTTACATAGTCCCAATAAATATAAATCAGACCAGGGAGAAGAGATGCAACATGTGCTTGTTTTCCCGGATCCTTTCAGCCGGCTCTATATGTCCAGTCACATGATCAGGCAGCTTCCTGCACTACCTTCAGAAATGTGCCTGAGCTCAGCAGGGTTCATTGTCCTCAGTGTTTCATTTCCTTGTAAAATGCTGACCTTTCAGCCACGCTGCCAAGTGATGTAATGACACTTAATGCTGATAGACATATTTTAATGTAACTGAACATCAGTGATTGTCCTCCTGCATCATCTAACTGAAACTGACATTAAATCAAAAAGCTGCAGGGTTTTTAAAACATGTCCCATCACCGCTATGAATGAGCAGTGTGACATCTTGAATCAGACATGTGTTCCCAGGCGTTTACCACGGCACCCAATTATGAAGTGAAATGGATAATCTTTAACCCAGCTCACTTGGTTAACAATTTCAGAATATCCTCTAACTAAAGTTTGTCTTACTTTTCCCTCACAGTGACTATTTATTCAAGCTGCTCCTGATCGGTGACTCTGGTGTTGGAAAGTCTTGCCTTCTTCTCCGGTTTGCAGTAAGTTTCACCTAAGGGTAGAACATACAGAAAATGTGTATTAGCTCCATCTCCCCTTAAACACTTCAGTATTCAGTCGTAGAGTATTTTAGGGGGAACTATGCAGTTAAACATCAGTATCACTGCTGTCTTCACTTGGTTTCTCATTAACTCATAGAGAAACCGTTGGACCTGGATATGATGCTCTACATGTGCAGACTGAAGCAGTTCACTTGTAACTCATTCATTCACTGTGTAACATGCCCCAGTTTGTATACCATTGAAACCTTCACTGTACCAACACCTTCAGGCTGTACTGAATGATTTATCAATATTAAATCAATATCATGATATGAGGCTAGATGTCATCTTAGGTTTTGGATCTTGGTATGTCGTAAGTGTTGTGTTTTTCTGGTTTTAAAGGCTGCTTTACAGTAAAGTGGTGTCATTTTTTAAACTTACCAGATTGTGCTACCAGTTGTTTAATAAGATCAGAATGGCAGACTTTGATAATAAAAATGGATGTGTTGTCTCCAACTTAAGCACTGACAAGTTTATCACGGAGATGCGAGTGAGGGGTAACCTAACCACAGTCCTTTTCTCATACCCCTTTCCCACCAAAAAAATCGAGCATGCATGTGGGTTTTTCAGACATGGGTAAATGTTTTACTAGTTTTACAGTATATATTGTTCTTTGCTGCTTATCCTGTTCACTTCTGACAACTGTAATAATTCAAATTACCCCTCTGTGAGACTAATAAAGGATTATCTTATTTTATCCTGGTTACCTCTCTTCCTATATCTCTTATTCAGTCTGTCTTTGAAACTCAGTGCAGACTAACTTGTTGTAGTACTGCTTAGGAGAAGACGGGGTAATTACTGACAGCAAGTCATTGTATCTCGCCAGTTGAGCTGAAATTAGCATATCCACCCGCTTGCTGTGTTCCCATTGGAGCTGGAGACGGTAAAAATCTGCGTACTGCAGAGTCATTTGACTTAGGTGTGAATGTACGCATTCTCATTGCATTAAAAAAAATAGAAATTAAAAAATCAGCAAACTTTCTTTTGCTGCCGTCACATAGGTTAGTAATGAAGGATGGTCTCCAGAGCCACTCTCCTCCCTCTCATTTCCACTCCTGTCTGGTCAGCAGATGTTGTATCAATCATATTCTAAAATTATATGTTATTGTTGGGCCCTGCAGTCATTCAGAAAAGGCTCTTTGAGACTCTAAGTCCTTCAAAAAATGAGGAAACACCTACATTTGGAGCAAAACAATATGAAGCCAAGATGTGAAGCAATTTTTAGAAATTTGAGAAATCAAAACAGAAAACAGGGAATGTGAGAAGTAAGTAAAACAGAATCTGGAAAAAATTAAACAGTATTATGGGGCCCTAAGCTTTGTCAGTACTTAAGGCCCACACCTTCTGTCTAATGGGCTCTTCCTCTTCTGTAGTCCTCCACTGGTTTTCACATCATAATTGCACACAAGGAGAAGAAGCACACACACAAACACATGTGTATAAATATGTATGTAACACATTGTTTGTTAATAAACTGTGTTAATTTAACTCTTTTGACTCTGCTCCCAAATGTCTTTGTGTACTCCTGAGGGAAAAAGTTAGCATCGAGTCCAGACCGCAGCTACCTCCCACTAGTGCTAGTAGTGACCAGTGCAGTGTGTGTGTGTGTGTGTGTGTGTGTGTGTGTGTGTGTGTGTGTGTGTGTGTGTGTGTGTGTGTGTGTGTGTGTGTGTGTGTGTGTGTGTGTGTGTGTGTGTGTGTGTGTGTGTGTGTGTGTGTGTGTGTGTGTGTGTGTGTGTGTGTGTGTCTGTCTGTCTGTCTGTCTGTCTGTCTGTCTGTCTGTCTGTCTGTCTGTCTGTCTGTCTGTCTGTCTGTCTGTCTGTCTGTCTGTCTGTCTGTCTGTCTGTCTGTCTGTCTGTCTGTCTGTCTGTCTGTCTGTCGAGGAGAGGGAAGTGAGCAGGATGTGTGAGCCCTCTAACTGTGACTGTTTCTCTCTGCAGGATGACACATACACAGAAAGTTACATTAGCACTATTGGTGTGGACTTCAAAATACGAACCATAGAGCTTGATGGAAAGACCATTAAACTTCAGATTGTAAGTATCCTATTGCTTCACTTTCACTTTCACCAACCATGGCTCACTCAGTCAAGTTTTCTTTTTTTTTTTCGTCTTTGGACATTTGTCTGCCCATTATTCTGGTTTTTCCTCTTGTCAACAAAGCCCATTGAAAACCTCTGTTCTTTGTTTTGTTTTGGGTTTTTTTGAAAACTTTATTTTCTTATTTTCAAGTTATTGAACAGATGTACAGAATACATAAACAACCATAGCGCAGGACAGAAGTAATAATACTAGCCCCCCCTTCAAGGCTCAGGAAGAAAAAGAAACAAAAAGTAAAAAACACACACAAAAAGAGGCACAAAACTAGACTAGTGGTAATATGTTAAAGATGGCCGTGTGCAAATCAGGTGTTTTAGTCCATTTTCAAATATGAGAGAATACTTCAAATGACGACCGCAGTAACTGTTGAGGGAGTTGAGGCAGTGTCTCTTAATACTTTCTAACTTCTTTACCCTGTCTGTGGCTCTCAATCCAAGCCCACTGGTTCCCACTCAGGATGCAGAAGTTACTCAAACAGGATGACATGCATTTGTTAGGCTCTATTTTCAACTGCGGATAATCTCATTAATATGTATTAAACTAATTAATACCCATTTGTTTCTGTATTGAGTATTCAGGGAGCAGGATGGTGTATGTGGGATTGAGTCTAAATATGTGTGTTCATGGTAATGAAGGAGACCAGTGTCAGCCAGGAAAACAGTGTAGCCCTCTGATGTGTTTTTAATGGTTTTTAACAACAATAGAGCTCTATAGAGATCAGACTGCCACATACTGGTACTCATCAAGATGTCAAGGCCGCACCTCTTGTTGGAGGACAGAAAACGTAAATCCTGTGGATGACAATGCAGTGTGACATGTGTTGGGATTATTAATAATAATTTGACACATTTTCTATGATTATTTCTGTTAAAATAAGCATTTTTATAGAAATGTTTAATAATCCAGGATGCAAACTTGTCACCTCTGGGCAAAAATAACTGTTTTGAGTCTCTGAGGACAGAGTCACGCAAATATAACAGTGTCAGTTTTTGGCTACACTCATGCCTGAATGTTAGAATCTCCCACAGTAGCATTATGATAGCCTTAGGGTATGTCATGCTTGGGGCTGTGAATTTAGTAATCGTAGCAATCACAATTTAGATCTAACGTTAAGTCTAACGTGAAGTGTCATTACCACTAAATCTAACATTATTGTACTTGTTATTCCAATTCCACTCCATTACTAACTTAAGCATTCAGGGACTTGTTGACAATAAAACATAAAACTACAACAAAAAGCACATCACTTACTAAACACAGAATAAAATACTGCACAAAGTGCATCACAAGTCAAGATGATGCTGGTCTTGAGACTGGTCAGTGGCACAGAAGAAGAAGATATGTCACACTTTGATACACACATAGTCCTTGGTAGTAAATGCATTAACTGTTGGTCTGTCTCAGAACATGACATTTGTTGACAAGAAGAAAAAATACAGGATAGTAACAGCGTTTTTTTTTGTTTGCTTGTTTTTAAACAAATAGGAATAAGCAACTATTGTATTGCCATTCTACAATGCAAATTTGCACAGTGAAATAAGAATTGATGAGCTATGAATGCTACTTGTGGTTATCATGGCTTTCAGTGGATGATTTTTAATGTCCCAGGAGACTTTTAGACTCTTTCAAGAATAAATGACAGTGAATAAATAATGATGACATCAATAATAAAATGAATAAATTCAGTGATTTCTATCACCAGCAGCTCAGCTTTTACATTTGTCTTTCTACACAACTAATGTGATACCATTATATCCCCATGAAAGATGCTTTTGCTGTGCATTACCTCCGACTCTGTGCACCTGTAGCTGGAGGCTCTCTGCTCTAAGACAGAGCCGTTATCGGCTTCTTTTAGAAAGCAAGAATTAAGCTCTCAGTTGAGCCCAATGGCAGTAAGATCTAGACAGCCATGTTCTCTTTTTCATGTTTATTTTCCTGATATTGGCACCTTGTGCTCAGCTAAACATTTTAATTACCTTAAACCAGCCGATGGAAACAATAGATTTTCTACTTGTTGCCACATTTGTAACGCCGGCTCTTACTTCCTTTGATTGTGGAATGTAATGATTATGTGTAATGATCACAGTCAGCGCAAGTAATCACAGTTAGGCCTGTGGCAGTTATGTCGTAATTGCCACAGTTATAATGTTTGTGTTGACCTTTAAAAGCTGTAAATGTGCTGTTGCTTTTGTCTTTGTTAAAATAAACTGTCAAACCCAGTCATCAACTGTATTCATGTGTCTCCTGTGACAGTGGGATACGGCGGGGCAGGAGAGGTTTCGTACAATCACATCCAGCTACTACAGAGGAGCTCATGGTATCATTGTAGTGTACGATGTCACAGACCAGGTCAGTATAACGGCACTCCATTTCATACCTTTTACAACAATCATTTGATACACTAGGAGATTAGATTTTGCCTCAAGAGGACATGTTATTTTGTTCATTGATAGCTTAACTTTCTACCATAACGGTGAGACAGAATCGTACTGACGAGTCATTGCTCTTCTCTGATGAGGGGAAAGAAGTCTGTCTTCCTCAGTGGATTTTCACTGTGCGAAGTTTGAAGAGATGTTTACTGTTGATGTTTTTGTCTGCTAACACGTTGTTTGCTATATAAAGGTCTGTTTTTGCTCCACACGAAATATTGTGACATGACGTCAGGTCTATATAGAGAACCCCTTTAATGAGTCCT